>NW_027184613.1:7500000-8750000 GCF_032405125.1 Capricornis sumatraensis
CATCTCAAGCTACGAGGGGGAAACGGGGCTCCTCTGGATGTGGGCGGGACCATCGTGCTTCCTCTCGAGTGGAGACGGGTATGGCGGTGAACTTCTTGAGTTGCAGCAAGGGTGTGAAAGACCCTTTCGAAGTTCCAGAGGTTAGGTGTCATTAGTCTCCAGAGGCCTCATCGGAAATAGGCCTCATCTCGCCTGGAAGGGAGAACTTCCTGGACTTTCTCGAGGTGCGGCAGGTGTTCTCGAGTTACGACGGGGACCTCAGGGACCCGCCCTGGTGGCCTCAGGAGAGGCCAGTCCCCATGCGAGTTGCTAGGGGGCCTCTCGGGATTCCTCTCCCGTCGATACCGGGGCCAAAAAGCTTGTGTGGAGTCAGGGCCGGAACCGAGGATTCCTCTCAGGGGCTGACATGGATCTTTGGGTACTTCTGGAGTCTCCCCAGGGGAGTCAGACTTCGTCTCGAGTGGGGGCATGCACGTGCGCTTTCCTTCCAGGCTGTAGCAGCAATGTCACGCTTCCCGTCGCGTGGATCAAAGGATCTGTGGTTTTCCCTCGAGGCTTTCCCTCGAGGCTTTCCCACAGGGCTGCCCCACGTGCCACCGTGGTGTGAGTCGATCCTCGGCGTGAATGATGAGCCAGTGCAGGGCAAAGAGGTTCCTCTGGAATGGACTGAGACATCTGGGGGACTATTGGAATGGTGGTACGACCATGGAGTTCCTCTCGCCTTTCCTGTTGAGAGTGCCTCCTCTTGAGATGTGACGGGAACGCCGGGAATTCTTTCCCGTTGAAACCAGGGAAAGGATCCCTCATCTCGAGCTACGAGGGGGAAACGGGGCTCCTCTGGATGTGGGCGGGATCATCGTGCTTCCTCTCGAGTGGAGACGGGTATGGCGGTGAACTTCTTGAGTTGCACCAAGGGTGTGAAAGACCCTTTCGAAGTTCAAGAGGTTTGGTGTCATTAGTCTCCAGAGGCCTCATCGGAAATAGGCCTCATCTCGCCTGGAAGGGAGAACTTCCTGGATTTTCTCGAGTTGCGGCAGGTGTTCTCGAGTTACGACGGGGACCTCAGGAACCCGCCCTGGTGGCCTCCGGAGAGGCCAGTCCCCATGCGAGTTGCTAGGGGGCCTCTCGGGATTCCTCTCCCGTCGATACCGGGGCCAAAAACCTTGTGTGGAGTCAGGGCCGGAACCGAGGATTCCTCTCAGGGGCTGACATGGATCTTTGGGTACTTCTGGAGTCTCCCCAGGGGAGTCAGGCCTCGTCTCGAGTGGGGGCATGCACGTGCGCTTTCCTTCCAGGCTGTAGCAGCAATGTCACGCTTCCCGTCGCTTGGATCAAAGGATCTGTGGTTTTCCCTCGAGGCTTTACCTCGAGGCTTTCCCACAGGGCTGTCCCACGTGCCACCGTGGTGTGAGTCGATCCTCGGCGTGAAAGATGAGCCAGTGCAGGGCAAAGAGGTTCCTCTGGAATGGACTGAGACATCTGGGGGACTCTTGGAATGGTGGTACGACCATGGAGATCCTCTCGCCTTTCCTGTTGAGAGTGCCTCCTCTTGAGATGCGACGGGAACGCCGGGAATTCTTTCCCGTTGAAAGCAGGGAAAGGATCCCTCATCTCGAGCACCGAGGGGAAAACGGGGCTCCTCTGGATGTGGGCGGGACCATCGTGCTTCCTCTCGAGTGGAGACGGGTATGGCGGTGAACTTCTTGAGTTGCAGCAAGGGTGTGAAAGACCCTTTCAAAGTTCCAGAGGTTAGGTGTCATTAGTCTCCAGACGCCTCATCGGCAATAGGCCTCATCTCGCCTGGAAGGGAGAACTTCCTGGATTTTCTCGAGTTGCGGCAGGTGTTCTTAAGTTACGACGGGGAACTCAGGGACCCGCCCTGGTGGCCTCAGGAGAGGCCAGTCCCCATGCGAGTTGCTAGGGGGCCTCTCGGGATTCCTCTCCCGTCGATACCGGGGCCAAAAACCTTGAGTGGAGTCAGGGCCGGAACCGAGGATTCCTCTCAGGGGCTGACATGGATCTTTGGGTACTTCTGGAGTCTCCCCAGGGTAGTCAGGACTCGTCTCGAGTGGGGGCATGCTCGTGCGCTTTCCTTCCAGGCTGTAGCAGCAATGTCACGCTTCCCGTCACGTGGATCAAAGGATCTGTGATTTTCACTCGAGGCTTTCCCTCGAGGCTTTCCCACAGGGCTGTCCCACGTGCCACCGTGGTGTGAGTCGATCCTCGGCGTGAAAGATGAGCCAGTGCAGGGCAAAGAGGTTCCTCTGGAATGGACTGAGACATCTGGGGGACTCTTGGAATGGTGGTACGACCATGGAGTTCCTCTCGCCTTTCCTGTTGAGAGTGCCTCCTCTTGAGATGCGACGGGAACGCCGGGAATTTTTTGCCGTTGAAAGCAGGGAAAGGATCCCTCATCTCGAGCTACGAGGGGGAAACGGGGCTCCTCTGGATGTGGGCGGGACCATCGTGCTTTCTCTCGAGTGAAGACGGGTATGGCGGTGAACTTCTTGAGTTGCAGCAAGGGTGTGAAAGACCCTTTCGAAGTTCCAGAGGTTAGGTGTCATTAGTCTCCAGACGCCTCATCGGAAATAGGCCTCATCTCGCCTGGAAGGGAGAACTTCCTGGATTTTCTCGAGTTGCGGCAGGTGTTCTCGAGTTACGACGGGGACCTCAGGGACCCGCCCTGGTGGCCTCAGGAGAGGCATGTCCCCATGCGAGTTGCTAGGCGGTCTCTCGGGATTCCTCTCCCGTCGATACCGGGGCCAAAAAGCTTGTGTGGAGTCAGGGCCGGAACCGAGGATTCTTCTCAGGGGCTGACATGGATCTTTGGGTACTTCTGGAGTCTCCCCAGGGGAGTCAGGCCTCGTCTCGAGTGGGGGCATGCATGTGCGCTTTCCTTCCAGGCTGTTCCAGCAATGTCATGCTTCCCGTCGTGTGGATCAAAGGATCTGTGGTTTTCCCTCGAGGCTTTCCCTCGAGGCTTTCCCACAGGGCTGTCCCACGTGCCACCGTGTTGTGAGTCGATCCTCGGCGTGAAAGATGAGCCAGTGCAGGGCAAAGAGGTTCCTCTGAAATGGACTGAGACATCTGGGGGACTCTTGGAATGGTGGTACGACCATGGAGTTCCTCTCGCCTTTCCTGTTGAGAGTGCCTCCTCTTGAGATGCGACGGGAACGCCGGGAATTCTTTCCCGTTGAAAGCAGGGAAAGGATCCCTCATCTCGAGCTACGAGGGGGAAACGGGGCTCCTCTGGATGTGGGCGGGACCATCGTGCTTCCTCTCGAGTGGAGACGGGTATGGCGGTGAACTTCTTGAGTTGCACCAAGGGTGTGAAAGACCCTTTCGAAGTTCAAGAGGTTTGGTGTCATTAGTCTCCAGAGGCCTCATCGGAAATAGGCCTCATCTCGCCTGGAAGGGAGAACTTCCTGGATTTTCTCGAGTTGCGGCAGGTGTTCTCGAGTTACGACGGGGACCTCAGGGACCCGCCCTGGTGGCCTCCGGAGAGGCCAGTCCCCATGCGAGTTGCTAGGGGGCCTCTCGGGATTCCTCTCCCGTCGATACCGGGGCCAAAAACCTTGTGTGGAGTCAGGGCCGGAACCGAGGATTCCTCTCAGGGGCTGACATGGATCTTTGGGTACTTCTGGAGTCTCCCCAGTGGAGTCAGACCTCGTCTCGAGTGGGGGCATGCACGTGCGCTTTCCTTCCAGGCTGTAGCAGCAATGTCTCGCTTCCCGTCGCGTGGATCAAAGGATCTGTGGTTTTCCCTCGAGGCTTTCCCTCGAGGCTTTCCCACAGGGCTGTCCCACGTGCCACCGTGGTGTGAGTCGATCCTCGGCGTGAATGATGAGCCAGTGCAGGGCAAAGAGGTTCCTCTGGAATGGACTGAGACATCTGGGGGACTCTTGGAATGGTGGTACGACCATGGAGATCCTCTCGCCTTTCCTGTTGAGAGTGCCTCCTCTTGAGATGCGACGGGAACGCCGGGAATTCTTTCCCGTTGAAAGCAGGGAAAGGATCCCTCATCTCGAGCACCGAGGGGAAAACGGGGCTCCTCTGGATGTGGGCGGGACCACCGTGCTTCCTCTCGAGTGGAGACGGGTATGGCGGTGAACTTCTTGAGTTGCAGCAAGGGTGTGAAAGACCCTTTCAAAGTTCCAGAGGTTAGGTGTCATTAGTCTCCAGACGCCTCATCGGAAATAGGCCTCATCTCGCCTGGAAGGGAGAACTTCCTGGATTTTCTCGAGTTGCGGCAGGTGTTCTTAAGTTACGACGGGGAACTCAGGGAGCCGCCCTGGTGGCCTCAGGAGAGGCCAGTCCCTATGCGAGTTGCTAGGGGGCCTCTCGGGATTCCTCTCCCGTCGATACCGGGGCCAAAAACCTTGTGTGGAGTCAGGGCCGGAACCGAGGATTCCTCTCAGGGGCTGACATGGATCTTTGGGTACTTCTGGAGTCTCCCCAGGGGAGTCAGGCCTCGTCTCGAGTGGGGGCATGCACGTGCACTTTCCTTCCAGGCTGTAGCAGCAATGTCACGCTTCCCGTCGCGTGGATCAAATGATGTGTGGTTTTCCCTAGAGGCTTTCCCACAGGGCTGTCCCACGTGCCACCGTGGTGTGAGTCGATCCTCGGCGTGAAAGATGAGCCAGTGCAGGGCAAAGAGGTTCCTCTGGAATGGACTGAGACATCTGGGGGACTCTTGAAATGGTGGTACGACCATGGAGTTCCTCTCGCCTTTCCTGTTGAGAGTGCCTCCTCTTGAGATGCGACGGGAACGCCGGGAATTTTTTGCCGTTGAAAGCAGGGAAAGGATCCCTCATCTCGAGCTACGAGGGGGAAACGGGGCTCCTCTGGATGTGGGCGGGACCATCGTGCTTTCTCTCGAGTGGAGACGGGTATGGCGGTGAACTTCTTGAGTTGCAGCACGGGTGTGAAAGACCCTTTCGAAGTTCCAGAGGTTAGGTGTCATTAGTCTCCAGACGCCTCATCGGAAATAGGCCTCATCTCGCCTGGAAGGGAGAACTTCCTGGATTTTCTCGACTTGCGGCTGGTGTTCTCGAGTTACGACGGGGACCTCAGGGACCCGCCCTGGTGGCCTCAGGAGAGGCCAGTCCCCATGCGAGTTACTAGGGGGCCTCTCGGGATTCCTCTCCCGTCGATACCGGGGCCAAAAACCTTGTGTGGAGTCAGGGCCGGAACCGAGGATTCCTCTCAGGGGCTGACATGGATCTTTGGGTACTTCTGGAGTCTCCCCAGGGGAGTCAGGCCTCGTCTCGAGTGGGGGCATGCGCGTGCGCTTTCCTTCCAGGCTTTAGCAGCAATGTCACGCTTCCCGTCGCTTGGATCAAAGGATCTGTGATTTTCCCTCGAGGCTTTCCCTCGAGGCTTTCCCACAGGGCTGTCCCACGTGCCACCGTGGTGTGAGTCGATCCTCGGCGTGAAAGATGAGCCAGTGCAGGGCAAAGAGGTTCCTCTGGAATGGACTGAGACATCTGGGGGACTCTTGGAATGGTGGTACGACCATGGAGTTCCTCTCGCCTTTTCTGTTGAGAGTGCCTCCTCTTGAGATGCGACGGGAACGCCGGGAATTTTTTGCAGTTGAAAGCAGGGAAAGGATCCCTCATCTCGAGCTACGAGGGGGAAACGGGGCTCCTCTGGATGTGGGCGGGACCATCGTGCTTCCTCTCGAGTGGAGACGGGTATGGCGGTGAACTTCTTGAGTTGCAGCAAGGGTGTGAAAGACCATTTCGAAGTTCCAGAGGTTAGGTGTCATTAGTCTCCAGAGGCCTCATCGGAAATAGGCCTCATCTCGCCTGGAAGGGAGAACTTCCTGGATTTTCTCGAGTTGCGGCAGGTGTTCTTAAGTTACGACGGGGAACTCAGGGACCCGCCCTGGTGGCCTCAGGAGAGGCCAGTCCCCATGCGAGTTGCTAGGGGGCCTCTCGGGATTCCTCTCCCGTCGATACCGGGGCCAAAAACCTTGAGTGGAGTCAGGGCCGGAACCGAGGATTCCTCTCAGGGGCTGACATGCATCTTTGGGTACTTCTGGAGTCTCCCCAGGGGAGTCAGGCCTCGTCTCGAGTGGGGGCATGCTCGTGCGCTTTCCTTCCAGGCTGTAGCAGCAATGTCACGCTTCCCGTCACGTGGATCAAAGGATCTGTGATTTTCACTCGAGGCTTTCCCTCGAGGCTTTCCCACAGGGCTGTCCCACGTGCCACCGTGGTGTGAGTCGATCCTCGGCGTGAAAGATGAGCCAGTGCAGGTCAAAGAGTTTCCTCTGGAATGGACTGAGACATCTGGGGGACTCTTGGAATGGTGGTACGACCATGGAGTTCCTCTCGCCTTTCCTGTTGAGAGTGCCTCCTCTTGAGATGCGACGGGAACGCCGGGAATTCTTTCCCGTTGAAAGCAGGGAAAGGATCCCTCATCTCGAGCTACGAGGGGGAAACGGGGCTCCTCTGGATGTGGGCGGGACCATCGTGCTTCCTCTCGAGTGGAGACGGGTATGGCGGTGAACTTCTTGAGTTGCAGCAAGGGTGTGAAAGACCCTTTCGAAGTTCCAGAGGTTAGGTGTCATTAGTCTCCAGACGCCTCATCGGAAATAGGCCTCATCTCGCCTGGAAGGGAGAACTTCCTGGATTTTCTCGAGTTGCGGCAGGTGTTCTCGAGTTACGACGGGGACCTCAGGGACCCGCCCTGGTGGCCTCAGGAGAGGCCAGTCCCCATGCGAGTTGCTAGGGGGCCTCTCGGGATTCCTCTCCCATCGATACCGGGGCCAAAAACCTTGTGTGGAGTCAGGGCCGGAACCGAGGATTCCTCTCAGGGGCTGACATGGATCTTTGGGTACTTCTGGAGTCTCCCCAGGGGAGTCAGGCCTCGTCTCGAGTGGGGGCATGCACGTGCACTTTCCTTCCAGGCTGTAGCAGCAATGTCACGCTTCCCGTCGCGTGGATCAAAGGATCTGTGGTTTTCCCTCGAGGCTTTCCCACAGGGCTGTCCCACGTGCCGCCGTGGTGTGAGTCAATCCTGGGCGTGAAAGATGAGCCAGTGCAGGGCAAAGAGGTTCCTCTGGAATGGACTGAGACATCTGGGGGACTCTTGGAATGGTGGTACGACCATGGAGTTCCTCTCGCCTTTCCTGTTGAGAGTGCCTCCTCTTGAGATGCGACGGGAACGCCGGGAATTCTTTCCTGTTTAAAGCAGGGAAAGGATCCCTCATCTCGAGCTACGAGGGGGAAACGGGGCTCCTCTGGATGTGGGCGGGACCATCGTGCTTCCTCTCTAGTGGAGACGGGTATGGTGGTGAACTTCTTGAGTTGCAGCAAGGCTGTGAAAGACCCTTTCGAAGTTCCAGAGGTTACGTGTCATTAGTCTCCAGACGCCTCATCGGAAATAGGCCTCATTTCGCCTGGAAGGGAGAACTTCCTGGATTTTCTCGAGTTGCGGCAGGTGTTCTCGAGTTACGACGGGGACCTCAGGGACCCGCCCTGGTGGCCTCAGGAGAGGCCAGTCCCTATGCGAGTTGCTAGGGGGCCTCTCGGGATTCCTCTCCCGTCGATACCGGGGCCAAAAACCTTGTGTGGAGTCAGGGCCGGAACCGAGGATTCCTCTCAGGGGCTGACATGGATCTTTGGGTACTTCTGGAGTCTCCCCAGGGGAGTCACGCCTCGTCTCGAGTGGGGGCATGCACGTGCACTTTCCTTCCAGGCTGTAGCAGCAATGTCACGCTTCCCGTCGCGTGGATCAAATGATGTGTGGTTTTCCCTAGAGGCTTTCCCACAGGGCTGTCCCACGTGCCACCGTGGTGTGAGTCGATCCTCGGCGTGAAAGATGAGCCAGTGCAGGGCAAAGAGGTTCCTCTGGAATGGACTGAGACATCTGGGGGACTCTTGGAATGGTGGTACGACCATGGAGTTCCTCTCGCCTTTCCTGTTGAGAGTGCCTCCTCTTGAGATGCGACGGGAACGCCGGGAGTTTTTTGCCGTTGAAAGCAGGGAAAGGATCCCTCATCTCGAGCTACGAGGGGGAAAAGGGGCTCCTCTGGATGTGGGCGGGACCATCGTGCTTTCTCTCGAGTGAAGACGGGTATGGCGGTGAACTTCTTGAGTTGCAGCAAGGGTGTGAAAGACCCTTTCGAAGTTCCAGAGGTTAGGTGTCATTAGTCTCCAGACGCCTCATCGGAAATAGGCCTCATCTCGCCTGGAAGGGAGAACTTCCTGGATTTTCTCGAGTTGCGGCAGGTGTTCTCGAGTTACGACGGGGACCTCAGGGACCCGCCCTGGTGGCCTCAGGAGAGGCATGTCCCCATGCGAGTTGCTAGGGGGTCTCTCGGGATTCCTCTCCCGTCGATACCGGGGCCAAAAAGCTTGTGTGGAGTCAGGGCCGGAACCGAGGATTCTTCTCAGGGGCTGACATGGATCTTTGGGTACTTCTGGAGTCTCCCCAGGGGAGTCAGGCCTCGTCTCGAGTGGGGGCATGCATGTGCGCTTTCCTTCCAGGCTGTTCCAGCAATGTCATGCTTCCCGTCGTGTGGATCAAAGGATCTGTGGTTTTCCCTCGAGGCTTTCCCTCGAGGCTTTCCCACAGGGCTGTCCCACGTGCCACCGTGTTGTGAGTCGATCCTCGGCGTGAAAGATGAGCCAGTGCAGGGCAAAGAGGTTCCTCTGAAATGGACTGAGACATCTGGGGGACTCTTGGAATGGTGGTACGACCATGGAGTTCCTCTCGCCTTTCCTGTTGAGAGTGCCTCCTCTTGAGATGCGACGGGAACGCCGGGAATTCTTTCCCGTTGTAAGCAGGGAAAGGATCCCTCATCTCGAGCTACGAGGGGGAAACGGGGCTCCTCTGGATGTGGGCGGGACCATCGTGCTTCCTCTCGAGTGGAGACGGGTATGGCGGTGAACTTCTTGAGTTGCACCAAGGGTGTGAAAGACCCTTTCGAAGTTCCAGAGGTTAGGTGTCATTAGTCTCCAGACGCCTCATCGGAAATAGGCCTCATCTCGCCTGGAAGGGAGAACTTCCTGGATTTTCTCGAGTTGCGGCAGGTGTTCTTAAGTTACGACGGGGAACTCAGGGACCCGCCCTGGTGGCCTCAGGAGAGGCATGTCCCCATGCGAGTTGCTAGGCGGTCTCTCGGGATTCCTCTCCCGTCGATACCGGGGCCAAAAACCTTGTGTGGAGTCAGGGCCGGAACCGAGGATTCCTCTCAGGGGCTGACATGGATCTTTGGGTACTTCTGGAGTCTCCCCAGGGGAGTCAGGCCTCGTCTCGAGTGGGGGCATGCACGTGCACTTTCCTTCCAGGCTGTAGCAGCAATGTCACGCTTCCCGTCGCGTGGATCAAAGGATCTGTGGTTTTCCCTCGAGGCTTTCCCACAGGGCTGTCCCACGTGCCACCGTGGTGTGAGTCAATCCTGGGCGTGAAAGATGAGCCAGTGCAGGGCAAAGAGGTTCCTCTGGAATGGACTGAGACATCTGGGGGACTCTTGGAATGGTGGTACGACCATGGAGTTCCTCTCGCCTTTCCTGTTGAGAGTGCCTCCTCTTGAGATGCGACGGGAACGCCGGGAATTCTTTCCCGTTTAAAGCAGGGAAAGGATCCCTCATCTCGAGCTACGAGGGGGAAACGGGGCTCCTCTGGATGTGGGCGGGACCATCGTGCTTCCTCTCTAGTGGAGACGGGTATGGTGGTGAACTTCTTGAGTTGCAGCAAGGCTGTGAAAGACCCTTTCGAAGTTCCAGAGGTTACGTGTCATTAGTCTCCAGACGCCTCATCGGAAATAGGCCTCATTTCGCCTGGAAGGGAGAACTTCCTGGATTTTCTCGAGTTGCGGCAGGTGTTCTTAAGTTACGACGGGGAACTCAGGGACCCGCCCTGGTGGCCTCAGGAGAGGCCAGTCCCCATGCGAGTTGCTAGGGGGCCTCTCGGGATTCCTCTCACGTCGATACCGGGGCCAAAAACCTTGAGTGGAGTCAGGGCCGGAACCGAGGATTCCTCTCAGGGGCTGACATGGATCTTTGGGTACTTCTGGAGTCTCCCCAGGGGAGTCAGGCCTCGTCTCGAGTGGGGGCATGCACGTGCGCTTTCCTTCCAGGCTGTAGCAGCAATGTCACGCTTCCCGTCACGTGGATCAAAGGATCTGTGGTTTTCCCTCGAGGCTTTCCCTCGAGGCTTTCCCACAGGGCTGTCCCACGTGCCACCGTGGCGTGAGTCGATCCTCGGCGTGAAAGATGAGCCAGTGCAGGGCAAAGAGTTTCCTCTGGAATGGACTGAGACATCTGGGGGACTCTTGGAATGGTGGTACGACCATGGAGTTCCTCTCGCCTTTCCTGTTGAGAGTGCCTCCTCTTGATATGCGACGGGAACGCCGGGAATTCTTTCCCGTTGAAAGCAGGGAAAGGATCCCTCATCTCGAGCTACGAGGGGGAAACAGGGCTCCTCTGGATGTGGGCGGGACCATCGTGCTTCCTCTCGAGTGGAGACGGGTATGTCGGTGAACTTCTTGAGTTGCAGCAAGGGTGTGAAAGACCCTTTCGAAGTTCCAGAGGTTAGGTGTCATTAGTCTCCAGACGCCTCATCGGAAATAGGCCTCATCTCGCCTGGAAGGGAGAACTTCCTGGATTTTCTCGAGTTGCGGCAGGTGTTCTCGAGTTACGACGGGGACCTCAGGGACCCGCCCTGGTGGCCTCAGGAGAGGCCAGTCCCCATGCGAGTTGCTAGGGGGCCTCTCGGGATTCCTCTCCCGTCGATACCGGGGCCAAAAACCTTGTGTGGAGTCAGTGCCGGAACCGAGGATTCCTCTCAGGGGCTGACATGGATCTTTGGGTACTTCTGGAGTCTCCCCAGTGGAGTCAGGCCTCGTCTCGAGTGGGGGCATGCACGTGCACTTTCCTTCCAGGCTGTAGCAGCAATGTCACGCTTCCCGTCGCGTGGATCAAAGGATCTGTGGTTTTCCCTCGAGGCTTTCCCACAGGGCTGTCCCACGTGCCACCGTGGTGTGAGTCGATCCTCGGCGTGAAAGATGAGCCAGTGCAGGGCAAAGAGGTTCCTCTGGAATGGACTGAGACATCTGGGGGACTCTTGGAATGGTGGTACGACCATGGAGTTCCTCTCGCCTTTCCTGTTGAGAGTGCCTCCTCTTGAGATGCGACGGGAACGCCGGGAATTCTTTCCCGTTTAAAGCAGGGAAAGGATCCCTCATCTCGAACTACGAGGGGGAAACGGGGCTCCTCTGGATGTGGGCGGGACCATCGTGCTTCCTCTCTAGTGGAGACGGGTATGGTGGTGAACTTCTTGAGTTGCAGCAAGGCTGTGAAAGACCCTTTCGAAGTTCCAGAGGTAAGGTGTCATTAGTCTCCAGACGCCTCATCGGAAATAGGCCTCATCTCGCCTGGAAGGGAGAACTTCCTGGATTTTCTCGAGTTGCGGCAGGTGTTCTCGAGTTACGACGGGGACCTCAGGGACCCGCCCTGGTGGCCTCAGGAGTGGCCAGTCCCTATGCGAGTTGCTAGGGGGCCTCTCGGGATTCCTCTCCCGTCGATACCGGGGCCAAAAACCTTGTGTGGAGTCAGGGCCGGAACCGAGGATGCCTCTCAGGGGCTGACATGGATCTTTGGGTACTTCTGGAGTCTCCCCAGGGGAGTCAGGCCTCGTCTCGAGTGGGGGCATGCACCTGCACTTTCCTTCCAGGCTGTAGCAGCAATGTCACGCTTCCCGTCGCGTGGATCAAATGATGTGTGGTTTTCCCTCGAGGCTTTCCCACAGGGCTGTCCCACGTGCCACCGTGGTGTGAGTCGATCCTCGGCGTGAAAGATGAGCCAGTGCAGGGCAAAGAGGTTCCTCTGGAATGGACTGAGACATCTGGGGGACTCTTGGAATGGTGGTACGACCATGGAGTTCCTCTCGCCTTTCCTGTTGAGAGTGCCTCCTCTTGAGATGCGACGGGAACGCCGGGAATTTTTTGCCGTTGAAAGCAGGGAAAGGATCCCTCATCTCGAGCTACGAGGGGAAACGGGGCTCCTCTGGATGTGGGCGGGACCATCGTGCTTTCTCTCGAGTGGAGACGGGTATGGCGGTGAACTTCTTGAGTTGCAGCAAGGGTGTGAAAGACCCTTTCGAAGTTCCAGAGGTTAGGTGTCATTAGTCTCCAGACGCCTCATCGGAAATAGGCCTCATCTCGCCTGGAAGGGAGAACTTCCTTGATTTTCTCGAGTTGCGGCAGGTGTTCTCGAGTTACGACGGGGACCTCAGGGACCCGCCCTGTTGGCCTCAGGAGAGGCCAGTCCCTATGCGTGTTGCTAGGGGGCCCCTCGGGATTCCTCTCCCGTCGATACCGGGGCCAAAAACCTTGTGTGGAGTCAGGGCCGAAACCGAGGATTCCTCTCAGGGACTGATATGGATCTTTGGGTACTTCTGGAGTCTCGCCAGGGGAGACAGGTCTCGTCTCGTGTGGGGGCATGCACGTGCACTTTCCTTCCAGGCTGTAGCAGCAATGTCACGCTTCCCGTCGCGTGGATCAAAGGATCTGCGGTTTTCCCTCGAGGCTTTCCCTCGAGGCTTTCCCACAGGGTTGTCCCACGTGACACCGTGGTGTGAGTCGATTCTCGGCGTGAAAAATGAGCCAGTGCAGGGCAAAGAGGTTCCTCTGGAATGGACTGAGACATCTGGGGGACTCTTGGAATGGTGGTACGACCATGGAGTTCCTCTCGCCTTTCCTGTTGAGAGTGCCTCCTCTTGAGATGCGACGGGAACGCCGGGAATTCTTTCCCGTTGAAAGCAGGGAAAGGATCCCTCATCTCGAGCTATGAGGGGGAAACGGGGCTCCTCTGGATGTGGGCGGGACCATCGTGCTTCCTCTCGAGTGGAGACGGGTATGGCGGTGAACTTCTTGAGTTGCAGCAAGGGTGTGAAAGACCCTTTCGAAGTTCCAGAGGTTAGGTGTCATTAGTCTCCAGAGGCCTCATCGGAAATAGGCCTCATCTCGCCTGGAAGGGAGAACTTCCTGGATTTTCTCGAGTTGCGGCAGGTGTTCTCGAGTTTCGACGGGGACCTCAGGGACCCGCCCTGGTGGCCTCAGGAGAGGCCAGTCCCCATGCGAGTTGCTAGGGGGCCTCTCGGGATTCCTCTCCCGTCGATACCGGGGCCAAAAAGCTTGTGTGGAGTACGGGCCGGAACCGAGGATTCCTCTCAGGGGCTGACATGGATCTTTGGGTACTTCTGGAGTCTCCCCAGTGGAGTCAGGCCTCGTCTCGAGTGGGGGCATGCACGTGCGCTTTCCTTTCAGGCTGTAGCAGCAATGTCACGCTTCCCATCACGTGGATCAAAGGATCTGTGGTTTTCCCTCGAGGCTTTCCCTCGAGGCTTTCCCACAGGGCTGTCCCACGTGCCACCGTGGTGTGAGTCGATCCTCGGCGTGAAAGATGAGCCAGTGCAGGGCAAAGAGGTTCCTCTGGAATGGACTGAGACATCTGGGGGACTCTTGGAATGGTGGTACGACCATGGAGTTCCTCTCGCCTTTCCTGTTGAGAGTGCCTCCTCTTGAGATGCGACGGGAACGCCGGGAATTCTTTCCCGTTGAAAGCAGGGAAAGGATCCCTCATCTCGAGCTACGAGGGGGAAACGGGGCTCCTCTGGATGTGGGCGGGACCATCGTGCTTCCTCTCTAGTGGAGACGGGTATGGCGGTGAACTTCTTGAGTTGCAGCAAGGGTGTGAAAGACCCTTTCGAAGTTCCAGAGGTTAGGTGTCATTAGTCTCCAGAGGCCTCATCGGAAATAGGCCTCATCTCGCCTGGAAGGGAGAACTTCCTGGATTTTCTCGAGTTGCGGCAGGTGTTCTCGAGTTACGACGGGGACCTCAGGGACCCGCCCTGGTGGCCTCAGGAAAGGCCAGTCCCTAGGCGAGTTGCTAGGGGGCCTCTCGGGATTCCTCTCCCGTTGATACTGGGGCCAAAAACCTTGTGTGGAGTCAGGGCCGGAACCGAGGATTCCTCTCAGGGGCTGACATGGATCTTTGGGTACTTCTGGAGTCTCCCCAGGGGAGTCAGGCCTCGTCTCGAGTGGGGGCATGCACGTGCGCTTTCCTTCCAGGCTGTAGCAGCAATGTCACGCTTCCCGTCGCGTGGATCAAAGGATCTGTGGTTTTCCCTCGAGGCTTTCCCTCGAGGCTTTCCCACAGGGCTGTCCCACGTGCCACCGTGGTGTGAGTCGATCCTCGGCGTGAAAGATGAGCCAGTGCAGGGCAAAGAGGTTCCTCTGGAATGGACTGAGACATCTGGGGGACTCTTGGAATGGTGGTACGACCATGGAGTTCCTCTCGCCTTTCCTGTTGAGAGTGCCTCCACTTGAGATGCGACGGGAACGCCGGGAATTCTTTCCCGTTGAAAGCAGGGAAAGGATCCCTCATCTCGAGCTACGAGGGGGAAACGGGGCTCCTCTGGATGTGGGCGGGATCATCGTGCTTCCTCTCTAGTGGAGACGGGTATGGTGGTGAACTTCTTGAGTTGCAGCAAGGCTGTGAAAGACCCTTTCGAAGTTCCAGAGGTTAGGTGTCATTAGTCTCCAGACGCCTCATCGGAAATAGGCCTCATCTCGCCTGGAAGGGAGAACTTCCTGGATTTTCTCGAGTTGCGGCAGGTGTTCTTAAGTTACGACGGGGAACTCAAGGACCCGCCCTGGTGGCCTCAGGAGAGGCCAGTCCCCATGCGAGTTGCTAGGGGGCCTCTCGGGATTCCTCTCACGTCGATACCGGGGCCAAAAACCTTGAGTGGAGTCAGGGCCGGAACCGAGGATTCCTCTCAGGGGCTGACATGGATCTTTGGGTACTTCTGGAGTCTCCCCAGGGGAGTCAGGCCTCGTCTCGAGTGGGGGCATGCACGTGCGCTTTCCTTCCAGGCTGTAGCAGCAATGTCACGCTTCCCGTCACGTGGATCAAAGGATCTGCGGTTTTCCCTCGAGGCTTTCCCTCGAGGCTTTCCCACAGGGCTGTCCCACGTGCCACCGTGGTGTGAGTCGATCCTCGGCGTGAAAGATGAGCCAGTGCAGGGCAAAGAGCTTCCTCTGGAATGGACTGAGACATCTGGGGGACTCTTGGAATGGTGGTACGACCATGGAGTTCCTCTCGCCTTTCCTGTTGAGAGTGCTTCCTCTTGAGATGCGACGGGAACGCAGGGAATTCTTTCCCGTTGAAAGCAGGGAAAGGATCCCTCATCTCGATCTACGAGGGGGAAACGGGGCTCCTCTGGATGTGGTCGGGACCATCGTGCTTCCTCTCGAGTGGAGACGGGTATGGTGGTGAACTTCTTGAGTTGCAGCAAGGGTGTGAAAGACCCTTTAGAAGTTCCAGAGGTTAGGTGTCATTAGTCTCCAGACGCCTCATCGGAAATAAGCCTCATCTCGCCTGGAAGGGAGAACTTCCTGGATTTTCTCGAGTTGCGGCAGGTGTTCTCGAGTTTCGACGGGGACCTCAGGGACCCGCCCTGGTGGCCTCAGGAGAGGCCAGTCCCCATGCGAGTTGCTAGGGGGCCTCTCGGGATTCCTCTCCCGTCGATACCGGGGCCAAAAAGCTTGTGTGGAGTCAGGGCCGGAACCGAGGATTCCTCTCAGGGGCTGACATGGATCTTTGGGTACTTCTGGAGTCTCCCCAGTGGAGTCAGGCCTCGTCTCGAGTGGGGGCATGCACGTGCGCTTTCCTTTCAGGCTGTAGCAGTAATGTCACGCTTCCCGTCACGTGGATCAAAGGATCTGTGGTTTTCCCTCGAGGCTTTACCTCGAGGCTTTCCCACAGGGCTGTCCCACGTGCCACCGTGGTGTGAGTCGATCCTCGGCGTGAAAGATGAGCCAGTGCAGGGCAAAGAGGTTCCTCTGGAATGGACTGAGACATCTGGGGGACTCTTGGAATGGTGGTACGACCATGGAGTTCCTCTCGCCTTTCCTGTTGAGAGTGCCTCCTCTTGAGATGCGACGGGAACGCCGGGAATTCTTTCCCGTTGAAAGCAGGGAAAGGATCCCTCATCTCGAGCTACGAGGGGGAAACGGGGCTCCTCTGGATGTGGGCGGGACCATCGTGCTTCCTCTCTAGTGGAGACGGGTATGGCGGTGAACTTCTTGAGTTGCAGCAAGGGTGTGAAAGACCCTTTCGAAGTTCCAGAGGTTAGGTGTCATTAGTCTCCAGAGGCCTCATCGGAAATAGGCCTCATCTCGCCTGGAAGGGAGAACTTCCTGGATTTTCTCGAGTTGCGGCAGGTGTTCTCGAGTTACGACGGGGACCTCAGGGACCCGCCCTGGTGGCCTCAGGAAATGCCAGTCCCTAGGCGAGTTGCAAGGGGGCCTCTCGGGATTCCTCTCCCGTTGATACCGGGGCCAAAAACCTTGTGTGGAGTCAGGGCCGGAACCGAGGATTCCTCTCAGGGGCTGACATGGATCTTTGGGTACTTCTGGAGTCTCCCCAGGGGAGTCAGGCCTCGTCTCGAGTGGGGGCATGCACGTGCGCTTTCCTTCCAGGCTGTAGCAGCAATGTCACGCTTCCCGTCGCGTGGATCAAAGGATCTGTGGTTTTCCCTCGAGGCTTTCCCTCGAGGCTTTCCCACAGGGCTGTCCCACGTGCCACCGTGGTGTGAGTCCATCCTCGGCGTGAAAGATGAGCCAGTGCAGGGCAAAGAGGTTCCTCTGGAATGGACTGAGACATCTGGGGGACTCTTGGAATGGTGGTACGACCATGGAGTTCCTCTCGCCTTTCCTGTTGAGAGTGCCTCCTCTTGAGATGCGACGGGAACGCCGGGAATTCTTTCCCGTTGAAAGCAGGGAAAGGATCCCTCATCTCGAGCTACGAGGGGGAAACGGGGCTCCTCTGGATGTGGGCGGGACCATCGTGCTTCCTCTCTAGTGGAGACGGGTATGGTGGTGAACTTCTTGAGTTGCAGCAAGGCTGTGAAAGACCCTTTCGAAGTTCCAGAGGTTAGGTGTCATTAGTCTCCAGACGCCTCATCGGAAATAGGCCTCATCTCGCCTGGAAGGGAGAACTTCCTGGATTTTCTCGAGTTGCGGCAGGTGTTCTTAACTTACGACGGGGAACTCAGGGACCCGCCCTGGTGGCCTCAGGAGAGGCCAGTCCCCATGCGAGTTGCTAGGGGGCCTCTCGGGATTCCTCTCCCGTCGATACCGGGGCCAAAAACCTTGAGTGGAGTCAGGGCCGGAACCGAGGATTCCTCTCAGGGGCTGACATGGATCTTTGGGTACTTCTGGAGTCTCCCCAGGGGAGTCAGGCCTCGTCTCGAGTGGGGGCATGCACGTGCGCTTTCCTTCCAGGCTGTAGCAGCAATGTCACGCTTCCCGTCACGTGGATCAAAGGATCTGTGGTTTTCCCTCGAGGCTTTCCCTCGAGGCTTTCCCACAGGGCTGTCCCACGTGCCACCGTGGTGTGAGTCGATCCTCGGCGTGAAAGATGAGCCAGTGCAGGGCAAAGAGCTTCCTCTGGAATGGACTGAGACATCTGGGGGACTCTTGGAATGGTGGTACGACCATGGAGTTCCTCTCGCCTTTCCTGTTGAGAGTGCTTCCTCTTGAGATGCGACGGGAACGCAGGGAATTCTTTCCCGTTGAAAGCAGGGAAAGGATCCCTCATCTCGAGCTACGAGGGGGAAACGGGGCTCCTCTGGATGTGGGCGGGACCATCGTGCTTCCTCTCTAGTGGAGACGGGTATGGCGGTGAACTTCTTGAGTTGCAGCAAGGGTGTGAAAGACCCTTTCGAAGTTCCAGAGGTTAGGTGTCATTAGTCTCCAGAGGCCTCATCGGAAATAGGCCTCATCTCGCCTGGAAGGGAGAACTTCCTGGATTTTCTCGAGTTGCGGCAGGTGTTCTCGAGTTACGACGGGGACCTCAGGGACCCGCCCTGGTGGCCTCAGGAAAGGCCAGTCCCTAGGCGAGTTGCTAGAGGGCCTCTCGGGATTCCTCTCCCGTTGATACCGGGGCCAAAAACCTTGTGTGGAGTCAGGGCCGGAACCGAGGATTCCTCTCAGGGGCTGACATGGATCTTTGGGTACTTCTGGAGTCTCCCCAGGGGAGTCAGGCCTCGTCTCGAGTGGGGGCATGCACGTGCGCTTTCCTTCCAGGCTGTAGCAGCAATGTCAAGCTTCCCGTCGCGTGGATCAAAGGATCTGTGGTTTTCCCTCGAGGCTTTCCCTCGAGGCTTTCCCACAGGGCTGTCCCACGTGCCACCGTGGTGTGAGTCGATCCTCGGCGTGAAAGATGAGCCAGTGCAGGGCAAAGAGGTTCCTCTGGAATGGACTGAGACATCTGGGGGACTCTTGGAATGGTGGTACGACCATGGAGTTCCTCTCGCCTTTCCTGTTGAGAGTGCCTCCTCTTGAGATGCGACGGGAACGCCGGGAATTCTTTCCCGTTGAAAGCAGGGAAAGGATCCCTCATCTCGAGCTACGAGGGGGAAACGGGGCTCCTCTGGATGTGGGCGGGACCATCGGGCTTCCTCTCTAGTGGAGACGGGTATGGTGGTGAACTTCTTGAGTTGCAGCAAGGCTGTGAAAGACCCTTTCGAAGTTCCAGAGGTTAGGTGTCATTAGTCTCCAGACGCCTCATCGGAAATAGGCCTCATCTCGCCTGGAAGGGAGAACTTCCTGGATTTTCTCGAGTTGCGGCAGGTGTTCTTAAGTTACGACGGGGAACTCAGGGACCCGCCCTGGTGGCCTCAGGAGAGGCCAGTCCCCATGCGAGTTGCTAGGGGGCCTCTCGGGATTCCTCTCCCGTCGATACCGGGGCCAAAAACCTTGAGTGGAGTCAGGGCCGGAACCGAGGATTCCTCTCAGGGGCTGACATGGACCTTTGGGTACTTCTGGAGTCTCCCCAGGGGAGTCAGGCCTCGTCTCGAGTGGGGGCATGCACGTGCGCTTTCCTTCCAGGCTGTAGCAGCAATGTCACGCTTCCCGTCACGTGGATCAAAGGATCTGTGGTTTTCCCTCGAGGCTTTCCCTCGAGGCTTTCCCACAGGGCTGTCCCACGTGCCACCGTGGTGTGAGTCGATCCTCGGCGTGAAAGATGAGCCAGTGCAGGGCAAAGAGGTTCCTCTGGAATGGACTGAGACATCTGGGGGACTCTTGGAATGGTGGTACGACCATGGAGTTCCTCTCGCCTTTCCTGTTGAGAGTGCTTCCTCTTGAGATGCGACGGGAACGCAGGGAACTCTTTCCCGTTGAAAGCAGGGAAAGGATCCCTCATCTCGAGCTACGAGGGGGAAACGGGGCTCCTTTGGATGTGGTCGGGACCATCGTGCTTCCTCTCGAGTGGAGACGGGTATGGTGGTGAACTTCTTGAGTTGCAGCAAGGGTGTGAAAGACCCTTTCGAAGTTCCAGAGGTTAGGTGTCATTAGTCTCCAGACGCCTCATCGGAAATAAGCCTCATCTCGCCTGGAAGGGAGAACTTCCTGGATTTTCTCGTGTTGTGGCAGGTGTTCTCGAGTAACGACGGGGACCTCAGGGACCGGCCCTGGTGGCCTCAGGAGAGGCCAGTCCCCGTGCGAGTTGCTAGGGGGCCTCTCGGGATTCCTCTCCCGTCGATACCGGGGCCAAAAAGCTTGTGTGGAGTCAGGGCCGGACCCGAGGATTCCTCTCAGGGGCTGACATGGATCTTTGGGTACTTCTGGAGTCTCCCCAGGGGAGTCAGGCCTCATCTCGAGTGGGCGCATGCACGTGCGCTTTCCTTCCAGGCTGTAGCAGCAATGTCACGCTTCCCGTCGCGTGGATCAAAGGATCTGTGGTTTTCCCTCGAGGCTTTCCCTCGAGGCTTTCCCACAGGGCTGTCCCACGTGCCACCGTGGTGTGAGTCGATCCTCGGCGTGAAAGATGAGCCAGTGCAGGGCAAAGAGGTTCCTCTGGAATGGACTGAGACATCTGGGGGACTCTTGGAATGGTGGTACGACCATGGAGTTCCTCGCGCCTTTCCTGTTGAGAGTGCCTCCTCTTGAGATGCGACGGGAACGCCGGGAATTCTTTCCCGTTGAAACCAGGGAAAGGATCCCTCATCTCGAGCTACGAGGGGGAAACGGGGCTCCTCTGGATGTGGGCGGGACCATCGTGCTTCCTCTCGAGTGGAGACGGGTATGGCGGTGAACTTCTTGAGTTGCAGCAAGGGTGTGAAAGACCCTTTCGAAGTTCCAGAGGTTTGGTGTCAATAGTCTCCAGAGGCCTCATCGGAAATAGGCCTCATCTCGCCTGGAAGGGAGAACTTCCTGGATTTTCTCGAGTTGCGGCAGGTGTTCTCGAGTTACGACGGGGACCTCAGGGACCCGCCCTGGTGGCCTCAGGAGAGGCCAGTCCCCATGCGAGTTGCTAGGGGGTCTCTCGGGATTCCTCTCCCGTCGATACCGGGGCCAAAAAGCTTGTGTGGAGTCAGGGCCGGAACCGAGGATTCTTCTCAGGGGCTGACATGGATCTTTGGGTACTTCTGGAGTCTCCCCAGGGGAGTCAGGCCTCGTCTCGAGTGGGGGCATGCATGTGCGCTTTCCTTCCAGGCTGTAGCAGCAATGTCACGCTTCCCGTCGCGTGGATCAAAGGATCTGTGGTTTTCCCTCGAGGCTTTCCCTCGAGGCTTTCCCACAGGGCTGTCCCACGTGCCACCGTGGTGTGAGTCGATCCTCGGCGTGAAAGATGAGCCAGTGCAGGGCAAAGAGGTTCCTCTGAAATGGACTGAGACATCTGGGGGACTCTTGGAATGGTGGTACGACCATGGAGTTCCTCTCGCCTTTCCTGTTGAGAGTGCCTCCTCTTGAGATGCGACGGGAACGCCGGGAATTCTTTCCCGTTGAAAGCAGGGAAAGGATCCCTCATCTCGAGCTACGAGGGGGAAACGGGGCTCCTCTGGATGTGGGCGGGACCATCGTGCTTCCTCTCTAGTGGAGACGGGTATGGCGGTGAACTTCTTGAGTTGCAGCAAGGGTGTGAAAGACCCTTTCGAAGTTCCAGAGGTTAGGTGTCATTAGTCTCCAGAGGCCTCATCGGAAATAGGCCTCATCTCGCCTGGAAGGGAGAACTTCCTGGATTTTCTCGAGTTGCGGCAGGTGTTCTCGAGTTACGACGGGGACCTCAGGGACCCGCCCTGGTGGCCTCAGGAAAGGCCAGTCCCTAGGCGAGTTGCAAGGGGGCCTCTCGGGATTCCTCTCCCGTTGATACCGGGGCCAAAAACCTTGTGTGGAGTCAGGGCCGGAACCGAGGATTCCTCTCAGGGGCTGACATGGATCTTTGGGTACTTCTGGAGTCTCCCCAGGGGAGTCAGGCCTCGTCTCGAGTGGGGGCATGCACGTGCGCTTTCCTTCCAGGCTGTAGCAGCAATGTCACGCTTCCCGTCACGTGGATCAAAGGATCTGTGGTTTTCCCTCGAGGCTTTCCCTCGAGGCTTTCCCACAGGGCTGTCCCACGTGCCACCGTGGTGTGAGTCGATCCTCGGCGTGAAAGATGAGCCAGTGCAGGGCAAAGAGGTTCCTCTGGAATGGACTGAGACATCTGGGGGACTCTTGGAATGGTGGTACGACCATGGAGTTCCTCTCGCCTTTCCTGTTGAGAGTGCCTCCTCTTGAGATGCGACGGGAACGCCGGGAATTCTTTCCCGTTGAAAGCAGGGAAAGGATCCCTCATCTCGAGCTACGAGGGGGAAACGGGGCTCCTCTGGATGTGGGCGGGACCATCGTGCTTCCTCTCTAGTGGAGACAGGTATGGTGGTGAACTTCTTGAGTTGCAGCAAGGCTGTGAAAGACCCTTTCGAAGTTCCAGAGGTTAGGTGTCATTAGTCTCCAGACGCCTCATCGGAAATAGGCCTCATCTCGCCTGGAAGGGAGAACTTCCTGGATTTTCTCGAGTTGCGGCAGGTGTTCTTAAGTTACGACGGGGAACTCAGGGACCCGCCCTGGTGGCCTCAGGAGAGGCCAGTCCCCATGCGAGTTGCTAGGGGGCCTCTCGGGATTCCTCTCCCGTCGATACCGGGGCCAAAAACCTTGAGTGGAGTCAGGGCCGGAACCGAGGATTCCTCTCAGGGGCTGACATGGATCTTTGGGTACTTCTGGAGTCTCCCCAGGGGAGTCAGGCCTCGTCTCGAGTGGGGGCATGCACGTGCGCTTTCCTTCCAGGCTGTAGCAGCAATGTCACGCTTCCCGTCACGTGGATCAAAGGATCTGTGGTTTTCCCTCGAGGCTTTCCCTCGAGGCTTTCCCACAGGGCTGTCCCACGTGCCACCGTGGTGTGAGTCGATCCTCGGCGTGAAAGATGAGCCAGTGCAGGGCAAAGAGCTTCCTCTGGAATGGACTGAGACATCTGGGGGACTCTTGGAATGGTGGTACGACCATGGAGTTCCTCTCGCCTTTCCTGTTGAGAGTGCTTCCTCTTGAGATGCGACGGGAACGCAGGGAATTCTTTCCCGTTGAAATCAGGGAAAGGATCCCTCATCTCGAGCTACGAGGGGGAAACGGGGCTCCTCTGGATGTGGGCGGGACCATCGTGCTTCCTCTCTAGTGGAGACGGGTATGGCGGTGAACTTCTTGATTTGCAGCAAGGGTGTGAAAGACCCTTTCGAAGTTCCAGAGGTTAGGTTTCATTAGTCTCCAGAGGCCTCATCGGAAATAGGCCTCATCTCGCCTGGAAGGGAGAACTTCCTGGATTTTCTCGAGTTGCGGCAGGTGTTCTCGAGTTACGACGGGGACCTCAGGGACCCGCCCTGGTGGCCTCAGGAAAGGCCAGTCCCTAGGCGAGTTGCTAGGGGGCCTCTCGGGATTCCTCTCCCGTTGATACCGGGGCCAAAAACCTTGTGTGGAGTCAGGGCCGGAACCGAGGATTCCTCTCAGGGGCTGACATGGATCTTTGGGTACTTCTGGAGTCTCCCCAGGGGAGTCAGGCCTCGTCTCGAGTGGGGGCATGCACGTGCGCTTTCCTTCCAGGCTGTAGCAGCAATGTCAAGCTTCCCGTCGCGTGGATCAAAGGATCTGTGGTTTTCCCTCGAGGCTTTCCCTCGAGGCTTTCCCACAGGGCTGTCCCACGTGCCACCGTGGTGTGAGTCGATCCTCGGCGTGAAAGATGAGCCAGTGCAGGGCAAAGAGGTTCCTCTGGAATGGACTGAGACATCTGGGGGACTCTTGGAATGGTGGTACGACCATGGAGTTCCTCTCGCCTTTCCTGTTGAGAGTGCCTCCTCTTGAGATGCGACGGGAACGCCGGGAATTCTTTCCCGTTGAAAGCAGGGAAAGGATCCCTCATCTCGAGCTACGAGGGGGAAACGGGGCTCCTCTGGATGTGGGCGGGACCATCGGGCTTCCTCTCTAGTGGAGACGGGTATGGTGGTGAACTTCTTGAGTTGCAGCAAGGCTGTGAAAGACCCTTTCGAAGTTCCAGAGGTTAGGTGTCATTAGTCTCCAGACGCCTCATCGGAAATAGGCCTCATCTCGCCTGGAAGGGAGAACTTCCTGGATTTTCTCGAGTTGCGGCAGGTGTTCTTAAGTTACGACGGGGAACTCAGGGACCCGCCCTGGTGGCCTCAGGAGAGGCCAGTCCCCATGCGAGTTGCTAGGGGGCCTCTCGGGATTCCTCTCCCGTCGATACCGGGGCCAAAAACCTTGAGTGGAGTCAGGGCCGGAACCGAGGATTCCTCTCAGGGGCTGACATGGATCTTTGGATACTTCTGGAGTCTCCCCAGGGGAGTCAGGCCTCGTCTCGAGTGGGGGCATGCACGTGCACTTTCCTTCCAGGCTGTAGCAGCAATGTCACGCTTCCCGTCACGTGGATCAAAGGATCTGTGGTTTTCCCTCGAGGCTTTCCCTCGAGGCTTTCCCACAGGGCTGTCCCACGTGCCACCGTGGTGTGAGTCGATCCTCGGCGTGAAAGATGAGCCAGTGCAGGGCAAAGAGGTTCCTCTGGAATGGACTGAGACATCTGGGGGACTCTTGGAATGGTGGTACGACCATGGAGTTCCTCTCGCCTTTCCTGTTGAGAGTGCTTCCTCTTGAGATGCGACGGGAACGCAGGGAACTCTTTCCCGTTGAAAGCAGGGAAGGGATCCCTCATCTCGAGCTACGAGGGGGAAACGGGGCTCCTTTGGATGTGGTCGGGACCATCGTGCTTCCTCTCGAGTGGAGACGGGTATGGTGGTGAACTTCTTGAGTTGCAGCAAGGGTGTGAAAGACCCTTTCGAAGTTCCAGAGGTTAGGTGTCATTAGTCTCCAGACGCCTCATCGGAAATAAGCCTCATCTCGCCTGGAAGGGAGAACTTCCTGGATTTTCTCGTGTTGTGGCAGGTGTTCTCGAGTAACGACGGGGACCTCAGGGACCGGCCCTGGTGGCCTCAGGAGAGGCCAGTCCCCGTGCGAGTTGCTAGGGGGCCTCTCGGGATTCCTCTCCCGTCGATACCGGGGCCAAAAAGCTTGTGTGGAGTCAGGGCCGGACCCGAGGATTCCTCTCAGGGGCTGACATGGATCTTTGGGTACTTCTGGAGTCTCCCCAGGGGAGTCAGGCCTCATCTCGAGTGGGCGCATGCACGTGCGCTTTCCTTCCAGGCTGTAGCAGCAATGTCACGCTTCCCGTCGCGTGGATCAAAGGATCTGTGGTTTTCCCTCGAGGCTTTCCCTCGAGGCTTTCCCACAGGGCTGTCCCACGTGCCACCGTGGTGTGAGTCGATCCTCGGCGTGAAAGATGAGCCAGTGCAGGGCAAAGAGGTTCCTCTGGAATGGACTGAGACATCTGGGGGACTCTTGGAATGGTGGTACGACCATGGAGTTCCTCGCGCCTTTCCTGTTGAGAGTGCCTCCTCTTGAGATGCGACGGGAACGCCGGGAATTCTTTCCCGTTGAAACCAGGGAAAGGATCCCTCATCTCGAGCTACGAGGGGGAAACGGGGCTCCTCTGGATGTGGGCGGGACCATCGTGCTTCCTCTCGAGTGGAGACGGGTATGGCGGTGAACTTCTTGAGTTGCAGCAAGGGTGTGAAAGACCCTTTCGAAGTTCCAGAGGTTTCGTGTCAATAGTCTCCAGAGGCCTCATCGGAAATAGGCCTCATCTCGCCTGGAAGGGAGAACTTCCTGGATTTTCTCGAGTTGCGGCAGGTGTTCTCGAGTTACGACGGGGACCTCAGGGACCCGCCCTGGTGGCCTCAGGAGAGGCCAGTCCCCATGCGAGTTGCTAGGGGGTCTCTCGGGATTCCTCTCCCGTCGATACCGGGGCCAAAAAGCTTGTGTGGAGTCAGGGCCGGAACCGAGGATTCTTCTCAGGGGCTGACATGGATCTTTGGGTACTTCTGGAGTCTCCCCAGGGGAGTCAGGCCTCGTCTCGAGTGGGGGCATGCATGTGCGCTTTCCTTCCAGGCTGTAGCAGCAATGTCACGCTTCCCGTCGCGTGGATCAAAGGATCTGTGGTTTTCCCTCGAGGCTTTCCCTCGAGGCTTTCCCACAGGGCTGTCCCACGTGCCACCGTGTTGTGAGTCGATCCTCGGCGTGAAAGATGAGCCAGTGCAGGGCAAAGAGGTTCCTCTGAAATGGACTGAGACATCTGGGGGACTCTTGGAATGGTGGTACGACCATGGAGTTCCTCTCGCCTTTCCTGTTGAGAGTGCCTCCTCTTGAGATGCGACGGGAACGCCGGGAATTCTTTCCCGTTGAAAGCAGGGAAAGGATTCCTCATCTCGAGCTACGAGGGGGAAACGGGGCTCCTCTGGATGTGGGCGGGACCATCGTGCTTCCTCTCTAGTGGAGACAGGTATGGCGGTGAACTTCTTGAGTTGCACCAAGGGTGTGAAAGACCCTTTCGAAGTTCCAGAGGTTTGGTGTCATTAGTCTCCAGAGGCCTCATCGGAAATAGGCCTCATCTCGCCTGGAAGGGAGAACTTCCTGGATTTTCTCGAGTTGCGGCAGGTGTTCTCGAGTTACGACGGGGACCTCAGGGACCCGCCCTGGTGGCCTCAGGAGAGGCCAGTCCCCATGCGAGTTGCTAGGGGGCCTCTCGGGATTCCTCTCCCGTCGATACCGGGGCCAAAAACCTTGTGTGGAGTCAGGGCCGGAACCGAGGATTCCTCTCAGGGGCTGACATGGATCTTTGGGTACTTCTGGAGTCTCCCCAGTGGAGTCAGACCTCGTCTCGAGTGGGGGCATGCACGTGCGCTTTCCTTCCAGGCTGTAGTAGCAATGTCACGCTTCCCGTCGCGTGGATCAAAGGATCTGTGGTTTTCCCTCGAGGCTTTCCCTCGAGGCTTTCCCACAGGGCTGTCCCACGTGCCACCGTGGTGTGAGTCGATCCTCGGCGTGAAAGATGAGCCAGTGCAGGGCAAAGAGGTTCCTCTGGAATGGACTGAGACATCTGAGGGACTCTTGGAATGGTGGTACGACCATGGAGTTCCTCTCGCCTTTCCTGTTGAGAGTGCCTCCTCTTGAGATGCGACGGGAACGCCGGGAATTCTTTCCCGTTGAAAGCAGGGAAAGGATCCCTCATCTCGAGCTACGAGGGGGAAACGGGGCTCCTCTGGATGTGGGCGGGACCATCGTGCTTCCTCTCTAGTGGAGACGGGTATGGCGGTGAACTTCTTGAGTTGCAGCAATGGTGTGAAAGACCCTTTCGAAGTTCCAGAGGTTAGGTGTCATTAGTCTCCAGAGGCCTCATCGGAAATAGGCCTCATCTCGCCTGGAAGGGAGAACTTCCTGGATTTTCTCGAGTTGCGGCAGGTGTTCTCGAGTTACGACGGGGACCTCAGGGACCCGCCCTGGTGGCCTCAGGAGAGGCCAGTCCCCATGCGAGTTGCTAGGGGGCCTCTCGGGATTCCTCTCCCGTTGATACCGGGGCCAAAAACCTTGTGTGGAGTCAGGGCCGGAACCGAGGATTCCTCTCAGGGGCTGACATGGATCTTTGGGTACTTCTGGAGTCTCCCCAGGGGAGTCAGGCCTCGTCTCGAGTGGGGGCATGCACGTGCGCTTTCCTTCCAGGCTGTAGCAGCAATGTCACGCTTCCCGTCGCGTGGATCAAAGGATCTGTGGTTTTCCCTCGAGGCTTTCCCTCGAGGCTTTCCCACAGGGCTGTCCCACGTGCCACCGTGGTGTGAGTCAATCCTGGGCGTGAAAGATGAGCCAGTGCAGGGCAAAGAGGTTCCTCTGGAATGGACTGAGACATCTGGGGGACTCTTGGAATGGTGGTACGACCATGGAGTTCCTCTCGCCTTTCCTGTTGAGAGTGCCTCCTCTTGAGATGCGACGGGAACGCCGGGAATTCTTTCCCGTTTAAAGCAGGGAAAGGATCCCTCATCTCGAGCTACGAGGGGGAAACGGGGCTCCTCTGGATGTGGGCGGGACCATCGTGCTTCCTCTCTAGTGGAGACGGGTATGGTGGTGAACTTCTTGAGTTGCAGCAAGGCTGTGAAAGACACTTTCGAAGTTCCAGAGGTAAGGTGTCATTAGTCTCCAGACGCCTCATCGGAAATAGGCCTCATCTCGCCTGGAAGGGAGAACTTCCTGGATTTTCTCGAGTTGCGGTAGGTGTTCTCGAGTTACGACGGGGACCTCAGGGACCCGCCCTGGTGGCCTCAATAGAGGCCAGTCCCTATGCGAGTTGCTAGGGGGCCTCTCGGGATTCCTCTCCCGTCGATACCGGGGCCAAAAACCTTGTGTGGAGTCAGGGCCGGAACCGAGGATTCCTCTCAGGCGCTGACATGGATCTTTGGGTACTTCTGGAGTCTCCCCAGGGGAGTCAGGCCTCGTCTCGAGTGGGGGCATGCACGTGCACTTTCCTTCCAGGCTGTAGCAGCAATGTCACGCTTCCCGTCGCGTGGATCAAATGATGTGTGGTTTTCCCTCGAGGCTTTCCCACAGGGCTGTCCCACGTGCCACCGTGGTGTGAGTCGATCCTCGGCGTGAAAGATGAGCCAGTGCAGGGCAAAGAGGTTCCTCTGGAATGGACTGAGACATCTGGGGGACTCTTGGAATGGTGGTACGACCATGGAGTTCCTCTCGCCTTTCCTGTTGAGAGTGCCTCCTCTTTAGATGCGACGGGAACGCCGGGAATTCTTTCCCGTTTAAAGAAGGGAAAGGATCCCTCATCTCGAGCTACGAGGGGGAAACGGGGCTCCTCTGGATGTGGGCGGGACCATCGTGCTTCCTCTCGAGTGGAGACGGGTATGGCGGTGAACTTCTTGAGTTGCAGCAAGGGTGTGAAAGACCCTTTCGAAGTTCCAGAGGTTAGGTGTCATTAGTCTCCAGAGGCCTCATCGGAAATAGGCCTCATCTCGCCTGGAAGGGAGAACTTCCTGGATTTTCTCGAGTTGCGGCAGGTGTTCTCGAGTTACGACGGGGACCTCAGGGACCCGCCCTGGTGGCCTCAGGAGAGGCCAGTCCCCAATCGAGTTGCTAGGGGGCCTCTCGGGATTCCTCTCCCGTCGATACCGGGGCCAAAAACCTTGTGTGGAGTCAGGGCCGGAAACGAGGATTCCTCTCAGGGGCTGACATGGATCTTTGGGTACTTGTGGAGTCTCCCCAGGGGAGTCAGGCCTCGTCTCGAGTGGGGGCATGCACGTGCGCTTTCCTTCCAGGCTGTAGCAGCAATGTCACGCTTCCCGTGGCGTGGATCAAAGGATCTGTGGTTTTCCCTCGAGGCTTTCCCTCGAGGCTTTCCCACAGGGCTGTCCCACGTGCCACCGTGGTGTGAGTCGATCCTCGGCGTGAAAGATGAGCCAGTGCAGGGCAAAGAGGTTCCTCTGGAATGGACTGAGACATCTGGGGGACTCTTGGAATGGTGGTACGACCATGGAGATCCTCTCGCCTTTCCTGTTGAGAGTGCCTCCTATTGAGATGCGACGGGAACGCCGGGAATTCTTTCCCGTTGAAAGCAGGGAAAGGATCCCTCATCTCGAGCACCGAGGGGAAAACGGGGCTCCTCTGGATGTGGGCGGGACCATCGTGCTTCCTCTCGAGTGGAGACGGGTATGGCGGAGAACTTCTTGAGTTGCAGCAAGGGTGTGAAAGACCCTTTCAAAGTTCCAGAGGTTAGGTGTCATTAGTCTCCAGACGCCTCATCGGAAATAGGCCTCATCTCGCCTGGAAGGGAGAACTTCCTGGATTTTCTCGAGTTGCGGCAGGTGTTCTTAAGTTGACGGGGAACTCAGGGACCCGCCCTGGTGGCCTCAGGAGAGGCCAGTCCCCATGCGAGTTGCTAGAGGGCCTCTCGGGATTCCTCTCCCGTCGATACCGGGGCCAAAAACCTTGAGTGGAGTCAGTGCCGGAACCGAGGATTCCTCTCAGGGGCTGACATGGATCTTTGGGTACTTGTGGAGTCTCCCCAGGGGAGTCAGGCCTCGTCTCGAGTGGGGGCATGCACGTGCGCTTTCCTTCCAGGCTGTAGCAGCAATGTCACGCTTCCCGTCACGTGGATCAAAGGATCTGTGGTTTTCCCTCGAGGCTTTCCCTCGAGGCTTTCCCACAGGGCTGTCCCACGTGCTACCGTGGTGTGAGTCGATCCTCGGCGTGAAAGATGAGCCAGTGCAGGGCAAAGAGTTTCCTCTGGAATGGACTGAGACATCTGGGGGACTCTTGGAATGGTGGTACGACCATGGAGTTCCTCTCGCCTTTCCTGTTGAGAGTGCCTCCTCTTGAGATGCGACGGGAACGCCGGGAATTCTTTCCCGTTGAAACCAGGGAAAGGATCCCTCATCTCGAGCTACGAGGGGGAAACGGGGCTCCTCTGGATGTGGGCGGGACCATCGTGCTTCCTCTCGAGTGGAGACGGGTATGGCGGTGAACTTCTTGAGTTGCAGCAAGGGTGTGAAAGACCCTTTCGAAGTTCCAGAGGTTAGGTGTCATTAGTCTCCAGATGCCTCATCGGAAATAGGCCTCATCTCGCCTGGAAGGGAGAACTTCCTGGATTTTCTCGAGTTGCGGCAGGTGTTCTCGAGTTACGACGGGGACCTCAGGGACCCGCCCTGGTGGCCTCAGGAGAGGCCAGTCCCCATGCGAGTTGCTAGGGGGCCTCTCGGGATTCCTCTCCCGTCGATACCGGGGCCAAAAACCTTGTGTGGAGTCAGGGCCGGAACCGAGGATTCCTCTCAGGGGCTGACATGGATCTTTGGGTACTTCTGGAGTCTCCCCAGGGGAGTCAGGCCTCGTCTCGAGTGGGGGCATGCACGTGCACTTTCCTTCCAGGCTGTAGCAGCAATGTCACGCTTCCCGTCGCGTGGATCAAAGGATCTGTGGTTTTCCCTCGAGGCTTTCCCACAGGGCTGTCCCACGTGCCACCGTGGTGTGAGTCGATCCTCGGCGTGAAAGATGAGCCAGTGCAGGGCAAAGAGGTTCCTCTGGAATGGACTGAGACATCTGGGGGACTCTTGGAATGGTGGTACGACCATGGAGTTCCTCTCGCCTTTCCTGTTGAGACTGCCTCCTCTTGAGATGCGACGGGAACGCCGGGAATTCTTTCCCGTGGAAAGCAGGGAAAGGATCCCTCATCTCGAGCTACGAGGGGGAAACGGGGCTCCTCTGGATGTGGGCGGGACCATCGTGCTTCCTCTCTAGTGGAGACGGGTATGGCGGTGAACTTCTTGAGTTGCAGCAAGGGTGTGAAAGACCCTTTCGAAGTTCCAGAGGTTAGGTGTCATTAGTCTCCAGAGGCCTCATCGGAAATAGGCCTCATCTCGCCTGGAAGGGAGAACTTCCTGGATTTTCTCGAGTTGCGGCAGGTGTTCTCGAGTTACGACGGGGACCTCAGGGACCCGCCCTGGTGGCCTCAGGAGAGGCCAGTCCCTAGGCGAGTTGCGAGGGGGCCTCTCGGGATTCCTCTCCCGTTGATACCGGGGCCAAAAACCTTGTGTGGAGTCAGGGCCGGAACCGAGGATTCCTCTCAGGGGCTGACATGGATCTTTGGGTACTTCTGGAGTCTCCCCAGGGGAGTCAGGCCTCGTCTCGAGTGGGGGCATGCACGTGCGCTTTCCTTCCAGGCTGTAGCAGCAATGTCACGCTTCCCGTCGCGTGGATCAAAGGATCTGTGGTTTTCCCTCGAGGCTTTCCCTCGAGGCTTTCCCACAGGGCTGTCCCACGTGCCACCGTGGTGTGAGTCAATCCTGGGCGTGAAAGATGAGCCAGTGCAGGGCAAAGAGGTTCCTCTGGAATGGACTGAGACATCTGGGGGACTCTTGGAATGGTGGTACGACCATGGAGTTCCTCTCGCCTTTCCTGTTGAGAGTGCCTCCTCTTGAGATGCGACGGGAACGCCGGGAATTCTTTCCCGTTTAAAGCAGGGAAAGGATCCCTCATCTCGAGCTACGAGGGGGAAACGGGGCTCCTCTGGATGTGGGCGGGACCATCGTGCTTCCTCTCTAGTGGAGACGGGTATGGTGGTGAACTTCTTGAGTTGCAGCAAGGCTGTGAAAGACCCTTTCGAAGTTCCAGAGGTAAGGTGTCATTAGTCTCCAGACGCCTCATCGGAAATAGGCCTCATTTCGCCTGGAAGGGAGAACTTCCTGGATTTTCTCGAGTTGCGGCAGGTGTTCTCGAGTTACGACGGGGACCTCAGGGACCCGCCCTGGTGGCCTCAGGAGAGGCCAGTCCCTATGCGAGTTGCTAGGGGGCCTCTCGGGATTCCTCTCCCGTCGATACCGGGGCCAAAAACCTTGTGTGGAGTCAGGGCCGGAACCGAGGATTCCTCTCAGGGGCTGACATGGATCTTTGGGTACTTCTGGAGTCTCCCCAGGGGAGTCAGGCCTCGTCTCGAGTGGGGTCATGCACGTGCACTTTCCTTCCAGGCTGTAGCAGCAATGTCACGCTTCCCGTCGCGTGGATCAAATGATGTGTGGTTTTCCCTCGAGGCTTTCCCACAGGGCTGTCCCACGTGCCACCGTGGTGTGAGTCGATCCTCGGCGTGAAAGATGAGCCAGTGCAGGGCAAAGAGGTTCCTCTGGAATGGACTGAGACATCTGGGGGACTCTTGGAATGGTGGTACGACCATGGAGTTCCTCTCGCCTTTCCTGTTGAGAGTGCCTCCTCTTGAGATGCGACGGGAACGCCGGGAATTTTTTGCCGTTGAAAGCAGGGAAAGGATCCCTCATCTCGAGCTACGAGGGGGAAACGGGGCTCCTCTGGATGTGGGCGGGACCATCGTGCTTTCTCTCGAGTGGAGACGGGTATGGCGGTGAACTTCTTGAGTTGCAGCAAGGGTGTGAAAGACCCTTTCGAAGTTCCAGAGGTTAGGTGTCATTAGTCTCCAGACGCCTCATCGGAAATAGGCCTCATCTCGCCTGGAAGGGAGAACTTCCTTGATTTTCTCGAGTTGCGGCAGGTGTTCTCGAGTTACGACGGGGACCTCAGGGACCCGCCCTGGTGGCCTCAGGAGAGGCCAGGCCCTATGCGTGTTGCTAGGGGGCCCCTCGGGATTCCTCTCCCGTCGATACCGGGGCCAAAAACCTTGTGTGGAGTCAGGGCCGGAACCGAGGATTCCTCTCAGGGACTGATATGGATCTTTGGGTACTTCTGGAGTCTCCCCAGGGGAGTCAGGCCTCGTCTCGAGTGGGGGCATGCACGTGCGCTTTCCTTCCAGGCTGTAGCAGCAATGTCACGCTTCCCGTCACGTGGATCAAAGGATCTGTGGTTTTCCCTCGAGGCTTTCCCTCGAGGCTTTCCCACAGGGCTGTCCCACGTGCCACCGTGGTGTGAGTCGATCCTCGGCGTGAAAGATGAGCCAGTGCAGGGCAAAGAGCTTCCTCTGGAATGGACTGAGACATCTGGGGGACTCTTGGAATGGTGGTACGACCATGGAGTTCCTCTCGCCTTTCCTGTTGAGAGTGCTTCCTCTTGAGATGTGACGGGAACGCAGGGAATTCTTTCCCGTTGAAAGCAGGGAAAGGATCCCTCATCTCGAGCTACGAGGGGGAAACGGGGCTCCTCTGGATGTGGGCGGGACCATCGTGCTTCCTCTCTAGTGGAGACGGGTATGGCGGTGAACTTCTTGAGTTGCAGCAAGGGTGTGAAAGACCCTTTCGAAGTTCCAGAGGTTAGGTGTCATTAGTCTCCAGAGGCCTCATCGGAAATAGGCCTCATCTCGCCTGGAAGGGAGAACTTCCTGGATTTTCTCGAGTTGCGGCAGGTGTTCTCGAGTTACGACGGGGACCTCAGGGACCCGCCCTGGTGGCCACAGGAAAGGCCAGTCCCTAGGCGAGTTGCTAGGGGGCCTCTCGGGATTCCTCTCCCGTTGATACCGGGGCCAAAAACCTTGTGTGGAGTCAGGGCCGGAACCGAGGATTCCTCTCAGGGGCTGACATGGATCTTTGGGTACTTCTGGAGTCTCCCCAGGGGAGTCAGGCCTCGTCTCGAGTGGGGGCATGCACGTGCGCTTTCCTTCCAGGCTGTAGCAGCAATGTCAAGCTTCCCGTCGCGTGGATCAAAGGATCTGTGGTTTTCCCTCGAGGCTTTCCCTCGAGGCTTTCCCACAGGGCTGTCCCACGTGCCACCGTGGTGTGAGTCGATCCTCGGCGTGAAAGATGAGCCAGTGCAGGGCAAAGAGGTTCCTCTGGAATGGACTGAGACATCTGGGGGACTCTTGGAATGGTGGTACGACCATGGAGTTCCTCTCGCCTTTCCTGTTGAGAGTGCCTCCTCTTGAGATGCGACGGGAACGCCGGGAATTCTTTCCCGTGGAAAGCAGGGAAAGGATCCCTCATCTCGAGCTACGAGGGGGAAACGGGGCTCCTCTGGATGTGGGCGGGACCATCGTGCTTCCTCTCTAGTGGAGACGGGTATGGCGGTGAACTTCTTGAGTTGCAGCAAGGGTGTGAAAGACCCTTTCGAAGTTCCAGAGGTTAGGTGTCATTAGTCTCCAGAGGCCTCATCGGAAATAGGCCTCATCTCGCCTGGAAGGGAGAACTTCCTGGATTTTCTCGAGTTGCGGCAGGTGTTCTCGAGTTACGACGGGGACCTCAGGGACCCGCCCTGGTGGCCTCAGGAGAGGCCAGTCCCCATGCGAGTTGCTAGGGGGCCTCTCGGGATTCCTCTCCCGTCGATACCGGGGCCAAAAACCTTGTGTGGAGTCAGGGCCGGAACCGAGGATTCCTCTCAGGGGCTGACATGGATCTTTGGGTACTTCTGGAGTCTCCCCAGGGGAGTCAGGCCTCGTCTCGAGTGGGGGCATGCACGTGCACTTTCCTTCCAGGCTGTAGCAGCAATGTCACGCTTCCCGTCGCGTGGATCAAAGGATCTGTGGTTTTCCCTCGAGGCTTTCCCACAGGGCTGTCCCACGTGCCACCGTGGTGTGAGTCGATCCTCGGCGTGAAAGATGAGCCAGTGCAGGGCAAAGAGGTTCCTCTGGAATGGACTGAGACATCTGGGGGACTCTTGGAATGGTGGTACGACCATGGAGTTCCTCTCGCCTTTCCTGTTGAGACTGCCTCCTCTTGAGATGCGACGGGAACGCCGGGAATTCTTTCCCGTGGAAAGCAGGGAAAGGATCCCTCATCTCGAGCTACGAGGGGGAAACGGGGCTCCTCTGGATGTGGGCGGGACCATCGTGCTTCCTCTCTAGTGGAGACGGGTATGGCGGTGAACTTCTTGAGTTGCAGCAAGGGTGTGAAAGACCCTTTCGAAGTTCCAGAGGTTAGGTGTCATTAGTCTCCAGAGGCCTCATCGGAAATAGGCCTCATCTCGCCTGGAAGGGAGAACTTCCTGGATTTTCTCGAGTTGCGGCAGGTGTTCTCGAGTTACGACGGGGACCTCAGGGACCCGCCCTGGTGGCCTCAGGAGAGGCCAGTCCCTAGGCGAGTTGCGAGGGGGCCTCTCGGGATTCCTCTCCCGTTGATACCGGGGCCAAAAACCTTGTGTGGAGTCAGGGCCGGAACCGAGGATTCCTCTCAGGGGCTGACATGGATCTTTGGGTACTTCTGGAGTCTCCCCAGGGGAGTCAGGCCTCGTCTCGAGTGGGGGCATGCACGTGCGCTTTCCTTCCAGGCTGTAGCAGCAATGTCACGCTTCCCGTCGCGTGGATCAAAGGATCTGTGGTTTTCCCTCGAGGCTTTCCCTCGAGGCTTTCCCACAGGGCTGTCCCACGTGCCACCGTGGTGTGAGTCAATCCTGGGCGTGAAAGATGAGCCAGTGCAGGGCAAAGAGGTTCCTCTGGAATGGACTGAGACATCTGGGGGACTCTTGGAATGGTGGTACGACCATGGAGTTCCTCTCGCCTTTCCTGTTGAGAGTGCCTCCTCTTGAGATGCGACGGGAACGCCGGGAATTCTTTCCCGTTTAAAGCAGGGAAAGGATCCCTCATCTCGAGCTACGAGGGGGAAACGGGGCTCCTCTGGATGTGGGCGGGACCATCGTGCTTCCTCTCTAGTGGAGACGGGTATGGTGGTGAACTTCTTGAGTTGCAGCAAGGCTGTGAAAGACCCTTTCGAAGTTCCAGAGGTAAGGTGTCATTAGTCTCCAGACGCCTCATCGGAAATAGGCCTCATTTCGCCTGGAAGGGAGAACTTCCTGGATTTTCTCGAGTTGCGGCAGGTGTTCTCGAGTTACGACGGGGACCTCAGGGACCCGCCCTGGTGGCCTCAGGAGAGGCCAGTCCCAATGCGAGTTGCTAGGGGGCCTCTCGGGATTCCTCTCCCGTCGATACCGGGGCCAAAAACCTTGTGTGGAGTCAGGGCCGGAACCGAGGATTCCTCTCAGGGGCTGACATGGATCTTTGGGTACTTCTGGAGTCTCCCCAGGGGAGTCAGGCCTCGTCTCGAGTGGGGTCATGCACGTGCACTTTCCTTCCAGGCTGTAGCAGCAATGTCACGCTTCCCGTCGCGTGGATCAAATGATGTGTGGTTTTCCCTCGAGGCTTTCCCACAGGGCTGTCCCACGTGCCACCGTGGTGTGAGTCGATCCTCGGCGTGAAAGATGAGCCAGTGCAGGGCAAAGAGGTTTCTCTGGAATGGACTGAGACATCTGGGGGACTCTTGGAATGGTGGTACGACCATGGAGTTCCTCTCGCCTTTCCTGTTGAGAGTGCCTCCTCTTGAGATGCGACGGGAACGCCGGGAATTTTTTGCCGTTGAAAGCAGGGAAAGGATCCCTCATCTCGAGCTACGAGGGGGAAACGGGGCTCCTCTGGATGTGGGCGGGACCATCGTGCTTTCTCTCGAGTGGAGACGGGTATGGCGTTGAACTTCTTGAGTTGCAGCAAGGGTGTGAAAGACCCTTTCAAAGTTCCAGAGGTTAGGTGTCATTAGTCTACAGACGCCTCATCGGAAATAGGCCTCATCTCGCCTGGAAGGGAGAACTTCCTTGATTTTCTCGAGTTGCGGCAGGTGTTCTCGAGTTACGACGGGGACCTCAGGGACCCGCCCTGTTGGCCTCAGGAGAGGCCAGGCCCTATGCGTGTTGCTAGGGGGCCCCTCGGGATTCCTCTCCCGTCGATACCGGGGCCAAAAACCTTGTGTGGAGTCAGGGCCGGAACCGAGGATTCCTCTCAGGGACTGATATGGATCTTTGGGTACTTCTGGAGACTCGCCAGGGGAGACAGGCCTCGTTTCGTGTGGGGGCATGCACGTGCACTTTCCTTCCAGGCTGTAGCAGCAATGTCACGCTTCCCGTCACGTGGATCAAAGGATCTGCGGTTTTCCCTCGAGTCTTTCCCTCGAGGCTTTCCCACAGGGCTGTCCCACGTGACACCGTGGTGTGAGTCGATTCTCGGCGTGAAAAATGAGCCAGTGCAGGGCAAAGAGATTCCTCTGGAATGGACTGAGACATCTGGGGGACTCTTGGAATGGTGGTACGACCATGGAGTTCCTCTCGCCTTTCCTGTTGAGAGTGCCTCCTCTTGAGATGCGACGGGAACGCCGGGAATTCTTTCCCGTTGAAAGCAGGGAAAGGATCCCTCATCTCGAGCTACGAGGGGGAAACGGGGCTCCTCTGGATGTGGGCGGGACCATCGTGCTTCCTCTCGAGTGGAGACGGGTATGGCGGTGAACTTCTTGAGTTGCAGCAAGGGTGTGAAAGACCCTTTCGAAGTTCCAGAGGTTAGGTGTCATTAGACTCCAGACGCCTCATCGGAAATAGGCCTCATCTCGCCTGGAAGGGAGAACTTCCTGGATTTTCTCGAGTTGCGGCAGGTGTTCTCGAGTTTCGACGGGGACCTCAGGAACCCGCCCTGGTGGCCTCAGGAGAGGCCAGTCCCCATGCGAGTTGCTAGGGGGCCTCTCGGGATTCCTCTCCCGTCGATACCGGGGCCAAAAAGCTTGTGTGGAGTCAGGGCCGGAACCGAGGATTCCTCTCAGGGGCTGACATGTATCTTTGGGTACTTCTGGAGTCTCCCCAGTGGAGTCAGGCCTCGTCTCGAGTGGGGGCATGCACGTGCGCTTTCCTTTCAGGCTGTAGCAGCAATGTCACGCTTCCCGTCACGTGGATCAAAGGATATGTGGTTTTCCCTCGAGGCTTTCCCTCGAGGCTTTCCCACAGGGCTGTCCCACGTGCCACCGTGGTGTGAGTTGATCCTCGGCGTGAAAGATGAGCCAGTGCAGGGCAAAGAGGTTCCTCTGGAATGGACTGAGACATCTGGGGGACTCTTGGAATGGTGGTACGACCATGGAGTTCCTCTCGCCTTTCCTGTTGAGAGTGCCTCCTCTTGAGATGCGACGGGAACGCCGGGAATTCTTTCCCGTTGAAAGCAGGGAAAGGATCCCTCATCTCGAGCTACGAGGGGGAAACGGGGCTCCTCTGGATGTGGACGGGACCATCGTGCTTCCCCTCTAGTGGAGACGGGTATGGCGGTGTACTTCTTGAGTTGCAGCAAGGGTGTGAAAGACCCTTTCGAAGTTCCAGAGGTTAGGTGTCATTAGTCTCCAGAGGCCTCATCGGAAATAGGCCTCATCTCGCCTGGAAGGGAGAACTTCCTGGATTTTCTCGAGTTGCGGCAGGTGTTCTCGAGTTACGACTGGGACCTCAGGGACCCGCCCTGGTGGCCTCAGGAAAGGCCAGTCCCTAGGCGAGTTGCTAGGGGGCCTCTCGGGATTCCTCTCCCGTTGATACCGGGGCCAAAAACCTTGTGTGGAGTCAGGGCCGGAACCGAGGATTCCTCTCAGGGGCTCACATGGATCTTTGGGTACTTCTGGAGTCTCCCCAGGGGAGTCAGGCCTCGTCTCGAGTGGGGGCATGCACGTGCGCTTTCCTTCCAGGCTGTAGCAGCAATGTCACGCTTCCCGTCGCGTGGATCAAAGGATCTGTGGTTTTCCCTCGAGGCTTTCCCTCGAGGCTTTCCCACAGGGCTGTCCCACGTGCCACCGTGGTGTGAGTCGATCCTCGGCGTGAAAGATGAGCCAGTGCAGGGCAAAGAGGTTCCTCTGGAATGGACTGAGACATCTGGGGGACTCTTGGAATGGTGGTACGACCATGGAGTTCCTCTCGCCTTTCCTGTTGAGAGTGCCTCCTCTTGAGATGCGACGGGAACGCCGGGAATTCTTTCCCGTTGAAAGTAGGGAAAGGATCCCTCATCTCGAGCTACGAGTGGGAAACGGGGCTCCTCTGGATGTGGGCGGGACCATCGTGCTTCCTCTCTAGTGGAGACGGGTATGGTGGTGAACTTCTTGAGTTGCAGCAAGGCTGTGAAAGACCCTTTCGAAGTTCCAGAGGTTAGGTGTCATTAGTCTCCAGACGCCTCATCGGAAATAGGCCTCATCTCGCCTGGAAGGGAGAACTTCCTGGATTTTCTCGAGTTGCGGCAGGTGTTCTCGAGTTACGACGGGGACCTCAGGGACCCGCCCTGGTGGCCTCAGGAGAAGCCAGTCCCTATGCGAGTTGCTAGGGGGCCTCTCGGGATTCCTCTCCCGTCGATACCGGGGCCAAAAACCTTGTGTGGAGTCAGGGCCGGAACCGAGGATTCCTCTCAGGGGCTGACATGGATCTTTGGGTACTTCTGGAGTCTCCCCAGGGGAGTCAGGCCTCGTCTCGAGTGGGGGCATGCACGTGCACTTTCCTCCCAGGCTGTAGCAGCAATGTCACGCTTCCCGTCGCGTGGATCAAATGATGTGTGGTTTTCCCTCGAGGCTTTCCCACAGGGTTGTCCCACGTGCCACCGTGGTGTGAGTCGATCCTCGGCGTGAAAGATGAGCCAGTGCAGGGCAAAGAGCTTCCTCTGGAATGGACTGAGACATCTGGGGGACTCTTGGAATGGTGGTACGACCATGGAGTTCCTCTCGCCTTTCCTGTTGAGAGTGCCTCCTCTTGAGATGCGACGGGAACGCCGGGAATTCTTTCCCGTTGAAAGCAGGGAAAGGATCCCTCATCTCGAGCTACGAGGGGGAAACGGGGCTCCTCTGGATGTGGTCGGGACCATCGTGCTTCCTCTCGAGTGGAGACGGGTATGGTGGTGAACTTCTTGAGTTGCAGCAAGGGTGTGAAAGACCCTTTCGAAGTTCCAGAGTTTAGGTGTCATTAGTCTCCAGACGCCTCATCGGAAATAAGCCTCATCTCGCCTGGAAGGGAGAACTTCCTGGATTTTATCGAGTTGCGGCAGGTGTTCTCGAGTTACGACGGGGACCTCAGGGACCCGCCCTGGTGGCCTCAGGAAAGGCCAGTCCCTAGGCGAGTTGCTAGGGGGCCTCTCGGGATTCCTCTCCCGTTGATACCGGGGCCAAAAACCTTGTGTGGAGTCAGGGCCGGAACCGAGGATTCCTCTCAGGGGCTGACATGGATCTTTGGGTACTTCTGGAGTCTCCCCAGGGGAGTCAGGCCTCGTCTCGAGTGGGGGCATGCACGTGCGCTTTCCTTCCAGGCTGTAGCAGCAATGTCACGCTTCCCGTCGCGTGGATCAAAGGATCTGTGGTTTTCCCTCGAGGCTTTCCCTCGAGGCTTTCCCACAGGGCTGTCCCACGTGCCACCGTGGTGTGAGTCGATCCTCGGCGTGAAAGATGAGCCAGTGCAGGGCAAAGAGGTTCCTCTGGAATGGACTGAGACATCTGGGGGACTCTTGGAATGGTGGTACGACCATGGAGTTCCTCTCGCCTTTCCTGTTGAGAGTGCCTCCTCTTGAGATGCGACAGGAACGCAGGGAATTCTTTCCCGTTGAAAGCAGGGAAAGGATCCCTCATCTCGAGCTACGAGTGGGAAACGGGGCTCCTCTGGATGTGGTCGGGACCATCGTGCTTCCTCTCTAGTGGAGACGGGTATGGTGGTGAACTTCTTGAGTTGCAGCAAGGCTGTGAAAGACCCTTTCGAAGTTCCAGAGGTTAGGTGTCATTAGTCTCCAGACGCCTCATCGGAAATAGGCCTCATCTCGCCTGGAAGGGAGAACTTCCTGGATTTTCTCGAGTTGCGGCAGGTGTTCTCGAGTTACGACGGGGACCTCAGGGACCCGCCCTGGTGGCCTCAGGAGAGGCCAGTCCCCATGCGAGTTGCTAGGGGGCCTCTCGGGATTCCTCTCCCGTCGATACCGGGGCCAAAAACCTTGTGTGGAGTCAGGGCCGGAACCGAGGATTCCTCTCAGGGGCTGACATGGATCTTTGGGTACTTCTGGAGTCTCCCCAGGGGAGTCAGGCCTCGTCTCGAGTGGGGGCATGCACGTGCACTTTCCTTCCAGGCTGTAGCAGCAATGTCACGCTTCCCGTCGCGTGGATCAAAGGATCTGTGGTTTTCCCTCGAGGCTTTCCCACAGGGCTGTCCCACGTGCCACCGTGGTGTGAGTCGATCCTCGGCGTGAAAGATGAGCCAGTGCAGGGCAAAGAGGTTCCTCTGGAATGGACTGAGACATCTGGGGGACTCTTGGAATGGTGGTACGACCATGGAGTTCCTCTCGCCTTTCCTGTTGAGACTGCCTCCTCTTGAGATGCGACGGGAACGCCGGGAATTCTTTCCCGTGGAAAGCAGGGAAAGGATCCCTCATCTCGAGCTACGAGGGGGAAACGGGGCTCCTCTGGATGTGGGCGGGACCATCGTGCTTCCTCTCTAGTGGAGACGGGTATGGCGGTGAACTTCTTGAGTTGCAGCAAGGGTGTGAAAGACCCTTTCGAAGTTCCAGAGGTTAGGTGTCATTAGTCTCCAGAGGCCTCATCGGAAATAGGCCTCATCTCGCCTGGAAGGGAGAACTTCCTGGATTTTCTCGAGTTGCGGCAGGTGTTCTCGAGTTACGACGGGGACCTCAGGGACCCGCCCTGGTGGCCTCAGGAGAGGCCAGTCCCTAGGCGAGTTGCGAGGGGGCCTCTCGGGATTCCTCTCCCGTTGATACCGGGGCCAAAAACCTTGTGTGGAGTCAGGGCCGGAACCGAGGATTCCTCTCAGGGGCTGACATGGATCTTTGGGTACTTCTGGAGTCTCCCCAGGGGAGTCAGGCCTCGTCTCGAGTGGGGGCATGCACGTGCGCTTTCCTTCCAGGCTGTAGCAGCAATGTCACGCTTCCCGTCGCGTGGATCAAAGGATCTGTGGTTTTCCCTCGAGGCTTTCCCTCGAGGCTTTCCCACAGGGCTGTCCCACGTGCCACCGTGGTGTGAGTCAATCCTGGGCGTGAAAGATGAGCCAGTGCAGGGCAAAGAGGTTCCTCTGGAATGGACTGAGACATCTGGGGGACTCTTGGAATGGTGGTACGACCATGGAGTTCCTCTCGCCTTTCCTGTTGAGAGTGCCTCCTCTTGAGATGCGACGGGAACGCCGGGAATTCTTTCCCGTTTAAAGCAGGGAAAGGATCCCTCATCTCGAGCTACGAGGGGGAAACGGGGCTCCTCTGGATGTGGGCGGGACCATCGTGCTTCCTCTCTAGTGGAGACGGGTATGGTGGTGAACTTCTTGAGTTGCAGCAAGGCTGTGAAAGACCCTTTCGAAGTTCCAGAGGTAAGGTGTCATTAGTCTCCAGACGCCTCATCGGAAATAGGCCTCATTTCGCCTGGAAGGGAGAACTTCCTGGATTTTCTCGAGTTGCGGCAGGTGTTCTCGAGTTACGACGGGGACCTCAGGGACCCGCCCTGGTGGCCTCAGGAGAGGCCAGTCCCAATGCGAGTTGCTAGGGGGCCTCTCGGGATTCCTCTCCCGTCGATACCGGGGCCAAAAACCTTGTGTGGAGTCAGGGCCGGAACCGAGGATTCCTCTCAGGGGCTGACATGGATCTTTGGGTACTTCTGGAGTCTCCCCAGGGGAGTCAGGCCTCGTCTCGAGTGGGGTCATGCACGTGCACTTTCCTTCCAGGCTGTAGCAGCAATGTCACGCTTCCCGTCGCGTGGATCAAATGATGTGTGGTTTTCCCTCGAGGCTTTCCCACAGGGCTGTCCCACGTGCCACCGTGGTGTGAGTCGATCCTCGGCGTGAAAGATGAGCCAGTGCAGGGCAAAGAGGTTTCTCTGGAATGGACTGAGACATCTGGGGGACTCTTGGAATGGTGGTACGACCATGGAGTTCCTCTCGCCTTTCCTGTTGAGAGTGCCTCCTCTTGAGATGCGACGGGAACGCCGGGAATTTTTTGCCGTTGAAAGCAGGGAAAGGATCCCTCATCTCGAGCTACGAGGGGGAAACGGGGCTCCTCTGGATGTGGGCGGGACCATCGTGCTTTCTCTCGAGTGGAGACGGGTATGGCGTTGAACTTCTTGAGTTGCAGCAAGGGTGTGAAAGACCCTTTCAAAGTTCCAGAGGTTAGGTGTCATTAGTCTACAGACGCCTCATCGGAAATAGGCCTCATCTCGCCTGGAAGGGAGAACTTCCTTGATTTTCTCGAGTTGCGGCAGGTGTTCTCGAGTTACGACGGGGACCTCAGGGACCCGCCCTGTTGGCCTCAGGAGAGGCCAGGCCCTATGCGTGTTGCTAGGGGGCCCCTCGGGATTCCTCTCCCGTCGATACCGGGGCCAAAAACCTTGTGTGGAGTCAGGGCCGGAACCGAGGATTCCTCTCAGGGACTGATATGGATCTTTGGGTACTTCTGGAGACTCGCCAGGGGAGACAGGCCTCGTTTCGTGTGGGGGCATGCACGTGCACTTTCCTTCCAGGCTGTAGCAGCAATGTCACGCTTCCCGTCACGTGGATCAAAGGATCTGCGGTTTTCCCTCGAGTCTTTCCCTCGAGGCTTTCCCACAGGGCTGTCCCACGTGACACCGTGGTGTGAGTCGATTCTCGGCGTGAAAAATGAGCCAGTGCAGGGCAAAGAGATTCCTCTGGAATGGACTGAGACATCTGGGGGACTCTTGGAATGGTGGTACGACCATGGAGTTCCTCTCGCCTTTCCTGTTGAGAGTGCCTCCTCTTGAGATGCGACGGGAACGCCGGGAATTCTTTCCCGTTGAAAGCAGGGAAAGGATCCCTCATCTCGAGCTACGAGGGGGAAACGGGGCTCCTCTGGATGTGGGCGGGACCATCGTGCTTCCTCTCGAGTGGAGACGGGTATGGCGGTGAACTTCTTGAGTTGCAGCAAGGGTGTGAAAGACCCTTTCGAAGTTCCAGAGGTTAGGTGTCATTAGACTCCAGACGCCTCATCGGAAATAGGCCTCATCTCGCCTGGAAGGGAGAACTTCCTGGATTTTCTCGAGTTGCGGCAGGTGTTCTCGAGTTTCGACGGGGACCTCAGGAACCCGCCCTGGTGGCCTCAGGAGAGGCCAGTCCCCATGCGAGTTGCTAGGGGGCCTCTCGGGATTCCTCTCCCGTCGATACCGGGGCCAAAAAGCTTGTGTGGAGTCAGGGCCGGAACCGAGGATTCCTCTCAGGGGCTGACATGTATCTTTGGGTACTTCTGGAGTCTCCCCAGTGGAGTCAGGCCTCGTCTCGAGTGGGGGCATGCACGTGCGCTTTCCTTTCAGGCTGTAGCAGCAATGTCACGCTTCCCGTCACGTGGATCAAAGGATATGTGGTTTTCCCTCGAGGCTTTCCCTCGAGGCTTTCCCACAGGGCTGTCCCACGTGCCACCGTGGTGTGAGTTGATCCTCGGCGTGAAAGATGAGCCAGTGCAGGGCAAAGAGGTTCCTCTGGAATGGACTGAGACATCTGGGGGACTCTTGGAATGGTGGTACGACCATGGAGTTCCTCTCGCCTTTCCTGTTGAGAGTGCCTCCTCTTGAGATGCGACGGGAACGCCGGGAATTCTTTCCCGTTGAAAGCAGGGAAAGGATCCCTCATCTCGAGCTACGAGGGGGAAACGGGGCTCCTCTGGATGTGGACGGGACCATCGTGCTTCCCCTCTAGTGGAGACGGGTATGGCGGTGTACTTCTTGAGTTGCAGCAAGGGTGTGAAAGACCCTTTCGAAGTTCCAGAGGTTAGGTGTCATTAGTCTCCAGAGGCCTCATCGGAAATAGGCCTCATCTCGCCTGGAAGGGAGAACTTCCTGGATTTTCTCGAGTTGCGGCAGGTGTTCTCGAGTTACGACTGGGACCTCAGGGACCCGCCCTGGTGGCCTCAGGAAAGGCCAGTCCCTAGGCGAGTTGCTAGGGGGCCTCTCGGGATTCCTCTCCCGTTGATACCGGGGCCAAAAACCTTGTGTGGAGTCAGGGCCGGAACCGAGGATTCCTCTCAGGGGCTCACATGGATCTTTGGGTACTTCTGGAGTCTCCCCAGGGGAGTCAGGCCTCGTCTCGAGTGGGGGCATGCACGTGCGCTTTCCTTCCAGGCTGTAGCAGCAATGTCACGCTTCCCGTCGCGTGGATCAAAGGATCTGTGGTTTTCCCTCGAGGCTTTCCCTCGAGGCTTTCCCACAGGGCTGTCCCACGTGCCACCGTGGTGTGAGTCGATCCTCGGCGTGAAAGATGAGCCAGTGCAGGGCAAAGAGGTTCCTCTGGAATGGACTGAGACATCTGGGGGACTCTTGGAATGGTGGTACGACCATGGAGTTCCTCTCGCCTTTCCTGTTGAGAGTGCCTCCTCTTGAGATGCGACGGGAACGCCGGGAATTCTTTCCCGTTGAAAGTAGGGAAAGGATCCCTCATCTCGAGCTACGAGTGGGAAACGGGGCTCCTCTGGATGTGGGCGGGACCATCGTGCTTCCTCTCTAGTGGAGACGGGTATGGTGGTGAACTTCTTGAGTTGCAGCAAGGCTGTGAAAGACCCTTTCGAAGTTCCAGAGGTTAGGTGTCATTAGTCTCCAGACGCCTCATCGGAAATAGGCCTCATCTCGCCTGGAAGGGAGAACTTCCTGGATTTTCTCGAGTTGCGGCAGGTGTTCTCGAGTTACGACGGGGACCTCAGGGACCCGCCCTGGTGGCCTCAGGAGAAGCCAGTCCCTATGCGAGTTGCTAGGGGGCCTCTCGGGATTCCTCTCCCGTCGATACCGGGGCCAAAAACCTTGTGTGGAGTCAGGGCCGGAACCGAGGATTCCTCTCAGGGGCTGACATGGATCTTTGGGTACTTCTGGAGTCTCCCCAGGGGAGTCAGGCCTCGTCTCGAGTGGGGGCATGCACGTGCACTTTCCTCCCAGGCTGTAGCAGCAATGTCACGCTTCCCGTCGCGTGGATCAAATGATGTGTGGTTTTCCCTCGAGGCTTTCCCACAGGGTTGTCCCACGTGCCACCGTGGTGTGAGTCGATCCTCGGCGTGAAAGATGAGCCAGTGCAGGGCAAAGAGCTTCCTCTGGAATGGACTGAGACATCTGGGGGACTCTTGGAATGGTGGTACGACCATGGAGTTCCTCTCGCCTTTCCTGTTGAGAGTGCCTCCTCTTGAGATGCGACGGGAACGCCGGGAATTCTTTCCCGTTGAAAGCAGGGAAAGGATCCCTCATCTCGAGCTACGAGGGGGAAACGGGGCTCCTCTGGATGTGGTCGGGACCATCGTGCTTCCTCTCGAGTGGAGACGGGTATGGTGGTGAACTTCTTGAGTTGCAGCAAGGGTGTGAAAGACCCTTTCGAAGTTCCAGAGTTTAGGTGTCATTAGTCTCCAGACGCCTCATCGGAAATAAGCCTCATCTCGCCTGGAAGGGAGAACTTCCTGGATTTTATCGAGTTGCGGCAGGTGTTCTCGAGTTACGACGGGGACCTCAGGGACCCGCCCTGGTGGCCTCAGGAAAGGCCAGTCCCTAGGCGAGTTGCTAGGGGGCCTCTCGGGATTCCTCTCCCGTTGATACCGGGGCCAAAAACCTTGTGTGGAGTCAGGGCCGGAACCGAGGATTCCTCTCAGGGGCTGACATGGATCTTTGGGTACTTCTGGAGTCTCCCCAGGGGAGTCAGGCCTCGTCTCGAGTGGGGGCATGCACGTGCGCTTTCCTTCCAGGCTGTAGCAGCAATGTCACGCTTCCCGTCGCGTGGATCAAAGGATCTGTGGTTTTCCCTCGAGGCTTTCCCTCGAGGCTTTCCCACAGGGCTGTCCCACGTGCCACCGTGGTGTGAGTCGATCCTCGGCGTGAAAGATGAGCCAGTGCAGGGCAAAGAGGTTCCTCTGGAATGGACTGAGACATCTGGGGGACTCTTGGAATGGTGGTACGACCATGGAGTTCCTCTCGCCTTTCCTGTTGAGAGTGCCTCCTCTTGAGATGCGACAGGAACGCAGGGAATTCTTTCCCGTTGAAAGCAGGGAAAGGATCCCTCATCTCGAGCTACGAGTGGGAAACGGGGCTCCTCTGGATGTGGTCGGGACCATCGTGCTTCCTCTCTAGTGGAGACGGGTATGGTGGTGAACTTCTTGAGTTGCAGCAAGGCTGTGAAAGACCCTTTCGAAGTTCCAGAGGTTAGGTGTCATTAGTCTCCAGACGCCTCATCGGAAATAGGCCTCATCTCGCCTGGAAGGGAGAACTTCCTGGATTTTCTCGAGTTGCGGCAGGTGTTCTCGAGTTACGACGGGGACCTCAGGGACCCGCCCTGGTGGCCTCAGGAGAAGCCAGTCCCTATGCGAGTTGCTAGGGGGCCTCTCGGGATTCCTCTCCCGTCGATACCGGGGCCAAAAACCTTGTGTGGAGTCAGGGCCGGAACCGAGGATTCCTCTCAGGGGCTGACATGGATCTTTGGGTACTTCTGGAGTCTCCCCAGGGGAGTCAGGCCTCGTCTCGAGTGGGGGCATGCACGTGCACTTTCCTCCCAGGCTGTAGCAGCAATGTCACGCTTCCCGTCGCGTGGATCAAATGATGTGTGGTTTTCCCTCGAGGCTTTCCCACAGGGCTGTCCCACGTGCCACCGTGGTGTGAGTCGATCCTCGGCGTGAAAGATGAGCCAGTGCAGGGCAAAGAGGTTCCTCTGGAATGGACTGAGACATCTGGGGGACTCTTGGAATGGTGGTACGACCATGGAGTTCCTCTCGCCTTTCCTGTTGAGAGTGCCTCCTCTTGAGATGCGACGGGAACGCCGGGAATTCTTTCCCGTTGAAAGCAGGGAAAGGATCCCTCATCTCGAGCTACGAGGGGGAAACGGGGCTCCTCTGGATGTGGGCGGGACCATCGTGCTTCCTCTCTAGTGGAGACGGGTATGGCGGTGAACTTCTTGAGTTGCAGTAAGGGTGTGAAAGACCCTTTCGAAGTTCCAGAGGTTAGGTGTCATTAGTCTCCAGAGGCCTCATCGGAAATAGGCCTCATCTCGCCTGGAAGGGAGAACTTCCTGGATTTTCTCGAGTTGCGGCAGGTGTTCTCGAGTTACGACGGGGACCTCAGGGACCCGCCCTGGTGGCCTCAGGAAAGGCCAGTCCCTAGGCGAGTTGCTAGGGGGCCTCTCGGGATTCCTCTCCCGTTGATACCGGGGCCAAAAACCTTGTGTGGAGTCAGGGCCGGAACCGAGGACTCCTCTCAGGGGCTGACATGGATCTTTGGGTACTTCTGGAGTCTCCCCAGGGGAGTCAGGCCTCGTCTCGAGTGGGGGCATGCACGTGCGCTTTCCTTCCAGGCTGTAGCAGCAATGTCACGCTTCCCGTCGCGTGGATCAAAGGATCTGTGGTTTTCCCTCGAGGCTTTCCCTCGAGGCTTTCCCACAGGGCTGTCCCACGTGCCACCGTGGTGTGAGTCGATCCTCGGCGTGAAAGATGAGCCAGTGCAGGGCAAAGAGATTCCTCTGGAATGGACTGAGACATCTGGGGGACTCTTGGAATGGTGGTACGACCATGGAGTTCCTCTCGACTTTCCTGTTGAGAGTGCCTCCTCTTGAGATGCGACGGGAACGCCGGGAATTCTTTCCCGTTGAAAGCAGGGAAAGGATCCCTCATCTCGAGCTACGAGGGGGAAACGGGGCTCCTCTGGATGTGGGCGGGACCATCGTGCTTCCTCTCTAGTGGAGACGGGTATGGTGGTGAACTTCTTGAGTTGCAGCAAGGCTGTGAAAGACCCTTTCGAAGTTCCAGAGGTTAGGTGTCATTAGTCTCCAGACGCCTCATCGGAAATAGGCCTCATCTCGCCTGGAAGGGAGAACTTCCTGGATTTTCTCGAGTTGCGGCAGGTGTTCTCGAGTTACGACGGGGACCTCAGGGACCCGCCCTGGTGGCCTCAGGAGAAGCCAGTCCCTATGCGAGTTGCTAGGGGGCCTCTCGGGATTCCTCTCCCGTCGATACCGGGGCCAAAAACCTTGTGTGAAGTCAGGGCCGGAACCGAGGATTCCTCTCAGGGGCTGACATGGATCTTTGGGTACTTCTGGAGTCTCCCCAGGGGAGTCAGGCCTCGTCTCGAGTGGGGGCATGCACGTGCACTTTCCTTCCAGGCTGTAGCAGCAATGTCACGCTTCCCGTCGCGTGGATCAAAGGATCTGTGGTTTTCCCTCGAGGCTTTCCCACAGGGTTGTCCCACGTGCCACCGTGGTGTGAGTCGATCCTCGGCGTGAAAGATGAGCCAGTGCAGGGCAAAGAGCTTCCTCTGGAATGGACTGAGACATCTGGGGGACTCTTGGAATGGTGGTACGACCATGGAGTTCCTCTCGCCTTTCCTGTTGAGAGTGCCTCCTCTTGAGATGCGACGGGAACGCAGGGAATTCTTTCCCGTTGAAAGCAGGGAAAGGATCCCTCATCTCGAGCTACGAGGGGGAAACGGGGCTCCTCTGGATGTGGTCGGGAACATCGTGCTTCCTCTCGAGTGGAGACGGGTATGGTGGTGAACTTCTTGAGTTGCAGCAAGGGTGTGAAAGACCCTTTCGAAGTTCCAGAGTTTAGGTGTCATTAGTCTCGAGACGCCTCATCGGAAATAAGCCTCATCTCGCCTGGAAGGGAGAACTTCCTGGATTTTCTCGAGTTGTGGCAGGTGTTCTCGAGTAACGACGGGGACCTCAGGGACCGGCCCTGGTGGCCTCAGGAGAGGCCAGTCCCCATGCGAGTTGCTAGGGGGCCTCTCGGGATTCCTCTCCTGTCGATACCGGGGCCAAAAAGCTTGTGTGGAGTCAGGGCCGGAACTGAGGATTCCTCTCAGGGGCTGACATGGATCTTTGGGTACTTCTGGAGTCTCCCCAAGGGAGTCAGGCCTCGTCTCGAGTGGGGGCATGCACGTGCGCTTTCCTTCTAGGCTGTAGCAGCAATGTCACGCTTCCCGTCGCGTGGATCAAAGGATCTGTGGTTTTCCCTCGAGGCTTTCCCTCGAGGCTTTCCCACAGGGCTGTCCCACGTGCCACCGTGGTGTGAGTCGATCCTCGGCGTGAAACATGAGCCAGTGCAGGGCAAAGAGGTTCCTCTGGAATGGACTGAGACATCTGGGGGACTCTTGGAATGGTGGTACGACCATGGAGTTCCTCTCGCCTTTCCTGTTGAGAGTGCCTCCTCTTGAGATGCGACGGGAACGCCGGGAATTCTTTCCCGTTGAAACCAGGGAAAGGATCCCTCATCTCGAGCTACGAGGGGGAAACGGGGCTCCTCTGGATGTGGGCGGGACCATCGTGCTTCCTCTCTAGTGGAGACGGGTATGGCGGTGAACTTCTTGAGTTGCAGCAAGGGTGTGAAAGACCCTTTCGAAGTTCCAGAGGTTTGGTGTCAATAGTCTCCAGAGGCCTCATCGGAAATAGGCCTCATCTCGCCTGGAAGGGAGAACTTCCTGGATTTTCTCGAGTTGCGGCAGGTGTTCTCGAGTTACGACGGGGACCTCAGGGACCCGCCCTGGTGGCCTCAGGAGAGGCCAGTCCCCATGCGAGTTGCTAGGGGGTCTCTCGGGATTCCTCTCCCGTCGATACCGGGGCCAAAAAGCTTGTGTGGAGTCAGGGCCGGAACCGAGGATTCTTCTCAGGGGCTGACATGGATCTTTGGGTACTTCTGGAGTCTCCCCAGGGGAGTCAGGCCTCGGCTCGAGTGGGGAATGCATGTGCGCTTTCCTTCCAGGCTGTAGCAGCAATGTCACGCTTCCCGTCGCGTGGATCAAAGGATCTGTGGTTTTCCCTCGAGGCTTTCCCTCGAGGCTTTCCCACAGGGCTGTCCCACGTGCCACCGTGGTGTGAGTCGATCCTCGGCGTGAAAGATGAGCCAGTGCAGGGCAAAGAGGTTCCTCTGGAATGGACTGAGACATCTGGGGGACTCTTGGAATGGTGGTACGACCATGGAGATCCTCTCGCCTTTCCTGTTGAGAGTGCCTCCTCTTGAGATGCGACGGGAACGCCGGGAATTCTTTCCCGTTGAAAGCAGGGAAAGGTTCCCTCATCTCGAGCACCGAGGGGAAAACGGGGCTCCTCTGGATGTGGGCGGGACCATCGTGCTTCCTCTCGAGTGGAGACGGGTATGGCGGAGAACTTCTTGAGTTGCAGCAAGGGTGTGAAAGACCCTTTCAAAGTTCCAGAGGTTAGGTGTCATTATTCTCCAGACGCCTCATCGGAAATAGGCCTCATCTCGCCTGGAAGGGAGAACTTCCTGGATTTTCTCGAGTTGCGGCAGGTGTTCTTAAGTTACGACGGGGAACTCAGGGACCCGCCCTGGTGGCCTCAGGAGAGGCCAGTCCCCATGCGAGTTGCTAGGGGGCCTCTCGGGATTCCTCTCCCGTCGATACCGGGGCCAAAAAGCTTGTGTGGAGTCAGGGCCGGAACCGAGGATTCCTCTCAGGGGCTGACATGGATCTTTGGGTACTTCTGGAGTCTCCCCAGGGGAGTCAGGCCTCGTCTCGAGTGGGGGCATGCGCGTGCGCTTTCCTTCCAGGCTTTAGCAGCAATGTCACGCTTCCCGTCGCTTGGATCAAAGGATCTGTGGTTTTCCCTCGAGGCTTTCCCTCGAGGCTTTCCCACAGGGCTGTCCCACGTGCCACCGTGGTGTGAGTCGATCCTCGGCGTGAAAGATGAGCCAGTGCAGGGCAAAGAGGTTCCTCTGGAATGGACTGAGACATCTGGGGGACTCTTGGAATGGTGGTACGACCATGGAGTTCCTCTCGCCTTTCCTGTTGAGAGTGCCTCCTCTTGAGATGCGACGGGAACGCCGGGAATTCTTTCCCGTTGAAAGCAGGGAAAGGATCCCTCATCTCGAGCTACGAGGGGGAAACGGGGCTCCTCTGGATGTGGGCGGGACCATCGTGCTTCCTCTCGAGTGGAGACGGGTATGGCGGTGAACTTCTTGAGTTGCAGCAAGGGTGTGAAAGACCCTTTCGAAGTTCCAGAGGTTAGGTGTCATTAGTCTCCAGACGCCTCATCGGAAATAGGCCTCATCTCGCCTGGAAGGGAGAACTTCCTGGATTTTCTCGAGTTGCGGCAGGTGTTCTGAGTTTCGACGGGGACCTCAGGGACCCGCCCTGGTTGCCTCAGGAGAGGCCAGTCCCCATGCGAGTTGCTAGGGGGCCTCTCGGGATTCCTCTCCCGTCGATACCGGGGCCAAAAAGCTTGTGTGGAGTAAGGGCCGGAACCGAGGATTCCTCTCAGGGGCTGACATGGATCTTTGGGTACTTCTGGAGTCTCCCCAGTGGAGTCACGCCTCGTCTCGAATGGAGGCATGCACGTGCGCTTTCCTTTCAGGCTGTAGCAGCAATGTCACGCTTCCCGTCACGTGGATCAAAGGATCTGTCGTTTTCCCTCGAGGCTTTCCCTCGAGGCTTTCCCACAGGGCTGTCCCACGTGCCACCGTGGTGTGAGTCGATCCTCGGCGTGAAAGATGAGCCAGTGCAGGGCAAAGAGGTTCCTCTGGAATGGACTGAGACATCTGGGGGACTCTTGGAATGGTGGTACGACCATGGAGTTCCTCTCGCCTTTCCTGTTGAGAGTGCCTCCTCTTGAGATGCGACGGGAACGCCGGGAATTTTTTCCCGTTGAAAGCAGGGAAAGGATCCCTCATCTCGAGCTACGAGGGGGAAACGGGGCTCCTCTGGATGTGGGCGGGACCATCGTGCTTTCTCTCGAGTGGAGACGGGTATGGCGGCGAACTTCTTGAGTTGCAGCAAGGGTGTGAAAGACCCTTTCGAAGTTCCAGAGGTTAGGTGTCATTAGTCTCCAGACGCCTCATCGGAAATAGGCCTCATCTCGCCTGGAAGGGAGAACTTCCTTGATTTTCTCGAGTTGCGGCAGGTGTTCTCGAGTTACGACGGGGACCTCAGGGACCCGCCCTGTTGGCCTCAGGAGAGGCCAGTCCCTATGCGTGTTGCTAGGGGGCCCGTCGGGATTCCTCTCCCGTCGATACCGGGGCCAAAAACCTTGTGTGGAGTCAGGGCCGGAACCGAGGATTCCTCTCAGGGACTGATATGGATCTTTGGGTACTTCTGGAGTCTCGCCAGGGGAGACAGGCCTCGTCTCGTGTGGGGGCATGCACGTGCACTTTCCTTCCAGGCTGTAGCAGCAATGTCACGCTTCCCGTCGCGTGGATCAAAGGATCTGCGGTTTTCCCTCGAGGCTTTCCCTCGAGGCTTTCCCACAGGGCTGTCCCACGTGACACCGTGGTGTGAGTCGATTCTCGGCGTGAAAAATGAGCCAGTGCATGGCAAAGAGGTTCCTCTGGAATGGACTGAGACATCTGGGGGACTCTTGGAATGGTGGTACGACCATGGAGTTCCTCTCGCCTTTCCTGTTGAGAGTGCCTCCTCTTGAGATGCGACGGGAACGCCGGGAATTCTTTCCCGTTGAAAGCAGGGAAAGGATCCCTCATCTCGAGCTACGAGGGGGAAACGGGGCTCCTCTGGATGTGGGCGGGACCATCGTGCTTCCTCTCGAGTGGAGACGGGTATGGCGGTGAACTTCTTGAGTTGCAGCAAGGGTGTGAAAGACCCTTTCGAAGTTCCAGAGGTTTGGTGTCATTAGTCTCCAGAGGCCTCATCGGAAATAGGCCTCATCTCGCCTGGAAGGGAGAACTTCCTGGATTTTCTCGAGTTGCGGCAGGTGTTCTCGAGTTACGACGGGGACCTCAGGGACCCGCCCTGGTGGCCTCAGGAGAGGCCAGTCCCCATGCGAGTTGCTAGGGGGTCTCTCGGGATTCCTCTCCCGTCGATACCGGGGCCAAAAAGCTTGTGTGGAGTCAGGGCCGGAACCGAGGATTCCTCTCAGGGGCTGACATGGATCTTTGGGTACTTCTGGAGTCTCGCCAGGGGAGACAGGCCTCGTTTCGTGAGGGGGCATGCACGTGCACTTTCCTTCCAGGCTGTAGCAGCAATGTCACGCTTCCCGTCGCGTGGATCAAAGGATCTGTGGTTTTCCCTCGAGGCTTTCCCTCGAGGCTTTCCCACAGGGCTGTCCCACGTGCCACCGTGGTGTGAGTCGATCCTCGGCGTGAAAGATGAGCCAGTGCAGGGCAAAGAGGTTCCTCTGGAATGGACTGAGACATCTGGGGGACTCTTGGAATGGTGGTACGACCATGGAGTTCCTCTCGCCTTTCCTGTTGAGAGTGCCTCCCCTTGAGATGCGACGGGAACGCCGGGAATTCTTTCCCGTTGAAAGCAGGGAAAGGATCCCTCATCTCGAGCTACGAGGGGGAAACGGGGCTCCTCTGGATGTGGGCGGGACCATCGTGCTTCTTCTCGAGTGGAGACGGGTATGGCGGTGAACTTCTTGAGTTGCAGCAAGGGTGTGAAAGACCCTTTCGAAGTTCCAGAGGTTTGGTGTCATTAGTCTCCAGAGGCCTCATCGGAAATAGGCCTCATCTCGCCTGGAAGGGAGAACTTCCTGGATTTTCTCGAGTTGCGGCAGGTGTTCTCGAGTTACGACGGGGACCTCAGGGACCCGCCCTGGTGGCCTCCGGAGAGGCCAGTCCCCATGCGAGTTGCTAGGGGGCCTCTCGGGATTCCTCTCCCGTCGATACCGGGGCCAAAAACCTTGTGTGGAGTCAGGGCCAGAACCGAGGATTCCTCTCAGGGGCTGACATGGATCATTGGGTACTTCTGGAGTCTCCCCAGGGGAGTCAGGCCTCGTCTCGAGTAGGGGCATGCACGTGCGCTTTCCTTCCAGGCTGTAGCAGCAATGTCACGCTTCCCGTCGCGTGGATCAAAGGATCTGTGGTTTTCCCTCGAGGCTTTCCCTCGAGGCTTTCCCACAGGGCTGTCCCACGTGCCACCGTGGTGTGAGTCGATCCTCGGCGTGAAAGATCAGCCAGTGCAGGGCAAAGAGGTTCCTCTGGAATGGACTGAGACATCTGGGGGACTCTTGGAATGGTGGTACGACCATGGAGTTCCTCTCGCCTTTCCTGTTGAGAGTGCCTCCTCTTGAGATGCGACGGGAACGCAGGGAATTCTTTCCCGTTGAAAGCAGGGAAAGGATCCCTCATCTCGAGCTACGAGGGGGAAACGGGGCTCCTTTGGATGTTGTCGGGACCATCGTGCTTCCTCTCGAGAGGAGACGGGTATGGTGGTGAACTTCTTGAGTTGCAGCAAGGGTGTGAAAGACCCTTTCGAAGTTCCAGAGGTTAGGTGTCATTAGTCTCCAGACGCCTCATCGGAAATAGGCCTCATCTCGCCTGGAAGGGAGAACTTCCTGGATTTTCTCGAGTTGCGGCAGGTGTTCTCGAGTTACGACGGGGACCTCAGGGACCGGCCCTGGTGGCCTCAGGAGAGGCCAGTCCCCATGCGAGTTGCTAGGGGCCCTCTCGGGATTCCTCTCCCGTCGATACCGGGGCCAAAAACCTTGTGTGGAGTCAGGGCCGGAACCGAGGATTCCTCTCAGGGGCTGATATGGATCTTTGGATACTTCTGGAGTCTCGCCAGGGGAGACAGGCCTCGTTTCGTGAGGGGGCATGCACGTGCACTTTCCTTCCAGGCTGTAGCAGCAATGTCACGCTTCCCGTCGCGTGGATCAAAGGATCTGTGGTTTTCCCTCGAGGCTTTCCCTCGAGGCTTTCCCACAGGGCTGTCCCACGTGCCACCGTGGTGTGAGTCGATCCTCGGCGTGAAAGATGAGCCAGTGCAGGGCAAAGAGGTTCCTCTGGAATGGACTGAGACATCTGGGGGACTCTTGGAATGGTGGTACGACCATGGAGTTCCTCTCGCCTTTCCTGTTGAGAGTGCCTCCCCTTGAGATGCGACGGGAACGCCGGGAATTCTTTCCCGTTGAAAGCAGGGAAAGGATCCCTCATCTCGAGCTACGAGGGGGAAACGGGGCTATTCTGGATGTGGGCGGGACCATCGTGCCTCCTCTCGAGTGGAGACGGGTATGGCGGTGAACTTCTTGAGTCGCAGCAAGGGTGTGAAAGACCCTTTCGAAGTTCCAGAGGTTAGGTGTCATTAGTCTCCAGACGCCTCATCGGAAATAAGCCTCATCTCGCCTGGAAGGGAGAACTTCCTGGATTTTCTCGAGTTGCGGCAGGTGTTCTCGAGTTACGACGGGGACCTCAGGGACCCGCCCTGGTGGCCTCAGGAGAGGCCAGTCCCCATGCGAGTTGCTAGGGGGCCTCTCGGGATTCCTCTCCCGTCGATACCGGGGCCAAAAACCTTGTGTGGAGTCAGGGCCGGAACCGAGGATTCCTCTCAGGGGCTGACATGGATCTTTGGGTACTCCTGGAGTCTCCCCAGGGGAGTCAGGCCTCGTCTCGAGTAGGGGCATGCACGTGCGCTTTCCTTCCAGGCTGTAGCAGCAATGTCACGCTTCCCGTCGCGTGGATCAAAGGATCTGTGGTTTTCCCTCGAGGCTTTCCCTCGAGGCTTTCCCACAGGGCTGTCCCACGTGCCACCGTGGTGAGAGTCGATCCTCGGCGTGAAACATGAGCCAGTGCAGGGCAAAGAGGTTCCCCTGGAATGGACTGAGACATCTGGGGGACTCTTGGAATGGTGGTACGACCATGGAGTTCCTCTCGCCTTTCCTGTTGAGAGTGCCTCCTCTTGACATGCGACGGGAACGCAGGGAATTCTTTCCCGTTGAAAGCAGGGAAAGGATCCCTCATCTCGAGCTACGAGGGGGAAACGGGGCTCCTTTGGATGTTGTCGGGACCATCGTGCTTCCTCTCGAGTGGAGACGGGTATGGTGGTGAACTTCTTGAGTTGCAGCAAGGGTGTGAAAGACCCTTTCGAAGTTCCAGAGGTTAGGTGTCATTAGTCTCCAGACGCCTCATCGGAAATAGGCCTCATCTCGCCTGGAAGGGAGAACTTCCTGGATTTTCTCGAGTTGCGGCAGGTGTTCTCGAGTTACGACGGGGACCTCAGGGACCGGCCCTGGTGGCCTCAGGAGAGGCCAGTCCCCATGCGAGTTGCTAGGGGGCCTCTCGGGATTCCTCTCCCGTCGATACCGGGGCCAAAAACCTTGTGTGCAGTCAGGGCCGGAACCGAGGATTCCTCTCAGGGGCTGATATGGATCTTTGGATACTTCTGGAGTCTCGCCAGGGGAGACAGGCCTCGTTTCGTGAGGGGGCATGCACGTGCACTTTCCTTCCAGGCTGTAGCAGCAATGTCACGCTTCCCGTTGCGTGGATCAAATGATGTGTGGTTTTCCCTAGAGGCTTTCCCACAGGGCTGTCCCACGTGCCACCGTGGTGTGAGTCGATCCTCGGCGTGAAAGATGAGCCAGTGCAGGGCAAAGAGGTTCCTCTGGAATGGACTGAGACATCTGGGGGACTCTTGGAATGGTGGTACGACCATGGAGTTCCTCTCGCCTTTCCTGTTGAGAGTGCCTCCTCTTGAGATGCGACGGGAACGCCGGGAATTCTTTCCCGTTGAAACCAGGGAAAGGATCCCTCATCTCGAGCTACGAGGGGGAAACGGGGCTCCTCTGGATGTGGGCGGGACCATCGTGCTTCCTCTCTAGTGGAGACGGGTATGGCGGTGAACTTCTTGAGTTGCAGCAAGGGTGTGAAAGACCATTTCGAAGTTCCAGAGGTTAGGTGTCATTAGTCTCCAGACGCCTCATCGGAAATAGGCCTCATCTCGCCTGGAAGGGAGAACTTCCTGGATTTTCTCGAGTTGCGGCAGGTGTTCTCGAGTTACGACGGGGACCTCAGGGACCCGCCCTGGTGGCCTCAGGAGAGGCCAGTCCCTAGGCGTGTTGCTAGGGGGCCTCTCGGGATTCCTCTCCCGTTGATACCGGGGCGAAAAACCTTGTGTGGAGTCAGGGCCGGAACCGAGGATTCCTCTCAGGGGCTGACATGGAACTTTGGGTACTTCTGGAGTCTCCCCAGGGGAGTCAGGCCTCGTCTCGAGTGGGGGCATGCACGTGCGCTTTCCTTCCAGGCTGTAGCAGCAATGTCACGCTTCCCGTCGCGTGGATCAAAGGATCTGTGGTTTTCCCTCGAGGCTTTCCCACAGGGCTGTCCCACGTGCCACCGTGGTGTGAGTCGATCCTCGGCGTGAAAGATGAGCCAGTGCAGGGCAAAGAGGTTCCTCTGGAATGGACTGAGACATCTGGGGGACTCTTGGAATGGTGGTACGACCATGGAGTTCCTCTCGCCTTTCCTGTTGAGAGTGCCTCCTCTTGAGATGCGACGGGAACGCCGGGAATTCTTTCCCGTTGAAAGCAGGGAAAGGATCCCTCATCTCGAGCTCCGAGGGGGAAACGGGGCTCCTTTGGATGTGGTCGGGACCATCGTGCTTCCTCTCGAGTGGAGACGGGTATGGTGGTGAACTTCTTGAGTTGCAGCAAGGGTGTGAAAGACCCTTTCGAAATTCCAGAGGTTAGGTGTCATTAGTCTCCAGACGCCTCATCGGAAATAGGCCTCCTCTCGCCTGGAAGGGAGAACTTCCTGGATTTTCTCGAGTTGCAGCAGGTGTTCTCGAGTTACGACGGGGACTTCAGGGACCGGCCCTCGTGGCCTCAGGAGAGGCCAGTCCCCATGCGAGTTGCTAGGGGGCCTCTCGGGATTCCTCTCCCGTCGATACCGGGGCCAAAAACCTTCTGTAGAGTCACGGCCGGAACCGAGGATTCCTCTCAGGGGCTGATATGGATCTTTGGATACTTCTGGAGACTCGCCAGGGGAGACAGGCCTCGTTTCGTGAGGGGGCATGCACGTGCACTTTCCTTCCAGGCTTTAGCAGCAATGTCACGCTTCCCGTGGCGTGGATCAAAGGATCTGTGGTTTTCCCTCGAGGCTTTCCCTCGAGGCTTTCCCACAGGGCTGTCCCACGTGCCACCGTGGTGTGAGTCGATCCTCGGCGTGAAAGATGAGCCAGTGCAGGGCAAAGAGGTTCCTCTGGAATGGACTGAGACATCTGGGGGACTCTTGGAATGGTGGTACGACCATGGAGTTCCTCTCGCCTTTCCTGTTGAGACTGCCTCCTCTTGAGATGCGACGGGAACGCCGGGAATTCTTTCCCGTGGAAAGCAGGGAAAGGATCCCTCATCTCGAGCTATGAGGGGGAAACGGGGCTCCTCTGGATGTGGGCGGGACCATCGTGCTTTCTCTCGAGTGGAGACGGGTATGGCGGTGAACTTCTTGAGTTGCAGCAAGGGTGTGAAAGACCCTTTCGAAGTTCCAGAGGTTAGGTGTCATTAGTCTCCAGACGCCTCATCGGAAATAGGCCTCATCTCGCCTGGAAGGGAGAACTTCCTTGATTTTCTCGAGTTGCGGCAGGTGTTCTCGAGTTACGACGGGGACCTCAGGGACCCGCCCTGTTGGCCTCAGGAGAGGCCAGGCCCTATGCGTGTTGCTAGGGGGCCCCTCGGGATTCCTCTCCCGTCGATACCGGGGCCAAAAACCTTGTGTGGAGTCAGGGCCGGAACCGAGGATTCCTCTCAGGGACTGATATGGATCTTTGGGTACTTCTGGAGTCTCCCCAGGGGAGTCAGGCCTCGTCTCGAGTGGGGGCATGCACGTGCGCTTTCCTTCCAGGCTGTAGCAGCAATGTCACGCTTCCCGTCACGTGGATCAAAGGATCTGTGGTTTTCCCTCGAGGCTTTCCCTCGAGGCTTTCCCACAGGGCTGTCCCACGTGCCACCGTGGTGTGAGTCGATCCTCGGCGTGAAAGATGAGCCAGTGCAGGGCAAAGAGCTTCCTCTGGAATGGACTGAGACATCTGGGGGACTCTTGGAATGGTGGTACGACCATGGAGTTCCTCTCGCCTTTCCTGTTGAGAGTGCTTCCTCTTGAGATGCGACGGGAACGCAGGGAATTCTTTCCCGTTGAAAGCAGGGAAAGGATCCCTCATCTCGAGCTACGAGGGGGAAACGGGGCTCCTCTGGATGTGGGCGGGACCATCGTGCTTCCTCTCTAGTGGAGACGGGTATGGCGGTGAACTTCTTGAGTTGCAGCAAGGGTGTGAAAAACCCTTTCGAAGTTCCAGAGGTTAGGTGTCATTAGTCTCCAGAGGCCTCATCGGAAATAGGCCTCATCTCGCCTGGAAGGGAGAACTTCCTGGATTTTCTCGAGTTGCGGCAGGTGTTCTCGAGTTACGACGGGGACCTCAGGGACCCGCCCTGGTGGCCTCAGGAAAGGCCAGTCCCTAGGCGAGTTGCTAGGGGGCCTCTCGGGATTCCTCTCCCGTTGATACCGGGGCCAAAAACCTTGTGTGGAGTCAGGGCCGGAACCGAGGATTCCTCTCAGGGGCTGACATGGATCTTTGGGTACTTCTGGAGTCTCCCCAGGGGAGTCAGGCCTCGTCTCGAGTGGGGGCATGCACGTGCGCTTTCCTTCCAGGCTGTAGCAGCAATGTCAAGCTTCCCGTCGCGTGGATCAAAGGATCTGTGGTTTTCCCTCGAGGCTTTCCCTCGAGGCTTTCCCACAGGGCTGTCCCACGTGCCACCGTGGTGTGAGTCGATCCTCGGCGTGAAAGATGAGCCAGTGCAGGGCAAAGAGGTTCCTCTGGAATGGACTGAGACATCTGGGGGACTCTTGGAATGGTGGTACGACCATGGAGTTCCTCTCGCCTTTCCTGTTGAGAGTGCCTCCTCTTGAGATGCGACGGGAACGCCGGGAATTCTTTCCCGTTGAAAGCAGGGAAAGGATCCCTCATCTCGAGCTACGAGGGGGAAATGGGGCTCCTCTGGATGTGGGCGGGACCATCGGGCTTACTCTCTAGTGGAGACGGGTATGGTGGTGAACTTCTTGAGTTGCAGCAAGGCTGTGAAAGACCCTTTCGAAGTTCCAGAGGTTAGGTGTCATTAGTCTCCAGACGCCTCATCGGAAATAGGCCTCATCTCGCCTGGAAGGGAGAACTTCCTGGATTTTCTCGAGTTGCGGCAGGTGTTCTTAAGTTACGACGGGGAACTCAGGGACCCGCCCTGGTGGCCTCAGGAGAGGCCAGTCCCCATGCGAGTTGCTAGGGGGCCTCTCGGGATTCCTCTCCCGTCGATACCGGGGCCAAAAACCTTGAGTGGAGTCAGGGCCGGAACCGAGGATTCCTCTCAGGGGCTGACATGGATCTTTGGGTACTTCTGGAGTCTCCCCAGGGGAGTCAGGCCTCGTCTCGAGTGGGGGCATGCACGTGCGCTTTCCTTCCAGGCTGTAGCAGCAATGTCACGCTTCCCGTCACGTGGATCAAAGGATCTGTGGTTTTCCCTCGAGGCTTTCCCTCGAGGCTTTCCCACAGGTCTGTCCCACGTGCCACCGTGGTGTGAGTCGATCCTCGGCGTGAAAGATGAGCCAGTGCAGGGCAAAGAGGTTCCTCTGGAATGGACTGAGACATCTGGGGGACTCTTGGAATGGTGGTACGACCATGGAGTTCCTCTCGCCTTTCCTGTTGAGAGTGCTTCCTCTTGAGATGCGACGGGAACGCAGGGAACTCTTTCCCGTTGAAAGCAGGGAAAGGATCCCTCATCTCGAGCTACGAGGGGGAAACGGGGCTCCTTTGGATGTGGTCGGGACCATCGTGCTTCCTCTCGAGTGGAGACGGGTATGGTGGTGAACTTCTTGAGTTGCAGCAAGGGTGTGAAAGACCCTTTCGAAGTTCCAGAGGTTAGGTGTCATTAGTCTCCAGACGCCTCATCGGAAATAAGCCTCATCTCGCCTGGAAGGGAGAACTTCCTGGATTTTCTCGAGTTGTGGCAGGTGTTCTCGAGTAACGACGGGGACCTCAGGGACCGGCCCTGGTGGCCTCAGGAGAGGCCAGTCCCCGTGCGAGTTGCTAGGGGGCCTCTCGGGATTCCTCTCCCGTCGATACCGGGGCCAAAAAGCTTGTGTGGAGTCAGGGCCGGAACCGAGGATTCCTCTCAGGGGCTGACATGGATCTTTGGGTACTTCTGGAGTCTCCCCAGGGGAGTCAGGCCTCATCTCGAGTGGGCGCATGCACGTGCGCTTTCCTTCCAGGCTGTAGCAGCAATGTCACGCTTCCCGTCGCGTGGATCAAAGGATCTGTGGTTTTCCCTCGAGGCTTTCCCTCGAGGCTTTCCCACAGGGCTGTCCCACGTGCCACCGTGGTGTGAGTCGATCCTCGGCGTGAAAGATGAGCCAGTGCAGGGCAAAGAGGTTCCTCTGGAATGGACTGAGACATCTGGGGGACTCTTGGAATGGTGGTACGACCATGGAGTTCCTCGCGCCTTTCCTGTTGAGAGTGCCTCCTCTTGAGATGCGACGGGAACGCCGGGAATTCTTTCCCGTTGAAACCAGGGAAAGGATCCCTCATCTCGAGCTACGAGGGGGAAACGGGGCTCCTCTGGATGTGGGCTGGACCATCGTGCTTCCTCTCGAGTGGAGACGGGTATGGCGGTGAACTTCTTGAGTTGCAGCAAGGGTGTGAAAGACCCTTTCGAAGTTCCAGAGGTTTGGTGTCAATAGTCTCCAGAGGCCTCATCGGAAATAGGCCTCATCTCGCCTGGAAGGGAGAACTTCCTGGATTTTCTCGAGTTGCGGCAGGTGTTCTCGAGTTACGACGGGGACCTCAGGGACCCGCCCTGGTGGCCTCAGGAGAGGCCAGTCCCCATGCGAGTTGCTAGGGGGTCTCTCGGGATTCCTCTCCCGTCGATACCGGGGCCAAAAAGCTTGTGTGGATTCAGGGCCGGAACCGAGGATTCTTCTCAGGGGCTGACATGGATCTTTGGGTACTTCTGGAGTCTCCCCAGGGGAGTCAGGCCTCGTCTCGAGTGGGGGCATGCATGTGCGCTTTCCTTCCAGGCTGTAGCAGCAATGTCACGCTTCCCGTCGCGTGGATCAAAGGATCTGTGGTTTTCCCTCGAGGCTTTCCCTCGAGGCTTTCCCACAGGGCTGTCCCACGTGCCACCGTGTTGTGAGTCGATCCTCGGCGTGAAAGATGAGCCAGTGCAGGGCAAAGAGGTTCCTCTGAAATGGACTGAGACATCTGGGGGACTCTTGGAATGGTGGTACGACCATGGAGTTCCTCTCGCCTTTCCTGTTGAGAGTGCCTCCTCTTGAGATGCGACGGGAACGCCGGGAATTCTTTCCCGTTGAAAGCAGGGAAAGGATTCCTCATCTCGAGCTACGAGGGGGAAACGGGGCTCCTCTGGATGTGGGCGGGACCATCGTGCTTCCTCTCTAGTGGAGACGGGTATGGCGGTGAACTTCTTGAGTTGCACCAAGGGTGTGAAAGACCCTTTCGAAGTTCCAGAGGTTTGGTGTCATTAGTCTCCAGAGGCCTCATCGGAAATAGGCCTCATCTCGCCTGGAAGGGAGAACTTCCTGGATTTTCTCGAGTTGCGGCAGGTGTTCTCGAGTTACGACGGGGACCTCAGGGACCCGCCCTGGTGGCCTCAGGAGAGGCCAGTCCCCATGCGAGTTGCTAGGGGGCCTCTCGGGATTCCTCTCCCGTCGATACCGGGGCCAAAAACCTTGTGTGGAGTCAGGGCCGGAACCGAGGATTCCTCTCAGGGGCTGACATGGATCTTTGGGTACTTCTGGAGTCTCCCCAGTGGAGTCAGACCTCGTCTCGAGTGGGGGCATGCACGTGCGCTTTCCTTCCAGGCTGTAGTAGCAATGTCACGCTTCCCGTCGCGTGGATCAAAGGATCTGTGGTTTTCCCTCGAGGCTTTCCCTCGAGGCTTTCCCACAGGGCTGTCCCACGTGCCACCGTGGTGTGAGTCGATCCTCGGCGTGAAAGATGAGCCAGTGCAGGGCAAAGAGGTTCCTCTGGAATGGACTGAGACATCTGAGGGACTCTTGGAATGGTGGTACGACCATGGAGTTCCTCTCGCCTTTCCTGTTGAGAGTGCCTCCTCTTGAGATGCGACGGGAACGCCGGGAATTCTTTCCCGTTGAAAGCAGGGAAAGGATCCCTCATCTCGAGCTACGAGGGGGAAACGGGGCTCCTCTGGATGTGGGCGGGACCATCGTGCTTCCTCTCTAGTGGAGACGGGTATGGCGGTGAACTTCTTGAGTTGCAGCAATGGTGTGAAAGACCCTTTCGAAGTTCCAGAGGTTAGGTGTCATTAGTCTCCAGAGGCCTCATCGGAAATAGGCCTCATCTCGCCTGGAAGGGAGAACTTCCTGGATTTTCTCGAGTTGCGGCAGGTGTTCTCGAGTTACGACGGGGACCTCAGGGACCCGCCCTGGTGGCCTCAGGAGAGGCCAGTCCCCATGCGAGTTGCTAGGGGGCCTCTCGGGATTCCTCTCCCGTTGATACCGGGGTCAAAAACCTTGTGTGGAGTCAGGGCCGGAACCGAGGATTCCTCTCAGGGGCTGACATGGATCTTTGGGTACTTCTGGAGTCTCCCCAGGGGAGTCAGGCCTCGTCTCGAGTGGGGGCATGCACGTGCGCTTTCCTTCCAGGCTGTAGCAGCAATGTCACGCTTCCCGTCGCGTGGATCAAAGGATCTGTGGTTTTCCCTCAAGGCTTTCCCTCGAGGCTTTCCCACAGGGCTGTCCCACGTGCCACCGTGGTGTGAGTCAATCCTGGGCGTGAAAGATGAGCCAGTGCAGGGCAAAGAGGTTCCTCTGGAATGGACTGAGACATCTGGGGGACTCTTGGAATGGTGGTACGACCATGGAGTTCCTCTCGCCTTTCCTGTTGAGAGTGCCTCCTCTTGAGATGCGACGGGAACGCCGGGAATTCTTTCCCGTTTAAAGCAGGGAAAGGATCCCTCATCTCGAGCTACGAGGGGGAAACGGGGCTCCACTGCATGTGGGCGGGACCATCATGCTTCCTCTCTAGTGGAGACGGGTATGGTGGTGAACTTCTTGAGTTGCAGCAAGGCTGTGAAAGACCCTTTCGAAGTTCCAGAGGTAAGGTGTCATTAGTCTCCAGACGCCTCATCGGAAATAGGCCTCATCTCGCCTGGAAGGGAGAACTTCCTGGATTTTCTCGAGTTGCGGCAGGTGTTCTCGAGTTACGACGGGGACCTCAGGGACCCGCCCTGGTGGCCTCAATAGAGGCCAGTCCCTATGCGAGTTGCTAGGGGGCCTCTCGGGATTCCTCTCCCGTCGATACCGGGGCCAAAAACCTTGTGTGGAGTCAGGGCCGGAACCGAGGATTCCTCTCAGGCGCTGACATGGATCTTTGGGTACTTCTGGAGTCTCCCCAGGGGAGTCAGGCCTCGTCTCGAGTGGGGGCATGCACGTGCACTTTCCTTCCAGGCTGTAGCAGCAATGTCACGCTTCCCGTCGCGTGGATCAAATGATGTGTGGTTTTCCCTCGAGGCTTTCCCACAGGGCTGTCCCACGTGCCACCGTGGTGTGAGTCGATCCTCGGCGTGAAAGATGAGCCAGTGCAGGGCAAAGAGGTTCCTCTGGAATGGACTGAGACATCTGGGGGACTCTTGGAATGGTGGTACGACCATGGAGTTCCTCTCGCCTTTCCTGTTGAGAGTGCCTCCTCTTGAGATGTGACGGGAATGCCGGGAATTCTTTCCCGTTTAAAGCAGGGAAAGGATCCCTCATCTCGAGCTACGAGGGGGAAACGGGGCTCCTCTGGATGTGGGCGGGACCATCGTGCTTCCTCTCGAGTGGAGACGGGTATGGCGGTGAACTTCTTGAGTTGCAGCAAGGGTGTGAAAGACCCTTTCGAAGTTCCAGAGGTTAGGTGTCATTAGTCTCCAGAGGCCTCATCGGAAATAGGCCTCATCTCGCCTGGAAGGGAGAACTTCCTGGATTTTCTCGAGTTGCGGCAGGTGTTCTCGAGTTACGACGGGGACCTCAGGGACCCGCCCTGGTTGCCTCAGGAGAGGCCAGTCCCCAATCGAGTTGCTAGGGGGCCTCTCGGGATTCCTCTCCCGTCGATACCGGGGCCAAAAACCTTGTGTGGAGTCAGGGCCGGAACCGAGGATTCCTCTCAGGGGCTGACATGGATCTTTGGGTACTTGTGGAGTCTCCCCAGGGGAGTCAGGCCTCGTCTCGAGTGGGGGCATGCACGTGCGCTTTCCTTCCAGGCTGTAGCAGCAATGTCACGCTTCCCGTGGCGTGGATCAAAGGATCTGTGGTTTTCCCTCGAGGCTTTCCCTCGAGGCTTTCCCACAGGGCTGTCCCACGTGCCACCGTGGTGTGAGTCGATCCTCGGCGTGAAAGATGAGCCAGTGCAGGGCAAAGAGGTTCCTCTGGAATGGACTGAGACATCTGGGGGACTCTTGGAATGGTGGTACGACCATGGAGATCCTCTCGCCTTTCCTGTTGAGAGTGCCTCCTATTGAGATGCGACGGGAACGCCGGGAATTCTTTCCCGTTGAAAGCAGGGAAAGGATCCCTCATCTCGAGCACCGAGGGGAAAACGGGGCTCCTCTGGATGTGGGCGGGACCATCGTGCTTCCTCTCGAGTGGAGACGGGTATGGCGGAGAACTTCTTGAGTTGCAGCAAGGGTGTGAAAGACCCTTTCAAAGTTCCAGAGGTTAGGTGTCATTAGTCTCCAGACGCCTCATCGGAAATAGGTCTCATCTCGCCTGGAAGGGAGAACTTCCTGGATTTTCTCGAGTTGCGGCAGGTGTTCTTAAGTTACGACGGGGAACTCAGGGACCCGCCCTGGTGGCCTCAGGAGAGGCCAGTCCCCATGCGAGTTGCTAGGGGGCCTCTCGGGATTCCTCTCCCGTCGATACCGGGGCCAAAAACCTTGAGTGGAGTCAGTGCCGGAACCGAGGATTCCTCTCAGGGGCTGACATGGATCTTTGGGTACTTGTGGAGACTCCCCAGGGGAGTCAGGCCTCGTCTCGAGTGGGGGCATGCACGTGCGCTTTCCTTCCAGGCTGTAGCAGCAATGTCACGCTTCCCGTCACGTGGATCAAAGGATCTGTGGTTTTCCCTCGAGGCTTTCCCTCGAGGCTTTCCCACAGGGCTGTCCCACGTGCCACCGTGGTGTGAGTCGATCCTCGGCGTGAAAGATGAGCCAGTGCAGGGCAAAGAGTTTCCTCTGGAATGGACTGAGACATCTGGGGGACTCTTGGAATGGTGGTACGACCATGGAGTTCCTCTCGCCTTTCCTGTTGAGAGTGCCTCCTCTTGATATGCGACGTGAACGCCGGGAATTCTTTCCCGTTGAAAGCAGGGAAAGGATCCCTCATCTCGAGCTACGAGGGGGAAACGGGCCTCCTCTGGATGTGGGCGGGACCATCGTGCTTCCTCTCGAGTGGAGACGGGTATGGCGGTGAACTTCTTGAGTTGCAGCAAGGGTGTGAAAGACCCTTTCGAAGTTCCAGAGGTTAGGTTTCATTAGTCTCCAGACGCCTCATCGGAAATAGGCCTCATCTCGCCTGGAAGGGAGAACTTCCTGGATTTTCTCGAGTTGCGGCCGGTGTTCTCGAGTTACGACGGGGACCTCAGGGACCCGCCCTGGTGGCCTCAGGAGAGGCCAGTCCCCATGCGAGTTGCTAGGGGGCCTCTCGGGATTCCTCTCCCGTCGATACCGGGGCCAAAAACCTTGTGTGGAGTCAGGGCCGGAACCGAGGATTCCTCTCAGGGGCTGACATGGATCTTTGGGTACTTCTGGAGTCTCCCCAGGGGAGTCAGGCCTCGTCTCGAGTGGGGGCATGCACGTGCACTTTCCTTCCAGGCTGTAGCAGCAATGTCACGCTTCCCGTCGCGTGGATCAAAGGATCTGTGGTTTTCCCTCGAGGCTTTCCCACAGGGCTGTCCCACGTGCCACCGTGGTGTGAGTCGATCCTCGGCGTGAAAGATGAGCCAGTGCAGGGCAAAGAGGTTCCTCTGGAATGGACTGAGACATCTGGGGGACTCTTGGAATGGTGGTACGACCATGGAGTTCCTCTCGCCTTTCCTGTTGAGACTGCCTCCTCTTGAGATGCGACGGGAACGCCGGGAATTCTTTCCCGTGGAAAGCAGGGAAAGGATCCCTCATCTCGAGCTACGAGGGGGAAACGGGGCTCCTCTAGATGTGGGCGGGACCATCGTGCTTCCTCTCTAGTGGAGACGGGTATGGCGGTGAACTTCTTGAGTTGCAGCAAGGGTGTGAAAGACCCTTTCGAAGTTCCAGAGGTTAGGTGTCATTAGTCTCCAGAGGCCTCATCGGAAATAGGCCTCATCTCGCCTGGAAGGGAGAACTTCCTGGATTTTCTCGAGTTGCGGCAGGTGTTCTCGAGTTACGACGGGGACCTCAGGGACCCGCCCTGGTGGCCGCAGGAGAGGCCAGTCCCTAGGCGAGTTGCGAGGGGGCCTCTCGGGATTCCTCTCCCGTTGATACCGGGGCCAAAAACCTTGTGTGGAGTCAGGGCCGGAACCGAGGATTCCTCTCAGGGGCTGACATGGATCTTTGGGTACTTCTGGAGTCTCCCCAGGGGAGTCAGGCCTCGTCTCGAGTGGGGGCATGCACGTGCGCTTTCCTTCCAGGCTGTAGCAGCAATGTCACGCTTCCCGTCGCGTGGATCAAAGGATCTGTGGTTTTCCCTCGAGGCTTTCCCTCGAGGCTTTCCCACAGGGCTGTCCCACGTGCCACCGTGGTGTGAGTCAATCCTGGGCGTGAAAGATGAGCCAGTGCAGGGCAAAGAGGTTCCTCTGGAATGGACTGAGACATCTGGGGGACTCTTGGAATGGTGGTACGACCATGGAGTTCCTCTCGCCTTTCCTGTTGAGAGTGCCTCCTCTTGAGATGCGACGGGAACGCCGGGAATTCTTTCCCGTTTAAAGCAGGGAAAGGGTCCCTCATCTCGAGCTACGAGGGGGAAACGGGGCTCCTCTGGATGTGGGCGGGACCATCGTGCTTCCTCTCTAGTGGAGACGGGTATGGTGGTGAACTTCTTGAGTTGCAGCAAGGCTGTGAAAGACCCTTTCGAAGTTCCAGAGGTAAGGTGTCATTAGTCTCCAGACGCCTCATCGGAAATAGGCCTCATTTCGCCTGGAAGGGAGAACTTCCTGGATTTTCTCGAGTTGCGGCAGGTGTTCTCGAGTTACGACGGGGACCTCAGGGACCCGCCCTGGTGGCCTCAGGAGAGGCCAGTCCCAATGCGAGTTGCTAGGGGGCCTCTCGGGATTCCTCTCCCGTCGATACCGGGGCCAAAAACCTTGTGTGGAGTCAGGGCCGGAACCGAGGATTCCTCTCAGGGGCTGACATGGATCTTTGGGTACTTCTGGAGTCTCCCCAGGGGAGTCAGGCCTCGTCTCGAGTGGGGTCATGCACGTGCACTTTCCTTCCAGGCTGTAGCAGCAATGTCACGCTTCCCGTCGCGTGGATCAAATGATGTGTGGTTTTCCCTCGAGGCTTTCCCACAGGGCTGTCCCACGTGCCACCGTGGTGTGAGTCGATCCTCGGCGTGAAAGATGAGCCAGTGCAGGGCAAAGAGGTTCCTCTGGAATGGACTGAGACATCTGGGGGACTCTTGGAATGGTGGTACGACCATGGAGTTCCTCTCGCCTTTCCTGTTGAGAGTGCCTCCTCTTGAGATGCGACGGGAACGCCGGGAATTTTTTGCCGTTGAAAGCAGGGAAAGGATCCCTCATCTCGAGCTACGAGGGGGAAACGGGGCTCCTCTGGATGTGGGCGGGACCATCGTGCTTTCTCTCGAGTGGAGACGGGTATGGCGGTGAACTTCTTGAGTTGCAGCAAGGGTGTGAAAGACCCTTTCAAAGTTCCAGAGGTTAGGTGTCATTAGTCTCCAGACGCCTCATCGGAAATAGGCCTCATCTCGCCTGGAAGGGAGAACTTCCTTGATTTTCTCGAGTTGCGGCAGGTGTTCTCGAGTTACGACGGGGACCTCAGGGACCCGCCCTGTTGGCCTCAGGAGAGGCCAGGCCCTATGCGTGTTGCTAGGGGGCCCCTCGGGATTCCTCTCCCGTCGATACCGGGGCCAAAAACCTTGTGTGGAGTCAGGGCCGGAACCGAGGATTCCTCTCAGGGACTGATATGGATCTTTGGGTACTTCTGGAGACTCGCCAGGGGAGACAGGCCTCGTTTCGTGTGGGGGCATGCACGTGCACTTTCCTTCCAGGCTGTAGCAGCAATGTCACGCTTCCCGTCACGTGGATCAAAGGATCTGCGGTTTTCCCTCGAGTCTTTCCCTCGAGGCTTTCCCACAGGGCTGTCCCACGTGACACCGTGGTGTGAGTCGATTCTCGGCGTGAAAAATGAGCCAGTGCAGGGCAAAGAGGTTCCTCTGGAATGGACTGAGACATCTGGGGGACTCTTGGAATGGTGGTACGACCATGGAGTTCCTCTCGCCTTTCCTGTTGAGAGTGCCTCCTCTTGAGATGCGACGGGAACGCCGGGAATTCTTTCCCGTTGAAAGCAGGGAAAGGATCCCTCATCTCGAGCTACGAGGGGGAAACGGGGCTCCTCTGGATGTGGGCGGGACCATCGTGCTTCCTCTCGAGTGGAGACGGGTATGGCGGTGAACTTCTTGAGTTGCAGCAAGGGTGTGAAAGACCCTTTCGAAGTTCCAGAGGTTAGGTGTCATTAGACTCCAGACGCCTCATCGGAAATAGGCCTCATCTCGCCTGGAAGGGAGAACTTCCTGGATTTTCTCGAGTTGCGGCAGGTGTTCTCGAGTTTCGACGGGGACCTCAGGAACCCGCCCTGGTGGCCTCAGGAGAGGCCAGTCCCCATGCGAGTTGCTAGGGGGCCTCTCGGGATTCCTCTCCCGTCGATACCGGGGCCAAAAAGCTTGTGTGGAGTCAGGGCCGGAACCGAGGATTCCTCTCAGGGGCTGACATGTATCTTTGGGTACTTCTGGAGTCTCCCCAGTGGAGTCAGGCCTCGTCTCGAGTGGGGGCATGCACGTGCGCTTTCCTTTCAGGCTGTAGCAGCAATGTCACGCTTCCCGTCACGTGGATCAAAGGATATGTGGTTTTCCCTCGAGGCTTTCCCTCGAGGCTTTCCCACAGGGCTGTCCCACGTGCCACCGTGGTGTGAGTTGATCCTCGGCGTGAAAGATGAGCCAGTGCAGGGCAAAGAGGTTCCTCTGGAATGGACTGAGACATCTGGGGGACTCTTGGAATGGTGGTACGACCATGGAGTTCCTCTCGCCTTTCCTGTTGAGAGTGCCTCCTCTTGAGATGCGACGGGAACGCCGGGAATTCTTTCCCGTTGAAAGCAGGGAAAGGATCCCTCATCTCGAGCTACGAGGGGGAAACGGGGCTCCTCTGGATGTGGACGGGACCATCGTGCTTCCTCTCTAGTGGAGACGGGTATGGCGGTGTACTTCTTGAGTTGCAGCAAGGGTGTGAAAGACCCTTTCGAAGTTCCAGAGGTTAGGTGTCATTAGTCTCCAGAGGCCTCATCGGAAATAGGCCTCATCTCGCCTGGAAGGGAGAACTTCCTGGATTTTCTCGAGTTGCGGCAGGTGTTCTCGAGTTACGACTGGGACCTCAGGGACCCGCCCTGGTGGCCTCAGGAAAGGCCAGTCCCTAGGCGAGTTGCTAGGGGGCCTCTCGGGATTCCTCTCCCGTTGATACCGGGGCCAAAAACCTTGTGTGGAGTCAGGGCCGGAACCGAGGATTCCTCTCAGGGGCTGACATGGATCTTTGGGTACTTCTGGAGTCTCCCCAGGGGAGTCAGGCCTCGTCTCGAGTGGGGGCATGCACGTGCGCTTTCCTTCCAGCCTGTAGCAGCAATGTCACGCTTCCCGTCGCGTGGATCAAAGGATCTGTGGTTTTCCCTCGAGGCTTTCCCTCGAGGCTTTCCCACAGGGCTGTCCCACGTGCCACCGTGGTGTGAGTCGATCCTCGGCGTGAAAGATGAGCCAGTGCAGGGCAAAGAGGTTCCTCTGGAATGGACTGAGACATCTGGGGGACTCTTGGAATGGTGGTACGACCATGGAGTTCCTCTCGCCTTTCCTGTTGAGAGTGCCTCCTCTTGAGATGCGACGGGAACGCCGGGAATTCTTTCCCGTTGAAAGCAGGGAAAGGATCCCTCATCTCGAGCTACGAGTGGGAAACGGGGCTCCTCTGGATGTGGGCGGGACCATCGTGCTTCCTCTCTAGTGGAGACGGGTATGGTGGTGAACTTCTTGAGTTGCAGCAAGGCTGTGAAAGACCCTTTCGAAGTTCCAGAGGTTAGGTGTCATTAGTCTCCAGACGCCTCATCGGAAATAGGCCTCATCTCGCCTGGAAGGGAGAACTTCCTGGATTTTCTCGAGTTGCGGCAGGTGTTCTCGAGTTACGACGGGGACCTCAGGGACCCGCCCTGGTGGCCTCAGGAGAAGCCAGTCCCTATGCGAGTTGCTAGGGGGCCTCTCGGGATTCCTCTCCCGTCGATACCGGGGCCAAAAACCTTGTGTGGAGTCAGGGCCGGAACCGAGGATTCCTCTCAGGGGCTGACATGGATCTTTGGGTACTTCTGGAGTCTCCCCAGGGGAGTCAGGCTTCGTCTCGAGTGGGGGCATGCACGTGCACTTTCCTCCCAGGCTGTAGCAGCAATGTCACGCTTCCCGTCGCGTGGATCAAATGATGTGTGGTTTTCCCTCGAGGCTTTCCCACAGGGTTGTCCCACGTGCCACCGTGGTGTGAGTCGATCCTCGGCGTGAAAGATGAGCCAGTGCAGGGCAAAGAGCTTCCTCTGGAATGGACTGAGACATCTGGGGGACTCTTGGAATGGTGGTACGACCATGGAGTTCCTCTCGCCTTTCCTGTTGAGAGTGCCTCCTCTTGAGATGCGACGGGAACGCCGGGAATTCTTTCCCGTTGAAAGCAGGGAAAGGATCCCTCATCTCGAGCTACGAGGGGGAAACGGGGCTCCTCTGGATGTGGTCGGGACCATCGTGCTTCCTCTCGAGTGGAGACGGGTATGGTGGTGAACTTCTTGAGTTGCAGCAAGGGTGTGAAAGACCCTTTCGAAGTTCCAGAGTTTAGGTGTCATTAGTCTCCAGACGCCTCATCGGAAATAAGCCTCATCTCGCCTGGAAGGGAGAACTTCCTGGATTTTATCGAGTTGCGGCAGGTGTTCTCGAGTTACGACGGGGACCTCAGGGACCCGCCCTGGTGGCCTCAGGAAAGGCCAGTCCCTAGGCGAGTTGCTAGGGGGCCTCTCGGGATTCCTCTCCCGTTGATACCGGGGCCAAAAACCTTGTGTGGAGTCAGGGCCGGAACCGAGGATTCCTCTCAGGGGCTGACATGGATCTTTGGGTACTTCTGGAGTCTCCCCAGGGGAGTCAGGCCTCGTCTCGAGTGGGGGCATGCACGTGCGCTTTCCTTCCAGGCTGTAGCAGCAATGTCACGCTTCCCGTGGCGTGGATCAAAGGATCTGTGGTTTTCCCTCGAGGCTTTCCCTCGAGGCTTTCCCACAGGGCTGTCCCACGTGCCACCGTGGTGTGAGTCGATCCTCGGCGTGAAAGATGAGCCAGTGCAGGGCAAAGAGGTTCCTCTGGAATGGACTGAGACATCTGGGGGACTCTTGGAATGGTGGTACGACCATGGAGTTCCTCTCGCCTTTCCTGTTGAGAGTGCCTCCTCTTGAGATGCGACAGGAACGCAGGGAATTCTTTCCCGTTGAAAGCAGGGAAAGGATCCCTCATCTCGAGCTACGAGTGGGAAACGGGGCTCCTCTGGATGTGGGCGGGACCATCGTGCTTCCTCTCTAGTGGAGACGGGTATGGTGGTGAACTTCTTGAGTTGCAGCAAGGCTGTGAAAGACCCTTTCGAAGTTCCAGAGGTTAGGTGTCATTAGTCTCCAGACGCCTCATCGGAAATAGGCCTCATCTCGCCTGGAAGGGAGAACTTCCTGGATTTTCTCGAGTTGCGGCAGGTGTTCTCGAGTTACGACGGGGACCTCAGGGACCCGCCCTGGTGGCCTCAGGAGAAGCCAGTCCCTATGCGAGTTGCTAGGGGGCCTCTCGGGATTCCTCTCCCGTCGATACCGGGGCCAAAAACCTTGTGTGGAGTCAGGGCCGGAACCGAGGATTCCTCTCAGGGGCTGACATGGATCTTTGGGTACTTCTGGAGTCTCCCCAGGGGAGTCAGGCCTCGTCTCGAGTGGGGGCATGCACGTGCACTTTCCTCCCAGGCTGTAGCAGCAATGTCACGCTTCCCGTCGCGTGGATCAAATGATGTGTGGTTTTCCCTCGAGGCTTTCCCACAGGGTTGTCCCACGTGCCACCGTGGTGTGAGTCGATCCTCGGCGTGAAAGATGAGCCAGTGCAGGGCAAAGAGCTTCCTCTGGAATGGACTGAGACATCTGGGGGACTCTTGGAATGGTGGTACGACCATGGAGTTCCTCTCGCCTTTCCTGTTGAGAGTGCCTCCTCTTGAGATGCGACGGGAACGCCGGGAATTCTTTCCCGTTGAAAGCAGGGAAAGGATCCCTCATCTCGAGCTACGAGGGGGAAACGGGGCTCCTCTGGATGTGGTCGGGAACATCGTGCTTCCTCTCGAGTGGAGACGGGTATGGTGGTGAACTTCTTGAGTTGCAGCAAGGGTGTGAAAGACCCTTTCGAAGTTCCAGAGTTTAGGTGTCATTAGTCTCCAGACGCCTCATCGGAAATAAGCCTCATCTCGCCTGGAAGGGAGAACTTCCTGGATTTTCTCGAGTTGTGGCAGGTGTTCTCGAGTAACGACGGGGACCTCAGGGACCGGCCCTGGTGGCCTCAGGAGCGGCCAGTCCCCATGCGAGTTGCTAGGGGGCCTCTCGGGATTCCTCTCCCGTCGATACCGGGGCCAAAAAGCTTGTGTGGAGTCAGGGCCGGAACCGAGGATTCATCTCAGGGGCTGACATGGATCTTTGGGTACTTCTGGAGTCTCCCCAGGGGAGTCAGGCCTCGTCTCGAGTGGGGGCATGCACGTGCGCTTTCCTTCCAGGCTGTAGCAGCAATGTCACGCTTCCCGTCGCGTGGATCAAAGGATCTGTGGTTTTCCCTCGAGGCTTTCCCTCGAGGCTTTCCCACAGGGCTGTCCCACGTGCCACCGTGGTGTGAGTCGATCCTCGGCGTGAAAGATGAGCCAGTGCAGGGCAAAGAGGTTCCTCTGGAATGGACTGAGACATCTGGGGGACTCTTGGAATGGTGGTACGACCATGGAGTTCCTCTCGCCTTTCCTGTTGAGAGTGCCTCCTCTTGAGATGCGACGGGAACGCCGGGAATTCTTTCCCGTTGAAACCAGGGAAAGATCCCTCATCTCGAGCTACGAGGGGGAAACGGGGCTCCTCTGGATGTGGGCGGGACCATCGTGCTTCCTCTCGAGTGGAGACGGGTATGGCGGTGAACTTCTTGAGTTGCAGCAAGGGTGTGAAAGACCCTTTCGAAGTTCCAGAGGTTTGGTGTCAATAGTCTCCAGAGGCCTCATCGGAAATAGGCCTCATTTCGCCTGGATGGGAGAACTTCCTGGATTTTCTCGAGTTGCGGCAGGTGTTCTCGAGTTACGACGGGGACCTCAGGGACCCGCCCTGGTGGCCTCAGGAGAGGCCAGTCCCCATGCGAGTTGCTCGGGGGTCTCTCGGGATTCCTCTCCCGTCGATACCGGGGCCAAAAAGCTTGTGTGGAGTCAGGGCCGGAACCGAGGATTCTTCTCAGGGGCTGACATGGATCTTTGGGTACTTCTGGAGTCTCCCCAGGGGAGTCAGGCCTCGTCTCGAGTGGGGAATGCATGTGCGCTTTCCTTCCAGGCTGTAGCAGCAATGTCACGCTTCCCGTCACGTGGATCAAAGGATCTGTGGTTTTCCCTCAAGGCTTTCCCTCGAGGCTTTCCCACAGGGCTGTCCCACGTGCCACCGTGGTGTGAGTCGATCCTCGGCGTGAAAGATGAGCCAGTGCAGGGCAAAGAGGTTCCTCTGGAATGGACTGAGACATCTGGGGGACTCTTGGAATGGTGGTACGACCATGGAGTTCCTCTCGCCTTTCCTGTTGAGAGTGCCTCCTCTTGAGATGCGACGGGAACGCCGGGAATTCTTTCCCGTTGAAAGCAGGGAAAGGATCCCTCATCTCGAGCTACGAGGGGGAAACGGGGCTCCTCTGGATGTGGGCGGGACCATCGTGCTTCCTCTCTAGTGGAGACGGGTATGGCGGTGAACTTCTTGAGTTGCAGTAAGGGTGTGAAAGACCCTTTCGAAGTTCCAGAGGTTAGGTGTCATTAGTCTCCAGAGGCCTCATCGGAAATAGGCCTCATCTCGCCTGGAAGGGAGAACTTCCTGGATTTTCTCGAGTTGCGGCAGGTGTTCTCGAGTTACGACGGGGACCTCAGGGACCCGCCCTGGTGGCCTCAGGAAAGGCCAGTCCCTAGGCGAGTTGCTAGGGGGCCTCTCGGGATTCCTCTCCCGTTGATACCGGGGCCAAAAACCTTGTGTGGAGTCAGGGCCGGAACCGAGGACTCCTCTCAGGGGCTGACATGGATCTTTGGGTACTTCTGGAGTCTCCCCAGGGGAGTCAGGCCTCGTCTCGAGTGGGGGCATGCACGTGCGCTTTCCTTCCAGGCTGTAGCAGCAATGTCACGCTTCCCGTCGCGTGGATCAAAGGATCTGTGGTTTTCCCTCGAGGCTTTCCCTCGAGGCTTTCCCACAGGGCTGTCCCACGTGCCACCGTGGTGTGAGTCGATCCTCGGCGTGAAAGATGAGCCAGTGCAGGGCAAAGAGATTCCTCTGGAATGGACTGAGACATCTGGGGGACTCTTGGAATGGTGGTACGACCATGGAGTTCCTCTCGCCTTTCCTGTTGAGAGTGCCTCCTCTTGAGATGCGACGGGAACGCCGGGAATTCTTTCCCGTTGAAAGCAGGGAAAGGATCCCTCATCTCGAGCTACGAGGGGGAAACGGGGCTCCTCTGGATGTGGGCGGGACCATCGTGCTTCCTCTCTAGTGGAGACGGGTATGGTGGTGAACTTCTTGAGTTGCAGCAAGGCTGTGAAAGACCCTTTCGAAGTTCCAGAGGTTAGGTGTCATTAGTCTCCAGACGCCTCATCGGAAATAGGCCTCATCTCGCCTGGAAGGGAGAACTTCCTGGATTTTCTCGAGTTGCGGCAGGTGTTCTCGAGTTACGACGGGGACCTCAGGGACCCGCCCTGGTGGCCTCAGGAGAAGCCAGTCCCTATGCGAGTTGCTAGGGGGCCTCTCGGGATTCCTCTCCCGTCGATACCGGGGCCAAAAACCTTGTGTGAAGTCAGGGCCGGAACCGAGGATTCCTCTCAGGGGCTGACATGGATCTTTGGGTACTTCTGGAGTCTCCCCAGGGGAGTCAGGCCTCGTCTCGAGTGGGGGCATGCACGTGCACTTTCCTTCCAGGCTGTAGCAGCAATGTCACGCTTCCCGTCGCGTGGATCAAATGATCTGTGGTTTTCCCTCGAGGCTTTCCCACAGGGTTGTCCCACGTGCCACCGTGGTGTGAGTCGATCCTCGGCGTGAAAGATGAGCCAGTGCAGGGCAAAGAGCTTCCTCTGGAATGGACTGAGACATCTGGGGGACTCTTGGAATGGTGGTACGACCATGGAGTTCCTCTCGCCTTTCCTGTTGAGAGTGCCTCCTCTTGAGATGCGACGGGAACGCAGGGAATTCTTTCCCGTTGAAAGCAGGGAAAGGATCCCTCATCTCGAGCTACGAGGGGGAAACGGGGCTCCTCTGGATGTGGTCGGGAACATCGTGCTTCCTCTCGAGTGGAGACGGGTATGGTGGTGAACTTCTTGAGTTGCAGCAAGGGTGTGAAAGACCCTTTCGAAGTTCCAGAGTTTAGGTGTCATTAGTCTCCAGACGCCTCATCGGAAATAAGCCTCATCTCGCCTGGAAGGGAGAACTTCCTGGATTTTCTCGAGTTGTGGCAGGTGTTCTCGAGTAACGACGGGGACCTCAGGGACCGGCCCTGGTGGCCTCAGGAGAGGCCAGTCCCCATGCGAGTTGCTAGGGGGCCTCTCGGGATTCCTCTCCCGTCGATACCGGGGCCAAAAAGCTTGTGTGGAGTCAGGGCCGGAACTGAGGATTCCTCTCAGGGGCTGACATGGATCTTTGGGTACTTCTGGAGTCTCCCCAGGGGAGTCAGGCCTCGTCTCGAGTGGGGGCATGCACGTGCGCTTTCCTTCTAGGCTGTAGCAGCAATGTCACGCTTCCCGTCGCGTGGATCAAAGGATCTGTGGTTTTCCCTCGAGGCTTTCCCTCGAGGCTTTCCCACAGGGCTGTCCCACGTGCCACCGTGGTGTGAGTCGATCCTCGGCGTGAAACATGAGCCAGTGCAGGGCAAAGAGGTTCCTCTGGAATGGACTGAGACATCTGGGGGACTCTTGGAATGGTGGTACGACCATGGAGTTCCTCTCGCCTTTCCTGTTGAGAGTGCCTCCTCTTGAGATGCGACGGGAACGCCGGGAATTCTTTCCCGTTGAAACCAGGGAAAGGATCCCTCATCTCGAGCTACGAGGGGGAAACGGGGCTCCTCTGGATGTGGGCGGGACCATCGTGCTTCCTCTCGAGTGGAGACGGGTATGGCGGTGAACTTCTTGAGTTGCAGCAAGGGTGTGAAAGACCCTTTCGAAGTTCCAGAGGTTTGGTGTCAATAGTCTCCAGAGGCCTCATCGGAAATAGGCCTCATCTCGCCTGGAAGGGAGAACTTCCTGGATTTTCTCGAGTTGCGGCAGGTGTTCTCGAGTTACGACGGGGACCTCAGGGACCCGCCCTGGTGGCCTCAGGAGAGGCCAGTCCCCATGCGAGTTGCTAGGGGGTCTCTCGGGATTCCTCTCCCGTCGATACCGGGGCCAAAAAGCTTGTGTGGAGTCAGGGCCGGAACCGAGGATTCTTCTCAGGGGCTGACATGGATCTTAGGGTACTTCTGGAGTCTCCCCAGGGGAGTCAGGCCTCGGCTCGAGTGGGGAATGCATGTGCGCTTTCCTTCCAGGCTGTAGCAGCAATGTCACGCTTCCCGTCGCGTGGATCAAAGGATCTGTGGTTTTCCCTCGAGGCTTTCCCTCGAGGCTTTCCCACAGGGCTGTCCCACGTGCCACCGTGGTGTGAGTCGATCCTCGGCGTGAAAGATGAGCCAGTGCAGGGCAAAGAGGTTCCTCTGGAATGGACTGAGACATCTGGGGGACTCTTGGAATGGTGGTACGACCATGGAGATCCTCTCGCCTTTCCTGTTGAGAGTGCCTCCTCTTGAGATGCGACGGGAACGCCGGGAATTCTTTCCCGTTGAAAGCAGGGAAAGGTTCCCTCATCTCGAGCACCGAGGGGAAAACGGGGCTCCTCTGGATGTGGGCGGGACCATCGTGCTTCCTCTCGAGTGGAGACGGGTATGGCGGAGAACTTCTTGAGTTGCAGCAAGGGTGTGAAAGACCCTTTCAAAGTTCCAGAGGTTAGGTGTCATTATTCTCCAGACGCCTCATCGGAAATAGGCCTCATCTCGCCTGGAAGGGAGAACTTCCTGGATTTTCTCGAGTTGTGGCAGGTGTTCTTAAGTTACGACGGGGAACTCAGGGACCCGCCCTGGTGGCCTCAGGAGAGGCCAGTCCCCATGCGAGTTGCTAGGGGGCCTCTCGGGATTCCTCTCCCGTCGATACCGGGGCCAAAAAGCTTGTGTGGAGTCAGGGCCGGAACCGAGGATTCCTCTCAGGGGCTGACATGGATCTTTGGGTACTTCTGGAGTCTCCCCAGGGGAGTCAGGCCTCGTCTCGAGTGGGGGCATGCGCGTGCGCTTTCCTTCCAGGCTTTAGCAGCAATGTCACGCTTCCCGTCGCTTGGATCAAAGGATCTGTGGTTTTCCCTCGAGGCTTTCCCTCGAGGCTTTCCCACAGGGCTGTCCCACGTGCCACCGTGGTGTGAGTCGATCCTCGGCGTGAAAGATGAGCCAGTGCAGGGCAAAGAGGTTCCTCTGGAATGGACTGAGACATCTGGGGGACTCTTGGAATGGTGGTACGACCATGGAGTTCCTCTCGCCTTTCCTGTTGAGAGTGCCTCCTCTTGAGATGCGACGGGAACGCCGGGAATTCTTTCCCGTTGAAAGCAGGGAAAGGATCCCTCATCTCGAGCTACGAGGGGGAAACGGGGCTCCTCTGGATGTGGGCGGGACCATCGTGCTTCCTCTCGAGTGGAGACGGGTATGGCGGTGAACTTCTTGAGTTGCAGCAAGGGTGTGAAAGACCCTTTCGAAGTTCCAGAGGTTAGGTGTCATTAGTCTCCAGACGCCTCATCGGAAATAGGCCTCATCTCGCCTGGAAGGGAGAACTTCCTGGATTTTCTCGAGTTGCGGCAGGTGTTCTGAGTTTCGACGGGGACCTCAGGGACCCGCCCTGGTTGCCTCAGGAGAGGCCAGTCCCCATGCGAGTTGCTAGGGGGCCTCTCGGGATTCCTCTCCCGTCGATACCGGGGCCAAAAAGCTTGTGTGGAGTAAGGGCCAGAACCGAGGATTCCTCTCAGGGGCTGACATGGATCTTTGGGTACTTCTGGAGTCTCCCCAGTGGAGTCACGCCTCGTCTCGAATGGAGGCATGCACGTGCGCTTTCCTTTCAGGCTGTAGCAGCAATGTCACGCTTCCCGTCACGTGGATCAAAGGATCTGTGGTTTTCCCTCGAGGCTTTCCCTCGAGGCTTTCCCACAGGGCTGTCCCACGTGCCACCGTGGTGTGAGTCGATCCTCGGCGTGAAAGATGAGCCAGTGCAGGGCAAAGAGGTTCCTCTGGAATGGACTGAGACATCTGGGGGACTCTTGGAATGGTGGTACGACCATGGAGTTCCTCTCGCCTTTCCTGTTGAGAGTGCCTCCTCTTGAGATGCGACGGGAACGCCCGGAATTCTTTCCCGTTGAAAGCAGGGAAAGGATCCCTCATCTCGAGCTACGAGGGGGAAACGGGGCTCCTCTGGATGTGGGCGGGACCATCGTGCTTCCTCTCTAGTGGAGACGGGTATGGCGGTGAACTTCTAGAGTTGCAGCAAGGGTGTGAAAGACCCTTTCGAAGTTCCAGAGGTTAGGTGTCATTAGTCTCCAGAGGCCTCATCGGAAATAGGCCTCATCTCGCCTGGAAGGGAGAACTTCCTGGATTTTCTCGAGTTGCGGCCGGTGTTCTCGAGTTACGACGGGGACCTCAGGGACCCGCCCTGGTGGCCTCAGGAAAGGCCAGTCCCTAGGCGAGTTGCTAGGGGGCCTCTCGGGATTCCTCTCCCGTTGATACCGGGGCCAAAAACCTTGTGTGGAGTAAGGGCCGGAACCGAGGATTCCTCTCAGGGGCTGACATGGAACTTTGGGTACTTCTGGAGTCTCCCCAGGGGAGTCAGGCCTCGTCTCGAGTGGGGGCATGCACGTGCGCTTTCCTTCCAGGCTGTAGCAGCAATGTCACGCTTCCCGTCGCGTGGATCAAAGGATCTGTGGTTTTCCCTCGAGGCTTTCCCTCGAGGCTTTCGCACAGGGCTGTCACACGTGCCACCGTGGTGTGAGTCGATCCTCGGCGTGAAAGATGAGCCAGTGCAGGGCAAAGAGGTTCCTCTGGAATGGACTGAGACATCTGGGGGACTCTTGGAATGGTGGTACGACCATGGAGTTCCTCTCGCCTTTCCTGTTGAGAGTGCCTCCTCTTGAGACGCGACGGGAACGCCGGGAATTCTTTCCCGTTGAAAGCAGGGAAAGGATCCCTCATCTCGAGCTACGAGGGGGAAACGGGGCTCCTCTAGATGTGGGCGGGACCATCGTGCTTCCTCTCTAGTGGAGACGGGTATGGTGGTGAACTTCTTGAGTTGCAGCAAGGCTGTGAAAGACCCTTTCGAAGTTCCAGAGGTTAGGTGTCATTAGTCTCCAGACGCCTCATCGGAAATAGGCCTCATCTCGCCTGGAAGGGAGAACTTCCTGGATTTTCTCGAGTTGCGGCAGGTGTTCTCGATTTACGACGGGGACCTCAGGGACCCGCCCTGGTGGCCTCAGGACAGGCCAGTCCCTATGCGAGTTGCTAGGGGGCCTCTCGGGATTCCTCTCCCGTCGATACCGGGGCCAAAAACCTTGTGTGGAGTCAGGGCCGGAACCGAGGATTCCTCTCAGGGGCTGACATGGATCTTTGGGTACTTCTGGAGTCTCCCCAGGGGAGTCAGGCCTCGTCTCGAGTGGGGGCATGCACGTGCGCTTTCCTTCCAGGCTGTAGCAGCAATGTCACGCTTCCCGTCGCGTGGATCAAAGGATCTGTGGTTTTCCCTCGAGGCTTTCCCTCGAGGCTTTCCCACAGGGCTGTCCCACGTGCCACCGTGGTGTGAGTCGATCCTCGGCGTGAAAGATGAGCCAGTGCAGGGCAAAGAGCTTCCTCTGGAATGGACTGAGACATCTGGGGGACTCTTGGAATGGTGGTACGACCATGGAGTTCCTCTCGCCTTTCCTGTTGAGAGTGCCTCCTCTTGAGATGCGACGGGAACGCCGGGAATTCTTTCCCGTTGAAAGCAGGGAAAGGATCCCTCATCTCGAGCTACGAGGGGGAAACGGGGCTCCTCTGGATGTGGTCGGGAACATCGTGCTTCCTCTCGAGTGGAGACGGGTATGGTGGTGAACTTCTTGAGTTGCAGCAAGGGTGTGAAAGACCCTTTCGAAGTTCCAGAGTTTAGGTGTCATTAGTCTCCAGACGCCTCATCGGAAATAAGCCTCATCTCGCCTGGAAGGGAGAACTTCCTGGATTTTCTCGAGTTGTGGCAGGTGTTCTCGAGTAACGACGGGGACCTCAGGGACCGGCCCTGGTGGCCTCAGGAGCGGCCAGTCCCCATGCGAGTTGCTAGGGGGCCTCTCGGGATTCCTCTCCCGTCGATACCGGGGCCAAAAAGCTTGTGTGGAGTCAGGGCCGGAACCGAGGATTCATCTCAGGGGCTGACATGGATCTTTGGGTACTTCTGGAGTCTCCCCAGGGGAGTCAGGCCTCGTCTCGAGTGGGGGCATGCACGTGCGCTTTCCTTCCAGGCTGTAGCAGCAATGTCACGCTTCCCGTCGCGTGGATCAAAGGATCTGTGGTTTTCCCTCGAGGCTTTCCCTCGAGGCTTTCCCACAGGGCTGTCCCACGTGCCACCGTGGTGTGAGTCGATCCTCGGCGTGAAAGATGAGCCAGTGCAGGGCAAAGAGGTTCCTCTGGAATGGACTGAGACATCTGGGGGACTCTTGGAATGGTGGTACGACCATGGAGTTCCTCTCGCCTTTCCTGTTGAGAGTGCCTCCTCTTGAGATGCGACGGGAACGCCGGGAATTCTTTCCCGTTGAAACCAGGGAAAGATCCCTCATCTCGAGCTACGAGGGGGAAACGGGGCTCCTCTGGATGTGGGCGGGACCATCGTGCTTCCTCTCGAGTGGAGACGGGTATGGCGGTGAACTTCTTGAGTTGCAGCAAGGGTGTGAAAGACCCTTTCGAAGTTCCAGAGGTTTGGTGTCAATAGTCTCCAGAGGCCTCATCGGAAATAGGCCTCATTTCGCCTGGATGGGAGAACTTCCTGGATTTTCTCGAGTTGCGGCAGGTGTTCTCGAGTTACGACGGGGACCGCAGGGACCCGCCCTGGTGGCCTCAGGAGAGGCCAGTCCCCATGCGAGTTGCTCGGGGGTCTCTCGGGATTCCTCTCCCGTCGATACCGGGGCCAAAAAGCTTGTGTGGAGTCAGGGCCGGAACCGAGGATTCTTCTCAGGGGCTGACATGGATCTTTGGGTACTTCTGGAGTCTCCCCAGGGGAGTCAGGCCTCGTCTCGAGTGGGGAATGCATGTGCGCTTTCCTTCCAGGCTGTAGCAGCAATGTCACGCTTCCCGTCACGTGGATCAAAGGATCTGTGGTTTTCCCTCAAGGCTTTCCCTCGAGGCTTTCCCACAGGGCTGTCCCACGTGCCACCGTGGTGTGAGTCGATCCTCGGCGTGAAAGATGAGCCAGTGCAGGGCAAAGAGGTTCCTCTGGAATGGACTGAGACATCTGGGGGACTCTTGGAATGGTGGTACGACCATGGAGTTCCTCTCGCCTTTCCTGTTGAGAGTGCCTCCTCTTGAGATGCGACGGGAACGCCGGGAATTCTTTCCCGTTGAAAGCAGGGAAAGGATCCCTCATCTCGAGCTACGAGGGGGAAACGGGGCTCCTCTGGATGTGGGCGGGACCATCGTGCTTCCTCTCTAGTGGAGACGGGTATGGCGGTGAACTTCTTGAGTTGCAGTAAGGGTGTGAAAGACCCTTTCGAAGTTCCAGAGGTTAGGTGTCATTAGTCTCCAGAGGCCTCATCGGAAATAGGCCTCATCTCGCCTGGAAGGGAGAACTTCCTGGATTTTCTCGAGTTGCGGCAGGTGTTCTCGAGTTACGACGGGGACCTCAGGGACCCGCCCTGGTGGCCTCAGGAAAGGCCAGTCCCTAGGCGAGTTGCTAGGGGGCCTCTCGGGATTCCTCTCCCGTTGATACCGGGGCCAAAAACCTTGTGTGGAGTCAGGGCCGGAACCGAGGACTCCTCTCAGGGGCTGACATGGATCTTTGGGTACTTCTGGAGTCTCCCCAGGGGAGTCAGGCCTCGTCTCGAGTGGGGGCATGCACGTGCGCTTTCCTTCCAGGCTGTAGCAGCAATGTCACGCTTCCCGTCGCGTGGATCAAAGGATCTGTGGTTTTCCCTCGAGGCTTTCCCTCGAGGCTTTCCCACAGGGCTGTCCCACGTGCCACCGTGGTGTGAGTCGATCCTCGGCGTGAAAGATGAGCCAGTGCAGGGCAAAGAGATTCCTCTGGAATGGACTGAGACATCTGGGGGACTCTTGGAATGGTGGTACGACCATGGAGTTCCTCTCGCCTTTCCTGTTGAGAGTGCCTCCTCTTGAGATGCGACGGGAACGCCGGGAATTCTTTCCCGTTGAAAGCAGGGAAAGGATCCCTCATCTCGAGCTACGAGGGGGAAACGGGGCTCCTCTGGATGTGGGCGGGACCATCGTGCTTCCTCTCTAGTGGAGACGGGTATGGTGGTGAACTTCTTGAGTTGCAGCAAGGGTGTGAAAGACCCTTTCGAAGTTCCAGAGGTTAGGTGTCATTAGTCTCCAGACGCCTCATCGGAAATAGGCCTCATCTCGCCTGGAAGGGAGAACTTCCTGGATTTTCTCGAGTTGCGGCAGGTGTTCTCGAGTTACGACGGGGACCTCAGGGACCCGCCCTGGTGGCCTCAGGAGAAGCCAGTCCCTATGCGAGTTGCTAGGGGGCCTCTCGGGATTCCTCTCCCGTCGATACCGGGGCCAAAAACCTTGTGTGAAGTCAGGGCCGGAACCGAGGATTCCTCTCAGGGGCTGACATGGATCTTTGGGTACTTCTGGAGTCTCCCCAGGGGAGTCAGGCCTCGTCTCGAGTGGGGGCATGCACGTGCACTTTCCTTCCAGGCTGTAGCAGCAATGTCACGCTTCCCGTCGCGTGGATCAAAGGATCTGTGGTTTTCCCTCGAGGCTTTCCCACAGGGTTGTCCCACGTGCCACCGTGGTGTGAGTCGATCCTCGGCGTGAAAGATGAGCCAGTGCAGGGCAAAGAGCTTCCTCTGGAATGGACTGAGACATCTGGGGGACTCTTGGAATGGTGGTACGACCATGGAGTTCCTCTCGCCTTTCCTGTTGAGAGTGCCTCCTCTTGAGATGCGACGGGAACGCAGGGAATTCTTTCCCGTTGAAAGCAGGGAAAGGATCCCTCATCTCGAGCTACGAGGGGGAAACGGGGCTCCTCTGGATGTGGTCGGGAACATCGTGCTTCCTCTCGAGTGGAGACGGGTATGGTGGTGAACTTCTTGAGTTGCAGCAAGGGTGTGAAAGACCCTTTCGAAGTTCCAGAGTTTAGGTGTCATTAGTCTCCAGACGCCTCATCGGAAATAAGCCTCATCTCGCCTGGAAGGGAGAACTTCCTGGATTTTCTCGAGTTGTGGCAGGTGTTCTCGAGTAACGACGGGGACCTCAGGGACCGGCCCTGGTGGCCTCAGGAGAGGCCAGTCCCCATGCGAGTTGCTAGGGGGCCTCTCGGGATTCCTCTCCCGTCGATACCGGGGCCAAAAAGCTTGTGTGGAGTCAGGGCCGGAACTGAGGATTCCTCTCAGGGGCTGACATGGATCTTTGGGTACTTCTGGAGTCTCCCCAGGGGAGTCAGGCCTCGTCTCGAGTGGGGGCATGCACGTGCGCTTTCCTTCTAGGCTGTAGCAGCAATGTCACGCTTCCCGTCGCGTGGATCAAAGGATCTGTGGTTTTCCCTCGAGGCTTTCCCTCGAGGCTTTCCCACAGGGCTGTCCCACGTGCCACCGTGGTGTGAGTCGATCCTCGGCGTGAAACATGAGCCAGTGCAGGGCAAAGAGGTTCCTCTGGAATGGACTGAGACATCTGGGGGACTCTTGGAATGGTGGTACGACCATGGAGTTCCTCTCGCCTTTCCTGTTGAGAGTGCCTCCTCTTGAGATGCGACGGGAACGCCGGGAATTCTTTCCCGTTGAAACCAGGGAAAGGATCCCTCATCTCGAGCTACGAGGGGGAAACGGGGCTCCTCTGGATGTGGGCGGGACCATCGTGCTTCCTCTCGAGTGGAGACGGGTATGGCGGTGAACTTCTTGAGTTGCAGCAAGGGTGTGAAAGACCCTTTCGAAGTTCCAGAGGTTTGGTGTCAATAGTCTCCAGAGGCCTCATCGGAAATAGGCCTCATCTCGCCTGGAAGGGAGAACTTCCTGGATTTTCTCGAGTTGCGGCAGGTGTTCTCGAGTTACGACGGGGACCTCAGGGACCCGCCCTGGTGGCCTCAGGAGAGGCCAGTCCCCATGCGAGTTGCTAGGGGGTCTCTCGGGATTCCTCTCCCGTCGATACCGGGGCCAAAAAGCTTGTGTGGAGTCAGGGCCGGAACCGAGGATTCTTCTCAGGGGCTGACATGGATCTTTGGGTACTTCTGGAGTCTCCCCAGGGGAGTCAGGCCTCGGCTCGAGTGGGGAATGCATGTGCGCTTTCCTTCCAGGCTGTAGCAGCAATGTCACGCTTCCCGTCGCGTGGATCAAAGGATCTGTGGTTTTCCCTCGAGGCTTTCCCTCGAGGCTTTCCCACAGGGCTGTCCCACGTGCCACCGTGGTGTGAGTCGATCCTCGGCGTGAAAGATGAGCCAGTGCAGGGCAAAGAGGTTCCTCTGGAATGGACTGAGACATCTGGGGGACTCTTGGAATGGTGGTACGACCATGGAGATCCTCTCGCCTTTCCTGTTGAGAGTGCCTCCTCTTGAGATGCGACGGGAACGCCGGGAATTCTTTCCCGTTGAAAGCAGGGAAAGGTTCCCTCATCTCGAGCACCGAGGGGAAAACGGGGCTCCTCTGGATGTGGGCGGGACCATCGTGCTTCCTCTCGAGTGGAGACGGGTATGGCGGAGAACTTCTTGAGTTGCAGCAAGGGTGTGAAAGACCCTTTCAAAGTTCCAGAGGTTAGGTGTCATTATTCTCCAGACGCCTCATCGGAAATAGGCCTCATCTCGCCTGGAAGGGAGAACTTCCTGGATTTTCTCGAGTTGCGGCAGGTGTTCTTAAGTTACGACGGGGAACTCAGGGACCCGCCCTGGTGGCCTCAGGAGAGGCCAGTCCCCATGCGAGTTGCTAGGGGGCCTCTCGGGATTCCTCTCCCGTCGATACCGGGGCCAAAAAGCTTGTGTGGAGTCAGGGCCGGAACCGAGGATTCCTCTCAGGGGCTGACATGGATCTTTGGGTACTTCTGGAGTCTCCCCAGGGGAGTCAGGCCTCGTCTCGAGTGGGGGCATGCGCGTGCGCTTTCCTTCCAGGCTTTAGCAGCAATGTCACGCTTCCCGTCGCTTGGATCAAAGGATCTGTGGTTTTCCCTCGAGGCTTTCCCTCGAGGCTTTCCCACAGGGCTGTCCCACGTGCCACCGTGGTGTGAGTCGATCCTCGGCGTGAAAGATGAGCCAGTGCAGGGCAAAGAGGTTCCTCTGGAATGGACTGAGACATCTGGGGGACTCTTGGAATGGTGGTACGACCATGGAGTTCCTCTCGCCTTTCCTGTTGAGAGTGCCTCCTCTTGAGATGCGACGGGAACGCCGGGAATTCTTTCCCGTTGAAAGCAGGGAAAGGATCCCTCATCTCGAGCTACGAGGGGGAAACGGGGCTCCTCTGGATGTGGGCGGGACCATCGTGCTTCCTCTCGAGTGGAGACGGGTATGGCGGTGAACTTCTTGAGTTGCAGCAAGGGTGTGAAAGACCCTTTCGAAGTTCCAGAGGTTAGGTGTCATTAGTCTCCAGACGCCTCATCGGAAATAGGCCTCATCTCGCCTGGAAGGGAGAACTTCCTGGATTTTCTCGAGTTGCGGCAGGTGTTCTGAGTTTCGACGGGGACCTCAGGGACCCGCCCTGGTTGCCTCAGGAGAGGCCAGTCCCCATGCGAGTTGCTAGGGGGCCTCTCGGGATTCCTCTCCCGTCGATACCGGGGCCAAAAAGCTTGTGTGGAGTAAGGGCCGGAACCGAGGATTCCTCTCAGGGGCTGACATGGATCTTTGGGTACTTCTGGAGTCTCCCCAGTGGAGTCACGCCTCGTCTCGAATGGAGGCATGCACGTGCGCTTTCCTTTCAGGCTGTAGCAGCAATGTCACGCTTCCCGTCACGTGGATCAAAGGATCTGTGGTTTTCCCTCGAGGCTTTCCCTCGAGGCTTTCCCACAGGGCTGTCCCACGTGCCACCGTGGTGTGAGTCGATCCTCGGCGTGAAAGATGAGCCAGTGCAGGGCAAAGAGGTTCCTCTGGAATGGACTGAGACATCTGGGGGACTCTTGGAATGGTGGTACGACCATGGAGTTCCTCTCGCCTTTCCTGTTGAGAGTGCCTCCTCTTGAGATGCGACGGGAACGCCCGGAATTCTTTCCCGTTGAAAGCAGGGAAAGGATCCCTCATCTCGAGCTACGAGGGGGAAACGGGGCTCCTCTGGATGTGGGCGGGACCATCGTGCTTCCTCTCTAGTGGAGACGGGTATGGCGGTGAACTTCTAGAGTTGCAGCAAGGGTGTGAAAGACCCTTTCGAAGTTCCAGAGGTTAGGTGTCATTAGTCTCCAGAGGCCTCATCGGAAATAGGCCTCATCTCGCCTGGAAGGGAGAACTTCCTGGATTTTCTCGAGTTGCGGCCGGTGTTCTCGAGTTACGACGGGGACCTCAGGGACCCGCCCTGGTGGCCTCAGGAAAGGCCAGTCCCTAGGCGAGTTGCTAGGGGGCCTCTCGGGATTCCTCTCCCGTTGATACCGGGGCCAAAAACCTTGTGTGGAGTCAGGGCCGGAACCGAGGATTCCTCTCAGGGGCTGACATGGAACTTTGGGTACTTCTGGAGTCTCCCCAGGGGAGTCAGGCCTCGTCTCGAGTGGGGGCATGCACGTGCGCTTTCCTTCCAGGCTGTAGCAGCAATGTCACGCTTCCCGTCGCGTGGATCAAAGGATCTGTGGTTTTCCCTCGAGGCTTTCCCTCGAGGCTTTCGCACAGGGCTGTCACACGTGCCACCGTGGTGTGAGTCGATCCTCGGCGTGAAAGATGAGCCAGTGCATTGCAAAGAGGTTCCTCTGGAATGGACTGAGACATCTGGGGGACTCTTGGAATGGTGGTACGACCATGGAGTTCCTCTCGCCTTTCCTGTTGAGAGTGCCTCCTCTTGAGACGCGACGGGAACGCCGGGAATTCTTTCCCGTTGAAAGCAGGGAAAGGATCCCTCATCTCGAGCTACGAGGGGGAAACGGGGCTCCTCTGGATGTGGGCGGGACCATCGTGCTTCCTCTCTAGTGGAGACGGGTATGGTGGTGAACTTCTTGAGTTGCAGCAAGGCTGTGAAAGACCCTTTCGAAGTTCCAGAGGTTAGGTGTCATTAGTCTCCAGACGCCTCATCGGAAATAGGCCTCATCTCGCCTGGAAGGGAGAACTTCCTGGATTTTCTCGAGTTGCGGCAGGTGTTCTCGATTTACGACGGGGACCTCAGGGACCCGCCCTGGTGGCCTCAGGACAGGCCAGTCCCTATGCGAGTTGCTAGGGGGCCTCTCGGGATTCCTCTCCCGTCGATACCGGGGCCAAAAACCTTGTGTGGAGTCAGGGCCGGAACCGAGGATTCCTCTCAGGGGCTGACATGGATCTTTGGGTACTTCTGGAGTCTCCCCAGGGGAGTCAGGCCTCGTCTCGAGTGGGGGCATGCACGTGCGCTTTCCTTCCAGGCTGTAGCAGCAATGTCACGCTTCCCGTCGCGTGGATCAAAGGATCTGTGGTTTTCCCTCGAGGCTTTCCCTCGAGGCTTTCCCACAGGGCTGTCCCACGTGCCACCGTGGTGTGAGTCGATCCTCGGCGTGAAAGATGAGCCAGTGCAGGGCAAAGAGGTTCCTCTGGAATGGACTGAGACATCTGGGGGACTCTTGGAATGGTGGTACGACCATGGAGTTCCTCTCGCCTTTCCTGTTGAGAGTGCCTCCTCTTGAGATGCGACGGGAACGCCGGGAATTCTTTCCCGTTGAAAGCAGGGAAAGGATCCCTCATCTCGAGCTACGAGTGGGAAACGGGGCTCCTCTGGATGTGGGCGGGACCATCGTGCTTCCTCTCGAGTGGAGACGGGTATGGTGGTGAACTTCTTGAGTTGCAGCAAGGGTGTGAAAGACCCTTTCGAAGTTCCAGAGTTTAGGTGTCATTAGTCTCCAGACGCCTCATCGGAAATAAGCCTCATCTCGCCTGGAAGGGAGAACTTCCTGGATTTTCTCGAGTTGTGGCAGGTGTTCTCGAGTAACGACGGGGACCTCAGGGACCCGCCCTGGTGGCCTCAGGAGAGGCCAGTCCCCATGCGAGTTGCTAGGGGGCCTCTCGGGATTCCTCTCCCGTCGATACCGGGGCCAAAAAGCTTGTGTGGAGTCAGGGCCGGAACTGAGGATTCCTCTCAGGGGCTGACATGGATCTTTGGGTACTTCTGGAGTCTCCCCAGGGGAGTCAGGCCTCGTCTCGAGTGGGGGCATGCACGTGCGCTTTCCTTCTAGGCTGTAGCAGCAATGTCACGCTTCCCGTCGCGTGGATCAAAGGATCTGTGGTTTTCCCTCGAGGCTTTCCCTCGAGGCTTTCCCACAGGGCTGTCCCACGTGCCACCGTGGTGTGAGTCGATCCTCGGCGTGAAACATGAGCCAGTGCAGGGCAAAGAGGTTCCTCTGGAATGGACTGAGACATCTGGGGGACTCTTGGAATGGTGGTACGACCATGGAGTTCCTCTCGCCTTTCCTGTTGAGAGTGCCTCCTCTTGAGATGCGACGGGAACGCCGGGAATTCTTTCCCGTTGAAAGCAGGGAAAGGTTCCCTCATCTCGAGCACCGAGGGGAAAACGGGGCTCCTCTGGATGTGGGCGGGACCATCGTGCGTCCTCTCGAGTGGAGACGGGTATGGCGGAGAACTTCTTGAGTTGCAGCAAGGGTGTGAAAGACCCTTTCAAAGTTCCAGAGGTTAGGTGTCATTATTCTCCAGACGCCTCATCGGAAATAGGCCTCATCTCGCCTGGAAGGGAGAACTTCCTGGATTTTCTCGAGTTGCGGAAGGTGTTCTTAAGTTACGACGGGGAACTCAGGGACCCGCCCTGGTGGCCTCAGGAGAGGCCAGTCCCCATGCGAGTTGCTAGGGGGCCTCTCGGGATTCCTCTCCCGTCGATACCGGGGCCAAAAAGCTTGTGTGGAGTCAGGGCCGGAACCGAGGATTCCTCTCAGGGGCTGACATGGATCTTTGGGTACTTCTGGAGTCTCCCCAGGGGAGTCAGGTCTCGTCTCGAGTGGGGGCATGCGCGTGCGCTTTCCTTCCAGGCTTTAGCAGCAATGTCACGCTTCCCGTCGCTTGGATCAAAGGATCTGTGGTTTTCCCTCGAGGCTTTCCCTCGAGGCTTTCCCACAGGGCTGTCCCACGTGCCACCGTGGTGTGAGTCGATCCTCGGCGTGAAAGATGAGCCAGTGCAGGGCAAAGAGGTTCCTCTGGAATGGACTGAGACATCTGGGGGACTCTTGGAATGGTGGTACGACCATGGAGTTCCTCTCGCCTTTCCTGTTGAGAGTGCCTCCTCTTGAGATGCGACGGGAACGCCGGGAATTCTTTCCCGTTGAAAGCAGGGAAAGGATCCCTCATCTCGAGCTACGAGGGGGAAACGGGGCTCCTCTGGATGTGGGCGGGACCATCGTGCTTCCTCTCGAGTGGAGACGGGTATGGCGGTGAACTTCTTGAGTTGCAGCAAGGGTGTGAAAGACCCTTTCGAAGTTCCAGAGGTTTGGTGTCATTAGTCTCCAGAGGCCTCATCGGAAATAGGCCTCATCTCGCCTGGAAGGGAGAACTTCCTGGATTTTCTCGAGTTGCGGCAGGTGTTCTCGAGTTACGACGGGGACCTCAGGGACCCGCCCTGGTGGCCTCAGGAGAGGCCAGTCCCCATGCGAGTTGCTAGGGGGTCTCTCGGGATTCCTCTCCCGTCGATACCGGGGCCAAAAAGCTTGTGTGGAGTCAGGGCCGGAACCGAGGATTCCTCTCAGGGGCTGACATGGATCTTTGGGTATTTCTGGAGTCTCCCCAGGGGAGTCAGGCCTCGTCTCGAGTGGGGGCATGCTCGTGCGCTTTCCTTCCAGGCTGAAGCAGCAATGTCACTCTTCCCGTCGCGTGGATCAAAGGATCTGTGGTTTTCCCTCGAGGGTTTCCCTCGAGGCTTTCCCACAGGGCTGTCCCACGTGCCACCGTGTTGTGAGTCGATCCTCGGCGTGAAAGATGAGCCAGTGCAGGGCAAAGAGGTTCCTCTGGAATGGACTGAGACATCTGGGGGACTCTTGGAATGGTGGTACGACCATGGAGTTCCTCTCGCCTTTCCTGTTGAGAGTGCCTCCTCTTGAGACGCGACGGGAACGCCGGGAATTCTTTCCCGTTGAAAGCAGGGAAAGGATCCCTCATCTCGAGCTACGAGGGGGAAACGGGGCTCCTCTGGATGTGGGCGGGACCATCGTGCTTCCTCTCTAGTGGAGACGGGTATGGTGGTGAACTTCTTGAGTTGCAGCAAGGCTGTGAAAGACCCTTTCGAAGTTCCAGAGGTTAGGTGTCATTAGTCTCCAGACGCCTCACGGAAATAGGCCTCATCTCGCCTGGAAGGGAGAACTTCCTGGATTTTCTCGAGTTGCGGCAGGTGTTCTCGAGTTACGACGGGGACCTCAGGGACCCGCCCTGGTGGCCTCAGGAGAGGCCAGTCCCCATGCGAGTTGCTAGGGGGCCTCTCGGGATTCCTCTCCCGTCGATACCGGGGCCAAAAACCTTGTGTGGAGTCAGGGCCGGAACCGAGGATTCCTCTCAGGGGCTGACATGGATCTTTGGGTACTTCTGGAGTCTCCCCAGGGGAGTCAGGCCTCGTCTCGAGTGGGGGCATGCACGTGCACTTTCCTTCCAGGCTGTAGCAGCAATTTCACGCTTCCCGTGGCGTGGATCAAAGGATCTGTGGTTTTCCCTCGAGGCTTTCCCACAGGGCTGTCCCACGTGCCACCGTGGTGTGAGTCGATCCTCGGTGTGAAAGATGAGCCAGTGCAGGGCAAAGAGGTTCCTCTGGAATGGACTGAGACATCTGGGGGACTCTTGGAATGGTGGTACGACCATGGAGTTCCTCTCGCCTTTCCTGTTGAGAGTGCCTCCTCTTGAGATGCGACGGGAACGCCGGGAATTTTTTCCCGTTGAAAGCAGGGAAAGGATCCCTCATCTCGAGCTACGAGGGGGAAACGGGGCTCCTCTGGATGTGGGCGGGACCATCGTGCTTTCTCTCGAGTGGAGACGGGTATGGCGGTGAACTTCTTGAGTTGCAGCAAGGGTGTGAAAGACCCTTTCGAAGTTCCAGAGGTTAGGTGTCATTAGTCTCCAGACGCCTCATCGGAAATAGGCCTCATCTCGCCTGGAAGGGAGAACTTCCTTGATTTTCTCGAGTTGCGGCAGGTGTTCTCGAGTTACGACGGGGACCTCAGGGACCCGCCCTGTTGGCCTCAGGAGAGGCCAGTCCCTATGCGTGTTGCTAGGGGGCCCGTCGGGATTCCTCTCCCGTCGATACCGGGGCCAAAAACCTTGTGTGGAGTCAGGGCCGGAACCGAGGATTCCTCTCAGGGACTGATATGGATCTTTGGGTACTTCTGGAGTCTCGCCAGGGGAGACAGGCCTCGTCTCGTGTGGGGGCATGCACGTGCACTTTCCTTCCAGGCTGTAGCAGCAATGTCACGCTTCCCGTCGCGTGGATCAAAGGATCTGCGGTTTTCCCTCGAGGCTTTCCCTCGAGGCTTTCCCACAGGGCTGTCCCACGTGACACCGTGGTGTGAGTCGATTCTCGGCGTGAAAAATGAGCCAGTGCATGGCAAAGAGGTTCCTCTGGAATGGACTGAGACATCTGGGGGACTCTTGGAATGGTGGTACGACCATGGAGTTCCTCTCGCCTTTCCTGTTGAGAGTGCCTCCTCTTGAGATGCGACGGGAACGCCGGGAATTCTTTCCCGTTGAAAGCAGGGAAAGGATCCCTCATCTCGAGCTACGAGGGGGAAACGGGGCTCCTCTGGATGTGGGCGGGACCATCGTGCTTCCTCTCGAGTGGAGACGGGTATGGCGGTGAACTTCTTGAGTTGCAGCAAGGGTGTGAAAGACCCTTTCGAAGTTCCAGAGGTTTGGTGTCATTAGTCTCCAGAGGCCTCATCGGAAATAGGCCTCATCTCGCCTGGAAGGGAGAACTTCCTGGATTTTCTCGAGTTGCGGCAGGTGTTCTCGAGTTACGACGGGGACCTCAGGGACCCGCCCTGGTGGCCTCAGGAGAGGCCAGTCCCCATGCGAGTTGCTAGGGGGTCTCTCGGGATTCCTCTCCCGTCGATACCGGGGCCAAAAAGCTTGTGTGGAGTCAGGGCCGGAACCGAGGATTCCTCTCAAGGGCTGACATGGATCTTTGGGTACTTCTGGAGTCTCCCCAGGGGAGTCAGGCCTCGTCTCGAGTGGGGGCATGCTCGTGCGCTTTCCTTCCAGGCTGTAGCAGCAATGTCACGCTTCCCGTCGAGTGGATCAAAGGATCTGTGGTTTTCCCTCGAGGCTTTCCCTCGAGGCTTTCCCACAGGGCTGTCCCACGTGCCACCGTGTTGTGAGTCGATCCTCGGCGTGAAAGATGAGCCAGTGCAGGGCAAAGAGGTTCCTCTGGAATGGACTGAGACATCTGGGGGACTCTTGGAATGGTGGTACGACCATGGAGTTCCTCTCGCCTTTCCTGTTGAGAGTGCCTCCTCTTGAGATGCGACGGGAACGCCGGGATTTCTTTCCCGTTGAAAGCAGGGAAAGGATCCCTCATCTCGAGCTACGAGGGGGAAACGGGGCTCCTCTGGATGTGGGCGGGACCATCGTGCTTCCTCTCGAGTGGAGACGGGTATGGCGGTGAACTTCTTGAGTTGCAGCAAGGGTGTGAAAGACCCTTTCGAAGTTCCAGAGGTTTGGTGTCATTAGTCTCCAGAGGCCTCATCGGAAATAGGCCTCATCTCGCCTGGAAGGGAGAACTTCCTGGATTTTCTCGAGTTGCGGCAGGTGTTCTCGAGTTACGACGGGGACCTCAGGGACCCGCCCTGGTGGCCTCCGGAGAGGCCAGTCCCCATGCGAGTTGCTAGGGGGCCTCTCGGGATTCCTCTCCCGTCGATACCGGGGCCAAAAACCTTGTGTGGAGTCAGGGCCGGAACCGAGGATTCCTCTCAGGGGCTGACATGGATCATTGGGTACTTCTGGAGTCTCCCCAGGGGAGTCAGGCCTCGTCTCGAGTAGGGGCATGCACGTGCGCTTTCCTTCCAGGCTGTAGCAGCAATGTCACGCTTCCCGTCGCGTGGATCAAAGGATCTGTGGTTTTCCCTCGAGGCTTTCCCTCGAGGCTTTCCCACAGGGCTGTCCCACGTGCCACCGTGGTGTGAGTCGATCCTCGGCGTGAAAGATCAGCCAGTGCAGGGCAAAGAGGTTCCTCTGGAATGGACTGAGACATCTGGGGGACTCTTGGAATGGTGGTACGACCATGGAGTTCCTCTCGCCTTTCCTGTTGAGAGTGCCTCCTCTTGAGATGCGACGGGAACGCAGGGAATTCTTTCCCGTTGAAAGCAGGGAAAGGATCCCTCATCTCGAGCTATGAGGGGGAAACGGGGCTCCTTTGGATGTTGTCGGGACCATCGTGCTTCCTCTCGAGAGGAGACGGGTATGGTGGTGAACTTCTTGAGTTGCAGCAAGGGTGTGAAAGACCCTTTCGAAGTTCCAGAGGTTAGGTGTCATTAGTCTCCAGACGCCTCATCGGAAATAGGCCTCATCTCGCCTGGAAGGGAGAACTTCCTGGATTTTCTCGAGTTGCGGCAGGTGTTCTCGAGTTACGACGGGGACCTCAGGGACCGGCCCTGGTGGCCTCAGGAGAGGCCAGTCCCCATGCGAGTTGCTAGGGGCCCTCTCGGGATTCCTCTCCCGTCGATACCGGGGCCAAAAACCTTGTGTGGAGTCAGGGCCGGAACCGAGGATTCCTCTCAGGGGCTGATATGGATCTTTGGATACTTCTGGAGTCTCGCCAGGGGAGACAGGCCTCGTTTCGTGAGGGGGCATGCACGTGCACTTTCCTTCCAGGCTGTAGCAGCAATGTCACGCTTCCCGTCGCGTGGATCAAAGGATCTGTGGTTTTCCCTCGAGGCTTTCCCTCGAGGCTTTCCCACAGGGCTGTCCCACGTGCCACCGTGGTGTGAGTCGATCCTCGGCGTGAAAGATGAGCCAGTGCAGGGCAAAGAGGTTCCTCTGGAATGGACTGAGACATCTGGGGGACTCTTGGAATGGTGGTACGACCATGGAGTTCCTCTCGCCTTTCCTGTTGAGAGTGCCTCCCCTTGAGATGCGACGGGAACGCCGGGAATTCTTTCCCGTTGAAAGCAGGGAAAGGATCCCTCATCTCGAGCTACGAGGGGGAAACGGGGCTATTCTGGATGTGGGCGGGACCATCGTGCCTCCTCTCGAGTGGAGACGGGTATGGCGGTGAACTTCTTGAGTCGCAGCAAGGGTGTGAAAGACCCTTTCGAAGTTCCAGAGGTTAGGTGTCATTAGTCTCCAGACGCCTCATCGGAAATAAGCCTCATCTCGCCTGGAAGGGAGAACTTCCTGGATTTTCTCGAGTTGCGGCAGGTGTTCTCGAGTTACGACGGGGACCTCAGGGACCCGCCCTGGTGGCCTCAGGAGAGGCCAGTCCCCATGCGAGTTGCTAGGGGGCCTCTCGGGATTCCTCTCCCGTCGATACCGGGGCCAAAAACCTTGTGTGGAGTCAGGGCCGGAACCGAGGATTCCTCTCAGGGGCTGACATGGATCTTTGGGTACTCCTGGAGTCTCCCCAGGGGAGTCAGGCCTCGTCTCGAGTAGGGGCATGCACGTGCGCTTTCCTTCCAGGCTGTAGCAGCAATGTCACGCTTCCCGTCGCGTGGATCAAAGGATCTGTGGTTTTCCCTCGAGGCTTTCCCTCGAGGCTTTCCCACAGGGCTGTCCCACGTGCCACCGTGGTGAGAGTCGATCCTCGGCGTGAAACATGAGCCAGTGCAGGGCAAAGAGGTTCCTCTGGAATGGACTGAGACATCTGGGGGACTCTTGGAATGGTGGTACGACCATGGAGTTCCTCTCGCCTTTCCTGTTGAGAGTGCCTCCTCTTGAGATGCGACGGGAACGCAGGGAATTCTTTCCCGTTGAAAGCAGGGAAAGGATCCCTCATCTCGAGCTACGAGGGGGAAACGGGGCTCCTTTGGATGTTGTCGGGACCATCGTGCTTCCTCTCGAGTGGAGACGGGTATGGTGGTGAACTTCTTGAGTTGCAGCAAGGGTGTGAAAGACCCTTTCGAAGTTCCAGAGGTTAGGTGTCATTAGTCTCCAGACGCCTCATCGGAAATAGGCCTCATCTCGCCTGGAAGGGAGAACTTCCTGGATTTTCTCGAGTTGCGGCAGGTGTTCTCGAGTTACGACGGGGACCTCAGGGACCGGCCCTGGTGGCCTCAGGAGAGGCCAGTCCCCATGCGAGTTGCTAGGGGGCCTCTCGGGATTCCTCTCCCGTCGATACCGGGGCCAAAAACCTTGTGTGGAGTCAGGGCCGGAACCGAGGATTCCTCTCAGGGGCTGATATGGATCTTTGGATACTTCTGGAGTCTCGCCAGGGGAGACAGGCCTCGTTTCGTGAGGGGGCATGCACGTGCACTTTCCTTCCAGGCTGTAGCAGCAATGTCACGCTTCCCGTTGCGTGGATCAAATGATGTGTGGTTTTCCCTAGAGGCTTTCCCACAGGGCTGTCCCACGTGCCACCGTGGTGTGAGTCGATCCTCGGCGTGAAAGATGAGCCAGTGCAGGGCAAAGAGGTTCCTCTGGAATGGACTGAGACATCTGGGGGACTCTTGGAATGGTGGTACGACCATGGAGTTCCTCTCGCCTTTCCTGTTGAGAGTGCCTCCTCTTGAGATGCGACGGGAACGCCGGGAATTCTTTCCCGTTGAAAGCAGGGAAAGGATCCCTCATCTCGAGCTACGAGGGGGAAACGGGGCTCCTCTGGATGTGGGCGGGACCATCGTGCTTCCTCTCTAGTGGAGACGGGTATGGTGGTGAACTTCTTGAGTTGCAGCAAGGCTGTGAAAGACCCTTTCGAAGTTCCAGAGGTAAGGTGTCATTAGTCTCCAGACGCCTCATCGGAAATAGGCCTCATCTCGCCTGGAAGGGAGAACTTCCTGGATTTTCTCGAGTTGCGGCAGGTGTTCTCGAGTTACGACGGGGACCTCAGGGACCCGCCCTGGTGGCCTCAGGAGAGGCCAGTCCCTATGCGAGTTGCTAGGGGGCCTCTCGGGATTCCTCTCCCGTCGATACCGGGGCCAAAAACCTTGTGTGGAGTCAGGGCCGGAACCGAGGATTCCTCTCAGGGGCTGACATGGATCTTTGGGTACTTCTGGAGTCTCCCCAGGGGAGTCAGGCCTCGTCTCGAGTGGGGCCATGCACGTGCACTTTCCTTCCAGGCTGTAGCAGCAATGTCACGCTTCCCGTCGCGTGGATCAAATGATGTGTGGTTTTCCCCAGAGGCTTTCCCACAGGGCTGTCCCACGTGCCACCGTGGTGTGAGTCGATCCTCGGCGTGAAAGATGAGCCAGTGCAGGGCAAAGAGGTTCCTCTGGAATGGACTGAGACATCTGGGGGACTCTTGGAATGGTGGTACGACCATGGAGTTCCTCTCGCCTTTCCTGTTGAGAGTGCCTCCTCTTGAGATGCGACGGGAACGCCGGGAATATTTTCCCGTTGAAAGCAGGGAAAGGATCCCTCATCTCGAGCTACGAGGGGGAAACGGGGCTCCTCTGGATGTGGGCGGGACCATCGTGCTTTCTCTCGAGTGGAGACGGGTATGGCGGTGAACTTCTTGAGTTGCAACAAGGGTGTGAAAGACCCTTTCGAAGTTCCAGAGGTTAGGTGTCATTAGTCTCCAGACGCCTCATCGGAAATAGGCCTCATCTCGCCTGGAAGGGAGAACTTCCTTGATTTTCTCGAGTTGCAGCAGGTGTTCTCGAGTTACGACGGGGACCTCAGGGACCCGCCTTGTTGGCCTCAGGAGAGGCCAGTCCCTATGCGTGTTGCTAGGGGGCCCCTCGGGATTCCTCTCCCGTCGATACCGGGGCCAAAAACCTTGTGTGGAGTCAGGGCCGGAACCGAGGATTCCTCTCAGGGACTGATATGGATCTTTGGGTACTTCTGGAGTCTCGCCAGGGGAGACAGGCCTCGTCTCGTGTGGGGGCATGCACGTGCACTTTCCTTCGAGGCTGTAGCAGCAATGTCACGCTTCCCGTAGCGTGGATCAAAGGATCTGCGGTTTTCCCTCGAGGCTTTCCCTCGAGGCTTTCCCACAGGGCTGTCCCACGTGACACCGTGGTGTGAGTCGATTCTCGGCGTGAAAAATGAGACAGTGCAGGGCAAAGAGGTTCCTCTGGAATGGACTGAGACATCTGGGGGACTCTTGGAATGGTGGTACGACCATGGAGTTCCTCTCGCCTTTCCTGTTGAGAGTGCCTCCTCTTGAGATGCGACGGGAACGCCGGGAATTCTTTCCCGTTGAAAGCAGGGAAAGGATCCCTCATCTCGAGCTACGAGGGGGAAACGGGGCTCCTCTGGATGTGGGCGGAACCATCGTGCTTCCTCTCGAGTGGAGACGGGTATGGCGGTGAACTTCTTGAGTTGCAGCAAGGGTGTGAAAGACCCTTTCGAAGTTCCAGAGGTTAGGTGTCATTAGTCTCCAGACGCCTCATCGGAAATAGGCCTCATCTCGCCTGGAAGGGAGAACTTCCTGGATTTTCTCGAGTTGCGGCAGGTGTTGTCGAGTTACGACGGGGACCTCAGGGACCCGCCCTGGTGGCCTCAGGAGAGGCCAGTCCCCATGCGAGTTGCTAAGGGGCCTCTCGGAATTCCTCTCCCGTCGATACCGGGGCCAAAAACCTTGTGTGCAGTCAGGGCCGGAACCGAGGATTCCTCTCAGGGGCAGACATGGATCTTTGGGTACTTCTGGAGTCTCCCCAGGGGAGTCAGGCCTCGTCTCGAGTGGGGGCATGCACGTGCGCTTTCCTTCCAGGCTGTAGCAGCAATGTCACGCTTCCCGTCGCGTGGATCAAAGGATCTGTGGTTTTCCCTCGAGGCTTTCCCACAGGGCTGTCCCACGTGCCACCGTGGTGTGAGTCGATCCTCGGCGTGAAAGATGAGCCAGTGCAGGGCAAAGAGGTTCCTCTGGAATGGACTGAGACATCTGGGGGACTCTTGGAATGGTGGTACGACCATGGAGTTCCTCTCGCCTTTCCTGTTGAGAGTGCCTCCTCTTGAGATGCGACGGGAACGCCGGGAATTCTTTCCCGTTGAAACCAGGGAAAGGATCCCTCATCTCGAGCTACGAGGGGGAAACGGGGCTCCTCTGGATGTGGGCGGGACCATCGTGCTTCCTCTCGAGTGGAGACGGGTATGGCGGTGAACTGCTTGAGTTGCAGCAAGGGTGTGAAAGACCCTTTCGAAGTTCCAGAGGTTTGGTGTCATTAGTCTCCAGAGGCCTCATCGGAAATAGGCCTCATCTCGCCTGGAAGGGAGAACTTCCTGGATTTTCTCGAGTTGCGGCAGGTGTTCTCGAGTTACGACGGGGACCTCAGGGACCCGCCCTGGTGGCCTCCGGAGAGGCCAGTCCCCATGCGAGTTGCTAGGGGGCCTCTCGGGATTCCTCTCCCGTCGATACCGGGGCCAAAAACCTTGTGTGGATTCAGGGCCGGAACCGAGGATTCCTCTCAGGGGCTGACATGGATCTTTGGGTACTTCTGGAGTCTCCCCAGTGGAGTCAGGCCTCGTCTCGAGTGGGGGCATGCACGTGCGCTTTCCTTCCAGGCTGTAGCAGCAATGTCACGCTTCCCGTCGCGTGGATCAAAGGATCTGTGGTTTTCCCTCGAGGCTTTCCCACAGGGCTGTCCCACGTGCCACCGTGGTGTGAGTCGATCCTCGGCGTGAAAGATGAGCCAGTGCAGGGCAAAGAGGTTCCTCTGGAATGGACTGAGACATCTGGGGGACTCTTGGAATGGTGGTACGACCATGGAGTTCCTCTCGCCTTTCCTGTTGAGAGTGCCTCCTCTTGAGATGCGACGGGAACGCCGGGAATTCTTTCCCGTTGAAAGCAGGGAAAGGATCCCTCATCTCGAGCTCCGAGGGGGAAACGGGGCTCCTTTGGATGTGGTCGGGACCATCGTGCTTCCTCTCGAGTGGAGACGGGTATGGTGGTGAACTTCTTGAGTTGCAGCAAGGGTGTGAAAGACCCTTTCGAAATTCCAGAGGTTAGGTGTCATTAGTCTCCAGACGCCTCATCGGAAATAGGCCTCATCTCGCCTGGAAGGGAGAACTTCCTGGATTTTCTCGAGTTGCAGCAGGTGTTCTCGAGTTACGACGGGGACTTCAGGGACCGGCCCTCGTGGCCTCAGGAGAGGCCAGTCCCCATGCGAGTTGCTAGGGGGCCTCTCGGGATTCCTCTCCCGTCGATACCGGGGCCAAAAACCTTCTGTGGAGTCACGGCCGGAACCGAGGATTCCTCTCAGGGGCTGATATGGATCTTTGGATACTTCTGGAGTCTCGCCAGGGGAGACAGGCCTCGTTTCGTGAGGGGGCATGCACGTGCACTTTCCTTCCAGGCTTTAGCAGCAATGTCACGCTTCCCGTGGCGTGGATCAAAGGATCTGTGGTTTTCCCTCGAGGCTTTCCCTCGAGGCTTTCCCACAGGGCTGTCCCACGTGCCACCGTGGTGTGAGTCGATCCTCGGCGTGAAAGATGAGCCAGTGCAGGGCAAAGAGGTTCCTCTGGAATGGACTGAGACATCTGGGGGACTCTTGGAATGGTGGTACGACCATGGAGTTCCTCTCGCCTTTCCTGTTGAGACTGCCTCCTCTTGAGATGCGACGGGAACGCCGGGAATTCTTTCCCGTTTAAAGCAGGGAAAGGATCCCTCATCTCGAGCTACGAGGGGGAAACGGGGCTCCTCTGGATGTGGGCGGGACCATCGTGCTTCCTCTCGAGTGGAGACGGGTATGGCGGTGAACTTCTTGAGTCGCAGCAAGGGTGTGAAAGACCCTTTCGAAGTTCCAGAGGATAGGTGTCATTAGTCTCCAGACGCCTCATCGGAAATAGGCCTCATCTCGCCTGGAAGGGAGAACTTCCTGGATTTTCTCGAGTTGCGGCAGGTGTTCTCGAGTTACGACGGGGACCTCAGGGACCCGCCCTGGTGGCCTCCGGAGAGGCCAGTCCCCATGCGAGTTGCTAGGGGGCCTCTCGGGATTCCTCTCCCGTTGATACCGGGGCCAAAAACCTTGTGTGGAGTCAGGGCCGGAACCGAGGATGCCTCTCAGGGGCTGACATGGATCTTTGGGTACTTCTGGAGTCTCCCCAGGGGAGTCAGGCCTCGTCTCGAGTGGGGGCATGCACGTGCGCTTTCCTTCCAGGCTGTAGCAGCAATGTCACGCTTCCCGTCGCGTGGATCAAAGGATCTGTGGTTTTCCCTCGAGGCTTTCCCTCGAGGCTTTCCCACAGGGCTGTCCCACGTGGCACCGTGGTGTGAGTCGATCCTCGGCGTGAAAGATGAGCCAGTGCAGGGCAAAGAGGTTCCTCTGGAATGGACTGAGACATCTGGGGGACTCTTGGAATGGTGGTACGACCATGGAGTTCCTCTCGCCTTTCCTGTTGAGAGTGCCTCCACTTGAGATGCGACGGGAACGCCGGGAATTCTTTCCCGTTGAAAGCAGGGAAAGGATCCCTCATCTCGAGCTCCGAGGGGGAAACGGGGCTCCTCTGGATGTGGGCGGGACCATCGTGCTTCCTCTCGAGTGGAGACGGGTATGGCGGTGAACTTCTTGAGTTGCAGCAAGGGTGTGAAAGACCCTTTCGAAGTTCGAGAGTTTTGGTGTCATTAGTCTCCAGAGGCCTCATCGGAAATAGGCCTCATCTCGCCTGGAAGGGAGAACTTCCTGGATTTTCTCGAGTTGCGGCAGGTGTTCTCGAGTTACGACGGGGACCTCAGGGACCCGCCCTGGTGGCCTCAGGAGAGGCCAGTCCCCATGCGAGTTGCTAGGGGGTCTCTCGGGATTCCTCTCCCGTCGATACCGGGGCCAAAAAGCTTGTGTGGAGTCAGTGCCGGAACCGAGGATTCCTCTCAGTGGCTGACATGGATCTTTGGGTACTTCTGGAGTCTCCCCAGGGGAGACAGGCCTCGTCTCGAGTTGGGGCATGCTCGTGCGCTTTCCTTCCAGGCTGTAGCAGCAATGTCACGCTTCCCGTTTCGTGGATCATAGGATCTGTGGTTTTCCCTCGAGGCTTTCCCTCGAGGCTTTCCCACAGGGCTGTCCCACGTGCCACCGTGTTGTGAGTCGATCCTCGGCGTGAAAGATGAGCCAGTGCAGGGCAAAGAGGTTACTCTGGAATGGACTGAGACATCTGGGGGACTCTTGGAATGGTGGTACGACCATGGAGTTCCTCTCGCCTTTCCTGTTGAGAGTGCCTCCTCTTGAGATGCGACGGGAACGCCGGGAATTCTTTCCCGTTGAAAGCAGGGAAAGGATCCCTCATCTCGAGCTACGAGGGGGAAACGGGGCTCCTCTGGATGTGGGCGGGACCATCGTGCTTCCTCTCGAGTGGAGACGGGTATGGCGGTGAACTTCTTGAGTTGCAGCAAGGGTGTGAAAGACCCTTTCGAAGTTCCAGAGGTTTGGTGTCATTAGTCTCCAGAGGCCTCATCAGAAATAGGCCTCATCTCGCCTGGAAGGGAGAACTTCCTGGATTTTCTCGAGTTGCGGCAGGTGTTCTTGAGTTACGACGGGGACCTCAGGGACCCGCCCTGGTGGCCTCGGAGAGGCCAGTCCCCATGCGAGTTGCTAGGGGGCCTCTCGGGATTCCTCTCCCGTCGATACCGGGGCCAAAAACCTTGTTTGGAGTCAGGGCCGGAACCGAGGATTCCTCTCAGGGGCTGACATGGATCATTGGGTACTTCTGGAGTCTCCCCAGGGGAGTCAAGCCTCGTCTCGAGTAGGGGCATGCACGTGCGCTTTCCTTCCAGGCTGTAGCAGCAATGTCACGCTTCCCGTCGCGTGGATCAAAGGATCTGTGGTTTTCCCTCGAGGCTTTCCCTCGAGGCTTTCCCACAGGGCTGTCCCACGTGCCACCGTGTTGTGAGTCGATCCTCGGCGTGAAAGATGAGCCAGTGCAGGGCAAAGAGGTTCCTCTGGAATGGACTGAGACATCTGGGGGACTCTTGGAATGGTGGTACGTCCATGGAGTTCCTCTCGCCTTTCCTGTTGAGAGTGCCTCCTCTTGAGATGCGACGGGAACGCAGGGAATTCTTTCCCGTTGAAAGCAGGGAAAGGATCCCTCATCTCGAGCTACGAGGGGGAAACGGGGCTCCTTTGGATGTTGTCGGGACCATCGTGCTTCCTTTCGAGTGGAGACGGGTATGGTGGTGAACTTCTTGAGTTGCAGCAAGGGTGTGAAAGACCCTTTCGAAGTTCCAGAGGTTAGGTGTCATTAGTCTCCAGACGCCTCATCGGAAATAGGCCTCATCTCGCCTGGAAGGGAGAACTTCCTGGATTTTCTCGAGTTGCGGCAGCTGTTCTCGAGTTACGACGGGGACCTCAGGGACCGGCCCTGGTGGCCTCAGGAGAGGCCAGTCCCCATGCGAGTTGCTAGGGGCCCTCTCGGGATTCCTCTCCCGTCGATACCGGGGCCAAAAACCTTGTGTGGAGTCAGGGCCGGAACCGAGGATTCGTCTCAGGGGCTGATATGTATCTTTGGATACTTCTGGAGTCTCGCCAGGGGAGACAGGCCTCGTTTCGTGAGGGGGCATGCACGTGCACTTTCCTTCCAGGCTGTAGCAGCAATGTCACGCTTCCCGTCGCGTGGATCAAAGGATCTGTGGTTTTCCCTCGAGGCTTTCCCTCGAGGCTTTCCCACAGGGCTGTCCCACGTGCCACCGTGGTGTGAGTCGATCCTCGGCGTGAAAGATGAGCCAGTGCAGGGCAAAGAGGTTCCTCTGGAATGGACTGAGACATCTGGGGGACTCTTGGAATGGTGGTACGACCATGGAGTTCCTCTCGCCTTTCCTGTTGAGAGTGCCTCCTCTTGAGTTGCGACGGGAACGCCGGGAATTCTTTCCCGTTGAAAGCAGGGAAAGGATCCCTCATCTCGAGCTACGAGGGGGAAACGGGGCTCTTCTGGATGTGGGCGGGACCATCGTGCTTCCTCTCGAGTGGAGACGGGTATGGCGGTGAACTTCTTGAGTCGCAGCAAGGGTGTGAAAGACCCTTTCGAAGTTCCAGAGGTTAGGTCTCATTAGTCTCCAGACGCCTCATCGGAAATAAGCCTCATCTCGCCTGGAAGGGAGAACTTCCTGGATTTTCTCGAGTTGCGGCAGGTGTTCTCGAGTTACGACGGGGACCTCAGGGACCCGCCCTGGTGGCCTCAGGAGAGGCCAGTCCCCATGCGAGTTGCTAGGGGGCCTCTCGGGATTCCTCTCCCGTCGATACCGGGGCCAAAAACCTTGTGTGGAGTCAGGGCCGGAACCGAGGATTCCTCTCAGGGGCTGACATGGATCTTTGGGTACTTCTGGAGTCTCCCCAGTGGAGTCAGGCCTCGTCTCGAGTGGGGGCATGCACGTGCGCTTTCCTTCCAGGCTGTAGCAGCAATGTCACGCTTCCCGTCGCGTGGATCAAAGGATCTGTGGTTTTCCCTCGAGGCTTTCCCTCGAGGCTTTCCCACAGGGCTGTCCCACGTGCCACCGTGGTGTGAGTCGATCCTCGGCGTGAAAGATGAGCCAGTGCAGGGCAAAGAGGTTCCTCTGGAATGGACAGAGACATCTGGGGGACTCTTGGAATGGTGGTACGACCATGGAGTTCCTCTCGCCTTTCCTGTTGAGAGTGCCTCCTCTTGAGATGCGACGGGAACGCAGGGAATTCTTTCCCGTTGAAAGCAGGGAAAGGATCCCTCATCTCGAGCTACGAGGGGGAAACGGGGCTCCTTTGGATGTGGTCGGGACCATCGTGCTTCCTCTCGAGTGGAGACGGGTATGGTGGTGAACTTCTTGAGTTGCAGCAAGGGTGTGAAAGACCCTTTCGAAGTTCCAGAGGTTAGGTGTCATTAGTCTCCAGACGCCTCATCGGAAATAGGCCTCATCTCGCCTGGAAGGGAGAACTTCCTGGATTTTCTCGAGTTGCGGCAGGTGTTCTCGAGTTACGACGGGGACCTCAGGGACCGGCCCTGGTGGCCTCAGGAGAGGCCAGTCCCCATGCGAGTTGCTAGGGGGCCTCTCGGGATTCCTCTCCCGTCGATACCGGGGCCAAAAACCTTGTGTGGAGTCAGGGCCGGAACCGAGGATTCCTCTCAGGGGCTGACATGGATCTTTGGATACTTCTGGAGTCTCGCCAGTGGAGACAGGCCTCCTTTCGTGAGGGGGCATGCACGTGCACTTTCCTTCCAGGCTGTAGCAGCAATGTCACGCTTCCCGTCGCGTGGATCAAAGGATCTGTGGTTTTCCCTCGAGGCTTTCGCTCGAGGCTTTCCCACAGGGCTGTCCCACGTGCCACCGTGGTGTGAGTCGATCCTCGGCGTGAAAGATGAGCCAGTGCAGGGCAAAGAGGTTTCTCTGGAATGGACTGAGACATCTGGGGGACTCTTGGAATGGTGGTACGACCATGGAGTTCCTCTCGCCTTTCCTGTTGAGAGTGCCTCCTCTTGAGATGCGACTGGAACGCCGGGAATTCTTTCCCGTTGAAAGCAGGGAAAGGATCCCTCATCTCGAGCTCCGAGGGGGAAACGGGGCTCCTCTGGATGTGGGCGGGACCATCGTGCTTCCTCTCGAGTGGAGACGGGTATGGCGGTGAACTTCTTGAGTTGCAGCAAGGGTGTGAAAGACCCTTTCGAAGTTCCAGAGGTTTGGTGTCATTAGTCTACAGAGGCCTCATCGGAAATAGGCCTCATCTCGCCTGGAAGGGAGAACTTCCTGGATTTTCTCGAGTTGCGGCAGGTGTTCTCGAGTTACGACGGGGACCTCAGGGTCCCGCCCTGGTGGCCTCAGGAGAGGCCAGTCCCCATGCGAGTTGCTAGGGGGTCTCTCGGGATTCCTCTCCCGTCGATACCGGGGCCAAAAAGCTTGTGTGGAGTCAGGGCCGGAACCGAGGATTCCTCTCAGGGGCTGACATGGATCTTTGGGTACTTCTGGAGTCTCCCCAGGGGAGTCAGGCCTCGTCTCGAGTGGGGGCATGCTCGTGCGCTTTCCTTCCAGGCTGTAGCAGCAATGTCACGCTTCCCGTCGCGTGGATCAAAGGATCTGTGGTTTTCCCTCGAGGCTTTCCCTCGAGGCTTTCCCACAGGGGTGTCCCACGTGCCACCGTGTTGTGAGTCGATCCTCGGCGTGAAAGATGAGCCAGTGCAGGGCAAAGAGGTTCCTCTGGAATGGACTGAGACATCTGGGGGACTCTTGGAATGGTGGTACGACCATGGAGTTCCTCTCGCCTTTCCTGTTGAGAGTGCCTCCTCTTGAGATGCGACGGGAACGCCGGGAATTCTTTCCCGTTGAAAGCAGGGAAAGGATCCCTCATCTCGAGCTACGAGGGGGAAACGGGGCTCCTCTGGATGTGGGCGGGACCATCGTGCTTCCTCTCGAGTGGAGACGGGTATGGCGGTGAACTTCTTGAGTTGCAGCAAGGGTGTGAAAGACCCTTTCGAAGTTCCAGAGGTTTGATGTCATTAGTCTCCAGAGGCCTCATCGGAAATAGGCCTCATCTCGCCTGGAAGGGAGAACTTCCTGGATTTTCTCGAGTTGGGACAGGTGTTCTCGAGTTACGACGGGGACCTCAGGGACCCGCCCTGGTGGCCTCAGGAGAGGCCAGTCCCCATGCGAGTTGCTAGGGGGCCTCTCGGGATTCCTCTCCCGTCGATACCGGGGCCAAAAACCTTGTGTGGAGTCAGGGCCGGAACCGAGGATTCCTCTCAGGGGCTGACATGGATCTTTGGGTACTCCTGGAGTCTCCCCAGGGGAGTCAGGCCTCGTCTCGAGTAGGGGCATGCACGTGCGCTTTCCTTCCAGGCTGTAGCAGCAATGTCACGCTTCCCGTCGCGTGGATCAAAGGATCTGTGGTTTTCCCTCGAGGCTTTCCCTCGAGGCTTTCCCACAGGGCCGTCCCACGTGCCACCGTGGTGAGAGTCGATCCTCGGCATGAAAGATGAGCCAGTGCAGGGCAAAGAGGTTCCTCTGGAATGGACTGAGACATCTGGGGGACTCTTGGAATGGTGGTACGACCATGGAGTTCCTCTCGCCTTTCCTGTTGAGAGTGCCTCCTCTTGAGATGCGACAGGAACGCAGGGAATTCTTTCCCGTTGAAAGCAGGGAAAGGATCCCTCATCTCGAGCTACGAGGGGGAAACGGGGCTCCTTTGGATGTGGTCGGGACCATCGTGCTTCCTCTCGAGTGGAGACGGGTATGGTGGTGAACTTCTTGAGTTGCAGCAAGGGTGTGAAAGACCCTTTCGAAGTTCCAGAGGTTAGGTGTCATTAGTCTCCAGACGCCTCATCGGAAATAGGCCTCATCTCGCCTGGAAGGGAGAACTTCCTGGATTTTCTCGAGTTGCGGCAGGTGTTCTCGAGTTACGACGGGGACCTCAGGGACCGGCCCTGGTGGCCTCAGGAGAGGCCAGTCCCCATGCGAGTTGCTAGGGGGCCTCTCGGGATTCCTCTCCCGTCGATACCGGGGCCAAAAAGCTTGTGTGGAGTCAGGGCCGGAACCGAGGATTCCTCTCAGGGGCTGACATGGATCTTTGGGTACTTCTGGAGTCTCCCCAGGGGAGTCAGGCCTCGTCTCGAGTGGGGGCATGCTCGTGCGCTTTCCTTCCAGGCTGTAGCAGCAATGTCACGCTTCCCGTCGCGTGGATCAAAGGATCTGTGGTTTTCCCTCGAGGCTTTCCCTCGAGGCTTTCCCACAGGGCTGTCCCACGTGCCACCGTGTTGTGAGTCGATCCTCGGCGTGAAAGATGAGCCAGTGCAGGGCAAAGAGGTTCCTCTGGAATGGACTGAGACATCTGGGGGACTCTTGGAATGGTGGTACGACCATGGAGTTCCTCTCGCCTTTCCTGTTGAGAGTGCCTCCTCTTGAGATGCGACGGGAACGCCGGGAATTCTTTCCCTTTGAAAGCAGGGAAAGGATCCCTCATCTCGAGCTACGAGGGGGAAACGGGGCTCCTCTGGATGTGGGCGGGACCATCGTGCTTCCTCTCGAGTGGAGACGGGTATGGCGGTGAACTTCTTGAGTTGCAGCAAGGGTGTGAAAGACCCTTTCGAAGTTCCAGAGGTTTGGTGTCATTAGTCTCCAGAGGCCTCATCGGAAATAGGCCTCATCTCGCCTGGAAGGGAGAACTTCCTGGATTTTCTCGAGTTGCGGCAGGTGTTCTCGAGTTACGACGGGGACCTCAGGGACCCGCCCTGGTGGCCTCAGGAGAGGCCAGTCCCCATGCGAGTTGCTAGGGGGCCTCTCGGGATTCCTCTCCCGTCGATACCGGGGCCAAAAACCTTGTGTGGAGTCAGGGCCGGAACCGAGGATTCCTCTCAGGGGCTGACATGGATCTTTGGGTACTTCTGGAGTCTCCCCAGTGGAGTCAGGCCTCGTCTTGAGTGGGGGCATGCACGTGTGCTTTCCTTCCAGGCTGTAGCAGCAATGTCACGCTTCCCGTCACGTGGATCAAATGATCTGTGGTTTTCCCTCGAGGCTTTCCCTCGAGGCTTTCCCACAGGGCTGTCCCAAGTGCCACCGTGGTGTGAGTCGATCCTCGGCGTGAAAGATGAGCCAATGCAGGGCAAAGAGGTTCCTATGGAATGGACTGAGACATCTGGGGGACTCTTGGAATGGTGGTACGACCATGGAGTTCCTCTCGCCTTTCCTGTTGAGAGTGCCTCCTCTTGAGATGCGACGGGAACGCCGGGAATTCTTTCCCGTTGAAAGCAGGGAAAGGATCCCTCATCTCGAGCTACGAGGGGGAAACGGGGCTCTTCTGGATGTGGGCGGGACCATCGTGCTTCCTCTCGAGTGGAGACGGGTATGGCGGTGAACTTCTTGAGTCGCAGCAAGGGTGTGAAAGACCCTTTCGAAGTTCCAGAGGTTAGGTGTCATTAGTCTCCAGACGCCTCATCGGAAATAAGCCTCATCTCGCCTGGAAGGGAGAACTTCCTGGATTTTCTCGAGTTGCGGCAGGTGTTCTCGAGTTACGACGGGGACCTCAGGGACCCGCCCTGGTGGCCTCAGGAGAGGCCAGTCCCCATGCGAGTTGCTAGGGGGCCTCTCGGGATTCCTCTCCCGTCGATACCGGGGCCAAAAACCTTGTGTGGAGTCAGGGCCGGAACCGAGGATTCCTCTCAGGGGCTGACATGGATCTTTGGGTACTTCTGGAGTCTCCCCAGTGGAGTCAGGCCTCGTCTCGAGTGGGGGCATGCACGTGCGCTTTCCTTCCAGGCTGTAGCAGCAATGTCACGCTTCCCGTCGCGTGGATCAAAGGATCTGTGGTTTTCCCTCGAGGCTTTCCCTCGAGGCTTTCCCACAGGGCTGTCCCACGTGCCACCGTGCTGTGAGTCGATCCTCGGCATGAAAGATGAGCCAGTGCAGGGCAAAGAGGTTCCTCTGGAATGGACTGAGACATCTGGGGGACTCTTGGAATGGTGGTACGACCATGGAGTTCCTCTCGCCTTTCCTGTTGAGAGTGCCTCCTCTTGAGATGCGACGGGAACGCCGGGAATTCTTTCCCGTTGAAAGCAGGGAAAGGATCCCTCATCTCGAGCTACGAGGGGGAAACGGGGCTCCTCTGGATGTGGGCGGGACCATCGTGCTTCCACTCGAGTGGAGACGGGTATGGCGGTGAACTTCTTGAGTTGCAGCAAGGGTGTGAAAGACCCTTTCGAAGATTCAGAGGTTTGGTGTCATTAGTCTCCAGAGGCCTCATCGGAAATAGGCCTCATCTCGCCTGGAAGGGAGAACTTCCTGGATTTTCTCGAGTTGCGGCAGGTGTTCTCGAATTACGACGGGGACCTCAGGGACCCGCCCTGGTGGCCTCCGGAGAGGCCAGTCCCCATGCGACTTGCTAGGGGGCCTCTTGGGATTCCTCTCCCGTCGATACCGGGGCCAAAAATGTTGTTTGGACTCAGGGCCGGAACCGAGGATTCCTCTCAGGGGCTGACATGGATCATTGGGTACTTCTGGAGTCTCCCCAGGGGAGTCAGGCCTCGTCTCGAGTAGGGGCATGCACGTGCGCTTTCCTTCCAGGCTGTAGCAGCAATGTCACGCTTCCCGTCGCGTGGATCAAAGGATCTGTGGTTTTCCCTCGAGGCTTTCCCTCGAGGCTTTCCCACAGGGCTGTCCCACGTGCCACCGTGGTGTGAGTCGATCCTCGGCGTGAAAGATGAGCCAGTGCAGGGCAAAGAGTTTCCTCTGGAATGGACTGAGACATCTGGGGGACTCTTGGAATGGTGGTACGACCATGGAGTTCCTCTCGCCTTTCCTGTTGAGAGTGCCTCCTCTTGAGATGCGACGGGAACGCAGGGAATTCTTTCCCGTTGAAAGCAGGGAAAGGATCCCTCATCTCGAGCTACGAGGGGGAAACGGGGCTCCTTTGGATGTTGTCGGGACCATCGTGCTTCCTCTCGAGTGGAGACGGGTATGGTGGTGAACTTCTTGAGTTGCAGCAAGGGTGTGAAAGACCCTTTCGAAGTTCCAGAGGTTAGGTGTCATTAGTCTCCAGACGCCTCATCGGAAATAGGCCTCATCTCGCCTGGAAGGGAGAACTTCCTGGATTTTCTCGAGTTGCGGCAGGTGTTCTCGAGTTACGACGGGGACCTCAGGGACCGGCCCTGGTGGCCTCAGGAGAGGCCAGTCCCCATGCGAGTTGCTAGGGGCCCTCTCGGGATTCCTCTCCCGTCGATACCGGGGCCAAAAACCTTGTGTGGAGTCAGGGCCGGAACCGAGGATTCCTCTCAGGGGCTGATATGGATCTTTGGATACTTCTGGAGTCTCGCCAGGGGAGACAGGCCTCGTTTCGTGAGGGGGCATGCACGTGCACTTTCCTTCCAGGCTGTAGCAGCAATGTCACGCTTCCCGTCGCGTGGATCAAAGGATCTGTGGTTTTCCCTCGAGGCTTTCCCTCGAGGCTTTCCCACAGGGCTGTCCCACGTGCCACCGTGGTGTGAGTCGATCCTCGGCGTGAAAGATGAGCCAGTGCAGGGCAAAGAGGTTCCTCTGGAATGGACTGAGACATCTGGGGGACTCTTGGAATGGTGGTACGACCATGGAGTTCCTCTCGCCTTTCCTGTTGAGAGTGCCTCCTCTTGAGATGCGACGGGAACGCCGGGAATTCTTTCCCGTTGAAAGCAGGGAAAGGATCTTTCATCTCGAGCTACGAGGGGGAAACGGGGCTCTTCTGGATGTGGGCGGGACCATCGTGCTTCCTCTCGAGTGGAGACGGGTATGGCGGTGAACTTCTTGAGTCGCAGCAAGGGTGTGAAAGACCCTTTCGAAGTTCCAGAGGTTAGGTCTCATTAGTCTCCAGACGCCTCATCGGAAATAAGCCTCATCTCGCCTGGAAGGGAGAACTTCCTGGATTTTCTCGAGTTGCGGCAGGTGTTCTCGAGTTACGACGGGGACCTCAGGGACCCGCCCTGGTGGCCTCAGGAGAGGCCAGTCCCCATGCGAGTTGCTAGGGGGCCTCTCGGGATTCCTCTCCCGTCGATACCGGGGCCAAAAACCTTGTGTGGAGTCAGGGCCGGAACCGAGGATTCCTCTCAGGGGCTGACATGGATCTTTGGGTACTTCTGGAGTCTCCCCAGTGGAGTCAGGCCTCGTCTCGAGTGGGGGCATGCACGTGCGCTTTCCTTCCAGGCTGTAGCAGCAATGTCACGCTTCCCGTCGCGTGGATCAAAGGATCTGTGGTTTTCCCTCGAGGCTTTCCCTCGAGGCTTTCCCACAGGGCTGTCCCACGTGCCACCGTGGTGTGAGTCGATCCTCGGCGTGAAAGATGAGCCAGTGCAGGGCAAAGAGGTTCCTCTGGAATGGACAGAGACATCTGGGGGACTCTTGGAATGGTGGTACGACCATGGAGTTCCTCTCGCCTTTCCTGTTGAGAGTGCCTCCTCTTGAGATGCGACGGGAACGCAGGGAATTCTTTCCCGTTGAAAGCAGGGAAAGGATCCCTCATCTCGAGCTACGAGGGGGAAACGGGGCTCCTTTGGATGTGGTCGGGACCATCGTGCTTCCTCTCGAGTGGAGACGGGTATGGTGGTGAACTTCTTGAGTTGCAGCAAGGGTGTGAAAGACCCTTTCGAAGTTCCAGAGGTTAGGTGTCATTAGTCTCCAGACGCCTCATCGGAAATAGGCCTCATCTCGCCTGGAAGGGAGAACTTCCTGGATTTTCTCGAGTTGCGGCAGGTGTTCTCGAGTTACGACGGGGACCTCAGGGACCGGCCCTGGTGGCCTCAGGAGAGGCCAGTCCCCATGCGAGTTGCTAGGGGGCCTCTCGGGATTCCTCTCCCGTCGATACCGGGGCCAAAAACCTTGTGTGGAGTCAGGGCCGGAACCGAGGATTCCTCTCAGGGGCTGACATGGATCTTTGGATACTTCTGGAGTCTCGCCAGTGGAGACAGGCCTCCTTTCGTGAGGGGGCATGCACGTGCACTTTCCTTCCAGGCTGTAGCAGCAATGTCACGCTTCCCGTCGCGTGGATCAAAGGATCTGTGGTTTTCCCTCGAGGCTTTCGCTCGAGGCTTTCCCACAGGGCTGTCCCACGTGCCACCGTGGTGTGAGTCGATCCTCGGCGTGAAAGATGAGCCAGTGCAGGGCAAAGAGGTTTCTCTGGAATGGACTGAGACATCTGGGGGACTCTTGGAATGGTGGTACGACCATGGAGTTCCTCTCGCCTTTCCTGTTGAGAGTGCCTCCTCTTGAGATGCGACTGGAACGCCGGGAATTCTTTCCCGTTGAAAGCAGGGAAAGGATCCCTCATCTCGAGCTCCGAGGGGGAAACGGGGCTCCTCTGGATGTGGGCGGGACCATCGTGCTTCCTCTCGAGTGGAGACGGGTATGGCGGTGAACTTCTTGAGTTGCAGCAAGGGTGTGAAAGACCCTTTCGAAGTTCCAGAGGTTTGGTGTCATTAGTCTCCAGAGGCCTCATCGGAAATAGGCCTCATCTCGCCTGGAAGGGAGAACTTCCTGGATTTTCTCGAGTTGCGGCAGGTGTTCTCGAGTTACGACGGGGACCTCAGGGACCCGCCCTGGTGGCCTCAGGAGAGGCCAGTCCCCATGCGAGTTGCTAGGGGGTCTCTCGGGATTCCTCTCCCGTCGATACCGGGGCCAAAAAGCTTGTGTGGAGTCAGGGCCGGAACCGAGGATTCCTCTCAGGGGCTGACATGGATCTTTGGGTACTTCTGGAGTCTCCCCAGGGGAGTCAGGCCTCGTCCCGAGTGGGGGCATGCTCGTGCGCTTTCCTTCCAGGCTGTAGCAGCAATGTCACGCTTCCCGTCGCGTGGATCAAAGGATCTGTGGTTTTCCCTCGAGGCTTTCCCTCGAGGCTTTCCCACAGGGCTGTCCCACGTGCCACCGTGTTGTGAGTCGATCCTCGGCGTGAAAGATGAGCCAGTGCAGGGCAAAGAGGTTCCTCTGGAATGGACTGAGACATCTGGGGGACTCTTGGAATGGTGGTACGACCATGGAGTTCCTCTCGCCTTTCCTGTTGAGAGTGCCTCCTCTTGAGATGCGACGGGAACGCCGGGAATTCTTTCCCGTTGAAAGCAGGGAAAGGATCCCTCATCTCGAGCTACGAGGGGGAAACGGGGCTCCTCTGGATGTGGGCGGGACCATCGTGCTTCCTCTCGAGTGGAGACGGGTATGGCGGTGAACTTCTTGAGTTGCAGCAAGGGTGTGAAAGACCCTTTCGAAGTTCCAGAGGTTTGGTGTCATTAGTCTCCAGAGGCCTCATCGGAAATAGGCCTCATCTCGCCTGGAAGGGAGAACTTCCTGGATTTTCTCGAGTTGGGACAGGTGTTCTCGAGTTACGACGGGGACCTCAGGGACCCGCCCTGGTGGCCTCAGGAGAGGCCAGTCCCCATGCGAGTTGCTAGGGGGCCTCTCGGGATTCCTCTCCCGTCGATACCGGGGCCAAAAACCTTGTGTGGAGTCAGGGCCGGAACCGAGGATTCCTCTCAGGGGCTGACATGGATCTTTGGGTACTCCTGGAGTCTCCCCAGGGGAGTCAGGCCTCGTCTCGAGTAGGGGCATGCACGTGCGCTTTCCTTCCAGGCTGTAGCAGCAATGTCACGCTTCCCGTCGCGTGGATCAAAGGATCTGTGGTTTTCCCTCGAGGCTTTCCCTCGAGGCTTTCCCACAGGGCTGTCCCACGTGCCACCGTGGTGAGAGTCGATCCTCGGCATGAAAGATGAGCCAGTGCAGGGCAAAGAGGTTCCTCTGGAATGGACTGAGACATCTGGGGGACTCTTGGAATGGTGGTACGACCATGGAGTTCCTCTCGCCTTTCCTGTTGAGAGTGCCTCCTCTTGAGATGCGACAGGAACGCAGGGAATTCTTTCCCGTTGAAAGCAGGGAAAGGATCCCTCATCTCGAGCTACGAGGGGGAAACGGGGCTCCTTTGGATGTGGTCGGGACCATCGTGCTTCCTCTCGAGTGGAGACGGGTATGGTGGTGAACTTCTTGAGTTGCAGCAAGGGTGTGAAAGACCCTTTCGAAGTTCCAGAGGTTAGGTGTCATTAGTCTCCAGACGCCTCATCGGAAATAGGCCTCATCTCGCCTGGAAGGGAGAACTTCCTGGATTTTCTCGAGTTGCGGCAGGTGTTCTCGAGTTACGACGGGGACCTCAGGGACCGGCCCTGGTGGCCTCAGGAGAGGCCAGTCCCCATGCGAGTTGCTAGGGGGCCTCTCGGGATTCCTCTCCCGTCGATGCCGGGGCCAAAAACCTTGTGTGGAGTCAGGGCCGGAACCGAGGATTCCTCTCAGGGGCTGACATGGATCTTTGGATACTTCTGGAGTCTCGCCAGGGGAGACAGGCCTCGTTTCGTGAGGGGGCATGCACGTGCACTTTCCTTCCAGGCTGTAGCAGCATTGTCACGCTTCCCGTCGCGTGGATCAAAGGATCTGTGGTTTTCCCTCGAGGCTTTCGCTCGAGGCTTTCCCACAGGGCTGTCCCACGTGCCACCGTGGTGTGAGTCGATCCTCGGCGTGAAAGATGAGCCAGTGCAGGGCAAAGAGGTTTCTCTGGAATGGACTGAGACATCTGGGGGACTCTTGGAATGGTGGTACGACCATGGAGTTCCTCTCGCCTTTCCTGTTGAGAGTGCCTCCTCTTGAGATGCGACTGGAACGCCGGGAATTCTTTCCCGTTGAAAGCAGGGAAAGGATCCCTCATCTCGAGCTCCGAGGGGGAAACGGGGCTCCTCTGGATGTGGGCGGGACCATCGTGCTTCCTCTCGAGTGGAGACGGGTATGGCGGTGAACTTCTTGAGTTGCAGCAAGGCTGTGAAAGACCCTTTCGAAGTTCCAGAGGTTTGATGTCATTAGTCTCCAGAGGCTTCATCGGAAATAGGCCTCATCTCGCCTGGAAGGGAGAACTTCCTGGATTTTCTCGAGTTGCGGCAGGTGTTCTCGAGTTACGACGGGGACCTCAGGGACCCGCCCTGGTGGCCTCAGGAGAGGCCAGTCCCCATGCGAGTTGCTAGGGGGTCTCTCGGGATTCCTCTCCCGTCGATACCGGGGCCAAAAAGCTTGTGTGGAGTCAGGGCCGGAACCGAGGATTCCTCTCAGGGGCTGACATGGATCTTTGGGTACTTCTGGAGTCTCCCCAGGGGAGTCAGGCCTCGTCTCGAGTGGGGGCATGCTCGTGCGCTTTCCTTCCAGGCTGTAGCAGCAATGTCACGCTTCCCGTCGCGTGGATCAAAGGATCTGTGGTTTTCCCTCGAGGCTTTCCCTCGAGGCTTTCCCACAGGGCTGTCCCACGTGCCACCGTGTTGTGAGTCGATCCTCGGCGTGAAAGATGAGCCAGTGCAGGGCAAAGAGGTTCCTCTGGAATGGACTGAGACATCTGGGGGACTCTTGGAATGGTGGTACGACCATGGAGTTCCTCTCGCCTTTCCTGTTGAGAGTGCCTCCTCTTGAGATGCGACGGGAACGCCGGGAATACTTTCCCGTTGAAAGCAGGGAAAGGATCCCTCATCTCGAGCTACGAGGGGGAAACGGGGCTCCTCTGGATGTGGGCGGGACCATCGTGCTTCCTCTCGAGTGGAGACGGGTATGGCGGTGAACTTCTTGAGTTGCAGCAAGGGTGTGAAAGACCCTTTCGAAGTTCCAGAGGTTTGGTGTCATTAGTCTCCAGAGGCCTCATCGGAAATAGGCCTCATCTCGCCTGGAAGGGAGAACTTCCTGGATTTTCTCGAGTTGCGGCAGGTGTTCTCGAGTTACGACGGGGACCTCAGGGACCCGCCCTGGTGGCCTCAGGAGAGGCCAGTCCCCATGCGAGTTGCTAGGGGGCCTCTCGGGATTCCTCTCCCGTCGATACCGGGGCCAAAAACCTTGTGTGGAGTCAGGGCCGGAACCGAGGATTCCTCTCAGGGGCTGACATGGATCTTTGGGTACTTCTGGAGTCTCCCCAGTGGAGTCAGGCCTCGTCTTGAGTGGGGGCATGCACGTGTGCTTTCCTTCCAGGCTGTAGCAGCAATGTCACGCTTCCCGTCACGTGGATCAAATGATCTGTGGTTTTCCCTCGAGGCTTTCCCTCGAGGCTTTCCCACAGGGCTGTCCCAAGTGCCACCGTGGTGTGAGTCGATCCTCGGCGTGAAAGATGAGCCAATGCAGGGCAAAGAGGTTCCTATGGAATGAACTGAGACATCTGGGGGACTCTTGGAATGGTGGTACGACCATGGAGTTCCTCTCGCCTTTCCTGTTGAGAGTGCCTCCTCTTGAGATGCGACGGGAACGCCGGGAATTCTTTCCCGTTGAAAGCAGGGAAAGGATCCCTCATCTCGAGCTACGAGGGGGAAACGGGGCTCTTCTGGATGTGGGCGGGACCATCGTGCTTCCTCTCGAGTGGAGACGGGTATGGCGGTGAACTTCTTGAGTCGCAGCAAGGGTGTGAAAGACCCTTTCGAAGTTCCAGAGGTTAGGTGTCATTAGTCTCCAGACGCCTCATCGGAAATAAGCCTCATCTCGCCTGGAAGGGAGAACTTCCTGGATTTTCTCGAGTTGCGGCAGGTGTTCTCGAGTTACGACGGGGACCTCAGGGACCCGCCCTGGTGGCCTCAGGAGAGGCCAGTCCCCATGCGAGTTGCTAGGGGGCCTCTCGGGATTCCTCTCCCGTCGATACCGGGGCCAAAAACCTTGTGTGGAGTCAGGGCCGGAACCGAGGATTCCTCTCAGGGGCTGACATGGATCTTTGGGTACTTCTGGAGTCTCCCCAGTGGAGTCAGGCCTCGTCTCGAGTGGGGGCATGCACGTGCGCTTTCCTTCCAGGCTGTAGCAGCAATGTCACGCTTCCCGTCGCGTGGATCAAAGGATCTGTGGTTTTCCCTCGAGGCTTTCCCTCGAGGCTTTCCCACAGGGCTGTCCCACGTGACACCGTGGTGTGAGTCGATCCTCGGCATGAAAGATGAGCCAGTGCAGGGCAAAGAGGTTCCTCTGGAATGGACTGAGACATCTGGGGGACTCTTGGAATGGTGGTACGACCATGGAGTTCCTCTCGCCTTTCCTGTTGAGAGTGCCTCCTCTTGAGATGCGACGGGAACGCCGGGAATTCTTTCCCGTTGAAAGCAGGGAAAGGATCCCTCATCTCGAGCTACGAGGGGGAAACGGGGCTCCTCTGGATGTGGGCGGGACCATCGTGCTTCCACTCGAGTGGAGACGGGTATGGCGGTGAACTTCTTGAGTTGCAGCAAGGGTGTGAAAGACCCTTTCGAAGATTCAGAGGTTTGGTGTCATTAGTCTCCAGAGGCCTCATCGGAAATAGGCCTCATCTCGCCTGGAAGGGAGAACTTCCTGGATTTTCTCGAGTTGCGGCAGGTGTTCTCGAATTACGACGGGGACCTCAGGGACCCGCCCTGGTGGCCTCCGGAGAGGCCAGTCCCCATGCGAGTTGCTAGGGGGCCTCTTGGGATTCCTCTCCCGTCGATACCGGGGCCAAAAACCTTGTGTGGAGTCAGGGCCGGAACCGAGGATTCCTCTCAGGGACTGATATGGATCTTTGGGTACTTCTGGAGTCTCGCCAGGGGAGACAGGCCTCGTCTCGTGTGGGGGCATGCACGTGCACTTTCCTTCCAGGCTGTAGCAGCAATGTCACGCTTCCCGTAGCGTGGATCAAAGGATCTGTGGTTTTCCCTCGAGGCTTTCCCTCGAGGCTTTCCCACAGGGCTGTCCCACGTGACACCGTGGTGTGAGTCGATTCTCGGCGTGAAAAATGAGCCAGTGCAGGGCAAAGAGGTTCCTCTGGAATGGACTGAGACATCTGGGGGACTCTTGGAATGGTGGTACGACCATGGAGTTCCTCTCGCCTTTCCTGTTGAGAGTGCCTCCTCTTGAGATGCGACGGGAACGCCGGGAATTCTTTCCCGTTGAAAGCAGGGAAAGGATCCCTCATCTCGAGCTACGAGGGGGAAACGGGGCTCCTCTGGATGTGGGCGGACCATCGTGCTTCCTCTCGAGTGGAGACGGGTATGGCGGTGAACTTCTTGAGTTGCAGCAAGGGAGTGAAAGACCCTTTCGAAGTTCCAGAGGTTAGGTGTCATTAGTCTCCAGACGCCTCATCGGAAATAGGCCTCATCTCGCCTGGAAGGGAGAACTTCCTGGATTTTCTCGAGTTGCGGCAGGTGTTCTCGAGTTACGACGGGGACCTCAGGGACCCGCCCTGGTGGCCTCAGGAGAGGCCAGTCCCCATGCGAGTTGCTAAGGGGCCTCTCGGGATTCCTCTCCCGTCGATACCGGGGCCAAAAAGCTTGTGTGGAGTCAGGGCCGGAACCGAGGATTCCTCTCAGGGGCAGACATGAATCTTTGGGTACTTCTGGAGTCTCCCCAGGGGAGTCAGGCCTCGTCTCGAGTGGGGGCATGCACGTGCGCTTTCCTTCCAGGCTGTAGCAGCAATGTCACGCTTCCCGTGGCGTGGATCAAAGGATCTGTGGTTTTCCCTCGAGGCTTTCCCACAGGGCTGTCCCACGTGCCACCGTGGTGTGAGTCGATCCTCGGCGTGAAAGATGAGCCAGTGCAGGGCAAAGAGCTTCCTCTGGAATGGACTGAGACATCTGGGGGACTCTTGGAATGGTGGTACGACCATGGAGTTCCTCTCGCCTTTCCTGTTGAGAGTGCCTCCTCTTGAGATGCGACGGGAACGCCGGGAATTCTTTCCCGTTGAAACCAGGGAAAGGATCCCTCATCTCGAGCTCCGAGGGGGAAACGGGGCTCCTCTGGATGTGGGCGGGACCATCGTGCTTCCTCTCGAGTGGAGACGGGTATGGCGGTGAACTGCTTGAGTTGCAGCAAGGGTGTGAAAGACCCTTTCGAAGTTCCAGAGGTTTGGTGTCATTAGTCTCCAGAGGCCTCATCGGAAATAGGCCTCATCTCGCCTGGAAGGGAGAACTTCCTGGATTTTCTCGAGTTGCGGCAGGTGTTCTCGAGTTACGACGGGGACCTCAGGGACCCGCCCTGGTGGCCTCCGGAGAGGCCAGTCCCCATGCGAGTTGCGAGGGGGCCTCTAGGGATTCCTCTCCCGTCGATACCGGGGCCAAAAACCTTGTGTGGAGTCAGGGCCGGAACCGAGGATTCCTCTCAGGGGCTGACATGGATCTTTGGGTACTTCTGGAGTCTCCCCAGTGGAGTCAGGCCTCGTCTCGAGTGGGGGCATGCACGTGCGCTTTCCTTACAGGCTGTAGCAGCAATGTCACGCTTCCCGTGGCGTGGATCAAAGGATCTGTGGTTTTCCCTCGAGGCTTTCCCTCGAGGCTTTCCCACAGGGCTGTCCCACGTGCCACCGTGTTGTGAGTCGATCCTCGGCGTGAAAGATGAGCCAGTGCAGGGCAAAGAGGTTCCTCTGGAATGGACTGAGACATCTGGGGGACTCTTGGAATGGTGGTACGACCATGGAGTTCCTCTCGCCTTTCCTGTTGAGAGTGCCTCCTCTTGAGATGCGACGGGAACGCAGGGAATTCTTTCCCGTTGAAAGCAGGGAAAGGATCCCTCATCTCGAGCTACGAGGGGGAAACGGGGCTCCTTTGGATGTTGTCGGGACCATCGTGCTTCCTCTCGAGTGGAGACGGGTATGGTGGTGAACTTCTTGAGTTGCAGCAAGGGTGTGAAAGACCCTTTCGAAGTTCCAGAGGTTAGGTGTCATTAGTCTCCAGACGCCTCATCGGAAATAGGCCTCATCTCGCCTGGAAGGGAGAACTTCCTGGATTTTCTCGAGTTGCGGCAGGTGTTCTCGAGTTACGACGGGGACCTCAGGGACCGGCCCTGGTGGCCTCAGGAGAGGCCAGTCCCCATGCGAGTTGCTAGGGGCCCTCTCGGGATTCCTCTCCCGTCGATACCGGGGCCAAAAACCTTGTGTGGAGTCAGGGCCGGAACCGAGGATTCCTCTCAGGGGCTGATATGGATCTTTGGATACTTCTGGAGTCTCGCCAGGGGAGACAGGCCTCGTTTCGTGAGGGGGCATGCACGTGCACTTTCCTTCCAGGCTGTAGCAGCAATGTCACGCTTCCCGTCGCGTGGATCAAAGGATCTGTGGTTTTCCCTCAAGGCTTTCCCTCGAGGCTTTCCCACAGGGCTGTCCCACGTGCCACCGTGGTGTGAGTCGATCCTCGGCGTGAAAGATGAGCCAGTGCAGGGCAAAGAGGTTCCTCTGGAATGGACTGAGACATCTGGGGGACTCTTGGAATGGTGGTACGACCATGGAGTTCCTCTCGCCTTTCCTGTTGAGAGTGCCTCCTCTTGAGATGCGACGGGAACGCCGGGAATTCTTTCCCGTTGAAAGCAGGGAAAGGATCCCTCATCTCGAGCTACGAGGGGGAAACGGGGCTCTTCTGGATGTGGGCGGGACCATCGTGCTTCCTCTCGAGTGGAGACGGGTATGGCGGTGAACTTCTTGAGTCGCAGCAAGGGTGTGAAAGACCCTTTCGAAGTTCCAGAGGTTAGGTGTCATTAGTCTCCAGACGCCTCATCGGAAATAAGCCTCATCTCGCCTGGAAGGGAGAACTTCCTGGATTTTCTCGAGTTGCGGCAGGTGTTCTCTAGTTACGACGGGGACCTCAGGGACCCGCCCTGGTGGCCTCAGGAGAGGCCAGTCCCCATGCGAGTTGCTAGGGGGCCTCTCGGGATTCCTCTCCCGTCGATACCGGGGCCAAAAACCTTGTGTGGAGTCAGGGCCGGAACCGAGGATGCCTCTCAGGGGCTGACATGGATCTTTGGGTACTTCTGGAGTCTCCCCAGGGGAGTCAGGCCTCGTCTCGAGTGGGGGCATGCACGTGCGCTTTCCTTCCAGGCTGTAGCAGCAATGTCACGCTTCCCGTGGCGTGGATCAAAGGATCTGTGGTTTTCCCTCGAGGCTTTCCCTCGAGGCTTTCCCACAGGGCTGTCCCACGTGGCACCGTGGTGTGAGTCGATCCTCGGCGTGAAAGATGAGCCAGTGCAGGGCAAAGAGGTTCCTCTGGAATGGACTGAGACATCTGGGGGACTCTTGGAATGGTGGTACGACCATGGAGTTCCTCTCGCCTTTCCTGTTGAGAGTGCCTCCTCTTGAGATGCGACGGGAACGCCGGGAATTCTTTCCCGTTGAAAGCAGGGAAAGGATCCCTCATCTCGAGCTCCGAGGGGGAAACGGGGCTCCTCTGGATGTGGGCGGGACCATCGTGCTTCCTCTCTAGTGGAGACGGGTATGGCGGTGAACTGCTTGAGTTGCAGCAAGGGTGTGAAAGACCCTTTCGAAGTTCCAGAGGTTTGGTGTCATTATTCTCCAGAGGCCTCATCGGAAATAGGCCTCATCTCGCCTGGAAGGGAGAACTTCCTGGATTTTCTCGAGTTGCGGCAGGTGTTCTCGAGTTACGACGGGGACCTCAGGAACCCGCCCTGGTGGCCTCCGGAGAGGCCAGTAACCATGCGAGTTGCTAGGGGGCCTCTAGGGATTCCTCTCCCGTCGATACCGGGGCCAAAAACCTTGTGTGGAGTCAGGGCCGGAACCGAGGATTCCTCTCAGGGGCTGACATGGATCTTTGGGTACTTCTGGAGTCTCCCCAGTGGAGTCAGGCCTCGTCTCGAGTGGGGGCATGCACGTGCGCTTTCCTTCCAGGCTGTAGCAGCAATGTCACGCTTCCCGTCGCGTGGATCAAAGGATCTGTGGTTTTCCCTCGAGGCTTTCCCTCGAGGCTTTCCACAGGGCTGTCCCACGTGCCACCGTGGTGTGAGTCGATCCTCGGCGTGAAAGATGAGCCAGTGCAGGGCAAAGAGGTTCCTCTGGAATGGACTGAGACATCTGGGGGACTCTTGGAATGGTGGTACGACCATGGAGTTCCTCTCGCCTTTCCTGTTGAGACTGCCTCCTCTTGAGATGCGACGGGAACGCCGGGAATTCTTTCCCGTTTAAAGCAGGGAAAGGATCCCTCATCTCGAGCTACGAGGCGGAAACGGGGCTCCTCTGGATGTGGGCGGGACCATCGTGCTTCCTCTCGAGTGGAGACGGGTATGGCGGTGAACTTCTTGAGTCGCAGCAAGGGTGTGAAAGACCCTTTCGAAGTTCCAGAGGTTAGGTGTCATTAGTCTCCAGACGCCTCATCGGAAATAGGCCTCATCTCGCCTGGAAGGGAGAACTTCCTGGATTTTCTCGAGTTGCGGCAGGTGTTCTCGAGTTACGACAGGGACCTCAGGGACCCGCCCTGGTGGCCTCAGGAGAGGCCAGTCCCCATGCGAGTTGCTAGGGGGCCTCTCGGGATTCCTCTCCCGTCGATACCGGGGCCAAAAACCTTGTGTGGAGTCAGGGCCGGAACCGAGGATGCCTCTCAGGGGCTGACATGGATCTTTGGGTACTTCTGGAGTCTCCCCAGGGGAGTCAGGCCTCGTCTCGAGTGGGGGCATGCACGTGCGCTTTCCTTCCAGGCTGTAGCAGCAATGTCACGCTTCCCGTCGCGTGGATCAAAGGATCTGTGGTTTTCCCTCGAGGCTTTCCCTCGAGGCTTTCCCACAGGGCTGTCCCACGTGGCACCGTGGTGTGAGTCGATCCTCGGCGTGAAAGATGAGCCAGTGCAGGGCAAAGAGGTTCCTCTGGAATGGACTGAGACATCTGGGGGACTCTTGGAATGGTGGTACGACCATGGAGTTCCTCTCGCCTTTCCTGTTGAGAGTGCCTCCTCTTGAGATGCGACGGGAACGCCGGGAATTCTTTCCCGTTGAAAGCAGGGAAAGGTTCCCTCATCTCGAGCACCGAGGGGGAAACGGGGCTCCTCTGGATGTGGGCGGGACCATCGTGCTTCCTCTCTAGTGGAGACGGGTATGGCGGTGAACTGCTTGAGTTGCAGCAAGGGTGTGAAAGACCCTTTCGAAGTTCCAGAGGTTTGGTGTCATTATTCTCCAGAGGCCTCATCGGAAATAGGCCTCATCTCGCCTGGAAGGGAGAACTTCCTGGATTTTCTCGAGTTGCGGCAGGTGTTCTCGAGTTACGACGGGGACCTCAGGGACCCGCCCTGGTGGCCTCCGGAGAGGCCAGTAACCATGCGAGTTGCTAGGGGGCCTCTAGGGATTCCTCTCCCGTCGATACCGGGGCCAAAAACCTTGTGTGGAGTCAGGGCCGGAACCGAGGATTCCTCTCAGGGGCTGACATGGATCTTTGGGTACTTCTGGAGTCTCCCCAGTGGAGTCAGGCCTCGTCTCGAGTGGGGGCATGCACGTGCGCTTTCCTTCCAGGCTGTAGCAGCAATGTCACGCTTCCCGTCGCGTGGATCAAAGGATCTGTGGTTTTCCCTCGAGGCTTTCCCTCGAGGCTTTCCACAGGGCTGTCCCACGTGCCACCGTGGTGTGAGTCGATCCTCGGCGTGAAAGATGAGCCAGTGCAGGGCAAAGAGGTTCCTCTGGAATGGACTGAGACATCTGGGGGACTCTTGGAATGGTGGTACGACCATGGAGTTCCTCTCGCCTTTCCTGTTGAGACTGCCTCCTCTTGAGATGCGACGGGAACGCCGGGAATTCTTTCCCGTTTAAAGCAGGGAAAGGATCCCTCATCTCGAGCTACGAGGGGGAAACGGGGCTCCTCTGGATGTGGGCGGGACCATCGTGCTTCCTCTCGAGTGGAGACGGGTATGGCGGTGAACTTCTTGAGTCGCAGCAAGGGTGTGAAAGACCCTTTCGAAGTTCCAGAGGTTAGGTGTCATTAGTCTCCAGACGCCTCATCGGAAATAGGCCTCATCTCGCCTGGAAGGGAGAACTTCCTGGATTTTCTCGAGTTGCGGCAGGTGTTCTCGAGTTACGACAGGGACCTCAGGGACCCGCCCTGGTGGCCTCAGGAGAGGCCAGTCCCCATGCGAGTTGCTAGGGGGCCTCTCGGGATTCCTCTCCCGTCGATACCGGGGCCAAAAACCTTGTGTGGAGTCAGGGCCGGAACCGAGGATGCCTCTCAGGGGCTGACATGGATCTTTGGGTACTTCTGGAGTCTCCCCAGGGGAGTCAGGCCTCGTCTCGAGTGGGGGCATGCACGTGCGCTTTCCTTCCAGGCTGTAGCAGCAATGTCACGCTTCCCGTCGCGTGGATCAAAGGATCTGTGGTTTTCCCTCGAGGCTTTCCCTCGAGGCTTTCCCACAGGGCTGTCCCACGTGCCACCGTGGTGTGAGTCGATCCTCGGCGTGAAAGATGAGCCAGTGCAGGGCAAAGAGGTTCCTCTGGAATGGACTGAGACATCTGGGGGACTCTTGGAATGGTGGTACGACCATGGAGTTCCTCTCGCCTTTCCTGTTGAGACTGCCTCCTCTTGAGATGCGACGGGAACGCCGGGAATTCTTTCCCGTTTAAAGCAGGGAAAGGATCCCTCATCTCGAGCTACGAGGGGGAAACGGGGCTCCTCTGGATGTGGGCGGGACCATCGTGCTTCCTCTCGAGTGGAGACGGGTATGGCGGTGAACTTCTTGAGTCGCAGCAAGGGTGTGAAAGACCCTTTCGAAGTTCCAGAGGTTAGGTGTCATTAGTCTCCAGACGCCTCATCGGAAATAGGCCTCATCTCGCCTGGAAGGGAGAACTTCCTGGATTTTCTCGAGTTGCGGCAGGTGTTCTCGAGTTACGACAGGGACCTCAGGGACCCGCCCTGGTGGCCTCAGGAGAGGCCAGTCCCCATGCGAGTTGCTAGGGGGCCTCTCGGGATTCCTCTCCCGTCGATACCGGGGCCAAAAACCTTGTGTGGAGTCAGGGCCGGAACCGAGGATGCCTCTCAGGGGCTGACATGGATCTTTGGGTACTTCTGGAGTCTCCCCAGGGGAGTCAGGCCTCGTCTCGAGTGGGGGCATGCACGTGCGCTTTCCATCCAGGCTGTAGCAGCAATGTCACGCTTCCCGTCGCGTGGATCAAAGGATCTGTGGTTTTCCCTCGAGGCTTTCCCTCGAGGCTTTCCCACAGGGCTGTCCCACGTGGCACCGTGGTGTGAGTCGATCCTCGGCGTGAAAGATGAGCCAGTGCAGGGCAAAGAGGTTCCTCTGGAATGGACTGAGACATCTGGGGGACTCTTGGAATGGTGGTACGACCATGGAGTTCCTCTCGCCTTTCCTGTTGAGAGTGCCTCCTCTTGAGATGCGACGGGAACGCCGGGAATTCTTTCCCGTTGAAAGCAGGGAAAGGATCCCTCATCTCGAGCTCCGAGGGGGAAACGGGGCTCCTCTGGATGTGGGCGGGACCATCGTGCTTCCTCTCGAGTGGAGACGGGTATGGCGGTGAACTTCTTGAGTTGCAGCAAGGGTGTGAAAGACCCTTTCGAAGTTCCAGAGGTTTGGTGTCATTAGTCTCCAGAGGCCTCATTGGAAATAGGCCTCATCTCGCCTGGAAGGGAGAACTTCCTGGATTTTCTCGAGTTGCGGCAGGTGTTCTCGAGTTACGACGGGGACCTCAGGGACCCGCCCTGGTGGCCTCAGGAGAGGCCAGTCCCCATGCGAGTTGCTAGGGGGCCTCTCGGGATTCCTCTCCCGTCGATACCGGGGCCAAAAACCTTGTGTGGAGTCAGGGCCGGAACCGAGGATGCCTCTCAGGGGCTGACATGGATCTTTGGGTACTTCTGGAGTCTCCCCAGGGGAGTCAGGCCTCGTCTCGAGTGGGGGCATGCACGTGCGCTTTCCTTCCAGGCTGTAGCAGCAATGTCACGCTTCCCGTCGCGTGGATCAAAGGATCTGTGGTTTTCCCTCGAGGCTTTCCCTCGAGGCTTTCCCACAGGGCTGTCCCACGTGCCACCGTGGTGTGAGTCGATCCTCGGCGTGAAAGATGAGCCAGTGCAGGGCAAAGAGGTTCCTCTGGAATGGACTGAGACATCTGGGGGACTCTTGGAATGGTGGTACGACCATGGAGTTCCTCTCGCCTTTCCTGTTGAGACTGCCTCCTCTTGAGATGCGACGGGAACGCCGGGAATTCTTTCCCGTTTAAAGCAGGGAAAGGATCCCTCATCTCGAGCTACGAGGGGGAAACGGGGCTCCTCTGGATGTGGGCGGGACCATCGTGCTTCCTCTCGAGTGGAGACGGGTATGGCGGTGAACTTCTTGAGTCGCAGCAAGGGTGTGAAAGACCCTTTCGAAGTTCCAGAGGTTAGGTGTCATTAGTCTCCAGACGCCTCATCGGAAATAGGCCTCATCTCGCCTGGAAGGGAGAACTTCCTGGATTTTCTCGAGTTGCGGCAGGTGTTCTCGAGTTACGACAGGGACCTCAGGGACCCGCCCTGGTGGCCTCAGGAGAGGCCAGTCCCCATGCGAGTTGCTAGGGGGCCTCTCGGGATTCCTCTCCCGTCGATACCGGGGCCAAAAACCTTGTGTGGAGTCAGGGCCGGAACCGAGGATGCCTCTCAGGGGCTGACATGGATCTTTGGGTACTTCTGGAGTCTCCCCAGGGGAGTCAGGCCTCGTCTCGAGTGGGGGCATGCACGTGCGCTTTCCTTCCAGGCTGTAGCAGCAATGTCACGCTTCCCGTCGCGTGGATCAAAGGATCTGTGGTTTTCCCTCGAGGCTTTCCCTCGAGGCTTTCCCACAGGGCTGTCCCACGTGGCACCGTGGTGTGAGTCGATCCTCGGCGTGAAAGATGAGCCAGTGCAGGGCAAAGAGGTTCCTCTGGAATGGACTGAGACATCTGGGGGACTCTTGGAATGGTGGTACGACCATGGAGTTCCTCTCGCCTTTCCTGTTGAGAGTGCCTCCTCTTGAGATGCGACGGGAACGCCGGGAATTCTTTCCCGTTGAAAGCAGGGAAAGGATCCCTCATCTCGAGCTACGAGGGGGAAACGGGGCTCCTCTGGATGTGGTCGGGACCATCGTGCTTCCTCTCGAGTGGAGACGGGTATGGTGGTGAACTTCTTGAGTTGCAGCAAGGGTGTGAAAGACCCTTTCAGAGGTTAGGTGTCATTAGTCTCCAGACGCCTCATCGGAAATAGGCCTCATCTCGCCTGGAAGGGAGAACTTCCTGGATTTTCTCGAGTTGCGGCAGGTGTTCTCGAGTTACGACGGGGACCTCAGGGACCGGCCCTGGTGGCCTCTGGAGAGGCCAGTCCCCATGCGAGTTGCTAGGGGGCCTCTCGGGATTCCTCTTCCGTCGATAGCGGGGCCAAAAACCTTGTGTGGAGTCAGGGCCGGATCCGAGGATTCCTCTCAGGGGCTGATATGTATCTTTGGATACTTCTGGAGTCTCGCCAGGGGAGCCAGGCCTCGTTTCGTGAGGGGGCATGCACGTGCACTTTCCTTCCAGGCTGTAGCAGCAATGTCACGCTTCCAGTGGCGTGGATCAAAGGATCTGTGGTTTTCCCTCGAGGCTTTCCCTCGAGGCTTTCCCACAGGGCTGTCCCACGTGCCACCGTGGTGTGAGTCGATCCTCGGAGTGAAAGATGAGCAAGTGCAGGGCAAAGAGGTTCCTCTGGAAAGGACTGAGACATCTTCGGGTCTCTTGGAATGGTGGTACGACCATGGAGTTCCTCTCGCCTTTCCGGTTGAGAGTGCCTCCTCTTGAGATGCGACGGGAAAGCCGGGAATTCTTTCCCGTTGAAAGCAGGGAAAGGTTCCCTCATCTCGAGCTACGAGGAGGAAACGGGGATCCTATGGATGTGGGCGGGACCATCGTGCTTCCTCTCGAGTGGAGACGGGTATGGCGGTGAACTTCTTGAGTCGCAGCAAGGGTGTGAAAGACCCTTTCGAAGTTCCAGAGGTTAGGTGTCATTAGTCTCCAGACGCCTCATCGGAAATAGGCCTCATCTCGCCTGGAAGGGAGAACTTCCTGGATTTTCTCGAGTTGCGGCAGGTGCTCTCGAGTTACGACGAGGACCTCAGCGACCCGCCCTGGTGGCCTCAGGAGAGGCCAGTCCCCATGCGAGTTGCTAGGGGGCCTCTCGGGATTCCTCTCCCGTCGATACCGGGGCCAAAAACCTTGTGTGGAGTCAGGGCCGGAACCGAGGATTCCTCTCAGGGGCTGACATGGATCTTTGGGTACTTCTGGAGTCTCCCCAGGGGAGTCAGGCCTCGTCTCGAGTGGGGGCATGCACGTGCGCTTTCCTTCCAGGCTGTAGCAGCAATGTCACGCTTCCCGTCGCGTGGATCAAAGGATCTGTGGTTTTCCCTCGAGGCTTTCCAACAGGGCTGTCCCACGTGCCACCGTGGTGTGAGTCGATCCTCGGCGTGAAAGATGAGCCAGTGCAGGGCAAAGAGGTTCCTCTGGAATGGACTGAGACATCTGGGGGACTCTTGGAATGGTGGTACGACCATGGAGTTCCTCTCGCCTTTCCTGTTGAGAGTGCCTCCTCTTGAGATGCGACGGGAACGCCGGGAATTCTTTCCCGTTGATAGCAGGGAAAGGATCCCTCATCTCGAGCTACGAGTGGGAAACGGGGCTCCTCTGGATGTGGGCGGGACCATCGTGTTTCCTCTCGAGTGGAGACGGGTATGGCGGTGAACTTCTTGAGTTGCAGCAAGGGTGAGAAAGACCCTTTCAAAGTTCCAGAGGTTCGGTGTCATTAGTCTCCAGACGCCTCATCGGAAATAGGCCTCATCTCGCCTGGAAGGGAGAACTTCCTGGATTTTCTCGAGGTGCGGCAGGTGTTCTCGAGATACGACGGGGACCTCAGGGACCCGCCCTGGTGTCCTCAGGAAAGGCCAGTCCCCATGCGAGTTGCTAGGGGGCCTCTCGGGATTCCTCTCCCGTCGATACCGGGGCCAAAATCCTTCTGTGGAGTCAGGGCCGGAACCGAGGATTCCTCTCAGGGGCTGACATGGGTCTTTGGGTACTTCTGGAGTCTCCCCAGGGGGGTCAGGCCTCCTCTCGAGTGGGGGCATGCACGTGCGCCTTCCTTCCAGGCTGTAGCAGCAATGTCACGCTTCCCGTCGCATGGATCAAAGGATCTGTGGTTTTCCTTCGAGGCTTTCCCTCGAGGCTTTCCCACAGGGCTGTCTCACGTGCCACCGTTGTGTGAGTCGATCCTCGGCGTGAAAGATGAGCCAGTGCAGGGCAAAAAGGTTCCTCTGGAATGGACTGAGACATCTGGGGGACTCTTGGAATGGTGGTACGACCATGGAGTTCCTCTCGCCTTTCCTGTTGAGAGTGCCTCCTCTTGAGATGCGACGGGAACGCCGGGGAATCTTTCCCGTTGAAAGCAGGGAAAGGATCCCTCATCTCGAGCTACGAGGGGGAAACGGGGCTCCTCTGGATGTGGGCGGGACCATCGTGCTTCCTTTCGAGTGGAGACGGGTATGGCGGTGAAATTCTTGAGTTGCAGCAAGGGTGTGAAAGACCCTTTCGAAGTTCCAGAGGTTAGGTGTCATTAGTCTCCAGACGCCTCATCGGAAATAGGCCTCATCTCGCCTGGAAGGGAGAACTTCCTGGATTTTCTCGAGTTGCGGCAGGTGTTCTCGAGTTACGACGGGACCTCAGGGACCCGCCCTGGTGGCCTCAGGAGAGGCCAGTCCCCATGCGAGTTGCTAGGGGGCCTCTCGGGATTCCTCTCCGGTCGATACCGGGGCAAAAAACATTGTGTGGAGTCAGGGCCGGAACCGAGGATTCCTCTCAGGGGCTGACATGGATCTTTGGGTACTTGTGGAGTCTCCCCAGGGGAGTCAGGCCTCGTCTCGAGTGGGGGCATGCACGTGCGCTTTCCTTCCAGGCTGTAGCAGCAATGTCACGCTTCCCGTCGCGTGGATCAAAGGATCTGTGGTTTTCCCTCGAGGCTTTCCGTCGAGGCTTTCCCACAGGGCTGTCCCACGTGCCACCGTGGTGTGAGTCGATCCTCGGCGTGAAAGATGAGCCAGTGCAGGGCAAAGAGGCTCCTCTGGAATGGACTGAGACATGTGGGGGACTCTTGGAATGGTGGTACGACCATGGAGTTCCTCTCGCCTTTCCTGTTGAGAGTGCCTCCTCTTGAGATGCGACGGGAACGCCGGGAATTCTTTCCCGTTGAAAGCAGGGAAAGGATCCCTCATCTCGAGCTCCGAGGGGGAAACGGGGCTCCTCTGGATGTGGGCGGGACCATCGTGCTTCCTCTCGAGTGGAGACGGGTATGGAGGTGAACTTCATGAGTTGCATCAAGGGTGTGAAAGACCCTTTCGAAGTTCCAGAGGTTTGTTGTCATTTGTCTCCAGACGCCTCATCGGAAATAGGCCTAATCTCGCCTGGAAGGGAGAACTTCCTGGATTTTCTCGAGTTGCGGCAGGTGTTCTCGAGTTACGACGGGGACCTCAGGGACCCGCCCTGGTGGCCTCAGGAGAGGCCAGTCCCCATGCGAGTTACTAGGGGGCCTCTCGAGATTCCTCTCCGGTCGATACCGGGGCAAAAAACCTTGTGTGGAGTCAGGGCCGGAACCGAGGATTCCTCTCAGGGGCTGACATGGATCTTTGGGTACTTCTGGAGTCTCCCCAGGGGAGTCAGGCCTCGTCTCGAGTGGGGGCATGCACGTGCGCTTTCCTTCCAGGCTGTAGCAGCAATGTCACGCTTCCCGTCCCGTGGATCAAAGGATCTGTGGTTTTCCCTCGAGGCTTTCGCTCGAGGCTTTCCCACAGGGCTGTCCAACGTGCCACGGTGGTGTGAGTCGATCCTCGGCGTGAAAGATGAGCCAGTGCAGGGCAAAGAGGTTCCTCTGGAATGGACTGAGACATCTGGGGGACTCTTGGAATGATGGTACGACCATGGAGTTCCTCTCGCCTTTCCTGTTGAGAGTGCCTCCTCTTGAGATGCGACGGGAACGCCGGGAATTCTTTCCCGTTGAAAGCAGGGAAAGGATCCCTCATCTCGAGCTACGAGGGGGAAACTGGGCTCCTCTGGATGTGGGCGGGACCATCGTGCTTCCTCTCGAGTGGAGACGGGTACGGCGGTGAACTTCTTGAGTTGCAGCAAGGGTGTGAAAGACCCTTTCGAAGTTCCAGATGTTAGGTGTCATTTGTCTCCAGAGGCCTCATCGGAAATAGGCCTCATCTCGCCTGGAAGGGAGAACTTCCTGGATTTTCTCGAGTTGCGGCAGGTGTTCTCAAGTTACGACGGGAACCTCAGGGACCCGCCCTGGTGGCCTCCGGAGAGGCCAGTCCCCATGCGAGTTGCTAGGGGCCCTCTCGGGATTCCTCTCCCGTCGATACCGGGGCCAAAAACCTTGTGTGGAGTCAGGGCCGGAACCGAGGATTCCTCTCAGGGGCTGAGATGGATCTTTGGGTACTTCTGGAGTCTCCCCAGGGGAGTCAGGCCTCGTCTCGAGTGGGGGCATGCACGTTCGCTTTCCTTCCAGGCTGTAGCAGCAATGTCACGCTTCCCGTCGCGTGGATCAAAGGATCTGTGGTTTTCCCTCGAGGCTTTCCCTCGAGGCTTTCCCACAGGGCTGTCCCACGTGCCACCGTGGTGTGAGTCGATCCTCGGCGTGAAAGATGAGCCAGTGCAGGGCAAAGAGGCTCCTCTGGAATGGACTGAGACATCTGGGGGACTCTTGGAATGGTGGTACGACCATGGAGTTCCTCTCGCCTTTCCTGTTGAGAGTGCCTCCTCTTGAGATGCGACGGGAACGCCGGGAATTCTTTCCCGTTGAAAGCAGGGAATGGATCCCTCATCTCGAGCTCTGAGGGGGAAACGGGGCTCCTCTGGATGTGGGCGGGACCATCGTGCTTCCTCTCGAGTGGAGACGGGTATGGCGGTGAACTTCTTGAGTTGCAGCAAGGGTGTGAAAGACCCTTTCGATGTTCCACGGTTTAGGTGTCATTAGACTCCAGACGCCTCATCGGAAATAGGCCTCATCTCGCCTGGAAGGGAGAACTTCCTGGATTTTCTCGAGTTGCGGCAGGTGTTCTCGAGTTACGACGGGGACCTCAGGGACCCGCCCTGGTGGCCTCAGGAGAGGCCAGTCCCCATGCGAGTTGCTAGGGGGCCTCTCGGGATTCCTCTCCCGTAGATACCGGGGCCAAAAACCTTGTGTGGAGTCAGGGCCGGAACCGAGGATTCCTCAAAGGGGCTGACATGGATCTTTGGGTACTTGTGGAGTCTCCCCAGGGGAGTCAGGCCTCGTCTCGAGTGGGGTCATGCACGTGCGCTTTCCTTCCAGGCTGTAGCAGCAATGTCACGCTTCCCGTGGCGTGGATCAAAGGATCTGTGGTTTTCCCTCGAGGCTTTCGCTCGAGGCTTTCCCACAGGGCTGTCCCACGTGCCACGGTGGTGTGAGTCGATCCTCGGCGTGAAAGATGAGCCAGTGCAGGGCAAAGAGGCTCCTCTGTAATGGACTGAGACATCTGGGGGACTCTTGGAATGGTGGTACGACCATGGAGTTCCTCTCGCCTTTCCTGTTGAGAGTGCCTCCTCTTGAGATGCGACGGGAACGCCGGGAATTCTTTCCCGTTGAAAGCAGGGAAAGGATCCCTCATCTCGAGCTACGAGGGGGAAACGGGGCTCCTCTGGATGTGGGCGGGACCATCGTGCTTCCTCTCGAGTGGAGACGGGTACGGCGGTGAACTTCTTGAGTTGCAGCAAGGGTGTGAAAGACCCTTTCGAAGTTCCAGAGGTTAGGTGTCATTTGTCTCCAGAGGCCTCATCGGAAATAGGCCTCATCTCGCCTGGAAGGGAGAACTTCCTGGATTTTCTCGAGTTGCGGCAGGTGTTCTCGAGTTACGACGGGAACCTCAGGGACCCGCCCTGGTGGCCTCCGGAGAGGCCTGTCCCCATGCGAGTTGCTAGGGGCCCTCTCGGGATTCCTCTCCCGTCGATACCGGGGCCAAAAACCTTGTGTGGAGTCAGGGCCGGAACCGAGGATTCCTCTCAGGGGCTGAGATGGATCTTTGGGTACTTCTGGAGTCTCCCCAGGGGAGTCAGGCCTCGTCTCGAGTGGGGGCATGCACGTTCGCTTTCCTTCCAGGCTGTAGCAGCAATGTCACGCTTCCCGTCGCGTGGATCAAAGGATCTGTGGTTTTCCCTCGAGGCTTTCCCTCGAGGCTTTCCCACAGGGCTGTCCCACGTGCCACCGTGGTGTGAGTCGATCCTCGGCGTGAAAGATGAGCCAGTGCAGGGCAAAGAGGCTCCTCTGGAATGGACTGAGACATCTGGGGGACTCTTGGAATGGTGGTACGACCATGGAGTTCCTCGCGCCTTTCCTGTTGAGAGTGCCTCCTCTTGAGATGCGACGGGAACGCCGGGAATTCTTTCCCGTTGAAAGCAGGGAATGGATCCCTCATCTCGAGCTCCGAGGGGGAAACGGGGCTCCTCTGGATGTGGGCGGGACCATCGTGCTTCCTCTCGAGTGGAGACGGGTATGGCGGTGAACTTCTTGAGTTGCAGCAAGGGTGTGAAAGACCCTTTCGATGTTCCACGGTTTAGGTGTCATTAGACTCCAGACGCCTCATCGGAAATAGGCCTCATCTCGCCTGGAAGGGAGAACTTCCTGGATTTTCTCGAGTTGCGGCAGGTGTTCTCGAGTTACGACGGGACTTCAGGGACCCGCCCTGGTGGCCTCAGGAGAGGCCAGTCCCAATGCGAGTTGCTAGGGGGCCTCTTGGGATTCCTCTCCGGTCGATACCGGGGCAAAAAACCTTGTGTGGAGTCAGGGCCGGAACCGAGGATTCCTCTCAGGGGCTGACATGGATCTTTGGGTACTTGTGGAGTCTCCCCAGGGGAGTCAGGCCTCGTCTCGAGTGGGGGCATGCACGTGCGCTTTCCTTCCAGGCTGTAGCAGCAATGTCACGCTTCCCGTCGTGTGGATCAAAGGATCTGTTGTTTTCCCTCGAGGCTTTCCGTCGAGGCTTTCCCACAGGGCTGTCCCACGTGCCACCGTGGTGTGAGTCGATCCTCGGCGTGAAAGATGAGCCAGTGCAGGGCAAACAGGCTCCTCTGGAATGGACTGAGACATGTGGGGGACTCTTGGAATGGTGGTACGACCATGGAGTTCCTCTCGCCTTTCCTGTTGAGAGTGCCTCCTCTTGAGATGCGACGGGAACGCCGGGAATTCTTTCCCGTTGAAAGCAGGGAAAGGATCCCTCATCTCGAGCTCCGAGGGGGAAACGGGGCTCCTCTGGATGTGGGCGGGACCATCGTGCTTCCTCTCGAGTGGAGACGGGTATAGAGGTGAACTTCATGAGTTGCATCAAGGGTGTGAAAGACCCTTTCGAAGTTCCAGAGGTTTGTTGTCATTTGTCTCCAGACGCCTCATCGGAAATAGGCCTCATCTCGCCTGGAAGGGAGAACTTCCTGGATTTTCTCGAGTTGCGGCAGGTGTTCTCGAGTTACGACGGGGACCTCAGGGACCCGCCCTGGTGGCCTCAGGAGAGGCCAGTCCCCATGCGAGTTACTAGGGGGCCTCTCGGGATTCCTCTCCGGTCGATTCCGGGGCAAAAAACCTTGTGTGGAGTCAGGGCCGGAACCGAGGATTCCTCTCAGGGGCTGACATGGATCTTTGGGTACTTCTGGAGTCTACCCAGGGGAGTCAGGCCTCGTCTCGAGTGGGGGCATGCACGTGCGCTTTCCTTCCAGGCTGTAGCAGCAATGTCACGCTTCCCGTCGCGTGGATCAAAGGATCTGTGGTTTTCCCTCGAGGCTTTCCATCGAGGCTTTCCCACAGGGCTGTCCAACGTGCCACGGTGGTGTGAGTCGATCCTCGGCGTGAAAGATGAGCCAGTGCAGGGCAAAGAGGTTCCTCTGGAATGGACTGAGACATCTGGGGGACTCTTGGAATGATGGCACGACCATGGAGTTCCTCTCGCCTTTCCTGTTGAGAGTGCCTCCTCTTGAGATGCGACGGGAACGCCGGGAATTCTTTCCCGTTGAAAGCAGGGAAAGGATCCCTCATCTCGAGCTACGAGGGGGAAACTGGGCTCCTCTGGATGTGGGCGGGACCATGGTGCTTCCTCTCGAGTGGAGACGGGTATGGCGGTGAACTTCTTGAGTTGCAGCAAGGATGTGAAAGACCCTTTCGAAGTTCCAGAGGTTAGGTGTCATTAGTCTCCAGAGGCCTCATCGGAAATAGGCCTCATCTCGCCTGGAAGGGAGAACTTCCTGGATTTTCTCGAGTTGCGGCAGGTGTTCTCGAGTTACGACGGGGACCTCAGGGACCCGCCCTGGTGGCCTCAGGAGAGGCCAGTCCCCATGCGAGTTGCTAGGGGGCCTCTCGGGATTCCTCTCCCGTAGATACCGGGGCCAAAAACCTTGTGTGGAGTCAGGGCCGGAACCGAGGATTCCTCTCAGGGGCTGACATGGATCTTTGGGTACTTGTGGAGTCTCCCCAGGGGAGTCAGGCCTCGTCTCGAGTGGGGGCATGCACGTGCGCTTTCCTTCCAGGCTGTAGCAGCAATGTCACGCTTCCCGTGGCGTGGATCAAAGGATCTGTGGTTTTCCCTCGAGGCTTTCCCTCGAGGCTTTCCCACAGGGCTGTCCCACGTGCCACCGTTGTGTGTGTCGATCCTCGGCGTGAAAGATGAGCCAGTGCAGGGCAAAGAGGTTCCTCTGGAATGGATTGAGACATCTGGGGGACTCTTGGAATGGTGGTACGACCATGGAGTTCCTCTCGCCTTTCCTGTTGAGAGTGCCTCCTCTTGAGATGCGACGGGAACGCCGGGAATTCTTTCCCGTTGAAAGCAGGGAAAGGATCCCTCATCTCGAGCTCCGAGGGGGAAACGGGGCTCCTCTGGATGTGGGCGGGACCATCGTGCTTCCTCTCGAGTGGAGACGGTATGGCGGTGAACTTCTTGAGTTGCAGCAAGGGTGTGAAAGACCCTTTCGAAGTTCCAGAGGTTAGGTGTCATTAGTCTCCAGAGGCCTCATCGGAAATAGGCCTCATCTCGCCTGGAAGGGAGAACTTCCTGGATTTTCTCGAGTTGCGGCAGGTGTTCTCGAGTTACGACGGGGACCTCAGGGACCCGCCCTGGTGGCCTCAGGAGAGGCCAGTCCCCATGCGAGTTGCTAGGGGGCCTCTCGGGATTCCCCTCCCGTAGATACCGGGGCCAAAAACCTTGTGTGGAGTCAGGGCCGGAACCGAGGATTCCTCAAAGGGGCTGACATGGATCTTTGGGTACTTGTGGAGTCTCCCCAGGGGAGTCAGGCCTCGTCTCGAGTGGGGTCATGCACGTGCGCTTTCCTTCCAGGCTGTAGCAGCAATGTCACGCTTCCCGTGGCGTGGATCAAAGGATCTGTGGTTTTCCCTCGAGGCTTTCGCTCGAGGCTTTCCCACAGGGCTGTCCCACGTGCCACGGTGGTGTGAGTCGATCCTCGGCGTGAAAGATGAGCCAGTGCAGGGCAAAGAGGCTCCTCTGTAATGGACTGAGACATCTGGGGGACTCTTGGAATGGTGGTACGACCATGGAGTTCCTCTCGCCTTTCCTGTTGAGAGTGCCTCCTCTTGAGATGCGACGGGAACGCCGGGAATTCTTTCCCGTTGAAAGCAGGGAAAGGATCCCTCATCTCGAGCTACGAGGGGGAAACGGGGCTCCTCTGGATGTGGGCGGGACCATCGTGCTTCCTCTCGAGTGGAGACGGGTACGGCGGTGAACTTCTTGAGTTGCAGCAAGGGTGTGAAAGACCCTTTCGAAGTTCCAGAGGTTAGGTGTCATTTGTCTCCAGAGGCCTCATCGGAAATAGGCCTCATCTCGCCTGGAAGGGAGAACTTCCTGGATTTTCTCGAGTTGCGGCAGGTGTTCTCGAGTTACGACGGGAACCTCAGGGACCCGCCCTGGTGGCCTCCGGAGAGGCCTGTCCCCATGCGAGTTGCTAGGGGCCCTCTCGGGATTCCTCTCCCGTCGATACCGGGGCCAAAAACCTTGTGTGGAGTCAGGGCCGGAACCGAGGATTCCTCTCAGGGGCTGAGATGGATCTTTGGGTACTTCTGGAGTCTCCCCAGGGGAGTCAGGCCTCGTCTCGAGTGGGGGCATGCACGTTCGCTTTCCTTCCAGGCTGTAGCAGCAATGTCACGCTTCCCGTCGCGTGGATCAAAGGATCTGTGGTTTTCCCTCGAGGCTTTCCCTCGAGGCTTTCCCACAGGGCTGTCCCACGTGCCACCGTGGTGTGAGTCGATCCTCGGCGTGAAAGATGAGCCAGTGCAGGGCAAAGAGGCTCCTCTGGAATGGACTGAGACATCTGGGGGACTCTTGGAATGGTGGTACGACCATGGAGTTCCTCGCGCCTTTCCTGTTGAGAGTGCCTCCTCTTGAGATGCGACGGGAACGCCGGGAATTCTTTCCCGTTGAAAGCAGGGAATGGATCCCTCATCTCGAGCTCCGAGGGGGAAACGGGGCTCCTCTGGATGTGGGCGGGACCATCGTGCTTCCTCTCGAGTGGAGACGGGTATGGCGGTGAACTTCTTGAGTTGCAGCAAGGGTGTGAAAGACCCTTTCGATGTTCCACGGTTTAGGTGTCATTAGACTCCAGACGCCTCATCGGAAATAGGCCTCATCTCGCCTGGAAGGGAGAACTTCCTGGATTTTCTCGAGTTGCGGCAGGTGTTCTCGAGTTACGACGGGACTTCAGGGACCCGCCCTGGTGGCCTCAGGAGAGGCCAGTCCCAATGCGAGTTGCTAGGGGGCCTCTTGGGATTCCTCTCCGGTCGATACCGGGGCAAAAAACCTTGTGTGGAGTCAGGGCCGGAACCGAGGATTCCTCTCAGGGGCTGACATGGATCTTTGGGTACTTGTGGAGTCTCCCCAGGGGAGTCAGGCCTCGTCTCGAGTGGGGGCATGCACGTGCGCTTTCCTTCCAGGCTGTAGCAGCAATGTCACGCTTCCCGTCGTGTGGATCAAAGGATCTGTTGTTTTCCCTCGAGGCTTTCCGTCGAGGCTTTCCCACAGGGCTGTCCCACGTGCCACCGTGGTGTGAGTCGATCCTCGGCGTGAAAGATGAGCCAGTGCAGGGCAAACAGGCTCCTCTGGAATGGACTGAGACATGTGGGGGACTCTTGGAATGGTGGTACGACCATGGAGTTCCTCTCGCCTTTCCTGTTGAGAGTGCCTCCTCTTGAGATGCGACGGGAACGCCGGGAATTCTTTCCCGTTGAAAGCAGGGAAAGGATCCCTCATCTCGAGCTCCGAGGGGGAAACGGGGCTCCTCTGGATGTGGGCGGGACCATCGTGCTTCCTCTCGAGTGGAGACGGGTATAGAGGTGAACTTCATGAGTTGCATCAAGGGTGTGAAAGACCCTTTCGAAGTTCCAGAGGTTTGTTGTCATTTGTCTCCAGACGCCTCATCGGAAATAGGCCTCATCTCGCCTGGAAGGGAGAACTTCCTGGATTTTCTCGAGTTGCGGCAGGTGTTCTCGAGTTACGACGGGGACCTCAGGGACCCGCCCTGGTGGCCTCAGGAGAGGCCAGTCCCCATGCGAGTTACTAGGGGGCCTCTCGGGATTCCTCTCCGGTCGATTCCGGGGCAAAAAACCTTGTGTGGAGTCAGGGCCGGAACCGAGGATTCCTCTCAGGGGCTGACATGGATCTTTGGGTACTTCTGGAGTCTACCCAGGGGAGTCAGGCCTCGTCTCGAGTGGGGGCATGCACGTGCGCTTTCCTTCCAGGCTGTAGCAGCAATGTCACGCTTCCCGTCGCGTGGATCAAAGGATCTGTGGTTTTCCCTCGAGGCTTTCCATCGAGGCTTTCCCACAGGGCTGTCCAACGTGCCACGGTGGTGTGAGTCGATCCTCGGCGTGAAAGATGAGCCAGTGCAGGGCAAAGAGGTTCCTCTGGAATGGACTGAGACATCTGGGGGACTCTTGGAATGATGGCACGACCATGGAGTTCCTCTCGCCTTTCCTGTTGAGAGTGCCTCCTCTTGAGATGCGACGGGAACGCCGGGAATTCTTTCCCGTTGAAAGCAGGGAAAGGATCCCTCATCTCGAGCTACGAGGGGGAAACTGGGCTCCTCTGGATGTGGGCGGGACCATGGTGCTTCCTCTCGAGTGGAGACGGGTATGGCGGTGAACTTCTTGAGTTGCAGCAAGGATGTGAAAGACCCTTTCGAAGTTCCAGAGGTTAGGTGTCATTAGTCTCCAGAGGCCTCATCGGAAATAGGCCTCATCTCGCCTGGAAGGGAGAACTTCCTGGATTTTCTCGAGTTGCGGCAGGTGTTCTCGAGTTACGACGGGGACCTCAGGGACCCGCCCTGGTGGCCTCAGGAGAGGCCAGTCCCCATGCGAGTTGCTAGGGGGCCTCTCGGGATTCCTCTCCCGTAGATACCGGGGCCAAAAACCTTGTGTGGAGTCAGGGCCGGAACCGAGGATTCCTCTCAGGGGCTGACATGGATCTTTGGGTACTTGTGGAGTCTCCCCAGGGGAGTCAGGCCTCGTCTCGAGTGGGGGCATGCACGTGCGCTTTCCTTCCAGGCTGTAGCAGCAATGTCACGCTTCCCGTGGCGTGGATCAAAGGATCTGTGGTTTTCCCTCGAGGCTTTCCCTCGAGGCTTTCCCACAGGGCTGTCCCACGTGCCACCGTTGTGTGTGTCGATCCTCGGCGTGAAAGATGAGCCAGTGCAGGGCAAAGAGGTTCCTCTGGAATGGATTGAGACATCTGGGGGACTCTTGGAATGGTGGTACGACCATGGAGTTCCTCTCGCCTTTCCTGTTGAGAGTGCCTCCTCTTGAGATGCGACGGGAACGCCGGGAATTCTTTCCCGTTGAAAGCAGGGAAAGGATCCCTCATCTCGAGCTCCGAGGGGGAAACGGGGCTCCTCTGGATGTGGGCGGGACCATCGTGCTTCCTCTCGAGTGGAGACGGTATGGCGGTGAACTTCTTGAGTTGCAGCAAGGGTGTGAAAGACCCTTTCGAAGTTCCAGAGGTTAGGTGTCATTAGTCTCCAGAGGCCTCATCGGAAATAGGCCTCATCTCGCCTGGAAGGGAGAACTTCCTGGATTTTCTCGAGTTGCGGCAGGTGTTCTCGAGTTACGACGGGGACCTCAGGGACCCGCCCTGGTGGCCTCAGGAGAGGCCAGTCCCCATGCGAGTTGCTAGGGGGCCTCTCGGGATTCCCCTCCCGTAGATACCGGGGCCAAAAACCTTGTGTGGAGTCAGGGCCGGAACCGAGGATTCCTCAAAGGGGCTGACATGGATCTTTGGGTACTTGTGGAGTCTCCCCAGGGGAGTCAGGCCTCGTCTCGAGTGGGGTCATGCACGTGCGCTTTCCTTCCAGGCTGTAGCAGCAATGTCACGCTTCCCGTGGCGTGGATCAAAGGATCTGTGGTTTTCCCTCGAGGCTTTCGCTCGAGGCTTTCCCACAGGGCTGTCCCACGTGCCACGGTGGTGTGAGTCGATCCACGGCGTGAAAGATGAGCCAGTGCAGGGCAAAGAGGCTCCTCTGTAATGGACTGAGACATCTGGGGGACTCTTGGAATGGTGGTACGACCATGGAGTTCCTCTCGCCTTTCCTGTTGAGAGTGCCTCCTCTTGAGATGCGACGGGAACGCCGGGAATTCTTTCCCGTTGAAAGCAGGGAAAGGATCCCTCATCTCGAGCTACGAGGGGGAAACGGGGCTCCTCTGGATGTGGGCGGGACCATCGTGCTTCCTCTCGAGTGGAGACGGGTACGGCGGTGAACTTCTTGAGTTGCAGCAAGGGTGTGAAAGACCCTTTCGAAGTTCCAGAGGTTAGGTGTCATTTGTCTCCAGAGGCCTCATCGGAAATAGGCCTCATCTCGCCTGGAAGGGAGAACTTCCTGGATTTTCTCGAGTTGCGGCAGGTGTTCTCGAGTTACGACGGGAACCTCAGGGACCCGCCCTGGTGGCCTCCGGAGAGGCCTGTCCCCATGCGAGTTGCTAGGGGCCCTCTCGGGATTCCTCTCCCGTCGATACCGGGGCCAAAAACCTTGTGTGGAGTCAGGGCCGGAACCGAGGATTCCTCTCAGGGGCTGAGATGGATCTTTGGGTACTTCTGGAGTCTCCCCAGGGGAGTCAGGCCTCGTCTCGAGTGGGGGCATGCACGTTCGCTTTCCTTCCAGGCTGTAGCAGCAATGTCACGCTTCCCGTCGCGTGGATCAAAGGATCTGTGGTTTTCCCTCGAGGCTTTCCCTCGAGGCTTTCCCACAGGGCTGTCCCACGTGCCACCGTGGTGTGAGTCGATCCTCGGCGTGAAAGATGAGCCAGTGCAGGGCAAAGAGGCTCCTCTGGAATGGACTGAGACATCTGGGGGACTCTTGGAATGGTGGTACGACCATGGAGTTCCTCGCGCCTTTCCTGTTGAGAGTGCCTCCTCTTGAGATGCGACGGGAACGCCGGGAATTCTTTCCCGTTGAAAGCAGGGAATGGATCCCTCATCTCGAGCTCCGAGGGGGAAACGGGGCTCCTCTGGATGTGGGCGGGACCATCGTGCTTCCTCTCGAGTGGAGACGGGTATGGCGGTGAACTTCTTGAGTTGCAGCAAGGGTGTGAAAGACCCTTTCGATGTTCCACGGTTTAGGTGTCATTAGACTCCAGACGCCTCATCGGAAATAGGCCTCATCTCGCCTGGAAGGGAGAACTTCCTGGATTTTCTCGAGTTGCGGCAGGTGTTCTCGAGTTACGACGGGACTTCAGGGACCCGCCCTGGTGGCCTCAGGAGAGGCCAGTCCCAATGCGAGTTGCTAGGGGGCCTCTTGGGATTCCTCTCCGGTCGATACCGGGGCAAAAAACCTTGTGTGGAGTCAGGGCCGGAACCGAGGATTCCTCTCAGGGGCTGACATGGATCTTTGGGTACTTGTGGAGTCTCCCCAGGGGAGTCAGGCCTCGTCTCGAGTGGGGGCATGCACGTGCGCTTTCCTTCCAGGCTGTAGCAGCAATGTCACGCTTCCCGTCGTGTGGATCAAAGGATCTGTTGTTTTCCCTCGAGGCTTTCCGTCGAGGCTTTCCCACAGGGCTGTCCCACGTGCCACCGTGGTGTGAGTCGATCCTCGGCGTGAAAGATGAGCCAGTGCAGGGCAAACAGGCTCCTCTGGAATGGACTGAGACATGTGGGGGACTCTTGGAATGGTGGTACGACCATGGAGTTCCTCTCGCCTTTCCTGTTGAGAGTGCCTCCTCTTGAGATGCGACGGGAACGCCGGGAATTCTTTCCCGTTGAAAGCAGGGAAAGGATCCCTCATCTCGAGCTCCGAGGGGGAAACGGGGCTCCTCTGGATGTGGGCGGGACCATCGTGCTTCCTCTCGAGTGGAGACGGGTATAGAGGTGAACTTCATGAGTTGCATCAAGGGTGTGAAAGACCCTTTCGAAGTTCCAGAGGTTTGTTGTCATTTGTCTCCAGACGCCTCATCGGAAATAGGCCTCATCTCGCCTGGAAGGGAGAACTTCCTGGATTTTCTCGAGTTGCGGCAGGTGTTCTCGAGTTACGACGGGGACCTCAGGGACCCGCCCTGGTGGCCTCAGGAGAGGCCAGTCCCCATGCGAGTTACTAGGGGGCCTCTCGGGATTCCTCTCCGGTCGATTCCGGGGCAAAAAACCTTGTGTGGAGTCAGGGCCGGAACCGAGGATTCCTCTCAGGGGCTGACATGGATCTTTGGGTACTTCTGGAGTCTACCCAGGGGAGTCAGGCCTCGTCTCGAGTGGGGGCATGCACGTGCGCTTTCCTTCCAGGCTGTAGCAGCAATGTCACGCTTCCCGTCGCGTGGATCAAAGGATCTGTGGTTTTCCCTCGAGGCTTTCCATCGAGGCTTTCCCACAGGGCTGTCCAACGTGCCACGGTGGTGTGAGTCGATCCTCGGCGTGAAAGATGAGCCAGTGCAGGGCAAAGAGGTTCCTCTGGAATGGACTGAGACATCTGGGGGACTCTTGGAATGATGGCACGACCATGGAGTTCCTCTCGCCTTTCCTGTTGAGAGTGCCTCCTCTTGAGATGCGACGGGAACGCCGGGAATTCTTTCCCGTTGAAAGCAGGGAAAGGATCCCTCATCTCGAGCTACGAGGGGGAAACTGGGCTCCTCTGGATGTGGGCGGGACCATGGTGCTTCCTCTCGAGTGGAGACGGGTATGGCGGTGAACTTCTTGAGTTGCAGCAAGGATGTGAAAGACCCTTTCGAAGTTCCAGAGGTTAGGTGTCATTAGTCTCCAGAGGCCTCATCGGAAATAGGCCTCATCTCGCCTGGAAGGGAGAACTTCCTGGATTTTCTCGAGTTGCGGCAGGTGTTCTCGAGTTACGACGGGGACCTCAGGGACCCGCCCTGGTGGCCTCAGGAGAGGCCAGTCCCCATGCGAGTTGCTAGGGGGCCTCTCGGGATTCCTCTCCCGTAGATACCGGGGCCAAAAACCTTGTGTGGAGTCAGGGCCGGAACCGAGGATTCCTCTCAGGGGCTGACATGGATCTTTGGGTACTTGTGGAGTCTCCCCAGGGGAGTCAGGCCTCGTCTCGAGTGGGGGCATGCACGTGCGCTTTCCTTCCAGGCTGTAGCAGCAATGTCACGCTTCCCGTGGCGTGGATCAAAGGATCTGTGGTTTTCCCTCGAGGCTTTCCCTCGAGGCTTTCCCACAGGGCTGTCCCACGTGCCACCGTTGTGTGTGTCGATCCTCGGCGTGAAAGATGAGCCAGTGCAGGGCAAAGAGGTTCCTCTGGAATGGATTGAGACATCTGGGGGACTCTTGGAATGGTGGTACGACCATGGAGTTCCTCTCGCCTTTCCTGTTGAGAGTGCCTCCTCTTGAGATGCGACGGGAACGCCGGGAATTCTTTCCCGTTGAAAGCAGGGAAAGGATCCCTCATCTCGAGCTCCGAGGGGGAAACGGGGCTCCTCTGGATGTGGGCGGGACCATCGTGCTTCCTCTCGAGTGGAGACGGTATGGCGGTGAACTTCTTGAGTTGCAGCAAGGGTGTGAAAGACCCTTTCGAAGTTCCAGAGGTTAGGTGTCATTAGTCTCCAGAGGCCTCATCGGAAATAGGCCTCATCTCGCCTGGAAGGGAGAACTTCCTGGATTTTCTCGAGTTGCGGCAGGTGTTCTCGAGTTACGACGGGGACCTCAGGGACCCGCCCTGGTGGCCTCAGGAGAGGCCAGTCCCCATGCGAGTTGCTAGGGGGCCTCTCGGGATTCCTCTCCCGTCGATACCGGGGCCAAAAACCTTGTGTGGAGTCAGGGCCGGAACCAAGGATTCCTCTCAGGGGCTGACATGGATCTTTGGGTACTTCTGGAGTCTCCCCAGGGGAGTCAGGCCTCGTCTCGAGTGGGGGCATGCACGTGCGCTTTCCTTCCAGGCTGTAGCACCAATGTCACGCTTCCCGTCGCGTGGATCAAAGGATCTGTGGTTTTCCCTCGAGGCTTTCCCTCGAGGCTTTCCCACAGGGCTGTCCCACGTGCCACCGTGGTGTGAGTCGATCCTCGGCGTGAAAGATGAGCCAGTGCAGGGCAAAGAGGTTCCTCTGGAATGGACTGAGACATCTGGGGGACTCTTGGAATGGTGGTACGACCATGGAGTTCCTCTCGCCTTTCCTGTTGAGAGTGCCTCCTCTTGAGATGCGACGGGAACGCCGGGAATTCTTTCCCGTTGAAAGCAGGGAAAGGATCCCTCATCTCGAGCTACGAGGGGGAAACTGGGCTCCTCTGGATGTGGGCGGGACGATCGTGCTTCCTCTCGAGTGGACACGGGTATGGCGCTGAACTTCTTGAGTTGCAGCAAGGGTGTGAAAGACCCTTTCGAAGTTCCAGAGGTTAGGTGTCATTAGTCTCCAGAGGCCTCATCGGAAATAGGCCTCATCTCGCCTGGAAGGGAGAACTTCCTGGATTTTCTCGAGTTGCGGCAGGTGTTCTCGAGTTACGACGGGGACCTCAGGGACCCGCCCTGGTGGCCTCAGGAGAGGCCAGTCCCCATGCGAGTTACTAGGGGGCCTCTCGGGATTCCTATCCGGTCGATACCGGGGCAAAAAACCTTGTGTGGAGTCAGGGCCGGAACCGAGGATTCCTCTCAGGGGCTGACATGGATCTTTGGGTACTTCTGGAGTCTCCCCAGGGGAGTCAGGCCTCGTCTCGAGTGGGGGCATGCACGTGCGCTTTCCTTCCAGGCTGTAGCAGCAATGTCACGCTTCCCGTAGCGTGGATCAAAGGATCTGTGGTTTTCCCTCGAGGCTTTCGCTCGAGGCTTTCCCACAGGGCTGTCCCACGTGCCACGGTGGTGTGAGTCGATCCTCGGCGTGAAAGATGAGCCAGTGCAGGGCAAAGAGGTTCCTCTGGAATGGACTGAGACATCTGGGGGACTCTTGGAATGGTGGTACGACCATGGAGTTCCTCTCGCCTTTCCTGTTGAGAGTGCCTCCTCTTGAGATGCGACGGGAACGCCGGGAATTCTTTCCCGTTGAAAGCAGGGAAAGGATCCCTCATCTCGAGCTACGAGGGGGAAACTGGGCTCCTCTGGATGTGGGCGGGACCATCGTGCTTCCTCTCGAGTGGAGACGGGTATGGCGGTGAACTTCTTGAGTTGCAGCAAGGATGTGAAAGACCCTTTCGAAGTTCCAGAGGTTAGGTGTCATTAGTCTCCAGAGGCCTCATCGGAAATAGGCCTCATCTCGCCTGGAAGGGAGAACTTCCTGGATTTTCTCGAGTTGCGGCAGGTGTTCTCGAGTTACGACGGGGACCTCAGGGACCCGCCCTGGTGGCCTCAGGAGAGGCCAGTCCCCATGCGAGTTGCTAGGGGGCCTCTCGGGATTCCTCTCCCGTAGATACCGGGGCCAAAAACCTTGTGTGGAGTCAGGGCCGGAACCGAGGATTCCTCAAAGGGGCTGACATGGATCTTTGGGTACTTGTGGAGTCTCCCCAGGGGAGTCAGGCCTCGTCTCGAGTGGGGTCATGCACGTGCGCTTTCCTTCCAGGCTGTAGCAGCAATGTCACGCTTCCCGTGGCGTGGATCAAAGGATCTGTGGTTTTCCCTCGAGGCTTTCGCTCGAGGCTTTCCCACAGGGCTGTCCCACGTGCCACGGTGGTGTGAGTCGATCCTCGGCGTGAAAGATGAGCCAGTGCAGGGCAAAGAGGTTCCTCTGGAATGGACTGAGACATCTGGGGGACTCTTGGAATGGTGGTAAGACCATGGAGTTCCTCTCGCCTTTCCTGTTGAGAGTGCCTCCTCTTGAGATGCGCCGGGAACGCCGGGAATTCTTTCCCGTTGAAAGCAGGGAAAGGATCCCTCATCTCGAGCTACGAGGGGGAAACTGGGCTCCTCTGGATGTGGGCGGGACCATCGTGCTTCCTCTCGAGTGGAGACGGGTATGGCGGTGAACTTCTTGAGTTGCAGCAAGGATGTGAAAGACCCTTTCGAAGTTCCAGAGGTTAGGTGTCATTAGTCTCCAGAGGCCTCATCGGAAATAGGCCTCATCTCGCCTGGAAGGGAGAACTTCCTGGATTTTCTCGAGTTGCGGCAGGTGTTCTCGAGTTACGACGGGGACCTCAGGGACCCGCCCTGGTGGCCTCAGGAGAGGCCAGTCCCCATGCGAGTTGCTAGGGGGCCTCTCGGGATTCCTCTCCCGTAGATACCGGGGCCAAAAACCTTGTGTGGAGTCAGGGCCGGAACCGAGGATTCCTCTCAGGGGCTGACATGGATCTTTGGGTACTTGTGGAGTCTCCCCAGGGGAGTCAGGCCTCGTCTCGAGTGGGGGCATGCACGTGCGCTATCCTTCTAGGCTGTAGCAGCAATGTCACGCTTCCCGTGGCGTGGATCAAAGGATCTGTGGTTTTCCCTCGAGGCTTTCCCTCGAGGCTTTCCCACAGGGCTGTCCCACGTGCCACCGTTGTGTGTGTCGATCCTCGGCGTGAAAGATGAGCCAGTGCAGGGCAAAGAGGTTCCTCTGGAATGGACTGAGACATCTGGGGGACTCTTGGAATGGTGGTACGACCATGGAGTTCCTCTCGCCTTTCCTGTTGAGAGTGCCTCCTCTTGAGATGCGACGGGAACGCCGGGAATTCTTTCCCGTTGAAAGCAGGGAAAGGATCCCTCATCTCGAGCTCCGAGGGGGAAACGGGGCTCCTCTGGATGTGGGCGGGACCATCGTACTTCCTCTCGAGTGGAGACGGTATGGCGGTGAACTTCTTGAGTTGCAGCAAGGGTGTGAAAGACCCTTTCGAAGTTCCAGAGGTTAGGTGTCATTAGTCTCCAGACGCCTCATCGGAAATAGGCCTCATCTCGCCTGGAAGGGAGAACTTCCTGGATTTTCTCGAGTTGCGGCAGGTGTTCTCGAGTTACGACGGGGACCTCAGGGACCCGCCCTGGTGGCCTCAGGAGAGGCCAGTCCCCATGCGAGTTGCTAGGGGGCCTCTCGGGATTCCTCTCCCGTAGATACCGGGGCCAAAAACCTTGTGTGGATTCAGGGCCGGAACCGAGGATTCCTCTCAGGGGCTGACATGGATCTTTGGGTACTTCTGGAGTCTCCCCAGGGGAGTCAGGCCTCGTCTCGAGTGGGGGCATGCACGTGCGCTTTCCTTCCAGGCTGTAGCAGCAATGTCACGCTTCCCGTGGCGTGGATCAAAGTATCTGCGGTTTTCCCTCGAGGCTTTCGCTCGAGGCTTTCCCACAGGGCTGTCCCACGTGCCACGGTGGTGTGAGTCGATCCTCGGCGTGAAAGATGAGCCAGTGCAGGGCAAAGAGGTTCCTCTGGAATGGACTGAGACATCTGGGGGACTCTTGGAATGATGGTACGACCATGGAGTTCCTCTCGCCTTTCCTGTTGAGAGTGCCTCCTCTTGAGATGCGACGGGAACGCCGGGAATTCTTTCCCGTTGAAAGCAGGGAAAGGATCCCTCATCTCGAGCTACGAGGGGGAAACTGGGCTCCTCTGGATGTGGGCGGGACCATGGTGCTTCCTCTCGAGTGGAGACGGGTATGGCGGTGAACTTCTTGAGTTGCAGCAAGGATGTGAAAGACCCTTTCGAAGTTCCAGAGGTTAGGTGTCATTAGTCTCCAGAGGCCTCATCGGAAATAGGCCTCATCTCGCCTGGAAGGGAGAACTTCCTGGATTTTCTCGAGTTGCGGCAGGTGTTCTCGAGTTACGACGGGGACCTCAGGGACCCGCCCTGGTGGCCTCAGGAGAGGCCAGTCCCCATGCGAGTTGCTAGGGGGCCTCTCGGGATTCCTCTCCCGTAGATACCGGGGCCAAAAACCTTGTGTGGAGTCAGGGCCGGAACCGAGGATTCCTCTCAGGGGCTGACATGGATCTTTGGGTACTTGTGGAGTCTCCCCAGGGGAGTCAGGCCTCGTCTCGAGTGGGGGCATGCACGTGCGCTTTCCTTCCAGGCTGTAGCAGCAATGTCACGCTTCCCGTGGCGTGGATCAAAGGATCTGTGGTTTTCCCTCGAGGCTTTCCCTCGAGGCTTTCCCACAGGGCTGTCCCACGTGCCACCGTTGTGTGTGTCGATCCTCGGCGTGAAAGATGAGCCAGTGCAGGGCAAAGAGGTTCCTCTGGAATGGACTGAGACATCTGGGGGACTCTTGGAATGGTGGTACGACCATGGAATTCCTCTCGCCTTTCCTGTTGAGAGTGCCTCCTCTTGAGATGCGACGGGAACGCCGGGAATTCTTTCCCGTTGAAAGCAGGGAAAGGATCCCTCATCTCGAGCTCCGAGGGGGAAACGGGGCTCCTCTGGATGTGGGCGGGACCATCGTGCTTCCTCTCGAGTGGAGACGGTATGGCGGTGAACTTCTTGAGGTGCAGCAAGGGTGTGAAAGACCCTTTCGAAGTTCCAGAGGTTAGGTGTCATTAGTCTCCAGACGCCTCATCGGAAATAGGCCTCATCTCGCCTGGAAGGGAGAACTTCCTGGATTTTCTCGAGTTGCGGCAGGTGTTCTCGAGTTACGACGGGGACCTCAGGGACCCGCCCTGGTGGCCTCAGGAGAGGCCAGTCCCCATGCGAGTTGCTAGGGGGCCTCTCGGGATTCCTCTCCCGTGGATACCGGGGCCAAAAACCTTGTGTGGAGTCAGGGCCGGAACCGAGGATTCCTCTCAGGGGCTGACATGGATCTTTGGGTACTTGTGGAGTCTCCCCAGGGGAGTCAGGCCTCGTCTCGAGTGGGGGCATGCACGTGCGCTTTCCTTCCAGGCTGTAGCAGCAATGTCACGCTTCCCGTGGCGTGGATCAAAGGTTCTGTGGTTTTCCCTCGAGGCTTTCCCTCGAGGCTTTCCCACAGGGCTGTCCCACGTTCCACCGTTGTGTGTGTCGATCCTCGGCGTGAAAGATGAGCCAGTGCAGGGCAAAGAGGTTCCTCTGGAATGGACTGAGACATCTGGGGGACTCTTGGAATGGTGGTACGACCATGGAGTTCCTCTCGCCTTTCCTGTTGAGAGTGCCTCCTCTTGAGATGCGACGGGAACGCCGGGAATTCTTTCCCGTTGAAAGCAGGGAAAGGATCCCTCATCTCGAGCTCCGAGGGGGAAACGGGGCTCCTCTGGATGTGGGCGGGACCATCGTGCTTCCTCTCGAGTGGAGACGGTATGGCGGTGAACTTCTTGAGTTGCAGCAAGGGTGTGAAAGACCCTTTCGAAGTTCCAGAGGTTAGGTGTCATTAGTCTCCAGACGCCTCATCGGAAATAGGCCTCATCTCGCCTGGAAGGGAGAACTTCCTGGATTTTCTCGAGTTGCGGCAGGTGTTCTCGAGTTACGACGGGGACCTCAGGGACCCGCCCTGGTGGCCTCAGGAGAGGCCAGTCCCCATGCGAGTTGCTAGGGGGCCTCTCGGGATTCCTCTCCCGTGGATACCGGGGCCAAAAACCTTGTGTGGAGTCAGGGCCGGAACCGAGGATTCCTCTCAGGGGGTGACATGGATCTTTGGGTACTTGTGGAGTCTCCCCAGGGGAGTCAGGCCTCGTCTCGAGTGGGGGCATGCACGTGCGCTTTCCTTCCAGGCTGTAGCAGCAATGTCACGCTTCCCGTGGCGTGGATCAAAGGATCTGTGGTTTTCCCTCGAGGCTTTCCCTCGAGGCTTTCCCACAGGGCTGTCCCACGTTCCACCGTTGTGTGTGTCGATCCTCGGCGTGAAAGATGAGCCAGTGCAGGGCAAAGAGGTTCCTCTGGAATGGACTGAGACATCTGGGGGACTCTTGGAATGGTGGTACGACCATGGAGTTCCTCTCGCCTTTCCTGTTGAGAGTGCCTCCTCTTGAGATGCGACGGGAACGCCGGGAATTCTTTCCCGTTGAAAGCAGGGAAAGGATCCCTCATCTCGAGCTCCGAGGGGGAAACGGGGCTCCTCTGGATGTGGGCGGGACCATCGTGCTTCCTCTCGAGTGGAGACGGTATGGCGGTGAACTTCTTGAGTTGCAGCAAGGGTGTGAAAGACCCTTTCGAAGTTCCAGAGGTTAGGTGTCATTAGTCTCCAGACGCCTCATCGGAAATAGGCCTCATCTCGCCTGGAAGGGAGAACTTCCTGGATTTTCTCGAGTTGCGGCAGGTGTTCTCGAGTTACGACGGGGACCTCAGGGACCCGCCCTGGTGGCCTCAGGAGAGGCCAGTCCCCATGCGAGTTGCTAGGGGGCCTCTCGGGATTCCTCTCCCGTGGATACCGGGGCCAAAAACCTTGTGTGGAGTCAGGGCCGGAACCGAGGATTCCTCTCAGGGGGTGACATGGATCTTTGGGTACTTGTGGAGTCTCCCCAGGGGAGTCAGGCCTCGTCTCGAGTGGGGGCATGCACGTGCGCTTTCCTTCCAGGCTGTAGCAGCAATGTCACGCTTCCCGTGGCGTGGATCAAAGGTTCTGTGGTTTTCCCTCGAGGCTTTCCCTCGAGGCTTTCCCACAGGGCTGTCCCACGTTCCACCGTTGTGTGTGTCGATCCTCGGCGTGAAAGATGAGCCAGTGCAGGGCAAAGAGGTTCCTCTGGAATGGACTGAGACATCTGGGGGACTCTTGGAATGGTGGTACGACCATGGAGTTCCTCTCGCCTTTCCTGTTGAGAGTGCCTCCTCTTGAGATGCGACGGGAATGCCGGGAATTCTTTCCCGTTGAAAGCAGGGAAAGGATCCCTCATCTCGAGCTCCGAGGGGGAAACGGGGCTCCTCTGGATGTGGGCGGGACCATCGTGCTTCCTCTCGAGTGGAGACGGTATGGCGGTGAACTTCTTGAGTTGCAGCAAGGGTGTGAAAGACCCTTTCGAAGTTCCAGAGGTTAGGTGTCATTAGTCTCCAGACGCCTCATCGGAAATAGGCCTCATCTCGCCTGGAAGGGAGAACTTCCTGGATTTTCTCGAGTTGCGGCAGGTGTTCTCGAGTTACGACGGGGACCTCAGGGACCCGCCCTGGTGGCCTCAGGAGAGGCCAGTCCCCATGCGAGTTGCTAGGGGGCCTCTCGGGATTCCTCTCCCGTGGATACCGGGGCCAAAAACCTTGTGTGGAGTCAGGGCCGGAACCGAGGATTCCTCTCAGGGGGTGACATGGATCTTTGGGTACTTGTGGAGTCTCCCCAGGGGAGTCAGGCCTCGTCTCGAGTGGGGGCATGCACGTGCGCTTTCCTTCCAGGCTGTAGCACCAATGTCACGCTTCCCGTAGCGTGAATCAAAGGATCTGTGGTTTTCCCTCGAGGCTTTCCCTCGAGGCTTTCCCACAGGGCTGTCCCACGTGCCACCGTGGTGTGAGTCGATCCTCGGCGTGAAAGATCAGCCAGTGCAGGGCAAAGAGGTTCCTCTGGAATGGACTGAGACATCTGGGGGACTCTTGGAATGGTGGTACGACCATGGAGTTCCTCTCGCCTTTCCTGTTGAGAGTGCCTCCCCTTGAGATGCGACGGGAACGCCGGGAATTCTTTCCCGTTGAAAGCAGGGAAAGGATCCCTCATCTCGAGCTACGAGGGGGAAACTGGGCTACTCTGGATGTGGGCGGGACGATCGTGCTTCCTCTCGAGTGGACACGGGTATGGCGCTGAACTTCTTGAGTTGCAGCAAGGGTGTGAAAGACCCTTTCGAAGTTCCAGAGGTTAGGTGTCATTCGTCTCCAGACGCCTCATCGGAAATAGGCCTCATCTCGCCTGGAAGGGAGAACTTCCTGGATTTTCTCGAGTTGCGGCAGGTGTTCTCGAGTTACGACGGGGACCTCAGGGACCCGCCCTGGTGGCCTCAGGAGAGGCCAGTCCCCATGCGAGTTACTAGGGGGCCTCTCGGGATTCCTCTCCGGTCGATACCGGGGCAAAAAACCTTGTGTGGAGTCAGGGCCGGAACCGAGGATTCCTCTCAGGGGCTGACATGGATCTTTGGGTACTTCTGGAGTCTCCCCAGGGGAGTCAGGCCTCGTCTCGAGTGGGGGCATGCACGTGCGCTTTCCTTCCAGGCTGTAGCAGCAATGTCACGCTTCCCGTAGCGTGGATCAAAGGATCTGTGGTTTTCCCTCGAGGCTTTCGCTCGAGGCTTTCCCACAGGGCTGTCCCACGTGCCACGGTGGTGTGAGTCGATCCTCGGCGTGAAAGATGAGCCAGTGCAGGGCAAAGAGGTTCCTCTGGAATGGACTGAGACATCTGGGGGACTCTTGGAATGATGGTACGACCATGGAGTTCCTCTCGCCTTTCCTGTTGAGAGTGCCTCCTCTTGAGATGCGACGGGAACGCCGGGAATTCTTTCCCGTTGAAAGCAGGGAAAGGATCCCTCATCTCGAGCTACGAGGGGGAAACTGGGCTCCTCTGGATGTGGGCGGGACCATCGTGCTTCCTCTCGAGTGGAGACGGGTATGGCGGTGAACTTCTTGAGTTGCAGCAAGGATGTGAAAGACCCTTTCGAAGTTCCAGAGGTTAGGTGTCATTAGTCTCCAGAGGCCTCATCGGAAATAGGCCTCATCTCGCCTGGAAGGGAGAACTTCCTGGATTTTCTCGAGTTGCGGCAGGTGTTCTCGAGTTACGACGGGGACCTCAGGGACCCGCCCTGGTGGCCTCAGGAGAGGCCAGTCCCAATGCGAGTTGCTAGGGGGCCTCTCGGGATTCCTCTCCCGTAGATACCGGGGCCAAAAACCTTGTGTGGAGTCAGGGCCGGAACCGAGGATTCCTCTCAGGGGCTGACATGGATCTTTGGGTACTTGTGGAGTCTCCCCAGGGGAGTCAGGCCTCGTCTCGAGTGGGGGCATGCACGTGCGCTTTCCTTCCAGGCTGTAGCAGCAATGTCACGCTTCCCGTGGCGTGGATCAAAGGATCTGTGGTTTTCCCTCGAGGCTTTCCCTCGAGGCTTTCCCACAGTGCTGTCCCACGTGCCACCGTTGTGTGTGTCGATCCTCGGCGTGAAAGATGAGCCAGTGCAGGGCAAGGAGGTTCCTCTGGAATGGACTGAGACATCTGGGGGACTCTTGGAATGGTGGTACGACCATGGAGTTCCTCTCGCCTTTCCTGTTGAGAGTGCCTCCTCTTGAGATGCGACGGGAACGCCGGGAATTCTTTCCCGTTGAAAGCAGGGAAAGGATCCCTCTTCTCGAGCTCCGAGGGGGAAACGGGGCTCCTCTGGATGTGGGCGGGACCATCGTGCTTCCTCTCGAGTGGAGACGGTATGGCGGTGAACTTCTTGAGTTGCAGCAAGGGTGTGAAAGACCCTTTCGAAGTTCCAGAGGTTAGGTGTCATTAGTCTCCAGACGCCTCATCGGAAATAGGCCTCATCTCGCCTGGAAGGGAGAACTTCCTGGATTTTCTCGATTTGCGGCAGGTGTTCTCGAGTTACGACGGGGACCTCAGGGACCCGCCCTGGTGGCCTCAGGAGAGGCCAGTCCCCATGCGAGTTGCTAGGGGGCCTCTCGGGATTCCTCTCCCGTCGATACCGGGGCCAAAAACCTTGTGTGGAGTCAGGGCCGGAACCAAGGATTCCTCTCAGGGGCTGACATGGATCTTTGGGTACTTCTGGAGTCTCCCCAGGGGAGTCAGGCCTCGTCTCGAGTGGGGGCATGCACGTGCGCTTTCCTTCCAGGCTGTAGCACCAATGTCACGCTTCCCGTAGCGTGGATCAAAGGATCTGTGGTTTTCCCTCGAGGCTTTCCCTCGAGGCTTTCCCACAGGGCTGTCCCACGTGCCACCGTGGTGTGAGTCGATCCTCGGCGTGAACGATCAGCCAGTGCAGGGCAAAGAGGTTCCTCTGGAATGGACTGAGACATCTGGGGGACTCTTGGAATGGTGGTACGACCATGGAGTTCCTCTCGAATTTCCTGTTGAGAGTGCCTCCTCTTGAGATGCGACGGGAACGCCGAGAATTCTTTCCCGTTGAAAGCAGGGAAAGGATCCCTCATCTCGAGCTACGAGGGGGAAACTGGGCTCCTCTGGATGTGGGCGGGACGATCGTGCTTCCTCTCGAGTGGACACGGGTATGGCGCTGAACTTCTTGAGTTGCAGCAAGGGTGTGAAAGACCCTTTCGAAGTTCCAGAGGTTAGGTGTCATTCGTCTCCAAACACCTCATCGGAAATAGGCCTCATCTCGCCTGGAAGGGAGAACTTCCTGGATTTTCTCGAGTTGCGACAGGTGTTCTCGAGTTACGACGGGGACCTCAGGGACCCGCCCTGGTGGCCTCAGGAGAGGCCAGTCCCCATGCGAGTTGCTAGGGGGCCTCTCGGGATTCCTCTCCCATCGATACTGGGGCAAAAACCTTGTGTGGAGTCAGGGCCGGAACCGAGGATTCCTCTCAGGGGCTGACATGGATCTTTGGGTACTTCTGGAGTCTCCCCAGGGGAGTCAGGCCTCGTCTCGAGTGGGGGCATGCACGTGCGCTTTCCTTCCAGGCTGTAGCAGCAATGTCACGCTTCCCGTGGCGTGGATCAAAGGATCTGTGGTTTTCCCTCGAGGCTTTCCCTCGAGGCTTTCCCACAGGGCTGTCCCACGTGCCACCGTGGTGTGAGTCGATCCTCGGCGTGAAAGATGAGCCAGTGCAGGGCAAAGAGGCTCCTCTGGAATGGACTGAGACATCTGGGGGACTCTTGGAATGATGGTACGACCATGGAGTTCCTCTCGCCTTTCCTGTTGAGAGTGCCTCCTCTTGAGATGCGACGGGAACGCTGGGAATTCTTTCCCGTTGAAAGCAGGGAAAGAATCCCTCATCTCGAGCTACGAGGGGGAAACGGGGCTCCTCTGGATGTGGGCGGGACCATCGTGCTTCCTCTCGAGTGGAGACGGGTATGGCGGTGAACTTCTTGAGTTGCAGCAAGGGTGTGAAAGACCCTTTCGAAGTTCCAGAGGTTAGGTGTCACTTGTCTCCAGAGGCCTCATCGGAAATAGGCCTCATCTCGCCTGGAAGGGAGAACTTCCTGGATTTTCTCGAGTTGCGGCAGGTGTTCTCGAGTTACGACGGGGACCTCAGGGACCCGCCCTGGTGGCCTCAGGAGAGGCCAGTCCCCATGCGAGTTGCTAGGGGCCCTCTCCAGATTCCTCTCCCGTCGATACCGGGGCCAAAAACCTTGTGTGGAGTCAGGGCCGGAACCGAAGATTCCTCTCAGGGGCTGACATGGATCTTTGGGTACTTCTGGAGTCTCCCCAGGGGAGTCAGGCCTCGTCTCGAGTGGGGGCATGCACGTGCGCTTTCCTTCCAGGCTGTAGCAGCAATGTCACGCTTCCCGTGGCGTGGATCAAAGGATCTGTGGCTTTCCCTCGAGGCTTTCCCTCGAGGCTTTCCCACAGGGCTGTCCCACGTGCCACCGTGGTGTGAGTCGATCCTCGGCGTGAAAGATGAGCCAGTACAGGGCAAAGAGGCTCCTCTGGAATGGACTGAGACATCTGGGGGACTCTTGGAATGGTGGTACGACCATGGAGTTCCTCTCGCCTTTCCTGTTGAGAGTGCCTCCTCTTGAGATGCGACGGGAACGCCGGGAATTCTTTCCCGTTGAAAGCAGGGAAAGGATCCCTCATCTCGAGCTCCGAGGGGGAAACGGGGCTCCTCTGGATGTGGGCGGGACCATCGTGCTTCCTCTCGAGTGGAGACGGGTATGGCGGTGAACTTCTTGAGTTGCAGCAAGGGTGTGAAAGACCCTTTCGAAGTTCCAGAGTTTAGGTGTCATTAGTCTCCAGACGCCTCATCGGAAATAGGCCTCATCTCGCCTGGAAGGGAGAACTTCCTGGATTTTTCGAGTTGCGGCAGGTGTTCTCGAGTTACGACGGGGACCTCAGGGACACGCCCTGGTGGCCTCAGGAGAGGCCAGTCCCCATGCGAGTTGCTAGGGAGCCTCTCGGGATTCCTCTCCCGTCGATACCGGGGTCAAAAACCTTGTGTGGAGTCAGGGCCGGAACCGAGGATTCCTCTCAGGGGCTGACATGGATCTTTGGGTACTTCTGGAGTCTCCCCAGGGGAGTCAGGCCTCGTCTCGAGTGGGGGCATGCACGTGCGCTTTCCTTCCAGGCTGTAGCAGCAATGTCACGCTTCCCGTGGCGTGGATCAAAGGATCTGTGGTTTTCCCTCGAGGCTTTCCCTCGAGGCTTTCCCACAGGGCTGTCCCACGTGCCACCGTGGTGTGAGTCGATCCTCGGCGTGAAAGATCAGCCAGTGCAGGGCAAAGAGGTTCCTCTAGAATGGACTGAGACATCTGGGGGACTCTTGGAATGGTGGTACGACCATGGAGTTCCTCTCTCCTTTCCTGTTGAGAGTGCCTCCTCTTGAGATGCGACGGGAACGCCGGGAATTCTTTCCCGTTGAAAGCAGGGAAAGGATCCCTCATCTCGAGCTCCGAGGGGGAAACGGGGCTCCTCTGGATGTGGGCGGCACCATCGTGCTTCCTCTCGAGTGGAGACGGGTATGGAGGTGAACTTCTTGAGTTGCATCAAGGGTGTGAAAGACCCTTTCGAAGTTCCAGAGGTTTGTTGTCATTTGTCTCCAGACGCCTCATCGGAAATAGGCCTCATCTCGCCTGGAAGGGAGAACTTCCTGGATTTTCTCGAGTTGCGGCAGGTGTTCTCGGGTTACGACGGGGACCTCAGGGACCCGCCCTGGTGGCCTCAGGAGAGGCCAGTCCCCATGCGAGATGCTAGGGGGCCTCTCGAGATTCCTCTCCCGTCGAAACCGGGGCAAAAACCTTGTGTGGAGTCAGGGCCGGAACCGAGGATTCCTCTCAGGGGCTGACATGGATCTTTGGGTACTTGTGGAGTCTCCCCAGGGGAGTCAGGCCTCGTCTCGAGTGGGGGCATGCATGTGCGCTTTCCTTCCAGGCTGTAGCAGCAATGTCACGCTTCCCGTCGCGTGGATCAAAGGATCTGTGGTTTTCCCTCGAGGCTTTCCTTCGAGGCTTTCCCACAGGGCTGTCCCACGTGCCACCGTGGTGTGAGTCGATCCTCGGCGTGAAAGATGAGCCAGTGCAGGGCAAAGAGGCTCCTCTGGAATGGACTGAGACATCTGGGGGACTCTTGGAATGGTGGTACGACCTTGGAGTTCCTCTCGCCTTTCCTGTTGAGAGTGCCTCCTCTTGAGATGCGACGGGAACGCCGGGAATTCTTTCCCGTTGAAAGCAGGGAAAGGATCCCTCATCTCGAGCTACGAGGGGGAAACGGGGCTCCTCTGGATGTGGGCGGGACCATCGTGCTTCCTCTCGAGTGGAGACGGGTATGGCGGTGAACTTCTTGAGTTGCAGCAAGGGTGTGAAAGACCCTTTCGAAGTTCCAGAGTTTAGGTGTCATTAGTCTCCAGACGCCTCATCGGAAATAGGCCTCATCTCGCCTGGAAGGGAGAACTTCCTGGATTTTCTCGAGTTGCGGCAGGTGTTCTCGAGTTACGACGGGGACCTCAGGGACCCGCCCTGGTGGCCTCAGGAGAGGCCAGTCCCCATGCGAGTTGCTAGGGGGCCTCTCGGGATTCCTCTCCCGTCGATACCAGGGCCAAAAACCTTGTGTGGAGTCAGGGCCGGAACCGAGGATTCCTCTCAGGGGCTGACATGGATCTTTGGGTACTTCTGGAGTCTCCCCAGGGGAGTCAGGCCTCGTCTCGAGTGGGGGCATGCACGTGCGCTTTCCTTCCAGGCTGTAGCAGCAATGTCACGCTTCCCGTCGCGTGGATCAAAGGATCTGTGGTTTTCCCTCGAGGCTTTCCCTCGAGGCTTTCCCACAGGGCTGTCCCACGTGCCACCGTGGTGTGAGTCGATCCTCGGCGTGAAAGATGAGCCAGTGCAGGGCAAAGAGGCTCCTCTGGAATGGACTGTGACATCTGGGGGACTCTTGGAATGGTGGTACGACCATGGAGTTCCTCTCGCCTTTCCTGTTGAGAGTGCCTCCTCTTGAGATGCGACGGGAACGCCGGGAATTCTTTCCCGTTGAAAGCAGGGAATGGATCCCTCATCTCGAGCTCCGAGGGGGAAACGGGTCTCCTCTGGATGTGGGCGGGACCATCGTGCTTCCTCTCGAGTGGAGACGGGTATGGCGGTGAACTTCTTGAGTTGCAGCAAGGGTGTGAAAGACCCTTTCGAAGTTCCAGAGTTTAGGTGTCATTAGTCTCCAGACGCCTCATCGGAAATAGGCCTCATCTCGCCTGGAAGGGAGAACTTACTGGATTTTCTCGAGTTGCGGCAGGTGTTCTCGAGTTACGACGGGGACCTCAGGGACCCGCCCTGGTGGCCTCAGGAGAGGCCAGTCCCCATGCGAGTTGCTAGGGGGCCTCTCGGGATTCCTCTCCCGTCGATACCGGGGCCAAAAACCTTGTGTGGAGTCAGGGCCGGAACCGAGGATTCCTCTCAGGGGCTGACATGGATCTTTGGGTACTTCTGGAGTCTCCCCAGGGGAGTCAGGCCTCGTCTCGAGTGGGGGCATGCACGTGCGCTTTCCTTCCAGGCTGTAGCAGCAATGTCACGCTTCCCGTCGCGTGGATCAAAGGATCTGTGGTTTTCCCTCGAGGCTTTCGCTCGAGGCTTTCCCACAGGGCTGTCCCACGTGCCACCGTGGTGTGAGTCGATCCTCGGCGTGAAAGATGAGCCAGTGCAGGGCAAAGAGGCTCCTCTGGAATGGACTGAGACATCTGGGGGACTCTTGGAATGGTGGTACGACCATGGAGTTCCTCTCGCCTTTCCTGTTGAGAGTGCCTCCTCTTGAGATGCGACGGGAACGCCGGGAATTCTTTCCCGTTGACAGTAGGGAATGGATCCCTCATCTCGAGCTACGAGGGGGAAACGGGGCTCCTCTGGATGTGGGCTTGACCATCGTGCTTCCTCTCGAGTGGAGACGGGTATGGCGGTGAACTTCTTGAGTTGCAGCAAGGGTGTGAAAGACCCCTTCGAAGTTCCAGAGGTTAGGTGTCATTTGTCTCCAGAGGCCTCATCGGAAATAGGCCTCATCTCGCCTGGAAGGGAGAACTTCCTGGATTTTCTCCAGTTGCGGCAGGTGTTCTCGAGTTACGACGGGGACCTCAGGGACCCGCCCTGGTGGCCTCAGGTGAGGCCAGTCCCCATGCGAGTTGCTAGGGGGCCTCTCGGGATTCCTCTCCCGTCGATGCCGGGGCCAAAAACCTTGTGTGGAGTCAGGGCCGGAACCGAGGATACCTCTCAGGGGCTGACATGGATCTTTGGGTACTTCTGGAGTCTCCCCAGGGGAGTCAGGCCTCGTCTCGAGTGGGGGCATGCACGTGCGCTTTCCTTCCAGGCTGTAGCAGCAATGTCACGCTTCCCGTCGCGTGGATCAAAGGATCTGTGGTTTTCCCTCGAGGCTTTCCCTCGAGGCTTTCCCACAGGGCTGTCCCACGTACCACCGTGGTGTGAGTCGATTCTCGGCGTGAAAGATGAGCCAGTGCAGGGCAAAGAGGCTCCTCTGGAATGGACTGAGACATCTGGGGGACTCTTGGAATGGTGGTACGACCATGGAGTTCCTCTCATCTTTCCTGTTGAGAGTGCCTCCTCTTGAGATGCGACGGGAACGCCGGGAATTCTTTCCCGTTGATAGCAGGGAAAGGATCCCTCATCTCGAGCTACGAGGGGGAAACGGGGCTCCTCTGGATGTGGGCGGGACCATCGTGTTTCCTCTCGATTGGAGACGGGTATGGCGGTGAACTTCTTGAGTTGCAGCAAGGGTGTGAAAGACCCTTTCGAAGTTCTAGAGTTTCGGTGTCACTAGTCTCCAGACGTCTCATCGGAAATAGGCCTCATCTCGCCTGGAAGGGAGAACTTCCTGGATTTTCTCGAGTTGCGGCAGGTGTTCTCGAGTTACGACGGGGACCTCAGGGACCCGCCCTGGTGTCCTCAGGAAAGGCCAGTCCCCATGCGAGTTGCTCGGGGGCCTCTCGGGATTCCTCTCCCGTCGATACCGGGGCCAAAAACTTTGTGTGGAGTCAGGGCCGGAACCGAGGATTCCTCTCAGGGGCTGACATGGATCTTTGGGTACTTCTGGAGTCTCCCCAGGGGAGTCAGGCCTCGTCTCGAGTGGGGGCATGCTCGTGCGCTTTCCTTACAGGCTGTAGCAGCAATGTCAGGGTTCCCGTCGCGTGGATCAAAGGATCTGTGGTTTTCCCTCGAGGCTTTCCCACAGGGCTGTTCCACGTGCCACCGTGGTGTGAGTCGATCCTCGGCGTGAAAGATGAGCCAGTGCAGGGCAAAGAGGTTCCGCTGGAATGGACTGAGACATCTGGGGGACTCTTGGAATGGTGGTACGACCATGGAGTTCCTCTCGCCTTTCCTGTTGAGAGTTCCTCCTCTTGAGATGCGACGGGAACGCCGGGAATTCTTTCCTGTTGAAAGCAGGGAAAGGATCCCTCACCTCGAGCTACGAGGGGGAAACGGGGCTCCTCTGGATGTGGGCGGGACCATCGTGCTTCCTCTCGAGTGGAGACGGGTATGGCGGTGAACTTCTTGAGTTGCAGCAAGGGTGTGAAAGACCCTTTTGAAGTCCAAGAGATTAGCTGTCATTAGACTCCAGACGCCTCATCGGAAATAGGCCTCATCTCGCCTGGAAGGGAGAACTTCCTGGATTTTCTCGAGTTGCGGCAGGTGTTCTTGAGTTACGACGGGGACCTCAGGGACCCGCCGTGGTGGCCACAGGAGAGGCCAGTCCCCATGCGAGTGGCTAGGGGGCCTCACCGGATTCCTCTCCCGTCGATACCGGGGCCAAAAACCTTGTGTGGAGTCAGGGCCGAAACCGAAGATTCCTCTCAGGGGCTGACATGGATCTTTGGGTACTTCGGGAGTCTCCCCAGGGGAGTCAGGCCTCGTCTCGAGTGGGGGCATGCACATGCGCATTCCTTCCAGGCTGTAGCAGCAATGTCACGCTACCCGGCTCGTGGATCAAAGGATCTGTGGTTTTCCCTCGAGGCTTTCCCTCGAGGCTTTCCCACAGGGCTGTCCCAAGTGCCACCGTGGTGTGAGTCAATCCTCGGCGTGAAAGATGAGCCAGTGCAGGGCAAAGAGTTTCCTCTGGAATGGACTGAGAAATCTCGGGGACTCTTGGAATGGTGGTACGACCATGGAGTTCCTCTCATCTTTCCTGTTGAGAGTGCCTCCTCTTGAGATGCGACGGGAACGCCGGGAATTCTTTCCCGTTGATAGCAGGGAAAGGATCCCTCATCTCGAGCTACGAGGGGGAAACGGGGCTCCTCTGGATGTGGGCGGGACCATCGTGTTTCCTCTCGAGTGGAGACGGGTATGGCGGTGAACTTCTTGAGTTGCAGCAAGGGTGTGAAAGACCCTTTCGAAGTTCCAGAGGTTCGGTGTCATTAGTCTCCAGACGTCTCATCGGAAATAGCCCTCATCTCGCCTGGAAGGGAGAACTTCCTGGATTTTCTCGAGTTGCGGCAGGTGTTCTCGAGTTACGACGGGGACCTCAGGGACCCGCCCTGGTGGCCTCAGGAAAGGCCAGTCCCCATGCGAGTTGCTCGGGGGCCTCTCGGGATTCCTCTCCCATCGATATGGGGGCCAAAAACTTTGTGTGGAGTCAGGGCCGTAACCGAGGATTCCTCTCAGGGGCTGACATGGATCTTTGGGTACTTCTGGAGTCTCCCCAGGGGAGTCAGGCCTCGTCTCGAGTGGGGGCATGCACGTGCGCTTTCCTTCCAGGCTGTAGCAGCAATGTCACGCTTCCGGTCGCGTGGATCAAAGGATCTGTGGTTTACCCTCGAGGCTTTCCCACAGGGCTGTCCCACGTGCCACCGTGGTGTGAGTCGATCCTCGGCGTGAAAGATGAGCCAGTGCAGGGCAAAGAGGTTCCTCTGGAATGGACTGAGACATCTGGGGGACTCTTGGAATGGTGGTACGACCATGGAGTTCCTCTCGTCTTTCCTGTTGAGAGTGCCTCCTCTTGAGATGCGACGGGAACGCCGAAAATACTTTCCCGTTGATAGCAGGGAAAGGATCCCTCATCTCGAGCTACGAGGGGCAAACGGGGCTCCTCTGGATGTGGGCGGGACCATCATGTTTCCTCTCGAGTGGAGACGGATATGGCGGTGAACTTCTTGAGTTGCAGCAAGGGTGTGAAAGACCCTTTCGAAGTTCCAGAGGTTCCGTGTCATTAGTCTCCAGACGCCTGATCGGAAATAAGCCTCATCTCGCCTGGAAGGGAGAACTTCCTGGATTTTCTCGAGTTGCGGCAGGTGTTCTCGAGTTACGACGGGGACCTCAGGAACCCGCCCTGGTGGCCTCAGAAAAGGTCATTCCCCTTGCGAGTTCCTAGGGGGCCTCTCGGGATTCCTCTCCCGTCGATACCGGGGCCAAAATACTTGTGTGGAGTCAGGGCCGGAACCGAGGATTCCTCTCAGGGGCTGACATGGATCTTTGGGTACTTCTGGAGTCTCCCCAGGGGAGTCAGGCGTCGTCTCGAGTGGGGGCATGCACGTGCGCTTTCCTTACAGGCTGTAGCAGCAATGTCACGGTTCCCGTCGCGTGGATCAAAGGATCTGTGGCTTTCCCTCGAGGCTTTCCCACAGGGCTGTCCCACGTGGCACCGTGGTGTGAGTCGATCCTCGGCGTGAAAGATGAGCCAGTGCAGGGCAAAGAGGTTCCTCTGGATTGGACTGAGACATCTGGGGGACTCTTGGAATGGTGGTAGGACCATGGAGTTCCTCTCGCCTTTCCTGTTGAGAGTGCCTCCTCTTGAGATGCGACGGGAACGCCGGGAATTCTTTCCCGTTGAAAGCAGGGAAAGGATCCCTCATCTCGAGCTACGAGGGGGAAACGGGGCTCCTCTGGATGTGGGCGGGACCATCGTGCTTCCTCTCGAGTGGAGACGGGCATGGCGGTGAACTTCTTGAGTTGCAGCAAGGGTGTGAAAGACCCTTTCGAAGTTCCAGAGGTTCGGTGTCATTAGTCTCCAGACGCCTCATCGGAAATAGGCCTCATCTCGCCTGGAAGGGAGAACTTCCTGGATTTTCTCGAGTTGCGGCAGGTGTTCTCGAGTTACGACGGGGACCTCAGGGACCCGCCCTGGTGTCCTCAGGAGAGGCCAGTCCCCATGCGAGTTGCTCGGGGGCCTCTCGGGATTCCTCTCCCGTCGATACCGGGGCCAAAATCCTTCTGTGGAGTCAGGGCCGGAACCGAGGATTCCTCTCAGGGGCTGACATGGGTCTTTGGGTACTTCTGGAGTCTCCCCAGGGGGGTCAGGCCTCGTCTCGAGTGTGGGCATGCACGTGCGCCTTCCTTCCAGGCTGTAGCAGCAATGTCACGCTTCCCGTCGCGTGGATCAAAGGATCTGTGGTTTTCCCTCGAGGCTTTCCCTCGAGGCTTTCCCACAGGGCTGTCTCACGTGCCACCGTTGTGTGAGTCGATCCTCGGCGTGAAAGATGAGCCAGTGCAGGGCAAACAGGTTCCTCTGGAATGTACTGAGACATCTGGGGGACTCTTGGAATGGTGGTACGACCATGGAGTTCCTCTCGCCTTTCCTGTTGAGAGTACCTCCTCTTGAGATGCGACAGGAACGCCGGGAATTCTTTCCCGTTGAAAGCAGGGAAAGGATCCCTCATCTCGAGCTCCGAGGGGGAAACGGGGCTCCTCTGGATGTGGGCGGGACCATCGTGCTTCCTTTCGAGTAGAGACGGGTATGGCGGTGAAATTCTTGAGTTGCAGCAAGGGTGTGAAAGACCCTTTCGAAGTTCCAGAGGTTAGGTGTCATTAGTCTCCAGACGCCTCATCGGAAATAGGCCTCATTTCGCCTGGAACGGAGAACTTCCTGGATTTTCTCGAGTTGCGGCAGGTGTTCTCGATTTACGACGGGGACCTCAGAGACCCGCCCTGGTGGCCTCAGGAACGGCCAGTCCCCATGGTAGTTGCTAGGGTGCCTCTCGGGATTCCTCTCCCGTCGATACCGGGGACAAAAACCTTGTGTGGAGTCAGGGCCGGAACCGAGGATTCCTCTCAGGGGCTGACATGGATCTTTGGGTACTTCTGGAGTCTCCCCAGGGGAGTCAGGACTCGTCTCGAGTGGGGGCATGCACGTGCGCTTTCCTTCCAGGCTGTAGCAGCAATGTCACGCTTCCCGGCTCGTGGATCAAAGGATCTGTGGTTTTCCCTCGAGGCTTTCCCTCGAGGCTTTCCCACAGGGTTGACCCACGTGCCACCGTGGTGTGAGTCAATCCTCGGCGTGAAAGATGAGCCAGTGCAGGGCAAAGAGTTTCCTCTGGAATGGACTGAGAAATCTCGGGGACTCTTGGAATGGTGATACGACCATGGAGTTCCTCTCATCTTTCCTGTTGAGAGTGCCTCCTCTTGAGATGCGACGGGAACTCCGGGAATTCTTTCCCGTTGATAGCAGGGAAAGGATCCCTCATCTCGAGCTACGAGGGGGAATCGGGGCTCCTCTGGATGTGGGCGGGACCATCGTGTTTCCTCTCGAGTGGAGACGGGTATGGCGGTGAACTTCTTGAGTTGCAGCAAGGGTGTGAAAGACCCTTTCGAAGTTCCAGAGGTTCGGTGTCATTAGTCTCCAGACGCCTCATCGGAAATAGGCCTCATCTCGCCTGGAAGGGAGAACTTCCTGGATTTTCTCGAGTTGCGGCAGGTGTTCTCGAGTTACGACGGGGACCTCAGGGACCCGCCCTGGTGTCCTCAGGAAAGGCCAGTCCACATGCGAGTTGCTCGGGGGCCTCTCGGGATTCCTCTCCCGTCGATACCGGGGCCAAAATCCTTCTGTGGAGTCAGGGCCGGAACCGAGGATTTCTCTCAGGGGCTGACATGTGTCTTTGGGTACTTCTGGAGTCTCCCCAGGGGGGTCAGGCCTCGTCTCGAGTGGGGGCATGCACGTGCGCCTTCCTTCCAGGCTGTAGCAGCAATGTCACGCTTCCCGTCGCGTGGATCAAAGGATCTGTGGTTTTCCCTCGAGGCTTTCCCTCGAGGCTTTCCCACAGGGCTGTCCCACGTGCCACCGTGGTGTGAGTCGATCCTCGGCGTGAAAGATGAGCCAGTGCAGGGCAAAGAGGTTCCTCTGGAATGCACTGAGACATCTGGGGGACTCTTGGAATGGTGGTACGACCATGGAGTTCCTCTCGCCTTTCCTGTTGAGAGTGCCTCCTCTTGAGATGCGACGGGAACGCCGGGAATTCTTTCCCGTTGAAAGCAGGGAAAGGATCCCTCATCTCGAGCTACGAGGGGGAAACGGTGCTCCTCTGGATGTGGGCGGGACCATCGTGCTTCCTCTTGAGTGGACACGGGTATGGCGGTGAACTTCTTGAGTTGCAGCAAGGGTGTGAAAGACCCTTTCGAAGTCACAGAGGTTAGGTGTCATTAGTCTCCAGACGCCTCATTGGAAATAGGCGTCATCTCGCCTGGAAGGGAGAACTTCCTGGATTTTCTCGAGTTGCGGCAGGTGTTCTCGAGTTACGACGGGGACCACAGGGACCCGCCCTGGTGGCCTCAGGAGAGGCCAGTCCCCATGCGAGTTGCGAGAGGGCCTATCGGGATTCCTCTCCCGTCGATACCGGGGCCAAAAACCTTGTGTGGCGTCAGGGCCGGAACCGAGGATTCCTCTCAGGGGCTGACATGGATCTTTGGGTACTTCTGGAGTCTCCCCAGGGGAGTCAGGCCTCGTCGCGAGTGGGGGCATGCACGTGCGCTTTCCTTCCAGGCTGTAGCAGCAATGTCACGCTTCCCGTCTCGTGGATCAAAGGATCTGTGGTTTTCCCTCGAGGCTTTCCCTCGAGGCTTTCCCACAGGGCTGTCCCACGTGCCACCGTGGTGTGAGTCGATCCTCGGCGTGAAAGATGAGCCAGTGCAGGGCAAAGAGGTTCCTCTGGAATGGACTGAGACATCTGGGGGACTCTTGGAATGGTGGTACGACCATGGAGTTCCTCTCGCCTTTCCTGTTGAGAGTGCCTCCTCTTGAGATGCGACGGGAACGCCGGGAATTCTTTCCCGTTGAAAGCAGGGAAAGGATCCCTCATCTCGAGCTACGAGGGGGAAACGGGGCTCCTCTGGATGTGGGCGGGACCATCGTGCTTCCTCTCGAGTGGAGACGGGTATGGCGGTGAACTTCTTGAGTTGCAGCAAGGGTGTGAAAGACCCTTTCTAAGTTCCAGAGGTTAGGTGTCATTAGTCTCCAGACGCCTTATCGGAAATAGGCCTCATCTCGCCTGGAAGGGAGAACTTCCTGCATTTTCTTGAGTTGCGGCAGGTGTTCTCGAGTTTCGACGGGGACCTCAGGGACCCGCCCTGGTGGCCTCAGGAGAGGCCAGTCCCCATGCGAGGTGCTAGGGGGCCTCTCGGGATTCCTCTCCCGTCGATACCGGGTCCGAAAACCTTGTGTGGTGTCAGGGCCGGAACCGAGGATTCCTCTCAGGTGCTGACATGGATCTTTGGGTACTTGTGGAGTCTCCCCAGGGGAGTCAGGCCTCGTCTCGTGTGGGGGCATGCACTTGCGCTTTCCTTCCAGGCTGTAGCAGCAATGTCACGCTTCCCGTGGCGTGGATCAAAGGATCTGTGGTTTTCCCTTGAGGCTTTCCCTCGAGGCTTTCCCACAGGGCTGTCCCACGTGCCACCGTGGTGTGAGTCGATCCTCGGCGTGAAAGATGAGCCAGTGCAGGGCAAAGAGGTTCCTCTGGAATGGACTGAGACATCTGGGGGACTCTTGGAATGGTGGTACGACCATGGAGTTCCTCTCGCCTTTCCTGTTGAGAGTGCCTCCTCTTGAGATGCGACGGGAACGCCGGGAATTCTTTCCCGTTGAAAGCAGGGAACGGATCCCTCATCTCGAGCTACGAGGGGGAAACGGGACTCCTCTGGATGTGGGGGGACCATCGTGCTTCCTCCCGAGTGGAGACGGGTATGGCGGTGAACTTCTTGAGTTGCAGCAAGGGTGTGAAAGACCCTTTCGAAGTACCAGAAGTTAGGTGTCATTTATCTCCAGACGCCTCATCGGAAATAGGCCTCATCTCGCCTGGAAGGGAGAACTTCCTGGATTTTCTCGAGTTGCGGCAGGTGTTCTCGAGTTATGACGGGGACCTCAGGGACCCGCCCTGGTGGCCTCAGGAGAGGCCAGTCCCATGCGAGTTGCTAGGGGGCCTCTCGGGATTCCTCTCCCGTCGATACCGGGGCCAAAAACCTTGTGTGGAGTCAGGGCCGGAACCAAGGATTCCTCTCAGGGGCTGACATGGATCTTTGGGTACTTCTGGAGTCTCCCCAGGGGAGTCAGGCCTCGTCTCGAGTGGGGGCATGCACGTGCGCTTTCCTTCCAGGCTGTAGCACCAATGTCACGCTTCCCGTAGCGTGGATCAAAGGATCTGTGGTTTTCCCTCGAGGCTTTCCCTCGAGGCTTTCCCACAGGGCTGTCCCACGTGCCACCATGGTGTGAGTCGATCCTCGGCGTGAACGATCAGCCAGTGCAGGGCAAAGAGGTTCCTCTGGAATGGACTGAGACATCTGGGGGACTCTTGGAATGGTGGTACGACCATGGAGTTCCTCTCGAATTTCCTGTTGAGAGTGCCTCCTCTTGAGATGCGACGGGAACGCCGAGAATTCTTTCCCGTTGAAAGCAGGGAAAGGATCCCTCATCTCGAGCTACGAGGGGGAAACTGGGCTCCTCTGGATGTGGGCGGGACGATCGTGCTTCCTCTCGAGTGGACACGGGTATGGCGCTGAACTTCTTGAGTTGCAGCAAGGGTGTGAAAGACCCTTTCGAAGTTCCAGAGGTTAGGTGTCATTCGTCTCCAAACACCTCATCGGAAATAGGCCTCATCTCGCCTGGAAGGGAGAACTTCCTGGATTTTCTCGAGTTGCGACAGGTGTTCTCGAGTTACGACGGGGACCTCAGGGACCCGCCCTGGTGGCCTCAGGAGAGGCCAGTCCCCATGCGAGTTGCTAGGGGGCCTCTCGGGATTCCTCTCCCATCGATACTGGGGCAAAAACCTTGTGTGGAGTCAGGGCCGGAACCGAGGATTCCTCTCAGGGGCTGACATGGATCTTTGGGTACTTCTGGAGTCTCCCCAGGGGAGTCAGGCCTCGTCTCGAGTGGGGGCATGCACGTGCGCTTTCCTTCCAGGCTGTAGCAGCAATGTCACGCTTCCCGTGGCGTGGATCAAAGGATCTGTGGTTTTCCCTCGAGGCTTTCCCTCGAGGCTTTCCCACAGGGCTGTCCCACGTGCCACCGTGGTGTGAGTCGATCCTCGGCGTGAAAGATGAGCCAGTGCAGGGCAAAGAGGCTCCTCTGGAATGGACTGAGACATCTGGGGGACTCTTGGAATGATGGTACGACCATGGAGTTCCTCTCGCCTTTCATGTTGAGAGTGCCTCCTCTTGAGATGCGACGGGAACGCTGGGAATTCTTTCCCGTTGAAAGCAGGGAAAGAATCCCTCATCTCGAGCTACGAGGGGGAAACGGGGCTCCTCTGGATGTGGGCGGGACCATCGTGCTTCCTCTCGAGTGGAGACGGGTATGGCGGTGAACTTCTTGAGTTGCAGCAAGGGTGTGAAAGACCCTTTCGAAGTTCCAGAGGTTAGGTGTCACTTGTCTCCAGAGGCCTCATCGGAAATAGGCCTCATCTCGCCTGGAAGGGAGAACTTCCTGGATTTTCTCGAGTTGCGGCAGGTGTTCTCGAGTTACGACGGGGACCTCAGGGACCCGCCCTGGTGGCCTCAGGAGAGGCCAGTCCCCATGCGAGTTGCTAGGGGCCCTCTCCAGATTCCTCTCCCGTCGATACCGGGGCCAAAAACCTTGTGTGGAGTCAGGGCCGGAACCGAAGATTCCTCTCAGGGGCTGACATGGATCTTTGGGTACTTCTGGAGTCTCCCCAGGGGAGTCAGGCCTCGTCTCGAGTGGGGGCATGCACGTGCGCTTTCCTTCCAGGCTGTAGCAGCAATGTCACGCTTCCCGTGGCGTGGATCAAAGGATCTGTGGCTTTCCCTCGAGGCTTTCCCTCGAGGCTTTCCCACAGGGCTTTCCCACGTGCCACCGTGGTGTGAGTCGATCCTCGGCGTGAAAGATGAGCCAGTACAGGGCAAAGAGGCTCCTCTGGAATGGACTGAGACATCTGGGGGACTCTTGGAATGGTGGTACGACCATGGAGTTCCTCTCGCCTTTCCTGTTGAGAGTGCCTCCTCTTGAGATGCGACGGGAACGCCGGGAATTCTTTCCCGTTGAAAGCAGGGAAAGGATCCCTCATCTCGAGCTCCGAGGGGGAAACGGGGCTCCTCTGGATGTGGGCGGGACCATCGTGCTTCCTCTCGAGTGGAGACGGGTATGGCGGTGAACTTCTTGAGTTGCAGCAAGGGTGTGAAAGACCCTTTCGAAGTTCCAGAGTTTAGGTGTCATTAGTCTCCAGACGCCTCATCGGAAATAGGCCTCATCTCGCCTGGAAGGGAGAACTTCCTGGATTTTCTCGAGTTGCGGCAGGTGTTCTCGAGTTACGACGGGGACCTCAGGGACACGCCCTGGTGGCCTCAGGAGAGGCCAGTCCCCATGCGAGTTGCTAGGGAGCCTCTCGGGATTCCTCTCCCGTCGATACCGGGGTCAAAAACCTTGTGTGGAGTCAGGGCCGGAACCGAGGATTCCTCTCAGGGGCTGACATGGATCTTTGGGTACTTCTGGAGTCTCCCCAGGGGAGTCAGGCCTCGTCTCGAGTGGGGGCATGCACGTGCGCTTTCCTTCCAGGCTGTAGCAGCAATGTCACGCTTCCCGTGGCGTGGATCAAAGGATCTGTGGTTTTCCCTCGAGGCTTTCCCTCGAGGCTTTCCCACAGGGCTGTCCCACGTGCCACCGTGGTGTGAGTCGATCCTCGGCGTGAAAGATCAGCCAGTGCAGGGCAAAGAGGTTCCTCTAGAATGGACTGAGACATCTGGGGGACTCTTGGAATGGTGGTACGACCATGGAGTTCCTCTCTCCTTTCCTGTTGAGAGTGCCTCCTCTTGAGATGCGACGGGAACGCCGGGAATTCTTTCCCGTTGAAAGCAGGGAAAGGATCCCTCATCTCGAGCTCCGAGGGGGAAACGGGGCTCCTCTGGATGTGGGCGGCACCATCGTGCTTCCTCTCGAGTGGAGACGGGTATGGAGGTGAACTTCTTGAGTTGCATCAAGGGTGTGAAAGACCCTTTCGAAGTTCCAGAGGTTTGTTGTCATTTGTCTCCAGACGCCTCATCGGAAATAGGCCTCATCTCGCCTGGAAGGGAGAACTTCCTGGATTTTCTCGAGTTGCGGCAGGTGTTCTCGGGTTACGACGGGGACCTCAGGGACCCGCCCTGGTGGCCTCAGGAGAGGCCAGTCCCCATGCGAGATGCTAGGGGGCCTCTCGAGATTCCTCTCCCGTCGAAACCGGGGCAAAAACCTTGTGTGGAGTCAGGGCCGGAACCGAGGATTCCTCTCAGGGGCTGACATGGATCTTTGGGTACTTGTGGAGTCTCCCCAGGGGAGTCAGGCCTCGTCTCGAGTGGGGGCATGCATGTGCGCTTTCCTTCCAGGCTGTAGCAGCAATGTCACGCTTCCCGTCGCGTGGATCAAAGGATCTGTGGTTTTCCCTCGAGGCTTTCCTTCGAGGCTTTCCCACAGGGCTGTCCCACGTGCCACCGTGGTGTGAGTCGATCCTCGGCGTGAAAGATGAGCCAGTGCAGGGCAAAGAGGCTCCTCTGGAATGGACTGAGACATCTGGGGGACTCTTGGAATGGTGGTACGACCTTGGAGTTCCTCTCGCCTTTCCTGTTGAGAGTGCCTCCTCTTGAGATGCGACGGGAACGCCGGGAATTCTTTCCCGTTGAAAGCAGGGAAAGGATCCCTCATCTCGAGCTACGAGGGGGAAACGGGGCTCCTCTGGATGTGGGCGGGACCATCGTGCTTCCTCTCGAGTGGAGACGGGTATGGCGGTGAACTTCTTGAGTTGCAGCAAGGGTGTGAAAGACCCTTTCGAAGTTCCAGAGTTTAGGTGTCATTAGTCTCCAGACGCCTCATCGGAAATAGGCCTCATCTCGCCTGGAAGGGAGAACTTCCTGGATTTTCTCGAGTTGCGGCAGGTGTTCTCGAGTTACGACGGGGACCTCAGGGACCCGCCCTGGTGGCCTCAGGAGAGGCCAGTCCCCATGCGAGTTGCTAGGGGGCCTCTCGGGATTCCTCTCCCGTCGATACCAGGGCCAAAAACCTTGTGTGGAGTCAGGGCCGGAACCGAGGATTCCTCTCAGGGGCTGACATGGATCTTTGGGTACTTCTGGAGTCTCCCCAGGGGAGTCAGGCCTCGTCTCGAGTGGGGGCATGCACGTGCGCTTTCCTTCCAGGCTGTAGCAGCAATGTCACGCTTCCCGTCGCGTGGATCAAAGGATCTGTGGTTTTCCCTCGAGGCTTTCCCTCGAGGCTTTCCCACAGGGCTGTCCCACGTGCCACCGTGGTGTGAGTCGATCCTCGGCGTGAAAGATGAGCCAGTGCAGGGCAAAGAGGCTCCTCTGGAATGGACTGTGACATCTGGGGGACTCTTGGAATGGTGGTACGACCATGGAGTTCCTCTCGCCTTTCCTGTTGAGAGTGCCTCCTCTTGAGATGCGACGGGAACGCCGGGAATTCTTTCCCGTTGAAAGCAGGGAATGGATCCCTCATCTCGAGCTCCGAGGGGGAAACGGGTCTCCTCTGGATGTGGGCGGGACCATCGTGCTTCCTCTCGAGTGGAGACGGGTATGGCGGTGAACTTCTTGAGTTGCAGCAAGGGTGTGAAAGACCCTTTCGAAGTTCCAGAGTTTAGGTGTCATTAGTCTCCAGACGCCTCATCGGAAATAGGCCTCATCTCGCCTGGAAGGGAGAACTTACTGGATTTTCTCGAGTTGCGGCAGGTGTTCTCGAGTTACGACGGGGACCTCAGGGACCCGCCCTGGTGGCCTCAGGAGAGGCCAGTCCCCATGCGAGTTGCTAGGGGGCCTCTCGGGATTCCTCTCCCGTCGATACCGGGGCCAAAAACCTTGTGTGGAGTCAGGGCCGGAACCGAGGATTCCTCTCAGGGGCTGACATGGATCTTTGGGTACTTCTGGAGTCTCCCCAGGGGAGTCAGGCCTCGTCTCGAGTGGGGGCATGCACGTGCGCTTTCCTTCCAGGCTGTAGCAGCAATGTCACGCTTCCCGTCGCGTGGATCAAAGGATCTGTGGTTTTCCCTCGAGGCTTTCGCTCGAGGCTTTCCCACAGGGCTGTCCCACGTGCCACCGTGGTGTGAGTCGATCCTCGGCGTGAAAGATGAGCCAGTGCAGGGCAAAGAGGCTCCTCTGGAATGGACTGAGACATCTGGGGGACTCTTGGAATGGTGGTACGACCATGGAGTTCCTCTCGCCTTTCCTGTTGAGAGTGCCTCCTCTTGAGATGCGACGGGAACGCCGGGAATTCTTTCCCGTTGACAGTAGGGAATGGATCCCTCATCTCGAGCTACGAGGGGGAAACGGGGCTCCTCTGGATGTGGGCGGGACCATCGTGCTTCCTCTCGAGTGGAGACGGGTATGGCGGTGAACTTCTTGAGTTGCAGCAAGGGTGTGAAAGACCCCTTCGAAGTTCCAGAGGTTAGGTGTCATTTGTCTCCAGAGGCCTCATCGGAAATAGGCCTCATCTCGCCTGGAAGGGAGAACTTCCTGGATTTTCTCCAGTTGCGGCAGGTGTTCTCGAGTTACGACGGGGACCTCAGGGACCCGCCCTGGTGGCCTCAGGTGAGGCCAGTCCCCATGCGAGTTGCTAGGGGGCCTCTCGGGATTCCTCTCCCGTCGATGCCGGGGCCAAAAACCTTGTGTGGAGTCAGGGCCGGAACCGAGGATACCTCTCAGGGGCTGACATGGATCTTTGGGTACTTCTGGAGTCTCCCCAGGGGAGTCAGGCCTCGTCTCGAGTGGGGGCATGCACGTGCGCTTTCCTTCCAGGCTGTAGCAGCAATGTCACGCTTCCCGTCGCGTGGATCAAAGGATCTGTGGTTTTCCCTCGAGGCTTTCCCTCGAGGCTTTCCCACAGGGCTGTCCCACGTACCACCGTGGTGTGAGTCGATTCTCGGCGTGAAAGATGAGCCAGTGCAGGGCAAAGAGGCTCCTCTGGAATGGACTGAGACATCTGGGGGACTCTTGGAATGGTGGTACGACCATGGAGTTCCTCTCATCTTTCCTGTTGAGAGTGCCTCCTCTTGAGATGCGACGGGAACGCCGGGAATTCTTTCCCGTTGATAGCAGGGAAAGGATCCCTCATCTCGAGCTACGAGGGGGAAACGGGGCTCCTCTGGATGTGGGCGGGACCATCGTGTTTCCTCTCGATTGGAGACGGGTATGGCGGTGAACTTCTTGAGTTGCAGCAAGGGTGTGAAAGACCCTTTCGAAGTTCTAGAGTTTCGGTGTCACTAGTCTCCAGACGTCTCATCGGAAATAGGCCTCATCTCGCCTGGAAGGGAGAACTTCCTGGATTTTCTCGAGTTGCGGCAGGTGTTCTCGAGTTACGACGGGGACCTCAGGGACCCGCCCTGGTGTCCTCAGGAAAGGCCAGTCCCCATGCGAGTTGCTCGGGGGCCTCTCGGGATTCCTCTCCCGTCGATACCGGGGCCAAAAACTTTGTGTGGAGTCAGGGCCGGAACCGAGGATTCCTCTCAGGGGCTGACATGGATCTTTGGGTACTTCTGGAGTGTCCCCAAGGGAGTCAGGCCTCGTCTCGAGTCGGGGCATGCACGTGCGCTTTCCTTCCAGGCTGTAGCAGCAATGTCACACTTCCCGTCGCGTGGATCAAAGGATCTGTGGTTTTCCCTCGAGGCTTTCCCTCGAGGCTTTCCCACAGGGCTGTCCCACGTGCCACCGTGCTGTGAGTCGATCCTCGGCGTGAAAGATGAGCCAGTGCAGGGCAAAGAGGTTCCTCTGGAATGGACTGAGACATCTGGGGGACTCTTGGAATGGTGGTACGACCATGGAGTTCCTCTCGCCTTTCCTGTTGAGAGTGCCTCCTCTTGAGATGCGACGGGAACGCCGGGAATTCTTTCCCGTTGAAAGCAGTGAAAGGATCCCTCATCTCGAGCTCCGAGGGGGAAACGGGGCTCCTCTGGATGTTGGCGGGTCCATCGTGCTTCCTCTCGAGTGGAGACGGGTATGGCGGTGAACTTCTTGAGTTGCAGCAAGGGTGTGAAAGACCCTTTCGACGTTCCAGAGGTTAGGTGTCATTAGTCTCCAGACGCCTCATCGGAAATAGGCCTCATCTCGCCTGGAAGGGAGAACTTCCTGGATTTTCTCGAGTTGCGGCAGGTGTTCTCGAGTTACGACGGGGACCTCAGGGACCCGCCCTGGTGGCATCAGGAGAGGCCAGTCCCCATGCGAGTTGCTAGGGGGCCTCTCGGGATTCCTCTCCCGTTGATACCAGGGCCAAAAACCTTGTGTGGAGTCAGGGCCGGAAGCGAGGATTCCTCTCAGGGGCTGACATGGATTTTTGGGTACTTCTGCAGTTTCCCCAAGGGAGTCAGGCCTCGTCTCGAGTGGGGGCATGCACGTGCGCTTTCCTTCCAGGCTGTAGCAGCAATGTCACGCTTCCCGTCGCGTGGATCAAAGGATCTGTGGTTTTCCCTCGAGGCTTTCCCTCGAGGCTTTCCCACAGGGCTGTCCCACATGCCACCGTGGTGTGAGTCGATCCTCGGCGTGAAAGATGAGCCAGTGCAGGGCAAAGAGGTTCCTCTGGAATGGACTGAGACATCTGGGGGACTCTTGGAATGGTGGTACGACCATGGAGTTCCTCTCGCCTTTCCTGTTGAGAGTGCCTCCTCTTGAGATGCGACGGGAACGCCGGGAATTCTTTCCCGTTGAAAGCAGGGAAAGGATCCCTCATCTCGAGCTACGAGGGGGAAACGGGGCTCCTCTGGATGTGGGCGGGACCATCGTGCTTCCTCTCGAGTGGAGACGGGTATGGCGGTGAACTTCTTGAGTTGCAGCAAGGGTGTGAAAGACCCTTTCGAAGTTCCATAGGTTAGGTGTCATTAGTCTCCAGACGCCTTATCGGAAATAGGCCTCATCTCGCCTGGAAGGGAGAACTTCCTGCATTTTCTTGAGGTGCGGCAGGTGTTCTCGAGTTTCGACGGGGACCTCAGGGACCCGCCCTGGTGGCCTCAGGAGAGGCCAGTCCCCATGCGAGGTGCTAGGGGGCCTCTCGGGATTCCTCTCCCGTCGATACCGGCGCTAAAAACCTTGTGTGAAGTCAGGGCCGTAACCGAGGATTCCTCTCAGGGTCTGACATGGATGTTTGGGTACTTGTGGAGTCTCCCCAGGGGAGTCAGGCCTCGTCTCGAGTGGGGGCATGCACGTGCACTTTCCTTCCAGGCTATAGCAGCAATGTCACGCTTCCCGTCGCGTGGATCAAACGATCTGTGGTTTTCCCTCGAGGCTTTCCCTCGAGGCTTTCCCACAGGGCTGTCCCACGTGCCACCGTGGTGTGAGTCGATCCTCGGCGTGAAAGATGAGCCAGTGCAGGGCCAAGAGTTTCCTCTGGAATGGACTGAGACATCTGGGGGACTCTTGGAATGGTGGTACGACCATGGAGTTCCTCTCGCCTTTCCTGTTGAGAGTGCCTCCTATTGAGATGCGACGGGAACGCCGGGAATTCTTTCCCCTTGAAAGCAGGGAAAGGATCCCTCATCTCGAGCTCCGAGGGGTAAACGGGGCTCCTCTGGATGTGGGCGGGACCATGGTGCTTCCTCTCGAGTGGAGACGGGTATGGCGGTGAACTTCTTGAGTTGCAGCAAGGGTGTGAAAGACCCTTTCGAAGTTCCAGAAGTTAGGTGTCATTTATCTCCAGACGCCTCATCGGAAATAGGCCTCATCTCGCCTGGAAGGGAGAACTTCCTGGATTTTCTCGAGTTGCGGCAGGTGTTCTCGAGTTACGACGGGGACCTCAGGGACCCGCCCTGGTGGCCTCAGGAGAGGCCAGTCCCCATGCGAGGTGCTAGGGGGCCTCTCGGGATTCCTCTCCCGTCGATACCGGAGCCAAAAACCTTGTGTGAAGTCAGGGCCGGAACCGAGGATTCCTCTCAGGGGTGACATGGATCTTTGGGTACTTGTGGAGTCTCCCCAGCGGAGTCAGGCCTCGTCTCGAGTGGGGGCATGCACGTGCGCTTTCCTTCCAGGCTCTAGCAGCAATGTCACGCTTCCCGTCACGTGGATCAAAGGATCTGTGGTTTTCCCTCGAGGCTTTCCCTCGAGGCTTTCCCACAGGGCTGTCCCACGTGCCACCGTGGTGTGAGTCGATCCTCGGCGTGAAAGATGAGCCAGTGCAGGGCAAAGAGGTTCCTCTGGAATGGACTGAGACATCTGGTGGACTCTTGGAATGGTGGTACGACCATGGAGTTCCTCTCGCCTTTCCTGTTGAGAGTGCCTCCTATTGAGATGCGACGGGAACGCCGGGAATTCTTTCCCGTTGAAAGCAGGGAAAGGATCCCTCATCTCGAGCTCCGAGGGGGAAACGAGGCTCCTCTGGATGTGGGCGGGACCATCGTGCTTCCTCTCGAGTGGAGACGGTTATGGCGGTGAACTTCTTGAGTTGCAGCAAGGATGTGAAAGACCCTTTCGAAGTTCCAGAGGTTAGGTGTCATTAGTCTCCAGACGCTTCATCGGAAATAGGCCTCATCTCGCGTGGACGGGAGAACTTCCTGGATTTTCTCGAGTTGCGGCAGGTGTTCTCGAGTTACGACGGGGACCTCAGGGACCCGCCCTGGTGGCCTCAGGAGAGGCCAGTCCCCATGCGAGTTGCTAGGGGGCCTATCGGGATTCCTCTCCCGTCGATACTGGGGCCAAAAACCTTGTGTGGCGTCAGGGCCGGAACCGAGGATTCCTCTCAGGGGCTGACATGGATCTTTGGGTACTTCTGGAGTCTCCCCAGGGGAGTCAGGCCTCGTCTCGAGTGGGGGCATGCACGTGCGCTTTCCTTCCAGGCTGTAGCAGCAATGTCACGCTTCCCGTCGCGTGGATCAAAGGATCTGTGGTTTTCCCTCGAAGCTTTCCCTAGAGGCTTTCCCACAGGGCTGTCCCACGTGCCACCGTGGTGTGAGTCGATCCTCGGCGTGAAAGATGAGCCAGTGCAGGGCAAAGAGGTTCCTCTGGAATGGACTGAGACATCTGGGGGACTCTTGGAATGGTGGAACGATCATGGAGTTCCTCTCGCCTTTCCTGTTGAGAGTGCCTCCTCTTGAGATGCGACGGGAACGCCGGGAATTCTTTCCCGTTGAAAGCAGGGAAAGGATCCCTCATCTCGAGCTACGAGGGGGAAACGAGGCTCCTCTGGATGTGGGCGGGACCATCATGTTTCCTCCCGAGTAGAGACGGATATGGCGGTGAACTTCTTGAGTTGCAGCAAGGGTGTGAAAGACCCTTTCGAAGTTCCAGAGGTTCCGTGTCATTAGTCTCCAGACGCCTTATCGGAAATAAGCCTCATCTCGCCTGGAAGGGAGAACTTCCTGGATTTTCTCGAGTTGCGGCAGGTGTTCTCGAGTTACGACAGGGACGTGAGGGACAAGCCCTGGTGGCCTCAGGAAACTCCAGTCCCCATACGAGTTGCTAGGGTGCCTCTCGGGATTCCTCTCCAGTCGATACCGGGGCCTAAAACCTTGTGTGGAGTCAGGGCCGGAACGGAGGATTCCTCTAAGGGGCTGACATGGATCTTTGGGTCGTTCTGGAGTCTCCCCAGGGGAGTCAGGCCTCGTCTCGAGTGGGGGCATGCACGTGCGCTTTCCTTCCAGGCTGTAGCAGCAATGTCTCGGTTCCCGTCGCGTGGATCAAAGGATCTGTGGTTTTCCCTCGAGGCTTTCCCACAGGGCTGTCCCACGTGCCACCGTGGTGTGAGTCGATTCTCGGCGTGAAAGATGAGACAGTGCAGGGCAAGGAGGTTCCTCTGGATTGGACTGAGACATCTGGGGGACTCTTGGAATGGTGGTACGACCATGGAGTTCCTCTCGCCTTTCCTGTTGAGAGTGCCTCCTCTTGAGATGCGACGGGAACGCCGGGAATTCTTTCCCGTTGAAAGCAGGGAAAGGATCCCTCATCTCGAGCTACGAGGGGGAAACGGGGCTCCTCTGGATGTGGGCGGGACCATCGTGCTTCCTCTCGAGTGGAGACGGGTATGGCGGTGAAATTCTTGAGTTGCAGCAAGGGTGTGAAAGACCCTTTCGAAGTTCCAGAGGTTAGGTGTCATTAGTCTCCAGACGCCTCATCGGAAATAGGCCTCATTTCGCCTGGAAAGCAGAACTTCCTGGATTTTCTCGAGTTGCGTCAGGTGTTCTCGATTTACGACGGGGACCTCAGGGACCCGTCCTGGTGGCCTCAGGTACGGCCAGTCCCCATGCTAGTTGCTAGGGGGCCTCTCGGGATTCCTCTCCCGTCGATACCGGGGCCAAAAACCTTGTGTGGAGTCAGGGCCGGAATCGAGGATTCCTCTCAGGGGCTGACATGGATCTTTGGGTACTTCTGGAGTCTCCCCAGGGGAGTCAGGACTCGTCTCGAGTGGGGGCATGCACGTGCGCTTTCCTTCCACGCTGTAGCAGCAATGTCATGCTTCCCGTCGCGTGGATCAAAGGATCTGTGGTTTTCCCTCGAGGCTTTCCCTCGAGGCTTTCCCACAGGGCTGTCCCACGTGCCACCATGGTGTGAGTCGATCCTCGGCGTGAAAGATGAGCCAGTGCAGGGCAAAGAGTTTCCTGTGGAATGGACTGAGAAATCTCGGGGACTCTTGGAATGGTGATACGACCATGGAGTTCCTCTCATCTTTCCTGTTGAGAGTGCCTCCTCTTGAGATGCGACGGGAACGCCGGGAATTCTTTCCCGTTGATAGCAGGGAAAGGATCCCTCATCTCGAGCTACGAGGGGGAAACGGGGCTCCTCTGGATGTGGGCGGGACCATCGTGTTTCCTCTCGAGTGGAGACGGGTATGGCGGTGAACTTCTTGAGTTGCAGCAAGGGTGTGAAAGACCCTTTCGAAGTTCCAGAGGTTCGGTGTCATTAGTCTCCAGACGCCTCATCGGAAATAGGCCTCATCTCGCCTGGAAGGGAGAACTTCCTGGATTTTCTCGAGTTGCGGCAGGTGTTCTCGAGTTACGACGGGGACCTCAGGGACCCGCCCTGGTGTCCTCAGGAAAGGCCAGTCCCCATGCGAGTTGCTCGGGGGCCTCTCGGGATTCCTCTCCCGTCGATACCGGGGCCAAAATCCTTCTGTGGAGTCAGGGCCGGAACCGAGGATTTCTCTCAGGGGCTGACATGTGTCTTTGGGTACTTCTGGAGTCTCCCCAGGGGGGTCAGGCCTCGTCTCGAGTGGGGGCATGCACATGCGCCTTCCTTCCAGGCTGTAGCAGCAATGTCACGCTTCCCGTCGCGTGGATCAAAGGATCTGTGGTTTTCCCTCGAGGCTTTCCCTCGAGGCTTTCCCACAGGGCTGTCCCACGTGCCACCGTGGTGTGAGTCGATCCTCGGCGTGAAAGATGAGCCAGTGCAGGGCAAAGAGGTTCCTCTGGAATGCACTGAGACATCTGGGGGACTCTTGGAATGGTGGTACGACCATGGAGTTCCTCTCGCCTTTCCTGTTGAGAGTGCCTCCTCTTGAGATGCGACGGGAACGCCGGGAATTCTTTCCCGTTGAAAGCAGGGAAAGGATCCCTCATCTCGAGCTACGAGGGGGAAACGGTGCTCCTCTGGATGTGGGCGGGACCATCGTGCTTCCTCTTGAGTGGACACGGGTATGGCGGTGAACTTCTTGAGTTGCAGCAAGGGTGTGAAAGACCCTTTCGAAGTCACAGAGGTTAGGTGTCATTAGTCTCCAGACGCCTCATTGGAAATAGGCGTCATCTCGCCTGGAAGGGAGAACTTCCTGGATTTTCTCGAGTTGCGGCAGGTGTTCTCGAGTTACGACGGGGATCACAGGGACCCGCCCTGGTGGCCTCAGGAGAGGCCAGTCCCCATGCGAGTTGCGAGAGGGCCTATCGGGATTCCTCTCCCGTAGATACCGGGGCCAAAAACCTTGTGTGGCGTCAGGGCCGGAACCGAGGATTCCTCTCAGGGGCTGACATGGATCTTTGGGTACTTCTGGAGTCTCCCCAGGGGAGTCAGGCCTCGTCTCGAGTGGGGGCATGCACGTGCGCTTTCCTTCCAGGCTGTAGCAGCAATGTCACGCTTCCCGTCTCGTGGATCAAAGGATCTGTGGTTTTCCCTCGAGGCTTTCCCTCGAGGCTTTCCCACAGGGCTGTCCCACGTGCCACCGTGGTGTGAGTCGATCCTCGGCGTGAAAGATGAGCCAGTGCAGGGCAAAGAGGTTCCTCTGGAATGGACTGAGACATCTGGGGGACTCTTGGAATGTTGGTACGACCATGGAGTTCCTCTCGCCTTTCCTGTTGAGAGTGCCTCCTCTTGAGATGCGACGGGAACGCCGGGAATTCTTTCCCGTTGAAAGCAGGGAAAGGATCCCTCATCTCGAGCTACGAGGGGGAAACGGGGCTCCTCTGGATGTGGGCGGGACCATCGTGCTTCCTCTCGAGTGGAGACGGGTATGGCGGTGAACTTCTTGAGTTGCAGCAAGGGTGTGAAAGACCCTTTCGACGTTCCAGAGGTTAGGTGTCATTAGTCTCCAGACGCCTCATCGGAAATAGGCCTCATCTCGCCTGGAAGGGAGAACTTCCTGGATTTTCTCGAGTTGCGGCAGGTGTTCTCGAGTTACGACGGGGACCTCAGGGACCCGCCCTGGTGGCATCAGGAGAGGCCAGTCCCCATGCGAGTTGCTAGGGGGCCTCTCGGGATTCCTCTCCCGTTGATACCAGGGCCAAAAACCTTGTGTGGAGTCAGGGCCGGAAGCGAGGATTCCTCTCAGGGGCTGACATGGATCTTTGGGTACTTCTGCAGTTTCCCCAAGGGAGTCAGGCCTCGTCTCGAGTGGGGGCATGCACGTGCGCTTTCCTTCCAGGCTGTAGCAGCAATGTCACGCTTCCCGTCGCGTGGATCAAAGGATCTGTGGTTTTCCCTCGAGGCTTTCCCTCGAGGCTTTCCCACAGGGCTGTCCCACATGCCACCGTGGTGTGAGTCGATCCTCGGCGTGAAAGATGAGCCAGTGCAGGGCAAAGAGGTTCCTCTGGAATGGACTGAGACATCTGGGGGACTCTTGGAATGGTGGTACGACCATGGAGTTCCTCTCGCCTTTCCTGTTGAGAGTGCCTCCTCTTGAGATGCGACGGGAACGCCGGGAATTCTTTCCCGTTGAAAGCAGGGAAAGGATCCCTCATCTCGAGCTACGAGGGGGAAACGGGGCTCCTCTGGATGTGGGCGGGACCATCGTGCTTCCTCTCGAGTGGAGACGGGTATGGCGGTGAACTTCTTGAGTTGCAGCAAGGGTGTGAAAGACCCTTTCGAAGTTCCATAGGTTAGGTGTCATTAGTCTCCAGACGCCTTATCGGAAATAGGCCTCATCTCGCCTGGAAGGGAGAACTTCCTGCATTTTCTTGAGTTGCGGCAGGTGTTCTCGAGTTTCGACGGGGACCTCAGGGACCCGCCCTGGTGGCCTCAGGAGAGGCCAGTCCCCGTGCGAGGTGCTAGGGGGCCTCTCGGGATTCCTCTCCCGTCGATACCGGCGCTAAAAACCTTGTGTGAAGTCAGGGCCGTAACCGAGGATTCCTCTCAGGGTCTGACATGGATCTTTGGGTACTTGTGGAGTCTCCCCAGGGGAGTCAGGCCTCGTCTCGAGTGGGGGCATGCACGTGCACTTTCCTTCCAGGCTATAGCAGCAATGTCACGCTTCCCGTCGCGTGGATCAAACGATCTGTGGTTTTCCCTCGAGGCTTTCCCTCGAGGCTTTCCCACAGGGCTGTCCCACGTGCCACCGTGGTGTGAGTCGATCCTCGGCGTGAAAGATGAGCCAGTGCAGGGCCAAGAGTTTCCTCTGGAATGGACTGAGACATCTGGGGGACTCTTGGAATGGTGGTACGACCATGGAGTTCCTCTCGCCTTTCCTGTTGAGAGTGCCTCCTATTGAGATGCGACGGGAACGCCGGGAATTCTTTCCCCTTGAAAGCAGGGAAAGGATCCCTCATCTCGAGCTCCGAGGGGTAAACGGGGCTCCTCTGGATGTGGGCGGGACCATGGTGCTTCCTCTCGAGTGGAGACGGGTATGGCGGTGAACTTCTTGAGTTGCAGCAAGGGTGTGAAAGACCCTTTCGAAGTTCCAGAGGTTAGGTGTCATTAGTCTCTAGACGCTTCATCGGAAATAGGCCTCATCTCGCCTGCAAGGGAGAACTTTCTGGATTTTCTCTAGTTGCGGCAGGTGTTCTCGAGTTACGACGGGGACCTCAGGGACCCGCCCTGGTGGCCTCAGGAGAGGCCAGTCCCCATGCGAGTTGCTAGGGGGCCTCTCGGGATTCCTCTCCCGTCGATACCGGGGCCAAAAACCTTGTGTGGAGTCAGGGCCGGAACCGAGGATTCCTCTCAGGGGCTGACATGGATCTTTGGGTACTTCTGGAGTCTCCCCAGGGGAGTCAGGCCTCGTCTCGAGTGGGGGCATGCACGTGCGCTTTCCTTCCAGGCTGTAGCAGCAATGTCACGCTTCCCGTCGCGTGGATCAAAGGATCTGTGGTTTCCCCTCGAAGCTTTCCCTAGAGGCTTTCCCACAGGGCTGTCCCACGTGCCACCGTGGTGTGAGTCGATCCTCGGCGTGAAAGATGAGCCAGTGCAGGGCAAAGAGGTTCCTCTGGAATGGACTGAGACATCTGGGGGACTCTTGGAATGGTGGTACGACCATGGAGTTCCTCTCGCCTTTCCTGTTGAGAGTGCCTCCTCTTGAGATGCGACGGGAACGCCGGGAATTCTTTCCCGTTGAAAGCAGGGAAAGGATCCCTCATCTCGAGCTACGAGGGGGAAACGGGGCTCCTCTGGATGTGGGCGGGACCATCGTGCTTCCTCCCGAGTGGAGACGGGTATGGCGGTGAACTTCTTGAGTTGCAGCAAGGGTGTGAAAGACCCTTTCGAAGTTCCAGAAGTTAGGTGTCATTTATCTCCAGACGCCTCATCGGAAATAGGCCTCATCTCGCCTGGAAGGGAGAACTTCCTGGATTTTCTCGAGTTGCGGCAGGTGTTCTCGAGTTACGACGGGGACCTCAGGGACCCGCCCTGGTGGCCTCAGGAGAGGCCAGTCCCCATGCGAGGTGCTAGGGGGCCTCTCGGGATTCCTCTCCCGTCGATACCGGAGCCAAAAACCTTGTGTGAAGTCAGGGCCGGAACCGAGGATTCCTCTCAGGGGTGACATGGATCTTTGGGTACTTGTGGAGTCTCCCCAGCGGAGTCAGGCCTCGTCTCGAGTGGGGGCATGCACGTGCGCTTTCCTTCCAGGCTCTAGCAGCAATGTCACGCTTCCCGTCACGTGGATCAAAGGATCTGTGGTTTTCCCTCGAGGCTTTCCCTCGAGGCTTTCCCACAGGGCTGTCCCACGTGCCACCGTGGTGTGAGTCGATCCTCGGCGTGAAAGATGAGCCAGTGCAGGGCAAAGAGGTTCCTCTGGAATGGACTGAGACATCTGGTGGACTCTTGGAATGGTGGTACGACCATGGAGTTCCTCTCGCCTTTCCTGTTGAGAGTGCCTCCTATTGAGATGCGACGGGAACGCCGGGAATTCTTTCCCGTTGAAAGCAGGGAAAGGATCCCTCATCTCGAGCTCCGAGGGGGAAACGAGGCTCCTCTGGATGTGGGCGGGACCATCGTGCTTCCTCTCGAGTGGAGACGGTTATGGCGGTGAACTTCTTGAGTTGCAGCAAGGATGTGAAAGACCCTTTCGAAGTTCCAGAGGTTAGGTGTCATTAGTCTCCAGACGCTTCATCGGAAATAGGCCTCATCTCGCGTGGACGGGAGAACTTCCTGGATTTTCTCGAGTTGCGGCAGGTGTTCTCGAGTTACGACGGGGACCTCAGGGACCCGCCCTGGTGGCCTCAGGAGAGGCCAGTCCCCATGCGAGTTGCTAGGGGGCCTATCGGGATTCCTCTCCCGTCGATACTGGGGCCAAAAACCTTGTGTGGCGTCAGGGCCGGAACCGAGGATTCCTCTCTGGGGCTGACATGGATCTTTGGGTACTTCTGGAGTCTCCCCAGGGGAGTCAGGCCTCGTCTCGAGTGGGGGCATGCACGTGCGCTTTCCTTCCAGGCTGTAGCAGCAATGTCACGCTTCCCGTCGCGTGGATCAAAGGATCTGTGGTTTTCCCTCGAAGCTTTCCCTAGAGGCTTTCCCACAGGGCTGTCCCACGTGCCACCGTGGTGTGAGTCGATCCTCGGCGTGAAAGATGAGCCAGTGCAGGGCAAAGAGGTTCCTCTGGAATGGACTGAGACATCTGGGGGACTCTTGGAATGGTGGTACGATCATGGAGTTCCTCTCGCCTTTCCTGTTGAGAGTGCCTCCTCTTGAGATGTGACGGGAACGCCGGGAATTCTTTCCCGTTGAAAGCAGGGAAAGGATCCCTCATCTCGAGCTACGAGGGGGAAACGGGGCTCCTCTGGATGTGGGCGGGACCATCGTGCTTCCTCCCGAGTGGAGACGGGTATGGCGGTGAACTTCTTGAGTTACAGCAAGGGTGTGAAAGACCCTTTCGAAGTTCCAGAAGTTAGGTGTCATTTATCTCCAGACGCCTCATCGGAAATAGGCCTCATCTCGCCTGGAAGGGTGAACTTCCTGGATTTTCTCGAGTTGCGGCAGGTGTTCTCGAGTTATGACGGGGACCTCAGGGACCCGCCCTGGTGGCCTCAGGAGAGGCCAGTCCCCATGCGAGGTGCTAGGGGGCCTCTCGGGATTCCTCTCCCGTCGATACCGGAGCCAAAAACCTTGTGTGAAGTCAGGGCCGGAACCGAGGATTCCTCTCAGGGGTGACATGGATCTTTGGGTACTTGTGGAGTCTCCCCAGCGGAGTCAGGCCTCGTCTCGAGTGGGGGCATGCACGTGCGCTTTCCTTCCAGGCTGTAGCAGCAATGTCACGCTTCCCGTCACGTGGATCAAAGGATCTGTGGTTTTCCCTCGAGGCTTTCCCTCGAGGCTTTCCCACAGGGCTGTCCCACGTGCCACCGTGGTGTGAGTCGATCCTCGGCGTGAAAGATGAGCCAGTGCAGGGCAAAGAGGTTCCTCTGGAATGGACTGAGACATCTGGTGGACTCTTGGAATGGTGGTACGACCATGGAGTTCCTCTCGCCTTTCCTGTTGAGAGTGCCTCCTATTGAGATGCGACGGGAACGCCGGGAATTCTTTCCCGTTGAAAGCAGGGAAAGGATCCCTCATCTCGAGCTCCGAGGGGGAAACGAGGCTCCTCTGGATGTGGGCGGGACCATCGTGCTTCCTCTCGAGTGGAGACGGTTATGGCGGTGAACTTCTTGAGTTGCAGCAAGGATGTGAAAGACCCTTTCGAAGTTCCAGAGGTTAGGTGTCATTAGTCTCCAGACGCTTCATCGTAAATAGGCCTCATCTCGCGTGGAAGGGAGAACTTCCTGGATTTTCTCGAGTTGCGGCAGGTGTTCTCGAGTTACGACGGGGACCTCAGGGACCCGCCCTGGTGGCCTCAGGAGAGGCCAGTCCCCATGCGAGTTGCTAGGGGGCCTATCGGGATTCCTCTCCCGTCGATACTGGGGCCAAAAACCTTGTGTGGCGTCAGGGCCGGAACCGAGGATTCCTCTCAGGGGCTGACATGGATCTTTGGGTACTTCTGGAGTCTCCCCAGGGGAGTCAGGCCTCGTCTTGAGTGGGGGCATGCACGTGAGCTTTCCTTCCAGGCTGTAGCAGCAATGTCAATCTTCCCGACGCGTGGATCAAAGGATCTGTGGTTTTCCCTCGAAGCTTTCCCTAGAGGCTTTCCCACAGGGCTGTCCCACGTGCCACCGTGGTGTGAGTCGATCCTCGGCGTGAAAGATGAGCCAGTGCAGGGCAAAGAGGTTCCTCTGGAATGGACTGAGACATCTGGGGGACTCTTGGAATGGTGGTACGACCATGGAGTTCCTCTCGCTTTTCCTGTTGAGAGTGCCTCCTCTTGAGATGCGACGGAAACGCCGGGAATTATTTCCCGTTGAAAGCAGGGAAAGGATCCCTCATCTCGAGCTCCGAGGGGGAAACGGGGCTCCTCTGGATGTGGGCGGGACCATCGTGCTTCCTCTCGAGTGGAGACGGGTATGGCGGTAAACTTCTTGAGTTGCAGCAAGGGTGTGAAAGACCCTTTCGAAGTTCCAGAGGTTAGGTGTCATTAGTCTCCAGACGCCTCATCGGAAATAGGCCTCATCTCGCCTGGAAGGGAGAACTTCCTGGATTTTCTCGAGTTGCGGCAGGTGTTCTCGAGTTACGACGGGGACCTCAGGGACCCGCCCTGGTGGCCTCAGGAGAGGCCAGTCCCCATGCGAGTTGCTAGGGGGCCTATCGGGATTTCTCTCCCGTCGATACCGGGTCCAAAAACCTTGTGTGGAGTCAGGGCCGGAACCGAGGATTCCTCTCAGGTGCTGACATGGATCTTTGGGTATTTCTGGAGTCTCCCCAGGGGTGTCAGGCCTCGTCTCGTGTGGGGGCATGCACTTGCGCTTTCCTTCCAGGCTGTAGCAGCAATGTCACGCTTCCCGTGGCGTGGATCAAAGGATCTGTGGTTTTCCCTTGAGTCTTTCCCTCGAGGCTTTCCCACAGGGCTGTCCCACGTGCCACCGTGGTGTGAGTCGATCCTCGGCGTGAAAGATGAGCCAGTGCAGGGCAAAGAGGTTCCTCTGGAATGGACTGAGACATCTGGGGGACTCTTGGAATGGTGGTACGACCATGGAGTTCCTCTCGCCTTTCCTGTTGAGAGTGCCTCCTCTTGAGATGCGACGGGAACGCCGGGAATTCTTTCCCCTTGAAAGCAGGGAAAGGATCCCTCATCTCGAGCTCCGAGGGGTAAACGGGGCTCCTCTGGATGTGGGCGGGACCATGGTGCTTCCTCTCGAGTGGAGACGGGTATGGCGGTGAACTTCTTGAGTTGCAGCAAGGGTGTGAAAGACCCTTTCGAAGTTCCAGAGGTTAGGTGTCATTAGTCTCTAGACGCTTCATCGGAAATAGGCCTCATCTCGCCTGCAAGGGAGAACTTTCTGGATTTTCTCTAGTTGCGGCAGGTGTTCTCGAGTTACGACGGGGACCTCAGGGACCCGCCCTGGTGGTCTCAGGAGAGGCCAGTCCCCATGCGAGTTGCTAGGGGGCCTCTCGGGATTCCTCTCCCGTCGATACCGGGGCCAAAAACCTTGTGTGGCGTCAGGGCCGGAAGCGAGGATTCCTCTCAGGGGCTGACATGGATCTTTGGGTACTTCTGGAGTCTCCCCAGGGGAGTCAGGCCTCGTCTCGAGTGGGGGCATGCACGTGCGCTTTCCTTCCAGGCTGTAGCAGCAATGTCACGCTTCCCGTCGCGTGGATCAAAGGATCTGTGGTTTTCCCTCGAAGCTTTCCCTAGAGGCTTTCCCACAGGGCTGTCCCACGTGCCACCGTGGTGTGAGTCGATCCTCGGCGTGAAAGATGAGCCAGTGCAGGGCAAAGAGGTTCCTCTGGAATGGACTGAGACATCTGGGGGACTCTTGGAATGGTGGTACGACCATGGAGTTCCTCTCGCCTTTCCTGTTGAGAGTGCCTCCTCTTGAGATGCGACGGGAACGCCGGGAATTCTTTCCCGTTGAAAGCAGGGAAAGGATCCCTCATCTCGAGCTACGAGGGGGAAACGGGGCTCCTCTGGATGTGGGCGGGACCATCGTGCTTCCTCCCGAGTGGAGACGGGTATGGCGGTGAACTTCTTGAGTTGCAGCAAGGGTGTGAAAGACCCTTTCGAAGTTCCAGAAGTTAGGTGTCATTTATCTCCAGACGCCTCATCGGAAATAGGCCTCATCTCGCCTGGAAGGGAGAACTTCCTGGATTTTCTCGAGTTGCGGCAGGTGTTCTCGAGTTACGACGGGGACCTCAGGGACCCGCCCTGGTGGCCTCAGGAGAGGCCAGTCCCCATGCGAGGTGCTAGGGGGCCTCTCGGGATTCCTCTCCCGTCGATACCGGAGCCAAAAACCTTGTGTGAAGTCAGGGCCGGAACCGAGGATTCCTCTCAGGGGTGACAAGGATCTTTGGGTACTTGTGGAGTCTCCCCAGCGGAGTCAGGCCTCGTCTCGAGTGGGGGCATGCACGTGCACTTTCCTTCCAGGCTGTAGCAGCAATGTCACGCTTCCCGTCACGTGGATCAAAGGATCTGTGGTTTTCCCTCGAGGCTTTCCCTCGAGGCTTTCCCACAGGGCTGTCCCACGTGCCACCGTGGTGTGAGTCGATCCTCGGCGTGAAAGATGAGCCAGTGCAGGGCAAAGAGGTTCCTCTGGAATGGACTGAGACATCTGGTGGACTCTTGGAATGGTGGTACGACCATGGAGTTCCTCTCGCCTTTCCTGTTGAGAGTGCCTCCTATTGAGATGCGACGGGAACGCCGGGAATTCTTTCCCGTTGAAAGCAGGGAAAGGATCCCTCATCTCGAGCTCCGAGGGGGAAACGAGGCTCCTCTGGATGTGGGCGGGACCATCGTGCTTCCTCTCGAGTGGAGACGGTTATGGCGGTGAACTTCTTGAGTTGCAGCAAGGATGTGAAAGACCCTTTCGAAGTTCCAGAGGTTAGGTGTCATTAGTCTCCAGACGCTTCATCGGAAATAGGCCTCATCTCGCGTGGAAGGGAGAACTTCCTGGATTTTCTCGAGTTGCGGCAGGTGTTCTCGAGTTACGACGGGGACCTCAGGGACCCGCCCTGGTGGCCTCAGGAGAGGCCAGTCCCCATGCGAGTTGCTAGGGGGCCTATCGGGATTCCTCTCCCGTCGATACTGGGGCCAAAAACCTTGTGTGGCGTCAGGGCCGGAACCGAGGATTCCTCTCAGGGGCTGACATGGATCTTTGGGTACTTCTGGAGTCTCCCCAGGGGAGTCAGGCCTCGTCTTGAGTGGGGGCATGCACGTGAGCTTTCCTTCCAGGCTGTAGCAGCAATGTCAATCTTCCCGACGCGTGGATCAAAGGATCTGTGGTTTTCCCTCGAGGCTTTCCCTAGAGGCTTTCCCACAGGGCTGTCCCACGTGCCACCGTGGTGTGAGTCGATCTTCGGCGTGAAAGATGAGCCAGTGCAGGGCAAAGAGGTTCCTCTGGAATGGACTGAGACATCTGGGGGACTCTTGGAATGGTGGTACGACCATGGAGTTCCTCTCGCTTTTCCTGTTGAGAGTGCCTCCTCTTGAGATGCGACGGAAACGCCGGGAATTCTTTCCCGTTGAAAGCAGGGAAAGGATCCCTCATCTCGAGCTCCGAGGGGGAAACGGGGCTCCTCTGGATGTGGGCGGGACCATCGTGCTTCCTCTCGAGTGGAGACGGGTATGGCGGTAAACTTCTTGAGTTGCAGCAAGGGTGTGAAAGACCCTTTAGAAGTTCCAGAGGTTAGGTGTCATTAGTCTCCAGACGCCTCATCGGAAATAGGCCTCATCTCGCCTGGAAGGGAGAACTTCCTGGATTTTCTCGAGTTGCGGCAGGTGTTCTCGAGTTACGACGGGGACCTCAGGGACCCGCCCTGGTGGCCTCAGGAGAGGCCAGTCCCCATGCGAGTTGCTAGGGGGCCTCTCGGGATTCCTCTCCCGTCGATACCGGGTCCAAAAACCTTGTGTGGAGTCAGGGCCGGAACCGAGGATTCCTCTCAGGTGCTGACATGGATCTTTGGGTATTTCTGGAGTCTCCCCAGGGGTGTCAGGCCTCGTCTCGTGTGGGGGCATGCACTTGCGCTTTCCTTCCAGGCTGTAGCAGCAATGTCACGCTTCCCGTGGCGTGGATCAAAGGATCTGTGGTTTTCCCTTGAGTCTTTCCTTCGAGGCTTTCCCACAGGGCTGTCCCACGTGCCACCGTGGTGTGAGTCGATCCTCGGCGTGAAAGATGAGCCAGTGCAGGGCAAAGAGGTTCCTCTGGAATGGACTGAGACATCTGGGGGACTCTTGGAATGGTGGTACGACCATGGAGTTCCTCTCGCCTTTCCTGTTGAGAGTGCCTCCTCTTGAGATGCGACGGGAACGCTGGGAATTCTTTCCCGTTGAAAGCAGGGAAAGGATCCCCCATTTCGAGCTCCGAGGGGAAAACGGGGCTCCTCTGGATGTGGGCGGGACCATCGTGCTTCCTCTCGAGTGGAGACGGGTATGGTGGTGAACTTCTTGAGTTGCAGCAAGGGTGTGAAAGACCCTTTCGAAGTTCCAGAGGTTAGGTGTCATTAGTCTCCAGACGCCTCATCGGAAATAGGCCTCATCTCGCCTGGAAGGGAGAACTTCCTGGATTTTCTCGAGTTGCGGCAGGTGTTCCCGAGTTACGACGGGAACCTCAGGGACCCGCCCTGGTGGCCTCAGGAGAGGCCAGTCCCCATGCGAGTTGCTAGGGGGCCTCTCGGGATTCCTCTCCCGTCGATTCCGGGGCCAAAAACCTTGTGTGGAGTCAGGGCCGGAACCGAGGATTCCTCTCAGGGGCTGACATGGATCTTTGGGTACTTCTGGAGTCTCCCCAGGGGAGACAGGCCTCGTCTCGAGTGGGGGCATGCACGTGCGCTTTCCTTCCAGGCTGTAGCAGCAATGTCACGCTTCCCGTCGCGTGGATCAAAGGGTCTGTGGTTTTCCCTCGAGGCTTTCCCTTGAGGCTTTCCCACAGGGCTGTCCCACGTGCCACCGTGGTGTGAGTCGATCCTCGGCGTGAAAGATGAGCCAGTGCAGGGCAAAGAGGTTCCTCTGGAATGGACTGAGACATCTGGGGGACTCGTGGAATGGTGGTACGACCATGGAGTTCCTCTCGGCTTTCCTGTGGAGAGTGCCTCCTCTTGAGATGCGACGGGATCGCCGGGAATTCTTTCCCGTTGAAAGCAGGGAAAGGATCCCTCATCTCGAGCTCCGAGGGGGAAACGGGGCTCCTCTGGATGTGGGCGGGACCATCGTGCTTCCTCTCGAGTGGAGACGGGTATGGCGGTGAACTTCCTGAGTTGCAGCAAGGGTGTGAAAGACCCTTTCGAAGTTCCAGAGGTTAGGTGTCATTAGTCTCCAGACGCCTCATCGGAAATAGGCCTCATCTCGCCTGGAAGGGAGAACTTCCTGGATTTTCTCGAGTTGTGGCAGGTGTTCTCGAGTTACGACGGGGACCTCAGGCACCCGCCCTGGTGGCCTCAGGAGAGGCCAGTCCCCATGCGAGTTGCTAGGGGGCCTCTCGGGATTCCTCTCCCGTCGATACCGGGCCCAAAAACATTTTTTGGAGTCAGGGCCGGAACCGAGGATTCCTCTTAGTGGCTGACTTGATTCTTTGGGTACTTCTGGAGTGTCCCCAAGGGAGTCAGGCCTCGTCTCGAGTCGGGGCATGCACGTGCGCTTTCCTTCCAGGCTGTAGCAGCAACGTCACGCTTCCCGTCGCGTGGATCAAAGGATCTGTGGTTTTCCCTCGAGGCTTTCCCTCGAGGCTTTCCCACAGGGCTGTCCCACGTGCCACCGTGGTGTGAGTCGATCCTCGGCATTAAAGATGAGCCAGTGCAGGGCAAAGAGGTTCCTCTGGAATGGACTGAGACATCTGGGGGACTCTTGGAATGGTGGTACGACCATGGAGTTCCTCTCGCCTTTCCTGTTGAGAGTGCTTCCTCTTGAGATGCGACGGGAACGCCGGGAATTCTTTCCCGTTGAAAGCAGGGAAAGGATCCCTGATCTCGAGCTCCGAGGGGGAAACGGGGCTCCTCTGGATGTTGGCGGGTCCATCGTGCTTCCTCTCGAGTGGAGACGGGTATGGCGGTGAACTTCTTGAGTTGCAGCAAGGGTGTGAAAGACCCTTTCGAAGTTCCAGAGGTTAGGTGTCATTAGTCTCCAGACGCCTCATCGGAAATAGGCCTCATCTCGCCTGGAAGGGAGAACTTCCTGGATTTTCTCGAGTTGCGGCAGGTGTTCTCGAGTTACGACGGGGACCTCAGGGACCCGCCCTGGTGGCCTCAGGAGAGGCCAGTCCCCATGCGAGTTGCTAGGGGGCCTCTCGGGATTCCTCTCCCGTTGATACCAGGGCCAAAACCATGTGTGGAGTCAGGGCCGGAAGCGAGGATTCCTCTCAGGGGCTGACATGGATCTTTGGGTACTTCTGCAGTCTCCCCAAGGGAGTCAGGCCTCGTCTCGAGTGGGGGCATGCACGTGCGCTTTCCTTCCAGGCTGTAGCAGCAATGTCACGCTTCCCGTCGCGTGGATCAAAGGATCTGTGGTTTTCCCTCGAGGCTTTCCCTCGAGGCTTTCCCACAGGGCTGTCCCACGTGCCACCGTGGTGTGAGTCGATCCTCGGCGTGAAAGATGAGCCAGTGCAGGGCAAAGAGGTTCCTCTGGAATGGACTGAGACATCTGGGGGACTCTTGGAATGGTGGTACGACCATGGAGTTCCTCTCGCCTTTCCTGTTGAGAGTGCCTCCTCTTGAGATGCGACGGGAACGCCGGGAATTCGTTCCCGTTGAAAGCAGGGAAAGGATCCCTCATCTCGAGCTACGAGGGGGAAACGGGGCTCCTCTGGATGTGGGCGGGACCATCGTGCTTCCTCTCGAGTGGAGACGGGTATGGCGGTGAACTTCTTGAGTTGAAGCAAGGGTGTGAAAGACCCTTTCGAAGTTCCAGAGGTTAGGTGTCATTAGTCTCCAGACGCCTCATCGGAAATAGGCCTTATCTCGCCTGGAAGGGAGAACTTCCTGGATTTTCTCGAGATGCGGCAGGTGTTCTCGAGTTAGGACGGGGACCTCAGGGACCCGCCCTGGTGGCCTCAGGAGAGGCCAGTCCCCATGCGAGTTGCTAGGGGGCCTCTCGGGATTCCTCTCCCGTCGATACCGGGGCCAAAAACCTTGTGTGGAGTCAGGGCCGGAACCGAGGATTCCTCTCAGGGGCTGACATTGACATTTGGGTACTTCTGGAGTCTCCCCAGGGGAGTCGGGCCTCGTCTCGAGTGGGGGCATGCACGTGCGCTTTCATTCCAGGCTGTAGCAGCAATGTCACGCTTCCCGTCGCATGGATCAAAGGATCTGTGGTTTTCCCTCGAGGCTTTCCCTCGAGGCTGTCCCACAGGGCTGTCCCACATGCCATCGTGGTGTGAGTCGATCCTTGGCGTGAAAGATGAGCCAGTGCAGGGCAAAGAGGTTCCTCTGGAATGGACTGAGACATCTGGGGGACTCTTGGAATGGTGGTACGACCAGGGAGTTCCTCTCGCCTTTCCTGTTGAGAGTGCCTCCTCGAGATGCGACGGGAACGCCGGGAATTCTTTCCCGTTGAAAGCAGGGAAAGGATATCTCATCTCGAGCTCCGAGGGGGAAACGGGGCTCCTCTGGATGTGGGCGGGACCATCGTGCTTCCTCTCGAGTTGAGACGGGTATGGCGGTGAACTTCTTGAGTTGCAGCAAGGGAGTGAAAGACCCTTTCGAAGTTCCAAGGTTAGGTGTCATTAGTCTCCAGACGCCTCATCGGAAATAGGCCTCATCTCGCCTGGAAGGGAGAACTTCCTGGATTTTCTCGAGTTGCGGCAGGTGTTCTCGAGTTACGATGGGGACCTCAGGGACCCGCCCTGGTGGCCTCAGGAGAAGCTAGTCCCCATGCGAGTTGCTAGGGGGCCTCTCGGGATTCCCCTCCCGTCGATACCGGGGCCAAAAACCTTGTGTGGAGTCAGGGCCGGAACCGAGAATTCCTCTCAGGGGCTGACATGGATCTTTGGGTACTTCTGGAGTCTCCCCAGGGGAGTCAGGCCTCGTCTCGAGTGGGGGCATGCACGTGCGCTTTCCTTCCAGGCTGTAGCAGCAATGTCACGCTTCCCGTGGCCTGGATCAAAGGATCTGTGGTTTTCCCTCGAGGCTTTCCCTCGAGGCTTTCCCACAGGGCTGTCCCACGTGCCACCGTGGTTTGAGTCGATCCTCGGCGTGAAAGATGAGCCAGTGCTGGGCAAAGAGGTTGCTCTGGAATGGACTGAGACATGTGGGGGACTCTTGGAATGGTGGTACGACCATGGAGTTCCTCTCGCCTTTCCTGTTGAGAGTGCCTCCTTTTGAGATGCGACGGGAACGCCGGGAATTCTTTCCCGTTGAAAGCAGGGAAAGGATCCCTCATCTCGAGCTACGAGGGGGAAACGGGGCTCCTCTGGATGTGGGCGGGACCATCGTGCTTCCTCTCGAGTGGAGACGGGTATGGCGGTGAACTTCTTGAGTTGCAGCAAGGGTGTGAAAGACCCTTTCGAAGTTCCAGAGGTTAGGTGTCATTAGTCTCCAGACGCCTCATCGGAAATAGGCCTCATCTCGCCTGGAAGGGAGAACTTCCTGGATTTTCTCGAGTTGCGGCAGGTGTTCTCGAGTTACGACGGGGACCTCAGGGACCCGCCCTGGTGGCCTCAGGAGAGGCCAGTCCCCATGCGAGTTGCTAGGGGGCCTCTCGGGATTCCTCTCCCGTCGATACCGGGGCCAAAAACCTTGTGTGGAGTCAGGGCCGGAACCGAGGATTCCTCTCAGGGGCTGATATGGATCTTTGGGTACTTGTGGAGTCTCCCCAGGGGAGTCAGGCCTCGTCTCGAGTGGGGGCATGCACGTGCGCTTTCCTTCCAGGCTGTAGCAGCAATGTCACGCTTCCCGTCGCGTGGATCAAAGGATCTGTGGTTTTCCCTCAAGGCTTTCCCTCGAGGCTTTCCCACAGGGCTGTCCCACGTGCCACCGTGGTGTGAGTCGATCCTCGGCGTGAAAGATGAGCCAGTGCAGGGCAAAGAGGTTCCTCTGGAATGGACTGAGACATCTGGGGGACTCTTGGAATGGTGGTACGACCATGGAGTTCCTCTCGCCTTTCCTGTTGAGAGTGCCTCCTCTTGAGATGCGACGGGAACGCCGGGAATTCTTTCCCGTTGAAAGCAGGGAAAGGATCCCTCATCTCGAGCTACGAGGGGGAAACGGGGCTCCTCTGGATGTGGGCGGGACCATCGTGCTTCCTCTCGAGTGGAGACGGGTATGGCAGAGAACTTCTTGAGTTGCAGCAAGGGAGTGAAAGACCCTTTCGAAGTTCCAGAGGTTAGGTGTCATTAGTCTCCAGACGCCTCATCGGAAATAGCCCTCATCTCGCCTCGAAGGGAGAACTTCCTGGATTTTCTCGAGTTGCGGAAGGTGTTCTCCAGTTACGATGGGGACCTCAGGTACCAGCCCTGGTGGCCTCAGGAAAGGCCAATCCCCATGCGAGTTGCTAGGGGGACTCTGGGATTCCTCTCCCGTCGATACCGGGTCCAAAAACCTTGTGTGGAGTCAGGGCCGGAACCGAGGTTTCCTCTCTGGGGCTTACATGGATCTTTGGGTACTTCTGGAGTCTCCCCAGGGGAGTCAGGCCTCGTCTCGAGTGGGGACAGGTACGTGCGCTTTCCTTCCAGACTGTAGCAGCAATGTCACTCTTCCCGTGGCCTGGATCAAAGGATCTGTGGTTTTCCCACGAGGCTTTCCCTCGAGGCTTTCCCACAGGTCTGTCCAACGTTCCACCGTGGTGTGAGTCGATCCTCAGCGTGAAAGATGAGCCAGTGCAGGGCAAAGAGGTTCCTCTGGAATGGACTGAGACATCTGGGGGAATCTTGGAATGGTGGTACCACCATGGAGTTCCTCTCGCCTTTCGGGTTGAGAGTGCCTCCTCTTGAGATGCGACGGGAACACCGGGAATTCTTTCCCGTTGAAAGCAGGGAAAGGATCCCTCATCTCGAGCTACGAGGGGGAAACGGGGCTCCTCTGGATGTGGGCGGGACCATCGTGCTTCCTCTCGAGTGGAGACGGGTATGGCGGTGAACTTCTTGAGTTGCAGCAAGGGTGTGAAAGACCCTTTCGAAGTTCCAGAGGTTAGGTGTCATTAGTCTCCAAACGCCTCATCGGAAATAGGATTCTTCTCGCCTGGAATGGAGAACTTCCTGGATTTTCTCGAGTTGGGACAGGTGTTCTCGAGTTACGACGGGGACCTCAGGGACCCGCCCTGGTGGCCTCAGGGGAGGCCAGTCCCCATGCGAATTTCTAGGGGGCCTCTCGGGATTCCTCTCCCGTCGATACCGGGGCCAAAAACCTTGTGTGGAGTCAGGGCCGGAACCGAGGATTCCTCTCAGGGGCTGACATGGATCTTTGGGTACTTCTGGAGTCTCCCCAGGGTAGTCAGGCCTCATCTCGAGTGGGGGCATGCACGTGCGCTTTCCTTTCAGGCTATAGCAGCAATGTCATGCTTCCCGTCGCCTGGATCAAAGGATCTGTGGTTTTCCCTCGAGGCTTTCCCTTGAGGCTTTCCCACAGGGCTGTCCCACGTGCCACCGTGGTGTGAGTCGATCCTCGGCGTGAAAGATGAGCCAGTGCAGGGCAAAGAGGTTGCTCTGGAATGGACTGAGACATCTGGGGGACTCTTGGAATGGTGGTACGACCATGGAGTTCCTCTCGCCTTTCCTGTTGAGAGTGCCTCCTCTTGAGATGCGACGGGAACGCCGGGAATTCTTTCCCGTTGAAAGCAGGGAAAGGATCCCTCATCTCGAGCTACGAGGGTGAAACGGGGCTCCTCTGGATGTGGGCGGGACCATCGTGCTTCCTCTCGAGTGGAGACGGGTATGGCGGTGAACTTCTTGAGTTGCAGCAAGGGTGTGAAAGACCCTTTCGAAGTTCCAGAGGTTAGGTGTCATTAGTCTCCAGACGCCTCATCGGAAATAGGCCTCATCTCGCCTGGAAGGGAGAACTTCCTGGATTTTCTCGAGTTGCGGCAGGTGTTCTCGAGTTACGACGGGGACCTCAGGGACCCGCCCTGGTGGCCTCAGGAGAGGCCAGTCCCCATGCGAGTTGCTAGGGGGCCTCTCGGGATTCCTCTCCCGTCGATACCGGGGCCAAAAGCCTTGTGTGGAGTCAGGGCCGGAACCGAGCATTCCTCTCACGGGTTACATGGATCTTTGGGTACTTCTGGAGTCTCCCCAGGGGAGTCAGGCCTCGTCTCGAGTGGGGGCATGCACGTGCGCTTTCCTTCCAGGCTGTAGCAGCAATGTCACGCTTCCCATCGCGAGGATTAAAGGATCTGTGGTTTTCCCTCGAGGCTTTCCCTCGAGGCTTTCCCACAGGGCTGTCCCACGTGCCACCGTGGTGTGAGTCGATCCTCGGCGTGAAAGATGAGCCAGTGCAGGGCAAAGAGGTTCCTCTGGAATGGACTGAGACATCTGGGGGACTCTTGGAATGGTGGTACCACCATGGAGTTCCTCTCGCCTTTCCTGTTGAGAGTGCCTCCTCTTGAGATGCGACGGGAATGCCGGGAATTCTTTCCCGTTGAAAGCAGGGAAAGGATCCCTCATCTCAAGCTACGAGGGGGAAACGTGGCTCCTCTGTATGTGGGCGGGCCCATCGTGCTTTCTCTCGTGTGGAGACGGGTATGGCGGTAAACTTCTTGAGTTGCAGCAAGGGTGTGAAAGACCCTTTCGAAGTTCCAGAGGTTAGGTGTCATTAGTCTCCAGACGCCTCATCAGAAATAGGCCTCATCTCGCCTGGAAGGGAGAACTTCCTGGATTTTCTCGAGTTGCGGCAGGTGTTCTCAAGTTACGACGGGGACCTCAGGGACCCGCCCTGGTGGCCTCAGGAGAGGCCAGTCCCCATGCGAGTTGCTAGCGGGCCTCTCGGGATTCCTCTCCCGTCGATACCGGGGCCAAAAACCTTGTGTGGAGTCAGGGCCGGAACCGAGGATTCCTCTCAGGGGCTGACATGGATCTTTGGGGACTTCTGGAGTCTCCCCAGGGGAGTCAGGCCTCGTCTCGAGTGGGGGCATGCACGTGTGCTTTCCTTCCAGGCTGTAGCAGCAATGTCACGCTTCCCGTCGCGTGGATCAAAGGATCTGTGGTTTTCCCTCGAGGCTTTCCCTCGAGGCTTTCCCACAGGGCTGTCCCACGTGCCACCGTGGTGTGAGTCGATCCTCGGCGTGAAAGATGAGCCAGTGCAGGGCAAAGAGGTTCCTCTGGAATGGACTGAGACATCTGGGGGACTCTTGGAATGGTGGTACGACCATGGAGTTCCTCTCGCCTTTCCTGTTGAGAGTGCCTCCTCTTGAGATGCGACGGGAACGCCGGGAATTCTTTCCCGTTGAAAGCAGGGAAAGGATCCCTCATCTCGAGCTACGAGGGGGAAACGGGGCTCCTCGGGATGTTGGCGAGACCATCGTGCTTCCTCTCGAGTGGACACGGGTATGTCGGTGAACTTCTTGAGTTGCAGCAAGGGTGTGAAAGACCCTTTCGAAGTTCCAGAGGTTAGGTGTCATTAGTCTCCAGACGCCTCATCGGAAATAGGCCTCATCTAGCCTGGAAGGGAGAACTTCCTGGATTTTCTCGAGGTGCGGCAGGTGTTTTCGAGTTACGACGGGTACCACAGGGACCCGGCCTGATGGCCTCAGGAGAGGCCAGTCCCTATGCGAGTTGCTAGGGGGCCTCTCGGGATTCCTCTCCCTTCGATACCGGCGCCAAAAACCTTGTGTGGAGTCAGGGCCAGAACCGAGGATTCCTCTCAGGGGCTGACATGGATCTTTGGGTACTTCTGGAGTCTCCCCAGGGGAGTCAGGCCTCGTCTCGAGTGGGGGCATGCACGTGCGCTTTCCTTCCAGGCTGTAGCAGCAATGTCACTCTTCCCGTCGCGTGGATCAAAGGATCTGTGGTTTTCCCTCGAGGCTTTCCCTCGAGGCTTTCCCACAGGGCTGTCCCACGTGCCACCGTGGTGTGAGTCGATCCTCGGCGTGAAAGATGAGCCAGTGCAGGGCAAAGAGGTTCCTCTGGAATGGACTGAGACATCTGGGGGACTCTTGGAATGGTGGTACGACCATGGCGTTCCTCTCGCCTTTCCTGTTGAGAGTGCCTCCTCTTGAGTTGTGACGGGAACGCCGGGAATTCTTTCCCGTTGAAACCAGGGAAAGGATCCCTCATCTCGAGCTACGAGGGGGAAACGGGGCTCCTCGGGATGTGGGCGGCACCATCGTGCTTCCTCTCGAGTGGACACGGGTATGTCGGTGAACTTCTTGAGTTGCAGCAAGGGTGTGAAAGACCCTTTCGAAGTTCCAGAGGTTAGGTGTCATTAGTCTCCAGACGCCTCATCGGAAATAGGCCTCATCTAGCCTGGAAGGGAGAACTTCCTGGATTTTCCCGAGGTGCGGCAGGTGTTCTCGAGTTACGACGGGTACCACAGGGACCCGCCCTGATGGCCTCAGGAGAGGCCAGTCCCCATGCGAGTTGCTAGGGGGCCTCTCGGGATTCCTCTCCAGTCGATACCGGGGCCAAAAACCTTGTGTGGAGTCAGGGCCAGAACCGAGGATTCCTCTCAGGGGCTGACATGGATCTTTGGGTACTTCTAGAGTCTCCCCAGGGGAGTCAGGCCTCGTCTCGAGTGGGGGCATGCACGTGCGCTTTCCTTCCTGGCTGTAGCAGCAATGTCACGCTTCCCGTCGCGTGGATCAAATGATCTGTGGTTTTCCCTCGAGGCTTTCCCTCGAGGCTTTCCCACAGGGCTGTCCCATGTGCCACCGTGGTGTGAGTCGATCCTCGGCGTGAAAGATGAGCCAGTGCAGGGCAAAGAGGTTCCTCTGGAATGGACTGAGACATCTGGGGGACTCTTGGAATGGTGGTACGACCATGGAGTTCCTCTCGCCTTTCCTGTTGAGAGTGCCTCCTCTTGAGATGCGACGGGAACGCTGGGAATTCTTTCCCGTTGAAAGCAGGGAAAGGATCCCTCATCTCGAGCTACGAGGGGGAAACGGGGCTCCTCTGGATGTGGGCGGGACCATCGTGCTTCCTCTAGAGTGGAGACGGGTATGGCGGTGAACTTCTTGAGTTGCAGCAAGGGTGTGAAAGACCCTTTCGAAGTTCCAGAGGTTACGTGTCAGTCTCCAGACGCCTCATCGGAAATAGACCTCATCTCGCCTGGAAGGGAGAACTTCCTGGATTTTCTCGAGGTGCGGCAGGTGTTCTCGAGTTACGACTGGTACCACAGGGACCCGCCCTGATGGCCTCAGGAGAGGCCAGTCCCCATGCGTGTTGCTAGGGGGCCTCTCGGGATTCCTCTCCCGTCGATACTGGGGCCAAATACCTTGTGTGGAGTCAGGGCCGGAACCGAGGATTCCTCTCAGGGGCTGACATCGATCTTTGGGTACTTCTGGAGTCTCCCCAGGGGAGTCAGGCCTCGTCTCGAGTGGGGGCATGCACGTGCGCTTTCCTTCCAGGCTGTAGCAGCAATGTCACGCTTCCCGTCGCGTGGATCAAAGTATCTGTGGTTTTCCCTCTAGGCTTTCCCTCGAGGCTTTTCCACAGGGCTGTCCCACGTGCCACCGTGGTGTGAGTCGATTCTCGGCGTGAAAGATGAGCCAGTGCAGGGCAAAGAGGTTCCTCTGGAATGGACTGAGACATCTGGGGGACTCTTGGAATGGTGGTACGACCATGGAGTTCCTCTCGCCTTTCCTGTTGAGAGTGCCTCCTCTTGAGATGCGACGGGAATGCCGGGAATTCTTTCCCGTTGAAAGCAGGGAAAGGATCCCTCATCTCGAGCGACGAGGGGGAAACGGGCCTCCTCTGGATGTGGGTGGGACCATCGTGCTTTCTCTCGTGTGGAGACGGGTATGGCGGTAAACTTCTTGAGTTGCAGCAAAGGTGTGAAAGACCCTTTCGAAGTTCCAGAGTTTGGGTGTCATTAGTCTCCAGACGCCTCATCGGAAATAGGCCTCATCTCGCCTGGAAGGGAGAACTTCCTGGATTTTCTCGAGTTGCGGCAGGTGTTCTCGAGTTACGACGGGGACCTCAGGGACCCGCCCTGGTGGCCTCAGGAGAGGCCAGTCCCCATGCGAGTTGCTAGGGGGCCTCTCGGGATTCCTCTCCCGTCGATACCGGGGCCAAAAACCTTGTGTGGAGTCAGGGCCAGAACCGAGGATTCCTCTCAGGGGCTGACATGGATCTTTGGGTACTTCTGGAGTCTCCCCACGGGAGTCAGGCCTCGTCTCGAGTGGGGGCATGCACGTGCGCTTTCCTTCCAGGCTGTAGCAGCAATGTCACGCTTCCCGTCGCGTGGATCAAAGGATCTGTGGTTTTCCCTCGAGGCTTTCCCTCGAGGCTTTCCCACAGGGCTGTCCCACGTGCCACCGTGGTGTGAGTCGATCCTCGGCGCGAAAGATGAGCCAGTGCAGGGCAAAGAGGTTCCTCTGGAATGGACTGAGACATGTGGGGGACTCTTGGAATGGTGGTACGACCATGGAGTTCCTCTCGACTTTCCTGTTGAGAGTGCCTCCTCTTGAGATGCGACGGGAACGCCGGGAATTCGTTCCCGTTGAAAGCAGGAAAATGATCCCTCATCTCGAGCTACGAGGGGGAAACGGGGCTCCTCTGGATGTGGGCGGGACCATCGTGCTTCCTTTCGAGTGGAGACGAGTATGGCGGTGAACTTCTTGAGTTGCAGCAAGGGTGTGAAAGACCCTTTCGAAGTTCCAGAGGTTAGGTGTCATTAGTCTCCAGACGCCTCATCGGAAATAGGCCTCATCTAGCCTGTAAGGGAGAACTTCCTGGATTTTCTCGAGGTGCGGCAGGTGTTCTCGAGTTACGACGGGTACCACATGGACCCGCCCTGATGGCCTCAGGAACGGCCAGTCCCCATGCGAGTTGCTAGGGGGCCTCTCGGGATTCCTCTCCCGTCGATACCGGGGCCAAAAACCTTGTGTGGAGTCAGGGCCGGAACCGAGGATTCCTCTCAGGGGCTGACATGGATCTTTGGGTACTTCTAGAGTCTCCCCAGGAGAGTCAGGCCTCGTCTCGAGTGGGGGCATGCACGTGCGCTTTCCTTTCAGGCTGTAGCAGCAATGTCACGCTTCCCGTCGCGTGGATCAAATGATCTGTGGTTTTCCCTCGAGGCTTTCCCTCGAGGCTTTCCCACAGGGCTGTCCCACGTGCCACCGTGGTGTGAGTCGATCCTCGGCGTGAAAGATGAGCCAGTGCAGGGCAAAGGGGTTCCTCTGGAATGGACTGAGACATCTGGGGGACTCTTGGAATGGTGGTACGACCATGGAGTTCCTCTCGCCTTTCCTGTTGAGAGTGCCTCCTCTTGAGATGCGACGGGAACGCCGGGAATTCTTTCCCGTTGAAAGCAGGGAAAGGTTCCCTCATCTCGAGCTCCGAGGGGGAAACGGGGCTCCTCTGGATGTGGGCGGGACCATCGTGCTTCCTCCGAGTGGACACGGGTATGGCGGTGAACTTCTTGAGTTGCAGCAAGGGTGTGAAAGACCCTTTCGAAGTTCCAGAGGTTAGGTGTCATTAGTCTCCAGACGCCTCATCGGAAATAGGCCTCATCTCGCCTGGAAGGGAGAACTTCCTGGATTTTCTCGAGTTGCGGCAGGTGTTCTCGAGTTACGACGGGGACCTCAGGGACCCGCCCTGGTGGCCTCAGTAGAGGCCAGTCCCCATGCGAGTTGCTAGGGGGCCTCTCGGGATTCCTCTCCCGTCGATACCGGGGCCAAAAGCCTTGTGTGGAGTCAGGGCTGGAACCGAGCATTCCTCTCAGGGGTTACATGGATCTTTGGGTACTTCTGGAGGCTCCCCAGGGGAGTCAGGCCTCGTCTCGAGTGGGGGCATGCACGTGCGCTTTCCTTCCAGGCTGTAGCACCAATGTCACGCTTCCCATCGCGAGGATTAAAGGATCTGTGGTTTTCCCTCGAGGCTTTCCCTCGAGGCTTTCCCACAGGGCTGTCCCACGGGCCACCGTGGTGTGAGTCGATCCTCGGCGTGAAAGATGAGCCAGTGCAGGGCAAAGAGGTTCCTCTGGAATGGACTGAGACATCTGGGGGACTCTTGGAATGGTGGTACGACCATGGAGTTCCTCTCGCCTTTTCTGTTGAGAGTGCCTCCTCTTGAGATGCGACGGGAACGCCGGGAATTCTTTCCCGTTGAAAGCAGGGAAAGGATCCCTCATCTCGAGCTACGAGGGGGAAACGGGGCTCCTCGGGATGTGGGCGAGACCATCGTGCTTCCTCTCGAGTGGACACGGGTATGTCGGTGAACTTCTTGAGTTGCAGCAAGGGTGTGAAAGACCCTTTCGAAGTTCCAGAGGTTAGGTGTCATTAGTCTCCAGACGCCTCATCGGAAATAGGCCTCATCTAGCCTGGAAGGGAGAACTTCCTGGATTTTCTCGAGGTGCGGCAGGTGTTTTCGAGTTACGACGGGTACCACAGGGACCCGCCCTGATGGCCTCAGGAGAGGCCAGTCCCTATGCGAGTTGCTAGGGGGCCTCTCGGGATTCCTCTCCCTTCGATACCGGCGCCAAAAACCTTGTGTGGAGTCAGGGCCAGAACCGAGGATTCCTCTCAGGGGCTGACATGGATCTTTGGGTACTTCTGGAGTCTCCCCAGGGGAGTCAGGCCTCGTCTCGAGTGGGGGCATGCACGTGCGCTTTCCTTCCAGGCTGTAGCAGCAATGTCACGCTTCCTGTCGCGTGGATCAAAGGATCTGTGGTTTTCCCTCGAGGCTTTCCCTCGAGGCTTTCCCACAGGGCTGTCCCACGTGCCACCGTGGTGTGAGTCGATCCTCGGCGTGAAAGATGAGCCAGTGCAGGGCAAAGAGGTTCCTCTGGAATGGACTGAGACATCTGGTGGACTCTTGGAATGGTGGTACGACCATGGAGTTCCTCTCGCCTTTCCTGTTGAGAGTGCCTCCTCTTGAGTTGTGACGGGAACGCCGGGAATTCTTTCCCGTTGAAACCAGGGAAAGGATCCCTCATCTCGAGCTACGAGGGGGAAACGGGGCTCCTCGGGATGTGGGCGGCACCATCGTGCTTCCTCTCGAGTGGACACGGGTATGTCGGTGAACTTCTTGAGTTGCAGCAAGGGTGTGAAAGACCCTTTCGAAGTTCCAGAGGTTAGGTGTCATTAGTCTCTAGACGCCTCATCGGAAATAGGCCTCATCTAGCCTGGAAGGGAGAACTTCCTGGATTTTCTCGAGGTGCGGCAGGTGTTCTCGAGTTACGACGGGTACCACAGGGACCCGCCCTGATGGCCTCAGGAGAGGCCAGTCCCCATGCGAGTTGCTAGGGGGCCTCTCGGGATTCCTCTCCAGTCGATACCGGGGCCAAAAACCTTGTGTGGAGTCAGGGCCAGAACCGAGGATTCCTCTCAGGGGCTGACATGGATCTTTGGGTACTTCTAGAGTCTCCCCAGGGGAGTCAGGCCTCGTCTCGAGTGGGGGCATGCACGTGCGCTTTCCTTCCTGGCTGTAGCAGCAATGTCACGCTTCCCGTCGCGTGGATCAAATGATCTGTGGTTTTCCCTCGAGGCTTTCCCTCGAGGCTTTCCCACAGGGCTGTCCCATGTGCCACCGTGGTGTGAGTCGATCCTCGGAGTGAAAGATGAGCCAGTGCAGGGCAAAGAGGTTCCTCTGGAATGGACTGAGATATCTGGGGGACTCTTGGAATAGTGGTACGACCATGGAGTTCCTCTCGCCTTTCCTGTTGAGAGTGCCTCCTCTTGAGATGCGACGGGAACGCTGGGAATTCTTTCCCGTTGAAAGCAGGGAAAGGATCCCTCATCTCGAGCTACGAGGGGGAAACGGGGCTCCTCTGGATGTGGGCGGGACCATCGTGCTTCCTCTCGAGTGGAGACGGGTATGGCGGTGAACTTCTTGAGTTGCAGGAAGGGTGTGAAAGACCCTTTCGAAGTTCCAGAGTTTACGTGTCAGTCTCCAGACGCCTCATCGGAAATAGACCTCATCTCGCCTGGAAGGGAGAACTTCCTGGATTTTCTCGAGGTGCGGCAGGTGTTCTCGAGTTACGACTGGTACCACAGGGACCCGCCCTGATGGCCTCAGGAGAGGCCAGTCCCCATGCGTGTTGCTAGGGGGCCTCTCGGGATTCCTCTCCCGTCGATACTGGGGCCAAATACCTTGTGTGGAGTCAGGGCCGGAACCGAGGATTCCTCTCAGGGGCTGACATGGATCTTTGGGTACTTCTGGAGTCTCCCCAGGGGAGTCAGGCCTCGTCTCGAGTGGGGGCATGCACGTGCGCTTTCCTTCCAGGCTGTAGCAGCAATGTCACGCTTCCCGTCGCGTGGATCAAAGTATCTGTGGTTTTCCCTCTAGGCTTTCCCTCGAGGCTTTCCCACAGGGCTCTCCCACGTGCCACCGTGGTGTGAGTCGATTCTCGGCGTGAAAGATGAGCCAGTGCAGGGCAAAGAGGTTCCTCTGGAATGGACTGAGACATCTGGGGGACTCTTGGAATGGTGGTACGACCATGGAGTTCCTCTCGCCTTTCCTTTTGAGAGTGCCTCCTCTTGAGATGCGACGGGAATGCCGGGAATTCTTTCCCGTTGAAAGCAGGGAAAGGATCCCTCATCTCGAGCTACGAGGGGGAAACGGGCCTCCTCTGGATGTGGGTGGGACCATCGTGCTTTCTCTCGTGTGGAGACGGGTATGGCGGTAAACTTCTTGAGTTGCAGCAAAGGTGTGAAAGACCCTTTCGAAGTTCCAGAGTTTGGGTGTCATTAGTCTCCAGACGCCTCATCGGAAATAGGCCTCATCTCGCCTGGAAGGGAGAACTTCCTGGATTTTCTCGAGTTGCGGCAGGTGTTCTCGAGTTACGACGGGGACCTCAGGGACCCGCCCTGGTGGCCTCAGGAGAGGCCAGTCCCCATGCGAGTTGCTAGGGGGCCTCTCGGGATTCCTCTCCCGTCGATACCGGGGCCAAAAACCTTGTGTGGAGTCAGGGCCAGAACCGAGGATTCCTCTCAGGGGCTGACATGGATCTTTGGGTACTTCTGGAGTCTCCCCAGGGGAGTCAGGCCTCGTCTCGAGTGGGGGCATGCACGTGCGCTTTCCTTCCAGGCTGTAGCAGCAATGTCACGCTTCCCGTCGCGTGGATCAAAGGATCTGTGGTTTTCCCTCGAGGCTTTCCCTCGAGGCTTTCCCACAGGGCTGTCCCACGTGCCACCGTGGTGTGAGTCGATCCTCGGCGCGAAAGATGAGCCAGTGCAGGGCAAAGAGGTTCCTCTGGAATGGACTGAGACATGTGGGGGACTCTTGGAATGGTGGTACGACCATGGAGTTCCTCTCGACTTTCCTGTTGAGAGTGCCTCCTCTTGAGATGCGACGGGAACGCCGGGAATTCGTTCCCGTTGAAAGCAGGAAAATGATCCCTCATCTCGAGCTACGAGGGGGAAACGGGGCTCCTCTGGATGTGGGCGGGACCATCGTGCTTCCTTCCGAGTGGAGACGGGTATGGCGGTGAACTTCTTGAGTTGCAGCAAGGGTGTGAAAGACCCTTTCGAAGTTCCAGAGGTTAGGTGTCATTAGTCTCCAGACGCCTCATCGGAAATAGGCCTCATCTAGCCTGGAAGGGAGAACTTCCTGGATTTTCTCGAGGTGCGGCAGGTGTTCTCGAGTTACGACGGGTACCACATGGACCCGCCCTGATGGCCTCAGGAACGGCCAGTCCCCATGCGAGTTGCTAGGGGGCCTCTCGGGATTCCTCTCCCGTCGATACCGGGGCCAAAAACCTTGTGTGGAGTCAGGGCCGGAACCGAGGATTCCTCTCAGGGGCTGACATGGATCTTTGGGTACTTCTAGAGTCTCCCCAGGAGAGTCAGGCCTCGTCTCGAGTGGGGGCATGCACGTGCGCTTTCCTTTCAGGCTGTAGCAGCAATGTCACGCTTCCCGTCGCGTGGATCAAATGATCTGTGGTTTTCCCTCGAGGCTTTCCCTCGAGGCTTTCCCACAGGGCTGTCCCACGTGCCACCGTGGTGTGAGTCGATCCTCGGCGTGAAAGATGAGCCAGTGCAGGGCAAAGGGGTTCCTCTGGAATGGACTGAGACATCTGGGGGACTCTTGGAATGGTGGTACGACCATGGAGTTCCTCTCGCCTTTCCTGTTGAGAGTGCCTCCTCTTGAGATGCGACGGGAAAAAGGGAATTCTTTCCCGTTGAAAGCAGGGAAAGGTTCCCTCATCTCGAGCTCCGAGGGGGAAACGGGGCTCCTCTGGATGTGGGCGGGACCATCGTGCTTCCTCCCGAGTGGACACGGGTATGGCGGTGAACTTCTTGAGTTGCAGCAAGGGTGTGAAAGCCCCTTTCGAAGTTCCAGAGGTTAGGTGTCATTAGTCTCCAGACGCCTCATCGGAAATAGGCCTCATCTCGCCTGGAAGGGAGAACTTCCTGGATTTTCTCGAGTTGCGGCAGGTGTTCTCGAGTTACGACGGGGACCTCAGGGACCCGCCCTGGTGGCCTCAGTAGAGGCCAGTCCCCATGCGAGTTGCTAGGGGGCCTCTCGGGATTCCTCTCCCGTCGATACCGGGGCCAAAAGCCTTGTGTGGAGTCAGGGCTGGAACCGAGCATTCCTCTCAGGGGTTACATGGATCTTTGGGTACTTCTGGAGGCTCCCCAGGGGAGTCAGGCCTCGTCTCGAGTGGGGGCATGCACGTGCGCTTTCCTTCCAGGCTGTAGCACCAATGTCACGCTTCCCATCGCGAGGATTAAAGGATCTGTGGTTTTCCCTCGAGGCTTTCCCTCGAGGCTTTCCCACAGGGCTGTCCCACGGGCCACCGTGGTGTGAGTCGATCCTCGGCGTGAAAGATGAGCCAGTGCCGGGCAAAGAGGTTCCTCTGGAATGGACTGAGACATCTGGGGGACTCTTGGAATGGTGGTACGACCATGGAGTTCCTCTCGCCTTTCCTGTTGAGAGTGCCTCCTCTTGAGATGCGACGGGAATGCCGGGAATTCTTTCCCGTTGAAAGCAGGGAAAGGATCCCTCATCTCGAGCTCCGAGGGGGAAACGTGGCTCCTCTGTTTGTGGGCGGGACCATCGAGCTTTCTCTCGTGTGGAGACGGGTATGGCGGTAAACTTCTTGAGTTGCAGCAAGGGTGTGAAAGACCCTTTCGAAGTTCCAGAGTTTGGGTGTCATTAGTCTCCAGACGCCTCATCGGAAATAGGCCTCATCTCGCCTGGAAGGGAGAACTTCCTGGATTTTCTCGAGTTGCGGCAGGTGTTCTCGAGTTACGACGGGGACCTCAGGGACCCGCCCTGATGGCCTCAGGAGAGGCCAGTCCCCATGCGAGTTGCTAGGGGGCCTCTCGGGATTCCTCTCCCGTCGATACCGGGGCCAAAAACCTTGTGTGGAGTCAGGGCCAGAACCGAGGATTCCTCTCAGGGGCTGACATGGATCTTTGGGTACTTCTAGAGTCTCCCCAGGAGAGTCAGGCCTCGTCTCGAGTGGGGGCATGCACGTGCGCTTTCCTTCCAGGCTGTAGCAGCAATGTCACGCTTCCCGTCGCGTGGATCAAAGGATCTGTGGTTTTCCCTCGAGGCTTTCCCTCGAGTCTTTCCCACAGGGCTGTCCCACGTGCCACCGTGGTGTGAGTCGATCCTCGGCGCGAAAGATGAGCCAGTGCAGGGCAAAGAGGTTCCTCTGGAATGGACTGAGACATGTGGGGGACTCTTGGAATGGTGGTACGACCATGGAGTTCCTCTCGCCTTTCCTGTTAAGAGTGCCTCCTCTTGAGATCCGACGGGAACGCCGGGAATTCTTTCCCGTTGAAAGCAGGGAAAGGATCCCTCATCTCGAGCTACGAGGGGGAAACGGGGCTCCTCTGGATGTGGGCGGGACCATCGTGCTTCCTCTCGAGTGGAGACGGGTATGGCGGTGAACTTCTTGAGTTGCAGCAAGGGTGTGAAAGACCCTTTCGAAGTTCCAGAGGTTAGGTGTCATTAGTCTCCAGACGCCTCATCGGAAATAGGCCTCATCTCGCCTGGAAGGGAGAACTTCCTGGATTTTCTCGAGTTGCGGCAGGTGTTCTCGAGTTACGACGGGGACCTCAGGGACCCGCCCTGGTGGCCTCAGTAGAGGCCAGTCCCCATGCGAGTTGCTAGGGGGCCTCTCGGGATTCCTCTCCCGTCGATACCGGGGCCAAAAGCCTTGTGTGGAGTCAGGGCTGGAACCGAGCATTCCTCTCAGGGGTTACATGGATCTTTGGGTACTTCTGGAGGCTCCCCAGGGGAGTCAGGCCTCGTCTCGAGTGTGGGCATGCACGTGCGCTTTCCTTCCAGGCTGTAGCAGCAATGTCACGCTTCCCGTCGCGTGGATCAAAGGATCTGTGGTTTTCCCTCGAGGCTTTCCCTCGAGGCTTTCCCACAGGGCTGTCCCACGTGCCACCGTGGTGTGAGTCGATCCTCGGCGTGAAAGATGAGCCAGTGCAGGGCAAAGAGGTTCCTCTGGAATGGACTGAGACATCTGGGGGACTCTTGGAATGGTGGTACGACCATGGAGTTCCTCTCGCCTTTCCTGTTGAGAGTGCCTCCTCTTGAGATGCGACGGGAACGCCGGGAATTCTTTCCCGTTGAAAGCAGGGAAAGGATCCCTCATCTCGAGCTACGAGGGGGAAACGGGGCTCCTCTGGATGTGGGCGGGACCATCGTGCTTCCTCTCGAGTGGAGACGGGTATGGCGGTGAACTTCTTGAGTTGCAGCAAGGGTGTGAAAGACCCTTTCGAAGTTCCAGAGGTTAGGTGTCATTAGTCTCCAGACGCCTCATCGGAAATAGGCCTCATCTCGCCTGGAAGGGAGAACTTCCTGGATTTTCTCGAGTTGCGGCAGGTGTTCTCGAGTTACGACGGGGACCTCAGGGACCCGCCCTGGTGGCCTCAGGAGAGGCCAGTCCCCATGCGAGTTGCTAGGGGGCCTCTCGGGATTCCTCTCCCGTCGATACCGGGGCCAAAAACCTTGTGTGGAGTCAGGGCCGGAACCGAGGATTCCTCTCAGGGGCTGACATGGATCTTTGGGTACTTCTGGAGTCTCCCCAGGGGAGTCAGGCCTCGTCTCGAGTGGGGGCATGCACGTGCGCTTTCCTTCCAGGCTGTAGCAGCAATGTCACGCTTCCCGTCGCGTGGATCAAAGGATCTGTGGTTTTCCCTCGAGGCTTTCCCACAGGGCTGTCCCACGTGCCACCGTGTTGTGAGTCGATCCTCGGCGTGAAAGATGAGCCAGTGCAAGGCAAAGAGGTTCCTCTGGAATGGACTGAGACATCTGGGGGACTCTTGGAATGGTGGTACGACCATGGAGTTCCTCTCGCCTTCCCTGTTGAGAGTGCCTCCTCTTGAGATGCGACGGGAACGCCGGGAATTTTTTGCCGTTGAAAGCAGGGAAAGGATCCCTCATCTCGAGCTACGAGGGGGAAACGGGGCTCCTCTGGATGTGGGCGGGACCATCGTGCTTCCTCTCGAGTGGAGACGGATATGGCGGTGAACTTCTTGAGTTGCAGCAAGGGTGTGAAAGACCCTTTCGAAGTTCCAGAGGTTAGGTGTCATTAGTCTCCAGAGGCCTCATCGGAAATAGGCCTCATCTCGCCTGGAAGGGAGAACTTCCTGGATTTTCTCGATTTGCGGCAGGTGTTCTCGAGTTACGACGGGGACCTCAGGGACCCGCCCTGGTGGCCTCAGGAGAGGCCAGTCCCCATGCGAGTTGCTAGGGGGCCTCTCGGGATTCCTCTCCCGTCGATACCGGGGCCAAAAAGCTTGTGTGGAGTCAAGGCCGGAACCGAGGATTCCTCTCAGGGGCTGACATGGATCTTTGGGTACTTCTGGAGTCTCCCCAGGGGAGTCAGGCCTCGTCTCGAGTGGGGGCATGCACGTGCGCTTTCCTTCCAGGCTGTAGCAGCAATGTCACGCTTCCCGTCGCGTGGATCAAAGGATCTGTGGTTTTCCCTCGAGGCTTTCCCTCGAGGCTTTCCCACAGGGCTGTCCCACGTGCCACCGTGTTGTGAGTCGATCCTCGGCGTGAAAGATGAGCCAGTGCAGGGCAAAGAGGTTCCTCTGGAATGGACTGAGACATCTGGGGGACTCTTGGAATGGTGGTACGACCATGGAGTTCCTCTCGCCTTTCCTGTTGAGAGTGCCTCCTCTTGAGATGCGACGGGAACGCCGGGAATTCTTTCCCGTTGAAACCAGGGAAAGGATCCCTCATCTCGAGCTACGAGGGGGAAACGGGGCTCCTCTGGATGTGGGCGGGACCATCGTGCTTCCTCTCGAGTGGAGACGGGTATGGCGGTGAACTTCTTGAGTTGCAGCAAGGGTGTGAAAGACCCTTTCGAAGTTCCAGAGGTTTGGTGTCATTAGTCTCCAGAGGCCTCATCGGAAATAGGCCTCATCTCGCCTGGAAGGGAGAACTTCCTGGATTTTCTCGAGTTGCGGCAGGTGTTCTCGAATTACGACGGGGACCTCAGGGACCCGCCCTGGTGGCCTCCGGAGAGGCCAGTCCCCATGCGAGTTGCTAGGGGGCCTATCGGGATTCCTCTCCCGTCGATACCGGGGCCAAAAACCTTGTGTGGAGTCAGGGCCGGAACCGAGGATTCCTCCCAGGGGCTGACATGGATCTTTGGGTACTTCTGGAGTCTCCCCAGGGGAGTCAGGCCTCGGCTCGAGTGGGGGCATGCACGTGCACTTTCCTTCCAGGCTGTAGCAGCAATGTCACGCTTCCCGTCGCGTGGATCAAATGATGTGTGGTTTTCCCTCGAGGCTTTCCCACAGGGCTGTCCCACGTGCCACCGTGGTGAGAGTCGATCCTCGGCGTGAAAGATGAGCCAGTGCAGGGCAAAGAGGTTCCTCTGGAATGGACTGAGACATCTGGGGGACTCTTGGAATGTTGGTACGACCATGGAGTTCCTCTCGCCTTTCCTGTTGAGAGTGCCTCCTCTTGAGATGCGACGGGAACGCCGGGAATTTTTTGCCGTTGAAAGCAGGGAAAGGATCCCTCATCTCGAGCTACGAGGGGGAAACGGGGCTCCTCTGGATGTGGGCGGGACCATCGTGCTTCCTCTCGAGTGGAGACGGATATGGCGGTGAACTTCTTGAGTTGCAGCAAGGGTGTGAAAGACCCTTTCGAAGTTCCAGAGGTTAGGTGTCATTAGTCTCCAGAGGCCTCATCGGAAATAGGCCTCATCTCGCCTGGAAGGGAGAACTTCCTGGATTTTCTCGAGTTGCGGCAGGTGTTCTCGAGTTACGACGGGGACCTCAGGGACCCGCCCTGGTGGCCTCAGGAGAGGCCAGTCCCCATGCGAGTTGCTAGGGGGCCTCTCGGGATTCCTCTCCCGTTGATACCGGGGCCAAAAAGCTTGTGTGGAGTCAAGGCCGGAACCGAGGATTCCTCTCAGGGGCTGACATGGATCTTTGGGTACTTCTGGAGTCTCCCCAGGGGAGTCAGGCCTCGTCTCGAGTGGGGGCATGCACGTGCGCTTTCCTTCCAGGCTGTAGCAGCAATGTCACGCTTCCCATCGCGTGGATCTAAGGATCTGTGGTTTTCCCTCGAGGCTTTCCCTCGAGGCTTTCCCACAGGGCTGTCCCACGTGCCACCGTGTTGTGAGTCGATCCTCGGCGTGAAAGATGAGCCAGTGCAGGGCAAAGAGGTTCCTCTGGAATGGACTGAGACATCTGGGGGACTCTTGGAATGGTGGTACGACCATGGAGTTCCTCTCGCCTTTCCTGTTGAGAGTGCCTCCTCTTGAGATGCGACGGGAACGCCGGGAATTCTTTCCCGTTGAAAGCAGGGAAAGGATCCCTCATCTCGAGCTACGAGGGGGAAACGGGGCTCCTCTGGATGTGGGCGGGACCATCGTGCTTCCTCTCGAGTGGAGACGGGTATGGAGGTGAACTTCTTGAGTTGCAGCAAGGGTGTGAAAGACCCTTTCGAAGTTCCAGAGGTTTGGTGTCATTAGTCTCCAGAGGCCTCATCGGAAATAGGCCTCATCTCGCTTGGAAGGGAGAACTTCCTGGATTTTCTCGAGTTGCGGCAGGTGTTCTCGAATTACGACGGGGACCTCAGGGACCCGCCCTGGTGGCCTCCGGAGAGGCCAGTCCCCATGCGAGTTGCCAGGGGGCCTCTCGGGATTCCTCTCCCGTCGATACCGGGGCCGAAAACCTTGTGTGGAGTCAGGGCCGGAACCGAGGATTCCTCTCAGGGGCTGACATGGATCTTTGGGTACTTCTGGAGTCTCCCCAGGGGAGTCAGGCCTCGTCTCGAGTGGGGGCATGCACGTGCGCTTTCCTTCCAGGCTGTAGCAGCAATGTCACGCTTCCCGTCGCGTGGATCAAAGGATCTGTGGTTTTTCCTCGAGGCTTTCCCTCGAGGCTTTCCCACAGGGCAGTCCCACGTGCCACCGTGTTGTGAGTCGATCCTCGGCGTGAAAGATGAACCAGTGCAGGGCAAAGAGGTTCCTCTGGAATGGACTGAGACATCTGGGGGACTCTTGGAATGGTGGTACGACCATGGAGTTCCTCCCGCCTTTCCTGTTGAGAGTGCCTCCTCTTGAGATGCGACGGGAACGCCGGGAATTCTTTCCTGTTGAAACCAGGGAAAGGATCCCTCATCTCGAGCTACGAGGGGGAAACGGGGCTCCTCTGGATGTGGGCGGGACCATCGTGCTTCCTCTCGAGTGGAGACGGGTATGGCGGTGAACTTCTTGAGTTGCAGCAAGGGTGTGAAAGACCCTTTCGAAGTTCCAGAGGTTTGGTGTCATTAGTCTCCAGAGGCCTCATCGGAAATAGGCCTCATCTCGCCTGGAAGGGAGAACTTCCTGGATTTTCTCGAGTTGCGGCAGGTGTTCTCGAGTTACGACGGGGACCTCAGGGACCCGCCCTGGTGGCCTCAGGAGAGGCCAGTCCCCATGCGAGTTGCTAGGGGGTCTCTCGGGATTCCTATCCCGTCGATACCGGGGCCAAAAAGCTTGTGTGGAGTCAGGGCCGGAACCGAGGATTCTTCTCAGGGGCTGAAATGGATCTTTGGGTACTTCTGGAGTCTCCCCAGGGGAGTCAGGCCTCGTCTCGAGTGGGGGCATGCATGTGCGCTTTCCTTCCAGGCTGTTCCAGCAATGTCATGCTTCCCGTCGCGTGGATCAAAGGATCTGTGGTTTTCCCTCGAGGCTTTCCCTCGAGGCTTTCCCACAGGGCTGTCCCACGTGCCACCGTGTTGTGAGTCGATCCTCGGCGTGAAAGATGAGCCAGTGCAGGGCAAAGAGGTTCCTCTGAAATGGACTGAGACATCTGGGGGACTCTTGGAATGGTGGTACGACCATGGAGTTCCTCTCGCCTTTCCTGTTGAGAGTGCCTCCTCTTGAGATGCGACGGGAACGCCGGGAATTCTTTCCCGTTGAAAGCAGGGAAAGGATCCCTCATCTCGAGCACCGAGGGGAAAACGGGGCTCCTCTGGATGTGGGCGGGACCATCGTGCTTCCTCTCGAGTGGAGACGGGTATGGCGGAGAACTTCTTGAGTTGCAGCAAGGGTGTGAAAGACCCTTTCAAAGTTCCAGAGGTTAGGTGTCATTAGTCTCCAGACGCCTCATCGGAAATAGGCCTCATCTCGCCTGGAAGGGAGAACTTCCTGGATTTTCTCGAGTTGCGGCAGGTGTTCTTAAGTTACGACGGGGAACTCAGGGACCCGCCCTGGTGGCCTCAGGAGAGGCCAGTCCCCATGCGAGTTGCTAGGGGGCCTCTCGGGATTCCTCTCCCGTCGATACCGGGGCCAAAAACCTTGAGTGGAGTCAGGGCCGGAACCGAGGATTCCTCTCAGGGGCTGACATGGATCTTTGGGTACTTCTGGAGTCTCCCCAGGGGAGTCAGGCCTCGTCTCGAGTGGGGGCATGCACGTGCGCTTTCCTTCCAGGCTGTAGCAGCAATGTCACCCTTCCCGTCGCGTGGATCAAAGGATCTGTGGTTTTCCCTCGAGGCTTTCCCTCGAGGCTTTCCCACAGGGCTGTCCCACGTGCCACCGTGTTGTGAGTCGATCCTCGGCGTGAAAGATGAGCCAGTGCAGGGCAAAGAGGTTCCTTTTGAATGGACTGAGACATCTGGGGGACTCTTGGAATGGTGGTACGACCATGGAGTTCCTCTCGCCTTTCCTGTTGAGAGTGCCTCCTCTTGAGATGCGACGGGAACGTCGGGAATTCTTTCCCGTTGAAACCAGGGAAAGGATCCCTCATCTCGAGCTACGAGGGGGAAACGGGGCTCCTCTGGATGTGGGCGGGACCATCGTGCTTCCTCTCGAGTGGAGACGGGTATGGCGGTGAACTTCTTGAGTTGCAGCAAGGGTGTGAAAGACCCTTTCGAAGTTCCAGAGGTTTGGTGTCATTAGTCTCCAGAGGCCTCATCGGAAATAGGCCTCATCTCGCCTGGAAGGGAGAACTTCCTGGATTTTCTCGAGTTGCGGCAGGTGTTCTCGAATTACGACGGGGACCTCAGGGACCCGCCCTGGTGGCCTCCGGAGAGGCCAGTCCCCATGCGAGTTGCTAGGGGGCCTCTCGGGATTCCTCTCCCGTCGATACCGGGGCCAAAAACCTTGTGTGGAGTCAGGGCCGGAACCGAGGATTCCTCTCAGGGGCTGACATGGATCTTTGGGTACTTCTGGAGTCTCCCCAGGGGAGTCAGGCCTCGTCTCGAGTGGGGGCATGCACGTGCGCTTTCCTTCCAGGCTGTAGCAGCAATGTCACGCTTCCCGTTGCGTGGATCAAAGGATCTGTGGTTTTTCCTCGAGGCTTTCCCTCGAGGCTTTCCCACAGGGCTGTCCCACGTGCCACCGTGTTGTGAGTCGATCCTCGGCGTGAAAGATGAGCCAGTGCAGGGCAAAGAGGTTCCTCTGGAATGGACTGAGACATCTGGGGGACTCTTGGAATGGTGGTACGACCATGGAGTTCCTCCCGCCTTTCCTGTTGAGAGTGCCTCCTCTTGAGATGCGACGGGAACGCCGGGAATTCTTTCCCGTTGAAACCAGGGAAAGGATCCCTCATCTCGAGCTACGAGGGGGAAACGGGGCTCCTCTGGATGTGGGCGGGACCATCGTGCTTCCTCTCGAGTGGAGACGGGTATGGCGGTGAACTACTTGAGTTGCAGCAAGGGTGTGAAAGACCCTTTCGAAGTTCCAGAGGTTTGGTGTCATTAGTCTCCAGAGGCCTCATCGGAAATAGGCCTCATCTCGCCTGGAAGGGAGAACTTCCTGGATTTTCTCGAGTTGCGGCAGGTGTTCTCGAGTTACGACGGGGACCTCAGGGACCCGCCCTGGTGGCCTCAGGAGAGGCCAGTCCCCATGCGAGTTGCTAGGGGGTCTCTCGGGATTCCTATCCCGTCGATACCGGGGCCTAAAAGCTTGTGTGGAGTCAGGGCCGGAACCGAGGATTCTTCTCAGGGGCTGAAATGGATCTCTGGGTACTTCTGGAGTCTCCCCAGGGGAGTCAGGCCTCGTCTCGAGTGGGGGCATGCATGTGCGCTTTCCTTCCAGGCTGTTCCAGCAATGTCATGCTTCCCGTCGCGTGGATCAAAAGATCTGTGGTTTTCCCTCGAGGCTTTCCCTCGAGGCTTTCCCACAGGGCTGTCCCACGTGCCACCGTGTTGTGAGTCGATCCTCGGCGTGAAAGATGAGCCAGTGCAGGGCAAAGAGGTTCCTCTGAAATGGACTGAGACATCTGGGGGACTCTTGGAATGGTGGTACGACCATGGAGTTCCTCTCGCCTTTCCTGTTGAGAGTGCCTCCTCTTGAGATGCGACGGGAACGCCGGGAATTCTTTCCCGTTGAAAGCAGGGAAAGGATCCCTCATCTCGAGCTACGAGGGGGAAACGGGGCTCCTCTGGATGTGGGCGGGACCATCGTGCTTCCTCTCGAGTGGAGACGGGTATGGCGGTGAACTTCTTGAGTTGCACCAAGGGTGTGAAAGACCCTTTCGAAGTTCCAGAGGTTTGGTGTCATTAGTCTCCAGAGGCCTCATCGGAAATAGGCCTCATCTCGCCTGGAAGGGAGAACTTCCTGGATTTTCTCGAGTTGCGGCAGGTGTTCTCGAATTACGACGGGGACCTCAGGGACCCGCCCTGGTGGCCTCCGGAGAGGCCAGTCCCCATGCGAGTTGCTAGGGGGCCTCTCGGGATTCCTCTCCCGTCGATACCGGGGCCAAAAACCTTGTGTGGAGTCAGGGCCGGAACCGAGGATTCCTCTCAGGGGCTGACATGGATCTTTGGGTACTTCTGGAGTCTCCCCAGGGGAGTCAGGCCTCGTCTCGAGTGGGGGCATGCACGTGCACTTTCCTTCCAGGCTGTAGCAGCAATGTCACGCTTCCCGTCGCGTGGATCAAATGATGTGTGGTTTTCCCTCGAGGCTTTCCCACAGGGCTGTCCCACGTGCCACCGTGGTGAGAGTCGATCCTCGGCGTGAAAGATGAGCCAGTGCAGGGCAAAGAGGTTCCTCTGGAATGGACTGAGACATCTGGGGGACTCTTGGAATGTTGGTACGACCATGGAGTTCCTCTCGCCTTTCCTGTTGAGAGTGCCTCCTCTTGAGATGCGACGGGAACGCCGGGAATTTTTTGCCGTTGAAAGCAGGGAAAGGATCCCTCATCTCGAGCTACGAGGGGGAAACGGGGCTCCTCTGGATGTGGGCGGGACCATCGTGCTTCCTCTCGAGTGGAGACGGATATGGCGGTGAACTTCTTGAGTTGCAGCAAGGGTGTGAAAGACCCTTTCGAAGTTCCAGAGGTTAGGTGTCATTAGTCTCCAGAGGCCTCATCGGAAATAGGCCTCATCTCGCCTGGAAGGGAGAACTTCCTGGATTTTCTCGAGTTGCGGCAGGTGTTCTCGAGTTACGACGGGGACCTCAGGGACCCGCCCTGGTGGCCTCAGGAGAGGCCAGTCCCCATGCGAGTTGCTAGGGGGCCTCTCGGGATTCCTCTCCCGTTGATACCGGGGCCAAAAAGCTTGTGTGGAGTCAAGGCCGGAACCGAGGATTCCTCTCAGGGGCTGACATGGATCTTTGGGTACTTCTGGAGTCTCCCCAGGGGAGTCAGGCCTCGTCTCGAGTGGGGGCATGCACGTGCGCTTTCCTTCCAGGCTGTAGCAGCAATGTCACGCTTCCCGTCGCGTGGATCAAAGGATCTGTGGTTTTCCCTCGAGGCTTTCCCTCGAGGCTTTCCCACAGGGCTGTCCCACGTGCCACCGTGTTGTGAGTCGATCCTCGGCGTGAAAGATGAGCCAGTGCAGGGCAAAGAGGTTCCTCTGGAATGGACTGAGACATCTGGGGGACTCTTGGAATGGTGGTACGACCATGGAGTTCCTCTCGCCTTTCCTGTTGAGAGTGCCTCCTCTTGAGATGCGACGGGAACGCCGGGAATTCTTTCCCGTTGAAAGCAGGGAAAGGATCCCTCATCTCGAGCTACGAGGGGGAAACGGGGCTCCTCTGGATGTGGGCGGGACCATCGTGCTTCCTCTCGAGTGGAGACGGGTATGGCGGTGAACTTCTTGAGTTGCAGCAAGGGTGTGAAAGACCCTTTCGAAGTTCCAGAGGTTTGGTGTCATTAGTCTCCAGAGGCCTCATCGGAAATAGGCCTCATCTCGCCTGGAAGGGAGAACTTCCTGGATTTTCTCGAGTTGCGGCAGGTGTTCTCGAATTACGACGGGGACCTCAGGGACCCGCCCTGGTGGCCTCCGGAGAGGCCAGTCCCCATGCGAGTTGCTAGGGGGCCTCTCGGGATTCCTCTCCCGTCGATACCGGGGCCGAAAACCTTGTGTGGAGTCAGGGCCGGAACCGAGGATTCCTCTCAGGGGCTGACATGGATCTTTGGGTACTTCTGGAGTCTCCCCAGGGGAGTCAGGCCTCGTCTCGAGTGGGGGCATGCACGTGCGCTTTCCTTCCAGGCTGTAGCAGCAATGTCACGCTTCCCGTCGCGTGGATCAAAGGATCTGTGGTTTTTCCTCGAGGCTTTCCCTCGAGGCTTTCCCACAGGGCTGTCCCACGTGCCACCGTGTTGTGAGTCGATCCTCGGCGTGAAAGATGAACCAGTGCAGGGCAAAGAGGTTCCTCTGGAATGGACTGAGACATCTGGGGGACTCTTGGAATGGTGGTACGACCATGGAGTTCCTCCCGCCTTTCCTGTTGAGAGTGCCTCCTCTTGAGATGCGACGGGAACGCCGGGAATTCTTTCCTGTTGAAACCAGGGAAAGGATCCCTCATCTCGAGCTACGAGGGGGAAACGGGGCTCCTCTGGATGTGGGCGGGACCATCGTGCTTCCTCTCGAGCGGAGACGGGTATGGCGGTGAACTTCTTGAGTTGCAGCAAGGGTGTGAAAGACCCTTTCGAAGTTCCAGAGGTTTGGTGTCATTAGTCTCCAGAGGCCTCATCGGAAATAGGCCTCATCTCGCCTGGAAGGGAGAACTTCCTGGATTTTCTCGAGTTGCGGCAGGTGTTCTCGAGTTACGACGGGGACCTCAGGGACCCGCCCTGGTGGCCTCAGGAGAGGCCAGTCCCCATGCGAGTTGCTAGGGGGTCTCTCGGGATTCCTATCCCGTCGATACCGGGGCCAAAAAGCTTGTGTGGAGTCAGGGCCGGAATCGAGGATTCTTCTCAGGGGCTGAAATGGATCTTTGGGTACTTCTGGAGTCTCCCCAGGGGAGTCAGGCCTCGTCTCGAGTGGGGGCATGCATGTGCGCTTTCCTTCCAGGCTGTTCCAGCAATGTCATGCTTCCCGTCGCGTGGATCAAAGGATCTGTGGTTTTCCCTCGAGGCTTTCCCTCGAGGCTTTCCCACAGGGCTGTCCCACGTGCCACCGTGTTGTGAGTCGATCCTCGGCGTGAAAGATGAGCCAGTGCAGGGCAAAGAGGTTCCTCTGGAATGGACTGAGACATCTGGGGGACTCTTGGAATGGTGGTACGACCATGGAGTTCCTCTCGCCTTTCCTGTTGAGAGTGCCTCCTCTTGAGATGCGACGGGAACGCCGGGAATTCTTTCCCGTTGAATGCAGGGAAAGGATCCCTCATCTCGAGCTACGAGGGGGAAACGGGGCTCCTCTGGATGTGGGCGGGACCATCGTGCTTCCTCTCGAGTGGAGACGGGTATGGCGGTGAACTTCTTGAGTTGCACCAAGGGTGTGAAAGACCCTTTCGAAGTTCAAGAGGTTTGGTGTCATTAGTCTCCAGAGGCCTCATCGGAAATAGGCCTCATCTCGCCTGGAAGGGAGAACTTCCTGGATTTTCTCGAGTTGCGGCAGGTGTTCTCGAGTTACGACGGGGACCTCAGGGACCCGCCCTGGTGGCCTCCGGAGAGGCCAGTCCCCATGCGAGTTGCTAGGGGGCCTTTCGGGATTCCTCTCCCGTCGATACCGGGGCCAAAAACCTTGAGTGGAGTCAGGGCCGGAACCGAGGATTCCTCTCAGGGGCTGACATGGATCTTTGGGTACTTCTGGAGTCTCCCCAGGGGAGTCAGGCCTCGTCTCGAGTGGGGGCATGCACGTGCGCTTTCCTTCCAGGCTGTAGCAGCAATGTCACGCTTCCCGTCACGTGGATCAAAGGATCTGTGGTTTTCCCTCGAGGCTTTCCCTCGAGGCTTTCCACAGGGCTGTCCCACGTGCCACCGTGGTGTGAGTCGATCCTCGGCGTGAAAGATGAGCCAGTGCAGGGCAAAGAGTTTCCTCTGGAATGGACTGAGACATCTGGGGGACTCTTGGAATGGTGGTACGACCATGGAGTTCCTCTCGCCTTTCCTGTTGAGAGTGCCTCCTCTTGAGATGCGACGGGAATGCCGGGAATTCTTTCCAGTTGAAAGCACGGAAAGGATCCCTCATCTCGAGCTACGAGGGGGAAACGGGGCTCCTCTGGATGTGGGCGGGACCATCGTGCTTCCTCTCGAGTGGAGACGGGTATGGCGGTGAACTTCTTGAGTTGCAGCAAGGGTGTGAAAGACCCTTTCGAAGTTCCAGAGGTTAGGTGTCATTAGTCTCCAGACGCCTCATCGGAAATAGGCCTCATCTCGCCTGGAAGGGAGAACTTCCTGGATTTTCTCGAGTTGCGGCAGGTGTTCTCGAGTTACGACGGGGACCTCAGGGACCCGCCCTGGTGGCCTCAGGAGAGGCCAGTCCCCATGCGAGTTGCTAGGGGGCCTCTCGGGATTCCTCTCCCGTCGATACCGGGGCCAAAAACCTTGTGTGGATTCAGGGCCGGAACCGAGGATTCCTCTCAGGGGCTGACATGGATCTTTGGGTACTTCTGGAGTCTCCCCAGGGGAGTCAGGCCTCGTCTCTAGTGGGGGCATGCACGTGCACTTTCCTTCCAGGCTGTAGCAGCAATGTCACGCTTCCCGTCGAGTGGATCAAAGGATCTGTGGTTTTCCCTCGAGGCTTTCCCACAGGGCTGTCCCACGTGCCACCGTGGTGTGAATCGATCCTCGGCGTGAAAGATGAGCCAGTGCAGGGCAAAGAGGTTCCTCTGGAATGGACTGAGACATCTGGGGGACTCTTGGAATGGTGGTACGACCATGGAGTTCCTCTCGCCTTTCCTGTTGAGAGTGCCTCCTCTTGAGATGCGACGGGAACGCCGGGAATTCTTTCCCGTTGAAAGCAGGTAAAGGATCCCTCATCTCGTGCTACGAGGGGGAAACGGGGCTCCTCTGGATGTGGGCGGGACCATCGTGCTTCCTCTCTAGTGGAGACGGGTATGGCGGTGAACTTCTTGAGTTGCAGCAAGGGTGTGAAAGACCCTTTCGAAGTTCCAGAGGTTAGGTGTCATTAGTCTCCAGAGGCCTCATCGGAAATAGGCCTCATCTCGCCTGGAAGGGAGAACTTCCTGGATTTTCTCGAGTTGCGGCAGGTGTTCTCGAGTTACGACGGGGACCTCAGGGACCCGCCCTGGTGGCCTCAGGAGAGGCCAGTCCCTAGGCGAGTTGCTAGGGGGCCTCTCGGGATTCCTCTCCCGTTGATACCGGGGCCAAAAACCTTGTGTGGAGTCAGGGCCGGAACCGAGGATTCCTCTCAGGGGCTGACATGGATCTTTGGGTACTTCTGGAGTCTCCCCAGGGGAGTCAGGCCTCGTCTCGAGTGGGGGAATGCACGTGCGCTTTCCTTCCAGGCTGTAGCAGCAATGTCACGCTTCCCGTCGCGTGGATCAAAGGATCTGTGGTTTTCCCTCGAGGCTTTCCCTCGAGGCTTTCCCACAGGGCTGTCCCACGTGCCACCGTGGTGTGAGTCAATCCTGGGCGTGAAGGATGAGCCAGTGCAGGGCAAAGAGGTTCCTCTGGAATGGACTGAGACATCTGGGGGACTCTTGGAATGGTGGTACGACCATGGAGTTCCTCTCGCCTTTCCTGTTGAGAGTGCCTCCTCTTGAGATGCGACGGGAACGCCGGGAATTCTTTCCCGTTTAAAGCAGGGAAAGGATCCCTCATCTCGAGCTACGAGGGGGAAACGGGGCTCCTCTGGATGTGGGCGGGACCATCGTGCTTCCTCTCTAGTGGAGACGGGTATGGTGGTGAACTTCTTGAGTTGCAGCAAGGGTGTGAAAGACCCTTTCGAAGTTCCAGAGTTTAGGTGTCATTAGTCTCCAGATGCCTCATCGGAAATAAGCCTCATCTCGCCTGGAAGGGAGAACTTCCTGGATTTTCTCGAGTTGTGGCAGGTGTTCTCGAGTAACGACGGGGACCTCAGGGACCGGCCCTGGTGGCCTCAGGAGAGGCCAGTCCCCATGCGAGTTGCTAGGGGGCCTCTCGGGATTCCTCTCCCGTCGATACCGGGGCCAAAAAGCTTGTGTGGAGTCAGGGCCGGAACCGAGGATTCCTCTCAGGGGCTGACATGGATCTTTGGGTACTTCTGGAGTCTCCCCAGGGGAGTCAGGCCTCGTCTCGAGTGGGGGCATGCACGTGCGCTTTCCTTCCAGGCTGTAGCAGCAATGTCACGCTTCCCGTGGCGTGGATCAAAGGATCTGTGGTTTTCCCTCGAGGCTTTCCCTCGAGGCTTTCCCACAGGGCTGTCCCACGTGCCACCGTGGTGTGAGTCGATCCTCGGCGTGAAAGATGAGCCAGTGCAGGGCAAAGAGGTTCCTCTGGAATGGACTGAGACATCTGGGGGACTCTTGGAATGGTGGTACGACCATGGAGTTCCTCTCGCCTTTCCTGTTGAGAGTGCCTCCTCTTGAGATGCGACGGGAACGCCGGGAATTCTTTCCCGTTGAAACCAGGGAAAGGATCCCTCATCTCGAGCTACGAGGGGGAAACGGGGCTCCTCTGGATGTGGGCGGGACCATCGTGCTTCCTCTCGAGTGGAGACGGGAATGGCGGTGAACTTCTTGAGTTGCAGCAAGGGTGTGAAAGACCCTTTCGAAGTTCCAGAGGTTAGGTGTCATTAGTCTCCAGAGGCCTCATCGGAAATAGGCCTCATCTCGCCTGGAAGGGAGAACTTCCTGGATTTTCTCGAGTTGCGGCAGGTGTTCTCGAGTTACGACGGGGACCTCAGGGACCCGCCCTGGTGGCCTCAGGAGAGGCCAGTCCCTAGGCGAGTTGCTAGGGGGCCTCTCGGGATTCCTCTCCCGTTGATACCGGGGCCAAAAACCTTGTGTGGAGTCAGGGCCGGAACCGAGGATTCCTCTCAGGGGCTGACATGGATCTTTGGGTACTTCTGGAGTCTCCCCAGGGGAGTCAGGCCTCGTCTCGAGTGGGGGCATGCACGTGCGCTTTCCTTCCAGGCTGTAGCAGCAATGTCACGCTTCCCGTCGCGTGGATCAAAGGATCTGTGGTTTTCCCTCGAGGCTTTCCCTCGAGGCTTTCCCACAGGGCTGTCCCACGTGCCACCGTGGTGTGAGTCAATCCTGGGCGTGAAAGATGAGCCAGTGCAGGGCAAAGAGGTTCCTCTGGAATGGACTGAGACATCTGGGGGACTCTTGGAATGGTGGTACGACCATGGAGTTCCTCTCGCCTTTCCTGTTGAGAGTGCCTCCTCTTGAGATGCGACGGGAACGCCGGGAATTCTTTCCCGTTTAAAGCAGGGAAAGGATCCCTCATCTCGAGCTACGAGGGGGAAACGGGGCTCCTCTGGATGTGGGCGGGACCATCGTGCTTCCTCTCGAGTGGAGACGGGTATGGCGGTGAACTTCTTGAGTTGCAGCAAGGGTGTGAAAGACCCTTTCGAAGTTCCAGAGGTTAGGTGTCATTAGTCTCCAGACGCCTCATCGGAAATAGGCCTCATCTCGCCTGGAAGGGAGAACTTCCTTGATTTTCTCGAGTTGCGGCAGGTGTTCTCGAGTTACGACGGGGACCTCAGGGACCCGCCCTGTTGGCCTCAGGAGAGGCCAGTCCTTATGCGTGTTGCTAGGGGGCCCCTCGGGATTCCTCTCCCGTCGATACCGGGGCCAAAAACCTTGTGTGGAGTCAGGGCCGGAACCGAGGATTCCTCTCAGGGACTGATATGGATCTTTGGGTACTTCTGGAGTCTCGCCAGGGGAGACAGGCCTCGTCTCGTGTGGGGGCATGCAGGTGCACTTTCCTTCCAGGCTGTAGCAGCAATGTCACGCTTCCCGTCGCGTGGATCAAAGGATCTGCGGTTTTCCCTCGAGGCTTTCCCTCGAGGCTTTCCCACAGGGCTGTCCCACGTGACACCGTGGTGTGAGTCGATTCTTGGCGTGAAAAATGAGCCAGTGCAGGGCAAAGAGGTTCCTCTGGAATGGACTGAGACATCTGGGGGACTCTTGGAATGGTGGTACGACCATGGAGTTCCTCTCGCCTTTCCTGTTGAGAGTGCCTCCTCTTGAGATGCGACGGGAACGCCGGGAATTCTTTCCCGTTTAAAGCAGGGAAAGGATCCCTCATCTCGAGCTACGAGGGGGAAACGGGGCTCCTCTGGATGTGGGCGGGACCATCGTGCTTCCTCTTGAGTGGACACGGGTATGGCGGTGAACTTCTTGAGTTGCAGGAAGGTTGTGAAAGACCCTTTCGAAGTTCCAGAGGTTAGGTGTCATTAGTCTCCAGACGCCTCATCGGAAATAGGCCTCATCTCGCCTGGAAGGGAGAACTTCCTGGATTTTCTCGATTTGCGGCAGGTGTTCTCGAGTTACGACGGGGACCTCAGGGACCCGCCCTGGTGGCCTCAGGAGAGGCCAGTCCCCATGCGAGTTGCTAGGGGGCCTCTCGGGATTCCTCTCCCATCGATACCGGGGCCAAAAACCTTGTGTGGAGTCAGGGCCGGAACCGAGGATTCCTCTCAGGGGCTGACATGGATCTTTGGGTACTTCTGGAGTCTCCCCAGGGGAGTCAGGCCTCGTCTCGAGTGGGGGCATGCACGTGCGCTTTCCTTCCAGGCTGTAGCAGCAATGTCACGCTTCCCGTCGCGTGGATCAAAGGATCTGTGGTTTTCCCTCGAGGCTTTCCCTCGAGGCTTTCCCACAGGGCTGTCCCACGTGCCACCGTGGTGTGAGTCGATCCTCGGCGTGAAAGATGAGCCAGTGCAGGGCAAAGAGCTTCCTCTGGAATGGACTGAGACATCTGGGGGACTCTTGGAATGGTTGTACGACCATGGAGTTCCTCTAGCCTTTCCTGTTGAGAGTGCCTCCTCTTGAGATGCGACGGGAACGCCGGGAATTCTTTCCCGTTGAAAGCAGGGAAAGGATCCCTCATCTCGAGCTACGAGGGGGAAACGGGGCTCCTCTGGATGTGGGCGGGACCATCGTGCTTCCTCTCTAGTGGAGACGGGTATGGTGGTGAACTTCTTGAGTTGCAGCAAGGCTGTGAAAGACCCTTTCGAAGTTCCAGAGTTTAGGTGTCATTAGTCTCCAGACGCCTCATCGGAAATAGGCCTCATCTCGCCTGGAAGGGAGAACTTCCTGGATTTTCTCGAGTTGCGGCAGGTGTTCTTAAGTTACGACGGGGAACTCAGGGACCCGCCCTGGTGGCCTCAGGAGAGGCCAGTCCCCATGCGAGTTGCTAGGGGGCCTCTCGGGATTCCTCTCCCGTCGATACTGGGGCCAAAAACCTTGAGTGGAGTCAGGGCCGGAACCGAGGATTCCTCTCTGGGGCTGACATGGATCTTTGGGTACTTCTGGAGTCTCCCCAGGGGAGTCAGGCCTCGTCTCGAGTGGGGGCATGCACGTGCGCTTTCCTTCCAGGCTGTAGCAGCAATGTCACGCTTCCCGTCACGTGGATCAAAGGATCTGTGGTTTTCCCTCGAGGCTTTCCCTCGAGGCTTTCCCACAGGGCTGTCCCACGTGCCACCGTGGTGTGGGTCGATCCTCGGCGTGAAAGATGAGCCAGTGCAGGGCAAAGAGGTTCCTCTGGAATGGACTGAGACATCTGGGGGACTCTTGGAATGGTGGTACGACCATGGAGTTCCTCTCGCCTTTCCTGTTGAGAGTGCCTCCTCTTGAGATGCGACGGGAACGCCGGGAATTCTTTCCCGTTGAAAGCAGGGAAAGGATCCCTCATCTCGAGCTACGAGGGGGAAACGGGGCTCCTCTGGATGTGGGCGGGACCATCGTGCTTCCTCTCGAGTGGAGACGGGTATGGCGGTGAACTTCTTGAGTTGCAGCAAGGGTGTGAAAGACCCTTTCGAAGTTCCAGAGGTTAGGTGTCATTAGTCTCCAGACGCCTCATCGGAAATAGGCCTCATCTCGCCTGGAAGGGAGAACTTCCTGGATTTTCTCGAGTTGCGGCAGGTGTTCTCGAGTTACGACGGGGACCTCAGGGACCCGCCCTGGTGGCCTCAGAAGAGGCCAGTCCCCATGCGAGTTGCTAGGGGGCCTCGCGGGATTCCTCTCCCGTCGATACCGGGGCCAAAAACCTTGTGTGGAGTCAGGGCCGGAACCGAGGATTCCTCTCAGGGGCTGACATGGATCTTTGGGTACTTCTGGAGTCTCCCCAGGGGAGTCAGGCCTCGTCTCGAGTGGGGGCATGCACGTGCACTTTCCTTCCAGGCTGTAGCAGCAATGTCACGCTTCCCGTCGCGTGGATCAAAGGATCTGTGGTTTTCCCTCGAGGCTTTCCCACAGGGCTGTCCCACGTGCCACCGTGGTGTGAGTCGATCCTCGGCGTGAAAGATGAGCCAGTGCAGGGCAAAGAGGTTCCTCTGGAATGGACTGAGACATCTGGGGGACTCTTGGAATGGTGGTACGACCATGGAGTTCCTCTCGCCTTTCCTGTTGAGAGTGCCTCCTCTTGAGATGCGACGGGAACGCCGGGAATTCTTTCCCATTGAAAGCAGGGAAAGGATCCCTCATCTCGAGCTACGAGGGGGAAACGGGGCTCCTCTGGATGTGGGCGGGACCATCGTGCTTCCTCTCGAGTGGAGACGGGTATGGCGGTGAACTTCTTGAGTTGCACCAAGGGTGTGAAAGACCCTTTCGAAGTTCCAGAGGTTTGGTGTCATTAGTCTCCAGAGGCCTCATCGGAAATAGGCCTCATCTCGCCTGGAAGGGAGAACTTCCTGGATTTTCTCGAGTTGCGGCAGGTGTTCTCGAGTTACGACGGGGACCTCAGGGACCCGCCCTGGTGGCCTCAGGAGAGGCCAGTCCCCATGCGAGTTGCTAGGGGGCCTCTCGGGATTCCTCTCCCGTCGATACCGGGGCCAAAAACCTTGTGTGGAGTCAGGGCCGGAACCGAGGATTCCTCTCAGGGGCTGACATGGATCTTTGGGTACTTCTGGAGTCTCCCCAGGGGAGTCAGGCCTCGTCTCGAGTGGGGGCATGCACGTGCGCTTTCCTTCCAGGCTGTAGCAGCAATGTCACGCTTCCCGTGGCGTGGATCAAAGGATCTGTGGTTTTCCCTCGAGGCTTTCCCTCGAGGCTTTCCCACAGGACTGTCCCACGTGCCACCGTGGTGTGAGTCGATCCTCGGCGTGAAAGATGAGCCAGTGCAGGGCAAAGAGGTTCCTCTGGAATGGACTGAGACATCTGGGGGACTCTTGGAATGGTGGTACGACCATGGAGATCCTCTCGCCTTTCCTGTTGAGAGTGCCTCCTATTGAGATGCGACGGGAACGCCGGGAATTCTTTCCCGTTGAAAGCAGGGAAAGGATCCCTCATCTCGAGCACCGAGGGGGAAACGGGGCTCCTCTGGATGTGGGCGGGACCATCGTGCTTCCTCTCGAGTGGAGACGGGTATGGCGGAGAACTTCTTGAGTTGCAGCAAGGGTGTGAAAGACCCTTTCAAAGTTCCAGAGATTAGGTGTCATTAGTCTCCAGACGCCTCATCGGAAATAGGCCTCATCTCGCCTGGAAGGGAGAACTTCCTGGATTTTCTCGAGTTGCGGCAGGTGTTCTTAAGTTACGACGGGGAACTCAGGGACCCGCCCTGGTGGCCTCAGGAGAGGCCAGTCCCCATGCGAGATGCTAGGGGGCCTCTCGCGATTCCTCTCCCGTCGATACCGGGGCCAAAAACCTTGAGTGGAGTCAGGGCCGGAACCGAGGATTCCTCTCAGGGGCTGACATGGATCTTTGGGTACTTGTGGAGTCTCCCCAGGGGAGTCAGGCCTCGTCTCGAGTGGGGGCATGCACGTGCACTTTCCTTCCAGGCTGTAGCAGCAATGTCACGCTTCCCGTCGCGTGGATCAAAGGATCTGTGGTTTTCCCTAGAGGCTTTCCCACAGGGCTGTCCCACGTGCCACCGTGGTGTGAGTCGATCCTCGGCGTGAAAGATGAGCCAGTGCAGGGCAAAGAGGTTCCTCTGGAATGGACTGAGACATCTGGGGGACTCTTGGAATGGTGGTACGACCATGGAGTTCCTCTCGCCTTTCCTGTTGAGAGTGCCTCCTCTTGAGATGCGACGGGAACGCCGGGAATTCTTCCCCGTGGAAAGCAGGGAAAGGATCCCTCATCTCGAGCTACGAGGGGGAAACGGGGCTCCTCTGGATGTGGGCGGGACCATCGTGCTTCCTCTCTAGTGGAGACGGGTATGGCGGTGAACTTCTTGAGTTGCAGCAAGGGTGTGAAAGACCCTTTCGAAGTTCCAGAGGTTAGGTGTCATTAGTCTCCAGAGGCCTCATCGGAAATAGGCCTCATCTCGCTTGGAAGGGAGAACTTCCTGGATTTTCTCGAGTTGCGGCAGGTGTTCTCGAGTTACGACGGGGACCTCAGGGACCGGCCCTGGTGGCCTCAGGAGAGGCCAGTCCCCATGCGAGTTGCTAGGGGGCCTCTCGGGATTCCTCTCCCGTCGATACCGGGGCCAAAAAGCTTGTGTGGAGTCAGGGCCGGAACCGAGGATTCCTCTCAGGGGCTGACATGGATCTTTGGGTACTTCTGGAGTCTCCCCAGTGGAGTCAGGCCTCGTCTCGAGTGGGGGCATGCACGTGCGCTTTCCTTTCAGGCTGTAGCAGCAATGTCACGCTTCCCGTCACGTGGATCAAAGGATATGTGGTTTTCCCTCGAGGCTTTCCCTCGAGGCTTTCCCACAGGGCTGTCCCACGTGCCACCGTGGTGTGAGTTGATCCTCGGCGTGAAAGATGAGGCAGTGCAGGGCAAAGAGGTTCCTCTGGAATGGACTGAGACATCTGGGGGACTCTTGGAATGGTGGTACGACCATGGAGTTCCTCTCGCCTTTCCTGTTGAGAGTGCCTCCTCTTGAGATGCGACGGGAACGCCGGGAATTCTTTCCCGTTGAAAGCAGGGAAAGGATCCCTCATCTCGAGCTACGAGGGGGAAACGGGGCTCCTCTGGATGTGGGCGGGACCATCGTGCTTCCTCTCTAGTGGAGACGGGTATGGCGGTGAACTTCTTGAGTTGCAGCAAGGGTGTGAAAGACCCTTTCGAAGTTCCAGAGGTTAGGTGTCATTAGTCTCCAGAGGCCTCATCGGAAATAGGCCTCATCTCGCCTGGAAGGGAGAACTTCCTGGATTTTCTCGAGTTGCGGCAGGTGTTCTCGAGTTACGACGGGGACCTCAGGGACCCGCCCTGGTGGCCTCAGGAAAGGCCAGTCCCTAGGCGAGTTGCTAGGGGGCCTCTCGGGATTCCTCTCCCGTTGATACCGGGGCCAAAAACCTTGTGTGGAGTCAGGGCCGGAACCGAGGATTCCTCTCAGGGGCTGACATGGATCTTTGGGTACTTCTGGAGTCTCCCCAGGGGAGTCAGGCCTCGTCTCGAGTGGGGGCATGCACGTGCGCTTTCCTTCCAGGCTGTAGCAGCAATGTCACGCTTCCCGTCGCGTGGATCAAAGGATCTGTGGTTTTCCCTCGAGGCTTTCCCTCGAGGCTTTCCCACAGGGCTGTCCCACGTGCCACCGTGGTGTGAGTCGATCCTCGGCGTGAAAGATGAGCCAGTGCAGGGCAAAGAGGTTCCTCTGGAATGGACTGAGACATCTGGGGGACTCTTGGAATGGTGGTACGACCATGGAGTTCCTCTCGCCTTTCCTGTTGAGAGTGCCTCCTCTTGAGATGCGACGGGATCGCCGGGAATTCTTTCCCGTTGAAAGCAGGGAAAGGATCCCTCATCTCGAGCTACGAGGGGGAAACGGGGCTCCTCTGGATGTGGGCGGGACCATCGTGCTTCCTCTCGAGTGGAGACGGGTATGGCGGTGAACTTCTTGAGTTGCAGCAAGGGTGTGAAAGACCCTTTCGAAGTTCCAGAGGTTAGGTGTCATTAGCCTCCAGACGCCTCATCGGAAATAGGCCTCATCTCGCCTGGAAGGGAGAACTTCCTGGATTTTCTCGAGTTGCGGCAGGTGTTCTCGAGTTACGACGGGGACCTCAGGGACCGGCCCTGGTGGCCTCAGGAGAGGCCAGTCCCCATGCGAGTTGCTAGGGGGCCTCTCGGTATTCCTCTCCCGTCGATACCGGGGCCAAAAAGCTTGTGTGGAGTCAGGGCCGGAACCGAGGATTCCTCTCAGGGGCTGACATGGATCTTTGGGTACTTCTGGAGTCTCCCCAGGGGAGTCAGGCCTCGTCTCGAGTGGGGGCATGCACGTGCGCTTTCCTTCCAGGCTGTAGCAGCAATGTCATGCTTCCCGTCGCGTGCATCAAAGGATCTGCGGTTTTCCCTCGAGGCTTTCCCTCGAGGCTTTCCCACAGGGCTGTCCCACGTGCCACCGTGTTGTGAGTCTATCCTCGGCGTGAAAGATGAGCCAGTGCAGGGCAAAGAGGTTCCTCTGGAATGGACTGAGACATCTGGGGGACTCTTGGAATGGTGGTACGACCATGGAGTTCCTCTCGCCTTTCCTGTTGAGAGTGCCTCCTCTTGAGATGCGACGGGAACGCCGGGAATTCTTTCCCGTTGAAAGCAGGGAAAGGATCCCTCATCTCGAGCTCCGAGGGGGAAACGGGGCTCCTTTGGATGTGGTCGGGACCATCGTGCTTCCTCTCGAGTGGAGACGGGTATGGTGGTGAACTTCTTGAGTTGCAGCAAGGGTGTGAAAGACCCTTTCGAAATTCCAGAGGTTAGGTGTCATTAGTCTCCAGACGCCTCATCGGAAATAGGCCTCATCTCGCCTGGAAGGGAGAACTTCCTGGATTTTCTCGAGTTGCGGCAGGTGTTCTCGAGTTACAACGGGGACCACAGGGACCGGCCCTCGTGGCCTCAGGAGAGGCCAGTGCCCATGCGAGTTGCTAGGGGGCCTCTCGGGATTCCTCTCCCGTCGATACCGGGGCCAAAAACCTTCTGTGGAGTCAGGGCCGGAACCGAGGATTCCTCTCAGGGGCTGATATGGATCTTTGGATACTTCTGGAGTCTCGCCAGGGGAGACAGGCCTCGTTTCGTGAGGGGGCATGCACGTGCACTTTCCTTCCAGGCTTTAGCAGCAATGTCACGCTTCCCGTCGCGTGGATCAAAGGATCTGTGGTTTTCCCTCGAGGCTTTCCCTCGAGGCTTTCCCACAGGGCTGTCCCACGTGCCACCGTGGTGTGAGTCGATCCTCGGCGTGAAAGATGAGCCAGTGCAGGGCAAAGAGGTTCCTCTGGAATGGACTGAGACATCTGGGGGACTCTTGGAATGGTGGTACGACCATGGAGTTCCTCTTGCCTTTCCTGTTGAGAGTGCCTCCTCTTGAGATGCGACGGGAACGCCGGGAATTCTTTCCCGTTGAAAGCAGGGAAAGGATCCCTCATCTCGAGCTACGAGGGGGAAACGGGGCTCCTCTGGATGTGGGCGGGACCATCGTGCTTCCTCTCGAGTGGAGACGGGTATGGCGGTGAACTTCTTGAGTCGCAGCAAGGGTGTGAAAGACCCTTTCGAAGTTCCAGAGGTTAGGTGTCATTAGTCTCCAGACGCCTCATCGGAAATAGGCCTCATCTCGCCTGGAAGGGAGAACTTCCTGGATTTTCTCGAGTTGCGGCAGGTGTTCTCGAGTTACGACAGGGACCTCAGGGACCCGCCCTGGTGGCCTCAGGAGAGGCCAGTCCCCATGCGAGTTGCTAGGGGGCCTCTCGGGATTCCTCTCCCGTCGATACCGGGGCCAAAAACCTTGTGTGGAGTCAGGGCCGGAACCGAGGATGCCTCTCAGGGGCTGACATGGATCTTTGGGTACTTCTGGAGTCTCCCCAGGGGATTCAGGCCTCTTCTCGAGTGGGGGCATGCACGTGCACTTTCCTTCCAGACTGTAGCAGCAATGTCACGCTTCCCGTCGCGTGGATCAAAGGATCTGTGGTTTTCCCTCGAGGCTTTCCCTCGAGGCTTTCCCACAGGGCTGTCCCACGTGCCACCGTGGTGTGAGTCGATCCTCGGCGTGAAAGATGAGCCAGTGCAGGGCAAAGAGGTTCCTCTGGAATGGACTGAGACATCTGGGGGACTCTTGGAATGGTGGTACGACCATGGAGTTCCTCTCGCCTTTCCTGTTGAGAGTGCCTCCTCTTGAGATGCGACGGGAACGCCGGGAATTCTTTCCCGTTTAAAGCAGGGAAAGGATCCCTCATCTCGAGCTACAAGGGGGAAACGGGGCTCCTCTGGATGTGGGCGGGACCATCGTGCTTCCTCTCTAGTGGAGACGGGTATGGCGGTGAACTTCTTGAGTTGCACCAAGGGTGTGAAAGACCCTTTCGAAGTTCCAGAGGTTAGGTGTCATTAGTCTCCAGAGGCCTCATCGGAAATAGGCCTCATCTCGCCTGGAAGGGAGAACTTCCTGGATTTTCTCGAGTTGCGGCAGGTGTTCTCGAGTTACGACGGGGACCTCAGGGACCCGCACTGGTGGCCTCAGGAAAGGCCAGTCCCCAGGCGAGTTGCTAGGGGGCCTCTCGGGATTCCTCTCCCGTTGATACCGGGGCCAAAAACCTTGTGTGGAGTCAGGGCCGGAACCGAGGATTCCTCTCAGGGGCTGACATGGATCTTTGGGTACTTCTGGAGTCTCCCCAGGGGAGTCAGGCCTCGTCTCGAGTGGGGGCATGCACGTGCGCTTTCCTTCCAGGCTGTAGCAGCAATGTCACGCTTCCCGTCGCGTGGATCAAAGGATCTGTGGTTTTCCCTCGAGGCTTTCCCTCGAGGCTTTCCCACAGGGCTGTCCCACGTGCCACCGTGGTGTGAGTCGATCCTCGGCGTGAAAGATGAGCCAGTGCAGGGCAAAGAGGTTCCTCTGGAATGGACTGAGACATCTGGGGGACTCTTGGAATGGTTGTACGACCATGGAGTTCCTCTAGCCTTTCCTGTTGAGAGTGCCTCCTCTTGAGATGCGACGGGAACGCCGGGAATTCTTTCCCGTTGAAAGCAGGGAAAGGATCCCTCATCTCGAGCTACGAGGGGGAAACGGGGCTCCTCTGGATGTGGGCGGGACCATCGTGCTTCCTCTCTAGTGGAGACGGGTATGGTGGTGAACTTCTTGAGTTGCAGCAAGGCTGTGAAAGACCCTTTCGAAGTTCCAGAGTTTAGGTGTCATTAGTCTCCAGACGCCTCATCGGAAATAGGCCTCATCTCGCCTGGAAGGGAGAACTTCCTGGATTTTCTCGAGTTGCGGCAGGTGTTCTTAAGTTACGACGGGGAACTCAGGGACCCGCCCTGGTGGCCTCAGGAGAGGCCAGTCCCCATGCGAGTTGCTAGGGGGCCTCTCGGGATTCCTCTCCCGTCGATACTGGGGCCAAAAACCTTGAGTGGAGTCAGGGCCGGAACCGAGGATTCCTCTCTGGGGCTGACATGGATCTTTGGGTACTTCTGGAGTCTCCCCAGGGGAGTCAGGCCTCGTCTCGAGTGGGGGCATGCACGTGCGCTTTCCTTCCAGGCTGTAGCAGCAATGTCACGCTTCCCGTCACGTGGATCAAAGGATCTGTGGTTTTCCCTCGAGGCTTTCCCTCGAGGCTTTCCCACAGGGCTGTCCCACGTGCCACCGTGGTGTGGGTCGATCCTCGGCGTGAAAGATGAGCCAGTGCAGGGCAAAGAGGTTCCTCTGGAATGGACTGAGACATCTGGGGGACTCTTGGAATGGTGGTACGACCATGGAGTTCCTCTCGCCTTTCCTGTTGAGAGTGCCTCCTCTTGAGATGCGACGGGAACGCCGGGAATTCTTTCCCGTTGAAAGCAGGGAAAGGATCCCTCATCTCGAGCTACGAGGGGGAAACGGGGCTCCTCTGGATGTGGGCGGGACCATCGTGCTTCCTCTCGAGTGGAGACGGGTATGGCGGTGAACTTCTTGAGTTGCAGCAAGGGTGTGAAAGACCCTTTCGAAGTTCCAGAGGTTAGGTGTCATTAGTCTCCAGACGCCTCATCGGAAATAGGCCTCATCTCGCCTGGAAGGGAGAACTTCCTGGATTTTCTCGAGTTGCGGCAGGTGTTCTCGAGTTACGACGGGGACCTCAGGGACCCGCCCTGGTGGCCTCAGAAGAGGCCAGTCCCCATGCGAGTTGCTAGGGGGCCTCGCGGGATTCCTCTCCCGTCGATACCGGGGCCAAAAACCTTGTGTGGAGTCAGGGCCGGAACCGAGGATTCCTCTCAGGGGCTGACATGGATCTTTGGGTACTTCTGGAGTCTCCCCAGGGGAGTCAGGCCTCGTCTCGAGTGGGGGCATGCACGTGCACTTTCCTTCCAGGCTGTAGCAGCAATGTCACGCTTCCCGTCGCGTGGATCAAAGGATCTGTGGTTTTCCCTCGAGGCTTTCCCACAGGGCTGTCCCACGTGCCACCGTGGTGTGAGTCGATCCTCGGCGTGAAAGATGAGCCAGTGCAGGGCAAAGAGGTTCCTCTGGAATGGACTGAGACATCTGGGGGACTCTTGGAATGGTGGTACGACCATGGAGTTCCTCTCGCCTTTCCTGTTGAGAGTGCCTCCTCTTGAGATGCGACGGGAACGCCGGGAATTCTTTCCCATTGAAAGCAGGGAAAGGATCCCTCATCTCGAGCTACGAGGGGGAAACGGGGCTCCTCTGGATGTGGGCGGGACCATCGTGCTTCCTCTCGAGTGGAGACGGGTATGGCGGTGAACTTCTTGAGTTGCACCAAGGGTGTGAAAGACCCTTTCGAAGTTCCAGAGGTTTGGTGTCATTAGTCTCCAGAGGCCTCATCGGAAATAGGCCTCATCTCGCCTGGAAGGGAGAACTTCCTGGATTTTCTCGAGTTGCGGCAGGTGTTCTCGAGTTACGACGGGGACCTCAGGGACCCGCCCTGGTGGCCTCAGGAGAGGCCAGTCCCCATGCGAGTTGCTAGGGGGCCTCTCGGGATTCCTCTCCCGTCGATACCGGGGCCAAAAACCTTGTGTGGAGTCAGGGCCGGAACCGAGGATTCCTCTCAGGGGCTGACATGGATCTTTGGGTACTTCTGGAGTCTCCCCAGGGGAGTCAGGCCTCGTCTCGAGTGGGGGCATGCACGTGCGCTTTCCTTCCAGGCTGTAGCAGCAATGTCACGCTTCCCGTGGCGTGGATCAAAGGATCTGTGGTTTTCCCTCGAGGCTTTCCCTCGAGGCTTTCCCACAGGACTGTCCCACGTGCCACCGTGGTGTGAGTCGATCCTCGGCGTGAAAGATGAGCCAGTGCAGGGCAAAGAGGTTCCTCTGGAATGGACTGAGACATCTGGGGGACTCTTGGAATGGTGGTACGACCATGGAGATCCTCTCGCCTTTCCTGTTGAGAGTGCCTCCTATTGAGATGCGACGGGAACGCCGGGAATTCTTTCCCGTTGAAAGCAGGGAAAGGATCCCTCATCTCGAGCACCGAGGGGAAAACGGGGCTCCTCTGGATGTGGGCGGGACCATCGTGCTTCCTCTCGAGTGGAGACGGGTATGGCGGAGAACTTCTTGAGTTGCAGCAAGGGTGTGAAAGACCCTTTCAAAGTTCCAGAGGTTAGGTGTCATTAGTCTCCAGACGCCTCATCGGAAATAGGCCTCATCTCGCCTGGAAGGGAGAACTTCCTGGATTTTCTCGAGTTGCGGCAGGTGTTCTTAAGTTACGACGGGGAACTCAGGGACCCGCCCTGGTGGCCTCAGGAGAGGCCAGTCCCCATGCGAGTTGCTAGGGGGCCTCTCGCGATTCCTCTCCCGTCGATACCGGGGCCAAAAACCTTGAGTGGAGTCAGGGCCGGAACCGAGGATTCCTCTCAGGGGCTGACATGGATCTTTGGGTACTTGTGGAGTCTCCCCAGGGGAGTCAGGCCTCGTCTCGAGTGGGGGCATGCACGTGCACTTTCCTTCCAGGCTGTAGCAGCAATGTCACGCTTCCCGTCGCGTGGATCAAAGGATCTGTGGTTTTCCCTAGAGGCTTTCCCACAGGGCTGTCCCACGTGCCACCGTGGTGTGAGTCGATCCTCGGCGTGAAAGATGAGCCAGTGCAGGGCAAAGAGGTTCCTCTGGAATGGACTGAGACATCTGGGGGACTCTTGGAATGGTGGTACGACCATGGAGTTCCTCTCGCCTTTCCTGTTGAGAGTGCCTCCTCTTGAGATGCGACGGGAACGCCGGGAATTCTTCCCCGTGGAAAGCAGGGAAAGGATCCCTCATCTCGAGCTACGAGGGGGAAACGGGGCTCCTCTGGATGTGGGCGGGACCATCGTGCTTCCTCTCTAGTGGAGACGGGTATGGCGGTGAACTTCTTGAGTTGCAGCAAGGGTGTGAAAGACCCTTTCGAAGTTCCAGAGGTTAGGTGTCATTAGTCTCCAGAGGCCTCATCGGAAATAGGCCTCATCTCGCTTGGAAGGGAGAACTTCCTGGATTTTCTCGAGTTGCGGCAGGTGTTCTCGAGTTACGACGGGGACCTCAGGGACCGGCCCTGGTGGCCTCAGGAGAGGCCAGTCCCCATGCGAGTTGCTAGGGGGCCTCTCGGGATTCCTCTCCCGTCGATACCGGGGCCAAAAAGCTTGTGTGGAGTCAGGGCCGGAACCGAGGATTCCTCTCAGGGGCTGACATGGATCTTTGGGTACTTCTGGAGTCTCCCCAGTGGAGTCAGGCCTCGTCTCGAGTGGGGGCATGCACGTGCGCTTTCCTTTCAGGCTGTAGCAGCAATGTCACGCTTCCCGTCACGTGGATCAAAGGATATGTGGTTTTCCCTCGAGGCTTTCCCTCGAGGCTTTCCCACAGGGCTGTCCCACGTGCCACCGTGGTGTGAGTTGATCCTCGGCGTGAAAGATGAGGCAGTGCAGGGCAAAGAGGTTCCTCTGGAATGGACTGAGACATCTGGGGGACTCTTGGAATGGTGGTACGACCATGGAGTTCCTCTCGCCTTTCCTGTTGAGAGTGCCTCCTCTTGAGATGCGACGGGAACGCCGGGAATTCTTTCCCGTTGAAAGCAGGGAAAGGATCCCTCATCTCGAGCTACGAGGGGGAAACGGGGCTCCTCTGGATGTGGGCGGGACCATCGTGCTTCCTCTCTAGTGGAGACGGGTATGGCGGTGAACTTCTTGAGTTGCAGCAAGGGTGTGAAAGACCCTTTCGAAGTTCCAGAGGTTAGGTGTCATTAGTCTCCAGAGGCCTCATCGGAAATAGGCCTCATCTCGCCTGGAAGGGAGAACTTCCTGGATTTTCTCGAGTTGCGGCAGGTGTTCTCGAGTTACGACGGGGACCTCAGGGACCCGCCCTGGTGGCCTCAGGAAAGGCCAGTCCCTAGGCGAGTTGCTAGGGGGCCTCTCGGGATTCCTCTCCCGTTGATACCGGGGCCAAAAACCTTGTGTGGAGTCAGGGCCGGAACCGAGGATTCCTCTCAGGGGCTGACATGGATCTTTGGGTACTTCTGGAGTCTCCCCAGGGGAGTCAGGCCTCGTCTCGAGTGGGGGCATGCACGTGCGCTTTCCTTCCAGGCTGTAGCAGCAATGTCACGCTTCCCGTCGCGTGGATCAAAGGATCTGTGGTTTTCCCTCGAGGCTTTCCCTCGAGGCTTTCCCACAGGGCTGTCCCACGTGCCACCGTGGTGTGAGTCGATCCTCGGCGTGAAAGATGAGCCAGTGCAGGGCAAAGAGGTTCCTCTGGAATGGACTGAGACATCTGGGGGACTCTTGGAATGGTGGTACGACCATGGAGTTCCTCTCGCCTTTCCTGTTGAGAGTGCCTCCTCTTGAGATGCGACGGGATCGCCGGGAATTCTTTCCCGTTGAAAGCAGGGAAAGGATCCCTCATCTCGAGCTACGAGGGGGAAACGGGGCTCCTCTGGATGTGGGCGGGACCATCGTGCTTCCTCTCGAGTGGAGACGGGTATGGCGGTGAACTTCTTGAGTTGCAGCAAGGGTGTGAAAGACCCTTTCGAAGTTCCAGAGGTTAGGTGTCATTAGCCTCCAGACGCCTCATCGGAAATAGGCCTCATCTCGCCTGGAAGGGAGAACTTCCTGGATTTTCTCGAGTTGCGGCAGGTGTTCTCGAGTTACGACGGGGACCTCAGGGACCGGCCCTGGTGGCCTCAGGAGAGGCCAGTCCCCATGCGAGTTGCTAGGGGGCCTCTCGGTATTCCTCTCCCGTCGATACCGGGGCCAAAAAGCTTGTGTGGAGTCAGGGCCGGAACCGAGGATTCCTCTCAGGGGCTGACATGGATCTTTGGGTACTTCTGGAGTCTCCCCAGGGGAGTCAGGCCTCGTCTCGAGTGGGGGCATGCACGTGCGCTTTCCTTCCAGGCTGTAGCAGCAATGTCATGCTTCCCGTCGCGTGCATCAAAGGATCTGCGGTTTTCCCTCGAGGCTTTCCCTCGAGGCTTTCCCACAGGGCTGTCCCACGTGCCACCGTGTTGTGAGTCTATCCTCGGCGTGAAAGATGAGCCAGTGCAGGGCAAAGAGGTTCCTCTGGAATGGACTGAGACATCTGGGGGACTCTTGGAATGGTGGTACGACCATGGAGTTCCTCTCGCCTTTCCTGTTGAGAGTGCCTCCTCTTGAGATGCGACGGGAACGCCGGGAATTCTTTCCCGTTGAAAGCAGGGAAAGGATCCCTCATCTCGAGCTCCGAGGGGGAAACGGGGCTCCTTTGGATGTGGTCGGGACCATCGTGCTTCCTCTCGAGTGGAGACGGGTATGGTGGTGAACTTCTTGAGTTGCAGCAAGGGTGTGAAAGACCCTTTCGAAATTCCAGAGGTTAGGTGTCATTAGTCTCCAGACGCCTCATCGGAAATAGGCCTCATCTCGCCTGGAAGGGAGAACTTCCTGGATTTTCTCGAGTTGCGGCAGGTGTTCTCGAGTTACAACGGGGACCACAGGGACCGGCCCTCGTGGCCTCAGGAGAGGCCAGTGCCCATGCGAGTTGCTAGGGGGCCTCTCGGGATTCCTCTCCCGTCGATACCGGGGCCAAAAACCTTCTGTGGAGTCAGGGCCGGAACCGAGGATTCCTCTCAGGGGCTGATATGGATCTTTGGATACTTCTGGAGTCTCGCCAGGGGAGACAGGCCTCGTTTCGTGAGGGGGCATGCACGTGCACTTTCCTTCCAGGCTTTAGCAGCAATGTCACGCTTCCCGTCGCGTGGATCAAAGGATCTGTGGTTTTCCCTCGAGGCTTTCCCTCGAGGCTTTCCCACAGGGCTGTCCCACGTGCCACCGTGGTGTGAGTCGATCCTCGGCGTGAAAGATGAGCCAGTGCAGGGCAAAGAGGTTCCTCTGGAATGGACTGAGACATCTGGGGGACTCTTGGAATGGTGGTACGACCATGGAGTTCCTCTTGCCTTTCCTGTTGAGAGTGCCTCCTCTTGAGATGCGACGGGAACGCCGGGAATTCTTTCCCGTGGAAAGCAGGGAAAGGATCCCTCATCTCGAGCTACGAGGGGGAAACGGGGCTCCTCTGGATGTGGGCGGGACCATCGTGCTTCCTCTCGAGTGGAGACGGGTATGGCGGTGAACTTCTTGAGTCGCAGCAAGGGTGTGAAAGACCCTTTCGAAGTTCCAGAGGTTAGGTGTCATTAGTCTCCAGACGCCTCATCGGAAATAGGCCTCATCTCGCCTGGAAGGGAGAACTTCCTGGATTTTCTCGAGTTGCGGCAGGTGTTCTCGAGTTACGACGGGGACCTCAGGGACCCGCCCTGGTGGCCTCCGGAGAGGCCAGTCCCCATGCGAGTTGCTAGGGGGCCTCTCGGGATTCCTCTCCCGTCGATACCGGGGCCAAAAAGCTTGTGTGGAGTCAGGGCCGGAACCGAGGATTCCTCTCAGGGGCTGACATGGATCTTTGGGTACTTCTGGAGTCTCCCCAGTGGAGTCAGGCCTCGTCTCGAGTGGGGGCATGCACGTGCGCTTTCCTTTCAGGCTGTAGCAGCAATGTCACGCTTCCCGTCACGTGGATCAAAGGATATGTGGTTTTCCCTCGAGGCTTTCCCTCGAGGCTTTCCCACAGGGCTGTCCCACGTGCCACCGTGGTGTGAGTTGATCCTCGGCGTGAAAGATGAGGCAGTGCAGGGCAAAGAGGTTCCTCTGGAATGGACTGAGACATCTGGGGGACTCTTGGAATGGTGGTACGACCATGGAGTTCCTCTCGCCTTTCCTGTTGAGAGTGCCTCCTCTTGAGATGCGACGGGAACGCCGGGAATTCTTTCCCGTTGAAAGCAGGGAAAGGATCCCTCATCTCGAGCTACGAGGGGGAAACGGGGCTCCTCTGGATGTGGGCGGGACCATCGTGCTTCCTCTCTAGTGGAGACGGGTATGGCGGTGAACTTCTTGAGTTGCAGCAAGGGTGTGAAAGACCCTTTCGAAGTTCCAGAGGTTAGGTGTCATTAGTCTCCAGAGGCCTCATCGGAAATAGGCCTCATCTCGCCTGGAAGGGAGAACTTCCTGGATTTTCTCGAGTTGCGGCAGGTGTTCTCGAGTTACGACGGGGACCTCAGGGACCCGCCCTGGTGGCCTCAGGAAAGGCCAGTCCCTAGGCGAGTTGCTAGGGGGCCTCTCGGGATTCCTCTCCCGTTGATACCGGGGCCAAAAACCTTGTGTGGAGTCAGGGCCGGAACCGAGGATTCCTCTCAGGGGCTGACATGGATCTTTGGGTACTTCTGGAGTCTCCCCAGGGGAGTCAGGCCTCGTCTCGAGTGGGGGCATGCACGTGCGCTTTCCTTCCAGGCTGTAGCAGCAATGTCACGCTTCCCGTCGCGTGGATCAAAGGATCTGTGGTTTTCCCTCGAGGCTTTCCCTCGAGGCTTTCCCACAGGGCTGTCCCACGTGCCACCGTGGTGTGAGTCGATCCTCGGCGTGAAAGATGAGCCAGTGCAGGGCAAAGAGGTTCCTCTGGAATGGACTGAGACATCTGGGGGACTCTTGGAATGGTGGTACGACCATGGAGTTCCTCTCGCCTTTCCTGTTGAGAGTGCCTCCTCTTGAGATGCGACGGGATCGCCGGGAATTCTTTCCCGTTGAAAGCAGGGAAAGGATCCCTCATCTCGAGCTACGAGGGGGAAACGGGGCTCCTCTGGATGTGGGCGGGACCATCGTGCTTCCTCTCGAGTGGAGACGGGTATGGCGGTGAACTTCTTGAGTTGCAGCAAGGGTGTGAAAGACCCTTTCGAAGTTCCAGAGGTTAGGTGTCATTAGCCTCCAGACGCCTCATCGGAAATAGGCCTCATCTCGCCTGGAAGGGAGAACTTCCTGGATTTTCTCGAGTTGCGGCAGGTGTTCTCGAGTTACGACGGGGACCTCAGGGACCGGCCCTGGTGGCCTCAGGAGAGGCCAGTCCCCATGCGAGTTGCTAGGGGGCCTCTCGGTATTCCTCTCCCGTCGATACCGGGGCCAAAAAGCTTGTGTGGAGTCAGGGCCGGAACCGAGGATTCCTCTCAGGGGCTGACATGGATCTTTGGGTACTTCTGGAGTCTCCCCAGGGGAGTCAGGCCTCGTCTCGAGTGGGGGCATGCACGTGCGCTTTCCTTCCAGGCTGTAGCAGCAATGTCATGCTTCCCGTCGCGTGCATCAAAGGATCTGCGGTTTTCCCTCGAGGCTTTCCCTCGAGGCTTTCCCACAGGGCTGTCCCACGTGCCACCGTGTTGTGAGTCTATCCTCGGCGTGAAAGATGAGCCAGTGCAGGGCAAAGAGGTTCCTCTGGAATGGACTGAGACATCTGGGGGACTCTTGGAATGGTGGTACGACCATGGAGTTCCTCTCGCCTTTCCTGTTGAGAGTGCCTCCTCTTGAGATGCGACGGGAACGCCGGGAATTCTTTCCCGTTGAAAGCAGGGAAAGGATCCCTCATCTCGAGCTCCGAGGGGGAAACGGGGCTCCTTTGGATGTGGTCGGGACCATCGTGCTTCCTCTCGAGTGGAGACGGGTATGGTGGTGAACTTCTTGAGTTGCAGCAAGGGTGTGAAAGACCCTTTCGAAATTCCAGAGGTTAGGTGTCATTAGTCTCCAGACGCCTCATCGGAAATAGGCCTCATCTCGCCTGGAAGGGAGAACTTCCTGGATTTTCTCGAGTTGCGGCAGGTGTTCTCGAGTTACAACGGGGACCACAGGGACCGGCCCTCGTGGCCTCAGGAGAGGCCAGTGCCCATGCGAGTTGCTAGGGGGCCTCTCGGGATTCCTCTCCCGTCGATACCGGGGCCAAAAACCTTCTGTGGAGTCAGGGCCGGAACCGAGGATTCCTCTCAGGGGCTGATATGGATCTTTGGATACTTCTGGAGTCTCGCCAGGGGAGACAGGCCTCGTTTCGTGAGGGGGCATGCACGTGCACTTTCCTTCCAGGCTTTAGCAGCAATGTCACGCTTCCCGTCGCGTGGATCAAAGGATCTGTGGTTTTCCCTCGAGGCTTTCCCTCGAGGCTTTCCCACAGGGCTGTCCCACGTGCCACCGTGGTGTGAGTCGATCCTCGGCGTGAAAGATGAGCCAGTGCAGGGCAAAGAGGTTCCTCTGGAATGGACTGAGACATCTGGGGGACTCTTGGAATGGTGGTACGACCATGGAGTTCCTCTTGCCTTTCCTGTTGAGAGTGCCTCCTCTTGAGATGCGACGGGAACGCCGGGAATTCTTTCCCGTTGAAAGCAGGGAAAGGATCCCTCATCTCGAGCTACGAGGGGGAAACGGGGCTCCTCTGGATGTGGGCGGGACCATCGTGCTTCCTCTCGAGTGGAGACGGGTATGGCGGTGAACTTCTTGAGTCGCAGCAAGGGTGTGAAAGACCCTTTCGAAGTTCCAGAGGTTAGGTGTCATTAGTCTCCAGACGCCTCATCGGAAATAGGCCTCATCTCGCCTGGAAGGGAGAACTTCCTGGATTTTCTCGAGTTGCGGCAGGTGTTCTCGAGTTACGACTGGGACCTCAGGGACCCGCCCTGGTGGCCTCCGGAGAGGCCAGTCCCCATGCGAGTTGCTAGGGGGCCTCTCGGGATTCCTCTCCCGTCGATACCGGGGCCAAAAACCTTGTGTGGAGTCAGGGCCGGAACCGAGGATGCCTCTCAGGGGCTGACATGGATCTTTGGGTACTTCTGGAGTCTCCCCAGGGGATTCAGGCCTCTTCTCGAGTGGGGGCATGCACGTGCACTTTCCTTCCAGGCTGTAGCAGCAATGTCACGCTTCCCGTCGCGTGGATCAAAGGATCTGTGGTTTTCCCTCGAGGCTTTCCCTCGAGGCTTTCCCACAGGGCTGTCCCACGTGCCACCGTGGTGTGAGTCGATCCTCGGCGTGAAAGATGAGCCAGTGCAGGGCAAAGAGGTTCCTCTGGAATGGACTGAGACATCTGGGGGACTCTTGGAATGGTGGTACGACCATGGAGTTCCTCTCGCCTTTCCTGTTGAGAGTGCCTCCTCTTGAGATGCGACGGGAACGCCGGGAATTCTTTCCCGTTGAAAGCAGGGAAAGGATCCCTCATCTCGAGCTCCGAGGGGGAAACGGGGCTCCTCTGGATGTGGGCGGGACCATCGTGCTTCCTCTCGAGTGGAGACGGGTATGGCGGTGAACTTCTTGAGTTGCAGCAAGGTTGTGAAAGACCCTTTCGAAGTTCCAGAGGTTTGGTGTCATTAGTCTCCAGAGGCCTCATCGGAAATAGGCCTCATCTCGCCTGGAAGGGAGAACTTCCTGGATTTTCTCGAGTTGCGGCAGGTGTTCTCGAGTTACGACGGGGACCTCAGGGACCCGCCCTGGTGGCCTCAGGAGAGGCCAGTCCCCATGCGAGTTGCTAGGGGGTCTCTCGGGATTCCTCTCCCGTCGATACCGGGGCCAAAAAGCTTGTGTGGAGTCAGGGCCGGAACCGAGGATTCCTCTCAGGGGCTGACATGGATCTTTGGGTACTTCTGGAGTCTCCCCAGGGGAGTCAGGCCTCGTCTCGAGTGGGGGCATGCTCGTGCGCTTTCCTTCCAGGCTGTAGCAGCAATGTCACGCTTCCCGTCGCGTGGATCAAATGATGTGTGGTTTTCCCTAGAGGCTTTCCCACAGGGCTGTCCCACGTGCCACCGTGGTGTGAGTCGATCCTCGGCGTGAAAGATGAGCCAGTGCAGGGCAAAGAGGTTCCTCTGGAATGGACTGAGACATCTGGGGGACTCTTGGAATGGTGGTACGACCATGGAGTTCCTCTCGCCTTTCCTGTTGAGAGTGCCTCCTCTTGAGATGCGACGGGAACGCCTGGAATTTTTTCCCGTTGAAAGCAGGGAAAGGATCCCTCATCTCGAGCTACGAGGGGGAAACGGGGCTCCTCTGAATGTGGGCGGGACCATCGTGCTTTCTCTCGAGTGGAGACGGGTATGGCAGTGAACTTCTTGAGTTGCAACAAGGGTGTGAAAGACCCTTTCGAAGTTCCAGAGGTTAGGTGTCTTTAGGCTCCAGACGCCTCATCGGAAATAAGCCTCATCTCGCCTGGAAGGAAGAACTTCCTTGATTTTCTCGAGTTGCAGCAGGTGTTCTCGAGTTACGACGGGGACCTCAGGGACCCGCCTTTTTGGCCTCAGGAGAGGCCAGTCCCTATGCGTGTTTTTAGGGGGCCCCTCGGGATTCCTCTCCCGTCGATACCGGGGCGAAAAACCTTGTGTGGAGTCAGGGCCGGAACCGAGGATTCCTCTCAGGGACTGATATGGATCTTTGGGTACTTCTGGAGTCTCGCCAGGGGAGACAGGCCTCGTCTCGTGTGGGGGCATGCACGTGCACTTTCCTTCCAGGCTGTAGCAGCAATGTCACGCTTCCCGTAGCATGGATCAAAGGATCTGCGGTTTTCCCTCGAGGCTTTCCCTCGAGGCTTTCCCACAGGGCTGTCCCACGTGAAACCGTGGTGTGAGTCGATTCTCGGCGTGAAAAATGAGCCAGTGCAGGGCAAAGAGGTTCCTCTGGAATGGACTGAGACATCTGGGGGACTCTTGGAATGGTGGTACGACCATGGAGTTCCTCTCGCCTTTCCTATTGAGAGTGCCTCCTCTTGAGATGCGACGGGAACGCCGGGAATTCTTTCCCGTTGAAAGCAGGGAAAGGGTCCCTCATCTCGAGCTACGAGGGGGAAACGGGGCTCCTCTGGATGTGGGCGGACCATCGTGCTTCCTCTCGAGTGGAGACGGGTATGGCGGTGAACTTCTTGAGTTGCAGCAAGGGTGTGAAAGACCCTTTCGAAGTTCCAGAGGTTAGGTGTCATTAGTCTCCAGACGCCTCATCGGAAATAGGCCTCATCTCGCCTGGAAGGGAGAACTTCCTGGATTTTCTCGAGTTGCGGCAGGTGTTGTCGAGTTACGACGGGGACCTCAGGGACCCGCCCTGGTGGCCTCAGGAGAGGCCAGTCCCCATGCGAGTTGCTAAGGGGCCTCTCGGGATTCCTCTCCCGTCGATACCGGGGCCAAAAACCTTGTGTGCAGTCAGGGCCGGAACCGAGGATTCCTCTCAGGGGCAGACATGGATCTTTGGGTACTTCTGGAGTCTCTCCAGGGGAGTCAGGCCTCGTCTCGAGTGGGGGCATGCACGTGCGCTTTCCTTCCAGGCTGTAGCAGCAATGTCACGCTTCCCGTGGCGTGGATCAAAGGATCTGTGGTTTTCCCTCGAGGCTTTCCCACAGGGCTGTCCCACGTGCCACCGTGGTGTGAGTCGATCCTCGGCGTGAAAGATGAGCCAGTGCAGGGCAAAGAGGTTCCTCTGGAATGGACTGAGACATCTGGGGGACTCTTGGAATGGTGGTACGACCATGGAGTTCCTCTCGCCTTTCCTGTTGAGAGTGCCTCCTCTTGAGATGCGACGGGAACGCCGGGAATTCTTTCCCGTTGAAACCAGGGAAAGGATCCCTCATCTCGAGCTACGAGGGGGAAACGGGGCTCCTCTGGATGTGGGCGGGACCATCGTGCTTCCTCTCTAGTGGAGACGGGTATGGCGGTGAACTGCTTGAGTTGCAGCAAGGGTGTGAAAGACCCTTTCGAAGTTCCAGAGGTTTGGTGTCATTAGTCTCCAGAGGCCTCATCGGAAATAGGCCTCATCTCGCCTGGAAGGGAGAAATTCCTGGATTTTCTCGAGTTGCGGCAGGTGTTCTCGAGTTACGACGGGGACCTCAGGGACCCGCCCTGGTGGCCTCCGGAGAGGCCAGTCCCCATGCGAGTTGCTAGGGGGCCTCTAGGGATTCCTCTCCCGTCGATACCGGGGCCAAAAACCTTGTGTGGAGTCAGGGCCGGAACCGAGGATTCCTCTCAGGGGCTGACATGGATCTTTGGGTACTTCTGGAGTCTCCCCAGTGGAGTCAGGCCTCGTCTCGAGTGGGGGCATGCACGTGCGCTTTCCTTCCAGGCTGTAGCAGCAATGTCACGCTTCCCGTCGCGTGCATCAAAGGATCTGTGGTTTTCCCTCGAGGCTTTCCCTCGAGGCTTTCCCACAGGGCTGTCCCACGTGCCACCGTGGTGTGAGTCGATCCTCGGCGTGAAAGATGAGCCAGTGCAGGGCAAAGAGGTTCCTCTGGAATGGACTGAGACATCTGGGGGACTCTTGGAATGGTGGTACGACCATGGAGTTCCTCTCGCCTTTCCTGTTGAGACTGCCTCCTCTTGAGATGCGACGGGAACGCCGGGAATTCTTTCCCGTTTAAAGCAGGGAAAGGATCCCTCATCTCGAGCTACGAGGGGGAAACGGGGCTCCTCTGGATGTGGGCGGGACCATCGTGCTTCCTCTCGAGTGGAGACGGGTATGGCGGTGAACTTCTTGAGTCGCAGCAAGGGTGTGAAAGACCCTTTCGAAGTTCCAGAGGTTAGGTGTCATTAGTCTCCAGACGCCTCATCGGAAATAGGCCTCATCTCGCCTGGAAGGGAGAACTTCCTGGATTTTCTCGAGTTGCGGCAGGTGTTCTCGAGTTACGACAGGGACCTCAGGGACCCGCCCTGGTGGCCTCAGGAGAGGCCAGTCCCCATGCGAGTTGCTAGGGGGCCTCTCGGGATTCCTCTCCCGTCGATACCGGGGCCAAAAACCTTGTGTGGAGTCAGGGCCGGAAGCGAGGATGCTTCTCAGGGGCTGACATGGATCTTTGGGTACTTCTGGAGTCTCCCCAGGGGAGTCAGGCCTCGTCTCGAGTGGGGGCATGCACGTGCGCTTTCCTTCCAGGCTGTAGCAGCAATGTCACGCTTCCCGTCGCGTGGATCAAAGGATCTGTGGATTTCCCTCGAGGCTTTCCCTCGAGGCTTTCCCACAGGGCTGTCCCACGTGGCACCGTGGTGTGAGTCGATCCTCGGCGTGAAAGATGAGCCAGTGCAGGGCAAAGAGGTTCCTCTGGAATGGACTGAGACATCTGGGGGACTCTTGGAATGGTGGTACGACCATGGAGTTCCTCTCGCCTTTCCTGTTGAGAGTGCCTCCTCTTGAGATGCGACGGGAACGCCGGGAATTCTTTCCCGTTGAAAGCAGGGAAAGGATCCCTCATCTCGAGCTCCGAGGGGGAAACGGGGCTCCTCTGGATGTGGGCGGGACCATCGTGCTTCCTCTCGAGTGGAGACGGGTATGGCGGTGAACTTCTTGAGTTGCAGCAAGGGTGTGAAAGACCCTTTCGAAGTTCCAGAGGTTTGGTGTCATTAGTCTCCAGAGGCCTCATCGGAAATAGGCCTCATCTCGCCTGGAAGGGAGAACTTCCTGGATTTTCTCGAGTTGCGGCAGGTGTTCTCGAGTTACGACGGGGACCTAAGGGACCCGCCCTGGTGGCCTCAGGAGAGGCCAGTCCCCATGCGAGTTGCTAGGGGGTCTCTCGGGATTCCTCTCCCGTCGATACCGGGGCCAAAAAGCTTGTGTGGAGTCAGGGCCGGAACCGAGGATTCCTCTCAGGGGCTGACATGGATCTTTGGGTACTTCTGGAGTCTCCCCAGGGGAGTCAGGCCTCGTCTCGAGTGGGGGCATGCTCGTGCGCTTTCCTTCCAGGCTGTAGCAGCAATGTCACGCTTCCCGTCGCGTGGATCAAAGGATCTGTGGTTTTCCCTCGAGGCTTTCCCTCGAGGCTTTCCCACAGGGCTGTCCCACGTGCCACCGTGTTGTGAGTCGATCCTCGGCGTGAAAGATGAGCCAGTGCAGGGCAAATAGGTTCCTCTGGAATGGACTGAGACATCTGGGGGACTCTTGGAATGGTGGTACGACCATGGAGTTCCTCTCGCCTTTCCTGTTGAGAGTGCCTCCTCTTGAGATGCGACGGGAACGCCGGGAATTCTTTCCCGTTGAAAGCAGGGAAAGGATCCCTCATCTCGAGCTACGAGGGGGAAACGGGGCTCCTCTGGATGTGGGCGGGACCATCGTGCTTCCTCTCGAGTGGAGACGGGTATGGCGGTGAACTTCTTGAGTTGCAGCAAGGGTGTGAAAGACCCTTTCGAAGTTCCAGAGGTTAGGTGTCATTAGTCTCCAGAGGCCTCATCGGAAATAGGCCTCATCTCGCCTGGAAGGGAGAACTTCCTGGATTTTCTCGAGTTGCGGCAGGTGTTCTCGAGTTACGACGGGGACCTCAGGGACCCGCCCTGGTGGCCTCAGGAGAGGCCAGTCCCCATGCGAGTTGCTAGGGGGCCTCTCGGGATTCCTCTCCCGTCGATACCGGGGCCAAAAACCTTGTGTGGAGTCAGGGCCGGAACCGAGGATTCCTCTCAGGGGCTGACATGGATCTTTGGGTACTTCTGGAGTCTCCCCAGTGGAGTCAGGCCTCGTCTCGAGTGGGGGCATGCACGTGCGCTTTCCTTTCAGGCTGTAGCAGCAATGTCACGCTTCCCGTCACGTGGATCAAAGGATCTGTGGTTTTCCCTCGAGGCTTTCCCTCGAGGCTTTCCCTCAGGGCTGTCCCACGTGCCACCGTGGTGTGAGTCGATCCTCGGCGTGAAAGATGAGCCAATGCAGGGCAAAGAGGTTCCTCTGGAATGGACTGAGACATCTGGGGGACTCTTGGAATAGTGGTACGACCATGGAGTTCCTCTCGCCTTTCCTGTTGAGAGTGCCTCCTCTTGAGATGCGACGGGAACGCCGGGAATTCTTTCCCGTTGAAAGCAGGGAAAGGATCCCTCATCTCGAGCTACGAGGGGGAAACGGGGCTCCTCTGGATGTGGGCGGGACCATCGTGCTTCCTCTCTAGTGGAGACGGGTATGGCGGTGAACTTCTTGAGTTGCAGCAAGGGTGTGAAAGACCATTTCGAAGTTCCAGAGGTTAGGTGTCATTAGTCTCCAGACGCCTCATCGGAAATAGGCCTCATCTCGCCTGGAAGGGAGAACTTCCTGGATTTTCTCGAGTTGCGGCAGGTGTTCTCGAGTTACGACGGGGACCTCAGGGACCCGCCCTGGTGGCCTCAGGAGAGGCCAGTCCCTAGGCGTGTTGCTAGGGGGCCTCTCGGGATTCCTCTCCCGTTGATACCGGGGCGAAAAACCTTGTGTGGAGTCAGGGCCGGAACCGAGGATTCCTCTCAGGGGCTGACATGGATCTTTGGGTACTTCTGGAGTCTCCCCAGGGGAGTCAGGCCTCGTCTCGAGTGGGGGCATGCACGTGCGCTTTCCTTCCAGGCTGTAGCAGCAATGTCACGCTTCCCGTCGCGTGGATCAAAGGATCTGTGATTTTCCCTCGAGGCTTTCCCTCGAGGCTTTCCCACAGGGCTGTCCCACGTGCCACCGTGGTGTGAGTCGATCCTCGGCGTGAAAGATGAGCCAGTGCAGGGCAAAGAGTTTCCACTGGAATGGACTGAGACATCTGGGGGACTCTTGGAATGGTGGTACGACCATGGAGTTCCTCTCGCCTTTCCTGTTGAGAGTGCCTCCTCTTGAGATGCGACGGGAACGCCGGGAATTCTTTCCCGTTGAAAGCAGGGAAAGGATCCCTCATCTCGAGCTACGAGGGGGAAACGGGGCTCCTCTGGATGTGGGCGGGACCATCGTGCTTCCTCTCTAGTGGAGACGGGTATGGTGGTGAACTTCTTGAGTTGCAGCAAGGCTGTGAAAGACCCTTTCGAAGTTCCAGAGGTAAGGTGTCATTAGTCTCCAGACGCCTCATCGGAAATAGGCCTCATCTCGCCTGGAAGGGAGAACTTCCTGGATTTTCTCGAGTTGCGGCAGGTGTTCTCGAGTTACGACGGGGACCTCAGGGACCCGCCCTGGTGGCCTCAGGAGAGGCCAGTCCCTATGCGAGTTGCTAGGGGGCCTCTCGGGATTCCTCTCCCGTCGATACCGGGGCCAAAAACCTTGTGTGGAGTCAGGGCCGGAACCGAGGATTCCTCTCAGGGGCTGACATGGATCTTTGGGTACTTCTGGAGTCTCCCCAGGGGAGTCAGGCCTCGTCTCGAGTGGGGGCATGCACGTGCACTTTCCTTCCAGGCTGTAGCAGCAATGTCACGCTTCCCGTCGCGTGGATCAAATGATGTGTGGTTTTCCCTAGAGGCTTTCCCACAGGGCTGTCCCACGTGCCACCGTGGTGTGAGTCGATCCTCGGCGTGAAAGATGAGCCAGTGCAGGGCAAAGAGGTTCCTCTGGAATGGACTGAGACATCTGGGGGACTCTTGGAATGGTGGTACGACCATGGAGTTCCTCTCGCCTTTCCTGTTGAGAGTGCCTCCTCTTGAGATGCGACGGGAACGCCGGGAATTTTTTCCCGTTGAAAGCAGGGAAAGGATCCCTCATCTCGAGCTACGAGGGTGAAACGGGGCTCCTCTGAATGTGGGCGGGACCATCGTGCTTTCTCTCGAGTGGAGACGGGTATGGCGGTGAACTTCTTGAGTTGCAACAAGGGTGTGAAAGACCCTTTCGAAGTTCCAGAGGTTAGGTGTCATTAGTCTCCAGACGCCTCATCGGAAATAGGCCTCATCTCGCCTGGAAGGAAGAACTTCCTTGATTTTCTCGAGTTGCAGCAGGTGTTCTCGAGTTACGACGGGGACCTCAGGGACCCGCCTTTTTGGCCTCAGGAGAGGCCAGTCCCTATGCGTGTTGCTAGGGGGCCCCTCGGGATTCCTCTCCCGTCGATACCGGGGCGAAAAACCTTGTGTGGAGTCAGGGCCGGAACCGAGGATTCCTCTCAGGGACTGATATGGATCTTTGGGTACTTCTGGAGTCTCGCCAGGGGAGACAGGCCTCGTCTCGTGTGGGGGCATGCACGTGCACTTTCCTTCCAGGCTGTAGCAGCAATGTCACGCTTCCCGTAGCGTGGATCAAAGGATCTGCGGTTTTCCCTCGAGGCTTTCCCTCGAGGCTTTCCCACAGGGCTGTCCCACGTGACACCGTGGTGTGAGTCGATTCTCGGCGTGAAAAATGAGCCAGTGCAGGGCAAAGAGGTTCCTCTGGAATGGACTGAGACATCTGGGGGACTCTTGGAATGGTGGTACGACCATGGAGTTCCTCTCGCCTTTCCTGTTGAGAGTGCCTCCTCTTGAGATGCGACGGGAACGCCGGGAATTCTTTCCCGTTGAAAGCAGGGAAAGGATCCCTCATCTCGAGCTACGAGGGGGAAACGGGGCTCCTCTGGATGTGGGCGGACCATCGTGCTTCCTCTCGAGTGGAGACGGGTATGGCGGTGAACTTCTTGAGTTGCAGCAAGGGTGTGAAAGACCCTTTCGAAGTTCCAGAGGTTAGGTGTCATTAGTCTCCAGACGCCTCATCGGAAATAGGCCTCATCTCGCCTGGAAGGGAGAACTTCCTGGATTTTCTCGAGTTGCGGCAGGTGTTGTCGAGTTACGACGGGGACCTCAGGGACCCGCCCTGGTGCCTCAGGAGAGGCCAGTCCCCATGCGAGTTGCTAAGGGGCCTCTCGGGATTCCTCTCCCGTCGATACCGGGGCCAAAAACCTTGTGTGCAGTCAGGGCCGGAACCGAGGATTCCTCTCAGGGGCAGACATGGATCTTTGGGTACTTCTGGAGTCTCTCCAGGGGAGTCAGGCCTCGTCTCGAGTGGGGGCATGCACGTGCGCTTTCCTTCCAGGCTGTAGCAGCAATGTCACGCTTCCCGTCGCGTGGATCAAAGGATCTGTGGTTTTCCCTCGAGGCTTTCCCACAGGGCTGTCCCACGTGCCACCGTGGTGTGAGTCGATCCTCGGCGTGAAAGATGAGCCAGTGCAGGGCAAAGAGGTTCCTCTGGAATGGACTGAGACATCTGGGGGACTCTTGGAATGGTTGTACGACCATGGAGTTCCTCTCGCCTTTCCTGTTGAGAGTGCCTCCTCTTGAGATGCGACGGGAACGCCGGGAATTCTTTCCCGTTGAAACCAGGGAAAGGATCCCTCATCTCGAGCTACGAGGGGGAAACGGGGCTCCTCTGGATGTGGGCGGGACCATCGTGCTTCCTCTCTAGTGGAGACGGGTATGGCGGTGAACTGCTTGAGTTGCAGCAAGGGTGTGAAAGACCCTTTCGAAGTTCCAGAGGTTTGGTGTCATTAGTCTCCAGAGGCCTCATCGGAAATAGGCCTCATCTCGCCTGGAAGGGAGAACTTCCTGGATTTTCTCGAGTTGCGGCAGGTGTTCTCGAGTTACGACGGGGACCTCAGGGACCCGCCCTGGTGGCCTCCGGAGAGGCCAGTCCCCATGCGAGTTGCTAGGGGGCCTCTAGGGATTCCTCTCCCGTCGATACCGGGGCCAAAAACCTTGTGTGGAGTCAGGGCCGGAACCGAGGATTCCTCTCAGGGGCTGACATGGATCTTTGGGTACTTCTGGAGTCTCCCCAGTGGAGTCAGGCCTCGTCTCGAGTGGGGGCATGCACGTGCGCTTTCCTTCCAGGCTGTAGCAGCAATGTCACGCTTCCCGTCGCGTGGATCAAAGGATCTGTGGTTTTCCCTCGAGGCTTTCCCTCGAGGCTTTCCCACAGGGCTGTCCCACGTGCCACCGTGGTGTGAGTCGATCCTCGGCGTGAAAGATGAGCCAGTGCAGGGCAAAGAGGTTCCTCTGGAATGGACTGAGACATCTGGGGGACTCTTGGAATGGTGGTACGACCATGGAGTTCCTCTCGCCTTTCCTGTTGAGACTGCCTCCTCTTGAGATGCGACGGGAACGCCGGGAATTCTTTCCCGTTGAAAGCAGGGAAAGGATCCCTCATCTCGAGCTACGAGGGGGAAACGGGGCTCCTCTGGATGTGGGCGGGACCATCGTGCTTCCTCTCGAGTGGAGACGGGTATGGCGGTGAACTTCTTGAGTCGCAGCAAGGGTGTGAAAGACCCTTTCGAAGTTCCAGAGGTTAGGTGTCATTAGTCTCCAGACGCCTCATCGGAAATAGGCCTCATCTCGCCTGGAAGGGAGAACTTCCTGGATTTTCTCGAGTTGCGGCAGGTGTTCTCGAGTTACGACAGGGACCTCAGGGACCCGCCCTGGTGGCCTCAGGAGAGGCCAGTCCCCATGCGAGTTGCTAGGGGCCCTCTCGGGATTACTCTCCCGTCGATACCGGGGCCAAAAACCTTGTGTGGAGTCAGGGCCGGAACCGAGGATTCCTCTCAGGGGCTGACATGGATCTTTGGATACTTCTGGAGTCTCGCCAGGGGAGACAGGCCTCGTTTCGTGAGGGGGCATGCACGTGCACTTTCCTTCCAGGCTGTAGCAGCAATGTCACGCTTCCCGTCGCGTGGATCAAAGGATCTGTGGTTTTCCCTCGAGGCTTTGCCTCGAGGCTTTCCCACAGGGCTGTCCCACGTGCCACCGTGGTGTGAGTCGATCCTCGGCGTGAAAGATGAGCCAGTGCAGGGCAAAGAGGTTCCTCTGGAATGGACTGAGACATCTGGGGGACTCTTGGAATGGTGGTACGACCATGGAGTTCCTCTCGCCTTTCCTGTTGAGAGTGCCTCCTCTTGACATGCGACTCGAACGCCGGGAATTCTTTCCCGTTGAAACCAGGGAAAGGATCCCTCATCTCGAGCTACGAGGGGGAAACGGGGCTCTTCTGGATGTGGGCGGGACCATCGTGCTTCCTGTTGAGTGGAGACGGGTATGGCGGTGAACTTCTTGAGTTGCAGCAAGGGTGTGAAAGACCCTTTCGAAGTTCCAGAGGTTTGGTGTCATTAGTCTCCAGAGGCCTCATCGGAAATAGCCCTCATCTCGCCTGGAAGGGAGAACTTCCTGGATTTTCTCGAGTTGCGGCAGGTGTGCTCGAGTTACGACGGGGACCTCAGGGACCCGCCCTGGTGGCCTCAGGAGAGGCCAGTCCCCATGCGAGTTGCTAGGGGGCCTCTCGGGATTCCTCTCCCGTCGATACCGGGGCCAAAAACCTTGTGTGGAGTCAGGGCCGGAACCGAGGATTCCTCTCAGGGGCTGACATGTATCTTTGGGTACTTCTGGAGTCTCCCCAGTGGAGTCAGGCCTCGTCTCGAGTGGGGGCATGCACGTGCGCTTTCCTTCCAGGCTGTAGCAGCAATGTCACGCTTCCCGTCGCGTGGATCAAAGGATCTGTGGTTTTCCCTCGAGGCTTTCCCTCGAGGCTTTCCCACAGGGCTGTCCCACGTGCCACCGTGGTGTGAGTCGATCCTTGGCGTGAAAGATGAGCCAGTGCAGGGCAAAGAGGTTCCTCTGGAATGGACTGAGACACCTGGGGGACTCTTGGAATGGTGGTACGACCATGGAGTTCCTCTCGCCTTTCCTGTTGAGAGTGCCTCCTCTTGAGATGCGACGGGAACGCAGGGAATTCTTTCCCGTTGAAAGCAGGGAAAGGATCCCTCATCTCGAGCTACGAGGGGGAAACGGGCTCCTTTGGATGTGGTCGGGACCATCGTGCTTCCTCTCGAGTGGAGACGGGTATGGTGGTGAACTTCTTGAGTTGCAGCAAGGGTGTGAAAGACCCTTTCGAAGTTCCAGAGGTTAGGTGTCATTAGTCTCCAGACGCCTCATCGGAAATAGGCCTCATCTCGCCTGGAAGGGAGAACTTCCTGGATTTTCTCGAGTTGCGGCAGGTGTTCTCGAGTTACGACGGGGACCTCAGGGACCGGCCCTGGTGGCCTCAGGAGAGGCCAGTCCCCATGCGAGTTGCTAGGGGGCCTCTCGGGATTCCTCTCCCGTCGATACCGGGGCCAAAAACCTTTTGTGGAGTCAGGGCCGGAACCGAGGATTCCTCTCAGGGGCTGACATGGATCTTTGGGTACTTCTGGAGTCTCCCCAGTGGAGTCAGGCCTCGTCTCGAGTGGGGGCATGCACGTGCGCTTTCCTTCCAGGCTGTAGCAGCAATGTCACGCTTCCCGTCGCGTGGATCAAAGGATCTGTGGTTTTCCCTCGAGGCTTTCCCTCGAGGCTTTCCCACAGGGCTGTCCCACGTGCCACCGTGGTGTGAGTCGATCCTCGGCGTGAAAGATGAGCCAGTGCAGGGCAAAGAGGTTCCTCTGGAATGGACTGAGACATCTGGGGGACTCTTGGAATGGTGGTACGACCATGGAGTTCCTCTCGCCTTTCCTGTTGAGAGTGCCTCCTCTTGAGATGCGACGGGAACGCAGGGAATTCTTTCCCGTTGAAAGCAGGGAAAGGATCCCTCATCTCGAGCTACGAGGGGGAAACGGGGCTCCTTTGGATGTGGTCGGGACCATCGTGCTTCCTCTCGAGTGGAGACGGGTATGGTGGTGAACTTCTTGAGTTGCAGCAAGGGTGTGAAAGACCCTTTCGAAGTTCCAGAGGTTTGGTGTCATTAGTCTCCAGAGGCCTCATCGGAAATAGCCCTCATCTCGCCTGGAAGGGAGAACTTCCTGGATTTTCTCGAGTTGAGGCAGGTGTTCTCGAGTTACGACGGGGACCTCAGGGACCCGCCCTGGTGGCCTCAGGAGAGGCCAGTCCCCATGCGAGTTGCTAGGGGGCCTCTCGGGATTCCTCTCCCGTCGATACCGGGGCCAAAAACCTTGTGTGGAGTCAGGGCTGGAACCGAGGATTCCTCTCAGGGGCTGACATGGATCTTTGGGTACTTCTGGAGTCTCCCCAGGGGAGTCAGGCCTCGTCTCGAGTGGGGGCATGCACGTGCGCTTTCCTTCCAGGCTGTAGCAGCAATGTCACGCTTCCCGTCGCGTGGATCAAAGGATCTGTGGTTTTCCCTCGAGGCTTTCCCTCGAGGCTTTCCCACAGGGCTGTCCCACGTGCCACCGTGGTGTGAGTCGATCCTCGGCGTGAAAGATGAGCCAGTGCAGGGCAAAGAGGTTCCTCTGGAATGGACTGAGACATCTGGGGGACTCTTGGAATGGTGCTACGACCATGGAGTTCCTCTCGCCTTTCCGGTTGAGAGTGCCTCCTCTTGAGATGCGACGGGAACGCCGGGAATTCTTTCCCGTTGAAAGCAGGGAAAGGTTCCCTCGTCTCGAGCTACGAGGGGGAAACAGGGATCCTATGGATGTGGGCGGGACCATCGTGCTTCCTCTCGAGTGGAGACGGGTATGGCGGTGAACTTCTTGAGTCGCAGCAAGGGTGTGAAAGACCCTTTCGAAGTTCCAGAGGTTAGGTGTCATTAGTCTCCAGACGCCTCATCGGAAATAGGCCTCATCTCGCCTGGAAGGGAGAACTTCCTGGATTTTCTCGAGTTGCGGCAGGTGCTCTCGAGTTACGACGAGGACCTCAGCGACCCGCCCTGGTGGCCTCAGGAGAGGCCAGTCCCCATGCGAGTTGCTAGGGGGCCTCTCGGGATTCCTCTCCCGTCGATACCGGGGCCAAAAACCTTGTGTGGAGTCAGGGACGGAACCGAGGATTCCTCTCAGGGGCTGACATGGATCTTTGGGTACTTCTGGAGTCTCCCCAGGGGAGTCAGGCCTCGTCTCGAGTGGGGGCATGCACGTGCGCTTTCCTTCCAGGCTGTAGCAGCAATGTCACGCTTCCCGTCGCGTGTATCAAAGGATCTGTGGTTTTCCCTCGAGGCTTTCCCACAGGGCTGTCCCACGTGCCACCGTGGTGTGAGTCGATCCTCGGCATGAAAGATGAGCCAGTGCAGGGCAAAGAGGTTCCTCTGGAATGGACTGAGACATCTGGGGGACTCTTGGAATGGTGGTACGACGATGGAGTTCCTCTCGCCTTTCCTGTTGAGAGTGCCTCCTCCTGAGATGCGACGGGAACGCCGGGAATTCTTTCCCGTTGAAAGCAGGGAAAGGATCCCTCATCTCGAGCTATGAGGGGGAAACGGGGATCCTCTGGATGTGGGCGGGACCATCGTGCTTCCTCTCGAGTGGAGACGGGTATGGCGGTGAACTTCTTGAGTCGCAGTAAGGGTATGAAAGACCCTTTCGAAGTTCCAGAGGTTAGGTGTCATTAGTCTCCAGACGCCTCATCGGAAATGGGCCTCATCTCGCCTGGAAGGGAGAACTTCCTGGATTTTCTCGAGTTGCGGCAGGTGCTCTCGAGTTACGACGAGGAACTCAGGGACCCGCCCTGGTGGCCTCAGGAGAGGCCAGTCCCCATGCGAGTTGCTAGGGGGCCTCTCGGGATTCCTCTCCGGTCGATACCAGGGCCAAAAACCTTGTGTGGAGTCAGGGCCGGAACCGAGGATTCCTCTCAGGGGCTGACATGGATATTTGGGTACTTCTGGAGTCTCCCCAGGGGAGTCAGGCCTCGTCTCGAGTGGGGGCATGCACGTGCGCTTTCCTTCCAGGCTGTAGCAGCAATGTCACGCTTCCCGTCGCGTGGATCAAAGGATCTGTGGTTTTCCCTCGAGGCTTTCCCTCGAGGCTTTCCCTCGAGGCTTTCCCACAGGGCTGTCCCACGTGCCACCGTGGTGTGAGTCGATCCTCGGCGTGAAAGATGAGCCAGTGCAGGGCAAAGAGGTTCCTCTGGAATGGACTGAGACATCTGGGGGACTCTTGGAATGGTGGTACGACCATGGAGTTCCTCTCGCCTTTCCTGTTGAGAGTGCCTCCTCTTGAGATGCGACGGGAACGCAGGGAATTCTTTCCCGTTGAAAGAAGGGAAAGGATCCCTCATCTCGAGCAACGAGGGGGAAACGGGGCTCCTTTGGATGTGGTCGGGACCATCCTGCTTCCTCTCGAGTGGAGACGGGTATGGTGGTGAACTTCTTGAGTCGCAGCAAGGGTGTGAAAGACCCTTTCGAAGTTCCAGAGGTTAGGTGTCATTAGTCTCCAGACGCCTCATCGGAAATAGGCCTCATCTCGCCTGGAAGGGAGAACTTCCTGGATTTTCTCGAGTTGCGGCAGGTGTTCTCGAGTTACGACAGGGACCTCAGGGACCCGCCCTGGTGGCCTCAGGAGAGGCCAGTCCCCATGCGAGTTGCTAGGGGCCCTCTCGGGATTACTCTCCCGTCGATACCGGGGCCAAAAACCTTGTGTGGAGTCAGGGCCGGAACCGAGGATTCCTCTCAGGGGCTGACATGGATCTTTGGATACTTCTGGAGTCTCGCCAGGGGAGACAGGCCTCGTTTCGTGAGGGGGCATGCACGTGCACTTTCCTTCCAGGCTGTAGCAGCAATGTCACGCTTCCCGTCGCGTGGATCAAAGGATCTGTGGTTTTCCCTCGAGGCTTTGCCTCGAGGCTTTCCCACAGGGCTGTCCCACGTGCCACCGTGGTGTGAGTCGATCCTCGGCGTGAAAGATGAGCCAGTGCAGGGCAAAGAGGTTCCTCTGGAATGGACTGAGACATCTGGGGGACTCTTGGAATGGTGGTACGACCATGGAGTTCCTCTCGCCTTTCCTGTTGAGAGTGCCTCCTCTTGACATGCGACTCGAACGCCGGGAATTCTTTCCCGTTGAAACCAGGGAAAGGATCCCTCATCTCGAGCTACGAGGGGGAAACGGGGCTCTTCTGGATGTGGGCGGGACCATCGTGCTTCCTCTCGAGTGGAGACGGGTATGGCGGTGAACTTCTTGAGTTGCAGCAAGGGTGTGAAAGACCCTTTCGAAGTTCCAGAGGTTTGGTGTCATTAGTCTCCAGAGGCCTCATCGGAAATAGCCCTCATCTCGCCTGGAAGGGAGAACTTCCTGGATTTTCTCGAGTTGCGGCAGGTGTGCTCGAGTTACGACGGGGACCTCAGGGACCCGCCCTGGTGGCCTCAGGAGAGGCCAGTCCCCATGCGAGTTGCTAGGGGGCCTCTCGGGATTCCTCTCCCGTCGATACCGGGGCCAAAAACCTTGTGTGGAGTCAGGGCCGGAACCGAGGATTCCTCTCAGGGGCTGACATGCATCTTTGGGTACTTCTGGAGTCTCCCCAGTGGAGTCAGGCCTCGTCTCGAGTGGGGGCATGCACGTGCGCTTTCCTTCCAGGCTGTAGCAGCAATGTCACGCTTCCCGTCGCGTGGATCAAAGGATCTGTGGTTTTCCCTCGAGGCTTTCCCTCGAGGCTTTCCCACAGGGCTGTCCCACGTGCCACCGTGGTGTGAGTCGATCCTTGGCGTGAAAGATGAGCCAGTGCAGGGCAAAGAGGTTCCTCTGGAATGGACTGAGACACCTGGGGGACTCTTGGAATGGTGGTACGACCATGGAGTTCCTCTCGCCTTTCCTGTTGAGAGTGCCTCCTCTTGAGATGCGACGGGAACGCAGGGAATTCTTTCCCGTTGAAAGCAGGGAAAGGATCCCTCATCTCGAGCTACGAGGGGGAAACGGGCTCCTTTGGATGTGGTCGGGACCATCGTGCTTCCTCTCGAGTGGAGACGGGTATGGTGGTGAACTTCTTGAGTTGCAGCAAGGGTGTGAAAGACCCTTTCGAAGTTCCAGAGGTTAGGTGTCATTAGTCTCCAGACGCCTCATCGGAAATAGGCCTCATCTCGCCTGGAAGGGAGAACTTCCTGGATTTTCTCGAGTTGCGGCAGGTGTTCTCGAGTTACGACGGGGACCTCAGGGACCGGCCCTGGTGGCCTCAGGAGAGGCCAGTCCCCATGCGAGTTGCTAGGGGGCCTCTCGGGATTCCTCTCCCGTCGATACCGGGGCCAAAAACCTTTTGTGGAGTCAGGGCCGGAACCGAGGATTCCTCTCAGGGGCTGACATGGATCTTTGGGTACTTCTGGAGTCTCCCCAGTGGAGTCAGGCCTCGTCTCGAGTGGGGGCATGCACGTGCGCTTTCCTTCCAGGCTGTAGCAGCAATGTCACGCTTCCCGTCGCGTGGATCAAAGGATCTGTGGTTTTCCCTCGAGGCTTTCCCTCGAGGCTTTCCCACAGGGCTGTCCCACGTGCCACCGTGGTGTGAGTCGATCCTCGGCGTGAAAGATGAGCCAGTGCAGGGCAAAGAGGTTCCTCTGGAATGGACTGAGACATCTGGGGGACTCTTGGAATGGTGGTACGACCATGGAGTTCCTCTCGCCTTTCCTGTTGAGAGTGCCTCCTCTTGAGATGCGACGGGAACGCAGGGAATTCTTTCCCGTTGAAAGCAGGGAAAGGATCCCTCATCTCGAGCTACGAGGGGGAAACGGGGCTCCTTTGGATGTGGTCGGGACCATCGTGCTTCCTCTCGAGTGGAGACGGGTATGGTGGTGAACTTCTTGAGTTGCAGCAAGGGTGTGAAAGACCCTTTCGAAGTTCCAGAGGTTTGGTGTCATTAGTCTCCAGAGGCCTCATCGGAAATAGCCCTCATCTCGCCTGGAAGGGAGAACTTCCTGGATTTTCTCGAGTTGAGGCAGGTGTTCTCGAGTTACGACGGGGACCTCAGGGACCCGCCCTGGTGGCCTCAGGAGAGGCCAGTCCCCATGCGAGTTGCTAGGGGGCCTCTCGGGATTCCTCTCCCGTCGATACCGGGGCCAAAAACCTTGTGTGGAGTCAGGGCTGGAACCGAGGATTCCTCTCAGGGGCTGACATGGATCTTTGGGTACTTCTGGAGTCTCCCCAGGGGAGTCAGGCCTCGTCTCGAGTGGGGGCATGCACGTGCGCTTTCCTTCCAGGCTGTAGCAGCAATGTCACGCTTCCCGTCGCGTGGATCAAAGGATCTGTGGTTTTCCCTCGAGGCTTTCCCTCGAGGCTTTCCCACAGGGCTGTCCCACGTGCCACCGTGGTGTGAGTCGATCCTCGGCGTGAAAGATGAGCCAGTGCAGGGCAAAGAGGTTCCTCTGGAATGGACTGAGACATCTGGGGGACTCTTGGAATGGTGCTACGACCATGGAGTTCCTCTCGCCTTTCCGGTTGAGAGTGCCTCCTCTTGAGATGCGACGGGAACGCCGGGAATTCTTTCCCGTTGAAAGCAGGGAAAGGTTCCCTCGTCTCGAGCTACGAGGGGGAAACAGGGATCCTATGGATGTGGGCGGGACCATCGTGCTTCCTCTCGAGTGGAGACGGGTATGGCGGTGAACTTCTTGAGTCGCAGCAAGGGTGTGAAAGACCCTTTCGAAGTTCCAGAGGTTAGGTGTCATTAGTCTCCAGACGCCTCATCGGAAATAGGCCTCATCTCGCCTGGAAGGGAGAACTTCCTGGATTTTCTCGAGTTGCGGCAGGTGCTCTCGAGTTACGACGAGGACCTCAGCGACCCGCCCTGGTGGCCTCAGGAGAGGCCAGTCCCCATGCGAGTTGCTAGGGGGCCTCTCGGGATTCCTCTCCCGTCGATACCGGGGCCAAAAACCTTGTGTGGAGTCAGGGCCGGAACCGAGGATTCCTCTCAGGGGCTGACATGGATCTTTGGGTACTTCTGGAGTCTCCCCAGGGGAGTCAGGCCTCGTCTCGAGTGGGGGCATGCACGTGCGCTTTCCTTCCAGGCTGTAGCAGCAATGTCACGCTTCCCGTCGCGTGTATCAAAGGATCTGTGGTTTTCCCTCGAGGCTTTCCCACAGGGCTGTCCCACGTGCCACCGTGGTGTGAGTCGATCCTCGGCATGAAAGATGAGCCAGTGCAGGGCAAAGAGGTTCCTCTGGAATGGACTGAGACATCTGGGGGACTCTTGGAATGGTGGTACGACGATGGAGTTCCTCTCGCCTTTCCTGTTGAGAGTGCCTCCTCCTGAGATGCGACGGGAACGCCGGGAATTCTTTCCCGTTGAAAGCAGGGAAAGGATCCCTCATCTCGAGCTACGAGGGGGAAACGGGGATCCTCTGGATGTGGGCGGGACCATCGTGCTTCCTCTCGAGTGGAGACGGGTATGGCGGTGAACTTCTTGAGTCGCAGTAAGGGTATGAAAGACCCTTTCGAAGTTCCAGAGGTTAGGTGTCATTAGTCTCCAGACGCCTCATCGGAAATGGGCCTCATCTCGCCTGGAAGGGAGAACTTCCTGGATTTTCTCGAGTTGCGGCAGGTGCTCTCGAGTTACGACGAGGAACTCAGGGACCCGCCCTGGTGGCCTCAGGAGAGGCCAGTCCCCATGCGAGTTGCTAGGGGGCCTCTCGGGATTCCTCTCCGGTCGATACCAGGGCCAAAAACCTTGTGTGGAGTCAGGGCCGGAACCGAGGATTCCTCTCAGGGGCTGACATGGATATTTGGGTACTTCTGGAGTCTCCCCAGGGGAGTCAGGCCTCGTCTCGAGTGGGGGCATGCACGTGCGCTTTCCTTCCAGGCTGTAGCAGCAATGTCACGCTTCCCGTCGCGTGGATCAAAGGATCTGTGGTTTTCCCTCGAGGCTTTCCCTCGAGGCTTTCCCTCGAGGCTTTCCCACAGGGCTGTCCCACGTGCCACCGTGGTGTGAGTCGATCCTCGGCGTGAAAGATGAGCCAGTGCAGGGCAAAGAGGTTCCTCTGGAATGGACTGAGACATCTGGGGGACTCTTGGAATGGTGGTACGACCATGGAGTTCCTCTCGCCTTTCCTGTTGAGAGTGCCTCCTCTTGAGATGCGACGGGAACGCAGGGAATTCTTTCCCGTTGAAAGAAGGGAAAGGATCCCTCATCTCGAGCAACGAGGGGGAAACGGGGCTCCTTTGGATGTGGTCGGGACCATCCTGCTTCCTCTCGAGTGGAGACGGGTATGGTGGTGAACTTCTTGAGTCGCAGCAAGGGTGTGAAAGACCCTTTCGAAGTTCCAGAGGTTAGGTGTCATTAGTCTCCAGACGCCTCATCGGAAATAGGCCTCATCTCGCCTGGAAGGGAGAACTTCCTGGATTTTCTCGAGGTGCGGCAGGTGTTCTCGAGTTACGACGGGGACCTCAGGGACCCGCCCTGGTGGCCTCAGGAGAGGCCAGTCCCCATGCGAGTTGCTAGGGGGCCTCTCGGGATTCCTCACCCGTCGATACCGGGGCCAAAAACCTTGTGTGGAGTCAGGGCCGGAACCGAGGATTCCTCTCAGGGGCTGATATGGATCTTTGGATACTTCTGGAGTCTCGACAGGGGAGACAGGCCTCGTTTCGTGAGGGGGCATGCACGTGCACTTTCCTTCCAGGCTTTAGCAGCAATGTCACGCTTCCCGTGGCGTGGATCAAAGGATCTGTAATTTTCCTCGAGCCTTGCCCTCGAGGCCTTCCCCCAGGGCTGTCACACGTGCCACCGTGGTGTGAGTCGATCCTCGGCGTGAAAGATGAGCCACTGCAGGGCAAAGAGGTTCCTCTGTAATGGACTGAGACATCTGGGGGACTCTTGGAATGGTGGTACGACCATGGAGTTCCTCTCGCCTTTCCTGTTGAGATTGCCTCCGCTTGAGATGCGACGGGAACGCTGGGAATTCTTTCCCGTTGAAAGCAGGGAAAGGATCCCTCCTCTCGAGCTACGAGGTGGAGACGGAGCTCCTCTGGATGTGGGCGGGACCATCGTGCTTCCTCACGAGTGGAGACGGGTATGGCGGTGAACTTCCTTAGTTGCAGCAAGGGTGTGAAAGACCCTTTCGAAGTTCCAGAGGTTAGGTGTCATTAGTCTCCAGAGGCCTCATCGGAAATAGGCCTCATCTCGCCTGGAAGGGAGAACTTCCTGGATTTTCTCGAGTTGCGGCAGGTGTTCTCGAGTTACGACGGGGACCTCAGGGACCCGCCCTGGTGGCCTCAGGAAAGGCTAGTCCCCTGGAGAGTTGCTAGGGGGCCTCTCCGGATTCCTCTCCCGTCGATACCGGGGCTAAAATCCTTCTGAGGAGTCAGGGCCGGAACCGAGGATTCCTCTCAGGTGTTGACATGGATCTCTGGGTCTGTCTGGAGTCTCCCCAGGGGAGTCAAGCCTCGTCTCGAGTGGGGGCATGCACGTGCGCTTTCCTTCCAGGCTGTAGCAGCAATGTCACGCTTCCCGTCGCGTGGATCAAAGGATCTGTGGTTTTCCCTCGAGGCTTTCCCTCGAGGCTTTCCCACAGGGCTGTCCCACATGCCACGGTGGTGGGAGTCGATCATCGGCGTGAAAGATGAGCCAGTGCAGGGCAAAGAGGTTCCTCTGGAATGGACTGAGACTTCTGGGGGACTCTTGGAATGGTGGTATGACCATGGAGTTCCTCTCGCCTTTCCTGTTGAGAGTGCCTCCTCTTGAGATGCGACGGGAACACCGGGAATTCGTTCCCGTTGAAAGCAGGGCAAGGATCCCTCATCTCGAGCTACGAGGGGGAAACGGGGCTCCTCTGGATGTGGGCGGGACCATCGTGCTTCCTCTCGAGTGGAGACGGGTATGGCGGTGAACTTCTTGAGTTGCAGCAAGGGTGTGAAAGACCCTTTCGAAGTTCCAGAGGTTAGGTGTCATTAGTCTCCAGAGGCCTCATCGGAAATAGGCCTCATCTCGCCTGCAAGGGAGAACTTCCTGGATTTTCTCGAGTTGCGGCAGGTGTTCTCGAGTTACGACGGGTATCTCAGGGACCCGCCCTGGTGGCCTCAGGAGAGGCCAGTCCCCATGCGAGTTGCTAGGGGGCCTCTCTGGATTCCTCTCCCGTCGATACCGGGGCCAAAAACCTTGTTCGGAGTCAGGGCCAGAACCGAGGATTCCTCTCAGGGCCTGACATGGATCTTTGTGTACTTGTGGAGTCTCCCCAGGGGAGTCAGGCCTCGTCTCGAGTGGGGGCATGCATGTGCGCTTTCCTTCCAGGCTGTACCAGCAATGTCACGCTTCCCGTTGCGTGGATCAAAGGATCTGTGGTTTTCCCTCGAGGCTTTCCCACAGGGCTGTGCCTCGTGCCACCGTGGTGTGAGTCGATCCTCGGCGTGAAAGATGAGCCAGTGCAGGGCAAAGAGGTTCCTCTGGAATGGACTGAGACATCTGGGGGACTCTTGGAATGGTGGTACGACCATGGAGTTCCTCTCGCCTTTCCTGTTGAGAGTGCCTCCTCTTGAGATGCGACGTGAACGCCGGGAATTCTTTCCCGTTGAAAGCAGGGAAAGGATCCCTCATCTCGAGCTACGAGGGGGAAACGGGGCTCCTCTGGATGTGGGCGGGACCATCGTGCTTCCTCTCGAGTGGAGACGGGTATGACGGTGAACTTCTTGAGTTGCAGCAAGGGTGTGAAAGACCCTTTCGAAGTTCCAGAGGTTAGGTGTCATTAGTCTCCAGAGGCCTCATCGGAAATAGGCCTCATCTCGCCTGCAAGGGAGAACTTCCTGGATTTTCTCGAGTTGCGGCAGGTGTTCTCGTGTTACGACGGGTACCTCAGGGACCCGCCCTGGTGGCCTCAGGAGAGGCCAGTCCCCATGCGAGTTGCTAGGGGGCCTCTCTGGATTCCTCTCCCGTCGATACCGGGGCCAAAAACCTTGTGTGGAGTCAGGGCCGGATCCGAGGATTCCTCTCAGGGGCTCACAAGGATCTTTGGGTACTTGTGGAGTCTCCCCAGGGGAGTCAGGCCTCGTCTCTAGTGGGGGCATGCACGTGCGCATTCCTTCCAGGCTGTAGCAGCAATGTCACGCTTCCCGTTGCGTGGATCAAAGGATCTGTGGTTTTCCCTCGAGGCTTTCCCTCGAGGCTTTCCCACAGGGCTGTTCCACGTGCCACCGTGATGTGAGTCGATCCTCGGCGTGAAAGATGAGCCAGTGCAGGGCAAAGAGGTTCCTCTGGAATGGACTGAGACATCTGGGGGACTCTTGGAATGGTGGTACGACCATGGAGTTCCTCTCGCCTTTCCTGTTGAGAGTGCCTCCTCTTGAGATGCGACGGGAACGCCGGGAATTCGTTCCCGTTGAAAGCAGGGAAAGGATCCCTCATCTCGAGCTACGAGGGGGAAACGGGGCTCCTCTGGATGTGGGCGGGACCATCGTGCTTCCTCTCGAGTGGAGACGGGTATGGCGGTGAACTTCTTGAGTTGCAGCAAGGGTGTGAAAGACCCTTTCGAAGTTCCAGAGGTTAGGTGTCATTAGTCTCCAGACGCCTCATCGGAAATAGGCCTCATCTCGCCTGGAAGGGAGAACTTCCTGGATTTTCTCGAGTTGCGGCAGGTGTTCTCGAGTTACGACGCGGACCTCAGGGACCCGCCCTGGTGGACTCAGGAGAGGCCAGTCCCCATGCGAGGTGCTAGGGGGCCTCACGGGATTCCTCTCCCGTCGATACCGGGGCCAAAAACCTTGTGCGGAGTTAGGGCCAGAACCGAGGATTCCTCTCAGGGGCTGACATGGATCTTTGTGTACTTGTGGAGTCTCCCCAGGGGAGTCAGGCCTCGTCTCGAGTGGGGGCATGCATGTGCGCTTTCCTTCCAGGCTGTAGCAGCAATGTCACGCTTCCCGTCGCGTGGATCAAAGGATCTGTGGTTTTCCCTCGAGGCTTTCCCTCGAGGCTTTCCCACAGGGCTGTCCCACGTGCCACCGTGGTGTGAGTCGATCCTCGGCGTGAAAGATGAGCCAGTGCAGGGCAAAGAGGTTCCTCTGGAATGGACTGAGACATCTGGGGGACTCTTGGAATGGTGGTACGACCATGGAGTTCCTCTCGCCTTTCCTGTTGAGAGTGCCTCCTCTTGAAATGCGACGTGAACGCCGGGAATTCTTTCCCGTTGAAAGCAGGGAAAGGATCCCTCATCTCGAGCTACGAGGGGGAAACGGGGCTCCTCTGGATGTGGGCGGGACCATCGTGCTTCCTCTCGAGTGGAGACGGGTATGGCAGTGAACTTCTTGAGTTGCAGCAAGGGTGTGAAAGACCCTTTCGAAGTTCCAGAGTTTAGGTGTCATTAGTCTCCAGACGCATTATCGGAAATAGGCCTCATCTCGCCTGGAAGGGAGAACTTCCTGGATTTTCTCGAGTTGCGGCAGGTGTTCTCGAGTTACGACGGGGACCTCAGGGACCCGCCCTGGTGGCCTCAGGAGAGGCCAGTCCCCATGCGATGTGCTAGGGGGCCTCTCGAGATTCCTCTCCCGTCGATACCGGGGCCAAAAACATTGTGTGGAGTCAGGGCCGGAACCGAGGATTCCTCTCACGGGCTGACATGTATCTTTGTGTACTTCTGGAGTCTCCCCAGGTAAGTCAGGCCTCGTCTCGAGTGGGGGCATGCACGTGCGCTTTCCTTCCAGGCTGTAGCAGCAATGTCACGCTTCCCGTGGCGTGGATCAAAGGATCTGTGGTTTTCCCTCGAGGCTTTCCCTCGAGGCTTTCCCACAGGGCTGTCCCACGTGCCACCGTGGTGTGATTCGATCCTCGGCGTGAAAGATGAGCCAGTGCAGGGCAAAGAGGTTCCTCTGGAATGGACTGAGACATCTGGGAGACTCTTGGAATGGTGCTACGACCATGGAGTTCCTCTCGACTTTCCTGTTGAGAGTACCTCGTCTTGAGATGCGACGGGAACGCCGGGAATTCTTTCCCGTTGAAAGCAGGGAAAGGATCCATCATCTCGAGCTACGAGGGGGAAACGGGGCTCCTCTGGATGTGGGCGGGACCATCGTGCTTCCTCTCGAGTGGAGACGGATATGGCGGTGAACTTCTTGAGTTGCAGCAAGGGTGTGAAAGACCCTTTCGAAGTTCCAGAGGTTAGGTGTCATTAGTCTCCAGACGCCTCATCGGAAATAGGCCTCATCTCGCCTGGAAGGGAGAACTTCCTGGATTTTCTCGAGTTGTGGCAGGTGTTCTCGAGTTACGACGGGGACCTCAGGGACCCGCCCTGGTGGCCTCAGGAGTGGCCAGTCCCCATGCGAGGTGCTAGGGGGCCTCTCGGGATTCCTCTCCCGTCGATACCGGGGCCAAAAACCTTGTGTGGAGTCAGGGCCGGAACCGAGGATTCCTCTCAAGGGCTGACATGGTTCTTTGGGTACTTGTGGAGTCTCCCCAGGGGAGTCAGGCCTCGTCTCGAGTGAGGGCATGCATGTGCGCATTCCTTCCAGGCTGTAGCAGCAATGTCACGCTTCCCGTTGCGTGGATCAAAGGATCTGTGGTTTTCCCTCGAGGCTTTCCCTCGAGGCTTTCCCACAGGGCTGTCCCACGTGCCACCGTGGTGTGAGTCGATCCTCGGCGTGAAAGATGAGCCAGTGCAGGGCAAAGAGGTTCCTCTGGAATGGACTGATACATCTGGGGGACTCTTGGAATGGTGGTACGACCATGGAGTTCCTCTCGCCTTTCCTGTTGAGAGTGCCTCCTCTTGTGATGCGACGGGAACGCCGGGAATTCGTTCCCGTTGAAAGCAGGGAAAGTATCCCTCATCTCGAGCTACGAGGTGGAAACGGGGCTCCTCTGGATGTGGGCGGGACCATCGTGCTTCCTCTCGAGTGGAGACGGGTATGGCGGTGAACTTCTTGAGTTGCAGCAAGGGTGTGAAAGACCCTTTCGAAGTTCCAGAGGTTAGGTGTCATTAGTCTCCAGAGGCCTCATCGGAAATAGGCCTCATCTCGCCTGGAAGGGAGAACTTCCTGGATTTTCTCGAGTTGCGGCAGGTGTTCTCGAGTTACGACGCGGACCTCAGGGACCCGCCCTGGTGGCCTCAGGAGAGGCCAGTCCCCATGCGAGTTGCTAGGGGGCCTCTCGGGATTCCTCTCCCGTCGATACCGGGGCCAAAAACCTTGTGCGGAGTCAGGGCCAGAACCGAGGATTCCTCTCAGGGGCTGACATGGATCTTTGGGTACTTCTGGAGTCTCCCCAGGGGAGTCAGGCCTCGTCTCGAGTGGGGGCATGCATGTGCGCTTTCCTTCCAGGCTGTAGCAGCAATGTCACGCTTCCCGTCGCGTGGATCAAAGGATCTGTGGTTTTCCCTCGAGGCTTTCCCTCGAGGCTTTCCCACAGGGCTGTCCCACGTGCCACCGTGGTGTGAGTCGATCCTCGGCGTGAAAGATGAGCCAGTGCAGGGCAAAGAGGTTCCTCTGGAATGGACTGAGACATCTGGGGGACTCTTGGAATGGTGGTACGACCATGGAGTTCCTCTCGCCTTTCCTGTTGAGAGTGCCTCCTCTTGAGATGCGACGTGAACGCCGGGAATTCTTTCCCGTTGAAACCAGGGAAAGGATCCCTCATCTCGAGGAACGAGGGGGAAACGGGGCTCCTCTGGATGTGGGCGGGACCATCGTGCTTCCTCTCGAGTGGAGACGGGTATGGCAGTGAACTTCTTGAGTTGCAGCAAGGGTGTGAAAGACCCTTTCGAAGTTCCAGAGGTTAGGTGTCATTAGTCTCCAGACGCCTCATCGGAAATAGGCCTCATCTCGCCTGGAAAGGAGAACTTCCTGGATTTTTTCGAGTTGCGGCAGGTGTTCTCGAGTTACGACGCGGACCTCAGGGACCCGCCCTGGTGGACTCAGGAGAGGCCAGTCCCCATGCGAGGTGCTAGGGGGCCTCTCGGGATTCCTCTCCCGTCGATACCGGGGCCAAAAACCTTGTGCGGAGTCAGGGCCAGAACCGAGGATTGCTCTCAGGGGATGACATGGATCTTTGTGTACTTGTGGAGTCTCCCCAGGGGAGTCAGGCCTCGTCTCGAGTGGGGGCATGCATGTGCGCTCTCCTTCCAGGCTGTAGCAGCAATGTCACGCTTCCCGTCGCGTGGATCAAAGGATCTGTGGTTTTCCCTCGAGGCTTTCCCTCGAGGCTTTCCCACAGGGCTGTCCCACGTGCCACCGTGGTGTGAGTCGATCATCGTCGTGAAAGATGAGCCAGTGCAGGGCAAAGAGGTTCCTCTGGAATGGACTGAGACATCTGGGGGACTCTTGGAATGGTGGTACGACCATGGAGTTCCTCTCGCCTTTCCTGTTGAGAGTGCCTCCTCTTGAGATGCGACGTGAACGCCGGGAATTCTTTCCCGTTGAAAGCAGGGAAAGTATCCCTCATCTCGAGCTACGAGGGGGAAACGGGGCTCCTCTGGATGTGGGCGGGACCATCGTGCTTCCTCTCGAGTGGAGACGGGTATGGCAGTGAACTTCTTGAGTTGCAGCAAGGGTGTGAAAGACCCTTTCGAAGTTCCAGAGGTTAGGTGTCATTAGTCTCCAGACGCCTCATCGTAAATAGGCCTCATCTCGCCTGGAAGGGAGAACTTCCTGGATTTTCTCGAGTTGCGGCAGGTGTTCTCGACTTACGACGGGGACCTCAGGGTCCCGCCCTGGTGGCCTCAGGAGAGGCCAGTCCCCATGCGATGTGCTAGGGGGCCTCTCGAGATTCCTCTCCCGTCGATACCGGGGCCAAAAACCTTGTGTGGAGTCAGGGCCGGAACCGAGGATTCCTCTCAGGGGCTGACATGTATCTTTGGGTACTTCTGGAGTCTCCCCAGGGGAGTCAGGCCTCGTTTCGAGTGGGGGCATGCACGTGCGCTCTCCTTCCAGGCTGTAGCAGCAATGTCACGCTTCCCGTCGAGTGGATCAAAGGATCTGTGGTTTTCCCTCGAGGCTTTCCCTCGAGGATTTCCCACAGGGCTGTCCCACGTGCCACCGTGGTGTGAGTCGATTCTCGGCGTGAAAGATGAGCCAGTGTAGGGCAAAGAGGTTCCTCTGGAATGGACTGAGACATCTGGGGGACTCTTGGAATGGTGGTACGACCAAGAAGTTCCTCTCGCCTTTCCTGTTGAGAGTGCCTCCTCTTGAGATGCGACGGGAACGCCGGGAATTCTTTCCCGTTGAAAGCAGGGAAAGGATCCCTCATCTCGAGCTACGAGGGGGAAACGGGGCTCCTCTGGATGTGGGCGGGACTATCGTGCTTCCTCTCGAGTGGAGACGGGTATGGCGGTGAACTTCTTGAGTTGCAGCAAGGGTGTGAAAGACCCTTTCGAAGTTCCAGAGGTTAGGTGTCATTAGTCTCCAGACGCCTCATCGGAAATAGGCCTCATCTCGCCTGGAAGGGAGAACTTCCTGGATTTTCTCGAGTTGCGGCAGGTGTTCTCGAGTTACGACGGGTACCTCAGGGACCCGCCCTGGTAGCCTCAGGAGAGGCCAGTCCCCATGCGAGTTGCTAGGGGGCCTCTCGGGATTCCTCTCCCGTCGATACCGGGGCCAAAAACCTTGTGTGGAGTCAGGGCCGGATCCGAGGATTCCGCTCAGGGACTGACATGGATCTTTGGGTACTTGTGGAGTCTCCCCAGGGGAGTCAGGCCTCGTCTCGAGTGGGGGAATGCACGTGCGCTTTCGTTCCAGGCTGTAGCAGCAATGTCACGCTTCCCGTCGCGTGGATCAAAGGATCTGTGGTTTTCCCTCGAGGCTTTCCCTCGAGGCTTTCCCACAGGGCTGTCCCACGTGCCACCGTGGTGTGAGTCGATCCTCGGCGTGAAAGATGAGCCAGTGCAGGGCAAAGAGGTTCCTCTGGAATGGACTGAGACATCTGGGGGACTCTTGGAATGGTGGTACGACCATGGATTTCCTCTCGCCTTTCCTGTTGAGAGTGCCTCCTCTTGAGATGCGACGGGAACGCCAGGAATTCTTTCCCGTTGAAAGCAGCGAAAGGATCCCTCATCTCGAGCTCCGAGGGGAAACGGGGCTCCTCTGGATGTGGGCGGGACCATCGTGCTTCCTCTCGAGTGGAGACGGGTATGGCAGTGAACTTCTTGAGTTGCAGCAAGGGTGTGAAAGACCCTTTCGAAGTTCCAGAGGTTAGGTGTCATTAGTCTCCAGACTCCTCATCGGAAATAGGCCTCATCTCGCCTGGAATGGAGAACTTCCTGGATTTTCTCGAGTTGTGGCAGGTGTTCTCGAGTTACGACGGGGACCTCAGGGACCCGCCCTGGTGGCCTCAGGAGAGGCCAGTTCCCATGCGAGGTGCTAGGGGGCCTCTCGGGATTCCTCTCCCATCGATACCGGGGCCAAAATCCTTGTGTGCAGTCAGGGCCGGAACCCAGGATTCCTCTCCGGGCTGACATGGATCTTGGGGTACTTCTGGAGTCTCCCCAGGGGAGTCAGGCCTCGTCTCGAGTGGGGGCATGCACGTGCGCTTTCCTTCCAGGCTGTAGCAGCAATGTCACGCTTCCCGTCGCATGGATCAAAGGATCTGTGGATTTCAATCGAGGCTTTCCCTTGAGGCTTTCCCACAGGGCTGTCCCACGTGCCACCGTGGTGTGATTCGATCCTCGGCGTGAAAGATGAGCCAGTGCAGGGCAAAGAGGTTCCTCTGGAATGGACTGAGACATCTGGGGGACTCTTGGAATGGTGGTACGACCATGGAGTTCCTCTCGCCTTTCCTGTTGAGAGTGCCTCCTCTTGAGATGTGACGGGAACGCCGGGAATTCTTTCCCGTTGAAAGCAGGGAAAGGATCCCTCATCTCGAGCTACGAGGGGGAAACGGGGCTCCTCTGGATGTGGGCGGGACCATCATGCTTCCTCTCGAGTCGACACGGGTATGGCGGTGAACTTCTTGTGTTGCAGCAAGGGTGTGAAAGACCCTTTCGAAGTTCCAGAGGTTAGGTGTCATTAGTGTCCAGATGCCTCATCGGAAATAGGCCTCATCTCGCCTGGAAGGGAGAACTTCCTTGATTTTCTCGAGTTGCGGCAGGTGTTCTCCAGTTACGACGGGGACCTCAGGGACCGGCCTGGTGGCCTCAGGAAAGGCCAGTCCCCATGCGAGGTGCTAGGGGGCCTCTCGGGATTCCTCTCACGTCGATAACGGGGCCAAAAACCTTGTGTGGAGTCAGGGCCGGAACCGAGGATTCCTCTCAGGGGCTGACATGGATCTTTGGGTACTTGTGCAGTCTCCCCAGGGGAGTCAGGCCTCGTCTCGAGTGGGGGCATGCACGTGCGCTTTCCTTCCAGGCTGTAGCAGCAATGTCATGCTTCCCGTCGCGTGGATCAAAGGATCTGTGGTTTTCCCTCGAAGCTTTCCCTCGAGGCTTTCCCACAGGGCTGTGCCACGTGCCACCGTGGTGTGAGTCGATCCTCGGCCTGAAAGATGAGCCAGTACAGGGCAAAGAGGTTCCTCTGGAATGGACTGAGACATCTGGGGGACTCTTGGAATGGTGGTACGACCATGGAGCTCCTCTCGCCTTTCCTGTTGAGAGTGCCTCCTCTTGAGATGCGACGGAAACGCCGGGAATTCTTTCCCGTTGAAAGCAGGGAAAGGATCCCTCATCTTGAGCTACGAGGGGGAAACGGGGCTCCTCTGGAAGTGGGCGGGACCATCGTGCTTCCTCTCGAGTGGAGACGGGTATGGCGGTGAACTTCTTGAGTTGCAGCAAGGGTGTGAAAGACCCTTTCGAAGTTCCAGAGGTTAGGTGTCATTAGTCTCCAGACGCCTCATCGGAAATAGGCCTCATCTCGCCTGGAAGGGAGAACTTCCTGGATTTTCTCGAGTTGCGGCAGGTGTTCTCGAGTTACGACGGGGACCTCAGGGACCCGTCCTGGTGGCCCCAAGAACGGCCAGTCCCCATGCTAGTTGCTAGGGGGCCTCTCGGGATTCCTCTCCCGTCGATACCGGGGCCAAAAACCTTGTGTGGAGTCAGGGCCGGAACCGAGGATTCCTCTCAGGGGCTGACATGGATCTTTGGGTACTTCTGGAGTCTCCCCAGGAGAGTCAGGCCTCGTCTCGAGTGGGGGCATGCACGTGCGCTTTCCTTCCAGGCTGTAGCAGCAATGTCATGCTTCCCGTGGCGTGGATCAAAGGATCTGTGGTTTTCCCTCGAGGCTTTCCCTCGAGGCTTTCCCACAGGGCTGTCCCACGTGCCACCGAGGTGTGAGTCGATCCTCGGCGTGAAAGATGAGCCAGTACAGGGCAAAGAGGTTCCTCTGGAATGGACTGAGACATCTGGGGGACTCTTGGAATGGTGGTACGACCATGGAGCTCCTCTCGCCTTTCCTGTTGAGAGTGCCTCCTCTTGAGATGCGACGGAAACGCCGGGAATTCTTTCCCATTGAAAGCAGGGAAAGGATCCCTCATCTCGAGCTACGAGGTGGAAACGGGGCTCCTCTGGATGTGGGCGGGACCATCGTGCTTCCTCTCGAGTGGAAACGGGTATGGCGGTGAACTTCTTGAGTTGCAGCAAGGGTGTGAAAGACCCTTTCGAAGTTCCAGAGGTTAGGTGTCATTAGTCTCCAGACGCCTCATCGGAAATAGGCCTCATCTCGCCTGGAAGGGAGAACTTCCTGGATTTTCTCGAGTTGCGGCAGGTGTTCTCGAGTTACGACGGGGACCTCAGGGACCCGCCCTGGTGGCCTCAAGAACGGCCAGTCCCCATGCTAGTTGCTAGGGGGCCTCTCGGGATTCCTCTCCCGTAGATACCGGGGCCAAAAACCTTGTGTGGATTCAGGGCCGGAACCGAGGATTCCTCTCAGGGGCTGACATGGATCTTTGGGTACTTCAGGACTCTCCCCAGGGGTGTCAGGCCTCGTTTCGAGTGGGGGCATGCACGTGCGCTTTCCTTCCAGGATGTGGCAGCAATGTCACGCTTCCCGTCGCGTGGATCAAGGGATCTGTGGTTTTCCCTCGAGGCTTTCCCTCGAGGCTTTCCCACAGGGCTGTCCCACGTGCCACCGTGGTGTGAGTCGATCCTCGGCGTGAAAGATGAGCCAGTGCAGGGCAAAGAGGTTCCTCTGGAATGGACTGAGACATCTGGGGTCTCTTGGAATGGTGGTACGACCATGGAGTTCCTCTCGCCTTTCCTGTTGAGAGTGCCTCCTCTTGAGATGCGACAGGAACCCCGGAATTCTTTCCCATTTAAAGCAGGGAAAGGATCCCTCATCTTGAGGTCGAGGGGGAAACGGGGCTCCTCTGGTTGTGGGTGGGACGATCGTGCTTCCTCTCGAGTGGAGACGGGTATGGCGGTGAACTACTTGAGTTGCAGCAAGGGTGTGAAAGACCCTTTCGAAGTTCCAGAGGTTAGGTGTCATTAGTCTCCAGACGCCTCATCGGAAATAGGCCTCATCTCGCCTGGAAGGGAGAACTTCCTGGATTTTCTCGAGTTGTGGCAGGTGTTCTCGAGTTACGACGGGGACCTCAGGGACCCGCCCTGGTGGCCTCAGGAGTGGCCAGTCCCCATGCGAGGTGCTAGGGGGCCTCTCGGGATTCCTCTCCCGTCGATACCGGGGCCAAAAACCTTGTGTGGAGTCAGGGCCGGAACCGAGGATTCCTCTCAAGGGCTGACATGGTTCTTTGGGTACTTGTGGAGTCTCCCCAGGGGAGTCAGGCCTCGTCTCGAGTGGGGGCATGCATGTGCGCATTCCTTCCAGGCTGTAGCAGCAATGTCACGCTTCCCGTTGCGTGGATCAAAGGATCTGTGGTTTTCCCTCGAGGCTTTCCCTCGAGGCTTTCCCACAGGGCTGTCCCACGTGCCACCGTGGTGTGAGTCGATCCTCGGCGTGAAAGATGAGCCAGTGCAGGGCAAAGAGGTTCCTCTGGAATGGACTGAGACATCTGGGGGACTCTTGGAATGGTGGTACGACCATGGAGTTCCTCTCGCCTTTCCTGTTGAGAGTGCCTCCTCTTGTGATGCGACGGGAACGCCGGGAATTCGTTCCCGTTGAAAGCAGGGAAAGTATCCCTCATCTCGAGCTACGAGGTGGAAACGGGGCTCCTCTGGATGTGGGCGGGACCATCGTGCTTCCTCTCGAGTGGAGACGGGTATGGCGGTGAACTTCTTGAGTTGCAGCAAGGGTGTGAAAGACCCTTTCGAAGTTCCAGAGGTTAGGTGTCATTAGTCTCCAGAGGCCTCATCGGAAATAGGCCTCATCTCGCCTGGAAGGGAGAACTTCCTGGATTTTCTCGAGTTGCGGCAGGTGTTCTCGAGTTACGACGCGGACCTCAGGGACCCGCCCTGGTGGCCTCAGGAGAGGCCAGTCCCCATGCGAGGTGCTAGGGGGCCTCTCGGGATTCCTCTCCCGTCGATACCGGGGCCAAAAACCTTGTGCGGAGTCAGGGCCAGAACCGAGGATTCCTCTCAGGGGCTGACATGGATCTTTGGGTACTTCTGGAGTCTCCCCAGGGGAGTCAGGCCTCGTCTCGAGTGGGGGCATGCATGTGCGCTTTCCTTCCAGGCTGTAGCAGCAATGTCACGCTTCCCGTCGCGTGGATCAAAGGATCTGTGGTTTTCCCTCGAGGCTTTCCCTCGAGGCTTTCCCACAGGGCTGTCCCACGTGCCACCGTGGTGTGAGTCGATCCTCGGCGTGAAAGATGAGCCAGTGCAGGGCAAAGAGGTTCCTCTGGAATGGACTGAGACATCTGGGGGACTCTTGGAATGGTGGTACGACCATGGAGTTCCTCTCGCCTTTCCTGTTGAGAGTGCCTCCTCTTGAGATGCGACGTGAACGCCGGGAATTCTTTCCCGTTGAAACCAGGGAAAGGATCCCTCATCTCGAGGAACGAGGGGGAAACGGGGCTCCTCTGGATGTGGGCGGGACCATCGTGCTTCCTCTCGAGTGGAGACGGGTATGGCAGTGAACTTCTTGAGTTGCAGCAAGGGTGTGAAAGACCCTTTCGAAGTTCCAGAGGTTAGGTGTCATTAGTCTCCAGACGCCTCATCGGAAATAGGCCTCATCTCGCCTGGAAGGGAGAACTTCCTGGATTTTCTCGAGTTGCGGCAGGTGTTCTCGAGTTACGACGGGGACCTCAGGGACCCGCCCTGGTGGCCTCAGGAGAGGCCAGTCCCCATGCGATGTGCTAGGGGGCCTCTCGAGATTCCTCTCCCGTTGATACCGGTGCCAAAAACCTTGTGTGGAGTCAGGGCCGGAACCGAGGATTCCTCTCAGGGGCTGACATGTATCTTTGGGTACTTGTGGAGTCTCCCCAGGGGAGTCAGGCCTCGTCTCGAGTGGGGGCATGCACGTGCGCTTTCCTTCCAGGCTGTAGCAGCAATGTCACGCTTCCCGTGGCGTGGATCAAAGGATCTTTGGTTTTCCCTCGAGGCTTTCCCTCGAGGCTTTCCCACAGGGCTGTCCCACGTGCCACCGTGGTGTGAGTCGATCCTCGCCGTGAAAGATGAGCCAGTGCAGGGCAAAGAGGTTCCTCTGGAATGGACTGAGACATCTGGGGGACTCTTGGAATGGTGGTACGACCATGGAGTTCCTCTCGCCTTTCCTGTTGAGAGTGCCTCCTCTTGAGATGCGACGGGAACGCCGGGAATTCGTTCCCGTTGAAAGCAGGGAAAGGATCCCTCATCTCGAGCTACGAGGGGGAAACGGGGCTCCTCTGGATGTGGGCGGGACCATCGTGCTTCCTCTCGTGTGGAGACGGGTATGGCGGTGAACTTCTTGAGTTGCAGCAAGGGTGTGAAAGACCCTTTCGAAGTTCCAGAGGTTAGGTGTCATTAGTCTCCAGACGCCTCATCGGAAATAGGCCTCATCTCGCCTGGAAGGGAGAACTTCCTGGATTTTTTCGAGTTGCGGCAGGTGTTCTCGAGTTACGACGCGGACCTCAGGGACCCGCCCTGGTGGACTCAGGAGAGGCCAGTCCCCATGCGAGGTGCTAGGGGGCCTCTCGGGATTCCTCTCCCGTCGATACCGGGGCCAAAAACCTTGTGCGGAGTCAGGGCCAGAACCGAGGATTGCTCTCAGGGGATGACATGGATCTTTGTGTACTTGTGGAGTCTCCCCAGGGGAGTCAGGCCTCGTCTCGAGTGGGGGCATGCATGTGCGCTTTCCTTCCAGGCTGTAGCAGCAATGTCACGCTTCCCGTCGCGTGGATCAAAGGATCTGTGGTTTTCCCTCGAGGCTTTCCCTTGAGGCTTTCCCACAGGGCTGTCCCACGTGCCACCGTGGTCGGAGTCGATCATCGTCGTGAAAGATGAGCCAGTGCAGGGCAAAGAGGTTCCTCTGGAATGGACTGAGACATCTGGGGGACTCTTGGAATGGTGGTACGACCATGGAGTTCCTCTCGCCTTTCCTGTTGAGAGTGCCTCCTCTTGAGATGCGACGTGAACGCCGGGAATTCTTTCCCGTTGAAAGCAGGGAAAGTATCCCTCATCTCGAGCTACGAGGGGGAAACGGGGCTCCTCTGGATGTGGGCGGGACCATCGTGCTTCCTCTCGAGTGGAGACGGGTATGGCAGTGAACTTCTTGTGTTGCAGCAAGGGTGTGAAAGACCCTTTCGAAGTTCCAGAGGTTAGGTGTCATTAGTCTCCAGACGCCTCATCGGAAATAGGCCTCATCTCGCCTGGAAGGGAGAACTTCCTGGATTTTCTCGAGTTGCGGCAGGTGTTCTCGACTTACGACGGGGACCTCAGGGTCCCGCCCTGGTGGCCTCAGGAGAGGCCAGTCCCCATGCGATGTGCTAGGGGGCCTCTCGAGATTCCTCTCCCGTCGATACCGGGGCCAAAAACCTTGTGTGGAGTCAGGGCCGGAACCGAGGATTCCTCTCAGGGGCTGACATGTATCTTTGGGTACTTCTGGAGTCTCCCCAGGGGAGTCAGGCCTCGTCTCGAGTGGGGGCATGCACGTGCGCTTTCCTTCCAGGCTGTAGCAGCAATGTCACGCTTCCCGTGGCGTGGATCAAAGGATCTGTGGTTTTCCCTCGAGGCTTTCCCTCGAGGCTTTCCCACAGGGCTGTCCCACGTGCCACCGTGGTGTGAGTCGATCCTCGGCGTGAAAGATGAGCCAGTGCAGGGCAAAGAGGTTCCTCTGGAATGGACTGAGACATCTGGGGGACTCTTGGAATGGTGCTACGACCATGGAGTTCCTCTCGACTTTCCTGTTGAGAGTGCCTCCTCTTGAGATGCGACGGGAACGCCGGGAATTCGTTCCCGTTGAAAGCAGGGAAAGGATCCCTCATCTCGAGCTACGAGGGGGAAACGGGGCTCCTCTGGATGTGGGCGGGACCATCGTGCTTCCTCTCGAGTGGAGACGGGTATGGCGGTGAACTTCTTGAGTTGCAGCAAGGGTGTGAAAGACCCTTTCGAAGTTCCAGAGGTTAGGTGTCCTTAGTCTCCAGACGCCTCATCGGAAATAGGCCTCATCTCGCCTGGAAGGGAGAACTTCCTGGATTTTCTCGAGTTGTGGCAGGTGTTCTCGAGTTACGACGGGGACCTCAGGGACCCGCCCTGGTGGCCTCAGGAGTGGCCAGTCCCCATGCGAGGTGCTAGGGGGCCTCTCGGGATTACTCTCCCGTCGATACCGGGGCCAAAAACCTTGTGTGGAGTCAGGGCCGGAACCGAGGATTCCTCTCAAGGGTTGACATGGATCTTTGGGTACTTGTGGAGTCTCCCCAGGGGAGTCAGGCCTCGTCTCGAGTGGGGGCATGCACGTGCGCTTTCCTTCCAGGCTGTAGCAGCAATGTCACGCTTCCCGTGGCGTGGATCAACGGATCTGTGGTTTTCCCTCGAGGCTTTCCCTCGAGGCTTTCCCACAGGGCTGTCCCACGTGCCACCGTGGTGTGAGTCGATCCTCGGCGTGAAAGATGAGCCAGTGCAGGGCAAAGAGGTTCCTCTGGAATGGACTGAGACATCTGGGGGACTCTTGGAATGGTGGTACGACCATGGAGTTCCTCTCGCCTTTCCTGTTGAGAGTGCCTCCTCTTGAGATGCGACAGGAACGTCGGGAATTCTTTCCCGTTGAAAGCAGGGAAAGGATCCCTCATCTCGAGCTATGAGGGGAAACGGGGCTCCTCTGGATGTGGGCGGGACCATCGTGCATGCTCTAGAGTATAGACGGGTATGGCGGTGAACTTCTTGAGTTGCAGCAAGGGTGTGAAAGACCCTTTCGAAGTTCCAGAGTTTAGGTGTCATTAGTCTCCAGACGCCTCATCGGAAATAGGCCTCATCTCGCCTGGAAGGGAGAACTTCCTGGATTTTCTCGAGTTGCGGCAGGTGTTCTCGAGTTACGACGGGGACCTCAGGGACCCGCCCTGGTGGCCTCAGGAGAGGCCAGTCCCCATGCGAGTTGCTAGGGGGCCTCTCGGGATTCCTCTCCCGTCGATACCGGGGCCAAAAACCTTGTGTGGAGTCAGGGCCGGAACCGAGGATTCCTCTCAGGGTCTGACATGTATCTTTGGGTACTTCTGGAGTCTCCCCAGGGGAGTCAGGCCTCGTTTCGAGTGGGGGCATGCACGTGCGCTCTCCTTCCAGGCTGTAGCAGCAATGTCACGCTTCCCGTCGAGTGGATCAAAGGATCTGTGGTTTTCCCTCGAGGCTTTCCCTCGAGGATTTCCCACAGGGCTGTCCCACGTGCCACCGTGGTGTGAGTCGATTCTCGGCGTGAAAGATGAGCCAGTGTAGGGCAAAGAGGTTCCTCTGGAATGGACTGAGACATCTGGGGGACTCTTGGAATGGTGGTACGACCAAGAAGTTCCTCTCGCCTTTCCTGTTGAGAGTGCCTCCTCTTGAGATGCGACGGGAACGCCGGGAATTCTTTCCCGTTGAAAGCAGGGAAAGGATCCCTCATCTCGAGCTCCGAGGGGGAAACGGGGCTCCTCTGGATGTGGGCGGGACTATCGTGCTTCCTCTCGAGTGGAGACGGGTATGGCGGTGAACTTCTTGAGTTGCAGCAAGGGTGTGAAAGACCCTTTCGAAGTTCCAGAGGTTAGGTGTCATTAGTCTCCAGATGCCTCATCGGAAATAGGCCTCATCTCGCCTGGAAGGGAGAACTTCCTGGATTTTCTCGAGTTGCGGCAGGTGTTCTCGAGTTACGACGGGTACCTCAGGGACCCGCCCTGGTGGCCTCAGGAGAGGCCAGTCCCCATGCGAGTTGCTAGGGGGCCTCTCGGGATTCCTCTCCCGTCGATACCGGGGCCAAAAACCTTGTGTGGAGTCAGGGCCGGATCCGAGGATTCCGCTCAGGGACTGACATGGATCTTTGGGTACTTGTGGAGTCTCCCCAGGGGAGTCAGGCCTCGTCTCGAGTGGGGGAATGCACGTGCGCTTTCGTTCCAGGCTGTAGCAGCAATGTCACGCTTCCCGTCGCGTGGATCAAAGGATCTGTGGTTTTCCCTCGAGGCTTTCCCTCGAGGCTTTCCCACAGGGCTGTCCCACGTGCCACCGTGGTGTGAGTCGATCCTCGGCGTGAAAGATGAGCCAGTGCAGGGCAAAGAGGTTCCTCTGGAATGGACTGAGACATCTGGGGGACTCTTGGAATGGTGGTACGACCATGGATTTCCTCTCGCCTTTCCTGTTGAGAGTGCCTCCTCTTGAGATGCGACGGGAACGCCAGGAATTCTTTCCCGTTGAAAGCAGCGAAAGGATCCCTCATCTCGAGCTCCGAGGGGAAACGGGGCTCCTCTGGATGTGGGCGGGACCATCGTGCTTCCTCTCGAGTGGAGACGGGTATGGCAGTGAACTTCTTGAGTTGCAGCAAGGGTGTGAAAGACCCTTTCGAAGTTCCAGAGGTTAGGTGTCATTAGTCTCCAGACACCTCATCGGAAATAGGCCTCATCTCGCCTGGAATGGAGAACTTCCTGGATTTTCTCGAGTTCTGGCAGGTGTTCTCGAGTTACGACGGGGACCTCAGGGACCCGCCCTGGTGGCCTCAGGAGAGGCCAGTTCCCATGCGAGGTGCTAGGGGGCCTCTCGGGATTCCTCTCCCATCGATACCGGGGCCAAAATCCTTGTGTGCAGTCAGGGCCGGAACCGAGGATTCCTCTCCGGGCTGACATGGATCTTGGGGTACTTCTGGAGTCTCCCCAGGGGAGTCAGGCCTCGTCTCGAGTGGGGGCATGCACGTGCGCTTTCCTTCCAGGCTGTAGCAGCAATGTCACGCTTCCCGTCGCATGGATCAAAGGATCTGTGGATTTCAATCGAGGCTTTCCCTTGAGGCTTTCCCACAGGGCTGTCCCACGTGCCACCGTGGTGTGATTCGATCCTCGGCGTGAAAGATGAGCCAGTGCAGGGCAAAGAGGTTCCTCTGGAATGGACTGAGACATCTGGGGGACTCTTGGAATGGTGGTACGACCATGGAGTTCCTCTCGCCTTTCCTGTTGAGAGTGCCTCCTCTTGAGATGTGACGGGAACGCCGGGAATTCTTTCCCGTTGAAAGCAGGGAAAGGATCCCTCATCTCGAGCTACGAGGGGGAAACGGGGCTCCTCTGGATGTGGGCGGGACCATCATGCTTCCTCTCGAGTCGACACGGGTATGGCGGTGAACTTCTTGAGTTGCAGCAAGGGTGTGAAAGACCCTTTCGAAGTTCGAGAGGTTAGGTGTCATTAGTGTCCAGATGCCTCATCGGAAATAGGCCTCATCTCGCCTGGAAGGGAGAACTTCCTTGATTTTCTCGAGTTGCGGCAGGTGTTCTCCAGTTACGACGGGGACCTCAGGGACCGGCCTGGTGGCCTCAGGAAAGGCCAGTCCCCATGCGAGGTGCTAGGGGGCCTCTCGGGATTCCTCTCACGTCGATAACGGGGCCAAAAACCTTGTGTGGAGTCAGGGCCGGAACCGAGGATTCCTCTCAGGGGCTGACATGGATCTTGGGGTATTTCTGGAGTCTCCCCAGGGGAGTCAGTCCTCGTCTCGAGTGGGGGCATGCACGTGCGCTTTCCTTCCAGGCTGTAGCAGCAATGTCACGCTTCCCGTCGCGTGGATCAAAGGATTTGTGGTTTTCCCTCGAGGCTTTCGCTCGAGGCTTTCCCACAGGGCTGTCCCACGTGCCACCGTGGTGTGAGTCGATCCTCGGCGTGAAAGATGAGCCAGTGCAGGGCAAAGAGGCTTCTCTGGAATGGACTGAGACATCTGGGGGACTCTTGGAATGGTGGTACGACCAGGGAGTTCCTCTCGCCTTTCCTGTTGAGAGTGCCTCCTCGAGATGCGACGGGAACGCCGGGAATTCTTTCCCGTTGAAAGCAGGGAAAGGATATCTCATCTCGAGCTCCGAGGGGGAAACGGGGCTCCTCTGGATGTGGGCGGGACCATCGTGCTTCCTCTCGAGTTGAGACGGGTATGGCGGTGAACTTCTTGAGTTGCAGCAAGGGTGTGAAAGACCCTTTCGAAGTTCCAGAGGTTAGGTGTCATTAGTCTCCAGACGCCTCATCGGAAATAGGCCTCATCTCGCCTGGAAGGGAGAACTTCCTGGATTTTCTCGAGTTGCGGCAGGTGTTCTCGAGTTACGATGGGGACCTCAGGGACCCGCCCTGGTGGCCTCAGGAGTGGCTACTCCCCATGCGAGTTGCTAGGGGGCCTCTCGGGATTCTCCTCCCGTCGATACCGGGGCCAAAAACCTTGTGTGGAGTCAGGGCCGGAACCGAGGATTCCTCTCAGGGGCTGACATGGATCTTTGGGTACTTCTGGAGTCTCCCCAGGGGAGTCAGGCCTCGTCTCGAGTGGGGGCATGCACGTGCGCTTTCCTTCCAGGCTGTAGCAGCAATGTCACGCTTCCCGTAGTATGGATCAAAGGATCTGTGGTTTTCCCTCGAGGCTTTCCCTCGAGGCTTTCCCACAGGGCTGTCCCACGTGCCACCGTGGTGTGAGTCGATCCTCGGCGTGAAAGATGAGCCAGTGCTGGGCAAAGAGGTTGCTCTGGGATGGACTGAGACATCTGGGGGACTCATGGAATGGTGGTACGACCATGGAGTTCCTCTCGCCTTTTCTGTTGAGAGTGCCTCCTTTTGAGATGCGACGGGAACGCCGGGAATTCTTTCCCGTTGAAAGCAGGGAAAGGATCCCTCATCTCGAGCTACGAGGGGGAAACGGGGCTCCTCTGGATGTGGGCGGGACCATCGTGCTTCCTCTCGAGTGGAGACGGGTATGGCGGTGAACTTCTTGAGTTGCAGCAAGGGTGTGAAAGACCCTTTCGAAGTTCCAGAGGTTAGGTGTCATTAGTCTCCAGACGCCTCATCGGAAATAGGCCTCATCTCACCTGGAAGGGAGAACTTCCTGGATTTTCTCGAGTTGCGGCAGGTGTTCTCGAGTTACGACGGGGACCTCAGGGACCCGCCCTGGTGGCCTCAGGAGAGGCCAGTCCCCATGCGAGTTGCTAGGGGGCCTCTCGGGATTCCTCTCCCGTCGATACCGGGGCCAAAAACCTTGTGTGGAGTCAGGGCCGGAACCGAGGATTCCTCTCAGGGGCTGATATGGATCTTTGGGTACTTCTGGAGTCTCCCCAGGGGAGTCAGGCCTCGTCTCGAGTGGGGGCATGCACGTGCGCTTTCCTTCCAGGCTGTAGCAGCAATGTCACGCTTCCCGTCGCGTGGATCAAAGGATCTGTGGTTTTCCCTCAAGGCTTTCCCTCGAGGCTATCCCACAGGGCTGTCCCACGTGCCACCGTGGTGTGAGTCGATCCTCGGCGTGAAAGATGAGCCAGTGCAGGGCAAAGAGGTTCCTCTGGAATGGACTGAGACATCTGGGGGACTCTTGGAATGGTGGTACGACCATGGAGTTCCTCTCGCCTTTCCTGTTGAGAGTGCCTCCTCTTGAGCTGCGACAGGAACGCCGGGAATTCCTTCCCGTTGAAAGCAGGGAAAGGATCCCTCATCTCGAGCTACGAGGGGGAAACGGGGCTCCTCTGGATGTGGGCGGGACCATCGTGCTTCCTCTCGAGTGGAGACGGGTATGGCAGAGAACTTCTTGAGTTGCAGCAAGGGAGTGAAAGACCCTTTCGAAGTTCCAGAGGTTAGGTGTCATTAGTCTCCAGACGCCTCATCGGAAATAGCCCTCATCTCGCCTGGAAGGGAGAACTTCCTGGATTTTCTCGAGTTGCGGAAGGTGTTCTCCAGTTACGACGGGGACCTCAGGTACCAGCCCTGGTGGCCTCAGGAAAGGCCAATCCCCATGCGAGTTGCTAGAGGGACTCTGGGATTCCTCTCCCGTCGATACCGGGTCCAAAAACCTTGTGTGGAGTCAGGGCCGGAACCGAGGTTTCCTCTCTGGGGCTTACATGGATCTTTGGGTACTTCTGGAGTCTCCTCAGGGGAGTCAGGCCTCGTCTCGAGTGGGGACAGGTACGTGCGCTTTCCTTCCAGGCTGTAGCAGCAATGTCACTCTTCCCGTGGCCTGGATCAAAGGATCTGTGGTTTTCCCACGAGGCTTTCCCTCGAGGCTTTCCCACAGGTCTGTCCAACGTTCCACCGTGGTGTGAGTCGATCCTCAGCGTGAAAGATGAGCCAGTGCAGGGCAAAGAGGTTCCTCTGGAATGGACTGAGACATCTGGGGGACTCTTGGAATGGTGGTACGACCATGGAGTTCCTCTCGCCTTTCCTGTTGAGAGTGCCTCCTCTTGAGATGCGACGGGAACGCCGGGAATTCTTTCCCGTTGAAAGCAGGGAAAGGATCCCTCATCTCGAGCTACGAGGGGGAAACGGGGCTCCTCTGGATGTGGGCGGGACCATCGTGCTTCCTCTCGAGTGGAGACGGGTATGGCGGTGAACTTCTTGAGTTGCAGCAAGGGTGTGAAAGACCCTTTCGAAGTTCCAGAGGTTAGGTGTCATTAGTCTCCAAACGCCTCATCGGAAATAGGATTCTTCTTGCCTGGAATGGAGAACTTCCTGGATTTTCTCGAGTTGGGACAGGTGTTCTCGAGTTACGACGGGGACCTCAGGGACCCGCCCTGGTGGCCTCAGGAGAGGCCAGTCCCCATGCGAATTTCTAGGGGGCCTCTCGGGATTCCTCTCCCGTCGATACCGGGGCCAAAAACCTTGTGTGGAGTCAGGGCCGGAACCGAGGATTCCTCTCAGGGGCTGACATGGATCTTTGGGTACTTCTGGAGTCTCCCCAGGGTAGTCAGGCCTCATCTCGGGTGGGGGCATGCACGTGAGCTTTCCTTTCAGGCTATAGCAGCAATGTCATGCTTCCCATCGCCTGGATCAAAGGATCTGTGGTTTTCCCTCGAGGCTTTCCCTTGAGTCTTTCCCACAGGGCTGTCCCACGTGCCACCGTGGTGTGAGTCGATCCTCGGCGTGAAAGATGAGCCAGTGCAGGGCAAAGAGCTTCCTCTGGAATGGACTGAGACATCTGGGGGACTCTTGGAATGGTGGTACGACCATGGAGTTCCTCTCGCCTTTCCTGTTGAGAGTGCCTCCTCTTGAGATGCGACGGGAACGCCGGGAATTCTTTCCCGTTGAAAGCAGGGAAAGGATCCCTCATCTCGAGCTACGAGGGTGAATCGGGGCTCCTCTGGATGTGGGCGGGACCATCGTGCTTCCTCTCGAGTGGAGACGGGTATGGCGGTGAACTTCTTGAGTTGCAGCAAGGGTGTGAAAGACCCTTTCGAAGTTCCAGAGTTTAGGTGTCGTTAGTCTCCAGACGCCTCATCGGAAATAGGCCTCATCTCGCCTGGAAGGGAGAACTTCCTGGATTTTCTCGAGTTGCGGCAGGTGTTCTCGAGTTACGACGGGGACCTCAGGGACCCGCCCTGGTGGCCTCAGGAGAGGCCAGTCCCCATGCGAGTTGCTAGGGGGCCTCTCGGGATTCCTCTCCAGTCGATACCGGGGCAAAAACCTTGTGTGGAGTCAGGGCCGGAATCGAGGATTCCTCTCAGGGGCTGACATGGATCTTTGGGTACTTCTGGAGTCTCCCCAGGGCCGTCAGGCCTCGTCTCGAGTGGGGGCATGCACGTGCGCTTTCCTTCCAGGCTGTAGCAGGAATGTCACGCTTCCCGTCGCGTGGATCAAAGGATCTGTGGTTTTCCCTCGAGGCTTTCCCTCGAGGCTTTCCCACAGGGCTGTCCCACGTGCCACCGTGGTGTGAGTCGATCGTCGGCGTGAAAGATGAGCCAGTGCAGGGCAAAGAGGTTCCTCTGGAATGGACTGAGACATCTGGGGGACTCGTGGAATGGTGGTACGACCATGGAGTTCCTCTCGCCTTTCCTGTTGAGAGTGCCTCCTCTTGAGATGCGATGGGAACGCCGGGAATTCTTTCCCGTTGAAAGCAGGGAAAGGATCCCTCATCTCGAGCTACGAGGGGGAAACGGGGCTCCTCTGGATGTGGGCGGGACCATCGTGCTTCCTCACGAGTGGAGACGGGTATGGCGGTGAACTTCTTGAGTCACAGCAAGGGTGTGAAAGACCCTTTCGAAGTTCCAGAGTTTAGGTGTCATTAGTCTCCAAACGCCTCATCGGAAATAGGATTCTTCTCGCCTGGAATGGAGAACTTTCTGGATTTTCTCGAGTTGCGACAGGTGTTCTCGAGTTACGACGGAGACCTCAGGGACCCGCCCTGGTGGCCTCAGGAGAGGCCAGTCCCCATGCGAGTTGCTAGGGGGCCTCTCGGGATTCCTCTCCCGTCGATACCGGGGCCAAAAACCTTGTGTGGAGTCAGGGCCGGAACCGAGGATTCCTCTCAGGGGCTGACATGGATCTTTGGGTACTTCTGGAGTCTCCCCAGGGGAGTCAGGCCGCGTCTCGAGTGGGGGCATGCACGTGCGCTTTCCTTCCAGGCTGTAGCAGCAATGTCACGCTTTCCGTCGCGTGGATCAAAGGATCTGTGGTTTTCCCTCAAGGCTTTGCCTCGAGGCTTTCCCACAGGGCTGTCCCACGTGCCACCGTGGTGTGAGTCGATCCTCGGCGTGAAAGATGAGCCAGTGCAGGGCAAAGAGATTCCTCTGGAATGGACTGAGACATCTGGGGGACTCTTGGAATGGTGGTACGACCATGGAGTTCCTCTCGCCTTTCCTGTTGAGTGTGCCTCCTCTTGAGATGCGACGGGAACGCCGGGAATTCTTTCCCATTGAAAGCAGGGAAAGGATCCCTCATCTCGAGCTACGAGGGGGAAACGGGGCTCCTCTGGATGTGGGCGGGACCATCGTGCTTCCTCTCGAGTGGAGACGGGTATGGCGGTGAACTTCTTGAGTTGCAGCAAGGGTGTGAAAGACCCTTTCGAAGTTCCAGAGGTTACGTGTCAGTCTCCAGACGCCTCATCGGAAATAGACCTCATCTCGCCTGGAAGGGAGAACTTCCTGGATTTTCTCGAGTTGCGGCAGGTGTTCTCGAGTTACGACGGGGACCTCAGGGACCCGCCCTGGTGGCCTCAGGAGAGGCCAGTCCCCATGCGAGTTGCTAGGGGGCCTCTCGGGATTCCTCTCCCGTCGATACCGGGGCCAAAAACCTTGTGTGGGGTCAGGGCCGGAACCTAGGATTCCTATCAGGGGCTGACATGGATCTTTGGGTACTTCTGGAGTCTCCCCAGGGGAGTCAGGGCTCGTCTCGAGTGGAGGCATGCACGTGTGCTTTCCTTCCAGGCTGTAGCAGCAATGTCACGCTTCCCGTCGCGTGGATCAAAGGATCTGTGGTTTTCCCTCGAGGCTTTCCCTCCAGGCTTTCCCACAGGGCTCTCCCACGTGCCACCGTGGTGTGAGTCGATCCACGGCGTGAAAGATGAGCCAGTGCAGGGCAAAGAGGTTCCTCTGGAATGGACTGAGACATCTGGGGGACTCTTGGAATGATGGTACGACCATGGAGTTCCTCTCGCCTTTCCTGTTGAGAGTGCCTCCTCTTGAGATGCGACGGGAACGCCGGGAATTCTTTCCCGTTGAAAGCAGGGAACGGATCCCTCATCTCGAGCTACGAGGGGGAAACGGGGCTCTTCTGGATGTCGGCGGGACCATCGTGCTTCCTCTCGAGTGGACACGGGTATGTCGGTGAACTTCTTGAGTTGCAGCAAGGGTGTGAAAGACCCTTTCGAAGTTCCAGAGGTTGGGTGTCATTAGTCTCCAGACGCCTCATCGGAAATAGGCCTCATCTCGCCTGGAAGGGAGAACTTCCTGGATTTTCTCGAGTTGCGGCAGGTGTTCTCGAGTTACGACGGGGACCTCAGGGACCCGCCCTGGTGGCCTCAGGAGAGGCCAGTCCCCATGCGAGTTGCTAGGGGGCCTCTCGGGATTCCTCTCCCGTCGATACCGGGGCCAAAAACCTTGTGTGGAGTCAGGGCCGGAACCGAGGATTCCTCTCAGGGGCTGACATGGATCTTTGGGTACTTCTGGAGTCTCCCCAGGGGAGTCAGGCCTCGTCTCGAGTGGGGGCATGCACGTGTGCTTTCCTTCCAGGCTGTAGCAGCAATGTCACGCTTCCCGTCGCGTGGATCAAAGGTTCTGTGGTTTTCCCTCGAGGCTTTCCCTCGAGGCTTTCCCACAGGGCTGCCCCACGTGCCACCGTGGTGTGAGTCGATCCTCGGCGTGAAAGATGAGCCAGTGCAGTGCAAAGAGGTTCCTCTGGAATGGACTGAGACATCTGGGGGACTCTTGGAACGGTGGTACGACCATGGAGTTCCTCTCGCCTTTCCTGTTGAGTGTGCCTCCTCTTGAGATGCGACGGGAACACCGGGAATTCTTTCCCGTTGAAAGCAGGGAAAGGATCCCTCATCTCGAGCTACGAGGGGGAAACGGGGCTCCTCGGGATGTGGGCGGGACCATCGTGCTTCCTCTCGAGTGGAGACGGGTATGGCGGTGAACTTCTTGAGTTGCAGCAAGGGTGTGAAAGACCCTTTCGAAGTTCCAGAGGTTACGTGTCAGTCTCCAGACGCCTCATCGGAAATAGACCTCATCTCGCCTGGAAGGAAGAACTTCCTGGATTTTCTCGAGTTGCGGCAGGTGTTCTCGAGTTACGACGGGGACCTCAGGGACCCGCCCTGGTGGCCTCAGGAGAGGCCAGTCCCCATGCGAGTTGCTAGGGGGCCTCTCGGGATTCCTCTCCCGTCGATACCGGGGCCAAAAACCTTGTGTGGAGTCAGGGCCGGAACCTAGGATTCCTATCAGGGGCTGACATGGATCTTTGGGTACTTCTGGAGTCTCCCCAGGGGAGTCAGGCCTCGTCTCGAGTGGGGGCATGCACGTGTGCTTTCCTTCCAGGCTGTAGCAGCAATGTCACGCTTCCCGTCGCGTGGATCAAAGGATCTGTGGTTTTCCCTCGAGGCTTTCCCTCCAGGCTTTCCCACAGGGCTCTCCCACGTGCCACCGTGGTGTGAGTCGATCCACGGCGTGAAAGATGAGCCAGTGCAGGGCAAAGAGCTTCCTCTGGAATGGACTGAGACATCTGGGGGACTCTTGGAATGGTGGTACGACCATGGAGTTCCTCTCGCCTTTCCTGTTGAGAGTGCCTCCTCTTGAGATGCGACGGGAACGCCGGGAATTCTTTCCCGTTGAAAGCAGGGAACGGATCCCTCATCTCGAGCTACGAGGGGGAAACGGGGCTCCTCTGGATGTGGGCGGGACCATCGTGCTTCCTCTCGAGTGGACACGGGTATGTCGGTGAACTTCTTGAGTTGCAGCAAGGGTGTGAAAGACCCTTTCGAAGTTCCAGAGGTTGGGTGTCATTAGTCTCCAGACGCCTCATCGGAAATAGGCCTCATCTCGCCTGGAAGGGAGAACTTCCTGGATTTTCTCGAGTTGCGGCAGGTGTTCTCGAGTTACGACGGGGACCTCAGGGACCCGCCCTGGTGGCCTCAGGAGAGGCCAGTCCCCATGCGAGTTGCTAGGGGGCCTCTCGGGATTCCTCTCCCGTCGATACCGGGGCCAAAAACCTTGTGTGGAGTCAGGGCCGGAACCGAGGATTCCTCTCAGGGGCTGACATGGATCTTTGGGTACTTCTGGAGTCTCCCCAGGGGAGTCAGGCCTCGTCTCGAGTGGGGGCATGCACGTGTGCTTTCCTTCCAAGCTGTAGCAGCAATGTCACGCTTCCCGTCGCGTGCATCAAAGGATCTGTGGTTTTCCCTCGAGGCTTTCCCTCGAGGCTTTCCCACAGGGCTGTCCCACGTGCCACCGTGGTGTGAGTCGATCCTCGGCCTGAAAGATGAGCCAGTGCAGGGCAAAGAGGTTCCTCTGGAATGGACTGAGACATCTGGGGGACTCTTGGAATGGTGGTACGACCATGGAGTTCCTCTCGCCTTTCCTGTTGAGAGTGCCTCCTCTTGAGATGCGACGGGAACGCCGGGAATTCTTTCCCGTTGAAAGCAGGGAAAGGATCCCTCATCTCGAGCTACGAGGGGCAAACGGGGCTCCTCGGGATGTGGGCGGGACCATCGTGCTTCCTCTCGAGTGGACACGGGTATGTCGGTGAACTTCTTGAGTTGCAGCAAGGGTGTGAAAGACCCTTTCGAAGTTCCAGAGGTTAGCTGCCATTAGTCTCCAGACGCCTCATCGGAAATAGGCCTCATCTAGCCTGGAAGGGAGAACTTCCTGTATTTTCTCGAGGTGCGGCAGGTGTTCTCGAGTTACGACGGGTACCACAGGGACCCGCCCTGATGGCCTCAGGAGAGGCCAGTCCCCATGCGAGTTGCTAGGGGGCCTCTCGGGATTTCTCTCCCGTCGATACCGGGGCCAAAAACCTTGTGTGGAGTCAGGGCCAGAACCGAGGATTCCTCTCAGGGGCTGACATGGATCTTTGGGTACTTCTAGAGTCTCCCCAGGGGAGTCAGGCCTGGTCTCGAGTGGGGGCATGGACGTGCGCTTTCCTTCCAGGCTGTAGCAGCAATGTCACGCTTCCCGTTGCGTGGATCAAATGATCTGTGGTTTTCTCTCGATGCTTTCCCTCGAGGCTTTCCCACAGGGCTGTCCCACGTGCCACCGTGGTGTGAGTCGATCCTCGGAGTGAAAGATGAGCCAGTGCAGGGCAAAGAGGTTCCTCTGGAATGGACTGAGACATCTGAGGGACTCTTGGAATGGTGGTACGACCATGGAGTTCCTCTCGCCTTTCCTGTTGAGAGTGCCTCCTCTTGAGATGCGACGGGAACGCTGGGAATTCTTTCCCGTTGAAAGCAGGGAAAGGATCCCTCATCTCGAGCTACGAGGGGGAAACGGGGCTCCTCTGGATGTGGGCGGGACCATCGTGCTTCCTCTCGAGTGGAGACGGGTATGGCGGTGAACTTCTTGAGTTGCAGCAAGGGTGTGAAAGACCCTTTCGAAGTTCCAGAGGTTACGTGTCAGTCTCCAGACGCCTCATCGGAAATAGACCTCATCTCGCCTGGAAGGGAGAACTTCCTGGATTTTCTCGAGGTGCGGCAGGTGTTCTCGAGTTACGACGGGTACCACAGGGACCCGCCCTGATGGCCTCAGGAGAGGCCAGTCCCCATGCGAGTTGCTAGGGGGCCTCTCGGGATTCCTCTCCCGTCTATACTGGGGCCAAAAACCTTGTGTGGAGTCAGGGCCGGAACCGAGGATTCCTCTCAGGGGCTGACATGGATCTTTGGGTACTTCTGGAGTCTCCCCAGGGGAGTCAGGCCTCGTCTCGAGTGGGGGCATGCACGTGCACTTTCCTTCCAGGCTGTAGCAGCAATATCATGCTTCCCGTGGCCTGGATCAAAGGATCTGTGGTTTTCCCTCGAGGCTTTCCCTCGAGGCTTTCACACAGGGCTGTCCCACGTGCCACCGTGGTGTGAGTCGATCGTCGGCGTGAAAGATGAGCCAGTGCAGGGCAAAGAGGTTCCTCTGGAATGGACTGAGACATCTGGGGGACTCGTGGAATGGTGGTACGACCATGGAGTTCCTCTCGCCTTTCCTGTTGAGAGTGCCTCCTCTTGAGATGCGATGGGAACGCCGGGAATTCTTTCCCGTTGAAAGCAGGGAAAGGATCCCTCATCTCGAGCTACGAGGGGGAAACGGGGCTCCTCTGGATGTGGGCGGGACCATCGTGCTTCCTCACGAGTGGAGACGGGTATGGCGGTGAACTTCTTGAGTCGCAGCAAGGGTGTGAAAGACCCTTTCGAAGTTCCAGAGTTTAGGTGTCATTAGTCTCCAAACGCCTCATCGGAAATAGGATTCTTCTCGCCTGGAATGGAGAACTTTCTGGATTTTCTCGAGTTGCGATAGGTGTTCTCGAGTTACGACGGAGACCTCAGGGACCCGCCCTGGTGGCCTCAGGAGAGGCCAGTCCCCATGCGAGTTGCTAGGGGGCCTCTCGGGATTCCTCTCCCGTCGATACCGGGGCCAAAAACCTTGTGTGGAGTCAGGGCCGGAACCGAGGATTCCTCTCAGGGGCTGACATGGATCTTTGGGTACTTCTGGAGTCTCCCCAGGGGAGTCAGGCCCCGTCTCGAGTGGGGGCATGCACGTGCGCTTTCCTTCCAGGCTGTAGCAGCAATGTCACGCTTTCCGTCGCGTGGATCAAAGGATCTGTGGTTTTCCCTCAAGGCTTTGCCTCGAGGCTTTCCCACAGGGCTGTCCCACGTGCCACCGTGGTGTGAGTCGATCCTCGGCGTGAAAGATGAGCCAGTGCAGGGCAAAGAGGTTCCTCTGGAATGGACTGAGACATCTGGGGGACTCTTGGAATGGTGGTAGGACCATGGAGTTCCTCTCGTCTTTCCTGTTGAGAGTGCCTCCTCTTGAAATGCGACCGGAATGCCGGGAATTCTTTCCCGTTGAAAGCAGGGAAAGGATCCCTCATCTCGAGCTACGAGGGGGAAACGGGGCTCCTCTGGATGTGGGCGGGACCATCGTGCTTCCTCTCGAGTGGAGACGGTTATGGCAGTGAACTTCGTGAGTTGCAGCAAGGGTGTGAAAGACCCTTTCGAAGTTCCAGAGGTTAGGTGTCATTAGTCTCCAGACGCCTCATCGGAAATAGGCCTCATCTCGCCTGGAAGGGAGAACTTCCTGGATTTTCTCGAGTTGCGGCAGGTGTTCTCGAGTTACGACGGGGACCTCAGGGACCCGCCCTGGTGGCCTCAGGAGAGGCCAGTCCCCATGCGAGTTGCTAGGGGGCCTCTCGGGATTCCTCTCCCGTCGATACCGGGGCCAAAAACCTTGTGTGGAGTCAGGGCCGTAACCGAGGATTCCTCTCAGGGGCTGACATGGATCTTTGGGTACTTCTGGAGTCTCCCCAGGGGAGTCAGGCCTCGTCTCGAGTGGGGGCATGCACGTGTGCTTTTCTTCCAGGCTGTAGCAGCAATGTCACGCTTCCCGTCGCGTGGATCAAAGGATCTGTGGTTTTCCCTCGAGGCTTTCCCTCGAGGCTTTCCCACAGGGCTGTCCCACGTGCCACCGTGGTGTGAGTCGATCCTCGGCGTGAAAGATGAGCCAGTGCAGGGCAAAGAGGTTCCTCTGGAATGGACTGAGACATCTGGGGGACTCTTGGAATGGTGGTACGACCATGGAGTTCCTCTCGCCTTTCCTGTTGAGAGTGCCTCCTCTTGAGATGCGACGGGAACGCCGGGAATTCTTTCCCGTTGAAAGCAGGGAAAGGATCCCTCATCTCGAGCTACGAGGGGGAAACGGGGCTCCTCGGGATGTGGGCGGGACCATCGTGCTTCCTCTCGAGTGGAGACGGGTATGGCGGTGAACTTCGTGAGTTGCAGCAAGGGTGTGAAAGACCCTTTCGAATTTCCAGAGGTTACGTGTCAGTCTCCAGACGCCTCATCGGAAATAGACCTCATCTCGCCTGGAAGGGAGAACTTCCTGGATTTTCTCGAGGTGCGGCAGGTGTTCTCGAGTTACGACGGGGACCTCAGGGACCCGCCCTGGTGGCCTCAGGAGAGGCCAGTCCCCATGCGAGTTGCTAGGGGGCCTCTCGGGATTCCTCTCCCGTCGATACCGGGGCCAAAAACCTTGTGTGGAGTCAGGGCCGGAACCTAGGATTCCTCTCAGGGGCTGACATGTATCTTTGGGTACTTCTGGAGTCTTCCCAGGGGAGTCAGGCCTCGTCTCGAGTGGGGGCATGCACGTGTGCTTTCCTTCCAGGCTGTAGCAGCAATGTCACGCTTCCCGTCGCGTGGATCAAAGGATCTGTGGTTTTCCCTCGAGGCTTTCCCTCCAGGCTTTCCCACAGGGCTCTCCCACGTGCCACCGTGGTGTGAGTCGATCCACGGCGTGAAAGATGAGCCAGTGCAGGGCAAAGAGGTTCCTCTGGAATGGACTGAGACATCTGGGGGACTCTTGGAATGGTGGTACGACCATGGAGTTCCTCTCGCCTTTCCTGTTGAGAGTGCCTCCTCTTGAGATGCGACGGGAACGCCGGGAATTCTTTCCCGTTGAAAGCAGGGAACGGATCCCTCATCTCGAGCTACGAGGGGGAAACGGGGCTCCTCTGGATGTGGGCGGGACCATCGTGCTTCCTCTCGAGTGGACACGGGTATGTCGGTGAACTTCTTGAGTTGCAGTAAGGGTGTGAAAGACCCTTTCGAAGTTCCAGAGGTTGGGTGTCATTAGTCTCCAGACGCCACATCGGAAATAGGCCTCATCTCGCCTGGAAGGGAGAACTTCCTGGATTTTCTCGAGTTGCGGCAGGTGTTCTCGAGTTACGACGGGGACCTCAGGGACCGGCCCTGGTGGCCTCAGGAGAGGCCAGTCCCCATGCGAGTTGCTAGGGGGCCTCTCGGGATTCCTCTCCCGTCGATACCGGCGCCAAAAACCTTGTGTGGAGTCAGGGCCGGAACCGAGGATTCCTCTCAGGGGCTGACATGGATCTTTGGGTACTTCTGGAGTCTCCCCAGGGGAGTCAGGCCTCGTCTCGAGTGGGGGCATGCACGTGTGCTTTCCTTCCAGGCTGTAGCAGCAATGTCACGCTTCCCGTCGAGTGCATCAAAGGATCTGTGGTTTTCCCTCGAGGCTTTCCCTCGAGGCTTTCCCACAGGGCTGTCCCACGTGCCACCGTGGTGTGAGTCGATCCTCGGCGTGAAAGATGAGCCAGTGCAGGGCAAAGAGGTTCCTCTGGAATGGACTGAGACATCTGGGGGACTCTTGGAATGGTGGTAGGACCATGGAGTTCCTCTCGTCTTTCCTGTTGAGAGTGCCTCCTCTTGAAATGCGACCGGAATGCCGGGAATTCTTTCCCGTTGAAAGCAGGGAAAGGATCCCTCATCTCGAGCTACGAGGGGGAAACGGGGCTCCTCTGGATGTGGGCGGGACCATCGTGCTTCCTCTCGAGTGGAGACGGGTATGGCAGTGAACTTCGTGAGTTGCAGCAAGGGTGTGAAAGACCCTTTCGAAGTTCCAGAGGTTAGGTGTCATTAGTCTCCAGACGCCTCATCGGAAATAGGCCTCATCTCGCCTGGAAGGGAGAACTTCCTGGATTTTCTCGAGTTGCGGCAGGTGTTCTCGAGTTACGACGGGGACCTCAGGGACCCGCCCTGGTGGCCTCAGGAGAGGCCAGTCCCCATGCGAGTTGCTAGGGGGCCTCTCGGGATTCCTCTCCCGTCGATACCGGGGCCAAAAACCTTGTGTGGAGTCAGGGCCGTAACCGAGGATTCCTCTCAGGGGCTGACATGGATCTTTGGGTACTTCTGGAGTCTCCCCAGGGGAGTCAGGCCTCGTCTCGAGTGGGGGCATGCACGTGTGCTTTTCTTCCAGGCTGTAGCAGCAATGTCACGCTTCCCGTCGCGTGGATCAAAGGATCTGTGGTTTTCCCTCGAGGCTTTCCCTCGAGGCTTTCCCACAGGGCTGTCCCACGTGCCACCGTGGTGTGAGTCGATCCTCGGCGTGAAAGATGAGCCAGTGCAGGGCAAAGAGGTTCCTCTGGAATGGACTGAGACATCTGGGGGACTCTTGGAATGGTGGTACGACCATGGAGTTCCTCTCGCCTTTCCTGTTGAGAGTGCCTCCTCTTGAGATGCGACGGGAACGCCGGGAATTCTTTCCCGTTGAAAGCAGGGAAAGGATCCCTCATCTCGAGCTACGAGGGGGAAACGGGGCTCCTCGGGATGTGGGCGGGACCATCGTGCTTCCTCTCGAGTGGAGACGGGTATGGCGGTGAACTTCGTGAGTTGCAGCAAGGGTGTGAAAGACCCTTTCGAATTTCCAGAGGTTACGTGTCAGTCTCCAGACGCCTCATCGGAAATAGACCTCATCTCGCCTGGAAGGGAGAACTTCCTGGATTTTCTCGAGGTGCGGCAGGTGTTCTCGAGTTACGACGGGGACCTCAGGGACCCGCCCTGGTGGCCTCAGGAGAGGCCAGTCCCCATGCGAGTTGCTAGGGGGCCTCTCGGGATTCCTCTCCCGTCGATACCGGGGCCAAAAACCTTGTGTGGAGTCAGGGCCGGAACCTAGGATTCCTCTCAGGGGCTGACATGGATCTTTGGGTACTTCTGGAGTCTTCCCAGGGGAGTCAGGCCTCGTCTCGAGTGGGGGCATGCACGTGTGCTTTCCTTCCAGGCTGTAGCAGCAATGTCACGCTTCCCGTCGCGTGGATCAAAGGATCTGTGGTTTTCCCTCGAGGCTTTCCCTCCAGGCTTTCCCACAGGGCTCTCCCACGTGCCACCGTGGTGTGAGTCGATCCACGGCGTGAAAGATGAGCCAGTGCAGGGCAAAGAGGTTCCTCTGGAATGGACTGAGACATCTGGGGGACTCTTGGAATGGTGGTACGACCATGGAGTTCCTCTCGCCTTTCCTGTTGAGAGTGCCTCCTCTTGAGATGCGACGGGAACGCCGGGAATTCTTTCCCGTTGAAAGCAGGGAACGGATCCCTCATCTCGAGCTACGAGGGGGAAACGGGGCTCCTCTGGATGTGGGCGGGACCATCGTGCTTCCTCTCGAGTGGACACGGGTATGTCGGTGAACTTCTTGAGTTGCAGTAAGGGTGTGAAAGACCCTTTCGAAGTTCCAGAGGTTGGGTGTCATTAGTCTCCAGACGCCACATCGGAAATAGGCCTCATCTCGCCTGGAAGGGAGAACTTCCTGGATTTTCTCGAGTTGCGGCAGGTGTTCTCGAGTTACGACGGGGACCTCAGGGACCGGCCCTGGTGGCCTCAGGAGAGGCCAGTCCCCATGCGAGTTGCTAGGGGGCCTCTCGGGATTCCTCTCCCGTCGATACCGGCGCCAAAAACCTTGTGTGGAGTCAGGGCCGGAACCGAGGATTCCTCTCAGGGGCTGACATGGATCTTTGGGTACTTCTGGAGTCTCCCCAGGGGAGTCAGGCCTCGTCTCGAGTGGGGGCATGCACGTGTGCTTTCCTTCCAGGCTGTAGCAGCAATGTCACGCTTCCCGTCGAGTGCATCAAAGGATCTGTGGTTTTCCCTCGAGGCTTTCCCTCGAGGCTTTCCCACAGGGCTGTCCCACGTGCCACCGTGGTGTGAGTCGATCCTCGGCGTGAAAGATGAGCCAGTGCAGGGCAAAGAGGTTCCTCTGGAATGGACTGAGACATCTGGGGGACTCTTGGAATGGTGGTACGACCATGGAGTTCCTCTCGCCTTTCCTGTTGAGAGTGCCTCCTCTTGAGATGCGACGGGAACGCCGGGAATTCTTTCCCGTTGAAAGCAGGGAAAGGATCCCTCATCTCGAGCTACGAGGGGGAAACGGGGCTCCTCGGGATGTGGGCGGGACCATCGTGCTTCCTCTCGAGTGGACACGGGTATGTCGGTGAACTTCTTGAGTTGCAGCAAGGGTGTGAAAGACCCTTTCGAAGTTCCAGAGGTTAGGTGTCATTAGTCTCCAGACGTCTCATCGGAAATAGGCCTCATCTCGCCTGGAAGGGAGAACTTCCTGGATTTTCTCGAGTTGCGGCAGGTGTTCTCGAGTTACGACGGGGACCTCAGGGACCCGCCCTGGTGGCCTCAGGAGAGGCCAGTCCCCATGCGAGTTGCTAGGGGGCCTCTCGGGATTCCTCTCCCGTCGATACCGGGGCCAAAAACCTTGTGTGGAGTCAGGGCCGGAACCGAGGATTCCTCTCAGGGGCTGACATGGATCTTTGGGTACTTCTGGAGTCTCCCCAGGGGAGTCAGGCCTCGTGTCGAGTGGGGGCATGCACGTGTGCTTTCCTTCCAAGCTGTAGCAGCAATGTCACGCTTCCCGTCGCGTGCATCAAAGGATCTGTGGTTTTCCCTCGAGGCTTTCCCTCGAGGCTTTCCCACAGGGCTGTCCCACGTGCCACAGTGGTGTGAGTCGATCCTCGGCCTGAAAGATGAGCCAGTGCAGGGCAAAGAGGTTCCTCTGGAATGGACTGAGACATCTGGGGGACTCTTGGAATGGTGGTACGACCATGGAGTTCCTCTCGCCTTTCCTGTTGAGAGTGCCTCCTCTTGAGATGCGACGGGAACGCCGGGAATTCTTTCCCGTTGAAAGCAGGGAAAGGATCCCTCATCTCGAGCTACGAGGGGCAAACGGGGCTCCTCGGGATGTGGGCGGGACCATCGTGCTTCCTCTCGAGTGGACACGGGTATGTCGGTGAACTTCTTGAGTTGCAGCAAGGGTGTGAAAGACCCTTTCGAAGTTCCAGAGGTTAGGTGCCATTAGTCTCCAGACGCCTCATCGGAAATAGGCCTCATCTAGCCTGGAAGGGAGAACTTCCTGTATTTTCTCGAGGTGCGGCAGGTGTTCTCGAGTTACGACGGGTACCACAGGGACCCGCCCTGATGGCCTCAGGAGAGGCCAGTCCCCATGCGAGTTGCTAGGGGGCCTCTCGGGATTCCTCTCCCGTCTATACTGGGGCCAAAAACCTTGTGTGGAGTCAGGGCCGGAACCGAGGATTCCTCTCAGGGGCTGACATGGATCTTTGGGTACTTCTGGAGTCTCCCCAGGGGAGTCAGGCCTCGTCTCGAGTGGGGGCATGCACGTGCACTTTCCTTCCAGGCTCTAGCAGCAATATCATGCTTCCCGTGGCCTGGATCAAAGGATCTGTGGTTTTCCCTCGAGGCTTTCCCTCGAGGCTTTCACACAGGGCTGTCCCACGTGCCACCGTGGTGTGAGTCGATCGTCGGCGTGAAAGATGAGCCAGTGCAGGGCAAAGAGGTTCCTCTGGAATGGACTGAGACATCTGGGGGACTCGTGGAATGGTGGTACGACCATGGAGTTCCTCTCGCCTTTCCTGTTGAGAGTGCCTCCTCTTGAGATGCGATGGGAACGCCGGGAATTCTTTCCCGTTGAAAGCAGGGAAAGGATCCCTCATCTCGAGCTACGAGGGGGAAACGGGGCTCCTCTGGATGTGGGCGGGACCATCGTGCTTCCTCACGAGTGGAGACGGGTATGGCGGTGAACTTCTTGAGTCGCAGCAAGGGTGTGAAAGACCCTTTCGAAGTTCCAGAGTTTAGGTGTCATTAGTCTCCAAACGCCTCATCGGAAATAGGATTCTTCTCGCCTGGAATGGAGAACTTTCTGGATTTTCTCGAGTTGCGATAGGTGTTCTCGAGTTACGACGGAGACCTCAGGGACCCGCCCTGGTGGCCTCAGGAGAGGCCAGTCCCCATGCGAGTTGCTAGGGGGCCTCTCGGGATTCCTCTCCCGTCGATACCGGGGCCAAAAACCTTGTGTGGAGTCAGGGCCGGAACCGAGGATTCCTCTCAGGGGCTGACATGGATCTTTGGGTACTTCTGGAGTCTCCCCAGGGGAGTCAGGCCCCGTCTCGAGTGGGGGCATGCACGTGCGCTTTCCTTCCAGGCTGTAGCAGCAATGTCACGCTTTCCGTCGCGTGGATCAAAGGATCTGTGGTTTTCCCTCAAGGCTTTGCCTCGAGGCTTTCCCACAGGGCTGTCCCACGTGCCACCGTGGTGTGAGTCGATCCTCGGCGTGAAAGATGAGCCAGTGCAGGGCAAAGAGTTTCCTCTGGAATGGACTGAGACATCTGGGGGACTCTTGAAATGGTGGTACGACCATGGAGTTCCTCTCGCCTTTCCTGTTGAGAGTGCCTCCTCTTGAAATGCGACGGGAATGCCGGGAATTCTTTCCCGTTGAAAGCAGGGAAAGGATCCCTCATCTCGAGCTACGAGGGGGAAACGGGGCTCCTCTGGATGTGGGCGGGACCATCGTGCTTCCTCTCGAGTGGAGACGGGTATGGCAGTGAACTTCGTGAGTTGCAGCAAGGGTGTGAAAGACCCTTTCGAAGTTCCAGAGGTTAGGTGTCATTAGTCCTCAGACGCCTCATCGGAAATAGGCCTCATCTCGCCTGGAAGGGAGAACTTCCTGGATTTTCTCGAGTTGCGGCAGGTGTTCTCGAGTTACGACGGGGACCTCAGGGACCCGCCCTGGTGGCCTCAGGAGAGGCCAGTCCCCATGCGAGTTGCTAGGGGGCCTCTCGGGATTCCTCTCCCGTCGATACCGGGGCCAAAAACCTTGTGTGGAGTCAGGGCCGGAACCGAGGATTCCTCTCAGGGGCTGACATGGATCTTTGGGTACTTCTGGAGTCTCCCCAGGGGAGTCAGGCCTCGTCTCGAGTGGGGGCATGCACGTGTGCTTTTCTTCCAGGCTGTAGCAGCAATGTCACGCTTCCCGTCGCGTGGATCAAAGGATCTGTGGTTTTCCCTCGAGGCTTTCCCTCGAGGCTTTCCCACAGGGCTGTCCCACGTGCCACCGTGGTGTGAGTCGATCCTCGGCGTGAAAGATGAGCCAGTGCAGGGCAAAGAGGTTCCTCTGGAATGGACTGAGACATCTGGGGGACTCTTGGAATGGTGGTACGACCATGGAGTTCCTCTCGCCTTTCCTGTTGAGAGTGCCTCCTCTTGAGATGCGACGGGAACGCCGGGAATTCTTTCCCGTTGAAAGCAGGGAAAGGATCCCTCATCTCGAGCTACGAGGGGGAAACGGGGCTCCTCGGGATGTGGGCGGGACCATCGTGCTTCCTCTCGAGTGGAGACGGGTATGGCGGTGAACTTCTTGAGTTGCAGCAAGGGTGTGAAAGACCCTTTTGAAGTTCCAGAGGTTACGTGTCAGTCTCCAGACGCCTCATCGGAAATAGACCTCATCTCGCCTGGAAGGGAGAACTTCCTGGATTTTCTCGAGGTGCGGCAGGTGTTCTCGAGTTACGACGGGGACCTCAGGGACCCGCCCTGGTGGCCTCAGGAGAGGCCAGTCCCCATGCGAGTTGCTAGGGGGCCTCTCGGGATTCCTCTCCCGTCGATACCGGGGCCAAAAACCTTGTGTGGAGTCAGGGCCGGAACCTAGGATTCCTCTCAGGGGCTGACATGGATCTTTGGGTACTTCTGGAGTCTTCCCAGGGGAGTCAGGCCTCGTCTCGAGTGGGGGCATGCACGTGTGCTTTCCTTCCAGGCTGTAGCAGCAATGTCACGCTTCCCGTCGCGTGGATCAAAGGATCTGTGGTTTTCCCTCGAGGCTTTCCCTCCAGGCTTTCCCACAGGGCTCTCCCACGTGCCACCGTGGTGTGAGTCGATCCACGGCGTGAAAGATGAGCCAGTGCAGGGCAAAGAGGTTCCTCTGGAATGGACTGAGACATCTGGGGGACTCTTGGAATGGTGGTACGACCATGGAGTTCCTCTCGCCTTTCCTGTTGAGAGTGCCTCCTCTTGAGATGCGACGGGAACGCCGGGAATTCTTTCCCGTTGAAAGCAGGGAACGGATCCCTCATCTCGAGCTACGAGGGGGAAACGGGGCTCCTCTGGATGTGGGCGGGACCATCGTGCTTCCTCTCGAGTGGACACGGGTATGTCGGTGAACTTCTTGAGTTGCAGTAAGGGTGTGAAAGACCCTTTCGAAGTTCCAGAGGTTGGGTGTCATTAGTCTCCAGACGCCACATCGGAAATAGGCCTCATCTCGCCTGGAAGGGAGAACTTCCTGGATTTTCTCGAGTTGCGGCAGGTGTTCTCGAGTTACGACGGGGACCTCAGGGACCGGCCCTGGTGGCCTCAGGAGAGGCCAGTCCCCATGCGAGTTGCTAGGGGGCCTCTCGGGATTCCTCTCCCGTCGATACCGGCGCCAAAAACCTTGTGTGGAGTCAGGGCCGGAACCGAGGATTCCTCTCAGGGGCTGACATGGAGCTTTGGGTACTTCTGGAGTCTCCCCAGGGGAGTCAGGCCTCGTCTCGAGTGGGGGCATGCACGTGTGCTTTCCTTCCAGGCTGTAGCAGCAATGTCACGCTTCCCGTCGAGTGCATCAAAGGATCTGTGGTTTTCCCTCGAGGCTTTCCCTCGAGGCTTTCCCACAGGGCTGTCCCACGTGCCACCGTGGTGTGAGTCGATCCTCGGCGTGAAAGATGAGCCAGTGCAGGGCAAAGAGGTTCCTCTGGAATGGACTGAGACATCTGGGGGACTCTTGGAATGGTGGTACGACCATGGAGTTCCTCTCGCCTTTCCTGTTGAGAGTGCCTCCTCTTGAGATGCGACGGGAACGCCGGGAATTCTTTCCCGTTGAAAGCAGGGAAAGGATCCCTCATCTCGAGCTACGAGGGGGAAACGGGGCTCCTCGGGATGTGGGCGGGACCATCGTGCTTCCTCTCGAGTGGACACGGGTATGTCGGTGAACTTCTTGAGTTGCAGCAAGGGTGTGAAAGACCCTTTCGAAGTTCCAGAGGTTAGGTGTCATTAGTCTCCAGACGCCTCATCGGAAATAGGCCTCATCTCGCCTGGAAGGGAGAACTTCCTGGATTTTCTCGAGTTGAGGCAGGTGTTCTCGAGTTACGACGGGGACTTCAGGGACCCGCCCTGGTGGCCTCAGTAGAGGCCAGTCCCCATGCGAGTTGCTAGGGGGCCTCTCGGGATTCCTCTCCCGTCGATACCGGGGCCAAAAACCTTGTGTGGATTCAGGGCCGGAACCGAGGATTCCTCTCAGGGGCTGCCATGGATCTTTGGGTACTTCTGGAGTCTCCCCAGGGGAGTCAGGCCTCGTCTCGAGTGGGGGCATGCACGTGCGCTTTCCTTCCAGGCTGTAGCAGCAATGTCGCGCTTCCCGTCGCGTGGATCAAAGGATCTGTGGTTTTCCCTCGAGGCTTTCCCTCGAGGCTTTCCCACAGGGCTGTCCCACGTGCCACCGTGGTGTGAGTCGATCCTCGGCGTGAAAGATGAGCCAGTGCAGGGCAAAGAGGTTCCTCTGGAATGGACTGAGACATCTGGGGGACTCTTGGAATGGTGGTACGACCATGGAGTTCCTCTCGCCTTTCCTGTTGAGAGTGCCTCCTCTTGAGATGCGCCGGGAACGCCGGGAATTCTTCCCCGTTTAAAGCAGGGAAAGGATCCCTCATCTCAAGCTACGAGGGGGAAACGTGGCTCCTCTGTATGCGGGCGGGCCCATCGTGCTTTCTCTAGTGTGGAGACGGGTATGGCGGTAAACTTCTTGAGTTGCAGCAAGGCTGTGAAAGACCCTTTCGAAGTTCCAGAGGTTAGGTTTCATTAGTCTCCAGACGCCTCATCAGAAATAGGCCTCATCTCGCCTGGAAGGGAGAACTTCCTGGATTTTCTCGAGTTGCGGCAGGTGTTCTCAAGTTACGACGGGGACCTCAGGGACCCGCCCTGGTGGCCTCAGGAGAGGCCAGTCCCCATGCGAGTTGCTAGCGGGCCTCTCGGGATTCCTCTCCCGTCGATACCGGGGCCAAAAACCTTGTGTGGAGTCAGGGCCGGAACCGAGGATTCCTCTCAGGGGCTGACATGGATCTTTGGGTACTTCTGGAGTCTCCCCAGGGGAGTCAGGCCTCGTCTCGAGTGGGGGCATGCACGTGCGCTTTCCTTCCAGGCTGTAGCAGCAATGTCACGCTTCCCGTCGCGTGGATCAAAGGATCTGTGGTTTTCCCTCGAGGCTTTCCCTCGAGGCTTTCCCACAGGGCTGTCCCACGTGCCACCGTGGTGTGAGTCGATCCTCGGCGCGAAAGATGAGCCAGTGCAGGGCAAAGAGGTTCCTCTGGAATGGACTGAGACATGTGGGGGACTCTTGGAATGGTGGTACGACCATGGAGTTCCTCTCGACTTTCCTGTTAAGAGTGCCTCCTCTTGAGATCCGACGGGAACGCCGGGAATTCTTTCCCGTTGAAAGCAGGGAAATGATCCCTCATCTCGAGCTACGAGGGGGAAACGGGGCTCCTCTGGATGTGGGCGGGACCATCGTGCTTCCTTTCGAGTGGAGACGGGTATGGCGGTAAACTTCTTGAGTTGCAGCAAGGGTGTGAAAGACCCTTTCGAAGTTCCAGAGGTTAGGTGTCATTAGTCTCCAGACGCCTCATCGGAAATAGGCCTCATCTAGCCTGGAAGGGAGAACTTCCTGGATATTCTCGAGGTGCGGCAGGTGTTCTCGAGTTACGACGGGTACCACATGGACCCGCCCTGATGGCCTCAGGAACGGCCAGTCCCCATGCGAGTTGCTAGGGGGCCTCTCGGGATTCCTCTCCCGTCGATACAGGGGCCAAAAACCTTGTGTGGAGTCAGGGCTGGAACCGAGGATTCCTCTCAGGGGCTGACATGGATCTTTGGGTACTTCTAGAGTCTCCCCAGGAGAGTCAGGCCTCGTCTCGAGTGGGGGCATGCACGTGCGCTTTCCTTTCAGGCTGTAGCAGCAATGTCACGCTTCCCGTCGCGTGGATCAAATGATCTGTGGTTTTCCCTCGAGGCTTTCCCTCGAGGCTTTCCCACAGGGCTGTCCCACGTGCCACCGTGGTGTGAGTCGATCCTCGGCGTGAAAGATGAGCCAGTGCAGGGCAAAGGGGTTCCTCTGGAATGGACTGAGACATCTGGGGGACTCTTGGAATGGTGGTACGACCATGGAGTTCCTCTCGCCTTTCCTGTTGAGAGTGCCTCCTCTTGAGATGCGACGGGAACGCCGGGAATTCTTTCCCGTTGAAAGCAGGGAAAGGTTCCCTCATCTCGAGCTCCGAGGGGGAAACGGGGCTCCTCTGGATGTGGGCGGGACCATCGTGCTTCCTCCCGAGTGGACACGGGTATGGCGGTGAACTTCTTGAGTTGCAGCAAGGGTGTGAAAGACCCTTTCGAAGTTCCAGAGGTTAGGTGTCATTAGTCTCCAGACGCCTCATCGGAAATAGGCCTCATCTCGCCTGGAAGGGAGAACTTCCTGGATTTTCTCGAGTTGCGGCAGGTGTTCTCGAGTTACGACGGGGACCTCAGGGACCCGCCCTGGTGGCCTCAGGAGAGGCCAGTCCCCATGCGAGTTGCTAGGGGGCCTCTCGGGATTCCTCTCCCGTCGATACCGGGGCCAAAAACCTTGTGTGGAGTCAGGGCCGGAACCGAGGATTCCTCTCAGGGGCTGACATGGATCTTTGGGTACTTCTGGAGTCTCCCCAGGGGAGTCAGGCCTCGTCTCGAGTGGGGGCATGCACGTGCGCTTTCCTTCCAGGCTGTAGCAGCAATGTCACGCTTCCCGTCGCGTGGATCAAAGGATCTGTGGTTTTCCCTCGAGGCTTTCCCTCGAGGCTTTCCCACAGGGCTGTCCCACGTGCCACCGTGGTGTGAGTCGATCCTCGGCGCGAAAGATGAGCCAGTGCAGGGCAAAGAGGTTCCTCTGGAATGGACTGAGACATGTGGGGGACTCTTGGAATGGTGGTACGACCATGGAGTTCCTCTCGCCTTTCCTGTTAAGAGTGCCTCCTCTTGAGATCCGACGGGAACACCGGGAATTCTTTCCCGTTGAAAGCAGGGAAAGGATCCCTCATCTCGAGCTACGAGGGGGAAACAGGGCTCCTCTGGATGTGGGCGGGACCATCGTGCTTCCTTTCGAGTGGAGACGGGTATGGCGGTGAACTTCTTGAGTTGCAGCAAGGGTGTGAAAGACCCTTTCGAAGTTCCAGAGGTTAGGTGTCGTTAGTCTCCAGACGCCTCATCGGAAATAGGCCTCATCTCGCCTGGAAGGGAGAACTTCCTGGATTTTCTCGAGTTGCGGCAGGTGTTCTCGAGTTACGACGGGGACCTCAGGGACCCGCCCTGGTGGCCTGAGTAGAGGCCAGTCCCCATGCGAGTTGCTAGGGGGCCTCTCGGGATTACTCTCCCGTCGATACCGGGGCCAAAAGCCTTGTGTGGAGTCAGGGCTGGAACCGAGCATTCCTCTCAGGGGTTACATGGATCTTTGGGTACTTCTGGAGGCTCCCCAGGGGAGTCAGGCCTCGTCTCGAGTGGGGGCATGCACGTGCGCTTTCCTTCCAGGCTGTAGCAGCAATGTCACGCTTCCCATCGCGAGGATTAAAGGATCTGTGGTTTTCCCTCGAGGCTTTCCCTCCAGGCTTTCCCACAGGGCTGTCCCACGGGCCACCGTGGTGTGAGTCGATCCTCGGCATGAAAGATGAGCCAGTGCCGGGCAAAGAGGTTCCTCTGGAATGGACTGAGACATCTGGGGGACTCTTGGAATGGTGGTACGACCATGGAGTTCCTCTCGCCTTTCCTGTTGAGAGTGCCTCCTCTTGAGATGCGACGGGAATACCGGGAATTCTTTCCCGTTGAAAGCAGGGAAAGGATCCCTCATCTCGAGCTCCGAGGGGGAAACGTGGCTCCTCAGTATGTGGGCGGGACCATCGTGCTTTCTCTCGTGTGGAGACGGGTATGGCGGTGAACTTCTTGAGTTGCAGCAAGGGTGTGAAAGACCCTTTCGAAGTTCCAGAGGTTAGGTGTCATTAGTCTCCAGACGCCTCATCGGAAATAGGCCTCATCTCGCCTGGAAGTGAGAACTTCCTGGATTTTCTCGAGTTGCGGCAGGTGTTCTCGAGTTACGACGGGAACCTCAGGGACCCGCCCTGGTGGCCTCAGGAGAGGCCAGTCCCCATGCGAGTTGCTAGGGGGCCTCTCGGGATTCCTCTCCCGTCGATACCGGGGCCAAAATCCTTGTGTGGAGTCAGGGCCCGAACCGAGGATTCCTCTCAGGGGCTGACATGGATCTTTGGGTACTTCTAGAGTCTCCCCAGGGGAGTCAGGCCTCGTCTCGAGTGGGGGCATGCACGTACGCTTTCCTTTCAGGCTGTAGCAGCAATGTCACGCTTCCCGTCGCGTGGATCAAATGATCTGTGGTTTTCCCTCGAGGCTTTCCCTCGAGGCTTTCCCACAGGGCTGTCCCACGTGCCACCGTGGTGTGAGTCGATCCTCGGCGTGAAAGATGAGCCAGTGCAGGGCAAAGGGGTTCCTCTGGAATGCACTGAGACATCTGGGGGACTCTTGGAATGGTGGTACGACCATGGAGTTCCTCTCGCCTTTCCTGTTGAGAGTGCCTCCTCTTGAGATGCGACGGGAATGACGGGAATTCTTTCCCGTTGAAAGCAGGGAAAGGATCCCTCATCTCGAGCTCCGAGGGGGAAACGTGGCTCCTCTGTATGTGGGCGGGACCATCGTGCTTTCTCTCGTGTGGAGACGGGTATGGCGGTAAACTTCTTGAGTTGCAGCAAGGGTGTGAAAGACCCTTTCGAAGTTCCAGAGTTTGGGTGTCATTAGTCTCCAGACGCCTCATCGGAAATAGGCCTCATCTCGCCTGGAAGGGAGAACTTCCTGGATTTTCTCGAGTTGCGGCAGGTGTTCTCGAGTTACGACGGGGACCTCAGGGACCCGCCCTGGTGGCCTCAGGAGAGGCCAGTCCCCATGCGAGTTGCTAGGGGGCCTCTCGGGATTCCTCTCCCGTCGATACCGGGGCCAAAAACCTTGTGTGGAGTCAGGGCCAGAACCGAGGATTCCTCTCAGGGGCTGACATGGATCTTTGGGTACTTCTGGAGTCTCCCCAGGGGAGTCAGGCCTCGTCTCGAGTGGGGGCATGCACGTGCGCTTTCCTTCCAGGCTGTAGCAGCAATGTCACGCTTCCCGTCGCGTGGATCAAAGGATCTGTGGTTTTCCCTCGAGGCTTTCCCTCGAGGCTTTCCCACAGGGCTGTCCCACGTGCCACCGTGGTGTGAGTCGATCCTCGGCGCGAAAGATGAGCCAGTGCAGGGCAAAGAGGTTCCTCTGGAATGGACTGAGACATGTGGGGGACTCTTGGAATGGTGGTACGACCATGGAGTTCCTCTCGCCTTTCCTGTTAAGAGTGCCTCCTCTTGAGATCCGACGGGAACGCCGGGAATACTTTCCCGTTGAAAGCAGGGAAAGGATCCCTCATCTCGAGCTACGAGGGGGAAACAGGGCTCCTCTGGATGTGGGCGGGACCATCGTGCTTCCTTTCGAGTGGAGACGGGTATGGCGGTGAACTTCTTGAGTTGCAGCAAGGGTGTGAAAGACCCTTTCGAAGTTCCAGAGGTTAGGTGTCGTTAGTCTCCAGACGCCTCATCGGAAATAGGCCTCATCTCGCCTGGAAGGGAGAACTTCCTGGATTTTCTCGAGTTGCGGCAGGTGTTCTCGAGTTACGACGGGGACCTCAGGGACCCGCCCTGGTGGCCTCAGTAGAGGCCAGTCCCCATGCGAGTTGCTAGGGGGCCTCTCGGGATTCCTCTCCCGTCGATACCGGGGCCAAAAGCCTTGTGTGGAGTCAGGGCTGGAACCGAGCATTCCTCTCAGGGGTTACATGGATCTTTGGGTACTTCTGGAGGCTCCCCAGGGGAGTCAGGCCTCGTCTCGAGTGGGGGCATGCACGTGCGCTTTCCTTCCAGGCTGTAGCAGCAATGTCACGCTTCCCATCGCGAGAATTAAAGGATCTGTGGTTTTCCCTCGAGGCTTTCCCTCGAGGCTTTCCCACAGGGCTGTCCCACGTGCCACCGTGGTGTGAGTCGATCCTCGGCGTGAAAGATGAGCCAGTGCAGGGCAAAGAGGTTCCTCTGGAATGGACTGAGACATCTGGGGGACTCTTGGAATGGTGGTACGACCATGGAGTTCCTCTCGCCTTTCCTGTTCAGAGTGCCTCCTTTTGAGATGCGACGGGAATGCCGGGAATTCTTTCCCGTCTAAAGCAGGGAAAGGATCCCTCATCTCGAGCTCCGAGGGGAAAACGTGGCTCCTCTGTATGTGGGCGGGACCATCGTGCTTTCTCTCGTGTGGAGACGGGTATGGCGGTAAACTTCTTGAGTTGCAGCAAGGGTGTGAAAGACCCTTTCGAAGTTCCAGAGGTTAGGTGTCATTAGTCTCCAGACGCCTCATCGGAAATAGGCCTCATCTCGCCTGGAAGGGAGAACTTCCTGGATTTTCTCGAGTTGCGGCAGGTGTTCTCGAGTTACGACGGGGACCTCAGGGACCCGCCCTGGTGGCCTCAGGAGAGGCCAGTCCCCATGCGAGTTGCTAGGGGGCCTCTCGGGATTCCTCTCCCGTCGATACCGGGGCCAAAAACCTTGTGTGGAGTCAGGGCCGGAACCGAGGATTCCTCTCAGGGGCTGACATGGATCTTTGGGTACTTCTGGAGTCTCCCCAGGGGAGTCAGGCCTCGTCTCGAGTGGGGGCATGCACGTGTGCTTTCCTTCCAGGCTGTAGCAGCAATGTCACGCTTCCCGTCGCGTGGATCAAAGGATCTGTTTTTTTCCCTCGAGGCTTTCCCTCGAGGCTTTCCCACAGGGCTGTCCCACGTGCCACCGTGGTGTGAGTCGATCCTCGGCGTGAAAGATGAGCCAGTGCAGGGCAAAGAGGTTCCTCTGGAATGGACTGAGACATCTGGGGGACTCTTGGAATGGTGGTACGACCATGGAGTTCCTCTCGCCTTTCCTGTTGAGAGTGCCTCCTCTTGAGATGCGACGGGAATGCCGGGAATTCTTTCCCGTTGAAAGCAGGGAAAGGATCCCTCATCTCGAGCTCCGAGGGGGAAACGGGGCTCCTCTGGATGTGGGCGGGACCATCGTGCTTTCTCTCGTGTGGAGACGGGTATGGCGGTAAACTTCTTGAGTTGCAGCAAGGGTGTGAAAGACCCTTTCGAAGTTCCAGAGGTTCGGTGTCATTAGTCTCCAAACGCCTCATCGGAAATAGGCCTCATCTCGCCTGGAAGGGAGAACTTCCCGGATTTTCTCGAGGTGCGCCCGGTGTTCTCGAGTTACGACGGGGACCTCAGGGACCCGCCCTGGTGGCCTCAGGAGAGGCCAGTCCCCATGCGAGTTGCTAGGGGGCCTCTCGGGATTCCTCTCCCGTCGATCCCGGGGCCAAAAACCTTGTGTGGAGTCAGGGCTGGAACCGAGGATTCCTCTCAGGAGCTGACATGGATCTTTGGGTACTTCTGGAGTCCCAACAGGGGAGTCAGGCCTCTTCTCGATTGGGGGCATGCACGTGTGCTTTCCTTCCAGGCTGTAGCAGCAATGTCACGTTTCCCGTCGCGTGGATCAAAGGATCTGTGGTTTTCCCTCGAGGCATTCCCACAGGGCTGTCCCACGTGCCACCGTGGTGTGAGTCGATCCTCGGCGCGAAAGATGAGCCAGTGCAGGGCAAAGAGGTTCCTCTGGAATGGACTGAGACATGTGGGGGACTCTTGGAATGGTGGTACGACCATGGAGTTCCTCTCGCCTTTCCTGTTAAGAGTGCCTCCTCTTGAGATCCGACGGGAACGCCGGGAATTCTTTCCCGTTGAAAGCAGGGAAAGGATCCCTCATCTCGAGCTACGAGGGGGAAACGGGCTCCTCTGGATGTGGGCGGGACCATCGTGCTTCCTTTCGAGTGGAGACGGGTATGGCGGTGAACTTCTTGAGTTGCAGCAAGGGTGTGAAAGACCCTTTCGAAGTTCCAGAGGTTAGGTGTCATTAGTCTCCAGACGCCTCATCGGAAATAGGCCTCATCTCGCCTGGAAGGGAGAACTTCCTGGATTTTCTCGAGTTGCGGCAGGTGTTCTCGAGTTACGACGGGGACCTCAGGGACCCGCCCTGGTGGCCTCAGGAGAGGCCAGTCCCCATGCGAGTTGCTAGGGGGCCTCTCGGGATTCCTCTCCCGTCGATACCGGGGCCAAAAGCCTTGTGTGGAGTCAGGGCTGGAACCGAGCATTCCTCTCAGGGGTTACATGGATCTTTGGGTACTTCTGGAGGCTCCCCAGGGGAGTCAGGCCTCGTCTCGAGTGGGGGCATGCACGTGCGCTTTCCTTCCAGGCTGTAGCAGCAATGTCACGCTTCCCATCGCGAGGATTAAAGGATCTGTGGTTTTCCCTCGAGGCTTTCCCTCGAGGCTTTCCCACAGGGCTGTCCCACGGGCCACCGTGGTGTGAGTCGATCCTCGGCGTGAAAGATGAGCCAGTGCCGGGCAAAGAGGTTCCTCTGGAATGGACTGAGACATCTGGGGGACTCTTGGAATGGTGGTACGACCATGGAGTTCCTCTCGCCTTTCCTGTTGAGAGTGCCTCCTCTTGAGATGCGACGGGAATGCCGGGAATTCTTTCCCGTTGAAAGCAGGGAAAGGATCCCTCATCTCGAGCTCCGAGGGGGAAACGTGGCTCCTCTGTATGTGGGCGGGACCATCGTGCTTTCTCTCGTGTGGAGACGGGTATGGCGGTGAACTTCTTGAGTTGCAGCAAGGGTGTGAAAGACCCTTTCGAAGTTCCAGAGGTTAGGTGTCATTAGTCTCCAGACGCCTCATCGGAAATAGGCCTCATCTCGCCTGGAAGGGAGAACTTCCTGGATTTTCTCGAGTTGCGGCAGGTGTTCTCGAGTTACGACGGGAACCTCAGGGACCCGCCCTGGTGGCCTCAGGAGAGGCCAGTCCCCATGCGAGTTGCTAGGGGGCCTCTCGGGATTCCTCTCCCGTCGATACCGGGGCCAAAATCCTTGTGTGGAGTCAGGGCCCGAACCGAGGATTCCTCTCAGGGGCTGACATGGATCTTTGGGTACTTCTAGAGTCTCCCCAGGGGAGTCAGGCCTCGTCTCGAGTGGGGGCATGCACGTACGCTTTCCTTTCAGGCTGTAGCAGCAATGTCACGCTTCCCGTCGCGTGGATCAAATGATCTGTGGTTTTCCCTCGAGGCTTTCCCTCGAGGCTTTCCCACAGGGCTGTCCCACGTGCCACCGTGGTGTGAGTCGATCCTCGGCGTGAAAGATGAGCCAGTGCAGGGCAAAGGGGTTCCTCTGGAATGGACTGAGACATCTGGGGGACTCTTGGAATGGTGGTACGACCATGGAGGTCCTCTCGCCTTTCCTGTTGAGAGTGCCTCCTCTTGAGATGCGACGGGAACGCCGGGAATTCTTTCCCGTTGAAAGCAGGGAAAGGATCCCTCATCTCGAGCTCCGAGGGGGAAACGGGGCTCCTCTGGATGTGGGCGGGACCATCGTGCTTCCTCCCGAGTAGACACGGGTATGGCGGTGAACTTCTTGAATTGCAGCAAGGGTGTGAAAGACCCTTTCGAAGTTCAAGAGGTTAGGTGTCATTAGTCTCCAGACGCCTCATCGGAAATAGGCCTCATCTCGCCTGGAAGGGAGAACTTCCTGGATTTTCTCGAGTTGCGGCAGGTGTTCTCGAGTTACGACGGGGACCTCAGGGACCCGCCCTGGTGGCCTCAGTAGAGGCCAGTCCCCATGCGAGTTGCTAGGGGGCCTCTCGGGATTCCTCTCCCGTCGATACCGGGGCCAAAAGCCTTGTGTGGAGTCAGGGCCGGAACCGAGCATTCCTCTCAGGGGTTACATGGATCTTTGGGTACTTCTGGAGTCTTCCCAGGGGAGTCAGGCCTCGTCTCGAGTGGGGGCATGCACGTGCGCTTTCCTTCCAGGCTGTAGCAGAAATGTCACGCTTCCCATCGCGAGGATTAAAGGATCTGTGGTTTTCCCTCGAGGCTTTCCCTCGAGGCTTTCCCACAGGGCTGTCCCACGTGCCACCGTGGTGTGAGTCGATCCTCGGCGTGAAAGATGAGCCAGTGCAGGGCAAAGAGGTTCCTCTGGAATGGACTGAGACATCTGGGGGACTCTTGGAATGGTGGTACGACCATGGAGTTCCTCTCGCCTTTCCTGTTGAGAGTGCCTCCTTTTGAGCTGCGACGGGAATGCCGGGAATTCTTTCCCGTTGAAAGCAGGGAAAGGATCCCTCATCTCGAGCTCCGAGGGGAAAACGTGGCTCCTCTGTATGTGGGCGGGACCATCGTGCTTTCTCTCGTGTGGAGACGGGTATGGCGGTAAACTTCTTGAGTTGCAGCAAGGGTGTGAAAGACCCTTTCGAAGTTCCAGAGGTTAGGTGTCATTAGTCTCCAGACGCCTCATCGGAAATAGGCCTCATCTCGCCTGGAAGGGAGAACTTCCTGGATATTCTCGATTTGCGGCAGGTGTTCTCGAGTTACGACGGGGACCTCAGGGACCCGCCCTGGTGGCCTCAGGAGAGGCCAGTCCCCATGCGAGTTGCTAGGGGGCCTCTCGGGATTCCTCTCCCGTCGATACCGGGGCCAAAAACCTTGTGTGGAGTCAGGGCCGGAACCGAGGATTCCTCTCAGGGGTGACATGGATCTTTGGGTACTTCTGGAGTCTCCCCAGGGGAGTCAGGCCTCGTCTCGACTGGGGGCATGCACGTGCGCTTTCCTTCCAGGCTGTAGCAGCAATGTCACGCTTCCCGTCGCGTGCATCAAAGGATCTGTGGTTTTCCCTCGAGGCTTTCCCACAGGGCTGTCCCACGTGCCACCGTGGTGTGAGTCGATCCTCGGCGTGAAAGATGAGCCAGTGCAGGGCAAAGAGGTTCCTCTGGAATGGACTGAGACATCTGGGGGACTCTTGGAATGGTGATACGACCATGGAGTTCCTCTCGCCTTTCCTGTTGAGAGTGCCTCCTCTTGAGATGCGACGGGAACGCCGGGAATTCTTTCCCGTTGAAAGCAGGGAAAGGATCCCTCATCTCGAGCTCCGAGGGGGAAACGGGGCTCCTCTGGATGTGGGCGGGACCATCGTGCTTCCTCTCGAGTGGAGACGGGTATGGCGGTGAACTTCTTGAGTTGCAGCAAGGGTGTGAAAGACCCTTTCGACGTTCCAGAGGTTAGGTGTCATTAGTCTCCAGACGCCTCATCGGAAATAGGCCTCATCTCGCCTGGAAGGGAGAACTTCCTGGATTTTCTCGAGTTGCGGCAGGTGTTCTCGAGTTATGACGGGGACCTCAGGGACCCGCCCTGGTGGCCTCAGGAGAGGCCAGTCCCCATGCGAGTTGCTAGGGGGCCTCTCGGGATTCCTCTCCCGTCGATACCGGGGCCAAAAACCTTGTGTGGAGTCAGGGCCGGAAACGAGGATTCCTCTCAGGGGTGACATGGATCTTTGGGTACTTCTGGAGTCTCCCCAGGGGAGTCAGGCCTCGTCTCGAGTGGGGGCATGCACGTGCGCTTTCCTTCCAGGCTGAAGCAGTAATGTCACGCTTCCCGTCGCGTGGATCAAAGGATCTGTGGTTTTCCCTCGAGGCTTTCCAGCAGGGCTGTCCCACGTGCCACCGTGGTGTGAGTCGATCCTCGGCGTGAAAGATGAGCCAGCGCAGGGCAAAGAGGTTCCTCTGGAATGGACTGAGACATCTGGGCGACTCTTGGAATGGTGGTACGACCATGGAGTTCCTCTCGCCTTTCCTGTTGAGAGTGCCTCCTCTTGAGATGCGACGGGAACGCCGGGAATTCTTTCCCCTTGAAAGCAGGGAAAGGATCCCTCATCTCGAGCTACGAGGGGGAAACGGGGCTCCTCTGGATGTGGGTGGGACCATCGTGCTTCCTCTCGAGTGGACACCGGTATGGCGCTGAACTTCTTGAGTTGCAGCAAGGGTGTGAAAGACCCTTTCGAAGTTCCAGAGGTTAGGTGTCATTAGTCTCCAGACGCCTCATCGGAAATAGGCCTCATCTCGCCTGGAAGGGAGAACTTCCTGGATTTTCTCGAGTTGCGGCAGGTGTTCTCGAGTTACGACGGGGACCTCAGGGACCCGCCCTGGTGGCCTCAGGAGAGGCCAGTCCCCATGCGAGTTGCTAGGGGGCCTCTCGGGATTCCTCTGCCGTCAATACCGGGGCCAAAAACCTTGTGTGGAGTCAAGGCCGGAACCGAGGATTCCTCTCAGGGGCTGACATGGATCTTTGGGTACTTCTGGAGTCTCCCCAGGGGAGTCAGGCCTCGTCTCCAGTGGGGGCATGCACGTGCGCTTTCCTTCCAGGCTGTAGCAGCAATGTCACACTTCCCGTCGCGTGGATCAAAGGATCTGTGGTTTTCCCTCGAGGCTTTCCCTCGAGGCTTTCCCACAGGGCTGTCCCACGTGCCACCGTGGTGTGAGTCGATCCTCGGCGTGAAAGATGAGCCAGTGCAGGGCAAAGAGGTTCCTCTGGAATGGACTGAGACATCTGGGGGACTCTTGGAATGGTGGTACGACCATGGAGTTCCTCTCGCCTTTCCTGTTGAGAGTGCCTCCTCTTGAGATGCGACGGGAACGCCGGGAATTCTTTCCCGTTGAAAGCAGGGAAAGGATCCCACATCTCGAGCTCCGAGGGGGAAACGGGGCTCCTCTGGATGTGGGCGGGACCATCGTGCTTCCTCTCAAGTGGAGACGGGTATGGCGGTGAACTACTTGAGTTGCAGCAAGGGTGTGAAAGACCCTTTCGAAGTTCCAGAGGTTAGGTGTCATTAGTCTCCAGACGCCTCATCGGAAATATGCCTCATCTCGCCTGGAAGGGAGAACTTCCTGGATTTTCTCGAGTTGCGGCAGGTGTTCTCGAGTTATGACGGGGACCTCAGGGACCCGCCCTGGTGGCCTCAGGAGAGGCCAGTCCCCATGCGAGTTGCTAGGGGGCCTCTCGGGATTCCTCTCCCGTCGATACCGGGGCCAAAAACCTTGTGTGGAGTCAGGGCCGGAACCGAGGATTCCTCTCAGGGGTGATATGGATCTTTGGGTACTTCTGGAGTCTCCCCAGGGGAGTCAGGCCTCGTCTCGAGTGGGGGCATGCACGTGCGCTTTCCTTCCAGGCTGTAGCAGCAATGTCACGCTTCCCGTCGCGTGCATCAAAGGATCTGTGGTTTTCCCTCGAGGCTTTCCCTCGAGGCTTTCCCGCAGGGCTGTCCCACGTTCCACCGTGGTGTGAGTCGATCCTCGGCGTGAAAGATGAGCCAGTGCAGGGCAAAGAGGTTCCTCTGGAATGGACTGAGACATCTGGGGGACTCTTGGAATGGTGGTACGACCATGGAGGTCCTCTCGCCTTTCCTGTTGAGAGTGCCTCCTCTTGAGATGCGACGGGAACGCCGGGAATTCTTTCCCGTTGAAAGCAGGGATAGGATCCCTCATCTCGAGCTACGAGGGGGAAACGGGGCTCCTCTGGATGTGGGTGGGACCATCGTGCTTCCTCTCGAGTGGAGACGGGTATGGCGGTGAACTTCTTGAGTTGCAGCAAGGGTGTGAAAGACCCTTTCGAAGTTCCAGAGGTTACGTGTCAGTCACCAGATGCCTCATCGGAAATAGACCTCATCTCGCCTGGAAGGGAGAACTTCCTGGATTTTCTCGAGGTGCAGCAGGTGTTCTCGAGTTATGACGGGTACCACAGGGACCCGCCCTGGTGGCCTCAGGAGAGGCCAGTCCACATGCGAGTTGCTAGGGGGCCTCTCGAGATTCCTCTCCCGTCGATACCGGGGCCAAAAACCTAGTGTGGAGTCAGGGCCGGAACCGAGGATTCCTCTCAGGGGTGACATGGATCTTTGGGTACTTCTGGAGTCTCCCCAGGGGAGTCAGGCCTCGTCTCGAGTGGGGGCATGCACGTGCGCTTTCCTTCCAGGCTGTAGCAGCAATGTCACGCTTCCCGTCGCGTGGATCAAAGGATCTGTGGTTTTCCCTCGAGGCTTTCCCTCGAGGCTTTCCCACAGGGCTGTCCCACGTGCCACCGTGGTGTGAGTCGATCCTCGGCGCGAAAGATGAGCCAGTGCAGGGCAAAGAGTTTCCTCTGGAATGGACTGAGACATCTGGGGGACTCTTGGAATGGTGGTACGACCATGGAGTTCCTCTCGCCTTTCCTGTTGAGAGTGCCTCCTCTTGAGATGCGACGGGAACGCCGGGAATTTTTTCCTGTTGAAAGCAGGGAAAGGATCCCTCATCTCGAGCTCCGAGGGGGAAACGGGGCTCCCCTGGATGTGGGCGGGACCATCGTGCTTCCTCTCGAGTGGAGACGGGTATGGCGCTGAACTTCTTGAGTTGCAGCAAGGGTGTGAAAGACCCTTTCGAAGTTCCAGAGGTTACGTGTCAGTCTCCAGACGCCTCATCAGAAATAGACCTCATCTCGCCTGGAAGGGAGAACTTCCTGGATTTTCTCGAGGTGCGGCAGGTGTTCTCGAGTTACGACGGGTACCACAGGGACCCGCCCTGATGGCCTCAGGAGAGGCCAGTCCCCATGCGAGTTGCTAGGGGGCCTCTCGGGATTCCTCTCCCGTCGATACTAGGGCCAAAAACCTTGTGTGGAGTCAGGGCCGGAACCGAGGATTCCTCACAGGGGTGACATGGATATTTGGGTACTTCTGGAGTCTCCCCAGGGGAGTCAGGCCTCGTCTCGAGTGGGGGCATGCACGTGCGCTTTCCTTCCAGGCTGTAGCAGCAATGTCACGCTTCCCGTGGCGTGTATCAAAGGATCTGTGGTTTTCCCTCGAGACTTTCCCTCGAGGCTTTCCCACAGGGCTGTCCCACGTGCCACCGTGGTGTGAGTCGATCCTCGGCGTGAAAGATGAGCCAGTGCAGGGCAAAGAGGTTCCTCTGGAATGGACTGAGACATCTGGGGGACTCGTGGAATGGTGGTACGACCATGGAGTTCCTCTCGCCTTTCCTGTTGAGAGTGCCACCTCTTGAGATGCGACGGGAACGCCGGGAATTCTTTCCCGTTGAAAGCAGGGAAAGGATCCCTCATTTCGAGCTACGAGGGGGAAACGGGGCTCCTCTGGATGTGGGCGGGACCATCGTGCTTCCTCTCGAGTGGAGACGGGTATGGCGGTGAACTTCTTGAGTTGCAGCAAGGGTGTGAAAGACACTTTCGAAGTCCCAGAGGTTAGGTGTCATTAGTCTCCAGAAGCCTCATCGGAAATAGGCCTCATCTCGCCTGGAAGGGAGAACTTCCTGGATTTTCTCGAGTTGCGGCAGGTGTTCTCGAGTTACAACGGGGACCTCAGGGACCCGCCCTGGTGTCCTCAGGAGAGGCCAGTCCCCATGCGAGTTGCTAGGTGGCCTCTCGGGATTCCTCTCCCGTCGATACCGGGGTCAAAAACCTTGTGTGGCATCAGGGCCGGAACCGAGGATTCCTCTCAGGGGCTGACATGGATCTTTGGGTACTTCTGGAGTCTCCCCAGGGGAGTCAGGCCTCGTCTCGAGTCGGGGCATGCACGTGCGCTTTACTTCCAGGCTGTAGCAGCAATGTCACGCTTACCGTCGCGTGGATCAAAGGATCTGTGGTTTTCCCTCGAGGCTTTCCCTCGAGGCTTTCCCACAGGGCCATCCCACGTCCCACCGTGGTGTGAGTCGATCTTCGGCGTGAAAGATGAGGCAGTGCAGGGCAAAGAGGTTCCTCTGGAATGGACTGAGACATCTGGGGGACTCTTGGAATGGTGGTAAGACCATGGAGTTCCTCTCGCCTTTCCTGTTGAGAGTGCCTCCTCTTGAGATGCGACGGGAACGCCGGGAATTCTTTCCCGTTGAAAGTAGGGAAAGGATCCTTCATCTCGAGCTACGAGGGGGAAACGGGGCTCCTCTGGATGTGGGCGGGACCATCGTGCTTCCTCTCGAGTGGAGAAGGGTATGGCGGTGAACTTCTTGAGTTGCAGCAAGGGTGTGAAAGACCCTTTCGAAGTTCCAGAGGTTAGGTGTCATTAGTCTCCAGACGCCTCATCGGAAATAGGCCTCATCTCGCCTGGAAGAGAGAACTTCCTGGATTTTCTCGAGTTGCGGCAGGTGTTCTCAAGTTACGACGGGGACCTCAGGGACCCGCCCTGGTGGCCTCAGGAGAGGCCAGTCCCCATTCGAGGTGCTAGGGGGCCTTTCGGGATTCCTCTCCCGTCGATATCGGGGCCAAAAACCTTGTGTGGAGTAATGGCCGGAACCGAGGATTCCTCTCAGGGGCTGACATGGATCTTTGGGTACTTCTGGAGTCTCCCCAGGGGAGTCAGGCCTCGTCTCGAGTGGGGGCATGCACGTGCGCTTTCCTTCCAGGCTGTAGCAGCAATGTCACGCTTCCCGTCGCGTGGATCAAAGGATCTGTGGTTTTCCCTCGAGGCTTTCCCTCGAGGCTTTCCCACAGGGCTGTCCCACGTGCCTCCGTGGTGTGAGTCGATCCTCGGCGTGAAAGATGAGCCAGTGCAGGGCAAAGAGGTTCCTCTGGAATGGACTGAGACATCTGGGGGACTCCTGGAATGGTGGTACGACCATGGAGTTCCTCTCGCCTTTCCTGTTGAGAGTGCCTCCTCTTGAGATGCGACGGGAACGCCGGGAATTCTTTCCCGTCTACAGCAGGGAAAGGTTCCCTCATCTCGAGATACGAGGGGGAAACGGGGCTCCTCTGGATGTGGGCGGGACCATCGTGCTTCCTCTCGAGTGGAGACGGGTATGGCGGTGAACTTCTTGAGTTGCAGCAAGGGTGTGAAAGACCCTTTCGAATTTCCAGAGGTTAGGTGTCATTAGTCTCCAGACGCCTCATCGGAAATAGGCCTCATCTCGCCTGAAAGGGAGAACTTCCTGGATTTTCTCGAGTTGCGGCAGGTGTTCTCGAGTTACGACGGGGACCTCAGGGACCCGCCCTGGTGGCCTCAGGAGAGGCCAGTCCCCATGCGAGGTGCTAGGGGGCCTCTAGGGATTCCTCTCCCGTCGATACCGGGGCCAAAAACCTTGTGTGGAGTCAGGGCCGGAACCGAGGATTCCTCTCAGGGGCTGACATGTATCTTTGGGTACTTCTGGAGTCTCCCCAGGGGAGTTAGGCCTCGTCTCGAGTGGGGGCATGCACGTGCGCTTTCCTTCCCGGCTGTAGCAGCAATGTCACGCTTCCCGTCGCGTGCATCAAAGGATCTGTGGTTTTCCCTCGAGGCTTTCCCACAGGGCTGTCCCACGTGCCACCGTGGTGTGAGTCGATCCTCGGCGTGAAAGATGAGCCAGTGCAGGGCAAAGAGGTTCCTCTGGAATGGACTGAGACATCTGGGGACTCTTGGAATGGTGGTACGACCATGGAGTTCCTCTCGCCTTTCCTGTTGAGAGTGCCTCCTCTTGAGATGCGACGGGAACGCCGGGAATTCTTCCCCGTTTAAAGCAGGGAAAGGATCCATCATCTCGAGCTCCGAGGGGGAAACGGGGCTCCTTTGGATGTGGGCGGGACCATCATGCTTCCTCTCGAGTGGAGACGGGTATGGCGGTGAACTTCTTGAGTTGCAGCAAGGGTGTGAAAGACCCTTTCGAAGTTCCAGAGGTTAGGTGTCATTAGTCTCCAGACGCCTCATCGGAAATAGGCCTCATCTCGCCTGGAAGGGAGAACTTCCTGGATTTTCTCGAGATGCGGCAGGTGTTCTCGAGTTACGACGGGGACCTCAGGGACCCGCCCTGGTGGCCTCAGGAGAGGCCAGTCCCCATGCGAGTTGCTAGGGGGCCTCTCGGGATTCCTCTCCCGTCGATACCGGGGCCAAAAACTTTGTATGGAGTCAGGGTCGGAACCGAGGATTCCTCTCAGGGGCTTATATGGATCTTAGGGTACTTCTGGAGTCTCGCCAGGGGAGACAGGCCTCGTCTCGAGTGGGGGCATGCACGTGCGCTTTCCTTCCAGGCTGTAGCAGCAATGTCACGCTTCCCGTCGGTTGCATCAAAGGATCTGTGGTTTTCCCTCGAGGCTTTCCCTCGAGGCTTTCCCACAGGGCTGTCCCACGTGCCTCCGTGGTGTGAGTCGATCCTCGGCGTGAAAGATGAGCCAGTGCAGGGCAAAGAGTTTCCTCTGGAATGGACTGAGACATCTGGGGGACTCTTTGTATGGTGGTACGACCATGGAGTTCCTCTCGCCTTTCCTGTTGAGAGTGCCTCCTCTTGAGATGCGACGGGAACGCCGGGAATTCCTTCCCGTTGAAAGCAGGAAAGGATCCCTCATCTCGAGCTCCGAGAGGGAAACGGGGCTCCTCTGGATGTGGGCGGGACCATCGTGCTTCCTCTCGAGTGGAGACGGGTATGGCGGTGAACTTCTTGAGTTGCAGCAAGGGTGTGAAACACCCTTTCGAAATTCCAGAGGTTAGGTGTCATTAGTCTCCAGACGCCTCATCGGAAATAGGCCTCATCTCGCCTGGAAGGGAGAACTTCCTGGATTTTCTCGAGTTGCGGCAGGTGTTCTCGAGTTAAGACGGGGACCTCATGGACCCGCCCTGGTGGCCTCAGGAGAGGCCAGTCCCCATGCGAGGTGCTAGGGGGCCTCTCGGGATTCCTCTCCCGTCGATACCGGGGCCAAAAAGCTTGTGTGGAGTCAGGGCCGGAACCGAGGATTCCTCTCAGGGGCTGACATGGATCTTTGGGTACTTCTGGAGTCTCCCCAGAGGAGTTAGGCCTCGAATCAAGTGGGGGCATGCACGTGCGCTTTCCTTCCAGGCTGTAGCAGCAATGTCACGCTTCCCGTGGCGTGTATCAAAGGATCTGTGGTTTTCCCTCGAGACTTTCCCACAGGGCTGTCCCACGTGCCACCGTGGTGTGAGTCGATCCTCGGCGTGAAAGATGAGCCAGTGCAGGGCAAAGAGGTTCCTCTGGAATGGACTGAGACATCTGGGGGACTCTTGGAATGGTGGTACGACCATGGAGTTCCTCTCGCCTTTCCTGTTGAGAGTGCCTCCTCTTGAGATGCGAAAGGAACGCCGGGAATTCTTTCCCGTTGAAAGCAGGGAAAGGATCCCTCATCTCGAGCTACGAGGGGGAAACGGGGCTCCTCTGGATGTGGGCGGGACCATCGTGCTTCCTCTCGAGTGGACACGGTTATGGCGGTGAACTTCTTGAGTTGCAGCAAGGGTGTGAAAGACCCTTTCGAAGTTCCAGAGGTTAGGTGTCATTAGTCTCCAGACGCCTCATCGGAAATAGGCCTCATCTCGCCTGGAAGGGAGAACTTCCTGGATTTTCTCGAGTTGTGTCAGGTGTTCTCGAGTTACGACGGGGACCTCAGGGACCCGCCCTGGTGGCCTCAGGAGAGGCCAGTCCCCATGCGATGTGCTAGGGGGCCTCTCGGGATTCCTGTCCCGTCGATACCGGGGCCAAAAACCTTGTGTGGAGTCAGGGCCGGAACCGAGGATTCCTCTCAGGGGCTGACATGGATCTTTGGGTACTTCTGGAGTCTCCCCAGGGGAGTCAGGCCTCGTCTCGAGTGGGGGCATGCACGTGCCCTTTCCTTCCAGGCTGTAGCAGCAATGTCACGCTTCCTGTCGCGTGGATCAAAGGATCTGTGGTTTTCCCTCGAGGCTTTCCCTCGAGGCTTTCCCACAGGGCTGTCCCACGTGCCACTGTGGTGTGAGTCGATCCTCGGCGTGAAAGCTGAGCCAGTGTAGGGCAAAGCGGTTCCTCTGGAATGGACTGAGACATCTGGGGGACTCCTGGAATGGTGGTACGACCATGGAGTTCCTCTCGCCTTTCCTGTTGAGAGTGCCTCCTCTTGAGATGCGACGGGAACGCCGGGAATTCTTTCCCGTCTAAAGCAGGGAAAGGTTCCCTCATCTCGAGCTACGAGGGGGAAACGGGGCTCCTCTGGATGTGGGCGGGACCATCGTGCTTCCTCTCGAGTGGAGACGGGTATGGCGGTGAACTTCTTGAGTTGCAGCAAGGGTGTGAAAGACCCTTTCGAAGTTCCAGAGGTTAGGTGTCATTAGTCTCCAGAGGCCTCATCGGAAATAGGCCTCATCTCGCCTGAAAGGGAGAACTTCCTGGATTTTCTCGAGTTGCGGCAGGTGTTCTCGAGTTACGAAGGGGACCTCAGGGACCCGCCCTGGTGGCCTCAGGAGAGGCCAGTCCCCATGCAAGGTGCTAGGGGGCCTCTCGGGATTCCTCTCCCGTCTATACCGGGGCCAAAAACCTTGTGTGGAGTCAGGGCCGGAACCGAGGATTCCTCTCAGGGGCTGACATGGATCTTTGGGTACTTCTGGAGTCTCCCCAGGGGAGTTAGGCCTCTTCTCGAGTGGGGGCATGCACGTGCGCTTTCCTTCCCGGCTGTAGCAGCAATGTCACGCTTCCCGTCGCATGGATCAAAGGATCTGTGGTTTTCCCTCGAGGCTTTCCCTCGAGGCTTTCCCACAGGGCTGTCCCACGTGCCACCGTGGTGTGAGTCGATCCTCGGCGTGAAAGATGAGCCAGTGCAGGGCAAAGAGGTTCCTCTGGAATGGACTGAGACATCTGGGGGACTCGTGGAATGGTGGTACGACCATGGAGTTCCTCTCGCCTTTCCTGTTGAGAGTGCCACCTCTTGAGATGCGACGGGAACGCCGGGAATTCTTTCCCGTTGAAAGCAGGGAAAGGATCCCTCATTTCGAGCTACGAGGGGGAAACGGGGCTCCTCTGGATGTGGGCGGGACCATCGTGCTTCCTCTCGAGTGGAGACGGGTATGGCGGTGAACTTCTTGAGTTGCAGCAAGGGTGTGAAAGACCCTTTCGAAGTCCCAGAGGTTAGGTGTCATTAGTCTCCAGAAGCCTCATCGGAAATAGGCCTCATCTCGCCTGGAAGGGAGAACTTCCTGGATTTTCTCGAGTTGCGGCAGGTGTTCTCGAGTTACAACGGGGACCTCAGGGACCCGCCCTGGTGGCCTCAGGAGAGGCTAGTCCCCATGCGAGTTGCTAGGTGGCCTCTCGGGATTCCTCTCCCGTCGATACCGGGGTCAAAAACCTTGTGTGGCATCAGGGCCGGAACCGAGGATTCCTCTCAGGGGCTGACATGGATCTTTGGGTACTTCTGGAGTCTCCCCAGGGGAGTCAGGCCTCGTCTCGAGTCGGGGCATGCACGTGCGCTTTACTTCCAGGCTGTAGCAGCAATGTCACGCTTCCCGTCGCGTGGATCAAAGGATCTGTGGTTTTCCCTCGAGGCTTTCCCTCGAGGCTTTCCCACAGGGCCATCCCACGTCCCACCGTGGTGTGAGTCGATCTTCGGCGTGAAAGATGAGGCAGTGCAGGGCAAAGAGGTTCCTCTGGAATGGACTGAGACATCTGGGGGACTCTTGGAATGGTGGTAAGACCATGGAGTTCCTCTCGCCTTTCCTGTTGAGAGTGCCTCCTCTTGAGATGCGACGGGAACGCCGGGAATTCTTTCCCGTTGAAAGTAGGGAAAGGATCCTTCATCTCGAGCTACGAGGGGGAAACGGGGCTCCTCTGGATGTGGGCGGGACCATCGTGCTTCCTCTCGAGTGGAGAAGGGTATGGCGGTGAACTTCTTGAGTTGCAGCAAGGGTGTGAAAGACCCTTTCGAAGTTCCAGAGGTTAGGTGTCATTAGTCTCCAGACGCCTCATCGGAAATAGGCCTCATCTCGCCTGGAAGAGAGAACTTCCTGGATTTTCTCGAGTTGCGGCAGGTGTTCTCAAGTTACGACGGGGACCTCAGGGACCCGCCCTGGTGGCCTCAGGAGAGGCCAGTCCCCATTCGAGGTGCTAGGGGGCCTTTCGGGATTCCTCTCCCGTCGATATCGGGGCCAAAAACCTTGTGTGGAGTAAGGGCCGGAACCGAGGATTCCTCTCAAGGGCTGACATGGATCTTTGGGTACTTCTGGAGTCTCCCCAGGGGAGTCAGGCCTCGTCTCGAGTGGGGGCATGCACGTGCGCTTTCCTTCCAGGCTGTAGCAGCAATGTCACGCTTCCCGTCGCGTGGATCAAAGGATCTGTGGTTTTCCCTCGAGGCTTTCCCTCGAGGCTTTCCCACAGGGCTGTCCCACGTGCCTCCGTGGTGTGAGTCGATCCTCGGCGTGAAAGATGAGCCAGTGCAGGGCAAAGAGGTTCCTCTGGAATGGACTGAGACATCTGGGGGACTCCTGGAATGGTGGTACGACCATGGAGTTCCTCTCGCCTTTCCTGTTGAGAGTGCCTCCTCTTGAGATGCGACGGGAACGCCGGGAATTCTTTCCCGTCTACAGCAGGGAAAGGTTCCCTCATCTCGAGATACGAGGGGGAAACGGGGCTCCTCTGGATGTGGGCGGGACCATCGTGCTTCCTCTCGAGTGGAGACGGGTATGGCGGTGAACTTCTTGAGTTGCAGCAAGGGTGTGAAAGACCCTTTCGAAGTTCCAGAGGTTAGGTGTCATTAGTCTCCAGACGCCTCATCGGAAATAGGCCTCATCTCGCCTGGAAGGGAGAACTTCCTGGATTTTCTCGAGATGCGGCAGGTGTTCTCGAGTTACGACGGGGACCTCAGGGACCCGCCCTGGTGGCCTCAGGAGAGGCCAGTCCCCATGCGAGTTGCTAGGGGGCCTCTCGGGATTCCTCTCCCGTCGATACCGGGGCCAAAAACTTTGTATGGAGTCAGGGTCGGAACCGAGGATTCCTCTCAGGGGCTTATATGGATCTTAGGGTACTTCTGGAGTCTCGCCAGGGGAGACAGGCCTCGTCTCGAGTGGGGGCATGCACGTGCGCTTTCCTTCCAGGCTGTAGCAGCAATGTCACGCTTCCCGTCGGTTGCATCAAAGGATCTGTGGTTTTCCCTCGAGGCTTTCCCTCGAGGCTTTCCCACAGGGCTGTCCCACGTGCCTCCATGGTGTGAGTCGATCCTCGGCGTGAAAGATGAGCCAGTGCAGGGCAAAGAGTTTCCTCTGGAATGGACTGAGACATCTGGGGGACTCTTGGAATGGTGGTACGACCATGGAGTTCCTCTCGCCTTTCCTGTTGAGAGTGCCTCCTCTTGAGATGCGACGGGAACGCCGGGAATTCCTTCCCGTTGAAAGCAGGAAAGGATCCCTCATCTCGAGCTACGAGGGGGAAACGGGGCTCCTCTGGATGTGGGCGGGAACATCGTGCTTCCTCTCGAGTGGACACGGGTATGGCGGTGAACTTCTTGAGTTGCAGCAAGGGTGTGAAAGACCCTTTCGAAGTTCCAGAGGTTAGGTGTCATTAGTCTCCAGACGCCTCATCGGAAATAGGCCTCATCTCGCCTGAAAGGGAGAACTTCCTGGATTTTCTCGAGTTGTGGCAGGTGTTCTCGAGTTACGACGGGGACCTCAGGGACCCGCCCTGGTGGCCTCAGGAAAGGCCAGTCCCCATGCCAGGTGCTAGGGGGCCTCTCGGGATTCCTCTCCCGTCGATACCGGGGCCAAAAAGCTTGTGTGGAGTAAGGGCCGGAACCGAGGATTCCTCTCAGAGGCTGACATGGATCTTTGGGTACTTCTGGAGTCTCCCCAGGGGAGTTAGGCCTCTTCTCGAGTGGGGGCATGCACGTGCGCTTTCCTTCCCGGCTGTAGCAGCAATGTCACGCTTCCCGTCGCATGGATCAAAGGATCTGTGGTTTTCCCTCGAGGCTTTCCCTCGAGGCTTTCCCACAGGGCTGTCCCACGTGCCACCGTGGTGTGAGTCGATCCTCGGCGTGAAAGATGAGCCAGTGCAGGGCAAAGAGGTTCCTCTGGAATGGACTGAGACATCTGGGGGACTCGTAGAATGGTGGTACGACCATGGAGTTCCTCTCGCCGTTCCTGTTGAGAGTGCCACCTCTTGAGATGCGACGGGAACGCCGGGAATTCTTTCCCGTTGAAAGCAGGGAAAGGATCCCTCATTTCGAGCTACGAGGGGGAAACGGGGCTCCTCTGGATGTGGGCGGGACCATCGTGCTTCCTCTCGAGTGGAGACGGGTATGGCGGTGAACTTCTTGAGTTGCAGCAAGGCTGTGAAAGACCCTTTCGAAGTCCCAGAGGTTAGGTGTCATTAGTCTCCAGACGCCTCATCGGAAATAGGCCTCATCTCGCCTGGAAGGGAGAACTTCCTGGATTTTCTCGAGTTGCGGCAGGTGTTCTCGAGTTACAATGGGGACCTCAGGGACCCGCCCTGGTGGCCTCAGGAGAGGCCAGTCCCCATGCGAGTTGCTAGGTGGCCTCTCGGGATTCCTCTCCCGTCGATACCGGGGTCAAAAACCTTGTGTGGCGTCAGGGCCAGAACCGAGGATTCCTCTCAGGGGCTGACATGGATCTTTGGGTACTTCTGGAGTCTCCCCAGGGGAGTCAGGCCTCGTCTCGAGTCGGGGCATGCACGTGCGCTTTCCTTCCAGGCTGTAGCAGCAATGTCACGCTTCCCGTCGCGTGGATCAAAGGATCTGTGGTTTTCCCTCGAGGCTTTCCCTCGAGGCTTTCCCACAGGGCTGTCCCACGTGCCTCCGTGGTGTGAGTCGATCCTCGGCGTGAAAGATGAGCCAGTGCAGGGCAAAGAGGTTCCTCTGGAATGGACTGAGACATCTGGGGGACTCCTGGAATGGTGGTACGACCATGGAGTTCCTCTCGCCTTTCCTGTTGAGACTGCCTCCTCTTGAGATGCGACGGGAACGCCGGGAATTCTTTCCCGTCTAAAGCAGGGAAAGGTTCCCTCATCTCGAGATACGAGGGGGAAACGGGGCTCCTCTGGATGTGGGCGGGACCATCGTGCTTCCTCTCGAGTGGAGACGGGTATGGCGGTGAACTTCTTGAGTTGCAGCAAGGGTGTGAAAGACCCTTTCGAATTTCCAGAGGTTAGGTGTCATTAGTCTCCAGACGCCTCATCGGAAATAGGCCTCATCTCGCCTGAAAGGGAGAACTTCCTGGATTTTCTCGAGTTGAGGCAGGTGTTCTCGAGTTACGACGGGGACCTCAGGGACCCGCCCTGGTGGCCTCAGGAGAGGCCAGTCCCCATGCGAGGTGCTAGGGGGCCTCTCGGGATTCCTCTCCCGTCGATACCGGGGCCAAAAACCTTGTGTGGAGTCAGGGCCGGAACCGAGGATTCCTCTCAGGGGCTGACATGGATCTTTGGGTACTTCTGGAGTCTCCCCAGGGGAGTTAGGCCTCGTCTCGAGTGGGGGCATGCACGTGCGCTTTCCTTCCCGGCTGTAGCAGCAATGTCACGCTTCCCGTCGCGGGATCAAAGGATCTGTGGTTTTCCCTCGAGGCTTTCCCACAGGGCTGTCCCACGTGCCACCGTGGTGTGAGTCGATCCTCGGCGTGAAAGATGAGCCAGTGCAGGGCAAAGAGGTTCCTCTGGAATGGACTGAGACATCTGGGGACTCTTGGAATGGTGGTACGACCATGGAGTTCCTCTCGCCTTTCCTGTTGAGAGTGCCTCCTCTTGAGATGCGACGGGAACGCCGGGAATACTTCCCCGTTGAAAGCAGGGAAAGGATCCATCATCTCGAGCTCCGAGGGGGAAACGGGGCTCCTTTGGATGTGGGCGGGACCATCATGCTTCCTCTCGAGTGGAGACGGGTATGGCGGTGAACTTCTTGAGTTGCAGCAAGGGTGTGAAAGACCCTTTCGAAGTACCAGAGGTTAGGTGTCATTAGTCTCCAGACGCCTCATCGGAAATAGGCCTCATCTCGCCTGGAAGGGAGAACTTCCTGGATTTTCTCGAGATGCGGCAGGTGTTCTCGAGTTACGACGGGGACCTCAGGGACCCGCCCTGGTGGCCTCAGGAGAGGCCAGTCCCCATGCGAGTTGCTAGGGGGCCTCTCGGGATTCCTCTCCCGTCGATACCGGGGCCAAAAACTTTGTATGGAGTCAGGGTCGGAACCGAGGATTCCTCTCAGGGGCTTATATGGATCTTAGGGTACTTCTGGAGTCTCGCCAGGGGAGACAGGCCTCGTCTCGAGTGGGGGCATGCACGTGCGCTTTCCTTCCAGCCTGTAGCAGCAATGTCACGCTTCCCGTCGCGTGCATCAAAGGATCTGTGGTTTTCCCTCGAGGCTTTCCCTCGAGGCTTTCCCACAGGGCTGTCCCACGTGCCTCCGTGGTGTGAGTCGATCCTCGGCGTGAAAGTTGAGCCAGTGCAGGGCAAAGAGTTTCCTCTGGAATGGACTGAGACATCTGGGGGACTCTTTGTATGGTGGTACGACCATGGAGTTCCTCTCGCCTTTCCTGTTGAGAGTGCCTCCTCTTGAGATGCGACGGGAACGCCGGGAATTCCTTCCCGTTGAAAGCAGGAAAGGATCCCTCATCTCGAGCTCCGAGAGGGAAACGGGGCACCTCTGGATGTGGGCGGGACCATCGTGCTTCCTCTCGAGTGGAGACGGGTATGGCGGTGAACTTCTTGAGTTGCAGCAAGGGTGTGAAACACCCTTTCGAAATTCCAGAGGTTAGGTGTCATTAGTCTCCAGACGCCTCATCGGAAATAGGCCTCATCTCGCCTGGAAGGGAGAACTTCCTGGATTTTCTCGAGTTGCGGCAGGTGTTCTCGAGTTAAGACGGGGACCTCATGGACCCGCACTGGTGGCCTCAGGAGAGGCCAGTCCCCATGCGAGGTGCTAGGGGGCCTCTCGGGATTCCTCTCCCGTCGATACCGGGGCCAAAAAGCTTGTGTGGAGTCAGGGCCGGAACCGAGGATTCCTCTCAGGGGCTGACATGGATCTTTGGGTACTTCTGGAGTCTCCCCAGAGGAGTTAGGCCTCGAATCAAGTGGGGGCATGCACGTGCGCTTTCCTTCCAGGCTGTAGCAGCAATGTCACGCTTCCCGTGGCGTGTATCAAAGGATCTGTGGTTTTCCCTCGAGACTTTCCCACAGGGCTGTCCCACGTGCCACCGTGGTGTGAGTCGATCCTCGGCGTGAAAGATGAGCCAGTGCAGGGCAAAGAGGTTCCTCTGGAATGGACTGAGACATCTGGGGGACTCTTGGAATGGTGGTACGACCATGGAGTTCCTCTCGCCTTTCCTGTTGAGAGTGCCTCCTCTTGAGATGCGAAAGGAACGCCGGGAATTCTTTCCCGTTGAAAGCAGGGAAAGGATCCCTCATCTCGAGCTACGAGGGGGAAACGGGGCTCCTCTGGATGTGGGCGGGACCATCGTGCTTCCTCTCGAGTGGAGACGGGTATGGCGGTGAACTTCTTGAGTTGCAGCAAGGGTGTGAAAGACCCTTTCGAAGTTCCAGAGGTTAGGTGTCATTAGTCTCCAGACGCCTCATCGGAAATAGGCCTCATCTCGCCTGGAAGGGAGAACTTCCTGGATTTTCTCGAGTTGTGGCAGGTGTTCTCGAGTTACGACGGGGACCTCAGGGACCCGCCCTGGTGGCCTCAGGAGAGGCCAGTCCCCATGCGATGTGCTAGGGGGCCTCTCGGGATTCCTCTCCCGTCGATACCGGGGCCAAAAACCTTGTGTGGAGTCAGGGCCGGAACCGAGGATTCCTCTCAGGGGCTGACATGGATCTTTGGGTACTTCTGGAGTCTCCCCAGGGGAGTCAGGCCTCGTCTCGAGTGGGGGCATGCACGTGCGCTTTCCTTCCAGGCTGTAGCAGCAATGTCACGCTTCCTGTCGCGTGGATCAAAGGATCTGTGGTTTTCCCTCGAGGCTTTCCCTCGAGGCTTTCCCACAGGGCTGTCCCACGTGCCACTGTGGTGTGAGTCGATCCTCGGCGTGAAAGATGAGCCAGTGTAGGGCAAAGCGGTTCCTCTGGAATGGACTGAGACATCTGGGGGACTCCTGGAATGGTGGTACGACCATGGAGTTCCTCTCGCCTTTCCTGTTGAGAGTGCCTCCTCTTGAGATGCGACGGGAACGCCGGGAATTCTTTCCCGTCTAAAGCAGGGAAAGGTTCCCTCATCTCGAGCTACGAGGGGGAAACGGGGCTCCTCTGGATGTGGGCGGGACCATCGTGCTTCCTCTCGAGTGGAGACGGGTATGGCGGTGAACTTCTTGAGTTGCAGCAAGGGTGTGAAAGACCCTTTCGAAGTTCCAGAGGTTAGGTGTCATTAGTCTCCAGAGGCCTCATCGGAAATAGGCCTCATCTCGCCTGAAAGGGAGAACTTCCTGGATTTTCTCGAGTTGCGGCAGGTGTTCTCGAGTTACGAAGGGGACCTCAGGGACCCGCCCTGGTGGCCTCAGGAGAGGCCAGTCCCCATGCAAGGTGCTAGGGGGCCTCTCGGGATTCCTCTCCCGTCGATACCGGGGCCAAAAACCTTGTGTGGAGTCAGGGCCGGAACCGAGGATTCCTCTCAGGGGCTGACATGGATCTTTGGGTACGTCTGGAGACTCCCCAGTGGAGTCAGGCCTCGTCTCGAGTGGGGGCATGCACGTGCGCTTTCCTTCCAGGCTGTAGCAGCAATGTCACGCTTCCTGTCGCGTGGATCATAGGATCTGTGGTTTTCCCTCGAGGCTTTCCCTCGAGGCTTTCCCACAGGGCTGTCCCACGTGCCACCGTGGTGTGAGTCGATCCTCGGCGTGAAAGATGAGCCAGTGCAGGGCAAAGAGCTTCCTCTGGAATGGACTGAGACATCTGGGGGACTCTTGGAATGGTGGTACGACCATGGAGTTCCTCTCGCCTTTCCTGTTGAGAGTGCCTCCTCTTGAGATGCGACGGGAACTCCGGGAATTCTTTCCCGTTGAAAGCAGGCAAAGGATCCCTCATCTCGAGCTACGAGGGGGAAACGGGGCTCCTCTGGATGTGGGCGGGACCATCGTGCTTCCTCTCGAGTGGAGACGGGTATGGCGGTGAACTTCTTGAGTTGCAGCAAGGGTGTGAAAGACCCTTTCGAAGTTCCAGAGGTTAGGTGTCATTAGTCTCCAGACGCCTCATCGGAAATAGGCCTCATCTCGCCTGGAAGGGAGAACTTCCTGGATTTTCTCGAGTTGCGGCAGGTGTTCTCGAGTTACGACGGGGACCTCAGGGACCCGCCCTGGTGGCCTCAGGAGTGGCCAGTCCCCATGCGAGTTGCTAGGGGGCCTCTCGGGATTCCTCTCCCGTCGATACCGGGGCCAAAAACCTTGTGTGGAGTCAGGGCCAGAACCGAGGATTCCTCTCAGGGGCTAATATGGATCTTTGGGTACTTCTGGAGTCTCGCCAGGGGAGACAGGCCTCGTCTCGTGAGGGGGCATGCACGTGCACTTTCCTTCCAGGCTGTAGCAGCAATGTCACGCTTCCCGTCGCGTGGATCAAAGGATCTGTGGTTTTCCCTCGAGGCTTTCCCTCGAGGCTTTCCCACAGGGCTGTCCCACGTGCCACCGTGGTGTGAGTCGATCCTCGGCGTGAAAGATGAGCCAGTGCAGGGCAAAGAGGTTCCTCTGGAATGTACTGAGACATCTGGGGGACTCTTGGAATGGTGGTACGACCATGGAGTTCCTCTCGCCTTTCCTGTTGAGAGTGCCTCCTCTTGAGATGCGACGGGAACGCCGGGAATTCTTTCCCGTTGAAAGCAGGCAAAGGATCCCTCATCTCGAGCTACGAGGGGGAAACGGGGCTCCTCTGGATGTGGGCGGGACCATCCTGCTTCCTCTCGAGTGGAGACGGGTATGGAAGTGAACTTCTTGAGTTGCAGCAAGGGTCTGAAAGACCCTTTCGAAGTTCCAGAGGTTAGGTGTCATTAGTCTCCAGACGCCTCATCGGAAATAGGCCTCATCTCGCCTGGAAGGGAGAACTTCCTGGATTTTCTCGAGATGCGGCAGGTGTTCTCGAGTTACGATGGGGACCTCAGGGACCCGCCCTGGTGCCCTCAGGAGAGGCCAGTCCACATGCGAGTTGCTAGGGGGCCTCGCGGGATTCCTCTCCCGTCGATACCGTGGCCAAAAACCTTGTGTGGAGTCAGGGCCGGAAACGAGGATTCCTCTCAGGGGCTGACATGGATCTTTGGGTACTTCTGGAGTCTCCGCAGGGGAGTCAGGCCTCGTCTCGAGTGGGGGCATGCACGTGCGTTTTCTTTCCAGGCTGTAGCAGCAATGTCACGCTTCCCGTCGCGTGGATCAAAGGATCTGTGGTTTTCCCTCGAGGCTTTCCCACAGGGCTGTCCCACGTTCCACCGTGGTGTGAGTCGATCCTCGGCGTGAAAGATGAGCCAGTGCAGGGCAAAGAGGTTCCTCTGGAATGGACTGAGACATCTGGGGGACTCTTGGAATGGTGGTACGACCATGGAGTTCCTCTCGCCTTTCCTGTTGAGAGTGCCTCCTCTTGAGATGCGACGGGAACGCCGGGAATTCTTTCCCGTTGAAAGCAGGGAAAGGATCCCTCATCTCGAGCTCCGAGGGGGAAACGGGGCTCCTCTGGATGTGGGCGGGACCATCGTGCTTCCTCTCTAGTGGAGACGGGTATTGCCGGGGTCCTGCCCCGGTGGATCCAGGGAATTCGAAGGGTGGACGGCGTTGGCGTGGAAAGACTTGTTTATTTATTAATATAAGATTAGATTAAGAAACTGTAGTGCAGTAGGAAGATTAAGTGGAGAAAGAGGGCTGAATAGCTTGGTTTACGCGGAAGACCAATAAAATTCCAGACAAGGAATTTGCACCATCTACGTTGGGCCACCGGTGCCCGCTTGAATATCTAAGGGTGCCTCGCCTTAAGCTCCCTTTCTCGCGGATCTTAATAACCACGGCAAATAAGTAGACCTGGCGAGCCTCCGCGCCCCAGATGGAAATTCAGCCTGAAATTAAAGTAAAGAGCAGAGGGAAGAAAAGGGAGAGAAAAAGAGAGAGAGAGAGAGACACGGGGGGAGCCATATTCCCAAGACACCAGGCCGAGACTAGTCCGAGAAACTGGTCTGAGAATCTGGTCCCGTCCTTTATTGTTCAGAAGGCCTTTTATACTTTTGATAAAACATGGAGATCAATGGGTAACACAAAGTTATGCAGCGTTAGCAGTCCAGACTCTTATCAAAACCAGGCTTTTCTCTCTGCATACCTAATTGTATACACAAGTCTTAGGTAATTTACATCATCTTCCAACCAAAAGGGCCAATTAACATTTTACAGCCTTTTTTCTGATAAGGGTTTGTCAACCACAAGACTTATTTGTGTTGATCTTCCCAAGGTCTGGTGCCACTCTCGGAAAGCACTAAAGAAAGTTACATTCTTAGACAGCAAGGATACAGCAACTTATAACAAGTAGAGGGAGTGCAGTGATTTATAGCAAAAGAGAAGCAATTAACTCAAAAGTCTAGTGTTGCTAACATCAAAACTACTATGTATCTTTTTCTACATCCTGCTTACATTAACATCCTTCCAGGTGCCTAAAAGATAAAGAATAAGGAGGTCTGGCAGCAATCCTTGAGTCAACAGTGAAAACCCTCTACCAATATAATTTTTAACTCTTTAGAAAAGGCTCTGTATCTTTAAGATGCTTTTAAGCTTTGTGCCTCCCGCGGTTGGGGGGCTGTAAGCAATTCACAAGCTGTAAGCTTTGTGCCTCTCGCGGTTGGGGGGCTGTAAGCAATTCACAAGCTGTAAGAGGTCTGGGGAACCTGTTAGGCAGACTAGAGAGCTATCAGAGGGGTTTAACTGAAACATCCCTTTCAAATGCAGAAGACTAAAACCCTGAATTGACTTTTTTCCAGAGAATATCAGAAAAGTGGAAAAGCAGAGCACAAAAGCCGGCAGATTTTTGCTGGGGTACATGCTTAGGAATATCCAGAGGGGTCCCTGAAGTCTGAGCACGCCTTGCGTATGTCAGCTTCCTTCCTCATGACCTTGTCACGGGCGGGATTCCTCACACTGGCTTCCGGCAACTCCCCCTTCTTTATTAGTTTTTTAAAAAAATTAGGTGCAGTTCAGTCGCGAGATTCCGAATGCTCTGCCGAAGAGTCCTGACAACACAAGGAAGCATGATTACAAGGAGCAGGATTATGGCACCCACAGCAGCATAGCTAGAGACAGTAGTCAGAAGAGTTTTTCCAGAAATGAAGTCAGAGAAGGTGTGGAAAAAGTCATTGGCTTCTCCTGCGGCGGTAAAATCTAATCGGGAGTGTTCCAAGGTCTGAATCTGATTATGAAGTTTCCCTAAATCTAAACTAATATCTGAGCTGTTCCAGACACCTAAAATATGATTTTTGACCCTCTCCCATTTAAAATCTGTCTCATTTACTTTCAGGGATGTAACACATATCCACCGGTAATCGGCATGACATGAAAGAGCCAATTTCATTTTCAGACTCTGTAATTCATTCCCAATATGCATTACTGCTTCTTCTAAGGCATCAATCCTTATTTCTAGCTTCCTATCTATAATTTCCTGGGTTGCCAGCGTTAGAGAAACATTTTTGGATACGGTGTCAACATATTGGGCAGTATACACTTGTTGAGACAATGATAATGCCGCCACAGTAACAGAAGTAATTGCGGTTATCAAAGCTGATATTCCCAAAACAAGTAAGCCCACAAACCGTCGTGTTCGCATTAAATCTTGTAGCTGTTGCAGTACAGCTAGGCCATGGTTATCATACCAATACATGGCTACAGTTACAGGTACCATGAGATAGGGCGGACGTTTTAAAACCATGAAAGAGCAAACTTTATATTGAGGAGTTAAACAGGATGAAAGCATACATTGTTCACAAGACACTACATGGGGTCCACCTGTATAATTCAATTGTATGTTAAGTCTTTCAGAATCATTAGTGAAAAGAAAAACATAAGGAGAGGGTAGACAAGCTAAAATAGAGTAAATAGAGGTATTTTTTGGTCGGATTAAAATAATAGGGGCGGTAGCCGCAAGGGCTCTCCAAATTTCTGGCTGCCAAAAGGTTTTACCTCTAGTTATATAAGACAGCATAGGGGGAACAAATTGGTTATGATGCCGTCTGGTGGCAACTAACGGCCAAGAAATTGAATATTCTTTCCAATTATCCAATCTATTGATAAAGTCATCGTCAGACTCAGGGTCTTGACCTGGATTTGGGTTGCTCCAGTCCTGAATCGCACAATTTCTTCCTCCCGGCATATTGTAATCTACTCTCGAATTATAAATACAAGATTTCCAAATCGGATATCCTGAATGATCATCTATAGTTTTCCAAATAACATCTGAGGGAGCAACATCATCACAATTTGGATATTCTGATGGAGTTTTGAGAGACAAAGACTTATAGGGGCCAAGGACCCCAGGCATACGGGCTCGTAATATCCAAGCAGACCGATCCCCTATAGATGCAAATTTAGAGGTTGGGGAATCTGTCATAACTGCTTTTGTGGAGGCTCCAATGCATCCTGTCTTGGTAAAGAAGTCTCCTGTAAGGCCAGGAGGAAAATTAAAGCAGACAGGAAAATCATCTGCTAGTCCTTTAAAGGTATAATTGAAATTAATAGGGTATTGGTCTTTTGTATAGGAAGTATAAGATCCTCCCAAAAGGCGAGGCTGGTCTGTACTAACTCGTATGGGGTCACTGTTCCAAGTAACAACTTGGAAAGTTGGAGGATCCGGGAGAAACGCCCAATATTTGGTTGGAATGGGAGCAGCGCTTACCTGGCAAGAGAGCAAGGCAAGCATGGCAATAAACACCTTTTCAGGAGAGACTGACGATCCCTGTAGGGTAGCTATCCCCTGTGCCTGGCGACAGAGAGCTTTAATCTGTCCCCAGGTGGGCAAGGAGGCTTGTTGGGTTGACTGAGCTGGGCGTCCTAATGGATTCCTGCGAGGCAAAAAATCAGGGGGTGCAATATCCTGTATCTGAAGTCGTGACATCTGTCCAGTGGGTGGCTCCGATCCGCGCCTATCCGGGATCTCCAATGTCAGCTGTCCTGGGGTCAGCGGCGTTTCCCGTGCTGGCGGAGGGAGCGGGGGAAGAGGGAGTTTCTTCCTTTTTTAGAGATCGCGGTGGCGGGGGATTCTGGTATCCGGGGAGCTGAGACATGGCGAATTAGTCTGTCTGGAACCCAAATCGGAGCGTCCGCGTCCTGTGGAAAAACACAAGCATACCCTCGCCCATTGGTTAATAAGGGGTCAGGACCTTTCCATTGTCCGGAAAGAAGGTCCCTCCATTTTACTAATGGTTTTGCATTCAATTGCTCTGGGCACCAATGGCGAAGCATTGCAGTGTTTCCGGATGAATCAGCATTTAAGTTATTTATTACGAAAAGAGCATGTTGCAAAATCTGATGGGGGGGAACTATATTTAAATTCCCCTTCTTTTAGTTTTTGAATATGGATTTTCAGTGTTTGATGTGCTCTTTCCACAATGGCTTGTCCTTGTGGGTTATAAGGGATGCCGGTGTTATGTTTAATTTGAAATCTTGTACAGAATTGCTGAAAAGATTTAGAAGTGTAAGCAGGAGCATTATCAGTTTTTAAAGCTTTTGGCAAGCCCAGATAGGAAAAGCATGTAAAAAGATGTTGTATTACATCTTTAACTGCTTCCCCTGTACGAGCAGTGGCAATAATAACATGAGAGAAGGTATCTACAGTTACATGAACAAAAGACAGTTTTCCAAATGAAGAGACATGGGTTACATCCATTTGCCAGAGTGCATTAGGTTTGAGACCGCGAGGGTTAACTCCCAGAGGCAAAGCATTCACGGTAGTAGGACAATGTGAACAAGAACGAACAATCTCTCGGGCAGATTCTCGAGGAATTTGAAACTGGTATCGTAAGGCAGTGGCATTTTGGTGATGAAGTGAGTGAGAAGCTCGAGCTTCTTCAAAAACAGAAGCCACTGAAATCCTGGTTAACGAATCTGCCAATTCATTGAGAGCATTTAAAGGGCCAGGCAGGCCGGAATGAGCCCGAATGTGGCCGATAAAGAACGCCCGATTTCTTTTCCATATTTGCTGCTGCAGTTTAGTTAACAAATGGAAGATAGCAGTTTTGTTTTCAGGCAAAACTGCAGTCTCAATGTGTGGAAACAGCCTGACCACATACTGAGAGTCAGAATAAAGGTTAAATTCTTTCTCCGCAAACATAACAAAGGCCTCAATAACAGCTGTGATTTCAGCCCTTTGAGCTGAAGTTTCTTGTGTTTCCAAAAGTTTTTGATGATCTCTTGTGACTATAGAGGCTCTACCGTTAGCCGATCCATCAGTAAAGACTACCTGAGCATCTGAAATAGGGAACTGTTTACACCGGACAGGAAAAATAACTGGATGGTTAGACATAAAATTTAGTAAAACATGCGAGGGTAAATGATGCAAAATTTGACCACAGTAATTCCCTATGGCAATCTGCCAGTCTTCATCAAACATTAAAAGAGCATCAAGCTGCTCCTTATTATATGGAATTACAATCTCTGATGGCTCTTTACCAAACAATTCAATGCTCCGCTTCCTTCCTTTTAGCATTAATGTGGCAATTAAACCAGGATAAGAAGCCACGACTTTTTTAGCTTGGGTAGGAAGATGGATCCATTCTAAAGGGCCGCGTTGCCACAGAACTCCCGTAGGCGCCGTTGGAGTAGCTAGGCAAAGGAACTGCCACGTCATCGTCAAATCAATTCTTTTTACATAGCTATTTGATAAGGCTGCTTCTACTTTGCCTAGGGCTTCTTGAGCCTCAGCTGTTAATTGTCTTTTTGAGGTTGGATCAGGATCCCCGCGTAAAGTGTTAAAAAGAGGTTTTAATTCGGCAGTGGTTAATTTTAAATATGGTCTAATCCAATTAATATCACCTAAGAGTTTTTGATAATCATTTAAAGTAATAAGATGGTCTTTTCTCAATTGCAGCGGGGTATGAGTCACCGTTTCCGAATTTATGACTCTTCCTAAGTAAGTTATGGGCGGATTGATTTGAATTTTTTCTGGGGCAATTTTTAGGCCTCTGTCTGTCAATGCCTGGGTCAGGTCCTGGAGCACAGTCTGCAGGTGAACTCTATCAGGATGAGCTATTAAAATATCATCCATATAGTGAATCATATACACGTGTTCATATTTAGCCCTAGTATCTTCTAGAGCGGCATTAACAAATTTTTGGCATAAAGTAGGGCTATTTTTCATTCCCTGAGGCAGAACCTTCCACTGAAACCGTAAATAAGGCTGTTTAAGATTTTCTGATGGCAGACTAAAGGCAAATCGCTTTTTATCCTCAGGATTTAAGGGAATAGTGAAAAAACAATCTTGTAAATCAATAACAATTATATTATATCCCTCTGGAACGGCTACTGGGGAAGGGAGCCCAGGCTGTAAGGCCCCCATGTCCTCCATGGTGGCATTAATAGCTCTCAAATCCTGTAAAAGTCGCCATTTACCAGATTTTTTCTTAATGACAAAAATAGGAGTGTTCCAGGGGCTATTGGAGGGCTCAATATGTCCCAATTCTAATTGTTCAAAGATTAATGCTTTAGCTGCCAATAATTTTTCCTTATGCAGAGGCCACTGTTCTACCCACACCGGATCTTGAGATTTCCATGTGATGGGGTCGGCAGCAAAAACAATGGCCTCAATTATAAATTTGGATATCCCAATCCAGCACGTAGCTTGCGAGGAGTTGGGCAAATTGGCTCAATTATTCCTGTCTGTTGTTTACCCAATCCTTTTGATGGATCATAGCCCATCTGCAACATCTGAGAGGTCACTTTATCATCAGGGCTAAAAAGTAACACTCCCATTTGAGATAGCACGTCCCTCCCCCACAGGGTAAGGGGGAGCGAAGGAACGACATAAGGTTGGAAAGTTCCACGGGTATCCTCAAATTGCCAATCTAAAATTTTTGCACTTTTGGCTATTGTGGGGGCTCTTCCTATCCCCACCAAGTTATTTTCAGTAGTATGTGTGGGCCAGGAGCTGGGCCAGTCTTTTCCTGAAATGCAAGAAACATCTGCTCCTGTGTCTAATAACCCCACAATAGACTTGCCATTAATCAGGATAGTCTTCATAGGACGTTTCTGAGTAATTTCTGTTATCCAAAAAACCATATCACTAGACCCAAATCCTTTATCCTGCCTTTCATTTTGAGTAGCTGTGCGCCCAATTGCAGTGTGGTAAGGCAAAAGCAAAAGTTGGGCTATTCTTTGTCCCTGATGTATTTGGAAAGTTTTAGTTGGGGGTGAAATCATTATCTGGATTTCTCCTGTATAATCTGAGTCAATTACTCCAGGGATGATTGTGAGACCTTGCATAGCTAAGGAACTTCTGCCTAGTATAATTCCTACTAAACCTGTTGGTAATGGGCCTTTAACTCCTGTAGGTATTTTTACAGTGGGGCTATCTGGTGTTAATATTGCTGAGGTGGTGGAACTGAGGTCCAGTCCTGCGCTGCCTGGGGTTGCTCTGATGAGTTCTGCGATGGGACGAAGGGAATGAATGGGTTCAGTGAGGCTGCCCCAATTGTTGTCGGGGCCTGAGGCTGGCCCCTCAATCCGTTTCCCGACTGCTGGTCGGGGCCCAAAAAGGCTCCATTTCTATGGAATTGTGACCTACATTCTTTTGCCCAGTGATATCCTTTTTGACAACGAGGGCAGAGAGATCTAGGGAGATTAGTAGGCACAGCCGGGGAGGGAGAATTCGGCAGAGAAGAACCGGCTGCTTTTTGGGGACAAGCTCGCATAAGGTGCCCTTCCCGTCCGCAAGAGAAGCAGGCCTTGGATAAACCAATATTCTGGCCTGGACTACTGGAATGACTCTTTGACGGGTTATTTCTATTTGTAAAAAAGGACTGTACTGCCTGCTGGTAAGAATTTCCCTTTATGGCTGCAGCTATGGCAACGCCCTGCATCATCGCTGGTCCTACATCTGCACATTGCCTGATATAATCTATTATTTCCCCAGTTTTTTTAATAGGACGTAAAATGGCCTGGCAGGTAGAATTAGCATTTTCAAATGCCAGTTGTTTTATCAATATACTAGCTGCCTCAGTGTTGGAAATTACTCTGTTGACTGCCTCTGCAAGTCTTGATATAAAGTCTTCATATGGCTCTTCTGGTTTTTGTTTAACATTTGAGAAGGAAGAGGTAGATTCTTTCCCTTCAGGCAACAAACGCCAAGCCCCAAGGGCGCAGGCGGTTACTTGATCTAAAGTGGTTTTATCTAATCCCATTTGATCTCTAAGTGTTCCAAAATCATTAGTCCCTGCCAACATATTTTTTATAATATATCTTGGGCCATATTTTTGGTTAGCATCAGCCTGTTTTTGGGCTAGATCTTCATATTCAGTTCTCCAAAGTACATATTGACCTCCAGACAGACAAGCTTTAGCGACTGTCTTCCAGTCATGGGGTGTCATCCATCTGCCCGCTAAAGCTTCCACCAATGATACAGTGTACGGGGCTTTAGGCCCATACAAAGCACAAGCCTGTTTGAGTTCTTTAATCATTTTCATTGGAATGGGTTCCCAGTGGGGGGGCTGTTCTCCCACCACTTCCACCAAATATTATGGGGAAACAAGCCTCAAGGTGGGGATCAAGTTCATCATCTGGGCTAGAGAAAACTCTTCTTCGGGGAGCTTCTAGTGGAGGCCCCTCACCCTTATAGGGAGGGGGGGCAAGGGGTGTCCTATGTCACTTTCTTCGTACTTTGGGAATTTTTTATCCGTTCTGTGTTTAGGTCTTACGGATGTTTTATCTGGGGAATCTGGCCTTAAACTCTCAGGTGCATATAATCTGATGGGGGACATTTGTCTTGAGCCTCTGGAAGCAGAAGGCTTAATTAAGGAAATTTCTCTTGAATTTGTGGAAGCAGGTGGTCTGGTTGGGGAAGTTTTTATTAAGCTCTTTGGAGCAGATAATCTAATTGGAGAAGTTTCTCTTAAACTCCTTGGAGCATCTTTATTTAATAAAGACCAGTCCTCATCAGAATGATCTTGACTTACTTCCTCTTCCAAATCTTCCTCATCTGAAAGCTGCTCTTTTTTGTCATCTCTATCTATTACCTTTTCTTGGGCAGTCATTGCAGCTATCATTTGACTCAACTGCCGATAGTTAGGTGTAGCCTCCTTTTCATCACTCTCCTCTTCGATAGATACCTTTTTCTCTGCACTTTCCTCTTTAAGATGTACCTTTTCAGATTCAGGGGCAGGGTCTAGAGCGTCCCTAATTATATTCCATAAGGAAAAGGCGTCAGTAGGCACCTTTTGTGAGCCATGTTCAGCATGGTAAGTTTTTAGTTGTTTTCCTACTCTCTCCCAGGTGTCTAAGTTAACAGTGCCTTCTTCTGGAAACCAGGGACACTGTTCTTGTACAAAGGAAAAAAATGAATGAATATTGGATTTTTTAACTTTAATTCCTCGTTTAGTTAGTAACTGCAAGATTACTCCTGTAAAAAGCTGTCTTTCTTTTGATTCACTGTTACCCATGTCAGAAAATTAAGTCTTATAGAAAAGTCTACCTCAACAAAAAGGTTTTACCTTTGGCGAGGGGGGTTTTGTTTTCAACCATAAGATAGCAGGTTTCTTTTCAACCTCTAGAGCACCAGGTTTCTCTTAAACCCTTGAACACTTCCCACTCCTCCTCACCCTGTCTATCCTACAGGGGGGTCCGCGGCACCCTGAGTGGGGTCCTAGCCGTCCCGAACACTCAACACTGGGGGAGTACCCGAAAGTACTCCGGGGGGAGTGATTAAGTCACTCCGGGGGGGAGCAACAGAGAGTGCTCCGGGGGGAGCAACAGAGAGTGCTCCGGGGGGAGCTACAGAGAGTGCTCCGGGGGGAGCTTTTGCTCCGAGGAACCTACCTTCGAATAGCCTGTTCCGGGCGCCACTTGCCGGGGTCCAGCCCCGGTGGATCCAGGGAATTCGAAGGGTGGACGGCGTTGGCGTGGAAAGACTTGTTTATTTATTAATATAAGATTAGATTAAGAAACTGTAGTGCAGTAGGAAGATTAAGTGGAGAAAGAGGGCTGAATAGCTTGGTTTACGCGGAAGACCAATAAAATTCCAGACAAGGAATTTGCACCATCTACGTTGGGCCACCGGTGCCCGCTTGAATATCTAAGGGTGCCTCGCCTTAAGCTCCCTTTCTCGCGGATCTTAATAACCAGGGCAAATAAGTAGACCTGGCGAGCCTCCGCGCCCCAGATGGAAATTCAGCCTGAAATTAAAGTAAAGAGCAGAGGGAAGAAAAGGGAGAGAAAAAGAGAGAGAGAGAGAGACAGGGGGGGAGCCAGATTCCCAAGAAACCAGGCCGAGACTAGTCCGAGAAACTGGTCTGAGAATCTGGTCCCGTCCTTTATTGTTCAGAAGGCCTTTTATACTTTTGATAAAACATGGAGATCAATGGGTAACACAAAGTTATGCAGCGTTAGCAGTCCAGACTCTTATCAAAACCAGGCTTTTCTCTCTGCATACCTAATTGTATACACAAGTCTTAGGTAATTTACATCATCTTCCAACCAAAAGGGCCAATTAACATTTTACAGCCTTTTTTCTGATAAGGGTTTGTCAACCACAAGACTTATTTGTGTTGATCTTCCCAAGGTCTGGTGCCACTCTCGGAAAGCACTAAAGAAAGTTACATTCTTAGACAGCAAGGATACAGCAACTTATAACAAGTAGAGGGAGTGCAGTGATTTATAGCAAAAGAGAAGCAATTAACTCAAAAGTCTAGTGTTGCTAACATCAAAACTACTATGTATCTTTTTCTACATCCTGCTTACATTAACATCCTTCCAGGTGCCTAAAAGATAAAGAATAAGGAGGTCTGGCAGCAATCCTTGAGTCAACAGTGAAAACCCTCTACCAATATAATTTTTAACTCTTTAGAAAAGGCTCTGTATCTTTAAGATGCTTTTAAGCTTTGTGCCTCCCGCGGTTGGGGGGCTGTAAGCAATTCACAAGCTGTAAGCTTTGTGCCTCTCGCGGTTGGGGGGCTGTAAGCAATTCACAAGCTGTAAGAGGTCTGGGGAACCTGTTAGGCAGACTAGAGAGCTATCAGAGGGGTTTAACTGAAACATCCCTTTCAAATGCAGAAGACTAAAACCCTGAATTGACTTTTTTCCAGAGAATATCAGAAAAGTGGAAAAGCAGAGCACAAAAGCCAGCAGATTTTTGCTGGGGTACATGCTTAGGAATATCCAGAGGGGTCCCTGAAGTCTGAGCACGCCTTGCGTATGTCAGCTTCCTTCCTCATGACCTTGTCACGGGCGGGATTCCTCACACTGGCTTCCGGCAGGGTATGGTGGTGAACTTCTTGAGTTGCAGCAAGGCTGTGAAAGACCCTTTCGAAGTTCCAGAGGTAAGGTGTCATTAGTCTCCAGACGCCTCATCGGAAATAGGCCTCATCTCGCCTGGAAGGGAGAACTTCCTGGATTTTCTCGAGTTGCGGCAGGTGTTCTCGAGTTACGACGGGGACCTCAGGGAACCGCCCTGGTGGCCTCAGGAGAGGCCAGTCCCTATGCGAGTTGCTAGGGGGCCTCTCGGGATTCCTCTCCCGTCGATACCGGGGCCAAAAACCTTGTGTGGAGTCAGGGCCGGAACCGAGGATTCCTCTCAGGGGCTGACATGGATCTTTGGGTACTTCTGGAGTCTCCCCAGGGGAGTCAGGCCTCGTCTCGAGTGGGGGCATGCACGTGCACTTTCCTTCCAGGCTGTAGCAGCAATGTCACGCTACCTGTCGCGTGGATCAAATGATCTGTGGTTTTCCCTCGAGGCTTTCCCACAGGGCTGTCCCACGTGCCACCGTGGTGTGAGTCGATCCTCGGCGTGAAAGATGAGCCAGTGCAGGGCAAAGAGGTTCCTCTGGAATGGACTGAGACATCTGGGGGACTCTTGGAATGGTGGTACGACCATGGAGTTCCTCTCGCCTTTCCTGTTGAGAGTGCCTCCACTTGAGATGCGACGGGAACGCCGGGAATATTTTCCCGTTGAAAGCAGGGAAAGGATCCCTCATCTCGAGCTACGAGGGGGAAACGGGGCTCCTCTGGATGTGGGCGGGAACATCGTGCTTTCTCTCGAGTGGAGACGGGTATGGCGGTGAACTTCTTGAGTTGCAGCAAGGGTGTGAAAGACCCTTTCGAAGTTCCAGAGGTTAGGTGTCATTAGTCTCCAGACGCCTCATCGGAAATAGGCCTCATCTCGCCTGGAAGGGAGAACTTCCTTGATTTTCTCGAGTTGCGGCAGGTGTTCTCGAGTTACGACGGGGACCTCAGGGACCCGCCCTGTTGGCCTCAGGAGAGGCCAGTCCCTATGCGTGTTGCTAGGGGGCCCCTCGGGATTCCTCTCCCGTCGATACCGGGGCCAAAAACCTTGTGTGGAGACAGGGCTGGAACCGAGGATTCCTCTCAGGGACTGATATGGATCTTTGGGTACTTCTGGAGTCTCGCCAGGGGAGACAGGCCTAGTCTCGTGTGGGGGCATGCACGTGCACTTTCCTTCCAGGCTGTAGCAGCAATGTCACGCTTCACGTCGCGTGGATCAAAGTATCTGCGGGTTTCCCTCGAGGCTTTCCCTCGAGGCTTTCCCACAGGGCTGTCCCACGTGACACCGTGGTGTGAGTCGATTCTCGGCGTGAAAAATGAGCCAGTGCAGGGCAAAGAGGTTCCTCTGGAATGGACTGAGACATCTGGGGGACTCTTGGAATGGTGGTACGACCATGGAGTTCCTCTCGCCTTTCCTGTTGAGAGTGCCTCCTCTTGAGATGCGACGGGAACGCCGGGAATTCTTTCCCGTTGAAAGGAGGGAAAGGATCCCTCATCTCGAGCTACGAGGGGGAAACGGGGCTCCTCTGGATGTGGGCGGGACCATCGTGCTTCCTCTCGAGTGGAGACGGGTATGGCGGTGAACTTCTTGAGTTGCAGAAAGGGTGTGAAAGACCCTTTCGAAGTTCCAGAGGTTAGGTGTCATTAGTCTCCAGACGCCTCATCGGAAATAGGCCTCATCTCGCCTGGAAGGGAGAACTTCCTGGATTTTCTCGAGTTGCGGCAGGTGTTCTCGAGTTACGACGGGGACCTCAGGGACCCGCCCTGGTGGCCTCAGGAGAGGCCAGTCCCCATGCGAGTTGCTAGGGGGCCTCTCGGGATTCCTCTCCCGTCGATACCGGGGCCAAAAAGCTTGTGTGGAGTCAGGGCCGGAACCGAGGATTCCTCTCAGGGGCTGACATGGATCTTTGGGTACTTGTGGAGTCTCCCCAGGGGAGTCAGGCCTCGTCTCGAGTGGGGGCATGCACGTGCGCTTTCCTTCCAGGCTGTAGCAGCAATGTCACGCTTCCCGTCGCGTGGATCAAAGGATCTGTGGTTTTCCCTCGAGGCTTTCCCTCGAGGCTTTCCCACAGGGCTGTCCCACGTTCCACCGTGGTGTGAGTCGATCCTCGGCGTGAAAGATGAGCCAGTGCAGGGCAAAGAGGTTCCTCTGGAATGGACTGAGACATCTGGGGGACTCTTGGAATGGTGGTACGACCATGGAGTTCCTCTCGCCTTTCCTGTTGAGAGTGCCTCCTCTTGAGATGCGACGGGAACGCCGGGAATTCTTTCCCGTTGAAAGCAGGAAAAGGATCCCTCATCTCGAGCTACGAGGGGGAAACGGGGCTCCTCTGGATGTGGGCGGGACCATCGTGCTTCCTCTCGAGTGGAGACGGGTATGGCGGTGAACTTCTTGAGTTGCAGCAAGGGTGTGAAAAACCCTTTCGAAGTTCCAGAGGTTAGGTGTCATTAGTCTCCAGACGCCTCATCGGAAATAGGCCTCATCTCGCCTGGAAGGGAGAACTTCCTGGATTTTCTCGAGTTGCGGCAGGTGTTCTCGAGTTACGACGGGGACCTCAGGGACCCGCCCTGGTGGCCTCAGGAGAGGCCAGTCCCCATGCGAGTTGCTAGGGGGCCTCTCGGGATTCCTCTCCCGTCGATACCGGGGCCAAAAACCTTGTGTGGAGTCAGGGCCGGAACCGAGGATTCCTCTCAGGGGCTGACATGGATCTTTGGGTACTTCTGGAGTCTCCCCAGGGGAGTCAGGCCTCGTCTCGAGTGGGGGCATGCACGTGCACTTTCCTTCCAGGCTGTAGCAGCAATGTCACGCTTCCCGTCGCGTGGATCAAAGGATCTGTGGTTTTCCCTCGAGGCTTTCCCACAGGGCTGTCCCACGTGCCACCGTGGTGTGAGTCGATCCTCGGCGTGAAAGATAAGCCAGTGCAGGGCAAAGAGGTTCCTCTGGAATGGACTGAGACATCTGGGGGACTCTTGGAATGGTGGTACGACCATGGAGTTCCTCTCGCCTTTCCTGTTGAGAGTGCCTCCTCTTGAGTTGCGACGGGAACGCCGGGAATTCTTTCCCGTTGAAAGCAGGGAAAGGATCCCTCATCTCGAGCTACGAGGGGGAAACGGGGCTCCTCTGGATGTGGGCGGGACCATCGTGCTTCCTCTCTAGTGGAGACGGGTATGGCGGTGAACTTCTTGAGTTGCAGCAAGGGTGTGAAAGACCCTTTCGAAGTTCCAGAGGTTAGGTGTCATTAGTCTCCAGAGGCCTCATCGGAAATAGGCCTCATCTCGCCTGGAAGGGAGAACTTCCTGGATTTTCTCGAGTTGCGGCAGGTGTTCTCGAGTTACGACGGGGATCTCAGGGACCCGCCCTGGTGGCCTCAGGAGAGGCCAGTCCCCATGCGAGTTGTTAGGGGGCCTCTCGGGATTCCTCTCCCGTCGATACCGGGGCCAAAAACCTTGTATGGAGTCAGGGCCGGAACCGAGGATTCCTCTCAGGGGCTGACATGGATCTTTGGGTACTTCTGGAGTCTCCCCAGGGGAGTCAGGCCTCGTCTCGAGTGGGGGCATGCACGTGCGCTTTCCTTCCAGGCTGTAGCAGCAATATCACGCTTCCCGTCGCGTGGATCAAAGGATCTGTAGTTTTCCCTCGAGGCTTTCCCTCGAGGCTTTCCCACAGGGCTGTCCCACGTGCCACCGTGTTGTGAGTCGATCCTCGGCGTGAAAGATGAGCCAGTGCAGGGCAAAGAGGTTCCTCTGGAATGGACTGAGACATCTGGGGGACTCTTGGAATGGTGGTACGACCATGGAGTTCCTCTCGCCTTTCCTGTTGAGAGTGCCTCCTCTTGAGATGCGACGGGAACGCCCGGAATACTTTCCCGTTGAAAGCAGGGAAAGGATCCCTCATCTCGAGCTACGAGGGGGAAACGGGGCTCCTCTGGATGTGGGCGGGACCATCGTGCTTCCTCTCGAGTGGAGACGGGTATGGCGGTGAACTTCTTGAGTTGCAGCAAGGGTGTGAAAGACCCTTTCGAAGTTCCAGAGGTTTGGTGTCATTAGTCTCCAGAGGCCTCATCGGAAATAGGCCTCATCTCGCCTGGAAGGGAGAACTTCCTGGATTTTCTCGAGTTGCGGCAGGTGTTCTCGAGGACGACGGGGACCACAGGGACCCGCCCTGGTGGCCTCAGGAGAGGCCAGTCCCCATGCGAGTTGCTAGGGGGCCTCTCGGGATTACTCTCCCATCGATACCGGGGCCAAAAAGCTTGTGTGGAGTCAGGGCCGGAACCGAGGATTCCTCTCAGGGGCTGACATGGATCTTTGGGTACTTCTGGAGTCTCCCCAGGGGAGTCAGGCCTCGTCTCGAGTGGGGGCATGCACGTGCGCTTTCCTTCCAGGCTGTAGCAGCAATGTCACGCTTCCCGTCGCGTGGATCAAAGGATCTGTGGTTTTCCCTCGAGGCTTTCCCTCGAGGCTTTCCCACAGGGCTGTCCCACGTGCCACCGTGTTGTGAGTCGTTCCTCGGCGTGAAAGATGAGCCAGTGCAGGGCAAAGAGGTTCCTCTGGAATGGACTGAGACATCTGGGGGACTCTTGGAATGGTGGTACGACCATGGAGTTCCTCTCGCCTTTCCTGTTGAGAGTGCCTCCTCTTGAGATGCGACGGGAACGCCGGGAATTCTTTCCCGTTGAAAGCAGGGAAAGGATCCCTCATCTCGAGCTCCGAGGGGGAAACGGGGCTCCTCTGGATGTGGGCGGGACCATCGTGCTTCCTCTCGAGTGGAGACGGGTATGGCGGTGAACTTCTTGAGTTGCAGCAAGGGTGTGAAAGACCCTTTCGAAGTTCCAGAGGTTTGGTGTCATTAGTCTCCAGAGGCCTCATCGGAAATAGGCCTCATCTCGCCTGGAAGGGAGAACTTCCTGGATTTTCTCGAGTTGCGGCTGGTGTTCTCGAATTACGACGGGGACCTCAGGGACCCGCCCTGGTGGCCTCCGGAGAGGCCAGTCCCATGCGAGTTGCTAGGGGGCCTCTCGGGATTCCTCTCCCGTCGATACCGGGGCCAAAAACCTTGTGTGGAGTCAGGGCCGGAACCGAGGATTCCTCTCAGGGGCTGACATGGATCTTTGGGTACTTCTGGAGTCACCCCAGTGGAGTCAGGCCTCGTCTCGAGTAGGGGCATGCACCTGCGCTTTCCTTTCAGGCTGTAGCAGCAATGTCACGCTTCCCGTCACGTGGATCAAAGGATCTGTGGTTTTCCCTCGAGGCTTTCCCTCGAGGCTTTCCCACAGGGCTGTCCCACGTGCCACCGTGGTGTGAGTCGATCCTCGGCGTGAAAGATGAGCCAGTGCAGGGCAAAGAGGTTCCTCTGGAATGGACTGAGACATCTGGGGGACTCTTGGAATGGTGGTACGACCATGGAGTTCCTCTCGCCTTTCCTGTTGAGAGTGCCTCCTCTTGAGATGCGACGGGAACGCCGGGAATTCTTTCCCGTTGAAAGCAGGGAAAGGATCCCTCATCTCGAGCTACGAGGGGGAAACGGGGCTCCTCTGGATGTGGGCGGGACCATCGTGCTTCCTCTCTAGTGGAGACGGGTATGGCGGTGAACTTCTTGAGTTGCAGCAAGGGTGTGAAAGACCCTTTCGAAGTTCCAGAGGTTAGGTGTCATTAGTCTCCAGAGGCCTCATCGGAAATAGGCCTCATCTCGCCTGGAAGGGAGAACTTCCTGGATTTTCTCGAGTTGCGGCAGGTGTTCTCGAGTTACGACGGGGACCTCAGGGACCCGCCCTGGTGGCCTCAGGAGAGGCCAGTCCCTAGGCGAGTTGCTAGGGGGCCTCTCGGGATTCCTCTCCCGTTGATACCGGGGCCAAAAACCTTGTGTGGAGTCAAGGCCGGAACCGAGGATTCCTCTCAGGGGCTGACATGGATCTTTGGGTACTTGTGGAGTCTCCCCAGGGGAGTCAGGCCTCGTCTCGAGTGGGGGCATGCACGTGCGCTTTCCTTCCAGGCTGTAGCAGCAATGTCACGCTTCCCGTGGCGTGGATCAAAGGATCTGTGGTTTTCCCTCGAGGCTTTCCCTCGAGCCTTTCCCACAGGGCTGTCCCACGTGCCACCGTGCTGTGAGTCGATCCTCGGCGTGAAAGATGAGCCAGTGCAGGGCAAAGAGGTTCCTCTGAAATGGACTGAGACATCTGGGGGACTCTTGGAATGGTGGTACGACCATGGAGTTCCTCTCGCCTTTCCTGTTGAGAGTGCCTCCTCTTGAGATGCGACGGGAACGCCGGGAATTCTTTCCCGTTGAAAGCAGGGAAAGGATCCCACATCTCGAGCTACGAGGGGAAAACGGGGCTTCTCTGGATGTGGGCGGGACCATCGTGCTTCCTCTCGAGTGGAGACGGGTATGGCGGTGAACTTCTTGAGTTGCACCAAGGGTGTGAAAGACCCTTTCGAAGTTCAAGAGGTTTGGTGTCATTAGTCTCCAGAGGCCTCATCGGAAATAGGCCTCATCTCGCCTGGAAGGGAGAACTTCCTGGATTTTCTCGAGTTGCGGCAGGTGTTCTCGAGTTACGACGGGGACCTCAGGGACCCGCCCTGGTGGCCTCCGGAGAGGCCAGTCCCCATGTGAGTTGCTAGGGGGCCTCTCGGGATTCCTCTCCCGTCGATACCGGGGCCAAAAACCTTGTGTGGAGTCAGGGCCGGAACCGAGGATTCCTCTAAGGGGCTGACATGGATCTTTGGGTACTTCTGGAGTCTCCCCAGTGGAATCAGACCCCGTCTCGAGTGGGGGCATGCACGGGCGCTTTCCTTCCAGGCTGTAGCAGCAATGTCACGCTTCCCGTCGCGTGGATCAAAGGATCTGTGGTTTTCCCTCGAGGCTTTCCCTCGAGGCTTTCCCACAGGGCTGTCCCACGTGCCACCGTGGTGTGAGTCGATCCTCGGCGTGAAAGATGAGCCAGTGCAGGGCAAAGAGGTTCCTCTGGAATGGACTGAGACATCTGGGGGACTCTTGGAATGGTGGTACGACCATGGAGATCCTCTCGCCTTTCCTGTTGAGAGTGCCTCCTCTTGAGATGCGACGGGAACGCCGGGAATTCTTTCCCGTTGAAAGCAGGGAAAGGATCCCTCATCTCGAGCACCGAGGGGAAAACGGGGCTCCTCTGGATGTGGGCGGGACCATCGTGCTTCCTCTCGAGTGGAGACGGGTATGGCGGAGAACTTCTTGAGTTGCAGCAAGGGTGTGAAAGACCCTTTCAAAGTTCCAGAAGTTAGGTGTCATTAGTCTCCAGACGCCTCATCGGAAATAGGCCTCATCTCGCCTGGAAGGGAGAACTTCCTGGATTTTCTCGAGTTGCGGCAGGTGTTCTTAAGTTACGACGGGGAACTCAGGGACCCGCCCTGGTGGCCTCAGGAGAGGCCAGTCCCCATGCGAGTTGCTAGGGGGCCTCTCGGGATTCCTCTCCCGTCGATACCGGGGCCAAAAACCTTGAGTGGAGTCAGGGCCGGAACCGAGGATTCCTCTCAGGGGCTGACATGGATCTTTGGGTACTTCTGGAGTCTCCCCAGGGGAGTCAGGCCTCGTCTCGAGTGGGGGCATGCACGTGCGATTTCCTTCCAGGCTGTAGCAGCAATGTCACGCTTCCCGTCACGTGGATCAAAGGATCTGTGGTTTTCCCTCGAGGCTTTCCCTCGAGGCTTTCCCACAGGGCTGTCCCACGTGCCACCGTGGTGTGAGTCGATCCTCGGCGTGAAAGATGAGCCAGTGCAGGGCAAAGAGTTTCCTCTGGAATGGACTGAGACATCTGGGGGACTCTTGGAATGGTGGTACGACCATGGAGTTCCTCTCGCCTTTCCTGTTGAGAGTGCCTCCTCTTGAGATGCGACGGGAATGCCGGGAATTCTTTCCCGTTTAAAGCAGGGAAAGGATCCCTCATCTCGAGCTACGAGGGGGAAACGGGGCTCCTCTGGATGTGGGCGGGACCATCGTGCTTCCTCTCGAGTGGAGTCGGGTATGGCGGTGAACTTCTTGAGTTGCAGCAAGGGTGTGAAAGACCCTTTCGAAGTTCCAGAGGTTAGGTGTCATTAGTCTCCAGACGCCTCATCGGAAATAGGCCTCATCTCGCCTGGAAGGGAGAACTTCCTGGATTTTCTCGAGTTGCGGCAGGTGTTCTCGAGTTACGACGGGGACCTCAGGGACCCGCCCTGGTGGCCTCAGGAGAGGCCAGTCCCCATGGGAGTTGCTAGGGGGCCTCTCGGGATTCCTCTCCCGTCGATACCGGGGCCAAAAACCTTGTGTGGATTCAGGGCCGGAACCGAGGATTCCTCTCAGGGGCTGACATGGATCTTTGGGTACTTCTGGAGTCTCCCCAGGGGAGTCAGGCCTCGTCTCGAGTGGGGGCATGCACGTGCACTTTCCTTCCAGGCTGTAGCAGCAATGTCACGTTTCCCGTCGCGTGGATCAAAGGATCTGTGGTTTTCCCTCGAGGCTTTCCCACAGGGCTGTCCCACGTGCCACCGTGGTGTGAGTCGATCCTCGGCGTGAAAGATGAGCCAGTGCAGGGCAAAGAGGTTCCTCTGGAATGGACTGAGACATCTGGGGGACTCTTGGAATGGTGGTACGACCATGGAGTTCCTCTCGCCTTTCCTGTTGAGAGTGCCTCCTCTTGAGATGCGACGGGAACGCCGGGAAATCTTTCCCGTTGAAACCAGGGAAAGGATCCCTCATCTCGAGCTACGAGGGGGAAACGGGGCTCCTCTGGATGTGGGCGGGACCATCGTGCTTCCTCTCGAGTGGAGACGGGTATGGCGGTGAACTTCTTGAGTTGCAGCAAGGGTGTGAAAGACCCTTTCGAAGTTCCAGAGGTTTGGTGTCATTAGTCTCCAGAGGCCTCATCGGAAATAGGCCTCATCTCGCCTGGAAGGGAGAACTTCCTGGATTTTCTCGAGTTGCGGCAGGTGTTCTCGAATTACGACGGGGACCTCAGGGACCCGCCCTGGTGGCCTCCGGAGAGGCCAGTCCCCATGCGAGTTGCTAGGGGGCCTCTCGGGATTCCTCTCCCGTTGATACCGGGGCCAAAAACCTTGTGTGGAGTCAGGGCCGGAACCGAGGATTCCTCTCAGGGGCTGACATGGATCTTTGGGTACTTCTGGAGTCTCCCCAGGGGAGTCAGGCCTCGTCTCGAGTGGGGGCATGCACGTGCGCTTTCCTTCCAGGCTGTAGCAGCAATGTCACGCTTCCCGTCGCGTGGATCAAAGGATCTGTGATTTTTCCTCGAGGCTTTCCCTCGAGGCTTTCCCACAGGGCTGTCCCACGTGCCACCGTGTTGTGAGTCGATCCTCGGCGTGAAAGATGAGCCAGTGCAGGGCAAAGAGGTTCCTCTGGAATGGACTGAGACATCTGGGGGACTCTTGGAATGGTGGTACGACCATGGAGTTCCTCCCGCCTTTCCTGTTGAGAGTGCCTCCTCTTGAGATGCGACGGGAACGCCGGGAATTCTTTCCCGTTGAAAGCAGGGAAAGGATCCCTCATCTCGAGCTACGAGGGGGAAACGGGGCTCCTCTGGATGTGGGCGGGACCATCGTGCTTCCTCTCGAGTGGAGACGGGTATGGCGGTGAACTTCTTGAGTTGCAGCAAGGGTGTGAAAGACCCTTTCGAAGTTCCAGAGGTTTGGTGTCATTAGTCTCCAGAGGCCTCATCGGAAATAGGCCTCATCTCGCCTGGAAGGGAGAACTTCCTGGATTTTCTCGAGTTGCGGCAGGTGTTCTCGAGTTACGACGGGGACCTCAGGGACCCGCCCTGGTGGCCTCAGGAGAGGCCAGTCCCCATGCGAGTTGCTAGGGGGTCTCTCGGGATTCCTATCCCGTCGATACCGGGGCCAAAAAGCTTGTGTGGAGTCAGGGCCGGAACCGAGGATTCTTCTCAGGGGCTGAAATGGATCTTTGGGTACTTCTGGAGTCTCCCCAGGGGAGTCAGGCCTCGTCTCGAGTGGGGGCATGCATGTGCGCTTTCCTTCCAGGCTGTTCCAGCAATGTCATGCTTCCCGTCGCGTGGATCAAAGGATCTGTGGTTTTCCCTCGAGGCTTTCCCTCGAGGCTTTCCCACAGGGCTGTCCCACGTGCCACCGTGTTGTGAGTCGATCCTCGGCGTGAAAGATGAGCCAGTGCAGGGCAAAGAGGTTCCTCTGAAATGGACTGAGACATCTGGGGGACTCTTGGAATGGTGGTACGACCATGGAGTTCCTCTCGCCTTTCCTGTTGAGAGTGCCTCCTCTTGAGATGCGACGGGAACGCCGGGAATTCTTTCCCGTTGAAAGCAGGGAAAGGATCCCTCATCTCGAGCTACGAGGGGGAAACGGGGCTCCTCTGGATGTGGGCGGGACCATCGTGCTTCCTCTCGAGTGGAGACGGGTATGGCGGAGAACTTCTTGAGTTGCACCAAGGGTGTGAAAGACCCTTTCGAAGTTCAAGAGGTTTGGTGTCATTAGTCTCCAGAGGCCTCATCGGAAATAGGCCTCATCTCGCCTGGAAGGGAGAACTTCCTGGATTTTCTCGAGTTGCGGCAGGTGTTCTCGAGTTACGACGGGGACCTCAGGGACCCGCCCTGGTGGCCTCAGGAGAGGCCAGTCCCTATGCGAGTTGCTAGGGGGCCTCTCGGGATTCCTCTCCCGTCGATACCGGGGCCAAAATCCTTGTGTGGAGTCAGGGCCGGAACCGAGGATTCCTCTCAGGGGCTGACATGGATCTTTGGGTACTTCTGGAGTCTCCCCAGGGGAGTCAGGCCTCGTCTCGAGTGGGGGCATGCACGTGCGCTTTCCTTCCAGGCTGTAGCAGCAATGTCACGCTTCCCGTCGCGTGGATCAAAGGATCTGTGGTTTTCCCTCGAGGCTTTCCCTCGAGGCTTTCCCACAGGGCTGTCCCACGTGCCACCGTGTTGTGAGTCGATCCTCGGCGTGAAAGATGAGCCAGTGCAGGGCAAAGAGGTTCCTCTGGAATGGACTGAGACATCTGGGGGACTCTTGGAATGGTGGTAAGACCATGGAGTTCCTCTCGCCTTTCCTGTTGAGAGTGCCTCCTCTTGAGATGCGACGGGAACGCCGGGAATTCTTTCCCGTTGAAACCAGGGAAAGGATCCCGCATCTCGAGCTACGAGGGGGAAACGGGGCTCCTCTGGATGTGGGCGGGACCATCGTGCTTCCTCTCGAGTGCAGACGGGTATGGCGGTGAACTTCTTGAGTTGCAGCAAGGGTGTGAAAGACCCTTTCGAAGTTCCAGAGGTTTGGTGTCATTAGTCTCCAGAGGCCTCATCGGAAATAGGCCTCATCTCGCCTGGAAGGGAGAACTTCCTGGATTTTCTCGAGTTGCGGCAGGTGTTCTCGAGTTACGACGGGGACCTCAGGGACCCGCCCTGGTGGCCTCAGGAGAGGCCAGTCCCCATGCGAGTTGCTAGGGGGCCTCTCGGGATTCCTCTCCCGTCGATACCGGGGCCAAAAACCTTGTTTGGAGTCAGGGCCGGAACCGAGGATTCCTCTCAGGGGCTGACATGGATCTTTGGGTACTTCTGGAGTCACCCCAGTGGAGTCAGGCCTCGTCTCGAGTAGGGGCATGCACGTGCGCTTTCCTTTCAGGCTGTAGCAGCAATGTCACGCTTCCCGTCACGTGGATGAAAGGATCTGTGGTTTTCCCTCGAGGCTTTCCCTCGAGGCTTTCCCACAGGGCTGTCCCACGTGCCACCGTGGTGTGAGTCGATCCTCGGCGTGAAAGATGAGCCAGTGCAGGGCAAAGAGGTTCCTCTGGAATGGACTGAGACATCTGGGGGACTCTTGGAATGGTGGTACGACCATGGAGTTCCTCTCGCCTTTCCTGTTGAGAGTGCCTCCTCTTGAGATGCGACGGGAACGCCGGGAATTCTTTCCCGTTGAAAGCAGGGAAAGGATCCCTCATCTCGAGCTACGAGGGGGAAACGGGGCTCCTCTGGATGTGGGCGGGACCATCGTGCTTCCTCTCTAGTGGAGACGGGTATGGCGGTGAACTTCTTGAGTTGCAGCAAGGGTGTGAAAGACCCTTTCGAAGTTCCAGAGGTTAGGTGTCATTAGTCTCCAGAGGCCTCATCGGAAATAGGCCTCATCTCGCCTGGAAGGGAGAACTTCCTGGATTTTCTCGAGTTGCGGCAGGTGTTCTCGAGTTACGACGGGGACCTCAGGGACCCGCCCTGGTGGCCTCAGGAGAGGCCAGTCCCTAGGCGAGATGCCAAGGGGCCTCTCGGGATTCCTCTCCCGTTGATACCGGGGCCAAAAACCTTGTGTGGAGTCAAGGCCGGAACCGAGGATTCCTCTCAGGGGCTGACATGGATCTTTGGGTACTTGTGGAGTCTCCCCAGGGGAGTCAGGCCTCGTCTCGAGTGGGGGCATGCACGTGCGCTTTCCTTCCAGGCTGTAGCAGCAATGTCACGCTTCCCGTCGCGTGGATCAAAGGATCTGTGGTTTTCCCTCGAGGCTTTCCCTCGAGCCTTTCCCACAGGGCTGTCCCACGTGCCACCGTGGTGTGAGTCGATCCTCGGCGTGAAAGATGAGCCAGTGCAGGGCAAAGAGGTTCCTCTGGAATGGACTGAGACATCTGGGGGACTCTTGGAATGGTGGTACGACCATGGAGTTCCTCTCGCCTTTCCTGTTGAGAGTGCCTCCTCTTGAGATGCGACGGGAACGCCGGGAATTCTTTCCCGTTGAAAGCAGGGAAAGGATCCCTCATCTCGAGCTAAGAGGGGGAAACGGGGCTCCTCTGGATGTGGGCGGGACCATCGTGCTTCCTCTCTAGTGGAGACGGGTATGGTGGTGAACTTCTTGAGTTGCAGCAAGGGTGTGAAAGACCCTTTCGAAGTTCCAGAGGTTAGGTGTCATTAGTCTCCAGACGCCTCATCGGAAATAGGCCTCATCTCGCCTGGAAGGGAGAACTTCCTGGATTTTCTCGAGTTGCGGCAGGTGTTCTCGAGTTACGACGGGGACCTCAGGGACCCGCCCTGGTGGCCTCAGGAGAGGCCAGTCCCTATGCGAGTTGCTAGGGGGCCTCTCGGGATTCCTCTCCCGTCGATACCGGGGACAAAATCCTTGTGTGGAGTCAGGGCCGGAACCGAGGATTCCTCTCAGGGGCTGACATGGATCTTTGGGTACTTCTGGAGTCTCCCCAGGGGAGTCAGGCCTCGTCTCGAGTGGGGGCATGCACGTTCACTTTCCTTCCAGGCTGTAGCAGCAATGTCACGCTTCCCGTCGCGTGGATCAAATGATGTGTGGTTTTCCCTCGAGGCTTTCCCACAGGGCTGTCCCACGTGCCACCGTGGTGTGAGTCGATCCTCGGCGTGAAAGATGAGCCAGTGCAGGGCAAAGAGGTTCCTCTGGAATGGACTGAGACATCTGGGGGACTCTTGGAATGGTGGTACGACCATGGAGTTCCTCTCGCCTTTCCTGTTGAGAGTGCCTCCTCTTGAGATGCGACGGGAACGCCGGGAATTTTTTGCCGTTGAAAGCAGGGAAAGGATCTCTCATCTCGAGCTACGAGGGGGAAACGGGGCTCCTCTGGATGTGGGCGGGACCATCGTGCTTCCTCTCGAGTGGAGACGGATATGGCGGTGAACTTCTTGAGTTGCAGCAAGGGTGTGAAAGACCCTTTCGAAGTTCCAGAGGTTAGGTGTCATTAGTCTCCAGAGGCCTCATCGGAAATAGGCCTCATCTCGCCTGGAAGGGAGAACTTCCTGGATTTTCTCGAGTTGCGGCAGGTGTTCTCGAGTTACGACGGGGACCTCAGGGACCCGCCCTGGTGGCCTCAGGAGAGGCCAGTCCCTAGGCGAGTTGCTAGGGGGCCTCTCGGGATTCCTCTCCCGTTGATACCGGGGCCAAAAACCTTGTGTGGAGTCAAGGCCGGAACCGAGGATTCCTCTCAGGGGCTGACATGGATCTTTGGGTACTTGTGGAGTCTCCCCAGGGGAGTCAGGCCTCGTCTCGAGTGGGGGCATGCACGTGCGCTTTCCTTCCAGGCTGTAGCAGCAATGTCACGCTTCCCGTCGCGTGGATCAAAGGATCTGTGGTTTTCCCTCGAGGCTTTCCCTCGAGGCTTTCCCACAGGGCTGTCCCACGTGCCACCGTGGTGTGAGTCGATCCTCGGCGTGAAAGATGAGCCAGTGCAGGGCAAAGAGGTTCCTCTGGAATGGACTGAGACATCTGGGGGACTCTTGGAATGGTGGTACGACCATGGAGTTCCTCTCGCCTTTCCTGTTGAGAGTGCCTCCTCTTGAGATGCGACGGGAACGCCGGGAATTCTTTCCCGTTGAAAGCAGGGAAAGGATCCCTCATCTCGAGCTACGAGGGGGAAACGGGGCTCCTCTGGATGTGGGCGGGACCATCGTGCTTCCTCTCGAGTGGAGACGGGTATGGCGGTGAACTTCTTGAGTTGCAGCAAGGGTGTGAAAGACCCTTTCGAAGTTCCAGAGGTTAGGTGTCATTAGTCTCCAGAGGCCTCATCGGAAATAGGCCTCATCTCGCCTGGAAGGGAGAACTTCCTGGATTTTCTCGAGTTGCGACAGGTGTTCTCGAGTTACGACGGGGACCTCAGGGACCCGCCCTGGTGGCCTCAGGAGAGGCCAGTCCCCATGCGAGGTGCTAGGGGGCCTCTCGGGATTCCTCTCCCGTCGATACCGGGGCCAAAAACCTTGTTTGGAGTCAGGGCCGGAACCGAGGATTCCTCTCAGGGGCTGACATGGATCTTTGGGTACTTCTGGAGTCACCCCAGTGGAGTCAGGCCTCGTCTCGAGTAGGGGCATGCACGTGCGCTTTCCTTTCAGGCTGTAGCAGCAATGTCACGCTTCCCGTCACGTGGATGAAAGGATCTGTGGTTTTCCCTCGAGGCTTTCCCTCGAGGCTTTCCCACAGGGCTGTCCCACGTGCCACCGTGGTGTGAGTCGATCCTCGGCGTGAAAGATGAGCCAGTGCAGGGCAAAGAGGTTCCTCTGGAATGGACTGAGACATCTGGGGGACTCTTGGAATGGTGGTACGACCATGGAGTTCCTCTCGCCTTTCCTGTTGAGAGTGCCTCCTCTTGAGATGCGACGGGAACGCCGGGAATTCTTTCCCGTTGAAAGCAGGGAAAGGATCCCTCATCTCGAGCTACGAGGGGGAAACGGGGCTCCTCTGGATGTGGGCGGGACCATCGTGCTTCCTCTCTAGTGGAGACGGGTATGGCGGTGAACTTCTTGAGTTGCAGCAAGGGTGTGAAAGACCCTTTCGAAGTTCCAGAGGTTAGGTGTCATTAGTCTCCAGAGGCCTCATCGGAAATAGGCCTCATCTCGCCTGGAAGGGAGAACTTCCTGGATTTTCTCGAGTTGCGGCAGGTGTTCTCGAGTTACGACGGGGACCTCAGGGACCCGCCCTGGTGGCCTCAGGAGAGGCCAGTCCCTAGGCGAGATGCCAAGGGGCCTCTCGGGATTCCTCTCCCGTTGATACCGGGGCCAAAAACCTTGTGTGGAGTCAAGGCCGGAACCGAGGATTCCTCTCAGGGGCTGACATGGATCTTTGGGTACTTGTGGAGTCTCCCCAGGGGAGTCAGGCCTCGTCTCGAGTGGGGGCATGCACGTGCGCTTTCCTTCCAGGCTGTAGCAGCAATGTCACGCTTCCCGTCGCGTGGATCAAAGGATCTGTGGTTTTCCCTCGAGGCTTTCCCTCGAGCCTTTCCCACAGGGCTGTCCCACGTGCCACCGTGGTGTGAGTCGATCCTCGGCGTGAAAGATGAGCCAGTGCAGGGCAAAGAGGTTCCTCTGGAATGGACTGAGACATCTGGGGGACTCTTGGAATGGTGGTACGACCATGGAGTTCCTCTCGCCTTTCCTGTTGAGAGTGCCTCCTCTTGAGATGCGACGGGAACGCCGGGAATTCTTTCCCGTTGAAAGCAGGGAAAGGATCCCTCATCTCGAGCTAAGAGGGGGAAACGGGGCTCCTCTGGATGTGGGCGGGACCATCGTGCTTCCTCTCTAGTGGAGACGGGTATGGCGGTGAACTTCTTGAGTTGCAGCAAGGGTGTGAAAGACCCTTTCGAAGTTCCAGAGGTTAGGTGTCATTAGTCTCCAGACGCCTCATCGGAAATAGGCCTCATCTCGCCTGGAAGGGAGAACTTCCTGGATTTTCTCGAGTTGCGGCAGGTGTTCTCGAGTTACGACGGGGACCTCAGGGACCCGCCCTGGTGGCCTCAGGAGAGGCCAGTCCCTATGCGAGTTGCTAGGGGGCCTCTCGGGATTCCTCTCCCGTCGATACCGGGGCCAAAATCCTTGTGTGGAGTCAGGGCCGGAACCGAGGATTCCTCTCAGGGGCTGACATGGATCTTTGGGTACTTCTGGAGTCTCCCCAGGGGAGTCAGGCCTCGTCTCGAGTGGGGGCATGCACGTTCACTTTCCTTCCAGGCTGTAGCAGCAATGTCACGCTTCCCGTCGCGTGGATCAAATGATGTGTGGTTTTCCCTCGAGGCTTTCCCACAGGGCTGTCCCACGTGCCACCGTGGTGTGAGTCGATCCTCGGCGTGAAAGATGAGCCAGTGCAGGGCAAAGAGGTTCCTCTGGAATGGACTGAGACATCTGGGGGACTCTTGGAATGGTGGTACGACCATGGAGTTCCTCTCGCCTTTCCTGTTGAGAGTGCCTCCTCTTGAGATGCGACGGGAACGCCGGGAATTTTTTGCCGTTGAAAGCAGGGAAAGGATCTCTCATCTCGAGCTACGAGGGGGAAACGGGGCTCCTCTGGATGTGGGCGGGACCATCGTGCTTCCTCTCGAGTGGAGACGGATATGGCGGTGAACTTCTTGAGTTGCAGCAAGGGTGTGAAAGACCCTTTCGAAGTTCCAGAGGTTAGGTGTCATTAGTCTCCAGAGGCCTCATCGGAAATAGGCCTCATCTCGCCTGGAAGGGAGAACTTCCTGGATTTTCTCGAGTTGCGGCAGGTGTTCTCGAGTTACGACGGGGACCTCAGGGACCCGCCCTGGTGGCCTCAGGAGAGGCCAGTCCCTAGGCGAGTTGCTAGGGGGCCTCTCGGGATTCCTCTCCCGTTGATACCGGGGCCAAAAACCTTGTGTGGAGTCAAGGCCGGAACCGAGGATTCCTCTCAGGGGCTGACATGGATCTTTGGGTACTTGTGGAGTCTCCCCAGGGGAGTCAGGCCTCGTCTCGAGTGGGGGCATGCACGTGCGCTTTCCTTCCAGGCTGTAGCAGCAATGTCACGCTTCCCGTCGCGTGGATCAAAGGATCTGTGGTTTTCCCTCGAGGCTTTCCCTCGAGGCTTTCCCACAGGGCTGTCCCACGTGCCACCGTGGTGTGAGTCGATCCTCGGCGTGAAAGATGAGCCAGTGCAGGGCAAAGAGGTTCCTCTGGAATGGACTGAGACATCTGGGGGACTCTTGGAATGGTGGTACGACCATGGAGTTCCTCTCGCCTTTCCTGTTGAGAGTGCCTCCTCTTGAGATGCGACGGGAACGCCGGGAATTCTTTCCCGTTGAAAGCAGGGAAAGGATCCCTCATCTCGAGCTACGAGGGGGAAACGGGGCTCCTCTGGATGTGGGCGGGACCATCGTGCTTCCTCTCGAGTGGAGACGGGTATGGCGGTGAACTTCTTGAGTTGCAGCAAGGGTGTGAAAGACCCATTCGAAGTTCCAGAGGTTAGGTGTCATTAGTCTCCAGAGGCCTCATCGGAAATAGGCCTCATCTCGCCTGGAAGGGAGAACTTCCTGGATTTTCTCGAGTTGCGACAGGTGTTCTCGAGTTACGACGGGGACCTCAGGGACCCGCCCTGGTGGCCTCAGGAGAGGCCAGTCCCCATGCGAGTTGCTAGGGGGCCTCTCGGGATTCCTCTCCCGTTGATACCGGGGCCAAAAACCTTGTGTGGAGTCAGGGCCGGAACCGAGGATTCCTCTCAGGGGCTGACATGGATCTTTGGGTACTTCTGGAGTCTCCCCAGGGGAGTCAGGCCTCGTCTCGAGTGGGGGCATGCACGTGCGCTTTCCTTCCAGGCTGTAGCAGCAATGTCACGCTTCCCGTCGCGTGGATCAAAGGATCTGTGATTTTTCCTCGAGGCTTTCCCTCGAGGCTTTCCCACAGGGCTGTCCCACGTGCCACCGTGTTGTGAGTCGATCCTCGGCGTGAAAGATGAGCCAGTGCAGGGCAAAGAGGTTCCTCTGGAATGGACTGAGACATCTGGGGGACTCTTGGAATGGTGGTACGACCATGGAGTTCCTCCCGCCTTTCCTGTTGAGAGTGCCTCCTCTTGAGATGCGACGGGAACGCCGGGAATTCTTTCCCGTTGAAAGCAGGGAAAGGATCCCTCATCTCGAGCTACGAGGGGGAAACGGGGCTCCTCTGGATGTGGGCGGGACCATCGTGCTTCCTCTCGAGTGGAGACGGGTATGGCGGTGAACTTCTTGAGTTGCAGCAAGGGTGTGAAAGACCCTTTCGAAGTTCCAGAGGTTTGGTGTCATTAGTCTCCAGAGGCCTCATCGGAAATAGGCCTCATCTCGCCTGGAAGGGAGAACTTCCTGGATTTTCTCGAGTTGCGGCAGGTGTTCTCGAGTTACGACGGGGACCTCAGGGACCCGCCCTGGTGGCCTCAGGAGAGGCCAGTCCCCATGCGAGTTGCTAGGGGGTCTCTCGGGATTCCTATCCCGTCGATACCGGGGCCAAAAAGCTTGTGTGGAGTCAGGGCCGGAACCGAGGATTCTTCTCAGGGGCTGAAATGGATCTTTGGGTACTTCTGGAGTCTCCCCAGGGGAGTCAGGCCTCGTCTCGAGTGGGGGCATGCATGTGCGCTTTCCTTCCAGGCTGTTCCAGCAATGTCATGCTTCCCGTCGCGTGGATCAAAGGATCTGTGGTTTTCCCTCGAGGCTTTCCCTCGAGGCTTTCCCACAGGGCTGTCCCACGTGCCACCGTGTTGTGAGTCGATCCTCGGCGTGAAAGATGAGCCAGTGCAGGGCAAAGAGGTTCCTCTGAAATGGACTGAGACATCTGGGGGACTCTTGGAATGGTGGTACGACCATGGAGTTCCTCTCGCCTTTCCTGTTGAGAGTGCCTCCTCTTGAGATGCGACGGGAACGCCGGGAATTCTTTCCCGTTGAAAGCAGGGAAAGGATCCCTCATCTCGAGCTACGAGGGGGAAACGGGGCTCCTCTGGATGTGGGCGGGACCATCGTGCTTCCTCTCGAGTGGAGACGGGTATGGCGGAGAACTTCTTGAGTTGCACCAAGGGTGTGAAAGACCCTTTCGAAGTTCAAGAGGTTTGGTGTCATTAGTCTCCAGAGGCCTCATCGGAAATAGGCCTCATCTCGCCTGGAAGGGAGAACTTCCTGGATTTTCTCGAGTTGCGGCAGGTGTTCTCGAGTTACGACGGGGACCTCAGGGACCCGCCCTGGTGGCCTCAGGAGAGGCCAGTCCCTATGCGAGTTGCTAGGGGGCCTCTCGGGATTCCTCTCCCGTCGATACCGGGGCCAAAATCCTTGTGTGGAGTCAGGGCCGGAACCGAGGATTCCTCTCAGGGGCTGACATGGATCTTTGGGTACTTCTGGAGTCTCCCCAGGGGAGTCAGGCCTCGTCTCGAGTGGGGGCATGCACGTGCGCTTTCCTTCCAGGCTGTAGCAGCAATGTCACGCTTCCCGTCGCGTGGATCAAAGGATCTGTGGTTTTCCCTCGAGGCTTTCCCTCGAGGCTTTCCCACAGGGCTGTCCCACGTGCCACCGTGTTGTGAGTCGATCCTCGGCGTGAAAGATGAGCCAGTGCAGGGCAAAGAGGTTCCTCTGGAATGGACTGAGACATCTGGGGGACTCTTGGAATGGTGGTAAGACCATGGAGTTCCTCTCGCCTTTCCTGTTGAGAGTGCCTCCTCTTGAGATGCGACGGGAACGCCGGGAATTCTTTCCCGTTGAAACCAGGGAAAGGATCCCGCATCTCGAGCTACGAGGGGGAAACGGGGCTCCTCTGGATGTGGGCGGGACCATCGTGCTTCCTCTCGAGTGCAGACGGGTATGGCGGTGAACTTCTTGAGTTGCAGCAAGGGTGTGAAAGACCCTTTCGAAGTTCCAGAGGTTTGGTGTCATTAGTCTCCAGAGGCCTCATCGGAAATAGGCCTCATCTCGCCTGGAAGGGAGAACTTCCTGGATTTTCTCGAGTTGCGGCAGGTGTTCTCGAGTTACGACGGGGACCTCAGGGACCCGCCCTGGTGGCCTCAGGAGAGGCCAGTCCCCATGCGAGTTGCTAGGGGGCCTCTCGGGATTCCTCTCCCGTCGATACCGGGGCCAAAAACCTTGTTTGGAGTCAGGGCCGGAACCGAGGATTCCTCTCAGGGGCTGACATGGATCTTTGGGTACTTCTGGAGTCACCCCAGTGGAGTCAGGCCTCGTCTCGAGTAGGGGCATGCACGTGCGCTTTCCTTTCAGGCTGTAGCAGCAATGTCACGCTTCCCGTCACGTGGATGAAAGGATCTGTGGTTTTCCCTCGAGGCTTTCCCTCGAGGCTTTCCCACAGGGCTGTCCCACGTGCCACCGTGGTGTGAGTCGATCCTCGGCGTGAAAGATGAGCCAGTGCAGGGCAAAGAGGTTCCTCTGGAATGGACTGAGACATCTGGGGGACTCTTGGAATGGTGGTACGACCATGGAGTTCCTCTCGCCTTTCCTGTTGAGAGTGCCTCCTCTTGAGATGCGACGGGAACGCCGGGAATTCTTTCCCGTTGAAAGCAGGGAAAGGATCCCTCATCTCGAGCTACGAGGGGGAAACGGGGCTCCTCTGGATGTGGGCGGGACCATCGTGCTTCCTCTCTAGTGGAGACGGGTATGGCGGTGAACTTCTTGAGTTGCAGCAAGGGTGTGAAAGACCCTTTCGAAGTTCCAGAGGTTAGGTGTCATTAGTCTCCAGAGGCCTCATCGGAAATAGGCCTCATCTCGCCTGGAAGGGAGAACTTCCTGGATTTTCTCGAGTTGCGGCAGGTGTTCTCGAGTTACGACGGGGACCTCAGGGACCCGCCCTGGTGGCCTCAGGAGAGGCCAGTCCCTAGGCGAGATGCCAAGGGGCCTCTCGGGATTCCTCTCCCGTTGATACCGGGGCCAAAAACCTTGTGTGGAGTCAAGGCCGGAACCGAGGATTCCTCTCAGGGGCTGACATGGATCTTTGGGTACTTGTGGAGTCTCCCCAGGGGAGTCAGGCCTCGTCTCGAGTGGGGGCATGCACGTGCGCTTTCCTTCCAGGCTGTAGCAGCAATGTCACGCTTCCCGTCGCGTGGATCAAAGGATCTGTGGTTTTCCCTCGAGGCTTTCCCTCGAGCCTTTCCCACAGGGCTGTCCCACGTGCCACCGTGGTGTGAGTCGATCCTCGGCGTGAAAGATGAGCCAGTGCAGGGCAAAGAGGTTCCTCTGGAATGGACTGAGACATCTGGGGGACTCTTGGAATGGTGGTACGACCATGGAGTTCCTCTCGCCTTTCCTGTTGAGAGTGCCTCCTCTTGAGATGCGACGGGAACGCCGGGAATTCTTTCCCGTTGAAAGCAGGGAAAGGATCCCTCATCTCGAGCTAAGAGGGGGAAACGGGGCTCCTCTGGATGTGGGCGGGACCATCGTGCTTCCTCTCTAGTGGAGACGGGTATGGTGGTGAACTTCTTGAGTTGCAGCAAGGGTGTGAAAGACCCTTTCGAAGTTCCAGAGGTTAGGTGTCATTAGTCTCCAGACGCCTCATCGGAAATAGGCCTCATCTCGCCTGGAAGGGAGAACTTCCTGGATTTTCTCGAGTTGCGGCAGGTGTTCTCGAGTTACGACGGGGACCTCAGGGACCCGCCCTGGTGGCCTCAGGAGAGGCCAGTCCCTATGCGAGTTGCTAGGGGGCCTCTCGGGATTCCTCTCCCGTCGATACCGGGGACAAAATCCTTGTGTGGAGTCAGGGCCGGAACCGAGGATTCCTCTCAGGGGCTGACATGGATCTTTGGGTACTTCTGGAGTCTCCCCAGGGGAGTCAGGCCTCGTCTCGAGTGGGGGCATGCACGTTCACTTTCCTTCCAGGCTGTAGCAGCAATGTCACGCTTCCCGTCGCGTGGATCAAATGATGTGTGGTTTTCCCTCGAGGCTTTCCCACAGGGCTGTCCCACGTGCCACCGTGGTGTGAGTCGATCCTCGGCGTGAAAGATGAGCCAGTGCAGGGCAAAGAGGTTCCTCTGGAATGGACTGAGACATCTGGGGGACTCTTGGAATGGTGGTACGACCATGGAGTTCCTCTCGCCTTTCCTGTTGAGAGTGCCTCCTCTTGAGATGCGACGGGAACGCCGGGAATTTTTTGCCGTTGAAAGCAGGGAAAGGATCTCTCATCTCGAGCTACGAGGGGGAAACGGGGCTCCTCTGGATGTGGGCGGGACCATCGTGCTTCCTCTCGAGTGGAGACGGATATGGCGGTGAACTTCTTGAGTTGCAGCAAGGGTGTGAAAGACCCTTTCGAAGTTCCAGAGGTTAGGTGTCATTAGTCTCCAGAGGCCTCATCGGAAATAGGCCTCATCTCGCCTGGAAGGGAGAACTTCCTGGATTTTCTCGAGTTGCGGCAGGTGTTCTCGAGTTACGACGGGGACCTCAGGGACCCGCCCTGGTGGCCTCAGGAGAGGCCAGTCCCTAGGCGAGTTGCTAGGGGGCCTCTCGGGATTCCTCTCCCGTTGATACCGGGGCCAAAAACCTTGTGTGGAGTCAAGGCCGGAACCGAGGATTCCTCTCAGGGGCTGACATGGATCTTTGGGTACTTGTGGAGTCTCCCCAGGGGAGTCAGGCCTCGTCTCGAGTGGGGGCATGCACGTGCGCTTTCCTTCCAGGCTGTAGCAGCAATGTCACGCTTCCCGTCGCGTGGATCAAAGGATCTGTGGTTTTCCCTCGAGGCTTTCCCTCGAGGCTTTCCCACAGGGCTGTCCCACGTGCCACCGTGGTGTGAGTCGATCCTCGGCGTGAAAGATGAGCCAGTGCAGGGCAAAGAGGTTCCTCTGGAATGGACTGAGACATCTGGGGGACTCTTGGAATGGTGGTACGACCATGGAGTTCCTCTCGCCTTTCCTGTTGAGAGTGCCTCCTCTTGAGATGCGACGGGAACGCCGGGAATTCTTTCCCGTTGAAAGCAGGGAAAGGATCCCTCATCTCGAGCTACGAGGGGGAAACGGGGCTCCTCTGGATGTGGGCGGGACCATCGTGCTTCCTCTCGAGTGGAGACGGGTATGGCGGTGAACTTCTTGAGTTGCAGCAAGGGTGTGAAAGACCCTTTCGAAGTTCCAGAGGTTAGGTGTCATTAGTCTCCAGAGGCCTCATCGGAAATAGGCCTCATCTCGCCTGGAAGGGAGAACTTCCTGGATTTTCTCGAGTTGCGACAGGTGTTCTCGAGTTACGACGGGGACCTCAGGGACCCGCCCTGGTGGCCTCAGGAGAGGCCAGTCCCCATGCGAGGTGCTAGGGGGCCTCTCGGGATTCCTCTCCCGTCGATACCGGGGCCAAAAACCTTGTTTGGAGTCAGGGCCGGAACCGAGGATTCCTCTCAGGGGCTGACATGGATCTTTGGGTACTTCTGGAGTCACCCCAGTGGAGTCAGGCCTCGTCTCGAGTAGGGGCATGCACGTGCGCTTTCCTTTCAGGCTGTAGCAGCAATGTCACGCTTCCCGTCACGTGGATGAAAGGATCTGTGGTTTTCCCTCGAGGCTTTCCCTCGAGGCTTTCCCACAGGGCTGTCCCACGTGCCACCGTGGTGTGAGTCGATCCTCGGCGTGAAAGATGAGCCAGTGCAGGGCAAAGAGGTTCCTCTGGAATGGACTGAGACATCTGGGGGACTCTTGGAATGGTGGTACGACCATGGAGTTCCTCTCGCCTTTCCTGTTGAGAGTGCCTCCTCTTGAGATGCGACGGGAACGCCGGGAATTCTTTCCCGTTGAAAGCAGGGAAAGGATCCCTCATCTCGAGCTACGAGGGGGAAACGGGGCTCCTCTGGATGTGGGCGGGACCATCGTGCTTCCTCTCTAGTGGAGACGGGTATGGCGGTGAACTTCTTGAGTTGCAGCAAGGGTGTGAAAGACCCTTTCGAAGTTCCAGAGGTTAGGTGTCATTAGTCTCCAGAGGCCTCATCGGAAATAGGCCTCATCTCGCCTGGAAGGGAGAACTTCCTGGATTTTCTCGAGTTGCGGCAGGTGTTCTCGAGTTACGACGGGGACCTCAGGGACCCGCCCTGGTGGCCTCAGGAGAGGCCAGTCCCTAGGCGAGATGCCAAGGGGCCTCTCGGGATTCCTCTCCCGTTGATACCGGGGCCAAAAACCTTGTGTGGAGTCAAGGCCGGAACCGAGGATTCCTCTCAGGGGCTGACATGGATCTTTGGGTACTTGTGGAGTCTCCCCAGGGGAGTCAGGCCTCGTCTCGAGTGGGGGCATGCACGTGCGCTTTCCTTCCAGGCTGTAGCAGCAATGTCACGCTTCCCGTCGCGTGGATCAAAGGATCTGTGGTTTTCCCTCGAGGCTTTCCCTCGAGCCTTTCCCACAGGGCTGTCCCACGTGCCACCGTGGTGTGAGTCGATCCTCGGCGTGAAAGATGAGCCAGTGCAGGGCAAAGAGGTTCCTCTGGAATGGACTGAGACATCTGGGGGACTCTTGGAATGGTGGTACGACCATGGAGTTCCTCTCGCCTTTCCTGTTGAGAGTGCCTCCTCTTGAGATGCGACGGGAACGCCGGGAATTCTTTCCCGTTGAAAGCAGGGAAAGGATCCCTCATCTCGAGCTAAGAGGGGGAAACGGGGCTCCTCTGGATGTGGGCGGGACCATCGTGCTTCCTCTCTAGTGGAGACGGGTATGGTGGTGAACTTCTTGAGTTGCAGCAAGGGTGTGAAAGACCCTTTCGAAGTTCCAGAGGTTAGGTGTCATTAGTCTCCAGACGCCTCATCGGAAATAGGCCTCATCTCGCCTGGAAGGGAGAACTTCCTGGATTTTCTCGAGTTGCGGCAGGTGTTCTCGAGTTACGACGGGGACCTCAGGGACCCGCCCTGGTGGCCTCAGGAGAGGCCAGTCCCTATGCGAGTTGCTAGGGGGCCTCTCGGGATTCCTCTCCCGTCGATACCGGGGCCAAAATCCTTGTGTGGAGTCAGGGCCGGAACCGAGGATTCCTCTCAGGGGCTGACATGGATCTTTGGGTACTTCTGGAGTCTCCCCAGGGGAGTCAGGCCTCGTCTCGAGTGGGGGCATGCACGTTCACTTTCCTTCCAGGCTGTAGCAGCAATGTCACGCTTCCCGTCGCGTGGATCAAATGATGTGTGGTTTTCCCTCGAGGCTTTCCCACAGGGCTGTCCCACGTGCCACCGTGGTGTGAGTCGATCCTCGGCGTGAAAGATGAGCCAGTGCAGGGCAAAGAGGTTCCTCTGGAATGGACTGAGACATCTGGGGGACTCTTGGAATGGTGGTACGACCATGGAGTTCCTCTCGCCTTTCCTGTTGAGAGTGCCTCCTCTTGAGATGCGACGGGAACGCCGGGAATTTTTTGCCGTTGAAAGCAGGGAAAGGATCTCTCATCTCGAGCTACGAGGGGGAAACGGGGCTCCTCTGGATGTGGGCGGGACCATCGTGCTTCCTCTCGAGTGGAGACGGATATGGCGGTGAACTTCTTGAGTTGCAGCAAGGGTGTGAAAGACCCTTTCGAAGTTCCAGAGGTTAGGTGTCATTAGTCTCCAGAGGCCTCATCGGAAATAGGCCTCATCTCGCCTGGAAGGGAGAACTTCCTGGATTTTCTCGAGTTGCGGCAGGTGTTCTCGAGTTACGACGGGGACCTCAGGGACCCGCCCTGGTGGCCTCAGGAGAGGCCAGTCCCTAGGCGAGTTGCTAGGGGGCCTCTCGGGATTCCTCTCCCGTTGATACCGGGGCCAAAAACCTTGTGTGGAGTCAAGGCCGGAACCGAGGATTCCTCTCAGGGGCTGACATGGATCTTTGGGTACTTGTGGAGTCTCCCCAGGGGAGTCAGGCCTCGTCTCGAGTGGGGGCATGCACGTGCGCTTTCCTTCCAGGCTGTAGCAGCAATGTCACGCTTCCCGTCGCGTGGATCAAAGGATCTGTGGTTTTCCCTCGAGGCTTTCCCTCGAGGCTTTCCCACAGGGCTGTCCCACGTGCCACCGTGGTGTGAGTCGATCCTCGGCGTGAAAGATGAGCCAGTGCAGGGCAAAGAGGTTCCTCTGGAATGGACTGAGACATCTGGGGGACTCTTGGAATGGTGGTACGACCATGGAGTTCCTCTCGCCTTTCCTGTTGAGAGTGCCTCCTCTTGAGATGCGACGGGAACGCCGGGAATTCTTTCCCGTTGAAAGCAGGGAAAGGATCCCTCATCTCGAGCTACGAGGGGGAAACGGGGCTCCTCTGGATGTGGGCGGGACCATCGTGCTTCCTCTCGAGTGGAGACGGGTATGGCGGTGAACTTCTTGAGTTGCAGCAAGGGTGTGAAAGACCCATTCGAAGTTCCAGAGGTTAGGTGTCATTAGTCTCCAGAGGCCTCATCGGAAATAGGCCTCATCTCGCCTGGAAGGGAGAACTTCCTGGATTTTCTCGAGTTGCGACAGGTGTTCTCGAGTTACGACGGGGACCTCAGGGACCCGCCCTGGTGGCCTCAGGAGAGGCCAGTCCCCATGCGAGGTGCTAGGAGGCCTCTCGGGATTCCTCTCCCGTCGATACCGGGGCCAAAAACCTTGTGTGGAGTCAGGGCCGGAACCGAGGATTCCTCTCAGGGGCTGACATGGATCTTTGGGTACTTCTGGAGTCTCCCCAGGGGAGTCAGGCCTCGTCTCGAGTGGGGGCATGCACGTGCACTTTCCTTCCAGGCTGTAGCAGCAATGTCACGCTTCCCGTCGCGTGGATCAAAGGATCTGTGGTTTTCCCTCGAGGCTTTCCCTCAGGGCTGTCCCACGTGCCACCGTGGTGTGAGTCGATCCTCGGCGTGAAAGATGAGCCAGTGCAGGGCAAAGAGGTTCCTCTGGAATGGACTGAGACATCTGGGGGACTCTTGGAATGGTGGTACGACCATGGAGTTCCTCTCGCCTTTCCTGTTTAGAGTGCCTCCTCTTGAGATGCGACGGGAACGCCGGGAATTCTTTCCCGTTGAAACCAGGGAAAGGATCCCTCATCTCGAGCTACGAGGGGGAAACGGGGCTCCTCTGGATGTGGGCGGGACCACCGTGCTTCCTCTCGAGTGGAGACGGGTATGGCGGTGAACTTCTTGAGTTGCAGCAAGGGTGTGAAAGGCCCTTTCGAAGTTCCAGAGGTTTGGTGTCATTAGTCTCCAGAGGCCTCATCGGAAATAGGCCTCATCTCGCCTGGAAGGGAGAACTTCCTGGATTTTCACGAGTTGCGGCAGGTGTTCTCGAGTTACGACGGGGACCTCAGGGACCCGCCCTGGTGGCCTCCGGAGAGGCCAGTCCCCATGCGAGTTGCTAGGGGGCCTCTCGGGATTCCTCTCCCGTCGATACCGGGGCCAAAAACCTTGTGTGGAGTCAGGGCCGGAACCGAGGATTCCTCTCAGGGGCTGACATGGATCTTTGGGTACTTCTGGAGTCTCCCCAGTGGAGTCAGGCCTCGTCTCGAGTGGGGGCATGCACGTGCGCTTTCCTTCCAGGCTGTAGCAGCAATGTCAGGCTTCCCGTCGCTTGGATCAAAGGATCTGTGGTTTTCCCTCGAGGCTTTCCCCGGAGGCTTTCCCACAGGGCTGTCCCACGTGCCACCGTGGTGTGAGTCGATCCTCGGCGTGAAAGATGAGCCAGTGCAGGGCAAAGAGCTTCCTCTAGAATGGACTGAGACATCTGGGGGACTCTTGGAATGGTGGTACGACCATGGAGTTCCTCTCGCCTTTCCTGTTGAGAGTGCCTCCTCTTGAGATGCGACGGGAACGCCGGGAATTTTTTGCCGTTGAAAGCAGGGAAAGGATCCCTCATCTCGAGCTACGAGGGGGAAACGGGGCTCCTCTGGATGTGGGCGGGACCATCGTGCTTTCTCTCGAGTGGAGACGGGTATGGCGGTGAACTTCTTGAGTTGCAGCAAGGGTGTGAAAGACCCTTTCGAAGTTCCAGAGGTTAGGTGTCATTAGTCTCCAGACGCCTCATCGGAAATAGGCCTCATCTCGCCTGGAAGGGAGAACTTCCTTGATTTTCTCGAGTTGCGGCAGGTGTTCTCGAGTTACGACGGGGACCTCAGGGACCCGCCCTGTTGGCCTCAGGAGAGGCCAGTCCCTATGCGTGTTGCTAGGGGCCCCCTCGGGATTCCTCTCCCGTCGATACCGGGGCCAAAAACCTTGTGTGGAGTCAGGGCCGGAACCGAGGATTCCTCTCAGGGACTGATATGGATCTTTGGGTACTTCTGGAGTCTCGCCAGGGGAGACAGGCCTTGTCTCGTGTGGGGGCATGCACGTGCACTTTCCTTCCAGGCTGTAGCAGCAATGTCACGCTTCCCGACGCGTGGATCAAAGGATCTGCGGTTTTCGCTCGAGGCTTTCCCTCGAGGCTTTCCCACAGGGCTGTCCCACGTGACACCGTGGTGTGAGTCGATTCTCGGCGTGAAAAATGAGCCAGTGCAGGGCAAAGAGGTTCCTCTGGAATGGACTGAGACATCTGGGGGACTCTTGGAATGGTGGTACGACCATGGAGTTCCTCTCGCCTTTCCTGTTGAGAGTGCCTCCTCTTGAGATGCGACGGGAACGCCGGGAATTCTTTCCCGTTGAAAGCAGGGAAAGGATCCCTCATCTCGAGCTACGAGGGGGAAACGGGGCTCCTCTGGATGTGGGCGGGACCATCGTGCTTCCTCTTGAGTGGACACGGGTATGGCGGTGAACTTCTTGAGTTGCAGCAAGGGTGTGAAAGACCCTTTCGAAGTTCCAGAGGTTAGGTGTCATTAGTCTCCAGACGCCTCATCGGAAATAGGCCTCATCTCGCCTGGAAGGGAGAACTTCCTGGATTTTCTCGATTTGCGGCTGGTGTTCTCGAGTTACGACGGGGACCTCAGGGACCCGCCCTGGTGGCCTCAGGAGAGGCCAGTCCCCATGCGAGTTGTTAGGGGGCCTCTCGGGATTCCTCTCCCGTCGATACCGGGGCCAAAAACCTTGTGTGGAGTCAGGGCCGGAACCGAGGATTCCTCTCAGGGGCTGACATGGATCTTTGGGTACTTCTGGAGTCTCCCCAGGGGAGTCAGGCCTCGTCTCGAGTGGGGGCATGCGCGTGCGCTTTCCTTCCAGGCTTTAGCAGCAATGTCACGCTTCCCGTCGCTTGGATCAAAGGATCTGGGGTTTACCCTCGAGGCTTTCCCTCGAGGCTTTCCCACAGGGCTGTCCCACGTGCCACCGTGGTGTGAGTCGATCCTCGGCGTGAAAGATGAGCCAGTGCAGGGCAAAGAGGTTCCTCTGGAATGGACTGAGACATCTGGGGGACTCTTGGAATGGTGGTACGACCATGGAGTTCCTCTCGCTTTTCCTGTTGAGAGTGCCTCCTCTTGAGATGCGACGGGAACGCCGGGAATTCTTTCCCGTTGAAAGCAGGGAAAGGATCCCTCATCTCGAGCTACGAGGGGGAAACGGGGCTCCTCTGGATGTGGGCGGGACCATCGTGCTTCCTCTCGAGTGGAGACGGGTATGGCGGTGAACTTCTTGAGTTGCAGCAAGGGTGTGAAAGACCCTTTCGAATTTCCAGAGGTTATGTGTCATTAGTCTCCAGAGGCCTCATCGGAAATAGGCCTCATCTCGCCTGGAAGGGAGAACTTCCTGGATTTTCTCGAGTTGCGGCAGGTGTTCTCGAGTTACGACGGGGACCTCAGGGACCCGCCCTGGTGGCCTCAGGAGAGGCCAGTCCCCATGCGAGGTGCTAGGGGGCTTCTCGGGATTCCTCTCCCGTCGATACCGGGGCCAAAAACCTTGTGTGGAGTCAGGGCCGGAACCGAGGATTCCTCTCAGGGGCTGACATGGATCTTTGGGTACTTCTGGAGTCTCCCCAGGGGAGTCAGGCCTCGTCTCGAGTGGGGGCATGCACGTGCACTTTCCTTCCAGGCTGTAGCAGCAATGTCACGCTTCCCGTCGCGTGGATCAAAGGATCTGTGGTTTTCCCTCGAGGCTTTCCCTCAGGGCTGTCCCACGTGCCACCGTGGTGTGAGTCGATCCTCGGCGTGAAAGATGAGCCAGTGCAGGGCAAAGAGGTTCCTCTGGAATGGACTGAGACATCTGGGGGACTCTTGGAATGGTGGTACGACCATGGAGTTCCTCTCGCCTTTCCTGTTGAGAGTGCCTCCTCTTGAGATGCGACGGGAACGCCGGAAATTCTTTCCCGTTGAAAGCAGGGAAAGGATCCCTCATCTCGAGCTACGAGGGGGAAACGGGGCTCCTCTGGATGTGGGCGGGACCATCGTGCTTCCTCTTGAGTGGACACGGGTATGGCGGTGAACTTCTTGAGTTGCAGCAAGGGTGTGAAAGACCCTTTCGAAGTTCCAGAGGTTAGGTGTCATTAGTCTCCAGACGCCTCATCGGAAATAGGCCTCATCTCGCCTGGAAGGGAGAACTTCCTGGATTTTCTCGATTTGCGGCTGGTGTTCTCGAGTTACGACGGGGACCTCAGGGACCCGCCCTGGTGGCCTCAGGAGAGGCCAGTCCCCATGCGAGTTGTTAGGGGGCCTCTCGGGATTCCTCTCCCGTCGATACCGGGGCCAAAAACCTTGTGTGGAGTCAGGGCCGGAACCGAGGATTCCTCTCAGGGGCTGACATGGATCTTTGGGTACTTCTGGAGTCTCCCCAGGGGAGTCAGGCCTCGTCTCGAGTGGGGGCATGCGCGTGCGCTTTCCTTCCAGGCTTTAGCAGCAATGTCACGCTTCCCGTCGCTTGGATCAAAGGATCTGTGGTTTTCCCTCGAGGCTTTCCCTCGAGGCTTTCCCACAGGGCTGTCCCACGTGCCACCGTGGTGTGAGTCGATCCTCGGCGTGAAAGATGAGCCAGTGCAGGGCAAAGAGGTTCCTCAGGAATGGACTGAGACATCTGGGGGACTCTTGGAATGGTGGTACGACCATGGAGTTCCTCTCGCCTTTCCTGTTGAGAGTGCCTCCTCTTGAGATGCGACGGGAACGCCGGGAATTCTTTCCCGTTGAAAGCAGGGAAAGGATCCCTCATCTCGAGCACCGAGGGGAAAACGGGGCTCCTCTGGATGTGGGCGGGACCATCGTGCTTCCTCTCGAGTGGAGACGGGTATGGCGGAGAACTTCTTGAGTTGCAGCAAGGGTGTTAAAGACCCTTTCAAAGTTCCAGAGGTTAGGTGTCATTAGTCTCCAGACGCCTCATCGGAAATAGGCCTCATCTCGCCTGGAAGGGAGAACTTCCTGGATTTTCTCGAGTTGCGGCAGGTGTTCTAAAGTTACGACGGGGAACTCAGGGACCCGCCCTGGTGGCCTCAGGAGAGGCCAGTCCCCATGCGAGTTGCTAGGGGGCCTCTCGGGATTTCTCTCCCGTCGATACCGGGGCCAAAAACCTTGAGTGGAGTCAGGGCCGGAACCGAGGATTCCTCTCAGGGGCTGACATGGATCTTTGGGTACTTCTGGAGTCTCCCCAGGGGAGTCAGGCCTCGTCTCGAGTGGGGGCATGCACGTGCGCTTTCCTTCCAGGCTGTAGCAGCAATGTCACGCTTCCCGTCACGTGCATCAAAGGATCTGTGGTTTTCCCTCGAGGCTTTCCCTCGAGGCTTTCCCACAGGGCTGTCCCACGTGCCACCGTGGTGTGAGTCGATCCTCGGCGTGAAAGATGAGCCAGTGCAGGGCAAAGAGTTTCCTCTGGAATGGACTGAGACATCTGGGGGACTCTTGGAATGGTGGTACGACCATGGAGTTCCTCTCGCCTTTCCTGTTGAGAGTGCCTCCTCTTGAGATGCGACGGGAACGCCGGGAATTCTTTCCCGTTGAAAGCAGGGAAAGGATCCCTCATCTCGAGCTACGAGGGGGAAACGGGGCTCCTCTGGATGTGGGCGGGACCATCGTGCTTCCTCTCGAGTGGAGACGGGTATGGCGGTGAACTTCTTGAGTTGCAGCAAGGGTGTGAAAGACCCTTTCGAAGTTCCAGAGGTTAGGTGTCATTAGTCTCCAGACGCCTCATCGGAAATAGGCCTCATCTCGCCTGGAAGGGAGAACTTCCTGGATTTTCTCGAGTTGCGGCAGGTGTTCTCGAGTTACGACGGGGACCTCAGGGACCCGCCCTGGTGGCCTCAGGAGAGGCCAGTCCCCATGCGAGTTGCTAGGGGGCCTCTCGGGATTCCTCTCCCGTCGATACTGGGGCCAAAAACCTTGTGTGGAGTCAGGGCCGGAACCGAGGATTCCTCTCAGGGGCTGACATGGATCTTTGGGTACTTCTGGAGTCTCCCCAGGGGAGTCAGGCCTCGTCTCGAGTGGAGGCATGCACGTGCACTTTCCTTCCAGGCTGTAGCAGCAATGTCACGCTTCCCGTCGCGTGGATCAAAGGATCTGTGGTTTTCCCTCGAGGCTTTCCCACAGGGCTGTCCCACGTGCCACCGTGGTGTGAGTCGATCCTCGGCGTGAAAGATGAGCCAGTGCAGGGCAAAGAGGTTCCTCTGGAATGGACTGAGACATCTGGGGGACTCTTGGAATGGTGGTACGACCATGGAGTTCCTCTCGCCTTTCCTGTTGAGAGTGCCTCCTCTTGAGATGTGACGGGAACGCCGGGAAATCTTTCCCGTTGAAAGCAGGGAAAGGATCCCTCATATCGAGCTACGAGGGGGAAACGGGGCTCCTCTGGATGTGGGCGGGACCATCGTGCTTCCTCTCGAGTGGAGACGGGTATGGCGGTGAACTTCTTGAGTTGCACCAAGGGTGTGAAAGACCCTTTCGAACTTCCAGAGGTTTGGTGTCATTAGTCTCCAGAGGCCTCATCGGAAATAGGCCTCATCTCGCCTGGAAGGGAGAACTTCCTGGATTTTCTCGAGTTGCGGCAGGTGTTCTCGAGTTACGACGGGGACCTCAGGGACCCGCCCTGGTGGCCTCAGGTGAGGCCAGTCCCCATGCGAGTTGCTAGGGGGCCTCTCGGGATTCCTCTCCCGTCGATACCGGGGCCAAAAACCTTGTGTGGAGTCAGGGCCGGAACCGAGGATTCCTCTCAGGGGCTGACATGGATCTTTGGGTACTTCTGGAGTCTCCCCAGTGGAGTCAGACCTCGTCTCGAGTGGGGGCATGCACGTGCGCTTTCCTTCCATGCTGTAGCAGCAATGTCACGCTTCCCGTCGCGTGGATCAAAGGATCTGTGGTTTTCCCTCGAGGCTTTCCCTCGAGGCTTTCCCACAGGGCTGTCCCACGTGCCACCGTGGTGTGAGTCGATCCTCGGCGTGAAAGATGAGCCAGTGCAGGGCAAAGAGCTTCCTCTGGAATGGACTGAGACATCTGGGGGACTCTTGGAATGGTGGTACGACCATGGAGATCCTCTCGCCTTTCCTGTTGTGAGTGCCTCCTCTTGAGATGCGACGGGAACGCCGGGAATTCTTTCCCGCTGAAAGCAGGGAAAGGATCCCTCATCTCGAGCACCGAGGGGAAAACGGGACTCCTCTGGATGTGGGCGGGACCATCGTGCTTCCTCTCGAGTGGAGACGGGTATGGCGGAGAACTTCTTGAGTTGCAGCAAGGGTGTGAAAGACCCTTTCAAAGTTCCAGAGGTTAGGTGTCATTAGTCTCCAGACGCCTCATCGGAAATAGGCCTCATCTCGCCTGGAAGGGAGAACTTCCTGGATTTTCTCGAGTTGCGGCAGGTGTTCTCGAGTTACGACGGGGACCTCAGGGACCGGCCCTGGTGGCCTCAGGAGAGGCCAGTCCCCATGCGAGTTGCTAGGGGGCCTCTCGGGATTCCTCTCCCGTCGATACCGGGGCCAAAAAGCTTGTGTGGAGTCAGGGCCGGAACCGAGGATTCCTCTCAGGGGCTGACATGGATCTTTGGGTACTTCTGGAGTCTCCCCAGGGGAGTCAGGCCTCGTCTCGAGTGGGGGCATGCACGTGCGCTTTCCTTCCAGGCTGTAGCAGCAATGTCACGCTTCCCGTCGCGTGGATCAAAGGATCTGTGGTTTTCCCTCTAGGCTTTCCCTCGAGGCTTTCCCACAGGGCTGTCCCACGTGCCACCGTGTTGTGAGTCGATCCTCGGCGTGAAAGATGAGCCAGTGCAGGGCAAAGAGGTTCCTCTGGAATGGACTGAGACATCTGGGGGACTCTTGGAATGGTGGTACGACCATGGAGTTCCTCTCGCCTTTCCTGTTTAGAGTGCCTCCTCTTGAGATGCGACGGGAACGCCGGGAATTCTTTCCCGTTGAAACCAGGGAAAGGATCCCTCATCTCGAGCTACGAGGGGGAAACGGGGCTCCTCTGGATGTGGGCGGGACCATCGTGCTTCCTCTCGAGTGGAGACGGGTATGGCGGTGAACTTCTTGAGTTGCAGCAAGGGTGTGAAAGACCCTTTCGAAGTTCCAGAGGTTTGGTGTCATTAGTCTCCAGAGGCCTCATCGGAAATAGGCCTCATCTCGCCTGGAAGGGAGAACTTCCTGGATTTTCTCGAGTTGCGGCAGGTGTTCTCGAGTTACGACGGGGACCTCAGGGACCCGCCCTGGTGGCCTCAGGAGAGGCCAGTCCCCATGCGAGTTGCTAGGGGGTCTCTCGGGATTCCTCTCCCGTCGATACCGGGGCCAAAAAGCTTGTGTGGAGTCAGGGCCGGAACCGAGGATTCCTCTCAGGGGCTGACATGGATCTTTGGGTACTTCTGGAGTCTCCCCCGTGGAGTCAGACCTCGTCTCGAGTGGGGGCATGCACGTGCGCTTTCCTTCCAGGCTGTAGCAGCAATGTCACGCTTCCCGTCACGTGGATCAAAGGATCTGTGGTTTTCCCTCGAGGCTTTCCCTCGAGGCTTTCCCACAGGGCTGTCCCACGTGCCACCGTGGTGTGAGTCGATCCTCGGCGTGAAAGATGAGCCAGTGCAGGGCAAAGAGGTTACTCAGGAATGGACTGAGACATCTGGGGGACTCTTGGAATGGTGGTACGACCATGGAGTTCCTCTCGCCTTTCCTGTTGAGAGTGCCTCCCCTTGAGATGCGACGGGAACGCCGGGAATTCTTTCCCGTTGAAAGCAGGGAAAGGATCCCTCATCTCGAGCACCGAGGGGAAAACGGGGCTCCTCTGGATGTGGGCGGGACCATCGTGCTTCCTCTCGAGTGGAGACGGGTATGGCGGAGAACTTCTTGAGTTGCAGCAAGGGTGTGAAAGACCCTTTCAAAGTTCCAGAGGTTAGGTGTCATTAGTCTCCAGACGCCTCATCGGAAATAGGCCTCATCTCGCCTGGAAGGGAGAACTTCCTGGATTTTCTCGAGTTGCGGCAGGTGTTCTAAAGTTACGACGGGGAACTCAGGGACCCGCCCTGGTGGCCTCCGGAGAGGCCAGTCCCCATGCGAGTTGCTAGGGGGCCTCTCGGGATTTCTCTCCCGTCGATACCGGGGCCAAAAACCTTGAGTGGAGTCAGGGCCGGAACCGAGGATTCCTCTCAGGGGCTGACATGGATCTTTGGGTACTTCTGGAGTCTCCCCAGGGGAGTCAGGCCTCGTCTCGAGTGGGGGCATGCACGTGCGCTTTCCTTCCAGGCTGTAGCAGCAATGTCACGCTTCCCGTCACGTGCATCAAAGGATCTGTGGTTTTCCCTCGAGGCTTTCCCTCGAGGCTTTCCCACAGGGCTGTCCCACGTGCCACCGTGGTGTGAGTCGATCCTCGGCGTGAAAGATGAGCCAGTGCAGGGCAAAGAGTTTCCTCTGGAATGGACTGAGACATCTGGGGGACTCTTGGAATGGTGGTACGACCATGGAGTTCCTCTCGCCTTTCCTGTTGAGAGTGCCTCCTCTTGAGATGCGACGGGAACGCCGGGAATTCTTTCCCGTTGAAAGCAGGGAAAGGATCCCTCATCTCGAGCTACGAGGGGGAAACGGGGCTCCTCTGGATGTGGGCGGGACCATCGTGCTTCCTCTCGAGTGGAGACGGGTATGGCGGTGAACTTCTTGAGTTGCAGCAAGGGTGTGAAAGACCCTTTCGAAGTTCCAGAGGTTAGGTGTCATTAGTCTCCAGACGCCTCATCGGAAATAGGCCTCATCTCGCCTGGAAGGGAGAACTTCCTGGATTTTCTCGAGTTGCGGCAGGTGTTCTCGAGTTACGACGGGGACCTCAGGGACCCGCCCTGGTGGCCTCAGGAGAGGCCAGTCCCCATGCGAGTTGCTAGGGGGCCTCTCGGGATTCCTCTCCCGTCGATACCGGGGCCAAAATCCTTGTGTGGAGTCAGGGCCGGAACCGAGGATTCCTCTCAGGGGCTGACATGGATCTTTGGGTACTTCTGGAGTCTCCCCAGGGGAGTCAGGCCTCGTCTCGTGTGGAGGCATGCACGTGCACTTTCCTTCCAGGCTGTAGCAGCAATGTCACGCTTCCCGTCGCGTGGATCAAAGGATCTGTGGTTTTCCCTCGAGGCTTTCCCACAGGGCTGTCCCACGTGCCACCGTGGTGTGAGTCGATCCTCGGCGTGAAAGATGAGCCAGTGCAGGGCAAAGAGGTTCCTCTGGAATGGACTGAGACATCTGGGGGACTCTTGGAATGGTGGTACGACCATGGAGTTCCTCTCGCCTTTCCTGTTGAGAGTGCCTCCCCTTGAGATGCGACGGGAACGCCGGGAAATCTTTCCCGTTGAAAGCAGGGAAAGGATCCCTCATATCGAGCTACGAGGGGGAAACGGGGCTCCTCTGGATGTGGGCGGGACCATCGTGCTTCCTCTCGAGTGGAGACGGGTATGGCGGTGAACTTCTTGAGTTGCACCAAGGGTGTGAAAGACCCTTTCGAAGTTCCAGAGGTTTGGTGTCATTAGTCTCCAGAGGCCTCATCGGAAATAGGCCTCATCTCGCCTGGAAGGGAGAACTTCCTGGATTTTCTCGAGTTGCGGCAGGTGTTCTCGAGTTACGACGGGGACCTCAGGGACCCGCCCTGGTGGCCTCAGGAGAGGCCAGTCCCCATGGGAGTTGCTAGGGGGCCTCTCGGGATTCCTCTCCCGTCGATACCGGGGCCAAAAACCTTGTGTGGAGTCAGGGCCGGAACCGAGGAATCCTCTCAGGGGCTGACATGGATCTTTGGGTACTTCTGGAGTCTCCCCAGTGGAGTCAGACCTCGTCTCGAGTGGGGGCATGCACGTGCGCTTTCCTTCCATGCTGTAGCAGCAATGTCACGCTTCCCGTCGCGTGGATCAAAGGATCTGTGGTTTTCCCTCGAGGCTTTCCCTCGAGGCTTTCCCACAGGGCTGTCCCACGTGCCACCGTGGTGTGAGTCGATCCTCGGCGTGAAAGATGAGCCAGTGCAGGGCAAAGAGCTTCCTCTGGAATGGACTGAGACATCTGGGGGACTCTTGGAATGGTGGTACGACCATGGAGATCCTCTCGCCTTTCCTGTTGAGAGTGCCTCCTCTTGAGATGCGACGGGAACGCCGGGAATTCTTTCCCGTTGAAAGCAGGGAAAGGATCCCTCATCTCGAGCACCGAGGGGAAAACGGGACTCCTCTGGATGTGGGCGGGACCATCGTGCTTCCTCTCGAGTGGAGACGGGTATGGCGGAGAACTTCTTGAGTTGCAGCAAGGGTGTGAAAGACCCTTTCAAAGTTCCAGAGGTTAGGTGTCATTAGTCTCCAGACGCCTCATCGGAAATAGGCCTCATCTCGCCTGGAAGGGAGAACTTCCTGGATTTTCTCGAGTTGCGGCAGGTGTTCTTAAGTTACGACGGGGAACTCAGGGACCCGCCCTGGTGGCCTCAGGAGAGGCCAGTCCCCATGCGAGTTGCTAGGGGGCCTCTCGGGATTCCTCTCCCGTCGATACCGGGGCCAAAAACCTTGAGTGGAGTCAGGGCCGGAACCGAGGATTCCTCTCAGGGGCTGACATGGATCTTTGGGTACTTCTGGAGTCTCCCCAGGGGAGTCAGGCCTCGTCTCGAGTGGGGGCATGCACGTGCGCTTTCCTTCCAGGCTGTAGCAGCAATGTCACGCTTCCCGTCACGTGGATCAAAGGATCTGTGGTTTTCCCTCGAGGCTTTCCCTCGAGGCTTTCCCACAGGGCTGTCCCACGTGCCACCGTGGTGTGAGTCGATCCTCGGCGTGAAAGATGAGCCAGTGCAGGGCAAAGAGTTTCCTGTGGAATGGACTGAGACATCTGGGGGACTCTTGGAATGGTGGTACGACCATGGAGTTCCTCTCGCCTTTCCTGTTGAGAGTGCCTCCTCTTGATATGCGACGGTAACGCCGGGAATTCTTTCCCGTTGAAAGCAGGGAAAGGATCCCTCATCTCGAGCTACGAGGGGGAAACGGGGCTCCTCTGCATGTGGGTGGGACCATCGTGCTTCCTCTCGAGTGGAGACGGGTATGGCGGTGAACTTCTTGAGTTGCAACAAGGTTGTGAAAGACCCTTTCGAAGTTCCAGAGGTTAGGTGTCATTAGTCTCCAGACGCCTCATTGGAAATAGGCCTCATCGCGCCTGGAAGGGAGAACTTCCTGGATTTTCTCGAGTTGCGGCAGGTGTTCTCGAGTTACGACGGGGACCTCAGGGACCCGCCCTGGTGGCCTCAGGAGAGGCCAGTCCCCATGCGAGTTGCTAGGGGGCCTCTCGGGATTCCTCTCCAGTCGATACCGGGGCCAAAAACCTTGTGTGGAGTCAGGGCCGGAACCGAGGATTCCTCTCAGGGGCTGACATGGATCTTTGGGTACTTCTGGAGTCTCCCCAGGGGAGTCAGGCCTCGTCTCCAGTGGGGGCATGCACGTGCACTTTCCTTCCAGGCTGTAGCAGCAATGTCACGCTTCCCGTCGCGTGGATCAAAGGATCTGTGGTTTTCCCTCGAGGCTTTCCCACAGGGCTGTCCCACGTGCCACCGTGGTGTGAGTCGATCCTCGGCGTGAAAGATGAGCCAGTGCAGGGCAAAGAGGTTCCTCTGGAATGGACTGAGACATCTGGGGGACTCTTGGAATGGTGGTACGACCATGGAGTTCCTCTCGCCTTTCCTGTTGAGAGTGCCTCCTCTTGAGATGCGACGGGAACGCCGGGAATTCTTTCCCGTTGAAAGCAGGGAAAGGATGCCCCATCTCGAGCACCGAGGGGAAAACGGGGCTCCTCTGGATGTGGGCGGGACCATCGTGCTTCCTCTCTAGTGGAGACGGGTATGGCGGTGAACTTCTTGAGTTGCAGCAAGGGCGTGAAAGACCCTTTCGAAGTTCCAGAGGTTAGGTGTCATTAGTCTCCAGAGGCCTCATCGGAAATAGGCCTCATCTCGCCTGGAAGGGAGAACTTCCTGGATTTTCTCGAGTTGCGGCAGGTGTTCTCGAGTTACGACGGGGACCTCAGGGACCCGCCCTGGTGGCCTCAGGAGAGGCCAGTCCCTAGGCGAGTTGCTAGGGGGCCTCTCGGATTCCTCTCCCGTCGATACCGGGGCCAAAAACCTTGTGTGGAGTCAGGGCCGGAACCGAGGATTCCTCTCAGGGGCTGACATGGATCTTTGGGTACTTCTGGAGTCTCCCCAGGGGAGTCAGGCCTCGTCTCGAGTGGGGGCATGCACGTTCGCTTTCCTTCCAGGCTGTAGCAGCAATGTCTCGCTTCCCGTCGCGTGGATCAAAGGATCTGTGGTTTTCCCTCGAGGCTTTCCCTGGAGGCTTTCCCACAGGGCTGTCCCACGTGCCACCGTGGTGTGAGTCAATCCTGGGCGTGAAAGATGAGCCAGTGCAGGGCAAAGAGGTTCCTCTGGAATGGACTGAGACATCTGGGGGACTCTTGGAATGGTGGTACGACCATGGAGTTCCTCTCGCCTTTCCTGTTGAGAGTGCCTCCTCTTGAGATGCGACGGGAACGCCGGGAATTCTTTCCCGTTTAAAGCAGGGAAAGGATCCCTCATCTCGAGCTACGAGGGGGAAACGGGGCTCCTCTGGATGTGGGCGGGACCATCGTGCTTCCTCTCTAGTGGAGACGGGTATGGTGGTGAACTTCTTGAGTTGCAGCAAGGCTGTGAAAGACCCTTTCGAAGTTCCAGAGGTAAGGTGTCATTAGTCTCCAGACGCCTCATCGGAAATAGGCCTCATTTCGCCTGGAAGGGAGAACTTCCTGGATTTTCTCGAGTTGCGGCAGGTGTTCTCGAGTTACGACGGGGACCTCAGGGACCCGCCCTGGTGGCCTCAGGAGAGGCCAGTCCCTATGCGAGTTGCTAGGGGGCCTCTCGGGATTCCTCTCCCGTCGATACCGGGGCCAAAAACCTTGTGTGGAGTCAGGGCCGGAACCGAGGATTCCTCTCAGGGGCTGACATGGATCTTTGGGTACTTCTGGAGTCTCCCCAGGGGAGTCAGGCCTCGTCTCGAGTGGGGGCATGCACGTGCACTTTCCTTCCAGGCTGTAGCAGCAATGTCACGCTTCCCGTCGCGTGGATCAAATGATGTGTGGTTTTCCCTCGAGGCTTTCCCACAGGGCTGTCCCACGTGCCACCGTGGTGTGAGTCGATCCTCGGCGTGAAAGATGAGCCAGTGCAGGGCAAAGAGGTTCCTCTGGAATGGACTGAGACATCTGGGGGACTCTTGGAATGGTGGTACGACCATGGAGTTCCTCTCGCCTTTCCTGTTGAGAGTGCCTCCTCTTGAGATGCGACGGGAACGCCGGGAATTCTTTCCCGTTGAAACCAGGGAAAGGATCCCTCATCTCGAGCTACGAGGGGGAAACGGGGCTCCTCTGGATGTGGGCGGGACCATCGTGCTTCCTCTCGTGTGGAGACGGGTATGGCGGTGAACTTCTTGAGTTGCAGCAAGGGTGTGAAAGACCCTTTCGAAGTTCCAGAGGTTTGGTGTCAATAGTCTCCAGAGGCCTCATCGGAAATAGGCCTCATCTCGCCTGGAAGGGAGAACTACCTGGATTTTCTCGAGTTGCGGCAGGTGTTCTCGAGTTACGACGGGGACCTCAGGGACCCGCCCTGGTGGCCTCAGGAGAGGCCAGTTCCCATGCGAGTTGCTAGGGGGTCTCTCGGGATTCCTCTCCCATCGATACCGGGGCCAAAAAGCTTGTGTGGAGTCAGGGCCGGAACCGAGGATTCTTCTCAGGGGCTGACATGGATCTTTGGGTACTTCTGGAGTCTCCCCAGGGGAGTCAGGCCTCGTCTCGAGTGGGGGCATGCATGTGCGCTTTCCTTCCAGGCTGTAGCAGCAATGTCACGCTTCCCGTCGCGTGGATCAAAGGATCTGTGGTTTTCCCTCGAGGCTTTCCCTCGAGGCTTTCCCACAGGGCTGTCCCACGTGCCACCGTGTTGTGAGTCGATCCTCGGCGTGAAAGATGAGCCAGTGCAGGGCAAAGAGGTTCCTCTGAAATGGACTGAGACATCTGGGGGACTCTTGGAATGGTGGTACGACCATGGAGTTCCTCTCGCCTTTCCTGTTGAGAGTGCCTCCTCTTGAGATGCGACGGGAACGCCGGGAATTCTTTCCCGTTGAAAGCAGGGAAAGGATCCCTCATCTCGAGCTACGAGGGGGAAACGGGGCTCCTCTGGATGTGGGCGGGACCATCGTGCTTCCTCTCGAGTGGAGACGGGTATGGCGGTGAACTTCTTGAGTTGCACCAAGGGTGTGAAAGACCCTTTCGAAGTTCCAGAGGTTTGGTGTCATTAGTCTCCAGAGGCCTCATCGGAAATAGGCCTCATCTCGCCTGGAAGGGAGAACTTCCTGGATTTTCTCGAGTTGCGGCAGGTGTTCTCGAGTTACGACGGGGACCTCAGGGACCCGCCCTGGTGGCCTCAGGAGAGGCCAGTCCCCATGCGAGTTGCTAGGGGGCCTCTCGGGATTCCTCTCCCGTCGATACCGGGGCCAAAAACCTTGTGTGGAGTCAGGGCCGGAACCGAGGATTCCTCTCAGGGGCTGACATGGATCTTTGGGTACTTCTGGAGACTCCGCAGTGGAGTCAGACCTCGTCTCGAGTGGGGGCATGCACGTGCGCTTTCCTTCCAGGCTGTAGTAGCAATGTCACGCTTCCCGTCGCGTGGATCAAAGGATCTGTGGTTTTCCCTCGAGGCTTTCCCTCGAGGCTTTCCCACAGGGCTGTCCCACGTGCCACCGTGGTGTGAGTCGATCCTCGGCGTGAAAGATGAGCCAGTGCAGGGCAAAGAGGTTCCTCTGGAATGGACTGAGACATCTGGGGGACTCTTGGAATGGTGGTACGACCATGGAGATCCTCTCGCCTTTCCTGTTGAGAGTGCCTCCTCTTGAGATGCGACGGGAACGCCGGGAATTCTTTCCCGTTGAAAGCAGGGAAAGGATCCCTCATCTCGAGCACCGAGGGGAAAACGGGGCTCCTCTGGATGTGGGCGGGACCATCGTGCTTCCTCTCGAGTGGAGACGGGTATGGCGGAGAACTTCTTGAGTTGCAGCAAGGGTGTGAAAGACCCTTTCAAAGTTCCAGAGGTTAGGTGTCATTAGTCTCCAGACGCCTCATCGGAAATAGGCCTCATCTCGCCTGGAAGGGAGAACTTCCTGGATTTTCTCGAGTTGCGGCAGGTGTTCTAAAGTTACGACGGGGAACTCAGGGACCCGCCCTGGTGGCCTCCGGAGAGGCCAGTCCCCATGCGAGTTGCTAGGGGGCCTCTCGGGATTTCTCTCCCGTCGATACCGGGGCCAAAAACCTTGAGTGGAGTCAGGGCCGGAACCGAGGATTCCTCTCAGGGGCTGACATGGATCTTTGGGTACTTCTGGAGTCTCCCCAGGGGAGTCAGGCCTCGTCTCGAGTGGGGGCATGCACGTGCGCTTTCCTTCCAGGCTGTAGCAGCAATGTCACGCTTCCCGTCACGTGCATCAAAGGATCTGTGGTTTTCCCTCGAGGCTTTCCCTCGAGGCTTTCCCACAGGGCTGTCCCACGTGCCACCGTGGTGTGAGTCGATCCTCGGCGTGAAAGATGAGCCAGTGCAGGGCAAAGAGTTTCCTCTGGAATGGACTGAGACATCTGGGGGACTCTTGGAATGGTGGTACGACCATGGAGTTCCTCTCGCCTTTCCTGTTGAGAGTGCCTCCTCTTGAGATGCGACGGGAACGCCGGGAATTCTTTCCCGTTGAAAGCAGGGAAAGGATCCCTCATCTCGAGCTACGAGGGGGAAACGGGGCTCCTCTGGATGTGGGCGGGACCATCGTGCTTCCTCTCGAGTGGAGACGGGTATGGCGGTGAACTTCTTGAGTTGCAGCAAGGGTGTGAAAGACCCTTTCGAAGTTCCAGAGGTTAGGTGTCATTAGTCTCCAGACGCCTCATCGGAAATAGGCCTCATCTCGCCTGGAAGGGAGAACTTCCTGGATTTTCTCGAGTTGCGGCAGGTGTTCTCGAGTTACGACGGGGACCTCAGGGACCCGCCCTGGTGGCCTCAGGAGAGGCCAGTCCCCATGCGAGTTGCTAGGGGGCCTCTCGGGATTCCTCTCCCGTCGATACCGGGGCCAAAATCCTTGTGTGGAGTCAGGGCCGGAACCGAGGATTCCTCTCAGGGGCTGACATGGATCTTTGGGTACTTCTGGAGTCTCCCCAGGGGAGTCAGGCCTCGTCTCGTGTGGAGGCATGCACGTGCACTTTCCTTCCAGGCTGTAGCAGCAATGTCACGCTTCCCGTCGCGTGGATCAAAGGATCTGTGGTTTTCCCTCGAGGCTTTCCCACAGGGCTGTCCCACGTGCCACCGTGGTGTGAGTCGATCCTCGGCGTGAAAGATGAGCCAGTGCAGGGCAAAGAGGTTCCTCTGGAATGGACTGAGACATCTGGGGGACTCTTGGAATGGTGGTACGACCATGGAGTTCCTCTCGCCTTTCCTGTTGAGAGTGCCTCCCCTTGAGATGCGACGGGAACGCCGGGAAATCTTTCCCGTTGAAAGCAGGGAAAGGATCCCTCATATCGAGCTACGAGGGGGAAACGGGGCTCCTCTGGATGTGGGCGGGACCATCGTGCTTCCTCTCGAGTGGAGACGGGTATGGCGGTGAACTTCTTGAGTTGCACCAAGGGTGTGAAAGACCCTTTCGAAGTTCCAGAGGTTTGGTGTCATTAGTCTCCAGAGGCCTCATCGGAAATAGGCCTCATCTCGCCTGGAAGGGAGAACTTCCTGGATTTTCTCGAGTTGCGGCAGGTGTTCTCGAGTTACGACGGGGACCTCAGGGACCCGCCCTGGTGGCCTCAGGAGAGGCCAGTCCCCATGGGAGTTGCTAGGGGGCCTCTCGGGATTCCTCTCCCGTCGATACCGGGGCCAAAAACCTTGTGTGGAGTCAGGGCCGGAACCGAGGAATCCTCTCAGGGGCTGACATGGATCTTTGGGTACTTCTGGAGTCTCCCCAGTGGAGTCAGACCTCGTCTCGAGTGGGGGCATGCACGTGCGCTTTCCTTCCATGCTGTAGCAGCAATGTCACGCTTCCCGTCGCGTGGATCAAAGGATCTGTGGTTTTCCCTCGAGGCTTTCCCTCGAGGCTTTCCCACAGGGCTGTCCCACGTGCCACCGTGGTGTGAGTCGATCCTCGGCGTGAAAGATGAGCCAGTGCAGGGCAAAGAGCTTCCTCTGGAATGGACTGAGACATCTGGGGGACTCTTGGAATGGTGGTACGACCATGGAGATCCTCTCGCCTTTCCTGTTGAGAGTGCCTCCTCTTGAGATGCGACGGGAACGCCGGGAATTCTTTCCCGTTGAAAGCAGGGAAAGGATCCCTCATCTCGAGCACCGAGGGGAAAACGGGACTCCTCTGGATGTGGGCGGGACCATCGTGCTTCCTCTCGAGTGGAGACGGGTATGGCGGAGAACTTCTTGAGTTGCAGCAAGGGTGTGAAAGACCCTTTCAAAGTTCCAGAGGTTAGGTGTCATTAGTCTCCAGACGCCTCATCGGAAATAGGCCTCATCTCGCCTGGAAGGGAGAACTTCCTGGATTTTCTCGAGTTGCGGCAGGTGTTCTTAAGTTACGACGGGGAACTCAGGGACCCGCCCTGGTGGCCTCAGGAGAGGCCAGTCCCCATGCGAGTTGCTAGGGGGCCTCTCGGGATTCCTCTCCCGTCGATACCGGGGCCAAAAACCTTGAGTGGAGTCAGGGCCGGAACCGAGGATTCCTCTCAGGGGCTGACATGGATCTTTGGGTACTTCTGGAGTCTCCCCAGGGGAGTCAGGCCTCGTCTCGAGTGGGGGCATGCACGTGCGCTTTCCTTCCAGGCTGTAGCAGCAATGTCACGCTTCCCGTCACGTGGATCAAAGGATCTGTGGTTTTCCCTCGAGGCTTTCCCTCGAGGCTTTCCCACAGGGCTGTCCCACGTGCCACCGTGGTGTGAGTCGATCCTCGGCGTGAAAGATGAGCCAGTGCAGGGCAAAGAGTTTCCTGTGGAATGGACTGAGACATCTGGGGGACTCTTGGAATGGTGGTACGACCATGGAGTTCCTCTCGCCTTTCCTGTTGAGAGTGCCTCCTCTTGATATGCGACGGTAACGCCGGGAATTCTTTCCCGTTGAAAGCAGGGAAAGGATCCCTCATCTCGAGCTACGAGGGGGAAACGGGGCTCCTCTGCATGTGGGTGGGACCATCGTGCTTCCTCTCGAGTGGAGACGGGTATGGCGGTGAACTTCTTGAGTTGCAGCAAGGTTGTGAAAGACCCTTTCGAAGTTCCAGAGGTTAGGTGTCATTAGTCTCCAGACGCCTCATTGGAAATAGGCCTCATCTCGCCTGGAAGGGAGAACTTCCTGGATTTTCTCGAGTTGCGGCAGGTGTTCTCGAGTTACGACGGGGACCTCAGGGACCCGCCCTGGTGGCCTCAGGAGAGGCCAGTCCCCATGCGAGTTGCTAGGGGGCCTCTCGGGATTCCTCTCCAGTCGATACCGGGGCCAAAAACCTTGTGTGGAGTCAGGGCCGGAACCGAGGATTCCTCTCAGGGGCTGACATGGATCTTTGGGTACTTCTGGAGTCTCCCCAGGGGAGTCAGGCCTCGTCTCCAGTGGGGGCATGCACGTGCACTTTCCTTCCAGGCTGTAGCAGCAATGTCACGCTTCCCGTCGCGTGGATCAAAGGATCTGTGGTTTTCCCTCGAGGCTTTCCCACAGGGCTGTCCCACGTGCCACCGTGGTGTGAGTCGATCCTCGGCGTGAAAGATGAGCCAGTGCAGGGCAAAGAGGTTCCTCTGGAATGGACTGAGACATCTGGGGGACTCTTGGAATGGTGGTACGACCATGGAGTTCCTCTCGCCTTTCCTGTTGAGAGTGCCTCCTCTTGAGATGCGACGGGAACGCCGGGAATTCTTTCCCGTTGAAAGCAGGGAAAGGATGCCCCATCTCGAGCACCGAGGGGAAAACGGGGCTCCTCTGGATGTGGGCGGGACCATCGTGCTTCCTCTCTAGTGGAGACGGGTATGGCGGTGAACTTCTTGAGTTGCAGCAAGGGCGTGAAAGACCCTTTCGAAGTTCCAGAGGTTAGGTGTCATTAGTCTCCAGAGGCCTCATCGGAAATAGGCCTCATCTCGCCTGGAAGGGAGAACTTCCTGGATTTTCTCGAGTTGCGGCAGGTGTTCTCGAGTTACGACGGGGACCTCAGGGACCCGCCCTGGTGGCCTCAGGAGAGGCCAGTCCCTAGGCGAGTTGCTAGGGGGCCTCTCGGATTCCTCTCCCGTCGATACCGGGGCCAAAAACCTTGTGTGGAGTCAGGGCCGGAACCGAGGATTCCTCTCAGGGGCTGACATGGATCTTTGGGTACTTCTGGAGTCTCCCCAGGGGAGTCAGGCCTCGTCTCGAGTGGGGGCATGCACGTTCGCTTTCCTTCCAGGCTGTAGCAGCAATGTCTCGCTTCCCGTCGCGTGGATCAAAGGATCTGTGGTTTTCCCTCGAGGCTTTCCCTGGAGGCTTTCCCACAGGGCTGTCCCACGTGCCACCGTGGTGTGAGTCAATCCTGGGCGTGAAAGATGAGCCAGTGCAGGGCAAAGAGGTTCCTCTGGAATGGACTGAGACATCTGGGGGACTCTTGGAATGGTGGTACGACCATGGAGTTCCTCTCGCCTTTCCTGTTGAGAGTGCCTCCTCTTGAGATGCGACGGGAACGCCGGGAATTCTTTCCCGTTTAAAGCAGGGAAAGGATCCCTCATCTCGAGCTACGAGGGGGAAACGGGGCTCCTCTGGATGTGGGCGGGACCATCGTGCTTCCTCTCTAGTGGAGACGGGTATGGTGGTGAACTTCTTGAGTTGCAGCAAGGCTGTGAAAGACCCTTTCGAAGTTCCAGAGGTAAGGTGTCATTAGTCTCCAGACGCCTCATCGGAAATAGGCCTCATTTCGCCTGGAAGGGAGAACTTCCTGGATTTTCTCGAGTTGCGGCAGGTGTTCTCGAGTTACGACGGGGACCTCAGGGACCCGCCCTGGTGGCCTCAGGAGAGGCCAGTCCCTATGCGAGTTGCTAGGGGGCCTCTCGGGATTCCTCTCCCGTCGATACCGGGGCCAAAAACCTTGTGTGGAGTCAGGGCCGGAACCGAGGATTCCTCTCAGGGGCTGACATGGATCTTTGGGTACTTCTGGAGTCTCCCCAGGGGAGTCAGGCCTCGTCTCGAGTGGGGGCATGCACGTGCACTTTCCTTCCAGGCTGTAGCAGCAATGTCACGCTTCCCGTCGCGTGGATCAAATGATGTGTGGTTTTCCCTCGAGGCTTTCCCACAGGGCTGTCCCACGTGCCACCGTGGTGTGAGTCGATCCTCGGCGTGAAAGATGAGCCAGTGCAGGGCAAAGAGGTTCCTCTGGAATGGACTGAGACATCTGGGGGACTCTTGGAATGGTGGTACGACCATGGAGTTCCTCTCGCCTTTCCTGTTGAGAGTGCCTCCTCTTGAGATGCGACGGGAACGCCGGGAATTCTTTCCCGTTGAAACCAGGGAAAGGATCCCTCATCTCGAGCTACGAGGGGGAAACGGGGCTCCTCTGGATGTGGGCGGGACCATCGTGCTTCCTCTCGTGTGGAGACGGGTATGGCGGTGAACTTCTTGAGTTGCAGCAAGGGTGTGAAAGACCCTTTCGAAGTTCCAGAGGTTTGGTGTCAATAGTCTCCAGAGGCCTCATCGGAAATAGGCCTCATCTCGCCTGGAAGGGAGAACTACCTGGATTTTCTCGAGTTGCGGCAGGTGTTCTCGAGTTACGACGGGGACCTCAGGGACCCGCCCTGGTGGCCTCAGGAGAGGCCAGTTCCCATGCGAGTTGCTAGGGGGTCTCTCGGGATTCCTCTCCCATCGATACCGGGGCCAAAAAGCTTGTGTGGAGTCAGGGCCGGAACCGAGGATTCTTCTCAGGGGCTGACATGGATCTTTGGGTACTTCTGGAGTCTCCCCAGGGGAGTCAGGCCTCGTCTCGAGTGGGGGCATGCATGTGCGCTTTCCTTCCAGGCTGTAGCAGCAATGTCACGCTTCCCGTCGCGTGGATCAAAGGATCTGTGGTTTTCCCTCGAGGCTTTCCCTCGAGGCTTTCCCACAGGGCTGTCCCACGTGCCACCGTGTTGTGAGTCGATCCTCGGCGTGAAAGATGAGCCAGTGCAGGGCAAAGAGGTTCCTCTGAAATGGACTGAGACATCTGGGGGACTCTTGGAATGGTGGTACGACCATGGAGTTCCTCTCGCCTTTCCTGTTGAGAGTGCCTCCTCTTGAGATGCGACGGGAACGCCGGGAATTCTTTCCCGTTGAAAGCAGGGAAAGGATCCCTCATCTCGAGCTACGAGGGGGAAACGGGGCTCCTCTGGATGTGGGCGGGACCATCGTGCTTCCTCTCGAGTGGAGACGGGTATGGCGGTGAACTTCTTGAGTTGCACCAAGGGTGTGAAAGACCCTTTCGAAGTTCCAGAGGTTTGGTGTCATTAGTCTCCAGAGGCCTCATCGGAAATAGGCCTCATCTCGCCTGGAAGGGAGAACTTCCTGGATTTTCTCGAGTTGCGGCAGGTGTTCTCGAGTTACGACGGGGACCTCAGGGACCCGCCCTGGTGGCCTCAGGAGAGGCCAGTCCCCATGCGAGTTGCTAGGGGGCCTCTCGGGATTCCTCTCCCGTCGATACCGGGGCCAAAAACCTTGTGTGGAGTCAGGGCCGGAACCGAGGATTCCTCTCAGGGGCTGACATGGATCTTTGGGTACTTCTGGAGACTCCGCAGTGGAGTCAGACCTCGTCTCGAGTGGGGGCATGCACGTGCGCTTTCCTTCCAGGCTGTAGTAGCAATGTCACGCTTCCCGTCGCGTGGATCAAAGGATCTGTGGTTTTCCCTCGAGGCTTTCCCTCGAGGCTTTCCCACAGGGCTGTCCCACGTGCCACCGTGGTGTGAGTCGATCCTCGGCGTGAAAGATGAGCCAGTGCAGGGCAAAGAGGTTCCTCTGGAATGGACTGAGACATCTGGGGGACTCTTGGAATGGTGGTACGACCATGGAGATCCTCTCGCCTTTCCTGTTGAGAGTGCCTCCTCTTGAGATGCGACGGGAACGCCGGGAATTCTTTCCCGTTGAAAGCAGGGAAAGGATCCCTCATCTCGAGCACCGAGGGGAAAACGGGGCTCCTCTGGATGTGGGCGGGACCATCGTGCTTCCTCTCGAGTGGAGACGGGTATGGCGGAGAACTTCTTGAGTTGCAGCAAGGGTGTGAAAGACCCTTTCAAAGTTCCAGAGGTTAGGTGTCATTAGTCTCCAGACGCCTCATCGGAAATAGGCCTCATCTCGCCTGGAAGGGAGAACTTCCTGGATTTTCTCGAGTTGCGGCAGGTGTTCTTAAGTTACGATGGGGAACTCAGGGACCCGCCCTGGTGGCCTCAGGAGAGGCCAGTCCCCATGCGAGTTGCTAGGGGGCCTCTCGGGATTCCTCTCCCGTCGATACCGGGGCCAAAAACCTTGAGTGGAGTCAGGGCCGGAACCGAGGATTCCTCTCAGGGGCTGACATGGATCTTTGGGTACTTCTGGAGTCTCCCCAGGGGAGTCAGGCCTCGTCTCGAGTGGGGGCATGCACGTGCGCTTTCCTTCCAGGCTGTAGCAGCAATGTCACGCTTCCCGTCACGTAGATCAAAGGATCTGTGGTTTTCCCTCGAGGCTTTCCCTCGAGGCTTTCCCACAGGGCTGTCCCACGTGCCACCGTGGCGTGAGTCGATCCTCGGCGTGAAAGATGAGCCAGTGCAGGGCAAAGAGTTTCCTCTGGAATGGACTGAGACATCTGGGGGACTCTTGGAATGGTGGTACGACCATGGAGTTCCTCTCGCCTTTCCTGTTGAGAGTGCCTCCTCTTGATATTCGACGGGAACTCCGGGAATTCTTTCCCGTTGAAAGCAGGGAAAGGATCCCTCATCTCGAGCTACGAGGGGGAAACGGGGCTCCTCTGGATGTGGGCGGGACCATCGTGCTTCCTCTCGAGTGGAGACGGGTATGGCGGTGAACTTCTTGAGTTGCAGCAAGGGTGTGAAAGACCCTTTCGAAGTTCCAGAGGTTAGGTGTCATTAGTCTCCAGACGCCTCATCGGAAATAGGCCTCATCTCGCCTGGAAGGGAGAACTTCCTGGATTTTCTCGAGTTGCGGCAGGTGTTCTCGAGTTACGACGGGGACCTCAGGGACCCGCCCTGGTGGCCTCAGGAGAGGCCAGTCCCCATGCGAGTTGCTAGGGGGCCTCTCGGGATTCCTCTCCCGTCGATACCGGGGCCAAAAACCTTGTGTGGAGTCAGTGCCGGAACCGAGGATTCCTCTCAGGGGCTGACATGGATCTTTGGGTACTTGTGGAGTCTCCCCAGGGGAGTCAGGCCTCGTCTCGAGTGGGGGCATGCACGTGCACTTTCCTTCCAGGCTGTAGCAGCAATGTCACGCTTCCCGTCGCGTGGATCAAAGGATCTGTGGTTTTACCTCGAGGCTTTCCCACAGGGCTGTCCCACGTGCCACCGTGGTGTGAGTCGATCCTCGGCGTGAAAGATGAGCCAGTGCAGGGCAAAGAGGTTCCTCTGGAATGGACTGAGACATTTGGGGGACTCTTGGAATGGTGGTACGACCATGGAGTTCCTCTCGCCTTTCCTGTTGAGAGTGCCTCCTCTTGAGATGCGACGGGAACGCCGGGAATTCTTTCCCGTTTAAAGCAGGGAAAGGATCCCTCATCTCGAGCTACGAGGGGGAAACGGGGCTCCTCTGGATGTGGGCGGGACCATCGTGCTTCCTCTCTAGTGGAGACGGGTATGGTGGTGAACTTCTTGAGTTGCAGCAAGGCTGTGAAAGACCCTTTCGAAGTTCCAGAGGTAAGGTGTCATTAGTCTCCAGACGCCTCATCGGAAATAGGCCTCATTTCGCCTGGAAGGGAGAACTTCCTGGATTTTCTCGAGTTGCGGCAGGTGTTCTCGAGTTACGACGGGGACCTCAGGGACCCGCCCTGGTGGCCTCAGGAGAGGCCAGTCCCTATGCGAGTTGCTAGGGGGCCTCTCGGGATTCCTCTCCCGTCGATACCGGGGCCAAAAACCTTGTGTGGAGTCAGGGCCGGAACCGAGGATTCCTCTCAGGGGCTGACATGGATCTTTGGGTACTTCTGGAGTCTCCCCAGGGGAGTCAGGCCTCGTCTCGAGTGGGGGCATGCACGTGCACTTTCCTTCCAGGCTGTAGCAGCAATGTCACGCTTCCCGTCGCGTGGATCAAATGATGTGTGGTTTTCCCTCGAGGCTTTCCCACAGGGCTGTCCCACGTGCCACCGTGGTGTGAGTCGATCCTCGGCGTGAAAGATGAGCCAGTGCAGGGCAAAGAGGTTCCTCTGGAATGGACTGAGACATCTGGGGGACTCTTGGAATGGTGGTACGACCATGGAGTTCCTCTCGCCTTTCCTGTTGAGAGTGCCTCCTCTTGAGATGCGACGGGAACGCCGGGAATTCTTTCCCGTTGAAACCAGGGAAAGGATCCCTCATCTCGAGCTACGAGGGGGAAACGGGGCTCCTCTGGATGTGGGCGGGACCATCGTGCTTCCTCTCGTGTGGAGACGGGTATGGCGGTGAACTTCTTGAGTTGCAGCAAGGGTGTGAAAGACCCTTTCGAAGTTCCAGAGGTTTGGTGTCAATAGTCTCCAGAGGCCTCATCGGAAATAGGCCTCATCTCGCCTGGAAGGGAGAACTACCTGGATTTTCTCGAGTTGCGGCAGGTGTTCTCGAGTTACGACGGGGACCTCAGGGACCCGCCCTGGTGGCCTCAGGAGAGGCCAGTTCCCATGCGAGTTGCTAGGGGGTCTCTCGGGATTCCTCTCCCATCGATACCGGGGCCAAAAAGCTTGTGTGGAGTCAGGGCCGGAACCGAGGATTCTTCTCAGGGGCTGACATGGATCTTTGGGTACTTCTGGAGTCTCCCCAGGGGAGTCAGGCCTCGTCTCGAGTGGGGGCATGCATGTGCGCTTTCCTTCCAGGCTGTAGCAGCAATGTCACGCTTCCCGTCGCGTGGATCAAAGGATCTGTGGTTTTCCCTCGAGGCTTTCCCTCGAGGCTTTCCCACAGGGCTGTCCCACGTGCCACCGTGTTGTGAGTCGATCCTCGGCGTGAAAGATGAGCCAGTGCAGGGCAAAGAGGTTCCTCTGAAATGGACTGAGACATCTGGGGGACTCTTGGAATGGTGGTACGACCATGGAGTTCCTCTCGCCTTTCCTGTTGAGAGTGCCTCCTCTTGAGATTCGACGGGAACGCCGGGAATTCTTTCCCGTTGAAAGCAGGGAAAGGATCCCTCATCTCGAGCTACGAGGGGGAAACGGGGCTCCTCTGGATGTGGGCGGGACCATCGTGCTTCCTCTCGAGTGGAGACGGGTATGGCGGTGAACTTCTTGAGTTGCACCAAGGGTGTGAAAGACCCTTTCGAAGTTCCAGAGGTTTGGTGTCATTAGTCTCCAGAGGCCTCATCGGAAATAGGCCTCATCTCGCCTGGAAGGGAGAACTTCCTGGATTTTCTCGAGTTGCGGCAGGTGTTCTCGAGTTACGACGGGGACCTCAGGGACCCGCCCTGGTGGCCTCAGGAGAGGCCAGTCCCCATGCGAGTTGCTAGGGGGCCTCTCGGGATTCCTCTCCCGTCGATACCGGGGCCAAAAACCTTGTGTGGAGTCAGGGCCGGAACCGAGGATTCCTCTCAGGGGCTGACATGGATCTTTGGGTACTTCTGGAGACTCCGCAGTGGAGTCAGACCTCGTCTCGAGTGGGGGCATGCACGTGCGCTTTCCTTCCAGGCTGTAGTAGCAATGTCACGCTTCCCGTCGCGTGGATCAAAGGATCTGTGGTTTTCCCTCGAGGCTTTCCCTCGAGGCTTTCCCACAGGGCTGTCCCACGTGCCACCGTGGTGTGAGTCGATCCTCGGCGTGAAAGATGAGCCAGTGCAGGGCAAAGAGGTTCCTCTGGAATGGACTGAGACATCTGGGGGACTCTTGGAATGGTGGTACGACCATGGAGATCCTCTCGCCTTTCCTGTTGAGAGTGCCTCCTCTTGAGATGCGACGGGAACGCCGGGAATTCTTTCCCGTTGAAAGCAGGGAAAGGATCCCTCATCTCGAGCACCGAGGGGAAAACGGGGCTCCTCTGGATGTGGGCGGGACCATCGTGCTTCCTCTCGAGTGGAGACGGGTATGGCGGAGAACTTCTTGAGTTGCAGCAAGGGTGTGAAAGACCCTTTCAAAGTTCCAGAGGTTAGGTGTCATTAGTCTCCAGACGCCTCATCGGAAATAGGCCTCATCTCGCCTGGAAGGGAGAACTTCCTGGATTTTCTCGAGTTGCGGCAGGTGTTCTTAAGTTACGATGGGGAACTCAGGGACCCGCCCTGGTGGCCTCAGGAGAGGCCAGTCCCCATGCGAGTTGCTAGGGGGCCTCTCGGGATTCCTCTCCCGTCGATACCGGGGCCAAAAACCTTGAGTGGAGTCAGGGCCGGAACCGAGGATTCCTCTCAGGGGCTGACATGGATCTTTGGGTACTTCTGGAGTCTCCCCAGGGGAGTCAGGCCTCGTCTCGAGTGGGGGCATGCACGTGCGCTTTCCTTCCAGGCTGTAGCAGCAATGTCACGCTTCCCGTCACGTAGATCAAAGGATCTGTGGTTTTCCCTCGAGGCTTTCCCTCGAGGCTTTCCCACAGGGCTGTCCCACGTGCCACCGTGGCGTGAGTCGATCCTCGGCGTGAAAGATGAGCCAGTGCAGGGCAAAGAGTTTCCTCTGGAATGGACTGAGACATCTGGGGGACTCTTGGAATGGTGGTACGACCATGGAGTTCCTCTCGCCTTTCCTGTTGAGAGTGCCTCCTCTTGATATTCGACGGGAACGCCGGGAATTCTTTCCCGTTGAAAGCAGGGAAAGGATCCCTCATCTCGAGCTACGAGGGGGAAACGGGGCTCCTCTGGATGTGGGCGGGACCATCGTGCTTCCTCTCGAGTGGAGACGGGTATGGCGGTGAACTTCTTGAGTTGCAGCAAGGGTGTGAAAGACCCTTTCGAAGTTCCAGAGGTTAGGTGTCATTAGTCTCCAGACGCCTCATCGGAAATAGGCCTCATCTCGCCTGGAAGGGAGAACTTCCTGGATTTTCTCGAGTTGCGGCAGGTGTTCTCGAGTTACGACGGGGACCTCAGGGACCCGCCCTGGTGGCCTCAGGAGAGGCCAGTCCCCATGCGAGTTGCTAGGGGGCCTCTCGGGATTCCTCTCCCGTCGATACCGGGGCCAAAAACCTTGTGTGGAGTCAGTGCCGGAACCGAGGATTCCTCTCAGGGGCTGACATGGATCTTTGGGTACTTGTGGAGTCTCCCCAGGGGAGTCAGGCCTCGTCTCGAGTGGGGGCATGCACGTGCACTTTCCTTCCAGGCTGTAGCAGCAATGTCACGCTTCCCGTCGCGTGGATCAAAGGACCTGTGGTTTTACCTCGAGGCTTTCCCACAGGGCTGTCCCACGTGCCACCGTGGTGTGAGTCGATCCTCGGCGTGAAAGATGAGCCAGTGCAGGGCAAAGAGGTTCCTCTGGAATGGACTGAGACATTTGGGGGACTCTTGGAATGGTGGTACGACCATGGAGTTCCTCTCGCCTTTCCTGTTGAGAGTGCCTCCTCTTGAGATGCGACGGGAACGCCGGAAATTCTTTCCCGTTGAAAGCAGGGAAAGGATCCCTCATCTCGAGCTACGAGGGGGAAACGGGGCTCCTCTGGATGTGGGCGGGACCATCGTGCTTCCTCTCTAGTGGAGACGGGTATGGCGGTGAACTTCTTGAGTTGCAGCAAGGGTGTGAAAGACCCTTTCGAAGTTCCAGAGGTTAGGTGTCATTAGTCTCCAGAGGCCTCATCGGAAATAGGCCTCATCTCGCTTGGAAGGGAGAACTTCCTGGATTTTCTCGAGTTGCGGCAGGTGTTCTCGAGTTACGACGGGGACCTCAGGGACCCGCCCTGGTGGCCTCAGGAGAGGCCAGTCCCTAGGCGAGTTGCTAGGGGGCCTCTCGGGATTCCTCTCCCGTTGATATCGGGGCCAAAAACCTTGTGTGGAGTCAGGGCCGGAACCGAGGATTCCTCTCAGGGGCTGACATGGATCTTTGGGTACTTCTGGAGTCTCCGCAGGGGAGTCAGGCCTCGTCTCGAGTGGGGGCATGCACGTGCACTTTCCTTCCAGGCTGTAGCAGCAATGTCACGCTTCCCGTCGCGTGGATCAAAGGATCTGTGGTTTTCCCTCGAGGCTTTCCCTCGAGGCTTTCCCACAGGGCTGTCCCACGTGCCACCGTGGTGTGAGTCAATCCTGGGCGTGAAAGATGAGCCAGTGCAGGGCCAAGAGGTTCCTCTGGAATGGACTGAGACATCTGGGGGACTCTTGGAATGGTGGTACGACCATGGAGTTCCTCTCGCCTTTCCTGTTGAGAGTGCCTCCTCTTGAGATGCGACGGGAACGCCGGGAATTCTTTCCCGTTGAAAGCAGGGAAAGGATCCCTCATCTCGAGCTACGAGGGGGAAACGGGGCTCCTCTGGATGTGGGCGGGACCATCGTGCTTCCTCTCTAGTGGAGACGGGTATGGTGGTGAACTTCTTGAGTTGCAGCAAGGCTGTGAAAGACCCTTTCGAAATTCCAGAGGTAAGGTGTCATTAGTCTCCAGACGCCTCATCGGAAATAGGCCTCATCTCGCCTGGAAGGGAGAACTTCCTGGATTTTCTCGAGTTGCGGCAGGTGTTCTCGAGTTACGACGGGGACCTCAGGGACCCGCCCTGGTGGCCTCAGGAGAGGCCAGTCCCTATGCGAGTTGCTAGGGGGCCTCTCGGGATTCCTCTCCCGTCGATACCGGGGCCAAAAACCTTGTGTGGAGTCAGTGCCGGAACCGAGGATTCCTCTCAGGGGCTGACATGGATCTTTGGGTACTTGTGGAGTCTCCCCAGGGGAGTCAGGCCTCGTCTCGAGTGGGGGCATGCACGTGCACTTTCCTTCCAGGCTGTAGCAGCAATGTCACGCTTCCCGTCGCGTGGATCAAAGGACCTGTGGTTTTACCTCGAGGCTTTCCCACAGGGCTGTCCCACGTGCCACCGTGGTGTGAGTCGATCCTCGGCGTGAAAGATGAGCCAGTGCAGGGCAAAGAGGTTCCTCTGGAATGGACTGAGACATTTGGGGGACTCTTGGAATGGTGGTACGACCATGGAGTTCCTCTCGCCTTTCCTGTTGAGAGTGCCTCCTCTTGAGATGCGACGGGAACGCCGGAAATTCTTTCCCGTTGAAAGCAGGGAAAGGATCCCTCATCTCGAGCTACGAGGGGGAAACGGGGCTCCTCTGGATGTGGGCGGGACCATCGTGCTTCCTCTCTAGTGGAGACGGGTATGGCGGTGAACTTCTTGAGTTGCAGCAAGGGTGTGAAAGACCCTTTCGAAGTTCCAGAGGTTAGGTGTCATTAGTCTCCAGAGGCCTCATCGGAAATAGGCCTCATCTCGCTTGGAAGGGAGAACTTCCTGGATTTTCTCGAGTTGCGGCAGGTGTTCTCGAGTTACGACGGGGACCTCAGGGACCCGCCCTGGTGGCCTCAGGAGAGGCCAGTCCCTAGGCGAGTTGCTAGGGGGCCTCTCGGGATTCCTCTCCCGTTGATATCGGGGCCAAAAACCTTGTGTGGAGTCAGGGCCGGAACCGAGGATTCCTCTCAGGGGCTGACATGGATCTTTGGGTACTTCTGGAGTCTCCGCAGGGGAGTCAGGCCTCGTCTCGAGTGGGGGCATGCACGTGCACTTTCCTTCCAGGCTGTAGCAGCAATGTCACGCTTCCCGTCGCGTGGATCAAAGGATCTGTGGTTTTCCCTCGAGGCTTTCCCTCGAGGCTTTCCCACAGGGCTGTCCCACGTGCCACCGTGGTGTGAGTCAATCCTGGGCGTGAAAGATGAGCCAGTGCAGGGCCAAGAGGTTCCTCTGGAATGGACTGAGACATCTGGGGGACTCTTGGAATGGTGGTACGACCATGGAGTTCCTCTCGCCTTTCCTGTTGAGAGTGCCTCCTCTTGAGATGCGACGGGAACGCCGGGAATTCTTTCCCGTTGAAAGCAGGGAAAGGATCCCTCATCTCGAGCTACGAGGGGGAAACGGGGCTCCTCTGGATGTGGGCGGGACCATCGTGCTTCCTCTCTAGTGGAGACGGGTATGGTGGTGAACTTCTTGAGTTGCAGCAAGGCTGTGAAAGACCCTTTCGAAATTCCAGAGGTAAGGTGTCATTAGTCTCCAGACGCCTCATCGGAAATAGGCCTCATCTCGCCTGGAAGGGAGAACTTCCTGGATTTTCTCGAGTTGCGGCAGGTGTTCTCGAGTTACGACGGGGACCTCAGGGACCCGCCCTGGTGGCCTCAGGAGAGGCCAGTCCCTATGCGAGTTGCTAGGGGGCCTCTCGGGATTCCTCTCCCGTCGATACCGGGGCCAAAAACCTTGTGTGCAGTCAGGGCCGGAACCGAGGATTCCTCTCAGGGGCAAACATGGATCTTTGGGTACTTCTGGAGTCTCCCCAGGGGAGTCAGGCCTCGTCTCGAGTGGGGGCATGCACGTGCACTTTCCTTCCAGGCTGTAGCAGCAATGTCACGCTTCCCGTCGCGTGGATCAAATGATGTGTGGTTTTCCCTCGAGGCTTTCCCACAGGGCTGTCCCACGTGCCACCGTGGTGTGAGTCGATCCTCGGCGTGAAAGATGAGCCAGTGCAGGGCAAAGAGCTTCCTCTGGAATGGACTGAGACATCTGGGGGACTCTTGGAATGGTGGTACGACCATGGAGTTCCTCTCGCCTTTCCTGTTGAGAGTGCCTCCTCTTGAGATGCGACGGGAACGCCGGGAATTTTTTGCCGTTGAAAGCAGGGAAAGGATCCCTCATCTCGAGCTACGAGGGGAAACGGGGCTCCTCTGGATGTGGGCGGGACCATCGTGCTTTCTCTCGAGTGGAGACGGGTATGGCGGTGAACTTCTTGAGTTGCAGCAAGGGTGTGAAAGACCCTTTCGAAGTTCCAGAGGTTAGGTGTCATTAGTCTCCAGACGCCTCATCGGAAATAGGCCTCATCTCGCCTGGAAGGGAGAACTTCCTTGATTTTCTCGAGTTGCGGCAGGTGTTCTCGAGTTACGACGGGGACCTCAGGGACCCGCCCTGTTGGCCTCAGGAGAGGCCAGTCCCTATGCGTGTTGCTAGGGGGCCCCTCGGGATTCCTCTCCCGTCGATACCGGGGCCAAAAACCTTGTGTGGAGTCAGGGCCGGAACCGAGGATTCCTCTCAGGGACTGATATGGATCTTTGGGTACTTCTGGAGTCTCGCCAGGGGAGACAGGTCTCGTCTCGTGTGGGGGCATGCACGTGCCCTTTCCTTTCAGGCTGTAGCAGCAATGTCACGCTTCCCGTCGCGTGGATCAAAGGATCTGCGGTTTTCCCTGGAGGCTTTCCCTCGAGGCTTTCCCACAGGGCTGTCCCACGTGACACCGTGGTGTGAGTCGATTCTCGGCGTGAAAAATGAGCCAGTGCAGGGCAAAGAGGTTCCTCTGGAATGGACTGAGACATCTGGGGGACTCTTGGAATGGTGGTACGACCATGGAGTTCCTCTCGCCTTTCCTGTTGAGAGTGCCTCCTCTTGAGATGCGACGGGAACGCCGGGAATTCTTTCCCGTTGAAAGCAGGGAAAGGATCCCTCATCTCGAGCTACGAGGGGGAAACGGGGCTCCTCTGGATGTGGGCGGGACCATCGTGCTTCCTCTCGAGTGGAGACGGGTATGGCGGTGAACTTCTTGAGTTGCAGCAAGGGTGTGAAAGACCCTTTCGAAGTTCCAGAGGTTAGGTGTCATTAGTCTCCAGAGGCCTCATCGGAAATAGGCCTCATCTCGCCTGGAAGGGAGAACTTCCTGGATTTTCTCGAGTTGCGGCAGGTGTTCTCGAGTTTCGACGGGGACCTCCGGGACCCGCCCTGGTGGCCTCAGGAGAGGCCAGTCCCCATGCGAGTTGCTAGGGGGCCTCTCGGGATTCCTCTCCCGTCGATACCGGGGCCAAAAAGCTTGTGTGGAGTCAGGGCCGGAACCGAGGATTCCTCTCAGGGGCTGACATGGATCTTTGGGTACTACTGGAGTCTCCCCAGTGGAGTCAGGCCTCGTCTCGAGTGGGGGCATGCACGTGCGCTTTCCTTTCAGGCTGTAGCAGCAATGTCACGCTTCCCGTCACGTGGATCAAAGGATCTGTGGTTTTCCCTCGAGGCTTTCCCTCGAGGCTTTCCCACAGGGCTGTCCCACGTGCCACCGTGGTGTGAGTCGATCCTCGGCGTGAAAGATGAGCCAGTGCAGGGCAAAGAGGTTCCTCTGGAATGGACTGAGACATCTGGGGGACTCTTGGAATGGTGGTACGACCATGGAGTTCCTCTCGCCTTTCCTGTTGAGAGTGCCTCCTCTTGAGATGCGACGGGAACGCCGGGAATTCTTTCCCGTTGAAAGCAGGGAAAGGATCCCTCATCTCGAGCTACGAGGGGGAAACGGGGCTCCTCTGGATGTGGGCGGGACCATCGTGCTTCCTCTCTAGTGGAGACGGGTATGGCGGTGAACTTCTTGAGTTGCAGCAAGGGTGTGAAAGACCCTTTCGAAGTTCCAGAGGTTAGGTGTCATTAGTCTCCAGAGGCCTCATCGGAAATAGGCCTCATCTCGCCTGGAAGGGAGAACTTCCTGGATTTTCTCGAGTTGCGGCAGGTGTTCTCGAGTTACGACGGGGACCTCAGGGACCCGCCCTGGTGGCCTCAGGAGAGGCCAGTCCCTAGGCGAGTTGCTAGGGGGCCTCTCGGGATTCCTCTCCCGTTGATACCGGGGCCAAAAACCTTGTGTGGAGTCAGGGCCGGAACCGAGGATTCCTCTCAGGGGCTGACATGGATCTTTGGGTACTTCTGGAGTCTCCCCAGGGGAGTCAGGCCTCGTCTCGAGTGGGGGCATGCACGTGCGCTTTCCTTCCAGGCTGTAGCAGCAATGTCACGCTTCCCGTCGCGTGGATCAAAGGATCTGTGGTTTTCCCTCGAGGCTTTCCCTCGAGGCTTTCCCACAGGGCTGTCCCACGTGCCACCGTGGTGTGAGTCGATCCTCGGCGTGAAAGATGAGCCAGTGCAGGGCAAAGAGGTTCCTCTGGAATGGACTGAGACATCTGGGGGACTCTTGGAATGGTGGTACGACCATGGAGTTCCTCTCGCCTTTCCTGTTGAGAGTGCCTCCTCTTGAGATGCGACGGGAACGCCGGGAATTCTTTCCCGTTGAAAGCAGGGAAAGGATCCCTCATCTCGAGCTACGAGGGGGAAACGGGGCTCCTCTGGATGTGGGCGGGACCATCGTGCTTCCTCTCTAGTGGAGACGGGTATGGTGGTGAACTTCTTGAGTTGCAGCAAGGCTGTGAAAGACCCTTTCGAAGTTCCAGAGGTTAGGTGTCATTAGTCTCCAGACGCCTCATCGGAAATAGGCCTCATCTCGCCTGGAAGGGAGAACTTCCTGGATTTTCTCGAGTTGCGGCAGGTGTTCTTAAGTTACGACGGGGAACTCAGGGACCCGCCCTGGTGGCCTCAGGAGAGGCCAGTCCCCATGCGAGTTGCTAGGGGGCCTCTCGGGATTCCTCTCCCGTCGATACCGGGGCCAAAAACCTTGAGTGGAGTCAGGGCCGGAACCGAGGATTCCTCTCAGGGGCTGACATGGATCTTTGGGTACTTCTGTAGTCTCCCCAGGGGAGTCAGGCCTCGTCTCGAGTGGGGCCATGCACGTGCGCTTTCCTTCCAGGCTGTAGCAGCAATGTCACGCTTCCCGTCACGTGGATCAAAGGATCTGCGGTTTTCCCTCGAGGCTTTCCCTCGAGGCTTTCCCACAGGGCTGTCCCACGTGCCACCGTGGTGTGAGTCGATCCTCGGCGTGAAAGATGAGCCAGTGCAGGGCAAAGAGCTTCCTCTGGAATGGACTGAGACATCTGGGGGACTCTTGGAATGGTGGTACGACCATGGAGTTCCTCTCGCCTTTCCTGTTGAGAGTGCTTCCTCTTGAGATGCGACGGGAACAGAGGGAATTCTTTCCCGTTGAAACCAGGGAAAGGATCCCTCATCTCGAGCTACGAGGGGGAAACGGGGCTCCTCTGGATGTGGGCGGGACCATCGTGCTTCCTCTCTAGTGGAGACGGGTATGGCGGTGAACTTCTTGAGTTGCAGCAAGGGTGTGAAAGACCCTTTCGAAGTTCCAGAGGTTAGGTGTCATTAGTCTCCAGAGGCCTCATCGGAAATAGGCCTCATCTCGCCTGGAAGGGAGAACTTCCTGGATTTTCTCGATTTGCGGCAGGTGTTCTCGAGTTACGACGGGGACCTCAGGGACCCGCCCTGGTTGCCTCAGGAAAGGCCAGTCCCTAGGCGAGTTGCTAGGGGGCCTCTCGGGATTCCTCTCCCGTTGATACCGGGGCCAAAAACCTTGTGTGGAGTCAGGGCCGGAACCGAGGATTCCTCTCAGGGGCTGACATGGATCTTTGGGTACTTCTGGAGTCTCCCCAGGGGAGTCAGGCCTCGTCTCGAGTGGGGGCATGCACGTGCGCTTTCCTTCCAGGCTGTAGCAGCAATGTCACGCTTCCCGTCGCGTGGATCAAAGGATCTGTGGTTTTCCCTCGAGGCTTTCCCTCGAGGCTTTCCCACAGGGCTGTCCCACGTGCCACCGTGGTGTGAGTCGATCCTCGGCGTGAAAGATGAGCCAGTGCAGGGCAAAGAGGTTCCTCTGGAATGGACTGAGACATCTGGGGGACTCTTGGAATGGTGGTACGACCATGGAGTTCCTCTCGCCTTTCCTGTTGAGAGTGCCTCCTCTTGAGATGCGACGGGAACGCCGGGAATTCTTTCCCGTTGAAAGCAGGGAAAGGATCCCTCATCTCGAGCTACGAGGGGGAAACGGGGCTCCTCTGGATGTGGGCGGGACCATCGTGCTTCCTCTCTAGTGGAGACGGGTATGGTGGTGAACTTCTTGAGTTGCAGCAAGGCTGTGAAAAACCCTTTCGAAGTTCCAGAGGTTAGGTGTCATTAGTCTCCAGACGCCTCATCGGAAATAGGCCTCATCTCGCCTGGAAGGGAGAACTTCCTGGATTTTCTCGAGTTGCGGCAGGTGTTCTTAAGTTACGACGGGGAACTCAGGGACCCGCCCTGGTGGCCTCAGGAGAGGCCAGTCCCCATGCGAGTTGCTAGGGGGCCTCTCGGGATTCCTCTCCCGTCGATACCGGGGCCAAAAACCTTGAGTGGAGTCAGGGCCGGAACCGAGGATTCCTCTCAGGGGCTGACATGGATCTTTGGGTTCTTCTGGAGTCTCCCCAGGGGAGTCAGGCCTCGTCTCGAGTGGGGGCATGCACGTGCGCTTTCCTTCCAGGCTGTAGCAGCAATGTCACGCTTCCCGTCACGTGGATCAAAGGATCTGTGGTTTTCCCTCGAGGCTTTCCCTCGAGGCTTTCCCACAGGGCTGTCCCACGTGCCACCGTGGTGTGAGTCGATCCTCAGCGTGAAAGATGAGCCAGTGCAGGGCAAAGAGCTTCCTCTGGAATGGACTGAGACATCTGGGGGACTCTTGGAATGGTGGTACGACCATGGAGTTCCTCTCGCCTTTCCTGTTGAGAGTGCTTCCTCTTGAGATGCGACGGGAACGCAGGGAATTCTTTCCCGTTGAAAGCAGGGAAAGGATCCCTCATCTCGAGCTACGAGGGGGAAACGGGGCTCCTTTGGATGTGGTCGGGACCATCGTGCTTCCTCTCGAGTGGAGACGGGTATGGTGGTGAACTTCTTGAGTTGCAGCAAGGGTGTGAAAGACCCTTTCGAAGTTCCAGAGGTTAGGTGTCATTAGTCTCCAGAGGCCTCATCGGAAATAGGCCTCATCTCGCCTGGAAGGGAGAACTTCCTGGATTTTCTCGAGTTGCGGCAGGTGTTCTCGAGTTTCGACGGGGACCTCAGGGACCCGCCCTGGTGGCCTCAGGAGAGGCCAGTCCCCATGCGAGTTGCTAGGGGGCCTCTCGGGATTCCTCTCCCGTCGATACCGGGGCCAAAAAGCTTGTGTGGAGTCAGGGCCGGAACCGAGGATTCCTCTCAGGGGCTGACATGGATCTTTGGGTACTTCTGGAGTCTCCCCAGTGGAGTCAGACCTCGTCTCGAGTGGGGGCATGCACGTGCGCTTTCCTTCCAGGCTGTAGTAGCAATGTCACGCTTCCCGTCGCGTGGATCAAAGGATCTGTGGTTTTCCCTCGAGGCTTTCCCTCGAGGCTTTCCCACAGGGCTGTCCCACGTGCCACCGTGGTGTGAGTCGATCCTCGGCGTGAAAGATGAGCCAGTGCAGGGCAAAGAGGTTCCTCTGGAATGGACTGAGACATCTGGGGGACTCTTGGAATGGTGGTACGACCATGGAGTTCCTCTCGCCTTTCCTGTTGAGAGTGCCTCCTCTTGAGATGCGACGGGAACGCCGGGAATTCTTTCCCGTTGAAAGCAGGGAAAGGATGCCTCATCTCGAGCACCGAGGGGAAAACGGGGCTCCTCTGGATGTGGGCGGGACCATCGTGCTTCCTCTCTAGTGGAGACGGGTATGGCGGTGAACTTCTTGAGTTGCAGCAAGGGCGTGAAAGACCCTTTCGAAGTTCCAGAGGTTAGGTGTCATTAGTCTCCAGAGGCCTCATCGGAAATAGGCCTCATCTCGCCTGGAAGGGAGAACTTCCTGGATTTTCTCGAGTTGCGGCAGGTGTTCTCGAGTTACGACGGGGACCTCAGGGACCCGCCCTGGTGGCCTCAGGAGAGGCCAGTCCCTAGGCGAGTTGCTAGGGGGCCTCTCGGATTCCTCTCCCGTCGATACCGGGGCCAAAAACCTTGTGTGGAGTCAGGGCCGGAACCGAGGATTCCTCTCAGGGGCTGACATGGATCTTTGGGTACTTCTGGAGTCTCCCCAGGGGAGTCAGGCCTCGTCTCGAGTGGGGGCATGCACGTTCGCTTTCCTTCCAGGCTGTAGCAGCAATGTCTCGCTTCCCGTCGCGTGGATCAAAGGATCTGTGGTTTTCCCTCGAGGCTTTCCCTGGAGGCTTTCCCACAGGGCTGTCCCACGTGCCACCGTGGTGTGAGTCAATCCTGGGCGTGAAAGATGAGCCAGTGCAGGGCAAAGAGGTTCCTCTGGAATGGACTGAGACATCTGGGGGACTCTTGGAATGGTGGTACGACCATGGAGTTCCTCTCGCCTTTCCTGTTGAGAGTGCCTCCTCTTGAGATGCGACGGGAACGCCGGGAATTCTTTCCCGTTTAAAGCAGGGAAAGGATCCCTCATCTCGAGCTACGAGGGGGAAACGGGGCTCCTCTGGATGTGGGCGGGACCATCGTGCTTCCTCTCTAGTGGAGACGGGTATGGTGGTGAACTTCTTGAGTTGCAGCAAGGCTGTGAAAGACCCTTTTGAAGTTCCAGAGGTAAGGTGTCATTAGTCTCCAGACGCCTCATCGGAAATAGGCCTCATTTCGCCTGGAAGGGAGAACTTCCTGGATTTTCTCGAGTTGCGGCAGGTGTTCTCGAGTTACGACGGGGACCTCAGGGACCCGCCCTGGTGGCCTCAGGAGAGGCCAGTCCCTAGGCGAGTTGCTAGGGGGCCTCTCGGGATTCCTCTCCCGTTGATACCGGGGCCAAAAACCTTGTGTGGAGTCAGGGCCGGAACCCAGGATTCCTCTCAGGGGCTGACATGGATCTTTGGGTACTTCTGGAGTCTCCCCAGGGGAGTCAGGCCTCGTCTCGACTGGGGGCATGCACGTGCGCTTTCCTTCCAGGCTGTAGCAGCAATGTCACGCTTCCCGTCGCGTGGATCAACGGATCTGTGGTTTTCCCTCGAGGCTTTCCCTCGAGGCTTTCCCACAGGGCTGTCCCACGTGCCACCGTGGTGTGAGTCAATCCTGGGCGAGAAAGATGAGCCAGTGCAGGGCAAAGAGGTTCCTCTGGAATGGACTGAGACATCTGGGGGACTCTTGGAATGGTGGTACGACCATGGAGTTCCTCTCGCCTTTCCTGTTGAGAGTGCCTCCTCTTGAGATGCGACGGGAACGCCGGGAATTCTTTCCCGTTTAAAGCAGGGAAAGGATCCCTCATCTCGAGCTACGAGGGGGAAACGGGGCTCCTCTGGATGTGGGCGGGACCATCGTGCTTCCTCTCTAGTGGAGACGGGTATGGTGGTGAACTTCTTGAGTTGCAGCAAGGCTGTGAAAGACCCTTTCGAAGTTCCAGAGGTAAGGTGTCATTAGTCTCCAGACGCCTCATCGGAAATAGGCCTCATCTCGCCTGGAAGGGAGAACTTCCTGGATTTTCTCGAGTTGCGGCAGGTGTTCTCGAGTTACGACGGGGACCTCAGGGACCCGCCCTGGTGGCCTCAGGAGAGGCCAGTCCCTATGCGAGTTGCTAGGGGGCCTCTCGGGATTCCTCTCCCGTCGATACCGGGGCCAAAAACCTTGTGTGGAGTCAGGGCCGGAACCGAGGATTCCTCTCAGGGGCTGACATGGATCTTTGGGTACTTCTGGAGTCTCCCCAGGGGAGTCAGGCCTCGTCTCGAGTGGGGGCATGCACGTGCACTTTCCTTCCAGGCTGTAGCAGCAATGTCACGCTTCCCGTCGCGTGGATCAAATGATGTGTGGTTTTCCCTCGAGGCTTTCCCACAGGGCTGTCCCACGTGCCACCGTGGTGTGAGTCGATCCTCGGCGTGAAAGATGAGCCAGTGCAGGGCAAAGAGGTTCCTCTGGAATGGACTGAGACATCTGGGGGACTCTTGGAATGGTGGTACGACCATGGAGTTCCTCTCGCCTTTCCTGTTGAGAGTGCCTCCTCTTGAGATGCGACGGGAACGCCGGGAATTCTTTCCCGTTTAAAGCAGGGAAAGGATCCCTCATCTCGAGCTACGAGGGGGAAACGGGGCTCCTCTGGATGTGGGCGGGACCATCGTGCTTCCTCTCGAGTGGAGACGGGTATGGCAGTGAACTTCTTGAGTTGCAGCAAGGGTGTGAAAGACCCTTTCGAAGTTCCAGAGGTTAGGTGTCATTAGTCTCCAGACGCCTCATCGGAAATAGGCCTCATCTCGCCTGGAAGGGAGAACTTCCTTGATTTTCTCGAGTTGCGGCAGGTGTTCTCGAGTTACGACGGGGACCTCAGGGACCCGCCCTGTTGGCCTCAGGAGAGGCCAGTCCCCGTGCGTGTTGCTAGGGGGCCCCTCGGGATTCCTCTCCCGTGGATACCGGGGCCAAAAACCTTGTGTGGAGTCAGGGCCGGAACCGAGGATTCCTCTCAGGGACTGATATGGATCTTTGGGTACTTCTGGAGTCTCGCCAGTGGAGACAGGCCTCGTCTCGTGTGGGGGCATGCACGTGCACTTTCCTTCCAGGCTGTAGCAGCAATGTCACGCTTCCCGTCGCGTGGATCAAAGGATCTGCGGTTTTCCCTCGAGGCTTTCCCTCGAGGCTTTCCCACAGGGCTGTCCCACGTGACACCGTGGTGTGAGTCGATTCTCGGCGTGAAAAATGAGCCAGTGCAGGGCAAAGAGGTTCCTCTGGTATGGACTGAGACATCTGGGGGACTCTTGGAATGGTGGTACGACCATGGAGTTCCTCTCGCCTTTCCTGTTGAGAGTGCCTCCTCTTGAGATGCGACGGGAACGCCGGGAATTCTTTCCCGTTGAAAGCAGGGAAAGGATCCCTCATCTCGAGCTACGAGGGGGAAACGGGGCTCCTCTGGATGTGGGCGGGACCATCGTGCTTCCTCTTGAGTGGACACGGGTATGGCGGTGAACTTCTTGAGTTGCAGCAAGGTTGTGAAAGACCCTTTCGAAGTTCCAGAGGTTAGGTGTCATTAGTCTCCAGACGCCTCATCGGAAATAGGCCTCATCTCGCCTGGAAGGGAGAACTTCCTGGATTTTCTCGATTTGCGGCAGGTGTTCTCGAGTTACGACGGGGACCTCAGGGACCCGCCCTGGTGGCCTCAGGAGAGGCCAGTCCCCATGCGAGTTGCTAGGGGGCCTCTCGGGATTCCTCTCCCATCGATACCGGGGTCAAAAACCTTGTGTGGAGTCAGGGCCGGAACCGAGGATTCCTCTCAGGGGCTGACATGGATCTTTGGGTACTTCTGGAGTCTCCCCAGGGGAGTCAGGCCTCGTCTCGAGTGGGGGAATGCGCGTGCACTTTCCTTCCAGGCTTTAGCAGCAATGTCACGCTTCCCGTCGCTTGGATCAAAGGATCTGTGGTTTTCCCTCGAGGCTTTCCCTCGAGGCTTTCCCACAGGGCTGTCCCACGTGCCACCGTGGTGTGAGTCGATCCTCGGCGTGAAAGATGAGCCAGTGCAGGGCAAAGAGGTTCCTCTGGAATGGACTGAGACATCTGGGGGACTCTTGGAATGGTGGTACGACCATGGAGTTCCTCTCGCCTTTCCTGTTGAGAGTGCCTCCTCTTGAGATGCGACGGGAACGCCGGGAATTCTTTCCCGTTGAAAGCAGGGAAAGGATCCCTCATCTCGAGCTACGAGGGGGAAACGGGACTCCTCTGGATGTGGGCGGGACCATCGTGCTTCCTCTCTAGTGGAGACGGGTATGGTGGTGAACTTCTTGAGTTGCAGCAAGGCTGTGAAAGACCCTTTCGAAGTTCCAGAGGTAAGGTGTCATTAGTCTCCAGACGCCTCATCGGAAATAGGCCTCATCTCGCCTGGAAGGGAGAACTTCCTGGATTTTCTCGAGTTGCGGCAGGTGTTCTCGAGTTACGACGGGGACCTCAGGGACCCGCCCTGGTGGCCTCAGGAGAGGCCAGTCCCTATGCGAGTTGCTAGGGGGCCTCTCGGGATTCCTCTCCCGTCGATACCGGGGCCAAAAACCTTGTGTGGAGTCAGGGCCGGAACCGAGGATTCCTCTCAGGGGCTGACATGGATCTTTGGGTACTTCTGGAGTCTCCCCAGGGGAGTCAGGCCTCGTCTCGAGTGGGGGCATGCACGTGCACTTTCCTTCCAGGCTGTAGCAGCAATGTCACGCTTCCCGTCGCGTGGATCAAATGATGTGTGGTTTTCCCTCGAGGCTTTCCCACAGGGCTGTCCCACGTGCCACCGTGGTGTGAGTCGATCCTCGGCGTGAAAGATGAGCCAGTGCAGGGCAAAGAGGTTCCTCTGGAATGGACTGAGACATCTGGGGGACTCTTGGAATGGTGGTACGACCATGGAGTTCCTCTCGCCTTTCCTGTTGAGAGTGCCTCCTCTTGAGATGCGACGGGAACGCCGGGAATTCTTTCCCGTTGAAAGCAGGGAAAGGATCCCTCATCTCGAGCTACGAGGGGGAAACGGGGCTCCTCTGGATGTGGGCGGGACCATCGTGCTTCCTCTCTAGTGGAGACGGGTATGGTGGTGAACTTCTTGAGTTGCAGCAAGGCTGTGAAAGACCCTTTCGAAGTTCCAGAGGTTAGGTGTCATTAGTCTCCAGACGCCTCATCGGAAATAGGCCTCATCTCGCCTGGAAGGGAGAACTTCCTGGATTTTCTCGAGTTGCGGCAGGTGTTCTTAAGTTACGACGGGGAACTCAGGGACCCGCCCTGGTGGCCTCAGGAGAGGCCAGTCCCCATGCGAGTTGCTAGGGGGCCTCTCGGGATTCCTCTCCCGTCGATACCGGGGCCAAAAACCTTGAGTGGAGTCAGGGCCGGAACCGAGGATTCCTCTCAGGGGCTGACATGGATCTTTGGGTACTTCTGTAGTCTCCCCAGGGGAGTCAGGCCTCGTCTCGAGTGGGGCCATGCACGTGCGCTTTCCTTCCAGGCTGTAGCAGCAATGTCACGCTTCCCGTCACGTGGATCAAAGGATCTGCGGTTTTCCCTCGAGGCTTTCCCTCGAGGCTTTCCCACAGGGCTGTCCCACGTGCCACCGTGGTGTGAGTCGATCCTCGGCGTGAAAGATGAGCCAGTGCAGGGCAAAGAGCTTCCTCTGGAATGGACTGAGACATCTGGGGGACTCTTGGAATGGTGGTACGACCATGGAGTTCCTCTCGCCTATCCTGTTGAGAGTGCTTCCTCTTGAGATGCGACGGGAACGGAGGGAATTCTTTCCCGTTGAAACCAGGGAAAGGATCCCTCATCTCGAGCTACGAGGGGGAAACGGGGCTCCTCTGGATGTGGGCGGGACCATCGTGCTTCCTCTCTAGTGGAGACGGGTATGGCGGTGAACTTCTTGAGTTGCAGCAAGGGTGTGAAAGACCCTTTCGAAGTTCCAGAGGTTAGGTGTCATTAGTCTCCAGAGGCCTCATCGGAAATAGGCCTCATCTCGCCTGGAAGGGAGAACTTCCTGGATTTTCTCGATTTGCGGCAGGTGTTCTCGAGTTACGACGGGGACCTCAGGGACCCGCCCTGGTTGCCTCAGGAAAGGCCAGTCCCTAGGCGAGTTGCTAGGGGGCCTCTCGGGATTCCTCTCCCGTTGATACCGGGGCCAAAAACCTTGTGTGGAGTCAGGGCCGGAACCGAGGATTCCTCTCAGGGGCTGACATGGATCTTTGGGTACTTCTGGAGTCTCCCCAGGGGAGTCAGGCCTCGTCTCGAGTGGGGGCATGCACGTGCGCTTTCCTTCCAGGCTGTAGCAGCAATGTCACGCTTCCCGTCGCGTGGATCAAAGGATCTGTGGTTTTCCCTCGAGGCTTTCCCTCGAGGCTTTCCCACAGGGCTGTCCCACGTGCCACCGTGGTGTGAGTCGATCCTCGGCGTGAAAGATGAGCCAGTGCAGGGCAAAGAGGTTCCTCTGGAATGGACTGAGACATCTGGGGGACTCTTGGAATGGTGGTACGACCATGGAGTTCCTCTCGCCTTTCCTGTTGAGAGTGCCTCCTCTTGAGATGCGACGGGAACGCCGGGAATTCTTTCCCGTTGAAAGCAGGGAAAGGATCCCTCATCTCGAGCTACGAGGGGGAAACGGGGCTCCTCTGGATGTGGGCGGGACCATCGTGCTTCCTCTCTAGTGGAGACGGGTATGGTGGTGAACTTCTTGAGTTGCAGCAAGGCTGTGAAAAACCCTTTCGAAGTTCCAGAGGTTAGGTGTCATTAGTCTCCAGACGCCTCATCGGAAATAGGCCTCATCTCGCCTGGAAGGGAGAACTTCCTGGATTTTCTCGAGTTGCGGCAGGTGTTCTTAAGTTACGACGGGGAACTCAGGGACCCGCCCTGGTGGCCTCAGGAGAGGCCAGTCCCCATGCGAGTTGCTAGGGGGCCTCTCGGGATTCCTCTCCCGTCGATACCGGGGCCAAAAACCTTGAGTGGAGTCAGGGCCGGAACCGAGGATTCCTCTCAGGGGCTGACATGGATCTTTGGGTTCTTCTGGAGTCTCCCCAGGGGAGTCAGGCCTCGTCTCGAGTGGGGGCATGCACGTGCGCTTTCCTTCCAGGCTGTAGCAGCAATGTCACGCTTCCCGTCACGTGGATCAAAGGATCTGTGGTTTTCCCTCGAGGCTTTCCCTCGAGGCTTTCCCACAGGGCTGTCCCACGTGCCACCGTGGTGTGAGTCGATCCTCAGCGTGAAAGATGAGCCAGTGCAGGGCAAAGAGCTTCCTCTGGAATGGACTGAGACATCTGGGGGACTCTTGGAATGGTGGTACGACCATGGAGTTCCTCTCGCCTTTCCTGTTGAGAGTGCTTCCTCTTGAGATGCGACGGGAACGCAGGGAATTCTTTCCCGTTGAAAGCAGGGAAAGGATCCCTCATCTCGAGCTACGAGGGGGAAACGGGGCTCCTTTGGATGTGGTCGGGACCATCGTGCTTCCTCTCGAGTGGAGACGGGTATGGTGGTGAACTTCTTGAGTTGCAGCAAGGGTGTGAAAGACCCTTTCGAAGTTCCAGAGGTTAGGTGTCATTAGTCTCCAGAGGCCTCATCGGAAATAGGCCTCATCTCGCCTGGAAGGGAGAACTTCCTGGATTTTCTCGAGTTGCGGCAGGTGTTCTCGAGTTTCGACGGGGACCTCAGGGACCCGCCCTGGTGGCCTCAGGAGAGGCCAGTCCCCATGCGAGTTGCTAGGGGGCCTCTCGGGATTCCTCTCCCGTCGATACCGGGGCCAAAAAGCTTGTGTGGAGTCAGGGCCGGAACCGAGGATTCCTCTCAGGGGCTGACATGGATCTTTGGGTACTTCTGGAGTCTCCCCAGTGGAGTCAGACCTCGTCTCGAGTGGGGGCATGCACGTGCGCTTTCCTTCCAGGCTGTAGTAGCAATGTCACGCTTCCCGTCGCGTGGATCAAAGGATCTGTGGTTTTCCCTCGAGGCTTTCCCTCGAGGCTTTCCCACAGGGCTGTCCCACGTGCCACCGTGGTGTGAGTCGATCCTCGGCGTGAAAGATGAGCCAGTGCAGGGCAAAGAGGTTCCTCTGGAATGGACTGAGACATCTGGGGGACTCTTGGAATGGTGGTACGACCATGGAGTTCCTCTCGCCTTTCCTGTTGAGAGTGCCTCCTCTTGAGATGCGACGGGAACGCCGGGAATTCTTTCCCGTTGAAAGCAGGGAAAGGATGCCTCATCTCGAGCACCGAGGGGAAAACGGGGCTCCTCTGGATGTGGGCGGGACCATCGTGCTTCCTCTCTAGTGGAGACGGGTATGGCGGTGAACTTCTTGAGTTGCAGCAAGGGCGTGAAAGACCCTTTCGAAGTTCCAGAGGTTAGGTGTCATTAGTCTCCAGAGGCCTCATCGGAAATAGGCCTCATCTCGCCTGGAAGGGAGAACTTCCTGGATTTTCTCGAGTTGCGGCAGGTGTTCTCGAGTTACGACGGGGACCTCAGGGACCCGCCCTGGTGGCCTCAGGAGAGGCCAGTCCCTAGGCGAGTTGCTAGGGGGCCTCTCGGATTCCTCTCCCGTCGATACCGGGGCCAAAAACCTTGTGTGGAGTCAGGGCCGGAACCGAGGATTCCTCTCAGGGGCTGACATGGATCTTTGGGTACTTCTGGAGTCTCCCCAGGGGAGTCAGGCCTCGTCTCGAGTGGGGGCATGCACGTTCGCTTTCCTTCCAGGCTGTAGCAGCAATGTCTCGCTTCCCGTCGCGTGGATCAAAGGATCTGTGGTTTTCCCTCGAGGCTTTCCCTGGAGGCTTTCCCACAGGGCTGTCCCACGTGCCACCGTGGTGTGAGTCAATCCTGGGCGTGAAAGATGAGCCAGTGCAGGGCAAAGAGGTTCCTCTGGAATGGACTGAGACATCTGGGGGACTCTTGGAATGGTGGTACGACCATGGAGTTCCTCTCGCCTTTCCTGTTGAGAGTGCCTCCTCTTGAGATGCGACGGGAACGCCGGGAATTCTTTCCCGTTTAAAGCAGGGAAAGGATCCCTCATCTCGAGCTACGAGGGGGAAACGGGGCTCCTCTGGATGTGGGCGGGACCATCGTGCTTCCTCTCTAGTGGAGACGGGTATGGTGGTGAACTTCTTGAGTTGCAGCAAGGCTGTGAAAGACCCTTTCGAAGTTCCAGAGGTAAGGTGTCATTAGTCTCCAGACGCCTCATCGGAAATAGGCCTCATCTCGCCTGGAAGGGAGAACTTCCTGGATTTTCTCGAGTTGCGGCAGGTGTTCTCGAGTTACGACGGGGACCTCAGGGACCCGCCCTGGTGGCCTCAGGAGAGGCCAGTCCCTATGCGAGTTGCTAGGGGGCCTCTCGGGATTCCTCTCCCGTCGATACCGGGGCCAAAAACCTTGTGTGGAGTCAGGGCCGGAACCGAGGATTCCTCTCAGGGGCTGACATGGATCTTTGGGTACTTCTGGAGTCTCCCCAGGGGAGTCAGGCCTCGTCTCGAGTGGGGGCATGCACGTGCACTTTCCTTCCAGGCTGTAGCAGCAATGTCACGCTTCCCGTCGCGTGGATCAAATGATGTGTGGTTTTCCCTCGAGGCTTTCCCACAGGGCTGTCCCACGTGCCACCGTGGTGTGAGTCGATCCTCGGCGTGAAAGATGAGCCAGTGCAGGGCAAAGAGGTTCCTCTGGAATGGACTGAGACATCTGGGGGACTCTTGGAATGGTGGTACGACCATGGAGTTCCTCTCGCCTTTCCTGTTGAGAGTGCCTCCTCTTGACATGCGACGGGAACGCCGGGAATTCTTTCCCGTTTAAAGCAGGGAAAGGATCCCTCATCTCGAGCTACGAGGGGGAAACGGGGCTCCTCTGGATGTGGGCGGGACCATCGTGCTTCCTCTCTAGTGGAGACGGGTATGGCAGTGAACTTCTTGAGTTGCAGCAAGGGTGTGAAAGACCCTTTCGAAGTTCCAGAGGTTAGGTGTCATTAGTCTCCAGACGCCTCATCGGAAATAGGCCTCATCTCGCCTGGAAGGGAGAACTTCCTTGATTTTCTCGAGTTGCGGCAGGTGTTCTCGAGTTACGACGGGGACCTCAGGGACCCGCCCTGTTGGCCTCAGGAGAGGCCAGTCCCCGTGCGTGTTGCTAGGGGGCCCCTCGGGATTCCTCTCCCGTGGATACCGGGGCCAAAAACCTTGTGTGGAGTCAGGGCCGGAACCGAGGATTCCTCTCAGGGACTGATATGGATCTTTGGGTACTTCTGGAGTCTCGCCAGTGGAGACAGGCCTCGTCTCGTGTGGGGGCATGCACGTGCACTTTCCTTCCAGGCTGTAGCAGCAATGTCACGCTTCCCGTCGCGTGGATCAAAGGATCTGCGGTTTTCCCTCGAGGCTTTCCCTCGAGGCTTTCCCACAGGGCTGTCCCACGTGACACCGTGGTGTGAGTCGATTCTCGGCGTGAAAAATGAGCCAGTGCAGGGCAAAGAGGTTCCTCTGGTATGGACTGAGACATCTGGGGGACTCTTGGAATGGTGGTACGACCATGGAGTTCCTCTCGCCTTTCCTGTTGAGAGTGCCTCCTCTTGAGATGCGACGGGAACGCCGGGAATTCTTTCCCGTTGAAAGCAGGGAAAGGATCCCTCATCTCGAGCTACGAGGGGGAAACGGGGCTCCTCTGGATGTGGGCGGGACCATCGTGCTTCCTCTTGAGTGGACACGGGTATGGCGGTGAACTTCTTGAGTTGCAGCAAGGTTGTGAAAGACCCTTTCGAAGTTCCAGAGGTTAGGTGTCATTAGTCTCCAGACGCCTCATCGGAAATAGGCCTCATCTCGCCTGGAAGGGAGAACTTCCTGGATTTTCTCGATTTGCGGCAGGTGTTCTCGAGTTACGACGGGGACCTCAGGGACCCGCCCTGGTGGCCTCAGGAGAGGCCAGTCCCCATGCGAGTTGCTAGGGGGCCTCTCGGGATTCCTCTCCCATCGATACCGGGGCCAAAAACCTTGTGTGGAGTCAGGGCCGGAACCGAGGATTCCTCTCAGGGGCTGACATGGATCTTTGGGTACTTCTGGAGTCTCCCCAGGGGAGTCAGGCCTCGTCTCGAGTGGGGGAATGCGCGTGCACTTTCCTTCCAGGCTTTAGCAGCAATGTCACGCTTCCCGTCGCTTGGATCAAAGGATCTGTGGTTTTCCCTCGAGGCTTTCCCTCGAGGCTTTCCCACAGGGCTGTCCCACGTGCCACCGTGGTGTGAGTCGATCCTCGGCGTGAAAGATGAGCCAGTGCAGGGCAAAGAGGTTCCTCTGGAATGGACTGAGACATCTGGGGGACTCTTGGAATGGTGGTACGACCATGGAGTTCCTCTCGCCTTTCCTGTTGAGAGTGCCTCCTCTTGAGATGCGACGGGAACGCCGGGAATTCTTTCCCGTTGAAAGCAGGGAAAGGATCCCTCATCTCGAGCTACGAGGGGGAAACGGGACTCCTCTGGATGTGGGCGGGACCATCGTGCTTCCTCTCTAGTGGAGACGGGTATGGTGGTGAACTTCTTGAGTTGCAGCAAGGCTGTGAAAGACCCTTTCGAAGTTCCAGAGGTAAGGTGTCATTAGTCTCCAGACGCCTCATCGGAAATAGGCCTCATCTCGCCTGGAAGGGAGAACTTCCTGGATTTTCTCGAGTTGCGGCAGGTGTTCTCGAGTTACGACGGGGACCTCAGGGACCCGCCCTGGTGGCCTCAGGAGAGGCCAGTCCCTATGCGAGTTGCTAGGGGGCCTCTCGGGATTCCTCTCCCGTCGATACCGGGGCCAAAAACCTTGTGTGGAGTCAGGGCCGGAACCGAGGATTCCTCTCAGGGGCTGACATGGATCTTTGGGTACTTCTGGAGTCTCCCCAGGGGAGTCAGGCCTCGTCTCGAGTGGGGGCATGCACGTGCACTTTCCTTCCAGGCTGTAGCAGCAATGTCACGCTTCCCGTCGCGTGGATCAAATGATGTGTGGTTTTCCCTCGAGGCTTTCCCACAGGGCTGTCCCACGTGCCACCGTGGTGTGAGTCGATCCTCGGCGTGAAAGATGAGCCAGTGCAGGGCAAAGAGGTTCCTCTGGAATGGACTGAGACATCTGGGGGACTCTTGGAATGGTGGTACGACCATGGAGTTCCTCTCGCCTTTCCTGTTGAGAGTGCCTCCTCTTGAGATGCGACGGGAACGCCGGGAATTCTTTCCCGTTTAAAGCAGGGAAAGGATCCCTCATCTCGAGCTACGAGGGGGAAACGGGGCTCCTCTGGATGTGGGCGGGACCATCGTGCTTCCTCTCGAGTGGAGACGGGTATGGCGGTGAACTTCTTGAGTTGCAGCAAGGGTGTGAAAGACCCTTTCGAAGTTCCAGAGGTTAGGTGTCATTAGTCTCCAGACGCCTCATCGGAAATAGGCCTCATCTCGCCTGGAAGGGAGAACTTCCTGGATTTTCTCGAGTTGCGGCAGGTGTTCTCGAGTTACGACGGGGACCTCAGGGACCCGCCCTGTTGGCCTCAGGAGAGGCCAGTCCCCGTGCGTGTTGCTAGGGGGCCCCTCGGGATTCCTCTCCCGTGGATACTGGGGCCAAAAACCTTGTGTGGAGTCAGGGCCGGAACCGAGGATTCCTCTCAGGGACTGATATGGATCTTTGGGTACTTCTGGAGTCTCGCCAGTGGAGACAGGCCTCGTCTCGTGTGGGGGCATGCACGTGCACTTTCCTTCCAGGCTGTAGCAGCAATGTCACGCTTCCCGTCGCGTGGATCAAAGGATCTGCGGTTTTCCCTCGAGGCTTTCCCTCGAGGCTTTCCCACAGGGCTGTCCCAAGTGACACCGTGGTGTGAGTCGATTCTCGGCGTGAAAAATGAGCCAGTGCAGGGCAAAGAGGTTCCTCTGGTATGGACTGAGACATCTGGGGGACTCTTGGAATGGTGGTACGACCATGGAGTTCCTCTCGCCTTTCCTGTTGAGAGTGCCTCCTCTTGAGATGCGACGGGAACGCCGGGAATTCTTTCCCGTTGAAAGCAGGGAAAGGATCCCTCATCTCGAGCTACGAGGGGGAAACGGGGCTCCTCTGGATGTGGGCGGGACCATCGTGCTTCCTCTTGAGTGGACACGGGTATGGCGGTGAACTTCTTGAGTTGCAGCAAGGTTGTGAAAGACCCTTTCGAAGTTCCAGAGGTTAGGTGTCATTAGTCTCCAGACGCCTCATCGGAAATAGGCCTCATCTCGCCTGGAAGGGAGAACTTCCTGGATTTTCTCGATTTGCGGCAGGTGTTCTCGAGTTACGACGGGGACCTCAGGGACCCGCCCTGGTGGCCTCAGGAGAGGCCAGTCCCCATGCGAGTTGCTAGGGGGCCTCTCGGGATTCCTCTCCCATAGATACCGGGGCCAAAAACCTTGTGTGGAGTCAGGGCCGGAACCGAGGATTCCTCTCAGGGGCTGACATGGATCTTTGGGTACTTCTGGAGTCTCCCCAGGGGAGTCAGGCCTCGTCTCGAGTGGGGGAATGCGCGTGCGCTTTCCTTCCAGGCTTTAGCAGCAATGTCACGCTTCCCGGCTCTTGGATCAAAGGATCTGTGGTTTTCCCTCGAGGCTTTCCCTCGAGGCTTTCCCACAGGGCTGTCCCACGTGCCACCGTGGTGTGAGTCGATCCTCGGCGTGAAAGATGAGCCAGTGCAGGGCAAAGAGGTTCCTCTGGAATGGACTGAGACATCTGGGGGACTCTTGGAATGGTGGTACGACCATGGAGTTCCTCTCGCCTTTCCTGTTGAGAGTGCCTCCTCTTGAGATGCGACGGGAACGCCGGGAATTCTTTCCCGTTGAAAGCAGGGAAAGGATCCCTCATCTCGAGCTACGAGGGGGAAACGGGGCTCCTCTGGATGTGGGCGGGACCATCGTGCTTCCTCTCTAGTGGAGACGGGATATGGCGGTGAACTTCTTGAGTTGCAGCAAGGGTGTGAAAGACCCTTTCGAAGTTCCAGAGGTTAGGTGTCATTAGTCTCCAGAGGCCTCATCGGAAATAGGCCTCATCTCGCCTGGAAGGGAGAACTTCCTGGATTTTCTCGAGTTGCGGCAGGTGTTCTCGAGTTACGACGGGGACCTCAGGGACCCGCCCTGGTGGCCTCAGGAAAGGCCAGTCCCTAGGCGAGTTGCTAGGGGGCCTCTCGGGATTCCTCTCCCGTTGATACCGGGGCCAAAAACCTTGTGTGGAGTCAGGGCCGGAACCGAGGATTCCTCTCAGGGGCTGACATGGATCTTTGGGTACTTCTGGAGTCTCCCCAGGGGAGTCAGGCCTCGTCTCGAGTGGGGGCATGCACGTGCGCTTTCCTTCCAGGCTGTAGCAGCAATGTCACGCTTCCCGTCGCGTGGATCAACGGATCTGTGGTTTTCCCTCGAGGCTTTCCCTCGAGGCTTTCCCACAGGGCTGTCCCACGTGCCACCGTGGTGTGAGTCGATCCTCGGCGTGAAAGATGAGCCAGTGCAGGGCAAAGAGGTTCCTCTGGAATGGACTGAGACATCTGGGGGACTCTTGGAATGGTGGTACGACCATGGAGTTCCTCTCGCCTTTCCTGTTGAGAGTGCCTCCTCTTGAGATGCGACGGGAACGCCGGGAATTCTTTCCCGTAGAAAGCAGGGAAAGGATCCCTCATCTCGAGCTACGAGGGGGAAACGGGGCTCCTCTGGATGTGGGCGGGACCATCGTGCTTCCTCTCTAGTGGAGACGGGTATGGTGGTGAACTTCTTGAGTTGCAGCAAGGCTGTGAAAGACCCTTTCGAAGTTCCAGAGGTAAGGTGTCATTAGTCTCCAGACGCCTCATCGGAAATAGGCCTCATCTCGCCTGGAAGGGAGAACTTCCTGGATTTTCTCGAGTTGCGGCAGGTGTTCTCGAGTTACGACGGGGACCTCAGGGACCCGCCCTGGTGGCCTCAGGAGAGGCCAGTCCCTATGCGAGTTGCTAGGGGGCCTCTCGGGATTCCTCTCCCGTCGATACCGGGGCCAAAAACCTTGTGTGGAGTCAGGGCCGGAACCGAGGATTCCTCTCAGGGGCTGACATGGATCTTTGGGTACTTCTGGAGTCTCCCCAGGGGAGTCAGGCCTCGTCTCGAGTGGGGGCATGCACGTGCACTTTCCTTCCAGGCTGTAGCAGCAATGTCACGCTTCCCGTCGCGTGGATCAAATGATGTGTGGTTTTCCCTCGAGGCTTTCCCACAGGGCTGTCCCACGTGCCACCGTGGTGTGAGTCGATCCTCGGCGTGAAAGATGAGCCAGTGCAGGGCAAAGAGGTTCCTCTGGAATGGACTGAGACATCTGGGGGACTCTTGGAATGGTGGTACGACCATGGAGTTCCTCTCGCCTTTCCTGTTGAGAGTGCCTCCTCTTGAGATGCGACGGGAACGCCGGGAATTCTTTCCCGTTTAAAGCAGGGAAAGGATCCCTCATCTCGAGCTACGAGGGGGAAACGGGGCTCCTCTGGATGTGGGCGGGACCATCGTGCTTCCTCTCGAGTGGAGACGGGTATGGCGGTGAACTTCTTGAGTTGCAGCAAGGGTGTGAAAGACCCTTTCGAAGTTCCAGAGGTTAGGTGTCATTAGTCTCCAGACGCCTCATCGGAAATAGGCCTCATCTCGCCTGGAAGGGAGAACTTCCTTGATTTTCTCGAGTTGCGGCAGGTGTTCTCGAGTTACGACGGGGACCTCAGGGACCCGCCCTGTTGGCCTCAGGAGAGGCCAGTCCCCGTGCGTGTTGCTAGGGGGCCCCTCGGGATTCCTCTCCCGTCGATACCGGGTCCAAAAACCTTGTGTGGAGTCAGGGCCGGAACCGAGGATTCCTCTCAGGGACTGATATGGATCTTTGGGTACTTCTGGAGTCTCGCCAGGGGAGACAGGCCTCGTCTCGTGTGGGGGCATGCACGTGCACTTTCCTTCCAGGCTGTAGCAGCAATGTCACGCTTCCCGTCGCGTGGATCAAAGGATCTGCGGTTTTCCCTCGAGGCTTTCCCTCGAGGCTTTCCCACAGGGCTGTCCCACGTGACACCGTGGTGTGAGTCGATTCTCGGCGTGAAAAATGAGCCAGTGCAGGGCAAAGAGGTTCCTCTGGTATGGACTGAGACATCTGGGGGACTCTTGGAATGGTGGTACGACCATGGAGTTCCTCTCGCCTTTCCTGTTGAGAGTGCCTCCTCTTGAGATGCGACGGGAACGCCGGGAATTCTTTCCCGTTGAAAGCAGGGAAAGGATCCCTCATCTCGAGCTACGAGGGGGAAACGGGGCTCCTCTGGATGTGGGCGGGACCATCGTGCTTCCTCTTGAGTGGACACGGGTATGGCGGTGAACTTCTTGAGTTGCAGCAAGGTTGTGAAAGACCCTTTCGAAGTTCCAGAGGTTAGGTGTCATTAGTCTCCAGACGCCTCATCGGAAATAGGCCTCATCTCGCCTGGAAGGGAGAACTTCCTGGATTTTCTCGATTTGCGGCAGGTGTTCTCGAGTTACGACGGGGACCTCAGGGACCCGCCCTGGTGGCCTCAGGAGAGGCCAGTCCCCATGCGAGTTGCTAGGGGGCCTCTCGGGATTCCTCTCCCATAGATACCGGGGCCAAAAACCTTGTGTGGAGTCAGGGCCGGAACCGAGGATTCCTCTCAGGGGCTGACATGGATCTTTGGGTACTTCTGGAGTCTCCCCAGGGGAGTCAGGCCTCGTCTCGAGTGGGGGAATGCGCGTGCGCTTTCCTTCCAGGCTTTAGCAGCAATGTCACGCTTCCCGGCTCTTGGATCAAAGGATCTGTGGTTTTCCCTCGAGGCTTTCCCTCGAGGCTTTCCCACAGGGCTGTCCCACGTGCCACCGTGGTGTGAGTCGATCCTCGGCGTGAAAGATGAGCCAGTGCAGGGCAAAGAGGTTCCTCTGGAATAGACTGAGACATCTGGGGGACTCTTGGAATGGTGGTACGACCATGGAGTTCCTCTCGCCTTTCCTGTTGAGAGTGCCTCCTCTTGAGATGCGACGGGAACGCCGGGAATTCTTTCCCGTTGAAAGCAGGGAAAGGATCCCACATCTCGAGCTACGAGGGGGAAACGGGGCTCCTCTGGATGTGGGCGGGACCATCGTGCTTCCTCTCTAGTGGAGACGGGATATGGCGGTGAACTTCTTGAGTTGCAGCAAGGGTGTGAAAGACCCTTTCGAAGTTCCAGAGGTTAGGTGTCATTAGTCTCCAGAGGCCTCATCGGAAATAGGCCTCATCTCGCCTGGAAGGGAGAACTTCCTGGATTTTCTCGAGTTGCGGCAGGTGTTCTCGAGTTACGACGGGGACCTCAGGGACCCGCCCTGGTGGCCTCAGGAAAGGCCAGTCCCTAGGCGAGTTGCTAGGGGGCCTCTCGGGATTCCTCTCCCGTTGATACCGGGGCCAAAAACCTTGTGTGGAGTCAGGGCCGGAACCGAGGATTCCTCTCAGGGGCTGACATGGATCTTTGGGTACTTCTGGAGTCTCCCCAGGGGAGTCAGGCCTCGTCTCGAGTGGGGGCATGCACGTGCGCTTTCCTTCCAGGCTGTAGCAGCAATGTCACGCTTCCCGTCGCGTGGATCAACGGATCTGTGGTTTTCCCTCGAGGCTTTCCCTCGAGGCTTTCCCACAGGGCTGTCCCACGTGCCACCGTGGTGTGAGTCGATCCTCGGCGTGAAAGATGAGCCAGTGCAGGGCAAAGAGGTTCCTCTGGAATGGACTGAGACATCTGGGGGACTCTTGGAATGGTGGTACGACCATGGAGTTCCTCTCGCCTTTCCTGTTGAGAGTGCCTCCTCTTGATATGCGACGGGAACGCCGGGAATTCTTTCCCGTTGAAAGCAGGGAAAGGATCCCTCATCTCGAGCTACGAGGGGGAAACGGGGCTCCTCTGGATGTGGGCGGGACCATCGTGCTTCCTCTCTAGTGGAGACGGGTATGGTGGTGAACTTCTTGAGTTGCAGCAAGGCTGTGAAAGACCCTTTCGAAGTTCCAGAGGTTAGGTGTCATTAGTCTCCAGACGCCTCATCGGAAATAGGCCTCATCTCGCCTGGAAGGGAAAACTTCCTGGATTTTCTCGAGTTGTGGCAGGTGTTCTTAAGTTACGACGGGGAACTCAGGGACCCGCCCTGGTGGCCTCAGGAGAGGCCAGTCCCCATGCGAGTTGCTAGGGGGCCTCTCAGGATTCCTCTCCCGTCGATACCGGGGCCAAAAACCTTGAGTGGAGTCAGGGCCGGAACCGAGGATTCCTCTCAGGGGCTGACATGGATCTTTGGGTACTTCTGGAGTCTCCCCAGGGGAGTCAGGCCTCGTCTCGAGTGGGGGCATGCACGTGCGCTTTCCTTCCAGGCTGTAGCAGCAATGTCACGCTTCCCGTCACGTAGATCAAAGGATCTGTGGTTTTCCCTCGAGGCTTTCCCTCGAGGCTTTCCCACAGGGCTGTCCCACGTGCCACCGTGGTGTGAGTCGATCCTCGGCGTGAAAGATGAGCCAGTGCAGGGCAAAGAGGTTCCTCTGGAATGGACTGAGACATCTGGGGGACTCTTGGAATGGTGGTACGACCATGGAGTTCCTCTCGCCTTTCCTGTTGAGAGTGCCTCCTCTTGATATGCGACGGGAACGCCGGGAATTCTTTCCCGTTGAAAGCAGGGAAAGGATCCCTCATCTCGAGCTACGAGGGGGAAACGGGGCTCCTCTGGATGTGGGCGGGACCATCGTGCTTCCTCTCGAGTGGAGACGGGTATGGCGGTGAACTTCTTGAGTTGCAGCAAGGGTGTGAAAGACCCTTTTGAAGTTCCAGAGGTTAGGTGTCATTAGTCTCCAGACGCCTCATCGGAAATAGGCCTCATCTCGCCTGGAAGGGAGAACTTCCTGGATTTTCTCGAGTTGCGGCAGGTGTTCTCGAGTTACGACGGGGACCTCAGGGACCCGCCCTGGTGGCCTCAGGAGAGGCCAGTCCCCATGCGAGTTGCTAGGGGGCCTCTCGGGATTCCTCTCCCGTCGATACCGGGGCCAAAAACCTTGTGTGGAGTCAGGGCCGGAACCGAGGATTCCTCTCAGGGGCTGACATGGATCTTTGGGTACTTCTGGAGTCTCCCCAGGGGAGTCAGGCCTCGTCTCGAGTGGGGGCATGCACGTGCACTTTCCTTCCAGGCTGTAGCAGCAATGTCACGCTTCCCGTCGCGTGGATCAAAGGATCTGTGGTTTTCCCTCGAGGCTTTCCCACAGGGCTGTCCCACGTGCCACCGTGGTGTGAGTCGATCCTCGGCGTGAAAGATGAGCCAGTGCAGGGCAAAGAGGTTCCTCTGGAATGGACTGAGACATCTGGGGGACTCTTGGAATGATGGTACGACCATGGAGTTCCTCTCGCCTTTCCTGTTGAGAGTGCCTCCTCTTGAGATGCGACGGGAACGCCGGGAATTCTTTCCCATTGAAAGCAGGGAAAGGATCCCTCATCTCGAGCTACGAGGGGGAAACGGGGCTCCTCTGGATGTGGGCGGGACCATCGTGCTTCCTCTCGAGTGGAGACGGGTATGGCGGTGAACTTCTTGAGTTGCACCAAGTGTGTGAAAGACCCTTTCGAAGTTCCAGAGGTTTGGTGTCATTAGTCTCCAGAGGCCTCATCGGAAATAGGCCTCATCTCGCCTGGAAGGGAGAACTTCCTGCATTTTCTCGAGTTGCGGCAGGTGTTCTCGAGTTACGACGGGGACCTCAGGGACCCGCCCTGGTGGCCTCAGGAGAGGCCAGTCCCCATGCGAGTTGCTAGGGGGCCTCTCAGGATTACTCTCCCGTCGATACCGGGGCCAAAAACCTTGTGTGGAGTCAGGGCCGGAACCGAGGATTCCTCTCAGGGGCTGACATGGATCTTTGGGTACTTGTGGAGTCTCCCCAGGGGAGTCAGGCCTCGTCTCGAGTGGGGGCATGCACGTGCGCTTTCCTTCCAGGCTGTAGCAGCAATGTCACGCTTCCCGTGGCGTGGATCAAAGGATCTGTGGTTTTCCCTCGAGGCTTTCCCTCGAGGCTTTCCCACAGGGCTGTCCCACGTGCCACCGTGGTGTGAGTCGATCCTCGGCGTGAAAGATGAGCCAGTGCAGGGCAAAGAGGTTCCTCTGGAATGGACTGAGACATCTGGGGGACTCTTGGAATGGTGGTACGACCATGGAGATCCTCTCGCCTTTCCTGTTGAGAGTGCCTCCTATTGAGATGCGACGGGAACGCCGGGAATTCTTTCCCGTTGAAAGCAGGGAAAGGATCCCTCATCTCGAGCACCGAGGGGAAAACGGGGCTCCTCTGGATGTGGGCGGGACCATCGTGCTTCCTCTCGAGTGGAGACGGGTATGGCGGTGAACTTCTTGAGTTGCAGCAAGGGTGTGAAAGACCCTTTCGAAGTTCCAGAGGTTAGGTGTCATTAGTCTCCAGAGGCCTCATCGGAAATAGGCCTCATCTCGCCTGGAAGGGAGAACTTCCTGGATTTTCTCGAGTTGCGGCAGGTGTTCTCGAGTTACGACGGGGACCTCAGGGACCCGCCCTGGTGGCCTCAGGAGAGGCCAGTCCCCATGCGAGTTGCTAGGGGGCCTCTCGGGATTCCTCTCCCGTTGATACCGGGGCCAAAAAGCTTGTGTGGAGTCAGGGCCGGAACCGAGGATTCCTCTCAGGGGCTGACATGGATCTTTGGGTACTTCTGGAGTCTCCTCAGGGGAGTCAGGCCTCGTCTCGAGTGGGGGCATGCACGTGCGCTTTCCTTACAGGCTGTAGCAGCAATGTCACGCTTCCCGTCGCGTGGATCAAAGGATCTGTGGTTTTCCCTCGAGGCTTTCCCTCGAGGCTTTCCCACAGGGCTGTCCCACGTGCCACCGTGGTGTGAGTCGATCCTCGGCGTGAAAGATGAGCCAGTGCAGGGCAAAGAGGTTCCTCTGGAATGGACTGAGACATCTGGGGGACTCTTGGAATGGTGGTACGACCATGGAGTTCCTCTCGCCTTTCCTGTTGAGAGTGCCTCCTCTTGAGATGCGACGGGAACGCCGGGAATTCTTTCCCGTTGAAAGCAGGGAAAGGATCCCTCATCTCGAGCTACGAGGGGGAAACGGGCCTCCTCTGGATGTGGGCGGGACCATCGTGCTTCCTCTCGAGTGGAGACGGGTATGGCGGTGAACTTCTTGAGTTGCAGCAAGGGTGTGAAAGACCCTTTCGAAGTTCCAGAGGTTAGGTGTCATTAGTCTCCAGACGCCTCATCGGAAATAGGCCTCATCTCGCCTGGAAGGGAGAACTTCCTGGATTTTCTCGAGTTGCGGCAGGTGTTCTCGAGTTACGACGGGGACCTCAGGAACCCGCCCTGGTGGCCTCAGGAGAGGCCAGTCCCCATGCGAGTTGCTAGGGGGCCTCTCGGGATTCCTCTCCCGTCGATACCGGGGCCAAAAACCTTGTGTGGAGTCAGGGCCGGAACCGAGGATTCCTCTCAGGGGCTGACATGGATCTTTGGGTACTTCTGGAGTCTCCCCAGGGGAGTCAGGCCTCGTCTCGAGTGGGGGCATGCACGTGCACTTTCCTTCCAGGCTGTAGCAGCAATGTCACGCTTCCCGTCGCGTGGATCAAAGGATCTGTGGTTTTCCCTCGAGGCTTTCCCACAGGGCTGTCCCACGTGCCACCGTGGTGTGAGTCGATCCTCGGCGTGAAAGATGAGCCAGTGCAGGGCAAAGAGGTTCCTCTGGAATGGACTGAGACATCTGGGGGACTCTTGGAATGGTGGTACGACCATGGAGTTCCTCTCGCCTTTCCTGTTGAGAGTGCCTCCTCTTGAGATGCGACGGGAACGCCGGGAATTCTTTCCCGTGGAAAGCAGGGAAAGGATCCCTCATCTCGAGCTACAAGGGGGAAACGGGGCTCCTCTGGATGTGGGCGGGACCATCGTGCTTCCTCTCTAGTGGAGACGGGTATGGCGGTGAACTTCTTGAGTTGCAGCAAGGGTGTGAAAGACCCTTTCGAAGTTCCAGAGGTTAGGTGTCATTAGTCTCCAGAGGCCTCATCGGAAATAGGCCTCATCTCGCCTGGAAGGGAGAACTTCCTGGATTTTCTCGAGTTGCGGCAGGTGTTCTCGAGTTACGACGGGGACCTCAGGGACCCGCCCTGGTGGCCTCAGGAGAGGCCAGTCCCCATGCGAGTTGCTAGGGGGCCTCTCGGGATTCCTCTCCCGTCGATACCGGGGCCAAAAAGCTTGTGTGGAGTCAGGGCCGGAACCGAGGATTCCTCTCAGGGGCTGACATGGATCTTTGGGTACTTCTGGAGTCTCCCCAGGGGAGTTAGGCCTCGTCTCGAGTGGGGGCATGCACGTGCGCTTTCCTTCCAGGCTGTAGCAGCAATGTCACGCTTCCCGTCGCCTGGATCAAAGGATCTGTGGTTTTCCCTCGAGGCTTTCCCTCGAGGCTTTCCCACAGGGCTGTCCCACGTGCCACCGTGGTGTGAGTCGATCCTCGGCGTGAAAGATGAGCCAGTGCAGGGCAAAGAGGTTCCTCTGGAATGGACTGAGACATCTGGGGGACTCTTGGAATGGTGGTACGACCATGGAGTTCCTCTCGCCTTTCCTGTTGAGAGTGCCTCCTCTTGAGATGCGACGGGAACGCCGGGAATTCTTTCCCGTTGAAAGCAGGGAAAGGATCCTTCATCTCGAGCTACGAGGGGGAAACGGGGCTCCTCTGGATGTGGGCGGGACCATCGTGCTTCCTCTCTAGTGGAGACGGGTATGGTGGTGAACTTCTTGAGTTGCAGCAAGGCTGTGAAAGACCCTTTCGAAGTTCCAGAGGTTAGGTGTCATTAGTCTCCAGACGCCTCATCGGAAATAGGCCTCATCTCGCCTGGAAGGGAGAACTTCCTGGATTTTCTCGAGTTGCGGCAGGTGTTCTCGAGTTACGACGGGGACCTCAGGGACCCGCCCTGGTGGCCTCAGGAGAAGCCAGTCCCTATGCGAGTTGCTAGGGGGCCTCTCGGGATTCCTCTCCCGTCGATACCGGGGCCAAAAACCTTGTGTGGAGTCAGGGCCGGAACCGAGGATTCCTCTCAGGGGCTGACATGGATCTTTGGGTACTTCTGGAGTCTCCCCAGGGGAGTCAGGCCTCGTCTCGAGTGGGGGCATGCACGTGCACTTTCCTTCCAGGCTGTAGCAGCAATGTCACGCTTCCCGTCGCGTGGATCAAATGATGTGTCGTTTTCCCTCGAGGCTTTCCCACAGGGTTGTCCCACGTGCCACCGTGGTGTGAGTCGATCCTCGGCGTGAAAGATGAGCCAGTGCAGGGCAAAGAGCTTCCTCTGGAATGGACTGAGACATCTGGGGGACTCTTGGAATGGTGGTACGACCATGGAGTTCCTCTCGCCTTTCCTGTTGAGAGTGCCTCCTCTTGAGATGCGACGGGAACGCCGGGAATTCTTTCCCGTTGAAACCAGGGAAAGGATCCCTCATCTCGAGCTACGAGGGGGAAACGGGGCTCCTCTGGATGTGGGCGGGACCATCGTGCTTCCTCTCGAGTGGAGACGGGTATGGCGGTGAACTTCTTGAGTTGCAGCAAGGGTGTGAAAGACCCTTTCGAAGTTCCAGAGGTTTGGTGTCAATAGTCTCCAGAGGCCTCATCGGAAATAGGCCTCATCTCGCCTGGAAGGGAGAACTTCCTGGATTTTCTCGAGTAGCGGCAGGTGTTCTCGAGTTACGACGGGGACCTCAGGGACCCGCCCTGGTGGCCTCAGGAGAGGCCAGTCCCCATGCGAGTTGCTAGGGGGTCTCTCGGGATTCCTCTCCCGTCGATACCGGGGCCAAAAAGCTTGTGTGGAGTCAGGGCCGGAACCGAGGATTCTTCTCAGGGGCTGACATGGATCTTTGGGTACTTCTGGAGTCTCCCCAGGGGAGTCAGGCCTCGTCTCGAGTGGGGAATGCATGTGCGCTTTCCTTCCAGGCTGTAGCAGCAATGTCACGCTTCCCGTCGCGTGGATCAAAGGATCTGTGGTTTTCCCTCGAGGCTTTCCCTCGAGGCTTTCCCACAGGGCTGTCCCACGTGCCACCGTGTTGTGAGTCGATCCTCGGAGTGAAAGATGAGCCAGTGCAGGGCCAAGAGGTTCCTCTGAAATGGACTGAGACATCTGGGGGAATCTTGGAATGGTGGTACGACCATGGAGTTCCTCTCGCCTTTCCTGTTGAGAGTGCCTCCTCTTGAGATGCGACGGGAACGCCGGGAATTCTTTCCCGTTGAAAGCAGGCAAAGGATCCCTCATCTCGAGCTACGAGGGGGAAACGGGGCTCCTCTGGATGTGGGCGGGACCATCCTGCTTCCTCTCGAGTGGAGACGGGTATGGAAGTGAACTTCTTGAGTTGCAGCAAGGGTGTGAAAGACCCTTTCGAAGTTCCAGAGGTTAGGTGTCATTAGTCTCCAGACGCCTCATCGGAAATAGGCCTCATCTCGCCTGGAAGGGAGAACTTCCTGGATTTTCTCGAGATGCGGCAGGTGTTCTCAAGTTACGGCGGGGACCTCAGGGACCCGCCCTGGTGGCCTCAGGAGAGGCCAGTCCCCATTCGAGGTGCTAGGGGGCCTTTCGGGATTCCTCTCCCGTCGATACCGGGGCCAAAAACCTTGTGTGGAGTCAGGGCCGGAAACGAGGATTCCTCTCAGGGGCTGACATGGATCTTTGGGTACTTCTGGAGTCTCCGCAGGGGAGTCAGGCCTCGTCTCGAGTGGGGGCATGCACGTGCGTTTTCTTTCCAGGCTGTAGCAGCAATGTCACGCTTCCCGTCGCGTGGATCAAAGGATCTGTGGTTTTCCCTCGATGCTTTCCCACAGGGCTGTCCCACGTTCCACCGTGGTGTGAGTCGATCCTCGGCGTGAAAGATGAGCCAGTGCAGGGCAAAGAGGTTCCTCTGGAATGGACTGAGACATCTGGGGGACTCTTGGAATGGTGGTACGACCATGGAGTTCCTATCGCCTTTCCTGTTGAGAGTGCCTCCTCTTGAGATGCGACGGGAACGCCGGGAATTCTTCCCCGTTGAAAGCAGGGAAAGGATCCATCATCTCGAGCTCCGAGGGGGAAACGGGGCTCCTTTGGATGTGGGCGGGACCATCATGCTTCCTCTCGAGTGGAGACGGGTATGGCGGTGAACTTCTTGAGTTACAGCAAGGGTGTGAAAGACCCTTTCGAAGTTCCAGAGGTTAGGTGTCATTAGTCTCCAGACGCCTCATCGGAAATAGGCCTCATCTCGCCTGGAAGGGAGAACTTCCTGGATTTTCTCGAGATGCGGCAGGTGTTCTCGAGTTACGACGGGTACCTCAGGGACCCGCCCTGGTGGCCTCAGGAGAGGCCAGTCCCCATGCGAGTTGCTAGGGGGCCTCTCGGGATTCCTCTCCCGTCGATACCGGGGCCAAAAACTTTGTATGGAGTCAGGGCCGGAACCGAGGATTCCTCTCAGGGGCTGACATGGATCTTTGGGTTCTTCTGGAGTCCCCCCAGGGGAGTCAGGCCTCGTCTCGAGTGGGGGCATGCACGTGCGCTTTCCTTCCAGGCTGTAGCAGCAATGTCACGCTTCCCGTCGCGTGGATCAAAGGATCTGTGGTTTTCCCTCGAGGCTTTCCCTCGAGGCTTTCCCACAGGGCTGTCCCACGTGCCACCGTGGTGTGAGTCGATCCTCGGCGTGAAAGATGAGCCAGTGCAGGGCAAAGAGGTTCCTCTGGAATGGACTGAGACATCTGGGGGACTCTTGGAATTGTGGTACGACCATGGAGTTCCTCTCGCCTTTCCTGTTGAGAGTGCCTCCTCTTGAGATGCGACGGGAACGCCGGGAATTCTTTCCCGTTGAAAGCAGGAAAAGGATCCCTCATCTCGAGCTACGAGGGGGAAACGGGGCTCCTCTGGATGTGGGCGGGACCATCGTGCTTCCTCTCTAGTGGAGACGGGTATGGTGGTGAACTTCTTGAGTTGCAGCAAGGGTGTGAAAGACCCTTTCGAAGTTCCAGAGGTTAGGTGTCATTAGTCTCCAGACGCCTCATCGGAAATAGGCCTCATCTCGCCTGGAAGGGAGAACTTCCTGGATTTTCTCGAGTTGCGGCAGGTGTTCTCGAGTTACGACGGGGACCTCAGGAACCCGCCCTGGTGGCCTCAGGAGAGGCCAGTCCCTATGCGAGGTGCTAGGGGGCCTCTCGGGATTTCTCTCCCGTCGATACCGGGGCCAAAAACCTTGTATGGAGTCAGGGCCGGAACCGAGGATTCCTCTCAGGGGCTGACATGGATCTTTGGGTACTTCTGGAGTCTCCCCAGGGGAGTCAGGCCTAGTCTCGAGTGGGGGCATGCACGTGCACTTTCCTTCCAGGCTGTAGCAGCAATGTCACGCTTCCCGTCGCGTGGATCAAAGGATCTGTGGATTTCCCTCGAGGCTTTCCCACAGGGCTGTCCCACGTGCCACCGTGGTGTGAGTCGATCCTCGGCGTGAAAGATGAGCCAGTGCAGGACAAAGAGGTTCCTCTGGAATGGACTGAGATATCTGGGGGACTCTTGGAATGGTGGTACGACCATGGAGTTCCTCTCGCCTTTCCTGTTGAGAGTGCCTCCTCTTGAGATGCGACGGGAACGCCGGGAACTCTTTCCCTTTGAAACCAGGGAAAGGATCCCTCATCTCGAGCTACGAGGGGAAAACGGGGCTCCTCTGGATGTGGGCGGGACCATCGTGCTTCCTCTCGAGTGGAGACGGGTATGGCGGTGAACTTCTTGAGTTGCAGCAAGGGTGTGAAAGACCCTTTCGAAGTTCCAGAGGTTAGGTGTCATTAGTCTCCAGAGGCCTCATCGGAAATAGGCCTCATCTCGCCTGGAAGGGAGAACTTCCTGGATTTTCTCGAGTTGCGGCAGGTGTTCTCGAGTTACGACGGGGACCTCAGGGACCCGCCCTGGTGGCCTCAGGAGATGCCAGCCCCTATGCGAGTTGCTAGGGGGCCTCTCGGGATTCCTCTCCCGTCGATACCGGGGCCAAAAACCTTGTATGGAGTCAGGGCCAGAACCGAGGATTCCTCTCAGGGGCTGATATGGATCTTAGGGTACTTCTGGAGTCTCGCCAGGGGAGACAGGCCTCGTCTCGTGAGGGGGCATGCACGTGCACTTTCCTTCCAGGCTGTAGCAGCAATGTCACGCTTCCCGTCGCGTGGATCAAAGGATCTGTGGTTTTCCCTCGAGGCTTTCCCTCGAGGCTTTCCCACAGGGCTGTCCCACGTGCCACCGTGGTGTGAGTCGATCCTCGGCGTGAAAGATGAGCCAGTGCAGGGCAAAGAGCTTCCTCTGGAATGGACTGAGACATCTGGGGGACTCTTGGAATGGTGGTACGACCATGGAGTTCCTCTCGCCTTTCCTGTTGAGAGTGCCTCCTCTTGAGATGCGACGGGAACGCCGGGAATTCTTTCCCGTTGAAAGCAGGCAAAGGATCCCTCATCTCGAGCTCCGAGGGGGAAACGGGGCTCCTCTGGATGTTGCCGGGACCATCCTGCTTCCTCTCGAGTGGAGACGGGTATGGAAGTGAACTTCTTGAGTTGCAGCAAGGGTGTGAAAGACCCTTTCGAAGTTCCAGAGGTTAGGTGTCATTAGTCTCCAGACGCCTCATCGGAAATAGGCCTCATCTCGCCTGGAAGGGAGAACTTCCTGGATTTTCTCGAGATGCGGCAGGTGTTCTCGAGTTACGACGGGGACCTCAGGGACCCGCCCTGGTGGCCTCAGGAGAGGCCAGTTCACATGCGAGTTGCTAGGGGGCCTCGCGGGATTCCTCTCCCGTCGATACCGGGGCCAAAAACCTTGTGTGGAGTCAGGGCCGGAAACGAGGATTCCTCTCAGGGGCTGACATGGATCTTTGGGTACTTCTGGAGTCTCCGCAGGGGAGTCAGGCCTCGTCTCGAGTGGGGGCATGCACGTGCGTTTTCTTTCCAGGCTGTAGCAGCAATGTCACGCTTCCCGTCGCGTGGATCAAAGGATCTGTGGTTTTCCCTCGAGGCTTTCCCACAGGGCTGTCCCACGTTCCACCGTGGTGTGAGTCGATCCTCGGCGTGAAAGATGAGCCAGTGCAGGGCAAAGAGGTTCCTCTGGAATGGACTGAGACATCTGGGGGACTCTTGGAATGGTGGTACGACCATGGAGTTCCTCTCTCCTTTCCTGTTGAGAGTGCCTCCTCTTGAGATGCGACGGGAACGCCGGGAATTCTTTCCCGTTGAAAGCAGGGAAAGGATCCCTCATCTCGAGCTACGAGGGGGAAACGGGGCTCCTCTGGATGTGGGCGGGACCATCGTGCTTCCTCTCTAGTGGAGACGGGTATTGCCGGGGTCCAGCCCCGGTGGATCCAGGGAATTCGAAGGGTGGACGGCGTTGGCGTGGAAAGACTTGTTTATTTATTAATATAAGATTAGATTAAGAAACTGTAGTGCAGTAGGAAGATTAAGTGGAGAAAGAGGGCTGAATAGCTTGGTTTACGCGGAAGACCAATAAAATTCCAGACAAGGAATTTGCACCATCTACGTTGGGCCACCGGTGCCCGCTTGAATATCTAAGGGTGCCTCGCCTTAAGCTCCCTTTCTCGCGGATCTTAATAACCAGGGCAAATAAGTAGACCTGGCGAGCCTCCGCGCCCCAGATGGAAATTCAGCCTGAAATTAAAGTAAAGAGCAGAGGGAAGAAAAGGGAGAGAAAAAGAGAGAGAGAGAGAGACACGGGGGGAGCCAGATTCCCAAGACACCAGGCCGAGACTAGTCCGAGAAACTGGTCTGAGAATCTGGTCCCGTCCTTTATTGTTCAGAAGGCCTTTTATACTTTTGATAAAACATGGAGATCAATGGGTAACACAAAGTTATGCAGCGTTAGCAGTCCAGACTCTTATCAAAACCAGGCTTTTCTCTCTGCATACCTAATTGTATACACAAGTCTTAGGTAATTTACATCATCTTCCAACCAAAAGGGCCAATTAACATTTTACAGCCTTTTTTCTGATAAGGGTTTGTCAACCACAAGACTTATTTGTGTTGATCTTCCCAAGGTCTGGTGCCACTCTCGGAAAGCACTAAAGAAAGTTACATTCTTAGACAGCAAGGATACAGCAACTTATAACAAGTAGAGGGAGTGCAGTGATTTATAGCAAAAGAGAAGCAATTAACTCAAAAGTCTAGTGTTGCTAACATCAAAACTACTATGTATCTTTTTCTACATCCTGCTTACATTAACATCCTTCCAGGTGCCTAAAAGATAAAGAATAAGGAGGTCTGGCAGCAATCCTTGGGTCAACAGTGAAAACCCTCTACCAATATAATTTTTAACTCTTTAGAAAAGGCTCTGTATCTTTAAGATGCTTTTAAGCTTTGTGCCTCCCGCGGTTGGGGGGCTGTAAGCAATTCACAAGCTGTAAGCTTTGTGCCTCTCGCGGTTGGGGGGCTGTAAGCAATTCACAAGCTGTAAGAGGTCTGGGGAACCTGTTAGGCAGACTAGAGAGCTATCAGAGGGGTTTAACTGAAACATCCCTTTCAAATGCAGAAGACTAAAACCCTGAATTGACTTTTTTCCAGAGAATATCAGAAAAGTGGAAAAGCAGAGCACAAAAGCCGGCAGATTTTTGCTGGGGTACATGCTTAGGAATATCCAGAGGGGTCCCTGAAGTCTGAGCACGCCTTGCGTATGTCAGCTTCCTTCCTCATGACCTTGTCACGGGCGGGATTCCTCACACTGGCTTCCGGCAACTCCCCCTTCTTTATTAGTTTTTTAAAAAAATTAGGTGCAGTTCAGTCGCGAGATTCCGAATGCTCTGCCGAAGAGTCCTGACAACACAAGGAAGCACGATTACAAGGAGCAGGATTATGGCACCCACAGCAGCATAGCTAGAGACAGTAGTCAGAAGAGTTTTTCCAGAAATGAAGTCAGAGAAGGTGTGGAAAAAGTCATTGGCTTCTCCTGCGGCGGTAAAATCTAATCGGGAGTGTTCCAAGGTCTGAATCTGATTATGAAGTTTCCCTAAATCTAAACTAATATCTGAGCTGTTCCAGACACCTAAAATATGATTTTTGACCCTCTCCCATTTAAAATCTGTCTCATTTACTTTCAGGGATGTAACACATATCCACCGGTAATCGGCATGACATGAAAGAGCCAATTTCATTTTCAGACTCTGTAATTCATTCCCAATATGCATTACTGCTTCTTCTAAGGCATCAATCCTTATTTCTAGCTTCCTATCTATAATTTCCTGGGTTGCCAGCGTTAGAGAAACATTTTTGGATACGGTGTCAACATATTGGGCAGTATACACTTGTTGAGACAATGATAATGCCGCCACAGTAACAGAAGTAATTGCGGTTATCAAAGCTGATATTCCCAAAACAAGTAAGCCCACAAACCGTCGTGTTCGCATTAAATCTTGTAGCTGTTGCAGTACAGCTAGGCCATGGTTATCATACCAATACGTGGCTACAGTTACAGGTACCATGAGATAGGGCGGACGTTTTAAAACCATGAAAGAGCAAACTTTATATTGAGGAGTTAAACAGGATGAAAGCATACATTGTTCACAAGACACTACATGGGGTCCACCTGTATAATTCAATTGTATGTTAAGTCTTTCAGAATCATTAGTGAAAAGAAAAACATAAGGAGAGGGTAGACAAGCTAAAATAGAGTAAATAGAGGTATTTTTTGGTCGGATTAAAATAATAGGGGCGGTAGCCGCAAGGGCTCTCCAAATTTCTGGCTGCCAAAAGGTTTTACCTCTAGTTATATAAGACAGCATAGGGGGAACAAATTGGTTATGATGCCGTCTGGTGGCAACTAACGGCCAAGAAATTGAATATTCTTTCCAATTATCCAATCTATTGATAAAGTCATCGTCAGACTCAGGGTCTTGACCTGGATTTGGGTTGCTCCAGTCCTGAATCGCACAATTTCTTCCTCCCGGCATATTGTAATCTACTCTCGAATTATAAATACAAGATTTCCAAATCGGATATCCTGAATGATCATCTATAGTTTTCCAAATAACATCTGAGGGAGCAACATCATCACAATTTGGATATTCTGATGGAGTTTTGAGAGACAAAGACTTATAGGGGCCAAGGACCCCAGGCATACGGGCTCGTAATATCCAAGCAGACCGATCCCCTATAGATGCAAATTTAGAGGTTGGGGAATCTGTCATAACTGCTTTTGTGGAGGCTCCAATGCATCCTGTCTTGGTAAAGAAGTCTCCTGTAAGGCCAGGAGGAAAATTAAAGCAGACAGGAAAATCATCTGCTAGTCCTTTAAAGGTATAATTGAAATTAATAGGGTATTGGTCTTTTGTATAGGAAGTATAAGATCCTCCCAAAAGGCGAGGCTGGTCTGTACTAACTCGTATGGGGTCACTGTTCCAAGTAACAACTTGGAAAGTTGGAGGATCCGGGAGAAACGCCCAATATTTGGTTGGAATGGGAGCAGCGCTTACCTGGCAAGAGAGCAAGGCAAGCATGGCAATAAACACCTTTTCAGGAGAGACTGACGATCCCTGTAGGGTAGCTATCCCCTGTGCCTGGCGACAGAGAGCTTTAATCTGTCCCCAGGTGGGCAAGGAGGCTTGTTGGGTTGACTGAGCTGGGCGTCCTAATGGATTCCTGCGAGGCAAAAAATCAGGGGGTGCAATATCCTGTATCTGAAGTCGTGACATCTGTCCAGTGGGTGGCTCCGATCCGCGCCTATCCGGGATCTCCAATGTCAGCTGTCCTGGGGTCAGCGGCGTTTCCCGTGCTGGCGGAGGGAGCGGGGGAAGAGGGAGTTTCTTCCTTTTTAGAGATCGCGGTGGCGGGGGATTCTGGTATCTGGGGAGCTGAGACATGGCGAATTAGTCTGTCTGGAACCCAAATCGGAGCGTCCGCGTCCTGTGGAAAAACACAAGCATACCCTCGCCCATTGGTTAATAAGGGGTCAGGACCTTTCCATTGTCCGGAAAGAAGGTCCCTCCATTTTACTAATGGTTTTGCATTCAATTGCTCTGGGCACCAATGGCGAAGCATTGCAGTGTTTCCGGATGAATCAGCATTTAAGTTATTTATTACGAAAAGAGCATGTTGCAAAATCTGATGGGGGGAACTATATTTAAATTCCCCTTCTTTTAGTTTTTGAATATGGATTTTCAGTGTTTGATGTGCTCTTTCCACAATGGCTTGTCCTTGTGGGTTATAAGGGATGCCGGTGTTATGTTTAATTTGAAATCTTGTACAGAATTGCTGAAAAGATTTAGAAGTGTAAGCAGGAGCATTATCAGTTTTTAAAGCTTTTGGCAAGCCCAGATAGGAAAAGCATGTAAAAAGATGTTGTATTACATCTTTAACTGCTTCCCCTGTACGAGCAGTGGCAATAATAACATGAGAGAAGGTATCTACAGTTACATGAACAAAAGACAGTTTTCCAAATGAAGAGACATGGGTTACATCCATTTGCCAGAGTGCATTAGGTTTGAGACCGCGAGGGTTAACTCCCAGAGGCAAAGCATTCACGGTAGTAGGACAATGTGAACAAGAACGAACAATCTCTCGGGCAGATTCTCGAGGAATTTGAAACTGGTATCGTAAGGCAGTGGCATTTTGGTGATGAAGTGAGTGAGAAGCTCGAGCTTCTTCAAAAACAGAAGCCACTGAAATCCTGGTTAACGAATCTGCCAATTCATTGAGAGCATTTAAAGGGCCAGGCAGGCCGGAATGAGCCCGAATGTGGCCGATAAAGAACGCCCGATTTCTTTTCCATATTTGCTGCTGCAGTTTAGTTAACAAATGGAAGATAGCAGTTTTGTTTTCAGGCAAAACTGCAGTCTCAATGTGTGGAAACAGCCTGACCACATACTGAGAGTCAGAATAAAGGTTAAATTCTTTCTCCGCAAACATAACAAAGGCCTCAATAACAGCTGTGATTTCAGCCCTTTGAGCTGAAGTTTCTTGTGTTTCCAAAAGTTTTTGATGATCTCTTGTGACTATAGAGGCTCTACCGTTAGCCGATCCATCAGTAAAGACTACCTGAGCATCTGAAATAGGGAACTGTTTACACCGGACAGGAAAAATAACTGGATGGTTAGACATAAAATTTAGTAAAACATGCGAGGGTAAATGATGCAAAATTTGACCACAGTAATTCCCTATGGCAATCTGCCAGTCTTCATCAAACATTAAAAGAGCATCAAGCTGCTCCTTATTATATGGAATTACAATCTCTGATGGCTCTTTACCAAACAATTCAATGCTCCGCTTCCTTCCTTTTAGCATTAATGTGGCAATTAAACCAGGATAAGAAGCCACGACTTTTTTAGCTTGGGTAGGAAGATGGATCCATTCTAAAGGGCCGCGTTGCCACAGAACTCCCGTAGGCGCCGTTGGAGTAGCTAGGCAAAGGAACTGCCACGTCATCGTCAAATCAATTCTTTTTACATAGCTATTTGATAAGGCTGCTTCTACTTTGCCTAGGGCTTCTTGAGCCTCAGCTGTTAATTGTCTTTTTGAGGTTGGATCAGGATCCCCGCGTAAAGTGTTAAAAAGAGGTTTTAATTCGGCAGTGGTTAATTTTAAATATGGTCTAATCCAATTAATATCACCTAAGAGTTTTTGATAATCATTTAAAGTAATAAGATGGTCTTTTCTCAATTGCAGCGGGGTATGAGTCACCGTTTCCGAATTTATGACTCTTCCTAAGTAAGTTATGGGCGGATTGATTTGAATTTTTTCTGGGGCAATTTTTAGGCCTCTGTCTGTCAATGCCTGGGTCAGGTCCTGGAGCACAGTCTGCAGGTGAACTCTATCAGGATGAGCTATTAAAATATCATCCATATAGTGAATCATATACACGTGTTCATATTTAGCCCTAGTATCTTCTAGAGCGGCATTAACAAATTTTTGGCATAAAGTAGGGCTATTTTTCATTCCCTGAGGCAGAACCTTCCACTGAAACCGTAAATAAGGCTGTTTAAGATTTTCTGATGGCAGACTAAAGGCAAATCGCTTTTTATCCTCAGGATTTAAGGGAATAGTGAAAAAACAATCCTGTAAATCAATAACAATTATATTATATCCCTCTGGAACGGCTACTGGGGAAGGGAGCCCAGGCTGTAAGGCCCCCATGTCCTCCATGGTGGCATTAATAGCTCTCAAATCCTGTAAAAGTCGCCATTTACCAGATTTTTTCTTAATGACAAAAATAGGAGTGTTCCAGGGGCTATTGGAGGGCTCAATATGTCCCAATTCTAATTGTTCAAAGATTAATGCTTTAGCTGCCAATAATTTTTCCTTATGCAGAGGCCACTGTTCTACCCACACCGGATCTTGAGATTTCCATGTGATGGGGTCGGCAGCAAAAACAATGGCCTCAATTATAAATTTGGATATCCCAATCCAGCACGTAGCTTGCGAGGAGTTGGGCAAATTGGCTCAATTATTCCTGTCTGTTGTTTACCCAATCCTTTTGATGGATCATAGCCCATCTGCAACATCTGAGAGGTCACTTTATCATCAGGGCTAAAAAGTAACACTCCCATTTGAGATAGCACGTCCCTCCCCCACAGGGTAAGGGGGAGCGAAGGAACGACATAAGGTTGGAAAGTTCCACGGGTATCCTCAAATTGCCAATCTAAAATTTTTGCACTTTTGGCTATTGTGGGGGCTCTTCCTATCCCCACCAAGTTATTTTCAGTAGTATGTGTGGGCCAGGAGCTGGGCCAGTCTTTTCCTGAAATGCAAGAAACATCTGCTCCTGTGTCTAATAACCCCACAATAGACTTGCCATTAATCAGGATAGTCTTCATAGGACGTTTCTGAGTAATTTCTGTTATCCAAAAAACCATATCACTAGACCCAAATCCTTTATCCTGCCTTTCATTTTGAGTAGCTGTGCGCCCAATTGCAGTGTGGTAAGGCAAAAGCAAAAGTTGGGCTATTCTTTGTCCCTGATGTATTTGGAAAGTTTTAGTTGGGGGTGAAATCATTATCTGGATTTCTCCTGTATAATCTGAGTCAATTACTCCAGGGATGATTGTGAGACCTTGCATAGCTAAGGAACTTCTGCCTAGTATAATTCCTACTAAACCTGTTGGTAATGGGCCTTTAACTCCTGTAGGTATTTTTACAGTGGGGCTATCTGGTGTTAATATTGCTGAGGTGGTGGAACTGAGGTCCAGTCCTGCGCTGCCTGGGGTTGCTCTGATGAGTTCTGCGATGGGACGAAGGGAATGAATGGGTTCAGTGAGGCTGCCCCAATTGTTGTCGGGGCCTGAGGCTGGCCCCTCAATCCGTTTCCCGACTGCTGGTCGGGGCCCAAAAAGGCTCCATTTCTATGGAATTGTGACCTACATTCTTTTGCCCAGTGATATCCTTTTTGACAACGAGGGCAGAGAGATCTAGGGAGATTAGTAGGCACAGCCGGGGAGGGAGAATTCGGCAGAGAAGAACCGGCTGCTTTTTGGGGACAAGCTCGCATAAGGTGCCCTTCCCGTCCGCAAGAGAAGCAGGCCTTGGATAAACCAATATTCTGGCCTGGACTACTGGAATGACTCTTTGACGGGTTATTTCTATTTGTAAAAAAGGACTGTACTGCCTGCTGGTAAGAATTTCCCTTTATGGCTGCAGCTATGGCAACGCCCTGCATCATCGCTGGTCCTACATCTGCACATTGCCTGATATAATCTATTATTTCCCCAGTTTTTTTAATAGGACGTAAAATGGCCTGGCAGGTAGAATTAGCATTTTCAAATGCCAGTTGTTTTATCAATATACTAGCTGCCTCAGTGTTGGAAATTACTCTGTTGACTGCCTCTGCAAGTCTTGATATAAAGTCTTCATATGGCTCTTCTGGTTTTTGTTTAACATTTGAGAAGGAAGAGGTAGATTCTTTCCCTTCAGGCAACAAACGCCAAGCCCCAAGGGCGCAGGCGGTTACTTGATCTAAAGTGGTTTTATCTAATCCCATTTGATCTCTAAGTGTTCCAAAATCATTAGTCCCTGCCAACATATTTTTTATAATATATCTTGGGCCATATTTTTGGTTAGCATCAGCCTGTTTTTGGGCTAGATCTTCATATTCAGTTCTCCAAAGTACATATTGACCTCCAGACAGACAAGCTTTAGCGACTGTCTTCCAGTCATGGGGTGTCATCCATCTGCCCGCTAAAGCTTCCACCAATGATACAGTGTACGGGGCTTTAGGCCCATACAAAGCACAAGCCTGTTTGAGTTCTTTAATCATTTTCATTGGAATGGGTTCCCAGTGGGGGGGCTGTTCTCCCACCACTTCCACCAAATATTATGGGGAAACAAGCCTCAAGGTGGGGATCAAGTTCATCATCTGGGCTAGAGAAAACTCTTCTTCGGGGAGCTTCTAGTGGAGGCCCCTCACCCTTATAGGGAGGGGGGGCAAGGGGTGTCCTATGTCACTTTCTTCGTACTTTGGGAATTTTTTATCCGTTCTGTGTTTAGGTCTTACGGATGTTTTATCTGGGGAATCTGGCCTTAAACTCTCAGGTGCATATAATCTGATGGGGGACATTTGTCTTGAGCCTCTGGAAGCAGAAGGCTTAATTAAGGAAATTTCTCTTGAATTTGTGGAAGCAGGTGGTCTGGTTGGGGAAGTTTTTATTAAGCTCTTTGGAGCAGATAATCTAATTGGAGAAGTTTCTCTTAAACTCCTTGGAGCATCTTTATTTAATAAAGACCAGTCCTCATCAGAATGATCTTGACTTACTTCCTCTTCCAAATCTTCCTCATCTGAAAGCTGCTCTTTTTTGTCATCTCTATCTATTACCTTTTCTTGGGCAGTCATTGCAGCTATCATTTGACTCAACTGCCGATAGTTAGGTGTAGCCTCCTTTTCATCACTCTCCTCTTCGATAGATACCTTTTTCTCTGCACTTTCCTCTTTAAGATGTACCTTTTCAGATTCAGGGGCAGGGTCTAGAGCGTCCCTAATTATATTCCATAAGGAAAAGGCGTCAGTAGGCACCTTTTGTGAGCCATGTTCAGCATGGTAAGTTTTTAGTTGTTTTCCTACTCTCTCCCAGGTGTCTAAGTTAACAGTGCCTTCTTCTGGAAACCAGGGACACTGTTCTTGTACAAAGGAAAAAAATGAATGAATATTGGATTTTTTAACTTTAATTCCTCGTTTAGTTAGTAACTGCAAGATTACTCCTGTAAAAAGCTGTCTTTCTTTTGATTCACTGTTACCCATGTCAGAAAATTAAGTCTTATAGAAAAGTCTACCTCAACAAAAAGGTTTTACCTTTGGCGAGGGGGGTTTTGTTTTCAACCCTAAGATAGCAGGTTTCTTTTCAACCTCTAGAGCACCAGGTTTCTCTTAAACCCTTGAACACTTCCCACTCCTCCTCACCCTGTCTATCCTACAGGGGGGTCCGCGGCACCCTGAGTGGGGTCCTAGCCGTCCCGAACACTCAACACTGGGGGAGTACCCGAAAGTACTCCGGGGGGAGTGATTAAGTCACTCCGGGGGGGAGCAACAGAGAGTGCTCCGGGGGGAGCAACAGAGAGTGCTCCGGGGGGAGCTACAGAGAGTGCTCCGGGGGGAGCTTTTGCTCCGAGGAACCTACCTTCGAATAGCCTGTTCCGGGCGCCACTTGCCGGGGTCCAGCCCCGGTGGATCCAGGGAATTCGAAGGGTGGACGGCGTTGGCGTGGAAAGACTTGTTTATTTATTAATATAAGATTAGATTAAGAAACTGTAGTGCAGTAGGAAGATTAAGTGGAGAAAGAGGGCTGAATAGCTTGGTTTACGCGGAAGACCAATAAAATTCCAGACAAGGAATTTGCACCATCTACGTTGGGCCACCGGTGCCCGCTTGAATATCTAAGGGTGCCTCGCCTTAAGCTCCCTTTCTCGCGGATCTTAATAACCAGGGCAAATAAGTAGACCTGGCGAGCCTCCGCGCCCCAGATGGAAATTCAGCCTGAAATTAAAGTAAAGAGCAGAGGGAAGAAAAGGGAGAGAAAAAGAGAGAGAGAGAGAGACACGGGGGGAGCCAGATTCCCAAGAAACCAGGCCGAGACTAGTCCGAGAAACTGGTCTGAGAATCTGGTCCCGTCCTTTATTGTTCAGAAGGCCTTTTATACTTTTGATAAAACATGGAGATCAATGGGTAACACAAAGTTATGCAGCGTTAGCAGTCCAGACTCTTATCAAAACCAGGCTTTTCTCTCTGCATACCTAATTGTATACACAAGTCTTAGGTAATTTACATCATCTTCCAACCAAAAGGGCCAATTAACATTTTACAGCCTTTTTTCTGATAAGGGTTTGTCAACCACAAGACTTATTTGTGTTGATCTTCCCAAGGTCTGGTGCCACTCTCGGAAAGCACTAAAGAAAGTTACATTCTTAGACAGCAAGGATACAGCAACTTATAACAAGTAGAGGGAGTGCAGTGATTTATAGCAAAAGAGAAGCAATTAACTCAAAAGTCTAGTGTTGCTAACATCAAAACTACTATGTATCTTTTTCTACATCCTGCTTACATTAACATCCTTCCAGGTGCCTAAAAGATAAAGAATAAGGAGGTCTGGCAGCAATCCTTGAGTCAACAGTGAAAACCCTCTACCAATATAATTTTTAACTCTTTAGAAAAGGCTCTGTATCTTTAAGATGCTTTTAAGCTTTGTGCCTCCCGCGGTTGGGGGGCTGTAAGCAATTCACAAGCTGTAAGCTTTGTGCCTCTCGCGGTTGGGGGGCTGTAAGCAATTCACAAGCTGTAAGAGGTCTGGGGAACCTGTTAGGCAGACTAGAGAGCTATCAGAGGGGTTTAACTGAAATATCCCTTTCAAATGCAGAAGACTAAAACCCTGAATTGACTTTTTTCCAGAGAATATCAGAAAAGTGGAAAAGCAGAGCACAAAAGCCAGCAGATTTTTGCTGGGGTACATGCTTAGGAATATCCAGAGGGGTCCCTGAAGTCTGAGCACGCCTTGCGTATGTCAGCTTCCTTCCTCATGACCTTGTCACGGGCGGGATTCCTCACACTGGCTTCCGGCAGGGTATGGTGGTGAACTTCTTGAGTTGCAGCAAGGCTGTGAAAGACCCTTTCGAAGTTCCAGAGGTAAGGTGTCATTAGTCTCCAGACGCCTCATCGGAAATAGGCCTCATCTCGCCTGGAAGGGAGAACTTCCTGGATTTTCTCGAGTTGCGGCAGGTGTTCTCGAGTTACGACGGGGACCTCAGGGACCCGCCCTGGTGGCCTCAGGAGAGGCCAGTCCCTATGCGAGTTGCTAGGGGGCCTCTCGGGATTCCTCTCCCGTCGATACCGGGGCCAAAAACCTTGTGTGGAGTCAGGGCCGGAACCGAGGATTCCTCTCAGGGGCTGACATGGATCTTTGGGTACTTCTGGAGTCTCCCCAGGGGAGTCAGGCCTCGTCTCGAGTGGGGGCATGCACGTGCACTTTCCTTCCAGGCTGTAGCAGCAATGTTACGCTTCCCGTCGCGTGGATCAAATGATCTGCGGTTTTCCCTCGAGGCTTTCCCTCGAGGCTTTCCCACAGGGCTGTCCCATGTGACACCGTGGTGTGAGTCGATTCTCGGCGTGAAAAATGAGCCAGTGCAGGGTAAAGAGGTTCCTCTGGAATGGACTGAGACATCTGGGGGACTCTTGGAATGGTGGTACGACCATGGAGTTCCTCTCGCCTTTCCTGTTGAGAGTGCCTCCTCTTGAGATGCGACGGGAACGCCGGGAATTCTTTCCCGTTGAAAGCAGGGAAAGGATCCCTCATCTCGAGCTACGAGGGGGAAACGGGGCTCCTCTGGATGTGGGCGGGACCATCGTGCTTCCTCTCGAGTGGAGACGGGTATGGCGGTGAACTTCTTGAGTTGCAGCAAGGGTGTGAAAGACCCTTTGGAAGTTCCAGAGGTTAGGTGTCATTAGTCTCCAGACGCCTCATCGGAAATAGGCCTCATCTCGCCTGGAAGGGAGAACTTCCTGGATTTTCTCGAGTTGCGGCAGGTGTTCTGGAGTTACGACGGGGACCTCAGGGACCCGCCCTGGTGGCCTCAGGAGAGGCCAGTCCCCATGCGAGTTGTTAGGGGGCCTCTCGGGATTCCTCTCCCGTCGATACCGGGGCCAAAAACCTTGTGTGGAGTCAGGGCCGGAACCGAGGATTCCTCTCAGGGGCTGACATGGATCTTTGGGTACTTCTGGAGTCTCCCCAGGGGAGTCAGGCCTCGTCTCGAGTGGGGGCATGCACGTGCGCTTTCCTTCCAGGCTTTAGGAGCAATGTCACGCTTCCCATCGCGTGGATCAAAGGATCTGTGGTTTTCCCTCGAGGCTTTCCCTCGAGGCTTTCCCACAGGGCTGTCCCACGTGCGACCGTGGTGTGAGTCGATCCTCGGCGTGAAAGATGAGCCAGTGCAGGGCAAAGAGGTTCCTCTGCAATGGACTGAGACATCTGGGGGACTCTTGGAATGGTGGTACGACCATGGAGTTCCTCTCGCCTTTCCTGTTGAGAGTGCCTCCTCTTGAGATGCGACGGGAACGCCGGGAATTCTTTCCCGTTGAAAGCAGGGAAAGGATCCCTCATCTCGAGCTCCGAGGGGGAAACGGGGCTCCTCTGGATGTGGGCGGGACCATCGTGCTTCCTCTCGAGTGGAGACGGGTATGGCGGTGAACTTCTTGAGTTGCAGCAAGGGTGTGAAAGACCCTTTCGAAGTTCCAGAGTTTAGGTGTCATTAGTCTCCAGACGCCTCATCGGAAATAGGCCTCATCTCGCCTGGAAGGGAGAACTTCCTGGATTTTCTCGAGTTGCGGCAGGTGTTCTCGAGTTACGACGGGGACCTCAGGGACCCGCCCTGGTGGCCTCAGGAGAGGCCAGTCCCCATGCGAGTTGCTAGGGGGCCTCTCGGGATTCCTCTCCCGTCGATACCGGGGCCAAAAACCTTGTGTGGAGTCAGGGCCGGAACCGAGGATTCCTCTCAGGGGCTGACATGGATCTTTGGGTACTTCTGGAGTCTCCCCAGGGGAGTCAGGCCTCGTCTCGAGTGGGTGCATGCACGTGCGCTTTCCTTCCAGGCTGTAGCAGCAATGTCACGCTTCCCGTCGCGTGGATCAAAGGATCTGTGGTTTTCCCTCGAGGCTTTCCCTCGAGGCTTTCCCACAGGGCTGTCCCACGTGCCACCGTGTTGTGAGTCGATCCTCGGCGTGAAAGATGAGCCAGTGCAGGGCAAAGAGGTTCCTCTGGAATTGACTGAGACATCTGGGGGACTCTTGGAATGGTGGTACGACCATGGAGTTCCTCTCGCCTTTCCTGTTGAGAGTGCCTCCTCTTGAGATGCGACGGGAACGCCGGGAATACTTTCCCGTTGAAAGCAGGGAAAGGATCCCTCATCTCGAGCTACGAGGGGGAAACGGGGCTCCTCTGGATGTGGGCGGGACCATCGTGCTTCCTCTCGAGTGGAGACGGGTATGGCGGTGAACTTCTTGAGTTGCAGCAAGGGTGTGAAAGACCCTTTCGAAGTTCCAGAGGTTAGGTGTCATTAGTCTCCAGAGGCCTCATCGGAAATAGGCCTCATCTCGCCTGGAAGGGAGAACTTCCTGGATTTTCTCGAGTTGCGGCAGGTGTTCTCGAGTTACGACGGGGACCTCAGGGACCCGCCCTGGTGGCCTCAGGAGAGGCCAGTCCGCATGGGAGTTGCTAGGGGGCCTCTCGGGATTCCTCTCCCGTCGATACCGGGGCCAAAAAGCTTGTGTGGAGTCAGGGCCGGAACCGAGGATTCCTCTCAGGGGCTGACATGGATCTTTGGGTACTTCTGGAGTCTCCCCATGGGAGTCAGGCCTCGTCTCGAGTGGGGGCATGCACGTGCGCTTTCCTTCCAGGCTGTAGCAGCAATGTCACGCTTCCCGTCGCGTGGATCAAAGGATCTGTGGTTTTCCCTCGAGGCTTTCCCTCGAGGCTTTCCCACAGGGCTGTCCCACGTGCCACCGTGTTGTGAGTCGATCCTCGGCGTGAAAGATGAGCCAGTGCAGGGCAAAGAGGTTCCTCTGGAATGGACTGAGACATCTGGGGGACTCTTGGAATGGTGGTACGACCATGGAGTTCCTCTCGCCTTTCCTGTTGAGAGTGCCTCCTCTTGAGATGCGACGGGAACGCCGGGAATACTTTCCCGTTGAAACCAGGGAAAGGATCCCTCATCTCTAGCTACGAGGGGGAAACGGGGCTCCTCTGGATGTGGGCGGGACCATCGTGCTTCCTCTCGAGTGGAGACGGGTATGGCGGTGAACTTCTTGAGTTGCAGCAAGGGTGTGAAAGACCCTTTCGAAGTTCCAGAGGTTTGGTGTCATTAGTCTCCAGAGGCCTCATCGGAAATAGGCCTCATCTCGCCTGGAAGGGAGAACTTCCTGGATTTTCTCGAGTTGCGGCAGGTGTTCTCGAGTTACGACGGGGACCTCAGGGACCCGCCCTGGTGGCCTCCGGAGAGGCCAGTCCCCATGCGAGTTGCTAGGGGGCCTCTCGGGATTCCTCTCCCGTCGATACCGGGGCCAAAAACCTTGTGTGGAGTCAGGGCCGGAACCGAGGATTCCTCTCAGGGGCTGACATGGATCTTTGGGTACTTCTGGAGTCTCCCCAGTGGAGTCAGGCCTCGTCTCGAGTGGGGGCATGCACGTGCGCTTTCCTTCCAGGCTGTAGCAGCAATGTCACGCTTCCCGTCGCGTGGATCAAAGGATCTGTGGTTTTCCCTCGAGGCTTTCCCTCGAGGCTTTCCCACAGGGCTGTCCCATGTGCCACCGTGTTGTGAGTCGATCCTCGGCGTGAAAGATGAGCCAGTGCAGGGCAAAGAGGTTCCTCTGGAATGGACTGAGACATCTGGGGGACTCTTGGAATGGTGGTACGACCATGGAGTTCCTCTCGCCTTTCCTGTTGAGAGTGCCTCCTCTTGAGATGCGACGGGAACGCCGGGAATTCTTTCCCGTTGAAAGCAGGGAAAGGATCCCTCATTTCGAGCTCCGAGGGGGAAACGGGGCTCCTCTGGATGTGGGCGGGACCATCGTGCTTCCTCTCGAGTGGAGACGGGTATGGCGGTGAACTTCTTCAGTTGCAGCAAGGGTGTGAAAGACCCTTTCAAAGTTCCAGAGGTTTGGTGTCATTAGTCTCCAGAGGCCTCATCGGAAACAGGCCTCATCTCGCCTGGAAGGGAGAACTTCCTGGATTTTCTCGAGTTGCGGCAGGTGTTCTCGAGTTACGACGGGGACCTCAGGGACCCGCCCTGGTGGCCTCAGGAGAGGCCAGTCCCCATGCGAGTTGCTACGGGGCCTCTCGGGATTCCTCTCCCGTCGATACCGGGGCCAAAAACCTTGTGAGGAGTCAGGGCCGGAACCGAGGATTCCTCTCAGGGGCTGACATGGATCTTTGGGTACTTCTGGAGTCTCCCCAGGGGAGTCAGGCCTCGTCTCGAGTGGGGGCATGCACGTGCACTTTCCTTCCAGGCTGTAGCAGCAATGTCACGCTTCCCGTCGCATGGATCAAATGATGTGTGGTTTTCCCTCGAGGCTTTCCCTCGAGGCTTTCCCACAGGGCCACCGTGGTGTGAGTCGATCCTCGGCGTGAAAGATGAGCCAGTGCAGGGCAAAGAGGTTCCTCTGGAATGGACTGAGACATCTGGGGGACTCTTGGAATGGTGGTACGACCATGGAGTTCCTCTCGCCTTTCCTGTTGAGAGTGCCACCTCTTGAGATGCGACGGGAACGCCGGGAATTTTTTCCCGTTGAAAGCAGGGAAAGGATCCCTCATCTCGAGCTACGAGGGGGAAACGGGGCTCCTCTGGATGTAGGCGGGACCATCGTGCTTTCTCTCGAGTGGAGACGGGTATGGCGGTGAACTTCTTGAGTTGCAGCAAGGGTGTGAAAGACCCTTTCGAAGTTCCAGAGGTTAGGTGTCATTAGTCTCCAGACGCCTCATCGGAAATAGGCCTCATCTCGCCTGGAAGGGAGAACTTCCTTGATTTTCTCCAGTTGCGGCAGGTGTTCTCGAGTTACGACGGGGACCTCAGGGACCCGCCCTGTTGGCCTCAGGAGAGGCCAGTCCCTATGCGTGTTGCTAGGGGGCCCCTCGGTATTCCTCTCCCGTCGATACCGGGGCCAAAAACCTTGTGTGGAGTCAGGGCCGGAACCGAGGATTCCTCTCAGGGACTGATATGGATCTTTGGGTACTTCTGGAGTCTCGCCAGGGGAGACAGGCCTCGTCTCGTGTGGGGGCATGCACGTGACCTTTCCTTAAAGGCTGTAGCAGCAATGTCACGCTTCCCGTCGCGTGGATCAAAGGATCTATGGTTTTCCCTCGAGGCTTTCCCTCGAGGCTTTCTCACAGGGCTGTCCCACGTTACACCGTGGTGTGAGTCGATTCTCGGCGTGAAAAATGAGCCAGTGCAGGGCAAAGAGGTTCCTCTGGAATGGACTGAGACATCTGGGGGACTCTTGGAATGGTGGTACGACCATGGAGTTCCTCTCGCCTTTCCTGTTGAGAGTGCCTCCTCTTGAGATGCGACCGGAACGCCGGGAATTCTTTCCCGTTGAAAGCAGGGAAAGGATCCCTCATCTCGAGCTCCGAGGGGGAAACGGGGCTCCTCTGGATGTGGGCGGGACCATCGTGCTTCCTCTCGAGTGGAGACGGGTATGGCGGTGAACTTATTGAGTTGCAGCAAGGGTGTGAAAGACCCTTTCGAAGTTCCAGAGGTTAGGTGTCATTAGTCTCCAGACGCCTCATCGGAAATAGGCCTCATCTCGCCTGGAAGGGAGAACTTCCTGGATTTTCTCGAGTTGCGGCAGGTGTTCTCGAGTTACGACGGGGACCTCAGGGACCCGCCCTGGTGGCCTCATGAGAGGCCAGTCCCCATGCGAGTTGTTAGGGGGCATCTCGGGATTCCTCTCCCGTCGATACCGGGGCCAAAAACCTTGTGTGGAGTCAGGGCCGGAACCGAGGATTCCTCTCAGGGGCTGACATGGATCTTTGGGTACTTCTGGAGTCTCCCCAGGGGAGTCAGGCCTCGTCTCGAGTGGGGGCATGCGCGTGCGCTTTCCTTCCAGGCTTTAGCAGCAATGTCACGCTTCCCGTCGCTTGGATCAAATGATCTGTGGTTTTCCCTCGAGGCTTTCCCTCGAGGCTTTCCCACAGGGCTGTCCCACGTGCCACCGTGGTGTGAGTCGATCCTCGGCGTGAAAGATGAGCCAGTGCATGGCAAAGAGGTTCCTCTGGAATGGACTGAGACATCTGGGGGACTCTTGGAATGGTGGTACGACCATGGAGTTCCTCTCGCCTTTCCTGTTGAGAGTGCCTCCTCTTGAGATGCGACGGGAACGCCGGGAATTCTTTCCCGTTGAAAGCAGGGAAAGGATCCCTCATCTCGAGCTACGAGGGGGAAACGGGGCTCCTCTGGATGTGGGCGGGACCATCGTGCTTCCTCTCGAGTGGAGACGGGTATGGCGCTGAACTTCTTGAGTTGCAGCAAGGGTGTGAAAGACCCTTTCGAAGTTCCAGAGGTTAGGTGTCATTAGTCTCCAGACGCCTCATCGGAAATAGGCCTCATCTCGCCTGGAAGGGAGAACTTCCTGGATTTTCTCGAGTTGCGGCAGGTGTTCTCCAGTTACGACGGGGACCTCAGGGACCCGCCCTGGTGGCCTCAGGAGAGGCCCGTCCCCATGCGAGTTGCTAGGGGGCCTCTCGGGATTCCTCTCCCGTCGATACCGGGGCCAAAAACCTTGTGTGGAGTCAGGGCCGGAACCGAGGATTCCTCTCAGGGGCTGACATGGATCTTTGGGTACTTCTGGAGTCTCCCCAGGGGAGTCAGGCCTCGTCTCGAGTGGGGGCATGCACGTGCGCTTTCCTTCCAGGCTGTAGCAGCAATGTCACGCTTCCCGTCGCGTGGATCAAAGGATCTGTGGTTTTCCCTCGAGGCTTTCCCTCGAGGCTTTCCCACAGGGCTGTCCCACGTGCCACCGTGTTGTGAGTCGATCCTCGGCGTGAAAGATGAGCCAGTGCAGGGCAAAGAGGTTCCTCTGGAATGGACTGAGACATCTGGGGGTCTCTTGGAATGGTGGTACGACCATGGAGTTCTTCTCGCCTTTCCTGTTGAGAGTGCCTCCTCTTGAGATGCGACGGGAACGCCGGGAATACTTTCCCGTTGAAAGCAGGGAAAGGATCCCTCATCTCGAGCTACGAGGGGGATACGGGGCTCCTCTGGATGTGGGCGGGACCATCGTGCTTTCTCTCGAGTGGAGACGGGTATGGCGGTGAACTTCTTGAGTTGCAGCAAGGGTGTGAAAGACCCTTTCGAAGTTCCAGAGGTTTGGTGTCATTAGTCTCCAGAGGCCTCATCGGAAATAGGCCTCATCTCGCCTGGAAGGGAGAACTTCCTGGATTTTCTCGAGTTGCGGCAGGTGTTCTCGAGTTACGACGGGGACCTCAGGGACCCGCCCTGGTGGCCTCAGGAGAGGCCAGTCCCCATGAGAGTTGCTAGGGGGCCTCTCGGGATTCCTCTCCCGTCGATACCGGGGCCAAAAAGCTTGTGTGGAGTCAGGGCCGGAACCGAGAATTCCTCTCAGGGGCTGACATGGATCTTTGGGTACTTCTGGAGTCTCCCCAGGGGAGTCAGGCCTCGTCTCGAGTGGGGGCATGCAAGTGCGCTTTCCTTCCATGCTGTAGCAGCAATGTCACGCTTCCCGGCGCGTGGATCAAAGGATCTGTGGTTTTCCCTCGAGGCTTTCCCTCGAGGCTTTCCCACAGGGCTGTCCCACGTGCCACCGTGTTGTGAGTAGATCCTCGGCGTGAAAGATGAGCCAGTGCAGGGCAAAGAGGTTCCTCTGGAATGGACTGAGACATCTGGGGGACTCTTGGAATGGTGGTACGACCATGGAGTTCCTCTCGCCTTTCCTGTTGAGAGTGCCACCTCTTGAGATGCGACGGGAACGCCGGGAATTCTTTCCCGTTGAAAGCAGGGAAAGGATCCCTCATCTCGAGCTACGAGGGGGAAACGGGGCTCCTCTGGATGTAGGCGGGACCATCGTGCTTCCTCTAGAGTGGAGACGGGTATGGCGGTGAACTTCTTGAGTTGCAGCAAGGGTGTGAAAGACCTTTTCGAAGTTCCAGAGGTTAGGTGTCATTAGTCTCCAGACGCCTCATCGGAAATAGGCCTCATCTCGCCTGGAAGGGAGAACTTCCTGGATTTTCTCGAGTTGCGGCAGGTGTTCTCGAGTTACGACGGGGCCCTCAGGGTCCCTCCCTGGTGGCCTCAGGAGAGGCCAGTCCCCATGCGAATTGCTAGAGTGCCTCTCGGGATTCCTCTCCCGTCGATACTGGGGCCAAAAACCTTGTGTGGAGTCAGGGCCGGAACCGAGGATTCCTCTAAGTGGCTGACATGGATCTTTGGGTACTTCTGGAGTCTCCCCAGGGGAGTCAGGCCTCGTCTCGAGTGGGGGCATGCACGTGCGCTTTCCTTCAAGGCTGTAGCAGCAATGCCACGCTTCCCGAGGCGTGAATCAAACGATGTGGTTTTCCCTCGAGGCTTTCCCTCGAGGCTTTCCCACAGGGCTGTCCCACGTGCCACCGTGGTGTGAGTCGATCCTCGGCGTGAAAGATGAGACAGTGCAGGGCAAAGAGGTTCCTCTGGAATGGACTGAGACATCTGGGGGACTCTTGGAATGGTGGTACGACCATGGAGTTCCTCTCGCCTTTCCTGTTGAGAGTGCCTCCTCTTGAGATGCGACGGGAACGCCGGGAATTCTTTCCCGTTGAAAGCAGGGAAAGGATCCCTCATCTCGAGCTACGAGGGGGAAACGGGGCTCCTCTGGATGTGGGCGGGACCATCGTGCTTCCTCTCGAGTGGAGACGGGTGTGGCGGTGAACTTCTTGAGTTGCAACAAGGGTGTGAATGACCCTTTCGAAGTTCCAGAGGTTAGGTGTCATTAGTCTCCAGACGCCTCATCGGAAATAGGCCTCATCTCGCCTGGAAGGGGGAACTTCCTGGAATTTCTCGAGTTGTGGCAGGTGTTCTCGAGTTACGACGGGGACCTCAGGGACCCGCCCTGGTGGCCTCAGGAGAGGCCAGTCCCCGTGCGAGTTGCTAGGGGGCCTCTCGGGATTCCTCTCCCGTCGATACCGGGACCAAAAACCTTGTGTGGCGTCAGGGCCGGAACCGAGGATTCCTCTCACGGGCTGACATGGATCTTTGGGTACTTCTGGAGTCTCCCCAGGGGAGTCAGGCCTCGTCTCGAGTCGGGGCATGCACGTGCACTTTCCTTCCAGGCTGTAGCAGCAATGTCACGCTTCCCGTGGCGTGGATCAAAGGATATGTGGTTTTCCCTCGAGGCTTTCCCTCGAGGCTTTCCCACAGGGCTGTCCCACGTGCCACCGTGGTGTGAGTCGATCCTCGGCGTGAAAGATGAGCCAGTGCAGGGCAAAGAGATTCCTCTGGAATGGACTGAGACATCTGGGGTACTCTTGGAATGGTGGTACGACCATGGAGTTCCTCTCGCCTTTCCTGTTGAGAGTGCCTCCTCTTGACATGCGACGGGAACGCCGGGAACTCTTTCCCATTGAAAGCAGGGAAAGGATTCCTCATCTCGAGCTACGAGGGGGAAAGGGGGCTCCTCTGGATGTGGGCGGGACGATCGTGCTTCCTCTCGAGTGGAGACGGGTATGGCGGTGAACTTCTTGAGTTGCAGCAAGGGTGTGAAAGACCCTTTCGAAGTTCCAGAGGTTAGGTGTCATTAGTCTCCAGACGCCTCATCGGAAATAGGCCTCATCCTGCCTGGAAGGGAGAACTTCCTGGATTTTCTCGAGTTGCGGCAGGTGTTCTCGAGTTACGACGGGGACCTCAGGGACCCGCCCTGGTGGCCTCAGGAGAGGCCAGTCCCCATGCGAGTTGCTAGGGGGCCTCTCGGGAATCCTCTCCCGTCGATACCCGGGCCAAAAACCTTGTGTGGAGTCAGGGCCGGAACCGAGGATTCCTCTCACGGGCTGATATGGATCTTTGGGTACTTCTGGAGTCTCGCCAGGGGAGACAGACCCCATCTCGAGTGGGGGCATGCACGTGCGCTTTCCTTCCAGGCTGTAGCAGCAATGTCACGCTTTCCATCAGGTGGATCAAAGGATCTGTGGTTTTTCCACAGGTTTGTCCCACGTGCCACCGTGGTGTGAGTCGATCCTCGGCGTGAAAGATGAGCCAGTGCAGGGAAAAGAGGTTCCTCTGGAATGGACTGAGACATCTGGGGGACTCTTGGAATGGTGGTACGACCATGGAGTTCCTCTCGCCTTTCCTGTTGAGAGTGCCTCCTCTTGAGATGCGACGGGAACGCCGGGAATTCTTTCCCGTTGGAAGCAGGGAAAGGATCGCTCATCTCGAGCTAGGAGGGGGAAACGGGGCTCCTCTGGATGTGGGCGGGACCATCGTGCTTCCTCTAGAGTGGAGACGGGTATGGCGGTGAACTTCTTGAGTTGCAGCAAGGGTGTGAAAGACCCTTTAGAAGTTCCAGAGGTTAGGTGTCATTAGTCTCCAGACGCCTCATCGGAAATAGGCCTCATCTCGCCTGGAAGGGAGAACTTCCTGGATATTCTCGAGTTGTGGCAGGTGTTCTCGAGTTACGACGGGGACCTCAGGGACCCGCCCTGGTAGCCTCAGGAGAGGCCAGTCCCCATGCGAGTTGCTAGGGGGCCTCTCGGGATTCCTCTCCCGTCGATACCGGGGCCAAAAACCTTGTGTGGAGTCAGGGCCGGAACCGAGGATTCCTCTCAGTGGCTGACATGGATCTTTGGGTACTTCTGGAGTCTCCCCAGGGGAGTCAGGCCTCGTCTCGAGTGGGGGCATGCACGTGCGCTTTCCTTCAAGGCTGTAGCAGCAATGTCACGCTTCCCGTGGCGTGAATCAAACGATCTGTGGTTTTCCCTCGAGGCTTTCCCTCGAGGCTTTCCCACAGGGCTGTCCCACGTGCCACCGTGGTGTGAGTCGATCCTCGGCGTGAAAGATGAGCCAGTGCAGGGCAAAGAGGTTCCTCTGGAATGGACTGAGACATCTGGGGGACTCTTGGAATGGTGGTACGACCATGGAGTTCCTCTCGCCTTTCCTGTTGAGAGTGCCTCCTCTTGAGATGCGAAGGGAACTCCGGGAAATCTTTCCCGTTGAAAGCAGGGAAAGGATCCCTCATCTCGAGCTACGAGGGGGAAACGGGGCTCCTCTGGATGTGGGCGGGACCATCATGCTTCCTCTCGAGTGGAGACGGGTATGGCGGTGAACTTCTTGAGTTGCAGCAAGGGTGTGAAAGACCCTTTCGAAGTTCCAGAGGTTAGGTGTCATTAGTCTCCAGACGCCTCATCGGAAATAGGCCTCATCTCGCCTGGAAGGGAGAACTTCCTGGATTTTCTCGAGTTGCGGCAGGTGTTCTCGAGTTACGACGGGGACCTCAGGGACCCGCCCTGGTGGCCTCAGGAGAGGCCAGTCCCCATGCGAGTTTCTAGGGGCCCTCTCGGGATTCCTCTCCCGTCGATACCGGGGCCAAAAACCTTGTGTGGTGTCAGGGCCGGAACCGAGGATTTCTCTCAGGGGCTGACATGGATCTTTGGGTACTTCTGGAGTCTCCCCAGGGGAGTCAGGCCTCGTCTCGAGTGGGGGCATGCACGTGCGCTTTCCTTCAAGGCTGTAGCAGCAATGTCACGCTTCCCGTGGCGTGAATCAAACGATCTGTGGTTTTCCCTCGAGGCTTTCCCTCGAGGCTTTCCCACAGGGCTGTCCCACGTGCCACCGTGGTGTGAGTCGATCCTCGGCGTGAAAGATGAGCCAGTGCAGGGCAAAGAGGTTCCTCTGGAATGGACTGAGACATCTGGGGGACTCTTGGAATGGTGGTACGACCATGGAGTTCCTCTCGCCTTTCCTGTTGAGAGTGCCTCCTCTTGAGATGCGAAGGGAACTCCGGGAAATCTTTCCCGTTGAAAGCAGGGAAAGGATCCCTCATCTCGAGCTACGAGGGGGAAACGGGGCTCCTCTGGATGTGGGCGGGACCATCATGCTTCCTCTCGAGTGGAGACGGGTATGGCGGTGAACTTCTTGAGTTGCAGCAAGGGTGTGAAAGACCCTTTCGAAGTTCCAGAGGTTAGGTGTCATTAGTCTCCAGACGCCTCATCGGAAATAGGCCTCATCTCGCCTGGAAGGGAGAACTTCCTGGATTTTCTCGAGTTGCGGCAGGTGTTCTCGAGTTACGACGGGGACCTCAGGGACCCGCCCTGGTGGCCTCAGGAGAGGCCAGTCCCCATGCGAGTTGCTAGGGGGCCTCTCGGGAATCCTCTCCCGTCGATACCCGGGCCAAAAACCTTGTGTGGAGTCAGGGCCGGAACCGAGGATTCCTCTCACGGGCTGATATGGATCTTTGGGTACTTCTGGAGTCTCGCCAGGGGAGACAGGCCCCATCTCGAGTGGGGGCATGCACGTGCGCTTTCCTTCCAGGCTGTAGCAGCAATGTCACGCTTTCCATCGCGTGGATCAAAGGATCTGTGGTTTTTCCACAGGTTTGTCCCACGTGCCACCGTGGTGTGAGTCGATCCTCGGCGTGAAAGATGAGCCAGTGCAGGGAAAAGAGGTTCCTCTGGAATGGACTGAGACATCTGGGGGACTCTTGGAATGGTGGTACGACCATGGAGTTCCTCTCGCCTTTCCTGTTGAGAGTGCCTCCTCTTGAGATGCGACGGGAACGCCGGGAATTCTTTCCCGTTGGAAGCAGGGAAAGGATCGCTCATCTCGAGCTAGGAGGGGGAAACGGGGCTCCTCTGGATGTGGGCGGGACCATCGTGCTTCCTCTCGAGTGGAGACGGGTATGGCGGTGAACTTCTTGAGTTGCAGCAAGGGTGTGAAAGACCCTTTAGAAGTTCCAGAGGTTAGGTGTCATTAGTCTACAGACGCCTCATCGGAAATAGGCCTCATCTCGCCTGGAAGGGAGAACTTCCTGGATTTTCTCGAGTTGTGGCAGGTGTTCTCGAGTTACGACGGGGACCTCAGGGACCCGCCCTGGTAGCCACAGGAGAGGCCAGTCCCCATGCGAGTTGCTAGGGGGCCTCTCGGGATTCCTCTCCCGTCGATACCGGGGCCAAAAACCTTGTGTGGAGTCAGGGCCGGAACCGAGGATTCCTCTCAGTGGCTGACATGGATCTTTGGGTACTTCTGGAGTCTCCCCAGGGGAGTCAGGCCTCGTCTCGAGTGGGGGCATGCACGTGCGCTTTCCTTCAAGGCTGTAGCAGCAATGTCACGCTTCCCTTGGCGTGAATCAAACGATCTGTGGTTTTCCCTCGAGGCTTTCCCTCGAGGCTTTCCCACAGGGCTGTCCCACGTGCCACCGTGGTGTGAGTCGATCCTCGGCGTGAAAGATGAGCCAGTGCAGGGCAAAGAGGTTCCTCTGGAATGGACTGAGACATCTGGGGGACTCTTGGAATGGTGGTACGACCATGGAGTTCCTCTCGCCTTTCCTGTTGAGAGTGCCTCCTCTTGAGATGCGAAGGGAACTCCGGGAAATCTTTCCCGTTGAAAGCAGGGAAAGGATCCCTCATCTCGAGCTACGAGGGGGAAACGGGGCTCCTCTGGATGTGGGCGGGACCATCATGCTTCCTCTCGAGTGGAGACGGGTATGGCGGTGAACTTCTTGAGTTGCAGCAAGGGTGTGAAAGACCCTTTCGAAGTTCCAGAGGTTAGGTGTCATTAGTCTCCAGACGCCTCATCGGAAATAGGCCTCATCTCGCCTGGAAGGGAGAACTTCCTGGATTTTCTCGAGTTGCGGCAGGTGTTCTCGAGTTACGACGGGGACCTCAGGGACCCGCCCTGGTGGCCTCAGGAGAGGCCAGTCCCCATGCGACTTGCTAGGGGCCCTCTCGGGATTCCTCTCCCGTCGATACCGGGGCCAAAAACCTTGTGTGGTGTCAGGGCCGGAACCGAGGATTTCTCTCAGGGGCTGACATGGATCTTTGGGTACTTCTGGAGTCTCCCCAGGGGAGTCAGGCCTTGTCTCGAGTCGGGGCATGCACGTGCGCTTTCCTTCCAGGCTGTAGCAGCAATGTCACGCTTCCCGTCGCGTGGATCAAAGGATCTGTGGTTTTCCCTCGAGGCTTTCCCTCGAGGCTTTCCCACAGGGCTGTCCCACGTGCCACCGTGGTGTGAGTCGATCCTCGGCGTGAAAGATGAGCCAGTGTAGGGCAAAGAGCTTCCTCTGGAATGGACTGAGACATCTGGGGGACTCTTGGAATGGTGGTACGACCATGGAGTTCCTCTCGCCTTTCCTGTTGAGAGTGCCTCCTCTTGAGATGCGACGGGAATGCCGGGAATTCTTTCCCGTTGAAAGCAGGGAAAGGATCCCTCATCTCGAGCTACGAGGGGGAAACGGGGCTCCTCTGGATGGGGGCGGGACTATCGTGCTTCCTCTCGAGTGGAGACGGGTATGGCGGTGAACTTCTTGAGATGCAGCAAGGGTGTGAAAGACCCTTTCGAAGTTCCAGAGGTTAGGTGTCATTAGTCTCCAGACGCCTCATCGGAAATAGGCCTCATCTCGCCTGGAAGGGAGAACTTCCTGGATTTTCTCGAGTTGCGGCAGGTGTTCTCGAGTTTCGACGGGGACCTCAGGGACCCGCCCTGGTGGCCTCAGGAGAGGCCAGTCCCCATGCGAGTTGCTAGGGGGCCTCTCGGGATTCCTCTCCCGTCGATACCGGGGCCAAAAACCTTGTGTGGAGTCAGGGCCGGAACCGAGGATTCCTCTCAGGGGCTGATATGGATCTTTGGGTACTTCTGGAGTCTCGCCAGGGGAGACAGGCCTCGTCTCGAGTGGGGGCATGCACGTGCACTTTCCTTCCAGGCTGTAGCAGCAATGTCACGCTTCCCGTCGCGTGGATCAAAGGATCTGTCATTTTCCCTCGAGGCTTTCCCTCGAGGCTTTCCCACAGGGCTGTCCCACGTGCCACCGTGGTGTGAGTCGATCCTCGGCGTGAAAGATGAGCCAGTGCAGGGCAAAGAGGTTCCTCTGGAATGGACTGAGACATCTGGGGGACTCTTGGAATGGTGGTACGACCATGGAGTTCCTCTCGCCTTTGCTGTTGAGAGTGCCTCCTCTTGAGATGGGACGGGAATACCGGGAATTCTTTCCCGTTGAAAGCAGGGAAAGGATTCCTCATCTCGAGCTACGAGGGGGAAACGGGGCTCCTCTGGATGTGGGCGGGACGATCGTGCTTCCTCTCGAGTGGAGACGGGTATGGCGGTGAACTTCTTGAGTTGCAGCAAGGGTGTGAAAGACCCTTTCGAAGTTCCAGAGGTTAGGTGTCATTAGTCTCCAGACGCCTCATCGGAAATAGGCCTCATCTCGCCTGGAAGGGAGAACTTCCTGGATTTTCTCGAGTTGCGGCAGGTGTTCTCGAGTTACGACGGGGACCTCAGGGACCCGCCCTGGTGGCCTCAGGAGAGGCCAGTCCCCATGCGAGTTGCTAGGGGGCCTCTCGGGATTCCTCTCCCGTCGATACCCGGGCCAAAAACCTTGTGTGGAGTCAGGGCCGGAACCGAGGATTCCTCTCACGGGCTGATATGGATCTTTGGGTACTTCTGGAGTCTCGCCAGGGGAGACAGGCCTCATCTCGAGTGGGGACATGCACGTGAGCTTTCCTTCCAGGCTGTAGCAGCAATGTCACGCTTCCCATCGCGTGGATCAAAGGATCTGTGATTTTCCCTCGAGGCTTTCCCTCGAGGCTTTCCCACAGGGCTGTCCCACGTGCCACCGTGGTGTTAGTCGATCCTCGGTGTGAAAGATGAGCCAGTGCAGGGCAAAGAGGTTCCTCTGGAATGGACTGAGACATCTGGGGGACTCTTGGAATGGTGGTAAGACCATGGAGTTCCTCTCGACTTTGCTGTTGAGAGTGCCTCCTCTTGAGATGGGACGGGAATACCGGGAATTCTTTCCCGTTGAAAGCAGGGAAAGGATTCCTCATCTCGAGCTACGAGGGGGAAACGGGGCTCCTCTGGATGTGGGCGGGACCATCGTGCTTCATCTCGAGTGGAGACGGGTATGGCGGTGAACTTCTTGAGTTGCAGCAAGGGTGTGAAAGACCCTTTCGAAGTTCCAGAGGTTAGGTGTCATTAGTCTCCAGACGCCTCATCGGAAATAGGCCTCATCTCGCCTGGAAGGGGGAACTTCCTGGAATTTCTCGAGTTGTGGCAGGTGTTCTCGAGTTACGACGGGGACCTCAGGGACCCGCCCTGGTGGCCTCAGGAGAGGCCAGTCCCCATGCGAGATGCTAGGCGGCCTCTCGGGATTCCTCTCCCGTCGATACCGGGGCCAAAAACCTTGTGTGGAGTCAGGGCCGGAACCGAGGATTCCTCTCAGGGGCTGACATGGATCTTTGGGTACTTCTGGAGTCTCCCCAGGGGAGTCAGGCCTCGGCTCGAGTGGGGGCATGCACTTGCGCTTTCCTTCCAGGCTGTAGAAGCAATGTCACGCTTCCCATCGCGTGGATCAAAGGATCTGTGGTTTTCCCACAGGGCTCTCCCACGAGCCACCGTGGTGTGAGTCGATCCTCGGCGTGAAAGATGAGCCAGTGCAGGGCAAAGAGGTTCCTCTGGAATGGACTGAGACATCTGGGGGACTCTTGGAATGGTGGTACGACCATGGAGTTCCTCTCGCCTTTCCTGTTGAGAGTGCCTCCTCTTGAGATGAGACGGGAACGCCGGGAAGTCTTTCCCGTTGAAAGCAGGGAAAGGATCCCTCATCTCGAGCTACGAGGTTGAAACGGGGCTCCTCTGGATGTGGGCGGGACGATCGTGCTTCCTCTCGAGTGGAGACGGGTATGGCGGTGAACTTCTTGAGTTGCAGCAAGGGTGTGAAAGACCCTTTCGAAGTACCAGAGGTTAGGTGTCATTAGTCTCCAGACGCCTCATCGGAAATAGGCCTCATCTCGCCTGGAAGGGAGAACTTCCTGGATTTTCTCGAGTTGCGGCAGGTGTTCTCGAGTTATGACGGGGACCTCAGGGACCCGCCCTGGTGGCCTCAGGAGAGGCCAGTCCCCATGCGAGTTGCTAGGGGGCCTCTCGGGATTCCTCTCCCGTCGATACCGGGGCCAAAAACCTTGTGTGGCGTCAGGGCCGGAACCGAGGATTACTCTCATGGGCTAATATGGATCTTTGGGTACTTCTGTAGTCTCGCCAGGGGAGACAGGCCTCCTCTCGAGTGGGGGCATGCACGTGCACTTTCCTTCCAGGCTGTAGCAGCAATGTCACGCTTCCCGTCGCATGGATCAAAGGATCTGTGATTTTCCCTCGAGGCTTTCCCTCGAGGCTTTCCCACAGGGCTGTCCCACGTGCCACCGTGGTGTGAGTCGATCCTCGGCGTGAAAGATGAGCCAGTGCAGGGCAAAGAGTTTCCTCTGGAATGGACTGAGAGATCTGGGGACTCTTGGAATGGTGGTACGACCATGGAGTTCCTCTCGCCTTTGCTGTTGAGAGTGCCTCCTCTTGAGATGGGACAGGAATACCGGGAATTCTTTCCCGTTGAAAGCAGGGAAAGGATCGCTCATCTCGAGCTAGGAGGGGGAAACGAGGCTCCTCTGGATGTGGGCGGGACCATCGTGCTTCCTCTCGAGTGGAGACGGGTATGGCGGTGAACTTCTTGAGTTGCAGCAAGGGTGTGAAAGACCCTTTCGAAGTTCCAGAGGTTAGGTGTCATTAGTCTCCAGACGTCTCATCGGAAATAAGCCTCATCTCGCCTGGAAGGGGGAACTTCCTGGAATTTCTCGAGTTGCGACTGGTGTTCTCGAGTTACGACGGGGACCTCAGGGACCCGCCCTGGAGGCCACAGGAGAGGCCAGTCCCCATGCGAGTTGCTAGGGGGCCTCTCGGGATTCCTCTCCCGTCGATACCGGGGCCAAAAACCTTGTGTGGAGTCAGGGCCGGAAACGAGGATTCCTCTCAGGGGCTGACATGGATCTTTGGGTACTTCTGGAGTCTCCCCAGGGGAGTCAGGCCTCGGCTCGAGTGGGGGCATGCACTTGCGCTTTCCTTCCAGGCTGTAGAAGCAATGTCACGCTTCCCATCGCGTGGATCAAAGGATCTGTGGTTTTCCCACAGGGCTCTCCCACGAGCCACCGTGGTGTGAGTCGATCCTCGGCGTGAAAGATGAGCCAGTGCAGGGCAAAGAGGTTCCTCTGGAATGGACTGAGACATCTGGGGGACTCTTGGAATGGTGGTACGACCATGGAGTTCCTCTCGCCTTTCCTGTTGAGAGTGCCTCCTCTTGAGATGAGACGGGAACGCCGGGAAGTCTTTCCCGTTGAAAGCAGGGAAAGGATCCCTCATCTCGAGCTACGAGGTTGAAACGGGGCTCCTCTGGATGTGGGCGGGACGATCGTGCTTCCTCTCGAGTGGAGACGGGTATGGCGGTGAACTTCTTGAGTTGCAGCAAGGGTGTGAAAGACCCTTTCGAAGTACCAGAGGTTAGGTGTCATTAGTCTCCAGACGCCTCATCGGAAATAGGCCTCATCTCGCCTGGAAGGGAGAACTTCCTGGATTTTCTCGAGTTGCGGCAGGTGTTCTCGAGTTATGACGGGGACCTCAGGGACCCGCCCTGGTGGCCTCAGGAGAGGCCAGTCCCCATGCGAGTTGCTAGGGGGCCTCTCGGGATTCCTCTCCCGTCGATACCGGGGCCAAAAACCTTGTGTGGCGTCAGGGCCGGAACCGAGGATTACTCTCATGGGCTAATATGGATCTTTGGGTACTTCTGTAGTCTCGCCAGGGGAGACAGGCCTCCTCTCGAGTGGGGGCATGCACGTGCACTTTCCTTCCAGGCTGTAGCAGCAATGTCACGCTTCCCGTCGCATGGATCAAAGGATCTGTGATTTTCCCTCGAGGCTTTCCCTCGAGGCTTTCCCACAGGGCTGTCCCACGTGCCACCGTGGTGTGAGTCGATCCTCGGCGTGAAAGATGAGCCAGTGCAGGGCAAAGAGTTTCCTCTGGAATGGACTGAGAGATCTGGGGACTCTTGGAATGGTGGTACGACCATGGAGTTCCTCTCGCCTTTGCTGTTGAGAGTGCCTCCTCTTGAGATGGGACAGGAATACCGGGAATTCTTTCCCGTTGAAAGCAGGGAAAGGATCGCTCATCTCGAGCTAGGAGGGGGAAACGAGGCTCCTCTGGATGTGGGCGGGACCATCGTGCTTCCTCTCGAGTGGAGACGGGTATGGCGGTGAACTTCTTGAGTTGCAGCAAGGGTGTGAAAGACCCTTTCGAAGTTCCAGAGGTTAGGTGTCATTAGTCTCCAGACGCCTCATCGGAAATAGGCCTCATCTCGCCTGGAAGGGAGAACTTCCTGGATTTTCTCGAGTTGCGGCAGGTGTTCTCGAGTTACGACGGGGACCTCAGGGACCCGCCCTGGTGGCCTCAGGAGAGGCCAGTCCCCATGCGAGTTGCTAGGGGGCCTCTCGGGATTCCTCTCCCGTCGATACCGGGGCCAAAAACCTTGTGTGGAGTCAGGGCCGGAACCGAGGATTCCTCTCAGGGGCTGACATGGATCTGTGGGTACTTCTGGAGTCTCCCCATGGGAGTCAGGCCTCGTCTCGAGTGGGGGCATGCACGTGCGCTTTCCTTCCAGGCTGTAGCAGCAATGTCACGCTTCCCGTCGCGTGGATCAAAGGATCTGTGGTTTTCCCTCGAGGCTTTCCCTCGAGGCTTTCCCACAGGGCTGTCCCACGTGCCACCGTGGTGTGAGTCGATCCTCGGCGTGAAAGATGAGCCAGTGCAGGGCAAAGAGGTTCCTCTGGAATGGACTGAGATATCTGGGGGACTCTTGGAATGGTGGTACGACCATGGAGTTCCCCTCGCCTTTCCTGTTGAGAGTGCCTCCTCTTGAGATGCAACGGGAACGCCGGGAATTCTTTCCCGTTGAAAGCAGGGAAAGGATCGCTCATCTCGAGCTAGGAGGGGGAAACGGGGCTCCTCTGGATATGGGCGGGACCATCGTGCTTCCTCTCGAGTGGAGACGGGTGTGGCGGTGAACTTCTTGAGTTGCAGCAAGGGTGTGAAAGACCCTTTCGAAGTTCCAGAGGTTAGGTGTCATTAGTCTCCAGACGCCTCATCGGAAATAGGCCTCATCTCGCCTGGAAGGGGGAACTTCCTGGAATTTCTCGAGTTGTGGCAGGTGTTCTCGAGTTACGACGGGGACCTCAGGGACCCGCCCTGGTGGCCTCAGGAGATGCCAGTCCCCATGCGAGTTGCTAGGGGGCCTCTCGGGATTCCTCTCCCGTCGATACCGGGGCCAAAAACCTTGTGTGGAGTCAGGGCCTGAACCGAGGATTCTTCTCAGGGGCTGACATGGATCTTTGGGTACTTCTGGAGTCTCCCCAGGGGAGTCAGGCCTCGTCTCGAGTCGGGGCATGCACGTGCACTTTCCTTCCAGGCTGTAGCAGCAATGTCACGCTTCCCGTCGCGTGGATCAAAGGATCTGTGGTTTTCCCTCGAGGCTTTCCCTCGAGGCTTTCCCACAGGGCTGTCCCACGTGCCACCGTGGTGTGAGTCGATCCTCGGCGTGAAAGATGAGCCAGTGCAGGGCAAAGAGGTTCCTCTGGAATGGACTGAGACATCTGGGGCACTCTTGGAATGGTGGTACGACCATGGAGTTCCTCTCGCCTTTCCTGTTGAGAGTGCCTCCGCTTGAGATGCGACGGGAACGCCGGGAATTCTTTCCCATTGAAAGCAGGGAAAGGATTCCTCATCTCGAGCTACGAGGGGGAAAGGGGGCTCCTCTGGATGTGGGCGGGACGATCGTTCTTCCTCTCGAGTGGAGACGGGTATGGCGGTGAACTTCTTGAGTTGCAGCAAGGGTGTGAAAGACCCTTTCGAAGTTCCAGAGGTTAGGTGTCATTAGTCTCCAGACGCCTCATCGGAAATAGGCCTCATCTCGCCTGGAAGGGGGAACTTCCTGGAATTTCTCGAGTTGTGGCAGGTGTTCTCGAGTTACGACGGGGACCTCAGGGACCCGCCCTGGTGGCCTCAGGAGAGGCCAGTCCCCATGCGAGTTGCTAGGGGGCCTCTCGGGATTCCTCTCCCGTCGATACCGGGGCCAAAAACCTTGTGTGGAGTCAGGGCCGGAAGCGAGGATTCCTCTCACGGGCTGACATGGATCTTTGGGTACTTCTGGAGTCTCCCCAGGGGAGTCAGGCCTCGTCTCGAGTCGGGGCATGCACGTGCACTTTCCTTCCAGGCTGTAGCAGCAATGTCACGCTTCCCGTGGCGTGGATCAAAGGATCTGTGGTTTTCCCTCGAGGCTTTCCCTCGAGGCTTTCCCACAGGGCTGTCCCACGTGCCACCGTGGTGTGAGTCGATCCTCGGCGTGAAAGATGAGCCAGTGCAGGGCAAAGAGCTTCCTCTGGAATGGACTGAGACATCTGGGGGACTCTTGGAATGGTGGTACGACCATGGAGTTCCTCTCGCCTTTCCTGTTGAGAGTGCCTCCGCTTGAGATGCGACGGGAACGCCGGGAACTCTTTCCCATTGAAAGCAGGGAAAGGATTCCTCATCTCGAGCTACGAGGGGGAAAGGGGGCTCCTCTGGATGTGGGCGGGACGATCGTGCTTCCTCTCGAGTGGAGACGGGTATGGCGGTGAACTTCTTGAGTTGCAGCAAGGGTGTGAAAGACCCTTTCGAAGTTCCAGAGGTTAGGTGTCATTAGTCTCCAGACGCCTCATCGGAAATAGGCCTCATCCTGCCTGGAAGGGAGAACTTCCGGGATTTTCTCGAGTTGCGGAAGGTGTTCTCGAGTTACGACGGGGACCTCAGGGACCCGCCCTGGTGGCCTCAGGAGAGGCCAGTCACCATGCAAGTTGCTAGGTGGCCTCTCGGGATTCCTCTCCCGTCGATACCCGGGCCAAAAACTTTGTGTGGATTCAGGGCCGGAACCGAGGATTCCTCTCACGGGCTGATATGGATCTTTGGGTACTTCTGGAGTCTCGCCAGGGGAGACAGGCCTCATCTCGAGTGGGGGCATGCACGTGCGCTTTCCTTCCAGGCTATAGCAGCAATGTCACGCTTCCCATCGCGTGGATCAAAGGATCTGTGGTTTTCCCTCGAGGCTTTCCCTCGAGGCTTCCCAGAGGGCTGTCCCACGTGCCACCGTGGTGTGAGTCGATCCTCGGCGTGAAAGATGAGCCAGTGCAGGGCAAAGAGGTTCCTCTGGAATGGACTGAGACATCTGGGGGACTCTTGGAATGGTGGTACAACCATGGAGTTCCTCTCGCCTTTCCTGTTGAGAGTGCCTCCTCTTGAGATGCGACGGGAACGCCGGGAATCCTTTCCCGTTGAAAGCAGGGAAAGGATTCCTCATCTCGAGCTACGAGGGGGAAACGAGGCTCCTCTGGATGTGGGCGGGACCATCGTGCTTCCTCTAGAGTGGAGACGGGTATGGCGGTGAACTTCTTGAGTTGCAGCAAGGGTGTGAAAGACCCTTTCGAAGTTCCAGAGGTTAGGTGTCATTAGTCTCCAGACGCCTCATCGGAAATAGGCCTCATCTCGCCTGGAAGGGAGAACTTCCTGGATTTTCTCGAGTTGCGGCAGGTGTTCTCGAGTTACGACGGGGACCTCAGGGACCCGCCCTGGTGGCCTCAGGAGAGGCCAGTCCCCATGCGAGTTGCTAGGGGCCCTCTCGGGATTCCTCTCCCGTCGATACCGGGGCCAAAAACCTTGTGTGGAGTCAGGGCCGGAACCGAGGATTCCTCTCAGGGGCTGACATGGATCTGTGGGTACTTCTGCAGTCTCCCCATGGGAGTCAGGCCTCGTCTCGAGTGGGGGCATGCACGTGCGCTTTCCTTCCAGGCTGTAGCAGCAATGTCACGCTTCCCGTCGCGTGGATCAAAGGATCTGTGGTTTTCCCTCGAGGCTTTCCCTCGAGGCTTTCCCACAGGGCTGTCCCACGTGCCACCGTGGTGTGAGTCGATCCTCGGCGTGAAAGATGAGCCAGTGCAGGGCAAAGAGCTTCCTATGGAATGGACTGAGACATCTGGGGGACTCTTGGAATGGTGGTACGACCATGGAGTTCCTCTCGCCTTTCCTGTTGAGAGTGCCTCCTCTTGAGATGCGACGGGAACGCCGGGAATTCTTTCCCGTTGAAAGCAGGGAAAGGATCCCTCATCTCGAGCTACGAGGGGGAAACGGGGCTCCTCTGGATGTGGGCGGGACCATCGTGCTTCCTCTCGAGTGGAGACGGGTGTGGCGGTGAACTTCTTGAGTTGCAGCAAGGGTGTGAAAGACCCTTTCGAAGTTCCAGAGGTTAGGTGTCATTAGTCTCCAGACGCCTCATCGGAAATAGGCCTCATCTCGCCTGGAAGGGAGAACTTCCTGGATTTTCTCGAGTTGCGGCAGGTGTTCTCGAGTTACGACGGGGACCTCAGGGACCCGCCCTGGTGGCCTCAGGAGAGGCCAGTCCCCATGCGAGTTGCTAGGGGGCCTCTCGGGATTCCTCTCCCATCGATACCGGGGCCAAAAACCTTGTGTGGAGTCAGGGCCGGAACCGAGGATTCCTTTCAGGGGCTGATATGGATCTTTGGGTACTTCTGGAGTCTCGCCAGGGGAGACAGGCCTCATCTCGAGTGGGGGCATGCACGTGCACTTTCCTTCCAGGCAGTAGCAGCAATGTCACGCTTCCCATCGCGTGGATCAAAAGATCTGTGGTTTTCCCTCGAGGCTTTCCCACAGGGCTGTCCCACGTGCCACCGTGGTGTGAGTCGATCCTCGGCGTGAAAGATGAGCCAGTGCAGGGCAAAGAGGTTCCTCTGGAATGGACTGAGACATCTGGGGGACTCTTGGAATGGTGGTACGACCATGGAGTTCCTCTCTCCTTTCCTGTTGAGAGTTCCTCCTCTTGAGATGCGACGGGAACGCCGGGAATTCTTTCCCGTTGAAAGCAGGGAAAGGATCCCTCATCTCGAGCTCCGAGGGGGAAACGGGGCTCCTCTGGATGTGGGCGGGAACAACGTGCTTCCTCTCGAGTGGAGACGGGTATGGCGGTGAACTTCTTGAGTTGCAGCAAGGGTGTGAAAGACCCTTTCGAAGTTCCAGAGGTTAGGTGTCATTAGTCTCCAGACGCCTCATCGGAAATAGGCCTCATCTCGCCTGGAAGGGAGAACTTCCTGGATTTTCTCGAGTTGCGGCAGGTGTTCTCGAGTTACGACGGGGACCTCAGGCACCCGCCCTGGTGGCCTCAGGAGAGGACAGTCCCCATGCGAGTTGCTAGGGGGCCTCTCGGGATTCCTCTCCCGTCGATACCGGGGCCAAAAACCTTGTGTGGAGTCAGGGCCCGAACCGAGGATTCCTCTCAGGGGCTGATATGGATCTTTGGGTACTTCTGGAGTCTCGCCAGGGGAGACAGGTCTCGTCTCGAGTCGGGGCATGCACGTGCACTTTCCTTCCAGGCTGTAGCAGCAATGTGACGCTTCCCGTCGCGTGGATCAAAGGATCTGTGGTTTTCCCTCGAGGCTTTCCCTCGAGGCTTTCCCACAGGGCTGTCCCACGTGCCACCGTGGTGTGAGTCGATCCTCGGCGTGAAAGATGAGCCAGTGCAGGGCAAAGAGCTTCCTCTGGAATGGACTGAGACATCTGGGGGACTCTTGGAATGGTGGTACGACCATGGAGTTCCTCTCGCCTTTCCTGTTGAGAGTGCCTCCGCTTGAGATGTGACGGGAACGCCGGGAATTCTTTCCCATTGATAGCAGGGAAAGGATTCCTCATCTCGAGCTACGAGGGGGAAAGGGGGCTCCTCTGGATGTGGGCGGGACGATCGTGCTTCCTCTCGAGTGGAGACGGGTATGGCGGTGAACTTCTTGAGTTGCAGCAAGGGTGTGAAAGACCCTTTCGAAGTTCCAGAGGTTAGGTGTCATTAGTCTCCAGACGCCTCATCGGAAATAGGCCTCATCTCGCCTGGAAGGGGGAACTTCCTGTAATTTCTCGAGTTGCGGCAGGTGTTCTCGAGTTACGACGGGGACCTCAGTGACCCGCCCTGGTGGCCTCAGGAGAGGCCAGTCCCCATGCGAGTTGCTAGGGGGCCTCTCGGGATTCCTCTCCCGTCGATACCGGGGCCAAAAACCTTGTGTGGAGTTAGGGCCGGAACCGAGGATTCCTTTCAGGGGCTGATATGTATCTTTGGATACTTCTGGAGTCTCGCCAGGGGAGACAGGCCTCATCTCGAGTGGGGGCATGCACGTGCGCTTTCCTTCCAGACTGTAACAGCAATGTCACGCTTCCCATCGCGTGGATCAAAGGATCTGTGGTTTTCCCTCGAGGCTTTCCCACAGGGCTGTCCCACGTGCCACCGTGGTGTGATTCGATCCTCGGCGTGAAAGATGAGCCAGTGCAGGGCAAAGAGGTTCCTCTGGAATGGACTGAGACATCTGGGGGACTCTTGGAATGGTGGTACGACCATGGAGTTCCTCTCGCCTTTCCTGTTGAGAGTGCCTCCTCTTGAGATGCGACGGGAACGCCGGGAATTCTTTCCCGTTGAAAGCAGGGAAAGGATCCCTCATCTCGAGCTACGAGGAGGAAACGGGGCTCCTCTGGATGTGGGCGGGACCATCGTGCTTCCTCTCGAGAGGAGACGGGTGTGGCGGTGAACTTCTTGAGTTGCAGCAAGGGTGTGAAAGACCCTTTCGAAGTTCCAGAGGTTAGGTGTCATTAGTCTCCAGACGCCTCATTGGAAATAGGCCTCATCTCGCCTGGAAGGGGGAACTTCCAGGAATTTCTCGAGTTGTGGCAGGTGTTCTCGAGTTACGACGGGGACCTCAGGGACCCGCCCTGGTGGCCTTAGGAGAGGCCAGTCCCCATGCGAGTTGCTAGGGGGCCTCTCGGGATTCCTCTCCCGTCGATACCGCGGCCAAAAACCTTGTGTGGAGTCAGGGCCGGAACCGAGGATTCCTCTCAGTGGCTGACATGTATCTTTGGGTACTTCTGGAGTCTCCCCAGGGGAGTCAGGCCTCGTCTCGAGTGGGGGCATGCACGTGTGCTTTCCTTCAAGGCTGTAGCAGCAATGTCACGCTTCCCGTGGCGTGAATCAAACGATCTGTGGTTTTCCCTCGAGGCTTTCCCTCGAGGCTTTCCCACAGGGCTGTCCCACGTGCCACCGTGGTGTGAGTCGATCCTCGGCGTGAAAGATGAGCCAGTGCAGGGCAAAGAGGTTCCTCTTGAATGGACTGAGACATCTGGGGGACTCTTGGAATGGTGGTACGACCATGGAGTTCCTCTCGCCTTTCCTGTTGAGAGTGCCTCCTCTTGAGATGCGAAGGGAACGCCGGGAATGCTTTCCCGTTGAAAGCAGGGAAAGGATCCCTCATCTCGAGCTACAAGGGGGAAACGGGGCTCCTCTGGATGTGGGCGGGACCATCGTGCTTCCTCTCGAGTGGAGACGGGTATGGTGGTGAACTTCTTGAGTTGCAGCAAGGGTGTGAAAGACCCTTTCGAAGTTCCAGAGGTTAGGTGTCATTAGTCTCCAGACGCCTCATCGGAAATAGGCCTCATCTCGCCTGGAAGGGAGAACTTCCTGGATTTTCTCGAGTTGCGGCAGGTGTTCTCGAGTTACGACGGGGACCTCAGGGACCCGTCCTGGTGGCCTCAGGAGAGGCCAGTCCCCATGCGACTTGCTAGGGAGCCTCTCGGGATTCCTCTCCCATCGATACCGGGGCCAAAAACCTTGTGTGTAGTCAGGGCCGGATCCGAGGATTCCTCTCAGTGGCTGACATGGATCTTTGGGTACTTCTGGAGTCTCCACAGGGGAGTCAGGCCTCGTCTCGAGTGGGGCCATGCACGTGCGCTTTCCTTCAAGGCTGTAGCAGCAATGTCACGCTTCCCGTGGCGTTAATCAAAGGATCTGTGGTTTTCCCTCGAGGCTTTCCCACAGGGCTGTCCCACGTGCCACCGTGGTGTGAGTCGATCCTCGGCGTGAAAGATGAGCCAGTGCAGGGAAAGAGGTTCCTCTTGAATGGACTGAGACATCTGGGGGACTCTTGGAATGGTGGTAAGACCATGGAGTTCCTCTCGCCTTTCCTGTTGAGAGTGCCTCCTCTTGAGATGCGAAGGGAACGCCGGGAATTCTTTCCCGTTGAAAGCAGGGAAAGAATCCCTCATCTCGAGCTAGGAGGGCGAAACGGGGCTCCTCTGGATGTGGGCGGGACCATCGTGCTTCCTCTCGAGTGGAGACGGGTATGGCGGTGAACTTCTTGAGTTGCAGCAAGGGTGTGAAAGACCCTTTCGAAGTTCCAGAGGTTAGGTGTCATTAGTCTCCAGACGCCTCATCGGAAATAGGCCTCATCTCGCCTGGAAGGGAGAACTTCCTGGATTTTCTCGAGTTGCGGCAGGTGTTCTCGAGTTACGACGGGGACCTCAGGGACCCGCCCTGGTGGCCTCAGGAGAGGCCAGTCCCCATGCGAGTTGCTAGGGGCCCTCTCGGGATTCCTCTCCCGTCGATACTGGGGCCAAAAACCTTGTGTGGTGTCAGGGCCGGAACCGAGGATTTCTCTCAGGGGCTGACATGGATTTTTGGGTACTTCTGGAGTCTCCCCAGGGGAGTCAGGCCTTGTCTCGAGTCGGGGCATGCACGTGCGCTTTCCTTCCAGGCTGTAGCAGCAATGTCACGCTACCCATCGCGTGGATCAAAGGATCTGTGGTTTTCCCTCGAGGCTTTCCCACAGGGCTGTCCCACGTGCCACCGTGGTGTGAGTCGATCCTCGGCGTGAAAGATGAGCCAGTGCAGGGCAAAGAGGTTCCTCTGGAATGGACTGAGACATCTGGGGGACTCTTGGAATGGTGGTACGACCATGGAGTTCCTCTCGCCTTTCCTGTTGAGAGTGCCTCCTCTTGAGATGCGACGGGAACGCCGGGAATTTTTTCCCGTTGAAAGCATGGAAAGGATCGCTCATCTCGAGCTAGGAGGGGGAAACGGGGCTCCTCTGGATGTGGGCGGGACCATCGTGCTTCCTCTAGAGTGGAGACGGGTATGGCGGTGAACTTCTTGAGTTGCAGCAAGGGTGTGAAAGACCCTTTCGAAGTTCCAGAGTTTAGGTGTCATTAGTCTCCAGACGCCTCATCGGAAATAGGCCTCATCTCGCCTGGAAGGGAGAACTTCCTGGATTTTCTCGAGTTGTGGCAGGTGTTCTCGAGTTACGACGGGGACCTCAGGGACCCGCCCTGGTGGCCTCAGGAGAGGCCAGTCCCCATGCGAGTTGCTAGGGGCCATCTCGGGATTCCTCTCCCGTCCATACTGGGGCCTAAAACCTTGTGTGGTGTCAAGGCCGGAACCGAGGATTTCTCTCAGGGGCTGACATGGATCTTTGGGTACTTCTGGAGTCTCCCCAGGGGAGTCAGGCCTTGTCTCGAGTTGGGGCATGCACGTGCGCTTTCCTTCCAGGCTGTAGCAGCAATGTCACGCTTCCCGTGGCGTGGATCAAAGGATCTGTGGTTTTCCCTCGAGGCTTTCCCTCGAGGCTTTCCCACAGGGCTGTCCCACGTGCCACCGTGGTGTGAGTCGATCCTCGGCGTGAAAGATGAGCCAGTGTAGGGCAAAGAGCTTCCTCTGGAATGGACTGAGACATCTGGGGGACTCTTGGAATGGTGGTACGACCATGGAGTTCCTCTCGCCTTTCCTGTTGAGAGTGCCTCCTCTTGAGATGCGACGGGAACGCCGGGAATTCTTTCCCGTTGAAAGCAGGGAAAGGATCCCTCATCTCGAGCTACGAGGGGGAAACGGGGCTCCTCTGGATGTGGGCGGGACTATCGTGCTTCCTCTCGAGTGGAGACGGGTATGGCGGTGAACTTCTTGAGTTGCAGCAAGGGTGTGAAAGACCCTTTCGAAGTTCCAGAGGTTAGGTGTCATTAGTCTCCAGACGCCTCATCGGAAATAGGCCTCATCTCGCCTGGAAGGGAGAACTTCCTGGATTTTCTCGAGTTGCGGCAGGTGTTCTCGAGTTACGACGGGGACCTCAGGGACCCGCCCTGGTGGCCTCAGGAGAGGCCAGTCCCCATGCGACTTGCTAGGGGGCCTCTCGGAATTCCTCTCCCGTCGATACCGGGGCAAAAACCTTGTGTGGAGTCAGGGCCGGAACCGAGGTTTTCTCTCAGGGGTGACATGGAACTTTGGGTATTTCTGGAGTCTCCCCAGGGGAGTCAGGCCTCGTCTCGAGTGTGGGCATGCACGTGCGCTTTCCTTCCAGGCTGTAGCAGCAATGTCACGCTTCCCGTCGCGTGGATCAAAGGATCTGTGGTTTTCCCTCGAGGCTTTCCCACAGGGCTGTCCCACGTGCCACCGTGGTGTGAGTCGATCCTTGGCGTGAAAGATGAGCCAGTGCAGGGCAAAGAGGTTCCTCTGGAATGGACTGAGACATCTGGGGGACTCTTGGAATGGTGGTAGGACCATGGAGTTCCTCTCGCCTTTCCTGTTGAGAGTGCCTCCTCTTGAGATGCGACGGGAACGCCGGGAATTCTTTCCCGTTGAAAGCAGGGAAAGGATCCCTCATCTCGAGCTACGAGGGGGAAACGGGGCTCCTCTGGATGTGGGCGGGACCATCGTGCTTCCTCTCGAGTGGAGACGGGTATGGCGTTGAACTTCTTGAGTTGCAGCAAGGGTGTGAATGACCCTTTCGAAGTTCCAGAGGTTAGGTGTCATTAGTCTCCAGACGCCTCATTGGAAGTAGGCCTCATCTCGCCTGGAAGGGAGAACTTCCTGGATTTTCTCGAGTTGCGGCAGGTGTTCTCGAGTTACGACGGGCACCTCAGGGACCCGCCATGGTGGCCTCAGGAAAGGCCAGTCCCCATGCGAGTTGCTAGGGGGCCTCTCAGGATTCCTCTCCCGTCGATACCGGGGCCAAAAACCTTCTGTGAAGTCAGGGCCGGACCCGGGGATTCCTCTCAGGGGCTGACATGGATCTTTGGGTACTTCTGGAGTCTCCCCAGGGGAGTGAGGCCTCGTCTCGAGTGGGGGCATGCACGTGCGCTTTCCTTCCAGGCTGTAGCAGCAATGTCACGCGTCTTGTCGCGTGGATCAAAGGATCTGTGGTTTTCCCTCGAGGCTTTCCCTCGAGGCTTTCCCACAGGGTTGTCCTACGTCCCGCCGTGGTGTGAGTCGATCCTCGGCGTGAAAGATTAGCCAGTGCAGGGCAAAGAGTTTCCTCTGGAATGGACTGAGACATCTGGGGGACTCTTGGAATGGTGGTACGACCATGGAGTTCCTCTCGCCTTTCCTGTTGAGAGTGCCTCCTCTTGAGATGCGACGGGAACGCTGGGAATTCTTTCCCGTTGAAAGCAGGGAAAGGATCCCTCATCTCGAGCTACGAGGGGGAAACGGGGCTCCTCTGGATATGGGCGGGACCATCGTGCTTCCTCTCGAGTGGAGACGGGTATGGCGGTGTACTTCTTGAGTTGCAGCAAGGGTGTGAAAAACCCTTTCGAAATTCCAGAGGTTAGGTGTCATTAGTCTCCAGACGCCTCATCGGAAATAGGCCTCATCTCGCCTGGAAGGGAGAACTTCCTGGATTTTCTCGAGTTGCGGCAGGTGTTCTCGAGTTACGACGGGGACCTCAGGGACCCGCCCTGGTGGCCTCAGGAGAGGCCAGTCCCCATGCGATTTGCTAGGGGGCCTCTCGGGATTCCTCTCCCGTCGATACCGGGCCCAAAAACCTTGTGTGGAGTCAGGGCCGGAACCGAGGATTCCTCTCAGGGGCTGACATGGATCTTTGGGTACTTCTGGAGTCTCCCCAGGGGAGTCAGGCCTCGTCTCGAGTGGGGGCATGCACGTGTGCTTTCCTTCCAGGCTGTAGCAGCAATGTCACGCTTCCCGTCGCGTGGATCAAAGGATCTGTGGTTTTCCCTCGAGGCTTTCCCTTGAGGCTTTCCCACAGGGCTGTCCCACGTGCCACCGTGGTGTGAGTCGATCCTCGGCGTGAAAGATGAGCCAGTGCAGGGCAAAGAGGTTCCTCTGGAATGGACTGAGACTTCTGGGGTACTCTTGGAATGGTGATACGACCATGGAGTTCCTCTCGCCTTTCCTGTTGAGAGTGCCTCCTCTTGAGATGTGACGGGAACGCCGGGAATTCTTTTCCGTTGAAAGCAGGGAAAGGATCCCTCATCTCGAGCTACGAATGTGAAACGGGGGTCCTCTGGATGTGGGCGGGACCATCGTGCTTCCTCTCGAGTGGAGACGGGTATGGCGGTGAACTTCTTGAGTTGCAGCAAGGGTGTGAAAGACCCTTTCGAAGTTCCAGAGGTTAGGTGTCATTAGTCTCCAGACGCCTCATCGGAAATAGGCCTCATCTCGCCTGGAAGGGAGAACTTCCTGGATTTTCTCGAGTTGCGGCAGGTGTTCTCGAGTTACGACGGGGACCTCAGGGACCCGCCATGGTGGCCTCAGGAAAGGCCAGTCCCCATGCGAGTTGCTAGGGGACCTCTCAGGATTCCTCTCCCGTCGATACCGGGGCCAAAAACCTTGTGTGGAGTCAGGGTCGGAACCGAGGTTTCCTCTCAGTGGTGACATGGAACTTTGGGTATTTCTGGAGACTCCCCAGGGGAGTCAGGCCTCGTCTCGAGTGGGGGCATGCACGTGTGCTTTCCTTCCAGGCTGTAGCAGCAATGTCACGCTTCCCGTCGCGTGGATCAAAGGATCTGTGGTTTTCCCTCGAGGCTTTCCCTCGAGGCTTTGCCACAGGGCTGTCCCACGTGCCACCGTGGTGTGAGTCGATCCTCGGAGTGAAAGATGAGCCAGTGCAGGGCAAAGAGGTTCCTCTGGAATGGACTGAGACATCTGGGGGACTATTGGAATGGTGGTACGACCATGGAGTTCCTCTCGCCTTTCCTGTTGAGAGTGCCTCCTCTTGAGATGCGACGGGAACGCCGGGAATTCTTTCCCGTTGAAAGCAGGGAAAGGATCCCTCATCTCGAGCTACGAGGGGAAACGGGGCTCCTCTGGATGTGGGCGGGACCATCGTGCTTCCTCTCGAGTGGAGACGGGTATGGCGGTGAACTTCTTGTGTTGCAGCAAGGGTGTGAAAGACCCTTTCGAAGTTCCAGAGGTTAGGTGTCATTAGTCTCCAGACGCCTCATTGGAAATAGGCCTCATCTCGCCTGGAAGGGAGAACATCCTGGATTTTCTCGAGTTGCGGCAGGTGTTCTCGAGTTACGACGGGGACCTCAGGGAACCGCCCTGGTGGCCTCAGGAAAAGCCAGTCCCCATGCGAGTTGCTAGGGGGCCTCTCAGGATTCCTCTCCTGTCGATACCGGGGCCAAAAACCTTGTTTGGAGTCAGGGCCGGAACCGAGGATTCGTTTCAGGGGCTGACATGGATCTTTGGGTACTTCTGGAGTCTCCCCACTGGAGTCAGGCCTCGTTTCGAGTGGGGGCATGCACGAGCGCTTTTCTTCCAGGCTGTAGCAGCAATGTCACGCTTACCTTCGCGTGTATCAAAGGATCTGTGGTTTTCCCTCGAGGCTTTCCCTCGAGGCTTTCCCACAGGGCTGTCCCACTTGCCACCGTGGTGTGAGTCGATCCTCGACGTGAAAGATGAGCCAGTGCAGGGCAAAGAGGTTCCTCTGGAATGGACTGAGACATCTGGGGGATTCTTGGAATGGTGGTACGACCATAGAGTTCCTCTCGCCTTTCCTGTTGAGAGTGCCTCCTCTTGAGATGCGAGGGGAATGCCGGGAATTCTTTACCGTTGAAAGCAGGGAAAGGATCCCTCATCTCGAGCTCCGAGGGGGAAACGGGGCTCCTCTGGATATGGGCGGGACCATCGTGCTTCCTCTCGAGTGGAGACGGGTATGGCGGTGAACTTCTTGAGTTGCAGCAAGGGTGTGAAAGACCCTTTCGAAGTTCCAGAGGTTAGGTGTCATTAGTCTCCAGACGCCTCATTGGAAATAGGCCTCATCTCGCCTGGAAGGGAGAACTTCCTGGATTTTCTCGAGTTGCGGCAGGAGTTCTCGAGTTACGACGGGGACCTCAGGACCCGCCATGGTGGCCTCAGGAAAGGCCAGTCCCCATGCGAGTTGCTAGGGGGCCTCTCAGGATTCCTCTCCCGTCGATACCGGGGCCAAAAACCTTGTGTGGAGTCAGGGCCGGAACCGAGGTTTTCTCTCAGGGGTGACATGGAACTTTGGGTATTTCTGGAGTCTCCCCAGGGGAGTCAGGCCTCGTCTCGAGTGGGGGCATGCACGTGCGCTTTCCTTCCAGGCTGTAGCAGCAATGTCACGCTTCCCGTCGCGTGGATCAAAGGATCTGTGGTTTTCCCTCGAGGCTTTCCCACAGGGCTGTCCCACGTGCCACCGTGGTGTGAGTCGATCCTTGGCGTGAATGATGAGCCAGTGCAGGGCAAAGAGGTTCCTCTGGAATGGACTGAGACATCTGGGGGACTCTTGGAATGGTGGTAGGACCATGGAGTTCCTCTCGCCTTTCCTGTTGAGAGTGCCTCCTCTTGAGATGCGACGGGAACGCCGGGAATTCTTTCCCGTTGAAAGCAGGGAAAGGATCCCTCATCTCGAGCTACGAGGGGGAAACGGGGCTCCTCTGGATGTGGGCGGGACCATCGTGCTTCCTCTCGAGTGGAGACGGGTATGGCGGTGAACTTCTTGAGTTGCAGCAAGGGTGTGAATGACCCTTTCGAAGTTCCAGAGGTTAGGTGTCATTAGTCTCCAGACGCCTCATTGGAAGTAGGCCTCATCTCGCCTGGAAGGGAGAACTTCCTGGATTTTCTCGAGTTGCGGCAGGTGTTCTCGAGTTACGACGGGGACCTCAGGGACCCGCCATGGTGGCCTCAGGAAAGGCCAGTCCCCATGCGAGTTGCTAGGGGGCCTCTCAGGATTCCTCTCCCGTCGATACCGGGGCCAAAAACCTTCTGTGAAGTCAGAGCCGGACCCGGCGATTCCTCTCAGGGGCTGACATGGATCTTTGGGTACTTCTGGAGTCTCTCCAGGGGAGTGAGGCCTCGTCTCGAGTGGGGGCATGCACGTGCGCTTTCCTTCCAGGCTGTAGCAGCAATGTCACGCGTCTCGTCGCGTGGATCAAAGGATCTGTGGTTTTCCCTCGAGGCTTTCCCTCGAGGATTTCCCACAGGGTTGTCCCACGTGCCGCCGTGGTGTGAGTCGATCCTCGGCGTGAAAGATGAGCCAGTGCAGGGCAAAGAGGTTCCTCTGGAATGGACTGAGACATCTGGGGGACTCTTGGAATGGTGGTACGACCATGGAGTTCTTCTCACCTTTCCTGTTGAGAGTGCCTCCTCTTGAGATGCGACGGAAATGCCGGGAATTCTTTCCCGTTAAAAGCAGGGAAAGGATCCCTCATCTCGAGCTACGAGGGGAAACGGGGCTCCTCTGGATGTGGGCGGGACCATCGTGCTTCCTCTCGAGTGGAGACGGGTATGGCGGTGAACTTCTTGTGTTGCAGCAAGGGTGTGAAAGACCCTTTCGAAGTTCCAGAGGTTAGGTGTCATTAGTCTCCAGACGCCTCATTGGAAATAGGCCTCATCTCGCCTGGAAGGGAGAACATCCTGGATTTTCTCGAGTTGCGGCAGGTGTTCTCGAGTTACGACGGGGACCTCAGGGAACCGCCCTGGTGGCCTCAGGAAAAGCCAGTCCCCATGCGAGTTGCTAGGGGGCCTCTCAGGATTCCTCTCCTGTCGATACCGGGGCCAAAAACCTTGTTTGGAGTCAGGGCCGGAACCGAGGATTCGATTCAGGGGCTGACATGGATCTTTGGGTACTTCTGGAGTCTCCCCACTGGAGTCAGGCCTCGTTTCGAGTGGGGGCATGCACCAGCGCTTTTCTTCCAGGCTGTAGCAGCAATGTCACGCTTACCTTCGCGTGTATCAAAGGATCTGTGGTTTTCCCTCGAGGCTTTCCCTCGAGGCTTTCCCACAGGGCTGTCCCACTTGCCACCGTGGTGTGAGTCGATCCTCGACGTGAAAGATGAGCCAGTGCAGGGCAAAGAGGTTCCTCTGGAATGGACTGAGACATCTGGGGGATTCTTGGAATGGTGGTACGACCATAGAGTTCCTCTCGCCTTTCCTGTTGAGAGTGCCTCCTCTTGAGATGCGAGGGGAATGCCGGGAATTCTTTCCCTTTGAAAGCAGGGAAAGGATCCCTCATCTCGAGCTCCGAGGGGGAAACGGGGCTCCTCTGGATATGGGCGGGACCATCGTGCTTCCTCTCGAGTGGAGACGGGTATGGCGGTGAACTTCTTGAGTTGCAGCAAGGGTGTGAAAGACCCTTTCGAAGTTCCAGAGGTTAGGTGTCATTAGTCTCCAGACGCCTCATTGGAAATAGGCCTCATCTCGCCTGGAAGGGAGAACTTCCTGGATTTTCTCGAGTTGCGGCAGGAGTTCTCGAGTTACGACGGGGACCTCAGGACCCGCCATGGTGGCCTCAGGAAAGGCCAGTCCCCATGCGAGTTGCTAGGGGGCCTCTCAGGATTCCTCTCCCGTCGATACCGGGGCCAAAAACCTTGTGTGGAGTCAGGGCCGGAACCGAGGTTTTCTCTCAGGGGTGACATGGAACTTTGGGTATTTCTGGAGTCTCCCCAGGGGAGTCAGGCCTCGTCTCGAGTGGGGGCATGCACGTGCGCTTTCCTTCCAGGCTGTAGCAGCAATGTCACGCTTCCCGTCGCGTGGATCAAAGGATCTGTGGTTTTCCCTCGAGGCTTTCCCACAGGGCTGTCCCACGTGCCACCGTGGTGTGAGTCGATCCTTGGCGTGAAAGATGAGCCAGTGCAGGGCAAAGAGGTTCCTCTGGAATGGACTGAGACATCTGGGGGACTCTTGGAATGGTGGTAGGACCATGGAGTTCCTCTCGCCTTTCCTGTTGAGAGTGCCTCCTCTTGAGATGCGACGGGAACGCCGGGAATTCTTTCCCGTTGAAAGCAGGGAAAGGATCCCTCATCTCGAGCTACGAGGGGGAAACGGGGCTCCTCTGGATGTGGGCGGGACCATCGTGCTTCCTTTCGAGTGGAGACGGGTATGGCGGTGAACTTCTTGATTTGCAGCAAGGGTGTGAATGACCCTTTCGAAGTTCCAGAGGTTAGGTGTCATTAGTCTCCAGACGCCTCATTGGAAGTAGGCCTCATCTCGCCTGGAAGGGAGAACTTCCTGGATTTTCTCGAGTTGCGGCAGGTGTTCTCGAGTTACGACGGGGACCTCAGGGACCCGCCATGGTGGCCTCAGGAAAGGCCAGTCCCCATGCGAGTTGCTAGGGGGCCTCTCAGGATTCCTCTCCCGTCGATACCGGGGCCAAAAACCTTGTGTGGAGTAAGGGCCGGAACCGAGGTTTTCTCTCAGGGGTGACATGGAACTTTGGGTATTTCTGGAGTCTCCCCAGGGGAGTCAGGCCTCGTCTCGAGTGGGGGCATGCACGTGCGCTTTCCTTCCAGGCTGTAGCAGCAATGTCACGCTTCCCGTCGCGTGGATCAAAGGATCTGTGGTTTTCCCTCGAGGCTTTCCCACAGGGCTGTCCCACGTGCCACCGTGGTGTGAGTCGATCCTCGGCGTGAAAGATGAGCCAGTGCAGGGCAAAGAGGTTCCTCTGGAATGGACTGAGACATCTGGGGGACTCTTGGAATGGTGGTACGACCATGGAGATCCTCTCGCCTTTCCTGTTGAGAGTGCCTCCTCTTGAGATGCGACGGGAACGCCGGGAATTCTTTCCCGTTGAAAGCAGGGAAAGGATCCCTCATCTCGAGCTACGAGGGGGAAACGGGGCTCCTCTGGATGTGGGCGGGACCTTCGTGCTTCCGCTCGAGTGGATACGGGTTTGGCGGTGAACTTCTTGAGTTGCAGCAAGGGTGTGAAAGACCCTTTCAAAGTTCCAGAGGTTAGGTGTCATTAGTCTCCAGACGCCTCATTGGAAATAGGCCTCATCTCGCCTGGAAGGGAGAACTTCCTGGATTTTCTCGAGTTGCGGCAGGAGTTCTCGAGTTACGACGGGGACCTCAGGACCCGCCATGGTGGCCTCAGGAAAGGCCAGTCCCCATGCGAGTTGCTAGGGGGCCTCTCAGGATTCCTCTCCCGTCGATACCGGGGCCAAAAACCTTGTGTGGAGTCAGGGCCGGAACCGAGGTTTTCTCTCAGGGGTGACATGGAACTTTGGGTATTTCTGGAGTCTCCCCAGGGGAGTCAGGCCTCGTCTCGAGTGGGGGCATGCACGTGCGCTTTCCTTCCAGGCTGTAGCAGCAATGTCACGCTTCCCGTCGCGTGGATCAAAGGATCTGTGGTTTTCCCTCGAGGCTTTCCCACAGGGCTGTCCCACGTGCCACCGTGGTGTGAGTCGATCCTTGGCGTGAAAGATGAGCCAGTGCAGGGCAAAGAGGTTCCTCTGGAATGGACTGAGACATCTGGGGGACTCTTGGAATGGTGGTAGGACCATGGAGTTCCTCTCGCCTTTCCTGTTGAGAGTGCCTCCTCTTGAGATGCGACGGGAACGCCGGGAATTCTTTCCCGTTGAAAGCAGGGAAAGGATCCCTCATCTCGAGCTACGAGGGGGAAACGGGGCTCCTCTGGATGTGGGCGGGACCATCGTGCTTCCTTTCGAGTGGAGACGGGTATGGCGGTGAACTTCTTGATTTGCAGCAAGGGTGTGAATGACCCTTTCGAAGTTCCAGAGGTTAGGTGTCATTAGTCTCCAGACGCCTCATTGGAAGTAGGCCTCATCTCGCCTGGAAGGGAGAACTTCCTGGATTTTCTCGAGTTGCGGCAGGTGTTCTCGAGTTACGACGGGGACCTCAGGGACCCGCCATGGTGGCCTCAGGAAAGGCCAGTCCCCATGCGAGTTGCTAGGGGGCCTCTCAGGATTCCTCTCCCGTCGATACCGGGGCCAAAAACCTTGTGTGGAGTAAGGGCCGGAACCGAGGTTTTCTCTCAGGGGTGACATGGAACTTTGGGTATTTCTGGAGTCTCCCCAGGGGAGTCAGGCCTCGTCTCGAGTGGGGGCATGCACGTGCGCTTTCCTTCCAGGCTGTAGCAGCAATGTCACGCTTCCCGTCGCGTGGATCAAAGGATCTGTGGTTTTCCCTCGAGGCTTTCCCACAGGGCTGTCCCACGTGCCACCGTGGTGTGAGTCGATCCTCGGCGTGAAAGATGAGCCAGTGCAGGGCAAAGAGGTTCCTCTGGAATGGACTGAGACATCTGGGGGACTCTTGGAATGGTGGTACGACCATGGAGATCCTCTCGCCTTTCCTGTTGAGAGTGCCTCCTCTTGAGATGCGACGGGAACGCCGGGAATTCTTTCCCGTTGAAAGCAGGGAAAGGATCCCTCATCTCGAGCTACGAGGGGGAAACGGGGCTCCTCTGGATGTGGGCGGGACCTTCGTGCTTCCGCTCGAGTGGATACGGGTTTGGCGGTGAACTTCTTGAGTTGCAGCAAGGGTGTGAAAGACCCTTTCAAAGTTCCAGAGGTTAGGTGTCATTAGTCTCCAGACACCTCATCGGAAATAGGCCTCATCTCGCCTGGAAGGGAGAACTTCCTGGATTTTCTCGAGTTGCGGCATGTGTTCTCGAGTTAGGACGGGGACCTCCGGGACCGGCACTGGTGGCCTCAGGAACGGCCAGTCCCCATGCAAGTTGCTAGGGGGCCTCTCGGGATTCCTCTCCCGTCGATACCGGGGCCAAAATCCTTGTGTGGAGTCAGGGCCGGAACCGAGGATTCCTCTCAGGGGCTGACATGGATCTTTGGGTACTTCTGGAGTCTCACCAGGGGAGTCAGGCCTCGTCTCGAGTGGGGGCATGCACGTGCGCTTTCCTTCCAGGCTGTAGCAGCAATGTCACGCTTCCCGTCGCGTGGATCAAAGGATCTGTGGTTTTCCCTCGAGGCTTTCCCACAGGGCTGTCCCACGTGCCAACGTGGTGTGAGTCGATCCTCGGCGTGAAAGATGAGCCAGTGCAGGGCAAAGAGGTTCCTCTGGAATGGACTGAGACATCTGGGGGACTCTTGGAATGGTGGTACGACCATAGAGTTCCTCTCGCCTTTCCTGTTGAGAGTGCCTCCTCTTGAGATGCGACGGGAACGCCGGGAATTCTTTCCCGTTGAAAGCAGGGAAAGGATCCCTCATCTCGAGCTGCGAGGGGGAAACGGGGCTCCTCTGGATGTGGGCGGGACTATCGTGCTTCCTCTCGAGTGGAGACGGGTATGGCGGTGAACTTCTTGAGTTGCAGCAAGGGTGTGAAAAACCCTTTCGAAGTTCCAGAGTTTAGGTGTCATTAGTCTCCAGACGCCTCATCGGAAATAGGCCTCATCTCGCCTGGAAGGGAGAACTTCCTGGATTTTCTCGAGTTGCGGCAGGTGTTCTCGAGTTACGACGGGGACCTCAGGGACCCGCCCTGGTGGCCTCAGGAGAGGCCAGTCCCCATGAGACTTGCTAGGGGGCCTCTCGGGATTCCTCTCCCGTCGATACCGGGGCCAAAAACCTTGTGTGGAGTCAGGGCCGGAACCGAGGATTCCTCTCAGGGGCTGACATGGATCTTTGGGTACTTCTGGAGTCTCCCAAGCGGTGTCAGGTCTCGTCTCGTGTGGGGGCATGCACGTGCGCTTTCCTTCCAGGCTGTAACAGCAATGTCACGCTTCCCGTCGCGTGGATCAAAGGATCTGTGGTTTTCCCTCGAGGCTTTCCCACAGGGCTGTCCCACGTGCCACCGTGGTGTGAGTCGATCCTTGGCGTGAAAGATGAGCCAGTGCAGGGCAAAGAGGTTCCTCTGGAATGGACTGAGACATCTGGGGGACTCTTGGAATGGTGGTAGGACCATGGAGTTCCTCTCGCCTTTCCTGTTGAGAGTGCCTCCTCTTGAGATGCGACGGGAACGCCGGGAATTCTTTCCCGTTGAAAGCAGGGAAAGGATCCCTCATCTCGAGCTACGAGGGGGAAACGGGGCTCCTCTGGATGTGGGCGGGACCATCGTGCTTCCTCTCGAGTGGAGACGGGTATGGCGGTGAACTTCTTGAGTTGCAGCAAGGGTGTGAATGACCCTTTCGAAGTTCCAGAGGTTAGGTGTCATTAGTCTCCAGACGCCTCATTGGAAGTAGGCCTCATCTCGCCTGGAAGGGAGAACTTCCTGGATTTTCTCGAGTTGCGGCAGGTGTTCTCGAGTTACGACGGGCACCTCAGGGACCCGCCATGGTGGCCTCAGGAAAGGCCAGTCCCCATGCGAGTTGCTAGGGGGCCTCTCAGGATTCCTCTCCCGTCGATACCGGGGCCAAAAACCTTCTGTGAAGTCAGGGCCGGACCCGGGGATTCCTCTCAGGGGCTGACATGGATCTTTGGGTACTTCTGGAGTCTCCCCAGGGGAGTGAGGCCTCGTCTCGAGTGGGGGCATGCACGTGCGCTTTCCTTCCAGGCTGTAGCAGCAATGTCACGCGTCTTGTCGCGTGGATCAAAGGATCTGTGGTTTTCCCTCGAGGCTTTCCCTCGAGGCTTTCCCACAGGGTTGTCCTACGTCCCGCCGTGGTGTGAGTCGATCCTCGGCGTGAAAGATTAGCCAGTGCAGGGCAAAGAGTTTCCTCTGGAATGGACTGAGACATCTGGGGGACTCTTGGAATGGTGGTACGACCATGGAGTTCCTCTCGCCTTTCCTGTTGAGAGTGCCTCCTCTTGAGATGCGACGGGAACGCTGGGAATTCTTTCCCGTTGAAAGCAGGGAAAGGATCCCTCATCTCGAGCTACGAGGGGGAAACGGGGCTCCTCTGGATGTGGGCGGGACCATCGTGCTTCCTCTCGAGTGGAGACGGGTATGGCGGTGTACTTCTTGAGTTGCAGCAAGGGTGTGAAAGACCCTTTCGAAATTCCAGAGGTTAGGTGTCATTAGTCTCCAGACGCCTCATCGGAAATAGGCCTCATCTCGCCTGGAAGGGAGAACTTCCTGGATTTTCTCGAGTTGCGGCAGGTGTTCTCGAGTTACGACGGGGACCTCAGGGACCCGCCCTGGTGGCCTCAGGAGAGGCCAGTCCCCATGCGATTTGCTAGGGGGCCTCTCGGGATTCCTCTCCCGTCGATACCGGGCCCAAAAACCTTGTGTGGAGTCAGGGCCGGAACCGAGGATTCCTCTCAGGGGCTGACATGGATCTTTGGGTACTTCTGGAGTCTCCCCAGGGGAGTCAGGCCTCGTCTCGAGTGGGGGCATGCACGTGTGCTTTCCTTCCAGGCTGTAGCAGCAATGTCACGCTTCCCGTCGCGTGGATCAAAGGATCTGTGGTTTTCCCTCGAGGCTTTCCCTTGAGGCTTTCCCACAGGGCTGTCCCACGTGCCACCGTGGTGTGAGTCGATCCTCGGCGTGAAAGATGAGCCAGTGCAGGGCAAAGAGGTTCCTCTGGAATGGACTGAGACTTCTGGGGTACTCTTGGAATGGTGATACGACCATGGAGTTCCTCTCGCCTTTCCTGTTGAGAGTGCCTCCTCTTGAGATGTGACGGGAACGCCGGGAATTCTTTCCCGTTGAAAGCAGGGAAAGGATCCCTCATCTCGAGCTACGAATGTGAAACGGGGGTCCTCTGGATGTGGGCGGGACCATCGTGCTTCCTCTCGAGTGGAGACGGGTATGGCGGGGAACTTCTTGAGTTGCAGCAAGGGTGTGAAAGACCCTTTCGAAGTTCCAGAGGTTAGGTGTCATTAGTCTCCAGACGCCTCATCGGAAATAGGCCTCATCTCGCCTGGAAGGGAGAACTTCCTGGATTTTCTCGAGTTGCGGCAGGTGTTCTCGAGTTACGACGGGGACCTCAGGGACCCGCCATGGTGGCCTCAGGAAAGGCCAGTCCCCATGCGAGTTGCTAGGGGACCTCTCAGGATTCCTCTCCCGTCGATACCGGGGCCAAAAACCTTGTGTGGAGTCAGGGTCGGAACCGAGGTTTCCTCTCAGTGGTGACATGGAACTTTGGGTATTTCTGGAGACTCCCCAGGGGAGTCAGGCCTCGTCTCGAGTGGGGGCATGCACGTGTGCTTTCCTTCCAGGCTGTAGCAGCAATGTCACGCTTCCCGTCGCGTGGATCAAAGGATCTGTGGTTTTCCCTCGAGGCTTTCCCTCGAGGCTTTGCCACAGGGCTGTCCCACGTGCCACCGTGGTGTGAGTCGATCCTCGGAGTGAAAGATGAGCCAGTGCAGGGCAAAGAGGTTCCTCTGGAATGGACTGAGACATCTGGGGGACTATTGGAATGGTGGTACGACCATGGAGTTCCTCTCGCCTTTCCTGTTGAGAGTGCCTCCTCTTGAGATGCGACGGGAACGCCGGGAATTCTTTCCCGTTGAAAGCAGGGAAAGGATCCCTCATCTCGAGCTACGAGGGGAAACGGGGCTCCTCTGGATGTGGGCGGGACCATCGTGCTTCCTCTCGAGTGGAGACGGGTATGGCGGTGAACTTCTTGTGTTGCAGCAAGGGTGTGAAAGACCCTTTCGAAGTTCCAGAGGTTAGGTGTCATTAGTCTCCAGACGCCTCATTGGAAATAGGCCTCATCTCGCCTGGAAGGGAGAACTTCCTGGATTTTCTCGAGTTGCGGCAGGTGTTCTCGAGTTACGACGGGGACCTCAGGGACCCGCCATGGTGGCCTCAGGAAAGGCCAGTCCCCATGCGAGTTGCTAGGGGGCCTCTCAGGATTCCTCTCCCGTCGATACCGGGGCCAAAAACCTTCTGTGAAGTCAGGGCCGGACCCGGCGATTCCTCTCAGGGGCTGACATGGATCTTTGGGTACTTCTGGAGTCTCTCCAGGGGAGTGAGGCCTCGTCTCGAGTGGGGGCATGCACGTGCGCTTTCCTTCCAGGCTGTAGCAGCAATGTCACGCGTCTCGTCGCGTGGATCAAAGGATCTGTGGTTTTCCCTCGAGGCTTTCCCTCGAGGATTTCCCACAGGGTTGTCCCACGTGCCGCCGTGGTGTGAGTCGATCCTCGGCGTGAAAGATGAGCCAGTGCAGGGCAAAGAGGTTCCTCTGGAATGGACTGAGACATCTGGGGGACTCTTGGAATGGTGGTACGACCATGGAGTTCTTCTCACCTTTCCTGTTGAGAGTGCCTCCTCTTGAGATGCGACGGAAATGCCGGGAATTCTTTCCCGTTAAAAGCAGGGAAAGGATCCCTCATCTCGAGCTACGAGGGGAAACGGGGCTCCTCTGGATGTGGGCGGGACCATCGTGCTTCCTCTCGAGTGGAGACGGGTATGGCGGTGAACTTCTTGTGTTGCAGCAAGGGTGTGAAAGACCCTTTCGAAGTTCCAGAGGTTAGGTGTCATTAGTCTCCAGACGCCTCATTGGAAATAGGCCTCATCTCGCCTGGAAGGGAGAACATCCTGGATATTCTCGAGTTGCGGCAGGTGTTCTCGAGTTACGACGGGGACCTCAGGGAACCGCCCTGGTGGCCTCAGGAAAAGCCAGTCCCCATGCGAGTTGCTAGGGGGCCTCTCAGGATTCCTCTCCTGTCGATACCGGGGCCAAAAACCTTGTTTGGAGTCAGGGCCGGAACCGAGGATTCGTTTCAGGGGCTGACATGGATCTTTGGGTACTTCTGGAGTCTCCCCACTGGAGTCAGGCCTCGTTTCGAGTGGGGGCATGCACCAGCGCTTTTCTTCCAGGCTGTAGCAGCAATGTCACGCTTACCTTCGCGTGTATCAAAGGATCTGTGGTTTTCCCTCGAGGCTTTCCCTCGAGGCTTTCCCACAGGGCTGTCCCACTTGCCACCGTGGTGTGAGTCGATCCTCGACGTGAAAGATGAGCCAGTGCAGGGCAAAGAGGTTCCTCTGGAATGGACTGAGACATCTGGGGGATTCTTGGAATGGTGGTACGACCATAGAGTTCCTCTCGCCTTTCCTGTTGAGAGTGCCTCCTCTTGAGATGCGAGGGGAATGCCGGGAATTCTTTCCCTTTGAAAGCAGGGAAAGGATCCCTCATCTCGAGCTCCGAGGGGGAAACGGGGCTCCTCTGGATATGGGCGGGACCATCGTGCTTCCTCTCGAGTGGAGACGGGTATGGCGGTGAACTTCTTGAGTTGCAGCAAGGGTGTGAAAGACCCTTTCGAAGTTCCAGAGGTTAGGTGTCATTAGTCTCCAGACGCCTCATTGGAAATAGGCCTCATCTCGCCTGGAAGGGAGAACTTCCTGGATTTTCTCGAGTTGCGGCAGGAGTTCTCGAGTTACGACGGGGACCTCAGGACCCGCCATGGTGGCCTCAGGAAAGGCCAGTCCCCATGCGAGTTGCTAGGGGGCCTCTCAGGATTCCTCTCCCGTCGATACCGGGGCCAAAAACCTTGTGTGGAGTCAGGGCCGGAACCGAGGTTTTCTCTCAGGGGTGACATGGAACTTTGGGTATTTCTGGAGTCTCCCCAGGGGAGTCAGGCCTCGTCTCGAGTGGGGGCATGCACGTGCGCTTTCCTTCCAGGCTGTAGCAGCAATGTCACGCTTCCCGTCGCGTGGATCAAAGGATCTGTGGTTTTCCCTCGAGGCTTTCCCACAGGGCTGTCCCACGTGCCACCGTGGTGTGAGTCGATCCTTGGCGTGAAAGATGAGCCAGTGCAGGGCAAAGAGGTTCCTCTGGAATGGACTGAGACATCTGGGGGACTCTTGGAATGGTGGTAGGACCATGGAGTTCCTCTCGCCTTTCCTGTTGAGAGTGCCTCCTCTTGAGATGCGACGGGAACGCCGGGAATTCTTTCCCGTTGAAAGCAGGGAAAGGATCCCTCATCTCGAGCTACAAGGGGGAAACGGGACTCCTCTGGATGTGGGCGGGACCATCGTGCTTCCTCTCGAGTGGAGACGGGTATGGCGGTGAACTTCTTGAGTTGCAGCAAGGGTGTGAAAGACCCTTTCGAAGTTCCAGAGGTTAGGTGTCATTAGTCTCCAGACGCCTCATCGGAAATAGGCCTCATCTCGCCTGGAAGGGAGAACTTCCTGGATTTTCTCGAGTTGCGGCAGGTGTTCTCGTGTTACGACGGGGACCTCAGGGACCCTCCCTGGTGGCCTCAGGAGAGGCCAGTCCCCATGCGAGTTGCTAGGGGGCCTCTCGGGATTCCTCTCCCGTCGATACCGGAGCCAAAAACCTTGTGTGGAGTCAGGGCCGGAACCGAGGATTCCTCTCATGGGATGACATGGATCTTTGGGTACTTGTGGAGTCTCCCCAGGGGAGTCAGGCCTCGTCTCGAGAGGGGGCATGCACGTGCGCTTTCCTTCCAGGCTGTAGCAGCAATGTCACGCTTCCCGTCGCGTGGATCAAAGGATCTGTGGTTTTCCCTCGAGGCTTTCCCTCGAGGCTTTCCCACAGGGCTGTCCCACGTGCCACCGTGGTGTGAGTCGATCCTCGGCGTGAAAGATGAGCCACTGAAGGCAAAGAGGTTCCTCTGGAATGGACTGATATATCTGGGGGACCTTTGAAATGGTGGTATGAACATGGAGTTCCTCTCGCCTTTCCTGTTGAGAGTGCCTCCTCTTGAGATGCGACGGGAACGCCGGGAATTCTTTCCCGTTGAAAGCAGGGAAAGGATCCGTCATCTCGAGCTACGAGGGGGAAACGGGGCTCCTCTGGATGTGGGCGGGACCATCGTGCTTCGTCTCGAGTGGAGACGGGTATGGCGGTGAACTTCTTGAGTTGCAGCAAGGGTGTGAAAGTCCCTTTCGAAGTTACAGAGGTTAGGTGTCATTAGTCTTCATGCGCCTCATCGGAAATAGGCCTCATCTCACCTGGAAGGGAGAACTTCCTGGATTTTCTCGAGTTGCGGCAGGTGTTCTCGAGTTTCGACAGGGACTTCAGGGACCCGCCCTGGTGGACTCAGGAGAGGCCAGTCCCCATGCGAATTGCTAGGGGGCCTCTCGGGATTCCTCTCCCATCGATACCGGGGCCAAAAACCTTGTGTGGAGTCAGGGCCGGAACCGAGGATTCCTCTCAGGGGCTGACATGGATTTTTGGGTACTTCTGGAGTCTCCCAAGCGGTGTCACGCCTCGTCTCGTGTGGGGGCATGCACGTGCGCTTTCCTTCCAGGCTGTAACAGCAATGTCACGCTTCCCGTCGCGTGGATCGAAGGATCTGTGGTTTTCCCTCGAGGCTTTCCCACAGGGATGTCCCGCGTGCCATCGTGGTGTGAATCGATCCTCGGCGTGAAAGATGAGCCAGTGCAGGGCAAATAGGTTCCTCTGGAATGGACTGAGACATCTGGGGGACTCTTGGAATGGTGGTACGACCATGGAGTTCCTCTCGCCTTTCCTGTTGAGAGTGCCTCCTCTTGAGATGCGACGGGAACGCCGGGAATTCTTTCCCGTTGAAAGCAGGGAAAGGATCCCTCATCTCGAGCTACGAGGGGGAAACGGGGCTCCTCTGGATGTGGGCGGGACCATCGTGCTTCCTCTCGAGTGGAGACGGGTATTGCGGTGAACTTCTTGAGTTGCAGCAAGGGTGTGAAAGACCCTTTCGAAGTTCCAGAGGTTAGGTGTCATTAGTCTCCAGGCGCCTCATCGGAAATAGGCCTCATCTCGCCTGGAAGGGAGAACTTCCTGGATTTTCTCGAGTTGCGGCATGTGTTCTCGAGTTAGGACGGGGACCTCCGGGACCGGCCCTGGTGGCCTCAGGAGAGGCCAGTCCCCATGCAAGTTGCTAGGGGGCCTCTCGGGATTCCTCTCCCGTCGATACCAGGGCCAAAATCCTTGTGTGGAGTCAGGGCCGGAACCGAGGATTCCTCTCAGGGGCTGACATGGATCTTTGGGTACTTCTGGAGTCTCACCAGGGGAGTCAGGCCTCGTCTCGAGTGGGGGCATGCACGTGCGCTTTCCTTCCAGGCTGTAGCAGCAATGTCACGCTTCCCGTCGCGTGGATCAAAGGATCTGTGGTTTTCCCTCGAGGCTTTCCCACAGGCCTGTCCCACGTGCCAACGTGGTGTGAGTCGATCCTCGGCGTGAAAGATGAGCCAGTGCAGGGCAAAGAGGTTCCTCTGGAATGGACTGAGACATCTGGGGGACTCTTGGAATGGTGGTACGACCATAGAGTTCCTCTCGCCTTTCCTGTTGAGAGTGCCTCCACTTGAGATGCGACGGGAACGCCGGGAATTCTTTCCCGTTGAAAGCAGGGAAAGGATCCCTCATCTCGAGCTCCGAGGGGGAAACGGGGCTCCTCTGGATGTGGGCGGGACCATCGTGCTTCCTCTCGAGTGGAGACGGGTATGGCGGTGAACTTCTTGAGTTGCAGCAAGGGTGTGAAAGACCCTTTCGAAGTTCCAGAGGTTAGGTGTCATTAGTCTCCAGACGCCTCATCGGAAATAGGCCTCATCTCGCCTGGAAGGGAGAACTTCCTGGATTTTCTCGAGTTGCGGCAGGTGTTCTCGAGTTACGACGGGGACCTCAGGGACCCGCCCTGGTGGCCTCAGTAGAGGCCAGTCCCCATGAGACTTGCTAGGGGGCCTCTCGGGATTCCTCTCCCGTCGATACCGGGGCCAAAAACCTTGTGTGGAGTCAGGGCCGGAACCGAGGATTCCTCTCAGGGGCTGACATGGATTTTTGGGTACTTCTGGAGTCTCCCAATCGGTGTCAGGCCTCGTCTCGTGTGGGGGCATGCACCTGCACTTTCCTTCCAGGCTGTAACAGCAATGTCACGCTTCCCGTCGCGTGGATCAAAGGATCTGTGGTTTTCCCTCGAGGCTTTCCCACAGGGATGTCCCGCGTGCCATCGTGGTGTGAATCGATCCTCGGCGTGAAAGATGAGCCAGTGCAGGGCAAAGAGGTTCCTCTGGAATGGACTGAGACATCTGGGGGACTCTTGGAATGGTGGTACGACCATGGAGTTCCTCTCGCCTTTCCTGTTGAGAGTGCCTCCTCTTGAGATGCGACGGGAACGCCGGGAATTCTTTCCCGTTGAAAGCAGGGAAAGGATCCCTCATCTCGAGCTACGAGGGGGAAACGGGGCTCCTCTGGATGTGGGCGGGACAATCGTGCTTCCTCTCGAATGGAGACGGGTATGGCGGTGAACTTCTTGAGTTGCAGCAAGGGTGTGAAAGACCCTTTCGAAGTTCCAGAGGTTAGGTGTCATTAGTCTCCAGGCGCCTCATCGGAAATAGGCCTCATCTCGCCTGGAAGGGAGAACTTCCTGGATTTTCTCGAGTTGCGGCAGGTGTTCTCGAGTTACGACGGGGACCTCAGCGACCCGGCCTGGTGGCCTCAGGAGAGGCCAGTCCCCATGAGAGTTGCTATGGGGCCTCTCGGGATTCCTCTCCCGTCGATACCGGAGCCAAAAACCTTGTGTGGAGTCAGGGCCGGAACCGAGGATTCCTCTCAGGGGCTGACATGGATCTTTGGGTACTTCTGGAGTCTCCCCAGGGGAGTCAGGCCTCGTCTCGAGTGGGGGCATGCACGTGCGCTTTCCTTCCAGGCTGTAGTAGCAATGTCACACTTCCCGTGGCGTGGATCAAAGGATCTGTGGTTTTCCCTCTAGGCTTTCCCTCGAGGCTTTCCCACAGGGCTGTCCCACGTGCCACCGTGGTGTGAGTCGATCCTCGGCGTGAAAGATGAGCCAGTGCAGGGCAAAGAGGTTCCTCTGGAATGGACTGCGACATCTGGTGGACTCGTGGAATGGTGGTACGACCATGGAGTTCCTCTCGCCTTTCCTGTTGAGAGTGCCTCCTCTTGAGATGCGACGGGAACGCCGGGAATTCTTTCCCGTTGAAAGCAGGGAAAGGATCCCTCATCTCGTGCTGCGAGGGGGAAACGGGGCTCCTCTGGATGTGGGCGGGACCATCGTGCTTCCTCTCGAGTGGAGACGGGTATGGCGGTGAACTTCTTGAGTTGCAGCAAGGGTGTGAAAGACCCTTTCGAAGTTCCAGAGGTTAGGTGTCATTAGTCTCCAGACGCCTCATCGGAAATAGGCCTCATCTCGCCTGGAAGGGAGAACTTCCTGGATTTTCTCGAGTTGCGGCAGGTGTTCTCGAGTTACGACGGGGACCTCAGGGACCCGCCCTGGTGGCCTCAGGAACGGCCAGTCCCCATGCGAGTTGCTAGGGGGCCTCTCGAGATTCCTCTCCCGTCGATACCGGGGCCAAAAACCTTGTGTGGAGTCAGGGCCGGAACCGAGGATTCCTCTCAGGGGCTGACATGGATCTTTGTGTACTTCTGGAGTCTCCCCAGGGGAGTCAGGCCTCGTCTCGAGTGGGGGCATGCACGTGCACTTTCCTTCCAGGCTGTAGCAGCAATGTCACGCTTCCCGTCGCGTGGATCAAAGGATCTGTGGTTTTCCCTCGAGGCTTTCCCTCGAGGCTTTCCCACAGGGCTGTCCCACGTGCCACCGTGGTGTGAGTCGATCCTCGGCGTGAAAGATGAGCCAGTGCAGGGCAAAGAGGTTCCTCTGTAATGGACTTTGACATCTGGGTGACTCTTGGAATGGTGGTACGACCATGGAGTTCCTCTCGCCTTTCCTGTTGAGAGTGCCTCCTCTTGAGATGCGACAGGAACGCCGGGAATTCTTTCCCGTTGAAAGCAGGGAAAGGATCCCTCATCTCGAGCTCCGAGGGGGAAACGGGGCTCCTCTGGATGTGGGTGGGACCATCGTCCTTCCTCTCGAGTGGAGACGGGTATGGCGGTGAACTTCTTGAGTTGCAGCAAGGGTGTGAAAGACCCTTTCGAAGTTCCAGAGGTTAGGTGTCATTAGTCTCCAGACGCCTCATCGGAAATAGGCCTCATCTCGCCTGGAAGGGAGAACTTCCTGGATTTTCTCGAGTTGCGGCAGGTGTTCTCGAGTTACGACGGGGACATCAGGGACCCGCCCTGGTGGCTTCAGGAGAGGCTGGTCCTCATGCGAGTTGCTAGGGGGCCTCTCGGGATTCCTCTCCCGTCGATACCGGGGCCAAAAACCTTGTGTGGAGTCAGGGCCGGAACCGAGGATTCCTCTCAGGGGCTGACATGGATCTTTGGGTACTTCTGGAGTCTCCCCAGGGGAGTCAGGCCTCGTCTCGAGTGGGGGCATGCACGTGCGCTTTCCTTCCAGGCTGTAGCAGCAATGTCACACTTCCCGTCGCATGGATCAAAGGATCTGTGGTCTTCCCTCGAGGCTTTCCCTCGAGGCTTTCCCACAGGGCTGTCCCACGTGCCACCGTGGTGTGAGTCGATCCTCGGCGTGAAAGATGAGCCAGTGCAGGGCAAAGAGGTTCCTCTGGAATGGACTGAGACATCTAGGGGACTCTTGGAATGGTGGTACGACCATGGAGTTCCTCTCGCCTTTCCTGTTGAGAGTGCCTCCTCTTGAGATGCGATGGGAACGCCGGGAATTCTTTCCCGTTGAAAGCAGGGAAAGGATCCCTCATTTGAGCTCCGAGGGGGAAACGGGGCTCCTCTGGATGTGGGCGGGACCATCGTGCTTCCTCTCGAGTGGAGACGGGTATGGCGGTGAACTTCTTGAGTTGCAGCAAGGGTGTGAAAGACCCTTTCGAAGTTCCAGAGGTTAGGTGTCATTAGTCTCCAGATGCCTCATCGGAAATAGGCCTCATCTCGCCTGGAAGGGAGAACTTCCTGGATTTTCTCGAGTTGCGGCAGGTGTTCTCGAGTTACGACGGGGACCTCAGGGACCAGCCCTGGTGGCGTCAGAAGAGGCCAGTCCCCATGCTAGTTGCTAGGGGGCCTCTCGGGATTCCTCTCCCGTCGATACCAGGGCCAAAAACCTTGTGTGGAGTCAGGGCCGGAACCGAGGATTCCTCTCAGGGGCTGACATGGATCTTTGGGTACTTCTGGAGTCTCCCCAGGGGAGTCAGGCCTCGTCTCGAGTGGGGGCATGCACGTGCGCTTTCCTTCCAGGCTGTAGCAGCAATGTCACGCTTCCCGTCGCATGGATCAAAGGATCTGTGGTTTTCCCTCGAGGCTTTCCCTCGAGGCTTTCCCACAGGGCTGTCCCACGTGCCACCGTGGTGTGAGTCGATCCTCGGCGTGAAAGATGAGCCAGTGCAGGGCAAAGAGGTTCCTCTGGAATGGACTGAGACATCTAGGGGACTCTTGGAATGGTGGTACGACCATGGAGTTCCTCTCGCCTTTCCTGTTGAGAGTGCCTCCTCTTGAGATGCGACGGGAACGCCGGGAATTCTTTCCCGTTGAAAGCAGGGAAAGGATCCCTCATTTCGAGCTCCGAGGGGGAAACGGGGCTCCTCTGGATGTGGGCGGGACCATCGTGCTTCCTCTCGAGTGGAGACGGGTATGGCGGTGAACTTCTTGAGTTGCAGCAAGGGTGTGAAAGACCCTTTCGAAGTTCCAGAGGTTAGGTGTCATTAGTCTCCAGATGCCTCATCGGAAATAGGCCTCATCTCGCCTGGAAGGGAGAACTTCCTGGATTTTCTCGAGTTGCGGCAGGTGTTCTCGAGTTACGACGGGGACCTCAGGGACCAGCCCTGGTGGCGTCAGAAGAGGCCAGTCCCCATGCTAGTTGCTAGGGGGCCTCTCGGGATTCCTCTCCCGTCGATACCGGGGCCAAAAACCTTGTGTGGAGTCAGGGCCGGAACCGAGGATTCCTCTCAGGGGCTGACATGGATCTTTGGGTACTTCTGGAGTCTTCCCAGGGGAGTCAGGCCTCGTCTCGAGTGGGGGCATGCACGTGCGCTTTCCTTCCAGGCTGTAGTAGCAATGTCACGCTTCCCGTCGCGTGGATCAAAGGATCTGTGGTTTTCCCTCGAGGCTTTCCCTCGAGGCTTTCCCACAGGGCTGTCCCACGTGCCACCATGGTGTGAGTCGATCCTCGGCGTGAAAGATGAGCCAGTGCAGGTCAATGAGGTTCCTCTGGAATGGACTGAGACATCTGGGGGACTCTTGGAATGGTGGTACCACCATGGTGTTCCTCTCGCCTTTCCTGTTGAGAGTGCCTCCTCTTGAGATGCGACGGGAACGCCGGGAATTCTTTCCCGTTGAAAGCAGGGAAAGGATCCCTCATCTCGAGCTACGAGGGAGAAACGGGGCTCCTCTGGATGTGGGCGGGACCATCGTGCTTCCTCTCGGGTGGAGACGGGTATGGCGGTGAACTTCTTGAGTTGCAGCAAGGGTGTGAAAGACCCTTTCGAAGTTCCAGATGTTAGGTGTCATTAGTCTCCAGACGCCTCATCGGAAATAGGCCTCCTCTCACCTGGAAGGGAGAAATCCTGGATTTTCTCGAGTTTCGGCAGGTGTTCTCGAGTTTCGACGGGAACCTCAGGGACCCGCCCTGGTGGCCTCAGGAAAGGCCAGTCCCCATGCGAGTTGCTAGGGGGCCTCTCTGGATTCCTCTCCCGTCGATACCGGGGCCAAAAACCTTGTGTGGAGTCAGGGCCGGAACCGAGGATTCCTCTCAGGGGCTGACATGGATCTTTGGGTACTTCTGGAGGCTCCCCAGGGGAATCAAGGCCTCGTCTCGAGTGGGGGCATGCACGAACGCTTTTCTTCCAGTCTGTAGCAGCAATGTCACGCTTCCCGTCCCGTAGATCAAAGGATCTGTGGTTTTCCCTCGAGGCTTTCCCTCGAGGCTTTCTCACAGGGCAGTCCCACGTGCCACCGTGGTGTGAGTCGATCCTCGGCGTGAAAGATGAGTCAGTGCAGGGCAAAGAGGTTCCTCTGGAATGGACTGAGACATCTGGGGGACTCTTGGAATGGTGGTACGACCATGGAGTTCCTCTCGCCTTTCCTGTTGAGAGTGCCTCCTCTTGAGATGCGACGGGAACGCCGGGAATTCTTTCCCGTTGAAAGCAGGGAAAGGATCCCTCATCTCGAGCTACGAGGGGGAAACGGGGCTCCTCTGGATGTGGGCGGGACCATCGTGCTTCCTCTCGAGTGGAGACGGGTATGGCGGTGAACTTCTTGAGTTGCAGCAAGGGTGTGAAAGACCCTTTCGAAGTTCCAGAGGTTAGGTGTCATTAGTCTCCAGACGCCTCATCGGAAATAGGCCTCATCTCGCCTGGAAGGGAGAACTTCCTGGATTTTCTCGAGTTGCGGCAGGTGTTCTCGAGTTACGACGGGGACCTCAGGGACCCGCCCTGGTGGCCTCAGGAGAGGCCAGTCCCCATGCGAGTTGCTAGGGGGCCTCTCGGGATTCCTCTCCCGTCGATACCGGGGCCAAAAACCTTGTGTGGAGTCAGGGCCGGAACCGAGGATTCCTCTCAGGGGCTGACATAGATCTTTGGGTACTTCTGGAGTCTCCCCAGGGGAGTCAGGCCTCGTCTCGAGTGGGGGCATGCACGTGCGCTTTCCTTCCAGGCTGTAGCAGCAATGTCACGCTTCCCGTCGCGTGGATCAAAGGATCTGTGGTTTTCCCTCGAGGCTTTCCCTCGAGGCTTTCCCACAGGGCTGTCCCACGTGCCACCGTGGTGTGAGTCGATCCTCGGCGTGAAAGATGAGCCAGTGCAAGGCAAAGAGTTTCCTCTGGAATGGACTGAGACATCTGGGGGACTCTTGGAATGGTGGTACGACCATGGAGTTCCTCTCGCCTTTCCTGTTGAGAGTGCCTCCTGTTGAGATGCGACGGGACCGCCGGGAATTCTTTCCCGTTGAAAGCAGGGAAAGGATCCCTCATCTCGAGCTACGAGGGGCAAAACGGGGCTCCTCTGGATGTGGGCGGGACCATCGTGCTTCCTCTCGAGTGGATACGGGTATGGCGGTGAACTTCTTGAGTTGCAGCAAGGGTGTGAAAGACCCTTTCGATGTTCCAGAGGTTAGGTGTCATTAGTCTCCAGACGCCTCATCGGAAATAGGCCTCATCTCGCCTGGAAGGGAGAACTTCCTGGATTTTCTCGAGTTGCGGCAGGTGTTCTCGAGTTACGACGGGGACCTCAGGGACCCGCCCTAGTGGCCTCAGGAGAGGCCAGTCCCCATGCGAGTTGCTAGGGGGCCTCTCGGGATTCCTCTCCCGTCGATACTGGGGCCAAAAACCTTGTGTGGAGTCAGGGCCGGAACCGAGGATTCCTCTCAGGGGCTGACACGGATCTTTGGGTACTTCTGGAGTCTCCCCAGGGGAGTCAGGCCTCGTCTCGAGTGGGGGCATGCACGTGCGCTTTCCTTCCAGGCTGTAGCAGCAATGTCACGCTTCCCGTCGCGTGGATCAAAGGATCTGTGGTTTTCCCTCGAGGCTTTCCCTCGAGGCTTTCCCACAGGGCTGTCCCACGTGCCACCGTGGTGTGAGTCGATCCTCGGCGTGAAAATGAGCCAGTGCAGGGCAAAGAGGTTCCTCTGGAATGGACTGAGACATCTGGGGGACTCTTGGAATGGTGGTACGACCATGGAGTTCCTCTCGCCTTTCCTGTTGAGAGTGCCTCCTTTTGAGATGCGACGGGAACGCCGGGAATTCTTTCCCGTTGAAAGCAGGCAAAGGATCCCTTATCTCGAGCTACGAGGGGGAAACGGGGCTCCTCTGGATGTGGGCGGGACCATCGTGCTTCCTTTCGAGTGTAGACGGGTATGTCGGTGAACTTCTTGAGTTGCAGCAAGGGTGTGAAAGGCCCTTTCGAAGTTCCCGACTTTAGGTGTCATTAGTCTCCAGAGGCCTCATCGGAAATTGGCCTCATCTCGCCTGGAAGGGAGAACTTCCTGGATTTCTCGAGTTGCGGCAGATGTTCTCGAGTTACGACGGGGACCTCAGGGACCCGCCCTGGTGGCCTCAGGAGAGGCCAGTCCCCATGCGAGTTGCTAGGGGGCCTCTCGGGATTCCTCTCCCGTCGATACCGGGGCCAAAGCATTGTGTGGAGTCAGGGCCGGAACCGAGGATTCCTCTCAGGGGCTGAAATGGATCTTTGGGTACTTCTGGAGTCTCCCCAGGGGAGTCAGGCCTCGTCTCGAGTGGGGGCATGCACGTGCGCTTTCCTTCCAGGCTGTAGCAGCAATGTCACGCTTCCCGTCGCGTGGATCAAAGGATCTGTGGTTTTCCCTCGAGGCTTTCCCTCGAGGCTTTCCCACAGGGCTGTCCCACGTGCCACCGTGGTATGAGTCGATCCTCGGCGTGAAAGATGAGCCAGTGCAGGGCAAGGAGGTTCCTCTGGAATGGACTGAGACATCTGGGGGACTCTTGGAATGGTGGTACGACCATGGAGTTCCTCTCGCCTTTCCTGTTGAGAGTGCCTCCTCTTGAGATGCGACGGGAACGCTGGGAATTCTTTCCCGTTGAAAGCAGGGAAAGGATCCCTCATCTCGAGCTCCGAGGGGGAAACGGGGCTCCTCTGGATGTGGGCGGGACCATCGTGCTTCCTCTCGAGTGGAGACGGGTATGGCGGTGAACTTCTTGAGTTGCAGCAAGGGTGTGAAAGACCCTTTCGAAGTTCCAGAGGTTAGGTGTCATTAGTCTCCAGACGCCTCATCGGAAATAGGCCTCATCTCGCCTGGAAGGGAGAACTTCCTGGATTTTCTCGAGTTGCGGCAGATGTTCTCGAGTTACGACGGGGACCTCAGGGACCCGCCCTGGTGGCCTCAGGAGAGGCCAGTCCCCTTGCGTCTTGCTAGGGGGCCTCTCGGGATTCCTCTCCCGTCGATACCGGGGCCAAAGCTTTGTGTGGAGTCAGGGCCGGAACCGAGGATTCCTCTCAGGGGCTGACATGGATCTTTGGGTACTTCCTGAGTCTCCCCAGGGGAGTCAGGCCTCCTCTCGAGTGGGGGCATGCACGTGCGCTTTCCTTCCAGGCTGTAGCAGCAATGTCACGCTTCCCGTCACGTGGATCAAAGGATCTGTGGTTTTCCCTCGAGGCTTTCCCTCGAGGCTTTCCCACAGGGCTGTCCCACGTGCCACCGTGGTGTGAGTCGATCCTCGGCGTGAAAGATGAGCCAGTGCAGGGCAAAGAGTTTCCTCTGGAATGGACTGAGACATCTGGGGGACTCTTGGAATGGTGGTACGACCATGGAGTTCCTCTCGCCTTTCCTGTTGAGAGTGCCTCCTCTTGAGATGCGACGGGAAAGCCGGGAATTCTTTCCCGTTGAAAGCAGGGAAAGGATCCCTCATCTCGAGCTCCGAGGGGGAAACGGGGCTCCTCTGGATGTGGGCGGGACCATCGTGCTTCCTCTCGAGTGGAGACGGGTATGGCGGTGAACTTCTTGAGTTGCAGCAAGGGTGTGAAAGACCCTTTCGAAGTTCCAGAGGTTAGGTGTCATTAGTCTCCAGACGCCTCATCGGAAATAGGCCTCATCTCGCCTGGAAGGGAGAACTTCCTGGATTTTCTCGAGTTGCGGCAGGTGTTCTCGAGTTACGACGGGGACCTCAGGGACCCGCCCTGGTGGCCTCAGGAGAGGCCAGTCCCCATGCGAGTTGCTAGGGGGCCTCTCGGGATTCCTCTCCCGTCGATACTGGGGCCAAAAACCTTGTGTGCAGTCAGGGCCGGAACCGAGGATTCCTCTCAGGGGCTGACATGGAACTTTGGGTACTTCTGGAGTCTCCCCAGGGGAGTCAGGCCTTGTCTCGAGGTGGGGCATCCACGTGCGCTTTCCGTCCAGGCTGTAGCAGCAATGTCACGCTTCCCGTGGCGTGGATCAAAGGATCTGTGGTTTTCCCTCGAGGCTTTCCCACAGGGCTGTCCCACGTGCCACCGTGGTGTGAGTCGATCCTCGGCGTTAAAGATGAGCCAGTGCAGGGCAAAGAGTTTCCTCTGGAATGGACTGAGACATCTGGGGGGCTCTTGGAATGGTGGTACGACCATGGAGTTCCTCTCGCCTTTCCTGTTGAGAGTGCTTCCTCTTGAGATGCGACGGGAACGCCGGGAATTCTTTCCCGTTGAAATCAGGGAAAGGATCCCTCATCTCGAGCTCCGAGGGGGAAATGGGGCTCCTCTGGATGTGGGCGGGACCATCGTGCTTCCTCTCGAGTGGAGACGGGTATGGCGGTGAACTTCTTGAGTTGCAGCAAGGGTGTGAAAGACCCTTTCGAAGTTCCAGAGGTTAGGTGTCATTAGTCTCCAGACGCCTCATCGGAAATAGGCCTCATCTCGCCTGGAAGGGAGAACTTCCTGGATTATCTCGAGTTGTGGCAGGTGTTCTCGAGTTACGACGGGGACCTCAGGGACCCGCACTGGTGGCCTCAGGAGAGGCCAGTCCCCATGCGATTTGCTAGGGGGCCTCTCGGGATTCCTCTCCCGTCGATACGGGGGCCAAAAAGCTTGTGTGGAGTCAGGGCCGGAACCGAGCATTCCTCTCAGGGGCTGACATGGATCTGTGGGTACTTGTGGAGTCTCCCCAGGGGAGTCAGGCCTCGTTTCGAGTGGGGGCATGCACGTGCGCTTTCCTTCCAGGCTGTAGCAGCAATGTCACGCTTCCCGTCGCGTGGATCAAAGGATCTGTGGTTTTCCCTCGAGGCTTTCCCTCGAGGCTTTCCCACAGGGCTGTCCCACGTGCCACCGTGGTGTGAGTCGATCCTCGGCGTGAAAGATGAGCCAGTGCAGGGCAAAGAGGTTCCTCTGGAATGGACTGAGACATCTGGGGGACTCTTGGAATGGTGGTACGACCATGGAGTTCCTCTCGCCTTTCCTGTTGAGAGTGCCTCCTCTTGAGATGCGACGGGAACGCTGGGAATTCTTTCCCGTTGAAAGCAGGGAAAGGATCCCTCATCTCGAGCTCCGAGGGGGAAACGGGGCTCCTCTGGATGTGGGCGGGACCATCGTGCTTCCTCTCGAGTGGAGACGGGTATGGCGGTGAACTTCTTGAGTTGCAGCAAGGGTGTGAAAGACCCTTTCGAAGTTCCAGAGGTTAGGTGTCATTAGTCTCCAGACGCCTCATCGGAAATAGGCCTCATCTCGCCTGGAAGGGAGAACTTCCTGGATTTTCTCGAGTTGCGGCAGATGTTCTCGAGTTACGACGGGGACCTCAGGGACCCGCCCTGGTGGCCTCAGGAGAGGCCAGTCCCCTTGCGTCTTGCTAGGGGGCCTCTCGGGATTCCTCTCCCGTCGATACCGGGGCCAAAGCTTTGTGTGGAGTCAGGGCCGGAACCGAGGATTCCTCTCAGGGGCTGACATGGATCTTTGGGTACTTCCTGAGTCTCCCCAGGGGAGTCAGGCCTCGTCTCGAGTGGGGGCATGCACGTGCGCTTTCCTTCCAGGCTGTAGCAGCAATGTCACGCTTCCCGTCGCGTGGATCAAAGGATCTGTGGTTTTCCCTCGAGGCTTTCCCTCGAGGCTTTCCCACAGGGCTGTCCCACGTGCCACCGTGGTGTGAGTCGATCCTCGGCGTGAAAGATGAGCCAGTGCAGGGCAAAGAGTTTCCTCTGGAATGGACTGAGACATCTGGGGGACTCTTGGAATGGTGGTACGACCATGGAGTTCCTCTTGCCTTTCCTGCTGAGAGTGCCTCCTCTTGAGATGCGTCGGGAACGCCGTGAATTCTTTCCCGTTGAAAGCAGGGAAAGGATCCCTCATCTCTAGCTACGAGGGGGAAACGGGGCTCCTCTGGATGTGGGCGGGACCATAGTGCTTCCTCTCGAGTGGAGACGGGTATGGTGGTGAACATCTTGAGTTGCAGCAAGGGTGTGAAAGACCCTTTCGAAGTTCCAGAGGTTAGGTTTCATTAGTCTCCTGACACCTCATCGGAAATAGGCCTCATCTCGCCTGGAAGGGAGAACTTCCTGGATTTTCTCGAGTTGCGGCAGGTGTTCTCGAGTTAAGACGGGGACCTCAGGGACACGCCCTGGTGGCCTCAGGAGAGGCCAGTCCCCATGCGAGTTGCTAGGAGGCCTCTCGGGATTCCTCTCCCGTCGATACCGGGGCCAAAAACCTTGTGTGCTGTCAGGGCCGGAACCGAGGATTACTCTCAGGGGCTGACATGGATCTTTGGGTACTTCTGGAGTCTCCCCAGGGGAGTCAGGCCTCGTCTCGAGTGGGGGCATCCACGTGCGCTTTCCGTCCAGGCTGTAGCAGCAATGTCACGCTTCCCGTGGCGTGGATCAAAGGATCTGTGGTTTTCCCTCGAGGCTTTCCCACAGGGCTGTCCCACGTGCCACCGTGGTGTGAGTCGATCCTCGGCGTGAAAGATGAGCCAGTGCAGGGCAAAGAGGTTCCTCTGTAATGGACTGAGACATCTGGGGGACTCTTGGAATGGTGGTACGACCATGGAGTTCCTCTCGCCTTTCCTGTTGAGAGTGCCTCCTCTTGAGATGCGACGGGAAAGCCGGGAATTCTTTCCCGTTGAAAGCAGGGAAAGGATCCCTCATCTCGAACTCCGAGGGGGAAACGGGGCTCCTCTGGATGTGGGCGGGACCATCGTGCTTCCTCTCGAGTGGAGACGGGTATGGCGGTGAACTTCTTGAGTTGCAGCAAGGGTGTGAAAGACCCTTTCGAAGTTCCAGAGGTTAGGTGTCATTAGTCTCCAGACGCCTCATCGGAAATAGGCCTCATCTCGCCTGGAAGGGAGAACTTCCTGGATTTTCTCGAGTTGCGGCAGGTGTTCTCGAGTTACGACGGGGACCTCAGGGACCCGCCCTGGTGGCCTCAGGAGAGGCCAGTCCCCATGCGAGTTGCTAGGGGGCCTCTCGGGATTCCTCTCCCGTCGATACTGGGGCCAAAAACCTTGTGTGCAGTCAGGGCCGGAACCGAGGATTCCTCTCAGGGGCTGACATGGAACTTTGGGTACTTCTGGAGTCTCCCCAGGGGAGTCAGGCCTTGTCTCGAGGTGGGGCATCCACGTGCGCTTTCCGTCCAGGCTGTAGCAGCAATGTCACGCTTCCCGTGGCGTGGATCAAAGGATCTGTGGTTTTCCCTCGAGGCTTTCCCACAGGGCTGTCCCACGTGCCACCGTGGTGTGAGTCGATCCTCGGCGTTAAAGATGAGCCAGTGCAGGGCAAAGAGTTTCCTCTGGAATGGACTGAGACATCTGGGGGGCTCTTGGAATGGTGGTACGACCATGGAGTTCCTCTCGCCTTTCCTGTTGAGAGTGCCTCCTCTTGAGATGCGACGGGAACGCCGGGAATTCTTTCCCGTTGAAATCAGGGAAAGGATCCCTCATCTCGAGCTCCGAGGGGGAAATGGGGCTCCTCTGGATGTGGGCGGGACCATCGTGCTTCCTCTCGAGTGGAGACGGGTATGGCGGTGAACTTCTTGAGTTGCAGCAAGGGTGTGAAAGACCCTTTCGAAGTTCCAGAGGTTAGGTGTCATTAGTCTCCAGACGCCTCATCGGAAATAGGCCTCATCTCGCCTGGAAGGGAGAACTTCCTGGATTATCTCGAGTTGTGGCAGGTGTTCTCGAGTTACGACGGGGACCTCAGGGACCCGCACTGGTGGCCTCAGGAGAGGCCAGTCCCCATGCGATTTGCTAGAGGGCCTCTCGGGATTCCTCTCCCGTCGATACGGGGGCCAAAAAGCTTGTGTGGAGTCAGGGCCGGAACCGAGCATTCCTCTCAGGGGCTGACATGGATCTCTGGGTACTTGTGGAGTCTCCCCAGGGGAGTCAGGCCTCGTTTCGAGTGGGGGCATGCACGTGCGCTTTCCTTCCAGGCTGTAGCAGCAATGTCACGCTTCCCGTCGCGTGGATCAAAGGATCTGTGGTTTCCCCTCGAGGCTTTCCCTCGAGGCTTTCCCACAGGGCTGTCCCACGTGCCACCGTGGTGTGAGTCGATCCTCGGCGTGAAAGATGAGCCAGTGCAGGGCAAAGAGGTTCCTCTGGAATGGACTGCGACATCTGGGGGACTCTTGGAATGGTGGTACGACCATGGAGTTCCTCTCGCCTTTCCTGTTGAGAGTGCCTCCTCTTGAAATGCGACGGGAACGCCGGGAATTCTTTCCCGTTGAAAGCAGGGAAAGGATCCCTCATCTCGAGCTCCGAGGGGGAAACGGGGCTCCTCTGGATGTGGGCGGGACCATCGTGCTTCCTCTCGAGTGGAGACGGGTATGGCGGTGAACTTCTTGAGTTGCAGCAAGGGTGTGAAAGACCCTTTCGAAGTTCCAGAGGTTAGGTGTCATTAGTCTCCAGACGCCTCATCGGAAATAGGCCTCATCTCGCCTGGAAGGGAGAACTTCCTGGATTTTCTCGAGTTGCGGCAGGTGTTCTCGAGTTACGACGGGGACCTCAGGGACCCGCCCTGGTGGCCTCAGGAGAGGCCAGTCCCCATGCGAGTTGCTAGGGGGCCTCTCGGGATTCCTCTCCCGTCGATACCGGGGCCAAAGCTTTGTGTGGAGTCAGGGCCGGAACCGAGGATTCCTCTCAGGGGCTGACATGGATCTTTGGGTACTTCCTGAGTCTCCCCAGGGGAGTCAGGCCTCCTCTCGAGTGGGGGCATGCACGTGCGCTTTCCTTCCAGGCTGTAGCAGCAATGTCACGCTTCCCGTGGCGTGGATCAAAGGATCTGTGGTTTTCCCTCGAGGCTTTCCCACAGGGCTGTCCCACGTGCCACCGTGGTGTGAGTCGATCCTCGGCGTGAAAGATGAGCCAGTGCAGGGCAAAGAGGTTCCTCTGTAATGGACTGAGACATCTGGGGGACTCTTGGAATGGTGGTACGACCATGGAGTTCCTCTCGCCTTTCCTGTTGAGAGTGCCTCCTCTTGAGATGCGACGGGAAAGCCGGGAATTCTTTCCCGTTGAAAGCAGGGAAAGGATCCCTCATCTCGAGCTCCGAGGGGGAAACGGGGCTCCTCTGGATGTGGGCGGGACCATCGTGCTTCCTCTCGAGTGGAGACGGGTATGGCGGTGAACTTCTTGAGTTGCAGCAAGGGTGTGAAAGACCCTTTCGAAGTTCCAGAGGTTAGGTGTCATTAGTCTCCAGACGCCTCATCGGAAATAGGCCTCATCTCGCCTGGAAGGGAGAACTTCCTGGATTTTCTCGAGTTGCGGCAGGTGTTCTCGAGTTACGACGGGGACCTCAGGGACCCGCCCTGGTGGCCTCAGGAGAGGCCAGTCCCCATGCGAGTTGCTAGGGGGCCTCTCGGGATTCCTCTCCCGTCGATACTGGGGCCAAAAACCTTGTGTGCAGTCAGGGCCGGAACCGAGGATTCCTCTCAGGGGCTGACATGGAACTTTGGGTACTTCTGGAGTCTCACCAGGGGAGTCAGGCCTTGTCTCGAGGTGGGGCATCCACGTGCGCTTTCCGTCCAGGCTGTAGCAGCAATGTCACGCTTCCCGTGGCGTGGATCAAAGGATCTGTGGTTTTCCCTCGAGGCTTTCCCACAGGGCTGTCCCACGTGCCACCGTGGTGTGAGTCGATCCTCGGCGTTAAAGATGAGCCAGTGCAGGGCAAAGAGTTTCCTCTGGAATGGACTGAGACATCTGGGGGGCTCTTGGAATGGTGGTACGACCATGGAGTTCCTCTCGCCTTTCCTGTTGAGAGTGCCTCCTCTTGAGATGCGACGGGAACGCCGGGAATTCTTTCCCGTTGAAATCAGGGAAAGGATCCCTCATCTCGAGCTCCGAGGGGGAAATGGGGCTCCTCTGGATGTGGGCGGGACCATCGTGCTTCCTCTCGAGTGGAGACGGGTATGGCGGTGAACTTCTTGAGTTGCAGCAAGGTTGTGAAAGACCCTTTCGAAGTTCCAGAGGTTAGGTGTCATTAGTCTCCAGACGCCTCATCGGAAATAGGCCTCATCTCGCCTGGAAGGGAGAACTTCCTGGATTATCTCGAGTTGTGGCAGGTGTTCTCGAGTTACGACGGGGACCTCAGGGACCCGCACTGGTGGCCTCAGGAGAGGCCAGTCCCCATGCGATTTGCTAGGGGGCCTCTCGGGATACCTCTCCCGTCGATACGGGGGCCAAAAAGCTTGTGTGGAGTCAGGGCCGGAACCGAGCATTCCTCTCAGGGGCTGACATGGATCTGTGGGTACTTGTGGAGTCTCCCCAGGGGAGTCAGGCCTCGTTTCGAGTGGGGGCATGCACGTGCGCTTTCCTTCCAGGCTGTAGCAGCAATGTCACGCTTCCCGTCGCGTGGATCAAAGGATCTGTGGTTTTCCCTCGAGGCTTTCCCTCGAGGCTTTCCCACAGGGCTGTCCCACGTGCCACCGTGGTGTGAGTCGATCCTCGGCGTGAAAGATGAGCCAGTGCAGGGCAAAGAGGTTCCTCTGGAATGGACTGCGACATCTGGGGGACTCTTGGAATGGTGGTACGACCATGGAGTTCCTCTCGCCTTTCCTGTTGAGAGTGCCTCCTCTTGAGATGCGACGGGAACGCCGGGAATTCTTTCCCGTTGAAAGCAGGGAAAGGATCCCTCATCTCGAGCTCCGAGGGGGAAACGGGGCTCCTCTGGATGTGGGCGGGACCATCGTGCTTCCTCTCGAGTGGAGACGGGTATGGCGGTGAACTTCTTGAGTTTCAGCAAGGGTGTGAAAGACCCTTTCGAAGTTCCAGAGGTTAGGTGTCATTAGTCTCCAGACGCCTCATCGGAAATAGGCCTCATCTCGCCTGGAAGGGAGAACTTCCTGGATTTTCTCGAGTTGCGGCAGGTGTTCTCGAGTTACGACGGGGACCTCAGGGACCCGCCCTGGTGGCCTCAGGAGAGGCCAGTACCCATGCGAGTTGCTAGGGGGCCTCTCGGGATTCCTCTCCCGTCGATACTGGGGCCAAAAACCTTGTGTGCAGTCAGGGCCGGAACCGAGGATTCCTCTCAGGGGCTGACATGGAACTTTGGGTACTTCTGGAGTCTCCCCAGGGGAGTCAGGCCTCGTCTCGAGGTGGGGCATCCACGTGCGCTTTCCGTCCAGGCTGTAGCAGCAATGTCACGCTTCCCGTGGCGTGGATCAAAGGATCTGTGGTTTTCCCTCGAGGCTTTCCCACAGGGCTGTCCCACGTGCCACCGTGGTGTGAGTGGATCCTCGGCGTTAAAGATGAGCCAGTGCAGGGCAAAGAGTTTCCTCTGGAATGGACTGAGACATCTGGGGGGCTCTTGGAATGGTGGTACGACCATGGAGTTCCTCTCGCCTTTCCTGTTGAGAGTGCCTCCTCTTGAGATGCGACGGGAACGCCGGGAATTCTTTCCCGTTGAAATCAGGGAAAGGATCCCTCATCTCGAGCTCCGAGGGGGAAATGGGGCTCCTCTGGATGTGGGCGGGACCATCGTGCTTCCTCTCGAGTGGAGACGGGTATGGCGGTGAACTTCTTGAGTTGCAGCAAGGGTGTGAAAGACCCTTTCGAAGTTCCAGAGGTTAGGTGTCATTAGTCTCCAGACGCCTCATCGGAAATAGGCCTCATCTCGCCTGGAAGGGAGAACTTCCTGGATTATCTCGAGTTGTGGCAGGTGTTCTCGAGTTACGACGGGGACCTCAGGGACCCGCACTGGTGGCCTCAGGAGAGGCCAGTCCCCATGCGAGTTGCTAGGGGGCCTCTCGGGATTCCTCTCCCGTCGATACAGGGGCCAGAAAGCTTGTGTGGAGTCAGGGCCGGAACCGAGCATTCCTCTCAGGGGCTGACATGGATCTGTGGGTACTTGTGGAGTCTCCCCAGGGGAGTCAGGCCTCGTTTCGAGTGGGGGCATGCACGTGCGCTTCCCTTCCAGGCTGTAGCAGCAATGTCACGCTTCCCGTCGCGTGGATCAAAGGATCTGTGGTTTTCCCTCGAGGCTTTCCCTCGAGGCTTTCCCACAGGGCTGTCCCACGTGCCACCGTGGTGTGAGTCGATCCTCGGCGTGAAAGATGAGCCAGTGCAGGGCAAAGAGGTTCCTCTGGAATGGACTGCGACATCTGGGGGACTCTTGGAATGGTGGTACGACCATGGAGTTCCTCTCGCCTTTCCTGTTGAGAGTGCCTCCTGTTGAGATGCGACGGGAACGCCGGGAATTCTTTCCCGTTGAAAGCAGGGAAAGGATCCCTCATCTCGAGCTGCGAGGGGGAAACGGGGCTCCTCTGGATGTGGGCGGGACCATCGTGCTTCCTCTCGAGTGGAGACGGGTATGGCGGTGAACTTCTTGAGTTGCAGCAAGGGAGTGAAAGACCCTTTCGAAGTTCCAGAGGTTAGGTGTCATTAGTCTCCAGAAGCCTCATCGGAAATAGGCCTCATCTCGCCTGGAAGGGAGAACTTCCTGGATTTTCTAGAGTTGCGGCAGGTGTTCTCGAGTTACGACGGGGACCTCAGGGACCCGCCCTGGTGGCCTCAGGAGAGGCCAGTCCCCATGAGACTTGCTAGGGGGCCTCTCGGGATTCCTCTCCCGTCGATACCGGGGCCAAAAACCTTGTGTGGAGTCAGGGCCGGAACCGAGGATTCCTCTCAGGGGCTGACATGGATCTTTGGGTACTTCTGGAGTCTCCCAAGCGGTGTCAGGCCTCGCCTCGTGTGGGGGTATGCACGTGCGCTTTCCTTCCAGGCTGTAACAGCAATGTCACGATTCCCGTCGCGTGGATCAAAGGATCTGTGGTTTTCCCTCGAGGCTTTCCCACAGGGCTGTCCCGCGTGCCATCGTGGTGTGAGTCGATCCTCGGCGTGAAAAATGAGCCAGTGCAGGGCAAAGAGGTTCCTCTGGAATGGACTGAGACATCTGGGGGACTCTTGGAATGGTGGTACGACCATAGAGTTCCTCTCGCCTTTCCTGTTGAGAGTGCCTCCTCTTGAGATGCGACGGGAACGCCGGGAATTCTTTCCCGTTGAAAGCAGGGAAAGGATCCCTCATCTCGAGCTACGAGGGGGAAACGGGGCTCCTCTGGATGTGGGCGGGACCATCGTGCTTCCTCTCGAGTGGAGACGGGTATGGCGGTGAACTTCTTGAGTTGCAGCAAGGGTGTGAAAGACCCTTTCGAAGTTCCAGAGGTTAGGTGTCATTAGTCTCCAGGCGCCTCATCGGAAATAGGCCTCATCTCGCCTGGAAGGGAGAACTTCCTGGATTTTCTCGAGTTGCGGCAGGTGTTCTCGAGTTACGACGGGGACCTCAGGGACCCGCCCTGGTGGCCTCAGGAACGGCCAGTCCCAAGGCAAGTTGCTAGGGGGCCTCTCGAGATTCCTCTCCCGTCGATACCGGGGCCAAAAACCTTGTGTTGAGTCAGGGCCGGAACCGAGAATTCCTCTCAGGGGCTGACATGGATCTTTGGGTACTTCTGGAGTCTCCCCAGGGGAGTCAGGCCTCGTCTCGTGTGGGGGCATGCACGTGCACTTTCCTTCCAGGCTGTAGCAGCAATGTCACGCTTCCCGTGGCGTGGATCAAAGGATCTGTGGTTTTCCCTCGAGGCTTTCCCTCGAGGCTTTCCCACAGGGCTGTCCCACGTGCCACCGTGGTGTGAGTCGATCCTCGGCGTGAAAGATGAGCCAGTGCAGGGCAAAGAGGTTCCTCTGGAATGGACTGAGACATCTGGGGGACTCTTGGAATGGTGGTACGACCATGGAGTTCCTCTCGCCTTTCCTGTTGAGAGTGCCTCCTCTTGAGATGCGACGGGAACGCCGGGAATTATTTCCCGTTGAAAGCAGGGAAAGGATCCCTCATCTCGAGCTACGAGGGGGAAACGGGGCTCCTCTGGATGTGGGCGGGACCATCGTGCTTCCTCTCGAGTGGAGACGGGTATGGCGGTGAACTTCTTGAGTTGCAGCAAGGGTGTGAAAGACCCTTTCGAAGTTCCAGAGTATCGGTGTGATTAGTCTCCAGACGCCTCATCGGAAATAGTCCTCATCTCACCTGGAAGGGAGAACTTCCTGGATTTTCTCGAGTTGCGGCAGGTGTTCTCGAGTTACGACGGGGACCAAAGGGACCCGCCCTGGTGGCCTCAGGAGAGGCAAATCCCCATGCGAGTTGCTAGGGGGCCTCTCGGGATTCCTCTCCTGTCGTTACCGGGGCCAAAAACCTTGTGTGGAGTCAGGGCCGGAACCGAGGATTCCTCTCAGGGGCTGACATGGATCTTTGGGTACTTGTGGAGTCTCCCCAGGGGAGTCAGGCCTCGTCTCGAGTGGGGGCATGCACGTGCACTTTCCTTCTTGGCTGTAGCAGCAATGTCACGCTTCCCGTGGCGTGGATCAAAGGATCTGTGGTTTTCCCTCGAGGCTTTCCCTCGAGGCTTTCCCACAGGGCTGTCCCACGTGCCACCGTGGTGTGAGTCGATCTTCAGCGTGAAAGATGAGCCAGTGCAGGGCAAAGAGGTTCCTCTGGAATGGACTGAGACATCTGGGGGACTCTTGGAATGGTGGTACGACCATGGAGTTCCTCTGGCCTTTCCTGTTGAGAATGCCTCCTGTTGAGATGCGACGGGAACGCCGGGAATTCTTTCCCGTTGAAAGCAGGGAAAGGATCCCTCATCTCGAGCTACGAGGGAGAAACGGGGCTCCTCTTGATGTGGACGGGACCATCGTGCTTCCTCTCGAGTGGAAACGGGTATGGCGGTGAACTTCTTGAGTTGCAGCAAGGGTGTGAAAGACCCTTTCGAAGTTCCAGAGGTTAGGTGTCATTAGTCTCCAGAAGCCTCATCGGAAATAGGCCTCATCTCGCCTGGAAGGGAGAACTTCCTGGATTTTCTCGAGTTGCGGCAGGTGTTCTCGAGTTACGACGGGGACCTCAGGGACCCGCCCTGGTGGCCTCAGGAGAGGCCAGTCCCCATGCGAGTTGCTAGGGGGCCTCTCGGGATTCCTCTCCCGTCGATACTGGGGCCAAAAACCTTGTGTGCAGTCAGGGCCGGAACCGAGGATTCCTCTCAGGGGCTGACATGGAACTTTGGGTACTTCTGGAGTCTCACCAGGGGAGTCAGGCCTTGTCTCGAGGTGGGGCATCCACGTGCGCTTTCCGTCCAGGCTGTAGCAGCAATGTCACGCTTCCCGTGGCGTGGATCAAAGGATCTGTGGTTTTCCCTCGAGGCTTTCCCACAGGGCTGTCCCACGTGCCACCGTGGTGTGAGTCGATCCTCGGCGTTAAAGATGAGCCAGTGCAGGGCAAAGAGTTTCCTCTGGAATGGACTGAGACATCTGGGGGGCTCTTGGAATGGTGGTACGACCATGGAGTTCCTCTCGCCTTTCCTGTTGAGAGTGCCTCCTCTTGAGATGCGACGGGAACGCCGGGAATTCTTTCCCGTTGAAATCAGGGAAAGGATCCCTCATCTCGAGCTCCGAGGGGGAAATGGGGCTCCTCTGGATGTGGGCGGGACCATCGTGCTTCCTCTCGAGTGGAGACGGGTATGGCGGTGAACTTCTTGAGTTGCAGCAAGGTTGTGAAAGACCCTTTCGAAGTTCCAGAGGTTAGGTGTCATTAGTCTCCAGACGCCTCATCGGAAATAGGCCTCATCTCGCCTGGAAGGGAGAACTTCCTGGATTATCTCGAGTTGTGGCAGGTGTTCTCGAGTTACGACGGGGACCTCAGGGACCCGCACTGGTGGCCTCAGGAGAGGCCAGTCCCCATGCGATTTGCTAGGGGGCCTCTCGGGATACCTCTCCCGTCGATACGGGGGCCAAAAAGCTTGTGTGGAGTCAGGGCCGGAACCGAGCATTCCTCTCAGGGGCTGACATGGATCTGTGGGTACTTGTGGAGTCTCCCCAGGGGAGTCAGGCCTCGTTTCGAGTGGGGGCATGCACGTGCGCTTTCCTTCCAGGCTGTAGCAGCAATGTCACGCTTCCCGTCGCGTGGATCAAAGGATCTGTGGTTTTCCCTCGAGGCTTTCCCTCGAGGCTTTCCCACAGGGCTGTCCCACGTGCCACCGTGGTGTGAGTCGATCCTCGGCGTGAAAGATGAGCCAGTGCAGGGCAAAGAGGTTCCTCTGGAATGGACTGCGACATCTGGGGGACTCTTGGAATGGTGGTACGACCATGGAGTTCCTCTCGCCTTTCCTGTTGAGAGTGCCTCCTCTTGAGATGCGACGGGAACGCCGGGAATTCTTTCCCGTTGAAAGCAGGGAAAGGATCCCTCATCTCGAGCTCCGAGGGGGAAACGGGGCTCCTCTGGATGTGGGCGGGACCATCGTGCTTCCTCTCGAGTGGAGACGGGTATGGCGGTGAACTTCTTGAGTTTCAGCAAGGGTGTGAAAGACCCTTTCGAAGTTCCAGAGGTTAGGTGTCATTAGTCTCCAGACGCCTCATCGGAAATAGGCCTCATCTCGCCTGGAAGGGAGAACTTCCTGGATTTTCTCGAGTTGCGGCAGGTGTTCTCGAGTTACGACGGGGACCTCAGGGACCCGCCCTGGTGGCCTCAGGAGAGGCCAGTACCCATGCGAGTTGCTAGGGGGCCTCTCGGGATTCCTCTCCCGTCGATACTGGGGCCAAAAACCTTGTGTGCAGTCAGGGCCGGAACCGAGGATTCCTCTCAGGGGCTGACATGGAACTTTGGGTACTTCTGGAGTCTCCCCAGGGGAGTCAGGCCTCGTCTCGAGGTGGGGCATCCACGTGCGCTTTCCGTCCAGGCTGTAGCAGCAATGTCACGCTTCCCGTGGCGTGGATCAAAGGATCTGTGGTTTTCCCTCGAGGCTTTCCCACAGGGCTGTCCCACGTGCCACCGTGGTGTGAGTGGATCCTCGGCGTTAAAGATGAGCCAGTGCAGGGCAAAGAGTTTCCTCTGGAATGGACTGAGACATCTGGGGGGCTCTTGGAATGGTGGTACGACCATGGAGTTCCTCTCGCCTTTCCTGTTGAGAGTGCCTCCTCTTGAGATGCGACGGGAACGCCGGGAATTCTTTCCCGTTGAAATCAGGGAAAGGATCCCTCATCTCGAGCTCCGAGGGGGAAATGGGGCTCCTCTGGATGTGGGCGGGACCATCGTGCTTCCTCTCGAGTGGAGACGGGTATGGCGGTGAACTTCTTGAGTTGCAGCAAGGGTGTGAAAGACCCTTTCGAAGTTCCAGAGGTTAGGTGTCATTAGTCTCCAGACGCCTCATCGGAAATAGGCCTCATCTCGCCTGGAAGGGAGAACTTCCTGGATTATCTCGAGTTGTGGCAGGTGTTCTCGAGTTACGACGGGGACCTCAGGGACCCGCACTGGTGGCCTCAGGAGAGGCCAGTCCCCATGCGAGTTGCTAGGGGGCCTCTCGGGATTCCTCTCCCGTCGATACAGGGGCCAGAAAGCTTGTGTGGAGTCAGGGCCGGAACCGAGCATTCCTCTCAGGGGCTGACATGGATCTGTGGGTACTTGTGGAGTCTCCCCAGGGGAGTCAGGCCTCGTTTCGAGTGGGGGCATGCACGTGCGCTTCCCTTCCAGGCTGTAGCAGCAATGTCACGCTTCCCGTCGCGTGGATCAAAGGATCTGTGGTTTTCCCTCGAGGCTTTCCCTCGAGGCTTTCCCACAGGGCTGTCCCACGTGCCACCGTGGTGTGAGTCGATCCTCGGCGTGAAAGATGAGCCAGTGCAGGGCAAAGAGGTTCCTCTGGAATGGACTGCGACATCTGGGGGACTCTTGGAATGGTGGTACGACCATGGAGTTCCTCTCGCCTTTCCTGTTGAGAGTGCCTCCTGTTGAGATGCGACGGGAACGCCGGGAATTCTTTCCCGTTGAAAGCAGGGAAAGGATCCCTCATCTCGAGCTGCGAGGGGGAAACGGGGCTCCTCTGGATGTGGGCGGGACCATCGTGCTTCCTCTCGAGTGGAGACGGGTATGGCGGTGAACTTCTTGAGTTGCAGCAAGGGAGTGAAAGACCCTTTCGAAGTTCCAGAGGTTAGGTGTCATTAGTCTCCAGAAGCCTCATCGGAAATAGGCCTCATCTCGCCTGGAAGGGAGAACTTCCTGGATTTTCTAGAGTTGCGGCAGGTGTTCTCGAGTTACGACGGGGACCTCAGGGACCCGCCCTGGTGGCCTCAGGAGAGGCCAGTCCCCATGAGACTTGCTAGGGGGCCTCTCGGGATTCCTCTCCCGTCGATACCGGGGCCAAAAACCTTGTGTGGAGTCAGGGCCGGAACCGAGGATTCCTCTCAGGGGCTGACATGGATCTTTGGGTACTTCTGGAGTCTCCCAAGCGGTGTCAGGCCTCGCCTCGTGTGGGGGTATGCACGTGCGCTTTCCTTCCAGGCTGTAACAGCAATGTCACGATTCCCGTCGCGTGGATCAAAGGATCTGTGGTTTTCCCTCGAGGCTTTCCCACAGGGCTGTCCCGCGTGCCATCGTGGTGTGAGTCGATCCTCGGCGTGAAAAATGAGCCAGTGCAGGGCAAAGAGGTTCCTCTGGAATGGACTGAGACATCTGGGGGACTCTTGGAATGGTGGTACGACCATAGAGTTCCTCTCGCCTTTCCTGTTGAGAGTGCCTCCTCTTGAGATGCGACGGGAACGCCGGGAATTCTTTCCCGTTGAAAGCAGGGAAAGGATCCCTCATCTCGAGCTACGAGGGGGAAACGGGGCTCCTCTGGATGTGGGCGGGACCATCGTGCTTCCTCTCGAGTGGAGACGGGTATGGCGGTGAACTTCTTGAGTTGCAGCAAGGGTGTGAAAGACCCTTTCGAAGTTCCAGAGGTTAGGTGTCATTAGTCTCCAGGCGCCTCATCGGAAATAGGCCTCATCTCGCCTGGAAGGGAGAACTTCCTGGATTTTCTCGAGTTGCGGCAGGTGTTCTCGAGTTACGACGGGGACCTCAGGGACCCGCCCTGGTGGCCTCAGGAACGGCCAGTCCCAAGGCAAGTTGCTAGGGGGCCTCTCGAGATTCCTCTCCCGTCGATACCGGGGCCAAAAACCTTGTGTTGAGTCAGGGCCGGAACCGAGAATTCCTCTCAGGGGCTGACATGGATCTTTGGGTACTTCTGGAGTCTCCCCAGGGGAGTCAGGCCTCGTCTCGTGTGGGGGCATGCACGTGCACTTTCCTTCCAGGCTGTAGCAGCAATGTCACGCTTCCCGTGGCGTGGATCAAAGGATCTGTGGTTTTCCCTCGAGGCTTTCCCTCGAGGCTTTCCCACAGGGCTGTCCCACGTGCCACCGTGGTGTGAGTCGATCCTCGGCGTGAAAGATGAGCCAGTGCAGGGCAAAGAGGTTCCTCTGGAATGGACTGAGACATCTGGGGGACTCTTGGAATGGTGGTACGACCATGGAGTTCCTCTCGCCTTTCCTGTTGAGAGTGCCTCCTCTTGAGATGCGACGGGAACGCCGGGAATTATTTCCCGTTGAAAGCAGGGAAAGGATCCCTCATCTCGAGCTACGAGGGGGAAACGGGGCTCCTCTGGATGTGGGCGGGACCATCGTGCTTCCTCTCGAGTGGAGACGGGTATGGCGGTGAACTTCTTGAGTTGCAGCAAGGGTGTGAAAGACCCTTTCGAAGTTCCAGAGTATCGGTGTGATTAGTCTCCAGACGCCTCATCGGAAATAGTCCTCATCTCACCTGGAAGGGAGAACTTCCTGGATTTTCTCGAGTTGCGGCAGGTGTTCTCGAGTTACGACGGGGACCTCAGGGACCCGCCCTGGTGGCCTCAGGAGAGGCAAATCCCCATGCGAGTTGCTAGGGGGCCTCTCGGGATTCCTCTCCTGTCGTTACCGGGGCCAAAAACCTTGTGTGGAGTCAGGGCCGGAACCGAGGATTCCTCTCAGGGGCTGACATGGATCTTTGGGTACTTGTGGAGTCTCCCCAGGGGAGTCAGGCCTCGTCTCGAGTGGGGGCATGCACGTGCACTTTCCTTCTTGGCTGTAGCAGCAATGTCACGCTTCCCGTGGCGTGGATCAAAGGATCTGTGGTTTTCCCTCGAGGCTTTCCCTCGAGGCTTTCCCACAGGGCTGTCCCACGTGCCACCGTGGTGTGAGTCGATCTTCAGCGTGAAAGATGAGCCAGTGCAGGGCAAAGAGGTTCCTCTGGAATGGACTGAGACATCTGGGGGACTCTTGGAATGGTGGTACGACCATGGAGTTCCTCTGGCCTTTCCTGTTGAGAATGCCTCCTGTTGAGATGCGACGGGAACGCCGGGAATTCTTTCCCGTTGAAAGCAGGGAAAGGATCCCTCATCTCGAGCTACGAGGGAGAAACGGGGCTCCTCTTGATGTGGACGGGACCATCGTGCTTCCTCTCGAGTGGAAACGGGTATGGCGGTGAACTTCTTGAGTTGCAGCAAGGGTGTGAAAGACCCTTTCGAAGTTCCAGAGGTTAGGTGTCATTAGTCTCCAGAAGCCTCATCGGAAATAGGCCTCATCTCGCCTGGAAGGGAGAACTTCCTGGATTTTCTCGAGTTGCGGCAGGAGTTCTCGAGTTACGGCGGTGACATCAGGGACCCGCCCTGGTGGCCTCAGGAGAGGCCAGTCCCCATGCGAGTTGCTAGGGGGCCTCTCGGGATTCCTCTCCCGTCGATACCGGGGCCAAAGCCTTGTGTGGAGTCAGGGCCGGAACCGAGGATTCCTCTCAGGGGCTGACATGGATCTTTGGGTACTTCTGGAGTCTCCCCAGGGGAGTCAGGCCTCGTCTCGAGTGGGGGCATGCACGTGCGCTTTCCTTCCAGGCTGTAGCAGCAATGTCACGCTTCCCGTCGCGTGGATCAAAGGATCTGTGGTTTTCCCTCGAGGCTTTCCCTCGAGGCTTTCCCACAGGGCTGTCCCACGTGCCACCGTGGTGTGAGTCGATCCTCGGCGTGAAAGATGAGCCAGTGCAGGGCAAAGAGGTTCCTCTGGAATGGACTGAGACATCTGGGGGACTCTTGGAATGGTGGTACGACCATGGAGTTCCTCTCGCCTTTCCTGTTGAGAGTGCCTCCTCTTGAGATGCGACGGGAACGCCGGGAATTCTTTCGCGTTGAAAGCAGGGAAAGGATCCCTCATCTCGAGCTCCGAGGGGGAAACGGGGCTCCTCTGGATGTGGGCGGGACCATCGTGCTTCCTCTCGAGTGGAGACGGGTATGGCGGTGAACTTCTTGAGTTGCAGCAAGGGTGTGAAAGACCCTTTCGAAGTTCCAGAGGTTAGGTGTCATTAGTCTCCAGACGCCTCATCGGAAATAGGCCTCATCTCGCCTGGAAGGGAGAACTTCCTGGATTTTCTCGAGTTGCGGCAGGTGTTCTCGGGTTACGACGGGGACCTCAGGGACCCGCCCTGGTGGCCTCAGGAGAGGCCAGTCCCCATGCGAGTTGCTAGGGGGCCTCTCGGGATTCCTCTCCCGTCGATACCGGGGCCAAAAACCTTGTGTGCAGTCAGGGCCGGAACCGAGGATTCCTCTCAGGGGCTGACATGGATCTTTGGGTACTTGTGGAGTCTCCCCAGGGGAGTCAGGCCTCGTCTCGAGTGGGGGCATGCACGTGCGCTTTCCTTCCAGGCTGTAGCAGCAATGTCACGCTTCCCGTGGCGTGGATCAAAGGATCTGTGGTTTTCCCTCGAGGCTTTCCCACAGGGCTGTCCCACGTGCCACCGTGGTGTGAGTCGATCCTCGGCGTGAAAGATGAGCCAGTGCAGGGCAAAGAGTTTCCTCTGGAATGGACTGAGACATCTGGGGGACTCTTGGAATGGTGGTACGACCATGGAGTTCCTCTTGCCTTTCCTGCTGAGAGTGCCTCCTCTTGAGATGCGTCGGGAACGCCGGGAATTCTTTCCCGTTGAAAGCAGGGAAAGGATCCCTCATCTCGAGCTACGAGGGGGAAACGGGGCTCCTCTGGATGTGGGCCGGACCATAGTGCTTCCTCTCGAGTGGAGACGGGTATGGTGGTGAACATCTTGAGTTGCAGCAAGGGTGTGAAAGACCCTTTCGAAGTTCCAGAGGTTAGGTGTCATTAGTCTCCTGACACCTCATCGGAAATAGGCCTCATCTCGCCTGGAAGGGAGAACTTCCTGGATTTTCTCTAGTTGCGGCAGGTGTTCTCGAGTTACGACGGGGACCTCAGGGACACGCCCTGGTGGCCTCAGGAGAGGCCACTCCCCATGCGAGTTGCTAGGAGGCCTCTCGGGATTCCTCTCCCGTCGATAGCGGGGCCAAAAACCTTGTGTGCTGTCAGGGCCGGAACCGAGGATTACTCTCAGGGGCTGACATGGATCTTTGGGTACTTCTGGAGTCTCCCCAGGGGAGTCCGGCCTCGTCTCGAGTGGGGGCATCCATGTGCGCTTTCCGTCCAGGCTGTAGCAGCAATGTCACGCTTCCCGTGGCGTGGATCAAAGAATCTGTGGTTTTCCCTCGAGGCTTTCCCACAGGGCTGTCCCACGTGCCACCGTGGTGTGAGTCGATCCTCGGCGTGAAAGATGAGCCAGTGCAGGGCAAAGAGGTTCCTCTGTAATGGACTGAGACATCTGGGGGACTCTTGGAATGGTGGTACGACCATGGAGTTCCTCTCGCCTTTCCTGTTGAGAGTGCCTCCTCTTGAGATGCGACGGGAAAGCCGGGAATTCTTTCCCGTTGAAAGCAGGGAAAGGATCCCTCATCTCGAGCTCCGAGGGGGAAACGGGGCTCCTCTGGATGTGGGCGGGACCATCGTGCTTCCTCTCGAGTGTAGACGGGTATGGCGGTGAACTTCTTGAGTTGCAGCAAGGGTGTGAAAGACCCTTTCGAAGTTCCAGAGGTTAGGTGTCATTAGTCTCCAGACGCCTCATCGGAAATAGGCCTCATCTCGCCTGGAAGGGAGAACTTCCTGGATTTTCTCGAGTTGCGGCAGGTGTTCTCGAGTTACGACGGGGACCTCAAGGACCCGCCCTGGTGGCCTCAGGAGAGGCCACTCCCCATGCGAGTTGCTAGGGGGCCTCTCGGGATTCCTCTCCCGTCGATACTGGGGCCAAAAACCTTGTGTGCAGTCAGGGCCGGAACCGAGGATTCCTCTCAGGGGCTGACATGGAACTTTGGGTACTTCTGGAGTCTCCCCAGGGGAGTCAGGCCTCGTCTCGAGTTGGGGCATCCACGTGCGCTTTCCGTCCAGGCTGTAGCAGCAATGTCACGCTTCCCGTGGCGTGGATCAAAGGATCCGTGGTTTTCCCTCGAGGCTATCCCACAGGGCTGTCCCACGTGCCACCGTGGTGTGAGTCTATCCTCGGCGTTAAAGATGAGCCAGTGCAGGGCAATGAGTTTCCTCTGGAATGGACTGAGACATCTGGGGGGCTCTTGGAATGGTGGTACGACCATGGAGTTCCTCTCGCCTTTCCTGTTGAGAGTGCCTCCTCTTGAGATGCGACGGGAACGCCGGGAATTCTTTCCCGTTGAAAGCAGGGAAAGGATCCCTCATCTCGAGCTCCGAGGGGGAAATGGGGCTCCTCTGGATGTGGGCGGGACCATCGTGCTTCCTCTCGAGTGGAGACGGGTATGGCGGTGAACTTCTTGAGTTGCAGCAAGGGTGTGAAAGACCCTTTCGAAGTTCCAGAGGTTAGGTGTCATTAGTCTCCAGACGCCTCATCGGAAATAGGCCTCATCTCGCCTGGAAGGGAGAACTTCCTGGATTATCTCGAGTTGTGGCAGGTGTTCTCGAGTTACGACAGGGACCTCAGGGACCCGCACTGGTGGCATCAGGAGAGGCCAGTCCCCATGCGAGTTGCTATGGGGCCTCTCGGGATTCCTCTCCCGTCGATACGGGGGCCAAAAACCTTGTGTGGAGTCAGGGCCGGAACCGAGCATTCCTCTCAGGGGCTGACATGGATCTGTGGGTACTTGTGGAGTCTCCCCAGGGGAGTCAGGCCTCGTCTCGAGTGGGGGCATGCACGTGCACTTTCCTTCCAGGCTGTAGCAGCAATGTCACGCTTCCCGTCGCGTGGATCAAAGGATCTGTGGTTTTCCCTCGAGGCTTTCCCTCGAGGCTTTCCCACAGGGCTGTCCCACGTGCCACCGTGGTGTGAGTCGATCCTCGGCGTGAAAGATGAGCCAGTGCAGGGCAAAGAGGTTCCTCTGGAATGGACTGCGACATCTGGGGGACTCGTGGAATGGTGGTACGACCATGGAGTTCCTCTCGCCTTTCCTGTTGAGAGTGCCTCCTCTTGAGATGCGACGGGAACGCCGGGAATTCTTTCCCGTTGAAAGCAGGGAAAGGATCCCTCATCTCGAGCTGCGAGGGGGAAACGGGGCTCCTCTGGATGTGGGCGGGACCATCGTGCTTCCTCTCGAGTGGAGACGGGTATGGCGGTGAACTTCTTGAGTTGCAGCAAGGTTGTGAAAGACCCTTTCGAAGTTCCAGAGGTTAGGTGTCATTAGTCTCCAGACGCCTCATCGGAAATAGGCCTCATCTCGCCTGGAAGGGAGAACTTCCTGGATTTTCTCGAGTTGCGCCAGGTGTTCTCGAGTTACGACGGGTACCTCAGGGACCCGCCCTGGTGGCCTCAGAAGTGGCCCGTCCCCATGAGACTTGCTAGGGGGCCTCTCGGGATTCCTCTCCCATCGATACCGGGGCCAAAAACCTTGTGTGGAGTCAGGGCCGGAACCGAGGATTCCTCTCAGGGGCTGACATGGATCTTTGGGTACTTATGGAGTCTCCCCAGGGGAGTCAGGCCTCGTCTCGAGTGGGGGCATGCACGTGCACTTTCCTTCCAGGCTGTAGCAGCAATGTCACGCTTCCCGTGGCGTGGATCAAAGGATCTGTGGTTTTCCCTCGAGGCTTTCCCTCGAGGCTTTCCCACAGGGCTGTCCCACGTGCCACCGTGGTGTGAGTCGATCCTCGGCGTGAAAGATGAGCCAGTGCAGGGCAAAGAGATTCCTCTGGAATGGACTGAGACATCTGGGGGACTCTTGGAATGGTGGTACGACCATGGAGTTCCTCTCGCCTTTCCTGTTGAGAGTGCCTCCTCTTGAGATGCGACGGGAACGCCGGGAAATCTTTCCCGTTGAAAGCAGGGAAAGGATTCCTCATCTCGAGCTACGAGGGGGAAACGGGGCTCCTCTGGATGTGGGCCGGACCATCGTGCTTCCTCTCGAGTGGAGACAGGTATGTCGGTGAACTTCTTGAGTTGCAGCAAGGGTGTGAAAGACCCTTTCGAAGTTCCAGAGGTTAGGTGTCATTAGTCTCCAGACGCCTCATCGGAAATAGGCCTCATCTCGCCTGGAAGGGAGAACTTCCTGGATTTTCTCGAGTTGCGGCAGGTGTTCTCGAGTTACGACGGGGACCTCAGGGACCCGCCCTGGTGGCCTCAGGAGAGGCCAGTCCCCATGCGAGTTGCTAGGGGGCCTCTCGGGATTCCTCTCCCGTCGATACCGGGGCCAAAAACCTTGTGTGGAGTCAGGGCCGGAACAGAGGATTTCTCTCAGGGGCTGACATGGATCTTTGGGTACTTCTGGAGTCTCCCCAGGGGAGTCAGGCATCGTCTCGATTGGGGGCATGCACGTGCGCTTTCCTTCCAGGCTGTAGCAGCAATGTCACGCTTCCCGTCGCGTGGATCAAAAAATCTGTGGTTTTCGCTCGTGGCTTTCCCTCGAGGCTTTCCCACAGGGCTGTCCCACGTGCCACCGTGGTGTGAGTCGATCCTCGGCGTGAAAGATGAGCCAGTGCAGGGCAAAGAGGTTCCTCTGGAATGGACGGAGACATCTGGGGGACTCTTGGAATGGTGGTACGACCATGGAGTTCCTCTCGCCTTTCCTGTTGAGAGTGCCTCCTGTTGAGGTGCGTCGGGAACGCCGGGAATTCTTTCCCGTTGAAAGCAGGCAAAGGATCCCTCATCTCGAGCTACGAGGCGGAAACGGGGCTCCTCTGGATGTGGGCGGGACCATCGTGCTTCCTCTCGAGTGGAGACGGGTATGGCGGTGAACTTCTTGAGTTGCAGCAAGGGTGTGAAAGACCCTTTCGAAGTTCCAGAGGTTAGGTGTCATTAGTCTCCAGACGCCTCATCGGAAATAGGCCTCATCTCGCCTGGAAGGGAGAACTTCCTGGATTTTCTCGAGTTGTGGCAGGTGTTCTCGAGTTACGACGGGGACCTCAGGGACCCGCCCTGGTGGCCTCAGGAGAGGCCAGTCCCCATGCGAGTTGCTAGGGGGCCTCTCGGGATTCCTCTCCCGTCGATTCCGGGGCCAAAAACCTTGTGTGGAGTCAGGGCCGGAACCGAGGATTCCTCTCAGGGGCTGACATGGATCTTTGGGTACTTCTGGAGTCTCCCAAGCGGTGTCAGGCCTCGCCTCGTGTGGGGGCATGCACGTGCGCTTTCCTTCCAGGCTGTAACAGCAATGTCACGCTTCCCGTCGCGTGGATCAAAGGATCTGTGGTTTTCCCTCGAGGCTTTCCCACAGGGCTGTCCCGCGTGCCATCGTGGTGTGAGTCGATCCTCGGCGTGAAAGATGAGCCAGTGCAGGGCAAAGAGGTTCCTCTGGAATGGACTGAGACATCTGGGGGACTCTTGGAATGGTGGTACGACCATAGAGTTCCTCTCGCCTTTCCTGTTGAGAGTGCCTCCTCTTGAGATGCGACGGGAATGCCGGGAATTCTTTCCCGTTGAAAGCAGGGAAAGGATCCCTCATCTCGAGCTACGAAGGGGAAACGGGGCTCCTCTGGATGTGGGCGGGACCATTGTGCTTCCTGTCGAGTGGAGACGGGTATGGCGGTGAACTTCTTGAGTTGCAGCAAGGGTGTGAAAGACCCTTTCGAAGTTCCAGAGGTTAGGTGTCATTAGTCTCCAGGCGCCTCATCGGAAATAGGCCTCATCTCGCCTGGAAGGGAGAACTTCCTGGATTTTCTCGAGTTGCGGCAGGTGTTCTCGAGTTACGACGGGGACCTCAGGGACCCGCCCTGGTGGCCTCAGGAACGGCCAGTCCCAATGCAAGTTGCTAGGGGGCCTCTCGAGATTCCTCTCCCGTCGATACCGGGGCCAAAAACCTTGTGTTGAGTCAGGGCCGGAACCGAGGATTCCTCTCAGGGGCTGACATGAATCTTTGGGTACTTCTGGAGTCTCCCCAGGGGAGTCAGGCCTCGTCTCGTGTGGGGGCATGCACGTGCACTTTCCTTCCAGGCTGTAACAGCAATGTCACGCTTCCCGTGGCGTGGATCAAAGGATCTGTGGTTTTCCCTCGAGGCTTTCCCTCGAGGCTTTCCCACAGGGCTGTCCCACGTGCCACCGTGGTGTGAGTCGATCCTCGGCATGAAAGATGAGCCAGTGCAGGGCAAAGAGGTTCCTCTGGAATGGACTGAGACATCTGGGGGACTCTTGGAATGGTGGTACGACCATGGAGTTCCTCTCGCCTTTCCTGTTGAGAGTGCCTCCTCTTGAGATGCGACGGGAACGCCGGGAATTCTTTCCCGTTGAAAGCAGGGAAAGGATCCCTCATCTCGAGCTACGAGGGGGAAACGGGGCTCCTCTGGATGTGGGCGGGACCATCGTGCTTCCTCTCGAGTGGAGACGGGTATGGCAGTGAACTTCTTGAGTTGGAGCAAGGGTGTGAAAGACCCTTTCGAAGTTCCAGAGTATCGGTGTGATTAGTCTCCAGACGCCTCATCGGAAATAGTCCTCATCTCACCTGGAAGGGAGAACTTCCTGGATTTTCTCGAGTTGCGGCAGGTGTTCTCGAGTTACGACGGGGACCAAAGGGACCCGCCCTGGTGGCCTCAGGAGAGGCCAATTCCCATGCGAGTTGCTAGGGGGCCTCTCGGGATTCCTCTCCTGTCGTTACCGGGGCCAAAAACCTTGTGTGGAGTCAGGGCCGGAACCGAGGATTCCTCTCAGAGCCTGACATGGATCTTTGGGTACTTGTGGAGTCTCCCCAGGGGAGTCAGGCCTCGTCTCGAGTGGGGGCATGCACGTGCACTTTCCTTCTAGGCTGTAGCAGCAATGTCACGCTTCCCGTGGCGTGGATCAAAGGATCTGTGGTTTTCCCTCGAGGCTTTCCCTCGAGGCTTTCCCACAGGGCTGTCCCACGTGCCACCGTGGTGTGAGTCGATCTTCAGCGTGAAAGGTGAGCCAGTGCAGGGCAAAGAGGTTCCTCTGGAATGGACTGAGACATCTGGGGGACTCTTGGAATGGTGGTACGACCATGGAGTTCCTCTGGCCTTTCCTGTTGAGAATGCCTCCTGTTGAGATGCGACGGGCACGCCGGGAATTCTTTCCCGTTGAAATCAGGGAAAGGATCCCTCATCTCGAGCTACGAGGGAGAAACGGGGCTCCTCTTGATGTGGGCGGGACCATCGTGCTTCCTCTCGAGTGGAAACGGGTATGGCGGTGAACTTCTTGAGTTGCAGCAAGGGTGTGAAAGACCCTTTCGAAGTTCCAGAGGTAAGGTGTCATTAGTCTCCAGACGGCTCATCGGAAATAGGCCTCATCTCGCCTGAAGAGAGAAATTCCTGGATTTTCTCGAGTTGCGGCAGGAGTTCTCGAGTTACGGCGGTGACATCAGGGACCCGCCCTGGTGGCCTCAGGAGAGGCCAGTCCCCATGCGAGTTGCTAGGGGGCCTCTCGGGATTCCTCTCCCGTCGATACCGGGGCCAAAAACCTTGTGTGGAGACAGGGCCGGAACCGAGGATTCCTCTCAGGGGCTGACATCGATCTTTGGGTACTTCTGGAGTCTCCCCAGGGGAGTCAGGCCTCGTCTCGAGTGGGGGCATGCATGTGCGCTTTCCTTCCAGGCTGTAACAGCAATGTCACGCTTCCCGTCGCGTGGATCAACGGATCTGTGGTTTTCCCTCGAGGCTTTCCCTCGAGGCTTTCCCACAGGGCTGTCCTTCGTGCCATCGTGGTGTGAGTCGATCCTCGGCGTGAAAGATGAGCCAGTTCAGGGCAAAGAGGTTCCTCTGGAATGGACTGAGACATCTGGGGGACTCTTGGAATGGTGGTACGACCATGGAGTTCCTCTCGCCTTTCCTGTTGAGAGTGCCTCCTCTTGAGATGCGACGGGAACGCCGGGAATTCTTTACCGTTGAAAGCAGGGAAAGGATCACTCATCTCGAGCTACGAGGGGGAAACGGGGCTCCTCTGGATGTGGGCGGGACCATCGTGCTTCCGCTCGAGTGGAGACGGGTTTGGCGGTGAACTTCTTGAGTTGCAGCAAGGGTGTGAAAGACCCTTTCAAAGTTCCAGAGGTTAGGTGTCATTAGTCCCCAGACACCTCATCGGAAATAGGCCTCATCTCGCCTGGAAGGGAGAACTTCCTGGATTTTCTCGAGTTGCGGCATGTGTTCTCGAGTTAGGACGGGGACCTCCGGGACCGGCCCTGGTGGCCTCAGGAGAGGCCAGTCCCCATGCAAGTTGCTAGGGGGCCTCTCGGGATTCCTCTCCCGTCGATACCAGGGCCAAAATCCTTGTGTGGAGTCAGGGCCGGAACCGAGGATTCCTCTCAGGGGCTGACATGGATCTTTGGGTACTTCTGGAGTCTCACCAGGGGAGTCAGGCCTCGTCTCGAGTGGGGGCATGCACGTGCGCTTTCCTTCCAGGCTGTAGCAGCAATGTCACGCTTCCCGTCGCGTGGATCAAAGGATCTGTGGTTTTCCCTCGAGGCTTTCCCACAGGGCTGTCCCACGTGCCAACGTGGTGTGAGTCGATCCTCGGCGTGAAAGATGAGCCAGTGCAGGGCAAAGAGGTTCCTCTGGAATGGACTGAGACATCTGGGGGACTCTTGGAATGGTGGTACGACCATAGAGTTCCTCTCGCCTTTCCTGTTGAGAGTGCCTCCACTTGAGATGCGACGGGAACGCCGGGAATTCTTTCCCGTTGAAAGCAGGGAAAGGATCCCTCATCTCGAGCTACGAGGGGGAAACGGGGCTCCTCTGGATGTGGGCGGGACCATCGTGCTTCCTCTCGAGTGGAGACGGGTATGGCGGTGAACTTCTTGAGTTGCAGCAAGGGTGTGAAAGACCCTTTCGAAGTTCCAGAGGTTAGGTGTCATTAGTCTCCAGACGCCTCATCGGAAATAGGCCTCATCTCGCCTGGAAGGGAGAACTTCCTGGATTTTCTCGAGTTGCGGCAGGTGTTCTCGAGTTACGACGGGGACCTCAGGGACCCGCCCTGGTGGCCTCAGTAGAGGCCAGTCCCCATGAGACTTGCTAGGGGGCCTCTCGGGATTCCTCTCCCGTCGATACCGGGGCCAAAAAGCTTGTGTGGAGTCAGGGCCGGACCCGAGGATTCTTCTCAGGGGCTGACATGGATTTTTGGGTACTTCTGGAGTCTCCCAAGCGGTGTCAGGCCTCGTCTCGTGTGGGGGCATGCACCTGCACTTTCCTTCCAGGCTGTAACAGCAATGTCACGCTTCCCGTCGCGTGGATCAAAGGATCTGTGGTTTTCCCTCGAGGCTTTCCCACAGGGATGTCCCGCGTGCCATCGTGGTGTGAATCGATCCTCGGCGTGAAAGATGAGCCAGTGCAGGGCAAAGAGGTTCCTCTGGAATGGACTGAGACATCTGGGGGACTCTTGGAATGGTGGTACGACCATGGAGTTCCTCTCGCCTTTCCTGTTGAGAGTGCCTCCTCTTGAGATGCGACGGGAACGCCGGGAATTCTTTCCCGTTGAAAGCAGGGAAAGGATCCCTCATCTCGAGCTACGAGGGGGAAACGGGGCTCCTCTGGATGTGGGCGGGACCATCGTGCTTCCTCTCGAGTGGAGACGGGTATGGCGGTGAACTTCTTGAGTTGCAGCAAGGGTGTGAAAGACCCTTTCGAAGTTCCAGAGGTTAGGTGTCATTAGTCTCCAGGCGCCTCATCGGAAATAGGCCTCATCTCGCCTGGAAGGGAGAACTTCCTGGATTTTCTCGAGTTGCGGCAGGTGTTCTCGAGTTACGACGGGGACCTCAGCGACCCGGCCTGGTGGCCTCAGGAGAGGCCAGTCCCCATGAGAGTTGCTAGGGGGCCTCTCGGGATTCCTCTCCCGTCGATACCGGAGCCAAAAACCTTGTGTGGAGTCAGGGCCGGAACCGAGGATTCCTCTCAGGGGCTGACATGGATCTTTGGGTACTTCTGGAGTCTCCCCAGGGGAGTCAGGCCTCGTCTCGAGTGGGGGCATGCACGTGCGCTTTCCTTCCAGGCTGTAGTAGCAATGTCACACTTCCCGTGGCGTGGATCAAAGGATCTGTGGTTTTCCCTCTAGGCTTTCCCTCGAGGCTTTCCCACAGGGCTGTCCCACGTGCCACCGTGGTGTGAGTCGATCCTCGGCGTGAAAGATGAGCCAGTGCAGGGCAAAGAGGTTCCTCTGGAATGGACTGCGACATCTGGGGGACTCGTGGAATGGTGGTACGACCATGGAGTTCCTCTCGCCTTTCCTGTTGAGAGTGCCTCCTCTTGAGATGCGACGGGAACGCCGGGAATTCTTTCCCGTTGAAAGCAGGGAAAGGATCCCTCATCTCGTGCTGCGAGGGGGAAACGGGGCTCCTCTGGATGTGGGCGGGACCATCGTGCTTCCTCTCGAGTGGAGACGGGTATGGCGGTGAACTTCTTGAGTTGCAGCAAGGGTGTGAAAGACCCTTTCGAAGTTCCAGAGGTTAGGTGTCATTAGTCTCCAGACGCCTCATCGGAAATAGGCCTCATCTCGCCTGGAAGGGAGAACTTCCTGGATTATCTCGAGTTGTGGCAGGTGTTCTCGAGTTACGACGGGGACCTCAGGGACCCGCACTGGTGGCCTCAGGAGAGGCCAGTCCCCATGCGATTTGCTAGGGGGCCTCTCGGGATTCCTCTCCCGTCGATACGGGGGCCAAAAAGCTTGTGTGGAGTCAGGGCCGGAACCGAGCATTCCTCTCAGGGGCTGACATGGATCTGTGGGTACTTGTGGAGTCTCCCCAGGGGAGTCAGGCCTCGTTTCGAGTGGGGGCATGCACGTGCGCTTTCCTTCCAGGCTGTAGCAGCAATGTCCCGCTTCCCGTCGCGTGGATCAAAGGATCTGTGGTTTTCCCTCGAGGCTTTCCCTCGAGGCTTTCCCACAGGGCTGTCCCACGTGCCACCGTGGTGTGAGTCGATCCTCGGCGTGAAAGATGAGCCAGTGCAGGGCAAAGAGGTTCCTCTGGAATGGACTGCGACATCTGGGGGACTCTTGGAATGGTGGTACGACCATGGAGTTCCTCTCGCCTTTCCTGTTGAGAGTGCCTCCTCTTGAGATGCGACGGGAACGCCGGGAATTCTTTCCCGTTGAAAGCAGGGAAAGGATCCCTCATCTCGAGCTCCGAGGGGGAAACGGGGCTCCTCTGGATGTGGGCGGGACCATCGTGCTTCCTCTCGAGTGGAGACGGGTATGGCGGTGAACTTCTTGAGTTGCAGCAAGGGTGTGAAAGACCCTTTCGAAGTTCCAGAGGTTAGGTGTCATTAGTCTCCAGACGCCTCATCGGAAATAGGCCTCATCTCGCCTGGAAGGGAGAACTTCCTGGATTTTCTCGAGTTGCGGCAGGTGTTCTCGAGTTACGACGGGGACCTCAGGGACCCGCCCTGGTGGCCTCAGGAGAGGCCAGTCCCCATGCGAGTTGCTAGGGGGCCTCTCGGGATTCCTCTCCCGTCGATACCGGGGCCAAAGCTTTGTGTGGAGTCAGGGCCGGAACCGAGGATTCCTCTCAGGGGCTGACATGGATCTTTGGGTACTTCCTGAGTCTCCCCAGGGGAGTCAGGCCTCCTCTCGAGTGGGGGCATGCACGTGCGCTTTCCTTCCAGGCTGTAGCAGCAATGTCACGCTTCCCGTGGCGTGGATCAAAGGATCTGTGGTTTTCCCTCGAGGCTTTCCCACAGGGCTGTCCCACGTGCCACCGTGGTGTGAGTCGATCCTCGGCGTGAAAGATGAGCCAGTGCAGGGCAAAGAGGTTCCTCTGTAATGGACTGAGACATCTGGGGGACTCTTGGAATGGTGGTACGACCATGGAGTTCCTCTCGCCTTTCCTGTTGAGAGTGCCTCCTCTTGAGATGCGACGGGAAAGCCGGGAATTCTTTCCCGTTGAAAGCAGGGAAAGGATCCCTCATCTCGAGCTCCGAGGGGGAAACGGGGCTCCTCTGGATGTGGGCGGGACCATCGTGCTTCCTCTCGAGTGGAGACGGGTATGGCGGTGAACTTCTTGAGTTGCAGCAAGGGTGTGAAAGACCCTTTCGAAGTTCCAGAGGTTAGGTGTCATTAGTCTCCAGACGCCTCATCGGAAATAGGCCTCATCTCGCCTGGAAGGGAGAACTTCCTGGATTTTCTCGAGTTGCGGCAGGTGTTCTCGAGTTACGACGGGGACCTCAGGGACCCGCCCTGGTGGCCTCAGGAGAGGCCAGTCCCCATGCGAGTTGCTAGGGGGCCTCTCGGGATTCCTCTCCCGTCGATACTGGGGCCAAAAACCTTGTGTGCAGTCAGGGCCGGAACCGAGGATTCCTCTCAGGGGCTGACATGGAACTTTGGGTACTTCTGGAGTCTCCCCAGGGGAGTCAGGCCTTGTCTCGAGGTGCGGCATCCACGTGCGCTTTCCGTCCAGGCTGTAGCAGCAATGTCACGCTTCCCGTGGCGTGGATCAAAGGATCTGTGGTTTTCCCTCGAGGCTTTCCCACAGGGCTGTCCCACGTGCCACCGTGGTGTGAGTCGATCCTCGGCGTTAAAGATGAGCCAGTGCAGGGCAAAGAGTTTCCTCTGGAATGGACTGAGACATCTGGGGGGCTCTTGGAATGGTGGTACGACCATGGAGTTCCTCTCGCCTTTCCTGTTGAGAGTGCCTCCTCTTGAGATGCGACGGGAACGCCGGGAATTCTTTCCCGTTGAAATCAGGGAAAGGATCCCTCATCTCGAGCTCCGAGGGGGAAATGGGGCTCCTCTGGATGTGGGCGGGACCATCGTGCTTCCTCTCGAGTGGAGACGGGTATGGCGGTGAACTTCTTGAGTTGCAGCAAGGGTGTGAAAGACCCTTTCGAAGTTCCAGAGGTTAGGTGTCATTAGTCTCCAGACGCCTCATCGGAAATAGGCCTCATCTCGCCTGGAAGGGAGAACTTCCTGGATTATCTCGAGTTGTGGCAGGTGTTCTCGAGTTACGACGGGGACCTCAGGGACCCGCACTGGTGGCCTCAGGAGAGGCCAGTCCCCATGCGATTTGCTAGGGGGCCTCTCGGGATTCCTCTCCCGTCGATACGGGGGCCAAAAAGCTTGTGTGGAGTCAGGGCCGGAACCGAGCATTCCTCTCAGGGGCTGACATGGATCTGTGGGTACTTGTGGAGTCTCCCCAGGGGAGTCAGGCCTCGTTTCGAGTGGGGGCATGCACGTGCGCTTTCCTTCCAGGCTGTAGCAGCAATGTCACGCTTCCCGTCGCGTGGATCAAAGGATCTGTGGTTTTCCCTCGAGGCTTTCCCTCGAGGCTTTCCCACAGGGCTGTCCCACGTGCCACCGTGGTGTGAGTCGATCCTCGGCGTGAAAGATGAGCCAGTGCAGGGCAAAGAGGTTCCTCTGGAATGGACTGCGACATCTGGGGGACTCTTGGAATGGTGGTACGACCATGGAGTTCCTCTCGCCTTTCCTGTTGAGAGTGCCTCCTCTTGAGATGCGACGGGAACGCCGGGAATTCTTTCCCGTTGAAAGCAGGGAAAGGATCCCTCATCTCGAGCTCCGAGGGGGAAACGGGGCTCCTCTGGATGTGGGCGGGACCATCGTGCTTCCTCTCGAGTGGAGACGGGTATGGCGGTGAACTTCTTGAGTTGCAGCAAGGGTGTGAAAGACCCTTTCGAAGTTCCAGAGGTTAGGTGTCATTAGTCTCCAGACGCCTCATCGGAAATAGGCCTCATCTCGCCTGGAAGGGAGAACTTCCTGGATTTTCTCGAGTTGCGGCAGGTGTTCTCGAGTTACGACGGGGACCTCAGGGACCCGCCCTGGTGGCCTCAGGAGAGGCCAGTCCCCATGCGAGTTGCTAGGGGGCCTCTCGGGATTCCTCTCCCGTCGATACTGGGGCCAAAAACCTTGTGTGCAGTCAGGGCCGGAACCGAGGATTCCTCTCAGGGGCTGACATGGAACTTTGGGTACTTCTGGAGTCTCCCCAGGGGAGTCAGGCCTCGTCTCGAGGTGGGGCATCCACGTGCGCTTTCCGTCCAGGCTGTAGCAGCAATGTCACGCTTCCCGTGGCGTGGATCAAAGGATCTGTGGTTTTCCCTCGAGGCTTTCCCACAGGGCTGTCCCACGTGCCACCGTGGTGTGAGTGGATCCTCGGCGTTAAAGATGAGCCAGTGCAGGGCAAAGAGTTTCCTCTGGAATGGACTGAGACATCTGGGGGGCTCTTGGAATGGTGGTACGACCATGGAGTTCCTCTCGCCTTTCCTGTTGAGAGTGCCTCCTCTTGAGATGCGACGGGAACGCCGGGAATTCTTTCCCGTTGAAAGCAGGGAAAGGATCCCTCATCTCGAGCTCCGAGGGGGAAATGGGGCTCCTCTGGATGTGGGCGGGACCATCGTGCTTCCTCTCGAGTGGAGACGGGTATGGCGGTGAACTTCTTGAGTTGCAGCAAGGGTGTGAAAGACCCTTTCGAAGTTCCAGAGGTTAGGTGTCATTAGTCTCCAGACGCCTCATCGGAAATAGGCCTCATCTCGCCTGGAAGGGAGAACTTCCTGGATTATCTCGAGTTGTGGCAGGTGTTCTCGAGTTACGACGGGGACCTCAGGGACCCGCACTGGTGGCCTCAGGAGAGGCCAGTCCCCATGCGAGTTGCTAGGGGGCCTCTCGGGATTCCTCTCCCGTCGATACGGGGGCCAAAAAGCTTGTGTGGAGTCAGGGCCGGAACCGAGCATTCCTCTCAGGGGCTGACATGGATCTGTGGGTACTTGTGGAGTCTCCCCAGGGGAGTCAGGCCTCGTTTCGAGTGGGGGCATGCACGTGCGCTTTCCTTCCAGGCTGTAGCAGCAATGTCACACTTCCCGTCGCGTGGATCAAAGGATCTGTGGTTTTCCCTCGAGGCTTTCCCTCGAGGCTTTCCCACAGGGCTGTCCCACGTGCCACCGTGGTGTGAGTCGATCCTCGGCGTGAAAGATGAGCCAGTGCAGGGCAAAGAGGTTCCTCTGGAATGGACTGCGACATCTGGCGGACTCTTGGAATGGTGGTACGACCATGGAGTTCCTCTCGCCTTTCCTGTTGAGAGTGCCTCCTTTTGAGATGCGACGGGAACGCCGGGAATTCTTTCCCGTTGAAAGCAGGGAAAGGATCCCTCATCTCGAGCTGCGAGGGGGAAACGGGGCTCCTCTGGATGTGGGCGGGACCATCGTGCTTCCTCTCGAGTGGAGACGGGTATGGCGGTGAACTTCTTGAGTTGCAGCAAGGGAGTGAAAGACCCTTTCGAAGTTCCAGAGGTTAGGTGTCATTAGTCTCCAGAAGCCTCATCGGAAATAGGCCTCATCTCGCCTGGAAGGGAGAACTTCCTGGATTTTCTAGAGTTGCGGCAGGTGTTCTCGAGTTACGACGGGGACCTCAGGGACCCGCCCTGGTGGCCTCAGGAGAGGCCAGTCCCCATGCGACTTGCTAGGGGGCCTCTCGGGATTCCTCTCCCGTCGATACCGGGGCCAAAAACCTTGTGTGGAGTCAGGGCCGGAACCGAGGATTCCTCTCAGGGGCTGACATGGATCTTTGGGTACTTCTGGAGTCTCCCAAGCGGTGTCAGGCCTCGCCTCGTGTGGGGGCATGCACGTGCGCTTTCCTTCCAGGCTGTAACAGCAATGTCACGATTCCCGTCGCGTGGATCAAAGGATCTGTGGTTTTCCCTCGAGGCTTTCCCACAGGGCTGTCCCGCGTGCCATCGTGGTGTGAGTCGATCCTCGGCGTGAAAAATGAGCCAGTGCAGGGCAAAGAGGTTCCTCTGGAATGGACTGAGACATCTGGGGGACTCTTGGAATGGTGGTACGACCACAGAGTTCCTCTCGCCTTTCCTGTTGAGAGTGCCTCCTCTTGAGATGCGACGGGAACGCCGGGAATTCTTTCCCGTTGAAAGCAGGGAAAGGATCCCTCATCTCGAGCTACGAGGGGGAAACGGGGCTCCTCTGGATGTGGGCGGGACCATCGTGCTTCCTCTCGAGTGGAGACGGGTATGGCGGTGAACTTCTTGAGTTGCAGCAAGGGTGTGAAAGACCCTTTCGAAGTTCCAGAGGTTAGGTGTCATTAGTCTCCAGGCGCCTCATCGGAAATAGGCCTCATCTCGCCTGGAAGGGAGAACTTCCTGGATTTTCTCGAGTTGCGGCAGGTGTTCTCGAGTTACGACGGGGACCTCAGGGACCCGCCCTGGTGGCCTCAGGAACGGCCAGTCCCAATGCAAGTTGCTAGGGGGCCTCTCGAGATTCCTCTCCCGTCGATACCGGGGCCAAAAACCTTGTGTTGAGTCAGGGCCGGAACCGAGAATTCCTCTCAGGGGCTGACATGGATCTTTGGGTACTTCTGGAGTCTCCCCAGGGGAGTCAGGCCTCGTCTCGTGTGGGGGCATGCACGTGCACTTTCCTTCCAGGCTGTAGCAGCAATGTCACGCTTCCCGTGGCGTGGATCAAAGGATCTGTGGTTTTCCCTCGAGGCTTTCCCTCGAGGCTTTCCCACAGGGCTGTCCCACGTGCCACCGTGGTGTGAGTCGATCCTCGGCATGAAAGATGAGCCAGTGCAGGGCAAAGAGGTTCCTCTGGAATGGACTGAGACATCTGGGGGACTCTTGGAATGGTGGTACGACCATGGAGTTCCTCTCGCCTTTCCTGTTGAGAGTGCCTCCTCTTGAGATGCGACGGGAACGCCGGGAATTCTTTCCCGTTGAAAGCAGGGAAAGGATCCCTCATCTCGAGCTACGAGGGGGAAACGGGGCTCCTCTGGATGTGGGCGGGACCATCGTGCTTCCTCTCGAGTGGAGACGGGTATGGCGGTGAACTTCTTGAGTTGCAGCAAGGGTGTGAAAGACCCTTTCGAAGTTCCAGAGTATCGGTGTGATTAGTCTCCAGACGCCTCATCGGAAATAGTCCTCATCTCACCTGGAAGGGAGAACTTCCTGGATTTTCTCGAGTTGCGGCAGGTGTTCTCGAGTTACGACGGGGACCAAAGGGACCCGCCCTGGTGGCCTCAGGAGAGGCAAATCCCCATGCGAGTTGCTAGGGGGCCTCTCGGGATTCCTCTCCTGTCGTTACCGGGGCCAAAAACCTTGTGTGGAGTCAGGGCCGGAACCGAGGATTCCTCTCAGGGGCTGACATGGATCTTTGGGTACTTGTGGAGTCTCCCCAGGGGAGTCAGGCCTCGTCTCGAGTGGGGGCATGCACGTGCACTTTCCTTCTAGGCTGTAGCAGCAATGTCACGCTTCCCGTGGCGTGGATCAAAGGATCTGTGGTTTTCCCTTGAGGCTTTCCCTCGAGGCTTTCCCACAGGGCTGTCCCACGTGCCACCGTGGTGTGAGTCGATCTTCAGCGTGAAAGATGAGCCAGTGCAGGGCAAAGAGGTTCCTCTGGAATGGACTGAGACATCTGGGGGACTCTTGGAATGGTGGTACGACCATGGAGTTCCTCTGGCCTTTCCTGTTGAGAATGCCTCCTGTTGAGATGCGACGGGAACGCCGGGAATTCTTTCCCGTTGAAAGCAGGGAAAGGATCCCTCATCTCGAGCTCCGAGGGGGAAACGGGGCTCCTCTTGATGTGGACGGGACCATCGTGCTTCCTCTCGAGTGGAAACGGGTATGGCGGTGAACTTCTTGAGTTGCAGCAAGGGTGTGAAAGACCCTTTCGAAGTTCCAGAGGTAAGGTGTCATTAGTCTCCAGACGGCTCATCGGAAATAGGCCTCATCTCGCCTGGAAGAGAGAAATTCCTGGATTTTCTCGAGTTGCGGCAGGAGTTCTCGAGTTACGGCGGTGACATCAGGGACCCGCCCTGGTGGCCTCAGGAGAGGCCATTCCCCATGCGAGTTGCTAGGGGGCCTCTCGGGATTCCTCTCCCGTCGATACCGGGGCCAAAAACCTTGTGTGGAGTCAGGGCCGGAACCGAGGATTCCTCTCAGGGGCTGACATGGATCTTTGGGTACTTCTGGAGTCTCCCCAGGGGAGTCAGGGCTCGTCTCGAGTGGGGGCATGCACGTGCGCTTTCCTTCCAGGCTGTAACAGCAATGTCACGCTTCCCGTCGCGTGGATCAACGGATCTGTGGTTTTCCCTCGAGGCTTTCCCTCGAGGCTTTCCCACAGGGCTGTCCCGCGTGCCATCGTGGTGTGAGTCGATCCTCGGAGTGAAAGATGAGCCAGTGCAGGGCAAAGAGGTTCCTCTGGAATGGACTGAGACATCTGGGGGACTCTTGGAATGGTGGTACGACCATGGAGTTCCTCTCGCCTTTCCTGTTGAGAGTGCCTCCTCTTGAGATGCGACGGGAACGCCGGGAATTCTTTACCGTTGAAAGCAGGGAAAGGATCCCTCATATCGAGCTACGAGGGGGAAACGGGGCTCCTCTGGATGTGGGCGGGACCATCGTGCTTCCGCTCGAGTGGAGACGGGTTTGGCGGTGAACTTCTTGAGTTGCAGCAAGGGTGTGAAAGACCCTTTCAAAGTTCCAGAGGTTAGGTGTCATTAGTCTCCAGACACCTCATCGGAAATAGGCCTCATCTCGCCTGGAAGGGAGAACTTCCTGGATTTTCTCGAGTTGCGGCATGTGTTCTCGAGTTAGGACGGGGACCTCCGGGACCGGCCCTGGTGGCCTCAGGAACGGCCAGTCCCCATGCAAGTTGCTAGGGGGAGTCTCGGGATTCCTCTCCCGTCGATACCGGGGCCAAAATCCTTGTGTGGAGTCAGGGCCGGAACCGAGGATTCCTCTCAGGGGCTGACATGGATCTTTGGGTACTTCTGGAGTCTCACCAGGGGAGTCAGGCCTCGTCTCGAGTGGGGGCATGCACGTGCGCTTTCCTTCCAGGCTGTAGCAGCAATGTCACGCTTCCCGTCGCGTGGATCAAAGGATCTGTGGTTTTCCCTCGAGGCTTTCCCTCGAGGCTTTCCCACAGGGCTGTCCCACGTGCCACCGTGGTGTGAGTCGATCCTCGGCGTGAAAGATGAGCCAGTGCAGGGCAAAGAGGTTCCTCTGGAATGGACTGAGACATCTGGGGGACTCTTGGAATGGTGGTACGACCATGGAGTTCCTCTCGCCTTTCCTGTTGAGAGTGCCTCCTCTTGAGATGCGACGGGAACGCCGGGAATTCTTTCCCGTTGAAAGCAGGGAAAGGATCCCTCATCTCGAGCTCCGAGGGGGAAACGGGGCTCCTCTGGATGTGGGCGGGACCATCGTGCTTCCTCTCGAGTGGAGACGGGTATGGCGGTGAACTTCTTGAGTTGCAGCAAGGGTGTGAAAGACCCTTTCGAAGTTCCAGAGGTTAGGTGTCATTAGTCTCCAGACGCCTCATCGGAAATAGGCCTCATCTAGCCTGGAAGGGAGAGCTTCCTGGATTTTCTCGAGTTGCGGCAGGTGTTCTCGGGTTACGACGGGGACCTCAGGGACCCGCCCTGGTGGCCTCAGGAGAGGCCAGTCCCCATGCGAGTTGCTAGGGGGCCTCTCGGGATTCCTCTCCCGTCGATACCGGGGCCAAAAACCTTGTGTGCAGTCAGGGCCGGAACCGAGGATTCCTCTCAGGGGCTGACATGGATCTTTGGGTACTTGTGGAGTCTCCCCAGCGGAGTCAGGCCTCGTCTCGAGTGGGGGCATGCACGTGCGCTTTCCTTCCAGGCTGTAGCAGCAATGTCACGCTTCCCGTGGCGTGGATCAAAGGATCTGTGGTTTTCCCTCGAGGCTTTCCCACAGGGCTGTCCCACGTGCCACCGTGGTGTGAGTCGATCCTCGGCGTGAAAGATGAGCCAGTGCAGGGCAAAGAGTTTCCTCTGGAATGAACTGAGACATCTGGCGGACTCTTGGAATGGTGGTACGACCATGGAGTTCCTCTTGCCTTTCCTGCTGAGAGTGCCTCCTCTTGAGATGCGTCGGGAACGCCGGGAATTCTTTCCCGTTGAAAGCAGGGAAAGGATCCCTCATCTCGAGCTACGAGGGGGAAACGGGGCTCCTCTGGATGTGGGCCGGACCATAGTGCTTCCTCTCGAGTGGAGACGGGTATGGTGGTGAACATCTTGAGTTGCAGCAAGGGTGTGAAAGACCCTTTCGAAGTTCCAGAGGTTAGGTGTCATTAGTCTCCTGACACCTCATCGGAAATAGGCCTCATCTCGCCTGGAAGGGAGAACTTCCTGGATTTTCTCTAGTTGCGGCAGGTGTTCTCGAGTTACGACGGGGACCTCAGGGACACGCCCTGGTGGCCTCAGGAGAGGCCACTCCCCATGCGAGTTGCTAGGAGGCCTCTCGGGATTCCTCTCCCGTCGATAGCGGGGCCAAAAACCTTGTGTGCTGTCAGGGCCGGAACCGAGGATTACTCTCAGGGGCTGACATGGATCTTTGGGTACTTGTGGAGTCTCCCCAGGGGAGTCCGGCCTCGTCTCGAGTGGGGGCATCCATGTGCGCTTTCCGTCCAGGCTGTAGCAGCAATGTCACGCTTCCCGTGGCGTGGATCAAAGAATCTGTGGTTTTCCCTCGAGGCTTTCCCACAGGGCTGTCCCACGTGCCACCGTGGTGTGAGTCGATCCTCGGCGTGAAAGATGAGCCAGTGCAGGGCAAAGAGGTTCCTCTGGAATGGACTGAGACATCTGGGGGACTCTTGGAATGGTGGTACGACCATGGAGTTCCTCTCGCCTTTCCTGTTGAGAGTGCCTCCTCTTGACATGCGACGGGATCGCCGGGAATTCTTTCCCGTTGAAAGCAGGGAAAGGATCCCTCATCTCGAGCTACGAGGGGGAAACGGGGCTCCTCTGGATGTGGGCGGGACCATCGTGCTTCCTCTCGAGTGGAGACGGGTATGGCGGTGAACTTCTTGAGTTGCAGCAAGGGTGTGAAAGACCCTTTCGAAGTTCCAGAGGTTAGGTGTCATTAGTCTCCAGACGCCTCATCGGAAATAGGCCTCATCTCGCCTGGAAGGGAGAACTTCCTGGATTTTCTCGAGTTGCGGCAGGTGTTCTCGAGTTACGACGGGGACCTCAGGGACCCGCCCTGGTGGCCTCAGGAGAGGCCAGTCCCCATGCGAGTTGCTAGGGGGCCTCTCGGGATTCCTCTCCCGTCGATACCGGGGCCAAAAACCTTGTGTGGAGTCAGGGCCGGAACCGAGGATTCCTCTCAGGGGCTGACATAGATCTTTGGGTACTTCTGGAGTCTCCCCAGGGGAGTCAGGCCTCGTCTCGAGTGGGGGCATGCACGTGCGCTTTCCTTCCAGGCTGTAGCAGCAATGTCACGCTTCCCGTCGCGTGGATCAAAGGATCTGTGGTTTTCCCTCGAGGCTTTCCCTCGAGGCTTTCCCACAGGGCTGTCCCACGTGCCACCGTGGTGTGAGTCGATCCTCGGCGTGAAAGATGAGCCAGTGCAAGGCAAAGAGTTTCCTCTGGAATGGACTGAGACATCTGGGGGACTCTTGGAATGGTGGTACGACCATGGAGTTCCTCTCGCCTTTCCTGTTGAGAGTGCCTCCTGTTGAGATGCGACGGGAACGCCGGGAATTCTTTCCCGTTGAAAGCAGGGAAAGGATCCCTCATCTCGAGCTACGAGGGGCAAAACGGGGCTCCTCTGGATGTGGGCGGGACCATCGTGCTTCCTCTCGAGTGGAGACGGGTATGGCGGTGAGCTTCTTGAGTTGCAGCAAGGGTGTGAAAGACCCTTTCGAAGTTCCAGAGGTTAGGTGTCATTAGTCTCCAGACGCCTCATCGGAAATAGGCCTCATCTCGCCTGGAAGGGAGAACTTCCTGGATTATCTCGAGTTGTGGCAGGTGTTCTCGAGTTACGACGGGGACCTCAGGGACCCGCACTGGTGGCCTCAGGAGAGGCCAGTCCCCATGCGATTTGCTAGGGGGCCTCTCGGGATTCCTCTCCCGTCGATACGGGGGCCAAAAAGCTTGTGTGGAGTCAGGGCCGGAACCGAGCATTCCTCTCAGGGGCTGACATGGATCTGTGGGTACTTGTGGAGTCTCCCCAGGGGAGTCAGGCCTCGTTTCGAGTGGGGGCATGCACGTGCGCTTTCCTTCCAGGCTGTAGCAGCAATGTCACGCTTCCCGTCGCGTGGATCAAAGGATCTGTGGTTTTCCCTCGAGGCTTTCCCTCGAGGCTTTCCCACAGGGCTGTCCCACGTGCCACCGTGGTGTGAGTCGATCCTCGGCGTGAAAGATGAGCCAGTGCAGGGCAAAGAGGTTCCTCTGGAATGGACTGCGACATCTGGGGGACTCTTGGAATGGTGGTACGACCATGGAGTTCCTCTCGCCTTTCCTGTTGAGAGTGCCTCCTCTTGAGATGCGACGGGAACGCCGGGAATTCTTTCCCGTTGAAAGCAGGGAAAGGATCCCTCATCTCGAGCTCCGAGGGGGAAACGGGGCTCCTCTGGATGTGGGCGGGACCATCGTGCTTCCTCTCGAGTGGAGACGGGTATGGCGGTGAACTTCTTGAGTTGCAGCAAGGGTGTGAAAGACCCTTTCGAAGTTCCAGAGGTTAGGTGTCATTAGTCTCCAGACGCCTCATCGGAAATAGGCCTCATCTCGCCTGGAAGGGAGAACTTCCTGGATTTTCTCGAGTTGCGGCAGGTGTTCTCGAGTTACGACGGGGACCTCAGGGACCCGCCCTGGTGGCCTCAGGAGAGGCCAGTCCCCATGCGAGTTGCTAGGGGGCCTCTCGGGATTCCTCTCCCGTCGATACCGGGGCCAAAGCTTTGTGTGGAGTCAGGGCCGGAACCGAGGATTCCTCTCAGGGGCTGACATGGATCTTTGGGTACTTCCTGAGTCTCCCCAGGGGAGTCAGGCCTCCTCTCGAGTGGGGGCATGCACGTGCGCTTTCCTTCCAGGCTGTAGCAGCAATGTCACGCTTCCCGTGGCGTGGATCAAAGGATCTGTGGTTTTCCCTCGAGGCTTTCCCACAGGGCTGTCCCACGTGCCACCGTGGTGTGAGTCGATCCTCGGCGTGAAAGATGAGCCAGTGCAGGGCAAAGAGGTTCCTCTGTAATGGACTGAGACATCTGGGGGACTCTTGGAATGGTGGTACGACCATGGAGTTCCTCTCGCCTTTCCTGTTGAGAGTGCCTCCTCTTGAGATGCGACGGGAAAGCCGGGAATTCTTTCCCGTTGAAAGCAGGGAAAGGATCCCTCATCTCGAGCTCCGAGGGGGAAACGGGGCTCCTCTGGATGTGGGCGGGACCATCGTGCTTCCTCTCGAGTGGAGACGGGTATGGCGGTGAACTTCTTGAGTTGCAGCAAGGGTGTGAAAGACCCTTTCGAAGTTCCAGAGGTTAGGTGTCATTAGTCTCCAGACGCCTCATCGGAAATAGGCCTCATCTCGCCTGGAAGGGAGAACTTCCTGGATTTTCTCGAGTTGCGGCAGGTGTTCTCGAGTTACGACGGGGACCTCAGGGACCCGCCCTGGTGGCCTCAGGAGAGGCCAGTCCCCATGCGAGTTGCTAGGGGGCCTCTCGGGATTCCTCTCCCGTCGATACTGGGGCCAAAAACCTTGTGTGCAGTCAGGGCCGGAACCGAGGATTCCTCTCAGGGGCTGACATGGAACTTTGGGTACTTCTGGAGTCTCCCCAGGGGAGTCAGGCCTTGTCTCGAGGTGGGGCATCCACGTGCGCTTTCCGTCCAGGCTGTAGCAGCAATGTCACGCTTCCCGTGGCGTGGATCAAAGGATCTGTGGTTTTCCCTCGAGGCTTTCACACAGGGCTGTCCCACGTGCCACCGTGGTGTGAGTCGATCCTCGGCGTTAAAGATGAGCCAGTGCAGGGCAAAGAGTTTCCTCTGGAATGGACTGAGACATCTGGGGGGCTCTTGGAATGGTGGTACGACCATGGAGTTCCTCTCGCCTTTCCTGTTGAGAGTGCCTCCTCTTGAGATGCGACGGGAACGCCGGGAATTCTTTCCCGTTGAAATCAGGGAAAGGATCCCTCATCTCGAGCTCCGAGGGGGAAATGGGGCTCCTCTGGATGTGGGCGGGACCATCGTGCTTCCTCTCGAGTGGAGACGGGTATGGCGGTGAACTTCTTGAGTTGCAGCAAGGGTGTGAAAGACCCTTTCGAAGTTCCAGAGGTTAGGTGTCATTAGTCTCCAGACGCCTCATCGGAAATAGGCCTCATCTCGCCTGGAAGGGAGAACTTCCTGGATTATCTCGAGTTGTGGCAGGTGTTCTCGAGTTACGACGGGGACCTCAGGGACCCGCACTGGTGGCCTCAGGAGAGGCCAGTCCCCATGCGATTTGCTAGGGGGCCTCTCGGGATTCCTCTCCCGTCGATACGGGGGCCAAAAAGCTTGTGTGGAGTCAGGGCCGGAACCGAGCATTCCTCTCAGGGGCTGACATGGATCTGTGGGTACTTGTGGAGTCTCCCCAGGGGAGTCAGGCCTCGTTTCGAGTGGGGGCATGCACGTGCGCTTTCCTTCCAGGCTGTAGCAGCAATGTCACGCTTCCCGTCGCGTGGATCAAAGGATCTGTGGTTTTCCCTCGAGGCTTTCCCTCGAGGCTTTCCCACAGGGCTGTCCCACGTGCCACCGTGGTGTGAGTCGATCCTCGGCGTGAAAGATGAGCCAGTGCAGGGCAAAGAGGTTCCTCTGGAATGGACTGCGACATCTGGGGGACTCTTGGAATGGTGGTACGACCATGGAGTTCCTCTCGCCTTTCCTGTTGAGAGTGCCTCCTCTTGAGATGCGACGGGAACGCCGGGAATTCTTTCCCGTTGAAAGCAGGGAAAGGATCCCTCATCTCGAGCTCCGAGGGGGAAACGGGGCTCCTCTGGATGTGGGCGGGACCATCGTGCTTCCTCTCGAGTGGAGACGGGTATGGCGGTGAACTTCTTGAGTTGCAGCAAGGGTGTGAAAGACCCTTTCGAAGTTCCAGAGGTTAGGTGTCATTAGTCTCCAGACGCCTCATCGGAAATAGGCCTCATCTCGCCTGGAAGGGAGAACTTCCTGGATTTTCTCGAGTTGCGGCAGGTGTTCTCGAGTTACGACGGGGACCTCAGGGACCCGCCCTGGTGGCCTCAGGAGAGGCCAGTCCCCATGCGAGTTGCTAGGGGGCCTCTCGGGATTCCTCTCCCGTCGATACTGGGGCCAAAAACCTTGTGTGCAGTCAGGGCCGGAACCGAGGATTCCTCTCAGGGGCTGACATGGAACTTTGGGTACTTCTGGAGTCTGCCCAGGGGAGTCAGGCCTCGTCTCGAGGTGGGGCATCCACGTGCGCTTTCCGTCCAGGCTGTAGCAGCAATGTCACGCTTCCCGTGGCGTGGATCAAAGGATCTGTGGTTTTCCCTCGAGGCTTTCCCACAGGGCTGTCCCACGTGCCACCGTGGTGTGAGTGGATCCTCGGCGTTAAAGATGAGCCAGTGCAGGGCAAAGAGTTTCCTCTGGAATGGACTGAGACATCTGGGGGGCTCTTGGAATGGTGGTACGACCATGGAGTTCCTCTCGCCTTTCCTGTTGAGAGTGCCTCCTCTTGAGATGCGACGGGAACGCCGGGAATTCTTTCCCGTTGAAATCAGGGAAAGGATCCCTCATCTCGAGCTCCGAGGGGGAAATGGGGCTCCTCTGGATGTGGGCGGGACCATCGTGCTTCCTCTCGAGTGGAGACGGGTATGGCGGTGAACTTCTTGAGTTGCAGCAAGGGTGTGAAAGACCCTTTCGAAGTTCCAGAGGTTAGGTGTCATTAGTCTCCAGACGCCTCATCGGAAATAGGCCTCATCTCGCCTGGAAGGGAGAACTTCCTGGATTATCTCGAGTTGTGGCAGGTGTTCTCGAGTTACGACGGGGACCTCAGGGACCCGCACTGGTGGCCTCAGGAGAGGCCAGTCCCCATGCGAGTTGCTAGGGGGCCTCTCGGGATTCCTCTCCCGTCGATACGGGGGCCAAAAAGCTTGTGTGGAGTCAGGGCCGGAACCGAGCATTCCTCTCAGGGGCTGACATGGATCTGTGGGTACTTGTGGAGTCTCCCCAGGGGAGTCAGGCCTCGTTTCGAGTGGGGGCATGCACGTGCGCTTTCCTTCCAGGCTGTAGCAGCAATGTCACGCTTCCCGTCGCGTGGATCAAAGGATCTGTGGTTTTCCCTCGAGGCTTTCCCTCGAGGCTTTCCCACAGGGCTGTCCCACGTGCCACCGTGGTGTGAGTCGATCCTCGGCGTGAAAGATGAGCCAGTGCAGGGCAAAGAGGTTCCTCTGGAATGGACTGCGACATCTGGGGGACTCTTGGAATGGTGGTACGACCATGGAGTTCCTCTCGCCTTTCCTGTTGAGAGTGCCTCCTGTTGAGATGCGACGGGAACGCCGGGAATTCTTTCCCGTTGAAAGCAGGGAAAGGATCCCTCATCTCGAGCTGCGAGGGGGAAACGGGGCTCCTCTGGATGTGGGCGGGACCATCGTGCTTCCTCTCGAGTGGAGACGGGTATGGCGGTGAACTTCTTGAGTTGCAGCAAGGGAGTGAAAGACCCTTTCGAAGTTCCAGAGGTTAGGTGTCATTAGTCTCCAGAAGCCTCATCGGAAATAGGCCTCATCTCGCCTGGAAGGGAGAACTTCCTGGATTTTCTAGAGTTGCGGCAGGTGTTCTCAAGTTACGACGGGGACCTCAGGGACCCGCCCTGGTGGCCTCAGGAGAGGCCAGTCCCCATGAGACTTGCTAGGGGGCCTCTCGGGATTCCTCTCCCGTCGATACCGGGGCCAAAAACCTTGTGTGGAGTCAGGGCCGGAACCGAGGATTCCTCTCAGGGGCTGACATGGATCTTTGGGTACTTCTGGAGTCTCCCAAGCGGTGTCAGGTCTCGTCTCGTGTGGGGGCATGCACGTGCGCTTTCCTTCCAGGCTGTAACAGCAATGTCACGCTTCCCGTCGCGTGGATCAAAGGATCTGTGGTTTTCCCTCGAGGCTTTCCCACAGGGCTGTCCCGCGTGCCATCGTGGTGTGAGTCGATCCTCGGCGTGAAAGATGAGCCAGTGCAGGGCAAAGAGGTTCCTCTGGAATGGACTGAGACATCTGGGGGACTCTTGGAATGGTGGTACGACCATAGAGTTCCTCTCGCCTTTCCTGTTGAGAGTGCCTCCTCTTGAGATGCGACGGGAACGCCGGGAATTCTTTCCCGTTGAAAGCAGGGAAAGGATCCCTCATCTCGAGCTACGAGGGGGAAACGGGGCTCCTCTGGATGTGGGCGGGACCATCGTGCTTCCTCTCGAGTGGAGACGGGTATGGCGGTGAACTTGTTGAGTTGCAGCAAGGGTGTGAAAGACCCTTTCGAAGTTCCAGAGGTTAGGTGTCATTAGTCTCCAGACGCCTCATCGGAAATAGGCCTCATCTCGCCTGGAAGGGAGAACTTCCTGGATTTTCTCGAGTTGCGGCAGGTGTTCTCGAGTTACGACGGGGACCTCAGGGACCCGCCCTGGTGGCCTCAGGAACGGCCAGTCCTCATGCGAGTTGCTAGGGGGCCTCTCGAGATTCCTCTCCCGTCGATACCGGGGCCAAAAACCTTGTGTGGAGTCAGGGCCGGAACCCAGGATTCCTCTCAGGGGCTGACATGGATCTTTGGGTACTTCTGGAGTCTCCCCAGGGGAGTCAGGCCTCGTCTCGAGTGGGGGCATGCACGTGCACTTTCCTTCCAGGCTGTAGCAGCAATGTCACGCTTCCTGTCGCATGGATCAAAGGATCTGTGGTTTTCCCTCGAGGCTTTCCCTCGAGGCTTTCCCACAGGGCTGTCCCACGTGCCACCGTGGTGTGAGTCGATCCTCGGCGTGAAAGATGAGCCAGTGCAGGGCAAAGAGGTTCCTCTGTAATGGACTTTGACATCTGGGGGACTCTTGGAATGGTGGTACGACCATGGAGTTCCTCTCGCCTTTCCTGTTGAGAGTGCCTCCTCTTGAGATGCGACGGGAATGCTGGGAATTCTTTCCCGTTGAAAGCAGGGAAAGGATCCCTCATCTCGAGCTACGAGGGGGAAACGGGGCTCCTCTGGATGTGGGCGGGACTATCGTGCTTCCTCTCGAGTGGAGACGGGTATGGCGGTGAACTTCTTGAGTTGCAGCAAGGGTGTGAAAGACCCTTTCGAAGTTCCAGAGGTTAGGTGTCATTAGTCTCCAGACGCCTCATCGGAAATAGGCCTCATCTCGCCTGGAAGGGAGAACTTCCTGGATTTTCTCGAGTTGCGGCAGGTGTTCTCGAGTTACGACGGGGACCTCAGGGACCCGCCCTGGTGGCCTCAGGAGAGGCCAGTCCCCTTGCGACTGGCTAGGGGGCCTCTCGGGATTCCTCTCCCTTCGATACCGGGGCCAAAGCCTTGTGTGGAGTCAGGGCCGGAACCGAGGATTCCTCTCAGGGGCTGACATGGATCTTTGGGTACTTCTGGAGTCTCCCCAGGGGAGTCAGGCCTCGTCTCGAGTGGGGGCATGCACGTGCGCTTTCCTTCCAGGCTGTAGCAGCAATGTCACGCTTCCCGTCGCGTGGATCAAAGGATCTGTGGTTTTCCCTCGAGGCTTTCCCTCGAGGCTTTCCCACAGGGCTGTCCCACGTGCCACCGTGGTGTGAGTCGATCCTCGGCGTGAAAGATGAGCCAGTGCAGGGCAAAGAGGTTCCTCTGGAATGGACTGAGACATCTGGGGGACTCTTGGAATGGTGGTACGACCATGGAGTTCCTCTCGCCTTTCCTGTTGAGAGTGCCTCCTCTTGAGATGCGACGGGAACGCCGGGAATTCTTTCCCGTTGAAAGCAGGGAAAGGATCCCTCATCTCGAGCTCCGAGGGGGAAACGGGGCTCCTCTGGATGTGGGCGGGACCATCGTGCTTCCTCTCGAGTGGAGACGGGTATGGCGGTGAACTTCTTGAGTTGCAGCAAGGGTGTGAAAGACCCTTTCGAAGTTCCAGAGGTTAGGTGTCATTAGTCTCCAGACGCCTCATCGGAAATAGGCCTCATCTCGCCTGGAAGGGAGAGCTTCCTGGATTTTCTCGAGTTGCGGCAGGTGTTCTCGGGTTACGACGGGGACCTCAGGGACCCGCCCTGGTGGCCTCAGGAGAGGCCAGTCCCCATGCGAGTTGCTAGGGGGCCTCTCGGGATTCCTCTCCCGTCGATACCGGGGCCAAAAACCTTGTGTGCAGTCAGGGCCGGAACCGAGGATTCCTCTCAGGGGCTGACATGGATCTTTGGGTACTTGTGGAGTCTCCCCAGGGGAGTCAGGCCTCGTCTCGAGTGGGGGCATGCACGTGCGCTTTCCTTCCAGGCTGTAGCAGCAATGTCACGCTTCCCGTGGCGTGGATCAAAGGATCTGTGGTTTTCCCTCGAGGCTTTCCCACAGGGCTGTCCGACGTGCCACCGTGGTGTGAGTCGATCCTCGGCGTGAAAGATGAGCCAGTGCAGGGCAAAGAGTTTCCTCTGGAATGGACTGAGACATCTGGGGGACTCTTGGAATGGTGGTACGACCATGGAGTTCCTCTTGCCTTTCCTGCTGAGAGTGCCTCCTCTTGAGATGCGTCGGGAACGCCGGGAATTCTTTCCCGTTGAAAGCAGGGAAAGGATCCCTCATCTCGAGCTACGAGGGGGAAACGGGGCTCCTCTGGATGTGGGCCGGACCATAGTGCTTCCTCTCGAGTGGAGACGGGTATGGTGGTGAACATCTTGAGTTGCAGCAAGGGTGTGAAAGACCCTTTCGAAGTTCCAGAGGTTAGGTGTCATTAGTCTCCTGACACCTCATCGGAAATAGGCCTCATCTCGCCTGGAAGGGAGAACTTCCTGGATTTTCTCTAGTTGCGGCAGGTGTTCTCGAGTTACGACGGGGACCTCAGGGACACGCCCTGGTGGCCTCAGGAGAGGCCACTCCCCATGCGAGTTGCTAGGAGGCCTCTCGGGATTCCTCTCCCGTCGATAGCGGGGCCAAAAACCTTGTGTGCTGTCAGGGCCGGAACCGAGGATTACTCTCAGGGGCTGACATGGATCTTTGGGTACTTCTGGAGTCTCCCCAGGGGAGTCCGGCCTCGTCTCGAGTGGGGGCATCCATGTGCGCTTTCCGTCCAGGCTGTAGCAGCAATGTCACGCTTCCCGTGGCGTGGATCAAAGAATCTGTGGTTTTCCCTCGAGGCTTTCCCACAGGGCTGTCCCACGTGCCACCGTGGTGTGAGTCGATCCTCGGCGTGAAAGATGAGCCAGTGCAGGGCAAAGAGGTTCCTCTGTAATGGACTGAGACATCTGGGGGACTCTTGGAATGGTGGTACGACCATGGAGTTCCTCTCGCCTTTCCTGTTGAGAGTGCCTCCTCTTGAGATGCGACGGGAAAGCCGGGAATTCTTTCCCGTTGAAAGCAGGGAAAGGATCCCTCATCTCGAGCTCCGAGGGGGAAACGGGGCTCCTCTGGATGTGGGCGGGACCATCGTGCTTCCTCTCGAGTGTAGACGGGTATGGCGGTGAACTTCTTGAGTTGCAGCAAGGGTGTGAAAGACCCTTTCGAAGTTCCAGAGGTTAGGTGTCATTAGTCTCCAGACGCCTCATCGGAAATAGGCCTCATCTCGCCTGGAAGGGAGAACTTCCTGGATTTTCTCGAGTTGCGGCAGGTGTTCTCGAGTTACGACGGGGACCTCAAGGACCCGCCCTGGTGGCCTCAGGAGAGGCCACTCCCCATGCGAGTTGCTAGGGGGCCTCTCGGGATTCCTCTCCCGTCGATACTGGGGCCAAAAACCTTGTGTGCAGTCAGGGCCGGAACCGAGGATTCCTTTCAGGGGCTGACATGGAACTTTGGGTACTTCTGGAGTCTCCCCAGGGGAGTCAGGCCTCGTCTCGAGTTGGGGCATCCACGTGCGCTTTCCGTCCAGGCTGTAGCAGCAATGTCACGCTTCCCGTGGCGTGGATCAAAGGATCCGTGGTTTTCCCTCGAGGCTATCCCACAGGGCTGTCCCACGTGCCACCGTGGTGTGAGTCTATCCTCGGCGTTAAAGATGAGCCAGTGCAGGGCAATGAGTTTCCTCTGGAATGGACTGAGACATCTGGGGGGCTCTTGGAATGGTGGTACGACCATGGAGTTCCTCTCGCCTTTCCTGTTGAGAGTGCCTCCTGTTGAGGTGCGTCGGGAACGCCTGGAATTCTTTCCCGTTGAAAGCAGGCAAAGGATCCCTCATCTCGAGCTACGAGGCGGAAACGGGGCTCCTCTGGATGTGGGCGGGACCATCGTGCTTCCTCTCGAGTGGAGACGGGTATGGCGGTGAACTTCTTGAGTTGCAGCAAGGGTGTGAAAGACCCTTTCGAAGTTCCAGAGGTTAGGTGTCATTAGTCTCCAGACGCCTCATCGGAAATAGGCCTCATCTCGCCTGGAAGGGAGAACTTCCTGGATTTTCTCGAGTTGTGGCAGGTGTTCTCGAGTTACGACGGGGACCTCAGGGACCCGCCCTGGTGGCCTCAGGAGAGGCCAGTCCCCATGCGAGTTGCTAGGGGGCCTCTCGGGATTCCTCTCCCGTCGATACTGGGGCCAAAAACCTTGTGTGGAGTCAGGGCCGGAACCGAGGATTCCTCTCAGGGGCTGACATGGATCTTTGGGTACTTCTGGAGTCTCCCCAGGGGAGTCAGGCCTCGTCTCGAGTGGGGGCATGCACGTGCGCTTTCCTTCCAGGCTGTAGCAGCAATGTCAGGCTTCCCGTCGCATGGATCAAAGGATCTGTGCTTTTCCCTCGAGGCTTTCCCTCGAGGCTTTCCCACAGGGCTGTCCCATGTGCCACCGTGGTGTGAGTCGATCCCCGGCGTGAAAGATGAGCCAGTGCAGGGCAAAGAGGTTCCCCTGGAATGGACTGAGACATCTGGGGGACTCTTGGAATGGTGGTACGACCATGGAGTTCCTCTCGCCTTTCCTGTTGAGAGTGCCTCCTCTTGAGATGCGACGGGAACACCGGGAATTCTTTCCCGTTGAAAGCAGGGAAAGGATCCCTCATCTCGAGCTACGAGGGGGAAACGGGGCTCCTCTGGATGGGGGCGGGACCATCGTGCTTCCTCTCGAGTGGAGACGGGTATGGCGGTGAACTTCTTGAGTTGCAGCAAGGGTGTGAAAGACCCTTTCGAAGTTCCAGAGGTTAGGTGTCATTAGTCTCCAGACGACTCATCGGAAATAGGCCTCATCTCGCCTGGAAGGGAGAACTTCCTGGATTTTCTCGAGTTGCGGCAGCTGTTCTCGAGTTACGACTGGGACCTCAGGGACCCGCCCTGGTGGCCTCAGGAGAGGCCAGTCCCCATGCGAGTTGCTAGGGGACCTCTCGGGATTCCTCTCCCGTCGATACTGGGGACAAAAACCTTGTGTTGGGTCAGGGCCGGAACCGAGGATTCCTCTCAGGGGCTGACACGGATCTTTGGGTACTTCTGGAGTCTCCCCAGGGGAGTCAGGCCTCGTCTCGAGTGGGGGCATGCACGTGCGCTTTCCTTCCAGGCTGTAGCAGCAATGTCACGCTTCCCGTGGCGTGGATCAAAGGATCTGTGGTTTTCCCTCGAGGCTTTCCCTCGAGGCTTTCCCACAGGGCTGTCCCACGTGCCACCGTGGTGTGAGTCGATCCTCGGCGTGAAAGATGAGTCAATGCAGGGCAAAGAGGTTCCTCTGGAATGGACTGAGACATCTGGGGGACTCTTGGAATGGTGGTACGACCATGGAGTTCCTCTCGCCTTTCCTGTTGAGAGTGCCTCCTCTTGAGATGCGACGGGAACGCCGGGAATTCTTTCCCGTTGAAAGCAGGGAAAGGATCCCTCATCTCGAGCTCCGAGGGGGAAACGGGGCTCCTCTGGATGTGGGTGGGACCATCGTCCTTCCTCTCGAGTGGAGACGGGTATGGCGGTGAACTTCTTGAGTTGCAGCAAGGGTGTGAAAGACCCTTTCGAAGTTCCAGAGGTTAGGTGTCATTAGTCTCCAGACGCCTCATCGGAAATAGGCCTCATCTCGCCTGGAAGGGAGAACTTCCTGGATTTTCTCGAGTTGCGGCAGGTGTTCTCGAGTTACGACGGGGACCTCAGGGACCCGCCCTGGTGGCCTCAGGAGAGGCCAGTCCCCATGCTAGTTGCTAGGGGGCCTCTCAGGATTCCTCTCCCGTCGATACCGGGGCCAAAAACCTTGTGTGGAGTCAGGGCCGGAACCGAGGATTCCTCTCAGGTGCTGACATGGATCTTTGGGTACTTCTGGAGTCTCCCCAGGGGAGTCAGGCCTCGTCTCGAGTGGGGGCATGCACGTGCGCTTTCCTTCCAGGCTGTAGCAGCAATGTCAGGCTTCCCGTGGCATGGATCAAAGGATCTGTGGTTTTCCCTCGAGGCTTTCCCTCGAGGCTTTCCCACAGGTCTTTCCCTCGTGCCACCGTGGTGTGAGTCGATCCTCGGCGTGAAAGATCAGCCAGTGCAGGGCAAAGAGGTTCCTCTGGAATGGACTGAGACATCTGGGGGACTCTTGGAATGGTGGTAGGACCATGGAGTTCCTCTCGCCTTTCCTGTTGAGAGTGCCTCCTCTTGAGATGCGACGGGATCGCCGGGAATTCTTTCCCGTTGAAAGCAGGGAAAGGATCCCTCATCTCGAGCTACGAGGGGGAAACGGGGCTCCTCTGGATGTGGGCGGGACCATCGTGCTTCCTCTCGAGTGGAGACGGGTATGGCGGTGAACTTCTTGAGTTGCAGCAAGGGTGTGAAAGACCCTTTCGAAGTTCCAGAGGTTAGGTGTCATTAGTCTCCAGACGCCTCATCGGAAATAGGCCTCATCTCGCCTGGAAGGGAGAACTTCCTGGATTTTCTCGAGTTGCGGCAGGTGTTCTCGAGTTACGACGGGGACCTCAGGGACCCGCCCTGGTGGCCTCAGGAGAGGCCAGTCCCCATGCGAGTTGCTAGGGGGCCTCTCGGGATTCCTCTCCCGTCGATACCGGGGCCAAAAACCTTGTGTGGAGTCAGGGCCGGAACCGAGGATTCCTCTCAGGGGCTGACATAGATCTTTGGGTACTTCTGGAGTCTCCCCAAGGGAGTCAGGCCTCGTCTCGTGTAGGGGCATGCACGTGCGCTTTCCTTCCAGGCTGTAGCAGTAATGTCACGCTTCCCGTCGCGTGAATCTAAGGATCTGTGGTTTTCCCTCAAGGCTTTCCCTCGAGGCTTTCCAACAGGGCTGTCCCACGTGCCACCGTGGTGTGAGTCGATCCTCGGCGTGAAAGATGAGCCAGTGCAGGGCAAAGAGGTTCCTCTGGAATGGACTGAGACATCTGGGGGACTCTTGGAATGGTGGTACGATCATGGAGTTCCTCTCGCCTTTCCTGTTGAGAGTGCCTCCTTTTGAGATGCGACGGGAACGCCGGGAATTCTTTCCCGTTGAAAGCAGGCAAAGGATCCCTTATCTCGAGCTACGAGGGGGAAACGGGGCTCCTCTGGATGTGGGCGGGACCATCGTGCTTCCTTTCGAGTGTAGACGGGTATGGTGGTGAACTTCTTGAGTTGCAGCAAGGGTGTGAAAGGCCCTTTCGAAGTTCCCGACTTTAGGTGTCATTAGTGTCCAGAGGCCTCATCGGAAATTGGCCTCATCTCGCCTGGAAGGGAGAACTTCCTGGATTTCTCGAGTTGCGGCAGGTGTTCTCGAGTTACGACGGGGACCTCAGGGACCCGCCCTGGTGGCCTCAGGAGAGGCCAGTCCCCATGCGAGTTGCTAGGGGGCCTCTCGGGATTCCTCTCCCGTCGATACCGGGGCCAAAGCCTTGTGTGGAGTCAGGGCCGGAACCGAGGATTCCTCTCAGGGGCTGACATGGATCTTTGGGTACTTCTGGAGTCTCCCCAGGGGAGTCAGGCCTCGTCTCGAGTGGGGGCATGCACGTGCGCTTTCCTTCCAGGTTGTAGCAGCAATGTCACGCTTCCCGTCGCGTGGATCAAAGGATCTGTGGTTTTCCCTCGAGGCTTTCCCTCGAGGCTTTCCCACAGGGCTGTCCCACGTGCCACCGTGGTATGAGTCGATCCTCGGCGTGAAAGATGAGCCAGTGCAGGGCAAAGAGATTCCTCTGGAATGGACTGAGACATCTGGGGGACTCTTGGAATGGTGGTACGACCATGGAGTTCCTCTCGCCTTTCCTGTTGAGAGTGCCTCCTCTTGAGATGCGACGGGAACGCTGGGAATTCTTTCCCGTTGAAAGCAGGGAAAGGATCCCTCATCTCGAGCTACGAGGGGGAAACGGGGCTCCTCTGGATGTGGGCGGGACCATCGTGCTTCCTCTCGAGTGGAGACGGGTATGGCGGTGAACTTCTTGAGTTGCAGCAAGGGTGTGAAAGACCCTTTCGAAGTTCCAGAGGTTAGGTGTCATTAGTCTCCATACGCCTCATCGGAAATAGGCCTCATCTCGCCTGGAAGGGAGAACTTCCTGGATTTTCTCGAGTTGCGGCAGGTGTTCTCGAGTTACGACGGGGACCTCAGGGACCCGCCCTGGTGGCCTCAGGAGAGGCCAGTCCACTTGCGACTTACTAGGGGGCCTCTCGGGATTCCTCTCCCGTCGATACCGGGGCCAAAGCCTTGTGTGGAGTCAGGGCCGGAAGCGAGGATTCCTCTCAGGGGCTGACATGGATCTTTGGGTACTTCTGGAGTCTCCCCAGGGGAGTCAGGCCTCGTCTCGAGTGGGGGCATGCACGTGTGCTTTCCTTCCAGGCTGTAGCAGCAATGTCACACTTCCCGTCGCGTAGAATAAAGGATCTGTGGTTTTCCCTCGAGGCTTTCCCTCGAGGCTTTCCCACAGGGCTGTCCCACGTGCCACCGTGGTGTGAGTCGATCCTCGGCATGAAAGATGAGCCAGTCAGGGCAAAGAGGTTCCTCTGCAATGGACTGAGACATCTGGGGGACTCTTGGAATGGTGGTACGACCATGGAGTTCCTCTCGCCTTTCCTGTTGAGAGTGCCTCCTCGTGAGATGCGACGGGAACGCCGGGAATTCTTTCCCGTTGAAAGCAGGGAAAGGATCCCTCATCTCGAGCTACAAGGGGGAAACGGGGCTCCTCTGGATGTGGGCGGGACCATCGTGCTTCCTCTCGAGTGGAGACGGGTATGGCGGTGAACTTCTTGAGTTGCAGCAAGGGTGTGAAAGACCCTTTCGAAGTTCCAGAGGTTAGGTGTCATTAGTCTCCAGACGTCTCATCGGAAATAGGCCTCATCTCGCCTGGAAGGGAGAACTTCCTGGATTTTCTCGAGTTGCGGCAGGTGTTCTCGAGTTACGACGGGGACCTCAGGGACCCGCCCTGGTGGCCTCAGGAAAAGCCAGTCCCCTTGCGAGTTGCTAGGGGGCCTCTCGGGATTCCTCTCCCGTCGATATCGGGGCCAAAATCCTTCTGTGGAGTCAGGGCCGGAACCGAGAATTCCTCTCAGGGGCTAACATGGATCTTGGGGTACTTCTGAAGTCTCCCCAGGGGAGTCAAGCCTCGTCTCGAGTGGGGGCATGCACGTGCGCTTTCCCTCCAGGCTGTAGCAGCAATGTCACGCTTCCCGTCGCGTGAATCACAGGATCTGTGTTTTTCCCTCGAGGCTTTCCCTCGAGGCTTTCCCACAGGGCTGCCCCACGTGCCACCGTGGTGTGAGTCGATCCTCGGCGTGAAAGATGAGCCAGTGCAGGGCAAAGAGGTTCCTCTGGAATGGACTGAGACATCTGGGGGACTCTTGGAATGGTGGTACGACCATGGAGTTCCTCTCGCCTTTCCTGTTGAGAGTGCCTCCTCTTGAGATGCGACGGGAACGCCGGGAATGCTTTCCCGTTGAAATCAGGGAAAGGATCCCTCATCTCGAGCTACGAGGGGGAAACGGGGCTCCTCTGGATGTGGGCGGGACCATCGTGCTTCCTCTCGAGTGGAGACGGGTATGGCGGTGAACTTCTTGAGTTGCAGCAAGGGTGTGAAAGACCCTTTCGAAGTTCCAGAGGTTAGGTGTCATTAGTCTCCAGACGCCTCATCGGAAATAGGCCTCATCTCGCCTGGAAGGGAGAACTTCCTGGATTTTCTCGAGTTGCGCCAGGTGTTCTCGAGTTACGACGGGGACCTCAGGGACCCGCCCTGGTGGCCTCAGGAGAGGCCAGTCCCCATGCGAGTTGCTAGGGGGCCTCTCGGGATTCCTCTCCCGTCGATACCGGGGCCAAAGCCTTGTGTGGAGTCAGGGCCGGAACCGAGGATTCCTCTCAGGGGCTGACATGGATCTTTGGGTACTTCTGGAGTCTCCCCAGGGGAGTCAGGCCTCGTCTCGAGTGGGGGCATGCACGTGCGCTTTCCTTCCAGGCTGTAGCAGCAATGTCACGCTTCCCGTCGCGTGGATCAAAGGATCTGTGGTTTTCCCTCGAGGCTTTCCCTCGAGGCTTTCCCACAGGGCTGTCCCACGTGCCACCGTGGTGTGAGTCGATCCTCGGCGTGAAAGATGAGCCAGTGCAGGGCAAAGAGCTTCCTCTGGAATGGACTGAGACATCTGGGGGACTCTTGGAATGGTGGTACGACCATGGAGTTCCTCTCGCCTTTCCTTTGAGAGTGCCTCCTCTTGAGATGCGACGGGAACGCCGGGAATTCTTTCCCGTTGAAAGCAGGGAAAGGATCCCTCATCTCGAGCTACGAGGGGGAAACGGGGCTCCTCTGGATGTGGGCGGGACCATCGTGCTTCCTCTCGAGTTGAGACGGGTGTGGCGGTGAACTTCTTGAGTTGCAGCAAGGGTGTGAAAGACCCTTTCGAAGTTCCAGAGGTTAGGTGTCATTAGTCTCCAGACGCCTCATCGGAAATAGGCCTCATCTCGCCTGGAAGGGGGAACTTCCTGGAATTTCTCGAGTTGTGGCAGGTGTTCTTGAGTTACTACGGGGACCTCAGGGACCCGCCCTGGTGGCCTCAGGAGAGGCCAGTCCCCATGCGAGTTGCTAGGGGGCCTGTCGGGATTCCTATCCCGTCGATACCGGGGCCAAAAACCTTGTGTGGAGTCAGGGCCGGAACCGAGGATTCCTCTCAGGGGCTGACATGGATCTGTGGGTACTTCTGGAGTCTCCCCAGGGGAGTCAGGCCTCGTCTCGAGTCGGGGCATGCACGTGCACTTTCCTTCCAGGCTGTAGCAGCAATGTCACGCTTCCCGTGGCGTGGATCAAAGGATCTGTGGTTTTCCCTCGAGGCTTTCCCTCGAGGCTTTCCCACAGGGCTGTCCCACGTGCCACCGTGATGTGAGTCGATCCTCGGCGTGAAAGATGAGCCAGTGCAGGGCAAAGATCTTCCTCTGGAATGGACTGAGACATCTGGGGGACTCTTGGAATGGTGGTACGACCATGGAGTTCCTCTCTCCTTTCCTGTTGAGAGTGCCTCCGCTTCAGATGCGACGGGAACGCCGGGAATTCTTTCCCATTGAAAGCAGGGAAAGGATTCCTCATCTCGAGCTACGAGGGGGAAAGGGGGCTCCTCTGGATGTGGGCGGGACGATCGTGCTTCCTCTCGAGTGGAGACGGGTATGGCGGTGAACTTCTTGAGTTGCAGCAAGGGTGTGAAAGACCCTTTCGAAGTTCCAGAGGTTAGGTGTCATTAGTCTCCAGACGCCTCATCGGAAATAGGCCTCATCTCGCCTGGAAGGGAGAACTTCCTGGATCTTCTCGAGTTGCGGCAGGTGTTCTCGAGTTACGACGGGGACCTCAGGGACCCGCCCTGGTGGCCTCAGGAGAGGCCAGTCCCCATGCGAGTTGCTAGGGGGCCTCTCGGGATTCCTCTCCCGTCGATACCGGGGCCAAAAACCTTGTGTGGAGTCAGGGCCGGAACCGAGGATTCCTCTCACGGGCTGATATGGATCTTTGGGTACTTCTGGAGTCTCGCCAGGGGAGACAGGCCTCATCTCGAGTGGGGGCATGCACGTGCGCTTTCCTTCCAGGCTGTAGCAGCAATGTCACGCTTCCCATCGCGTGGATCAAAGGATTTGTGGTTTTCCCTCGAGGCTTTCCCTCGAGGCTTTCCCACAGGGCTGTCCCACGTGCCACCGTGGTGTGAGTCGATCCTCGGCGTGAAAGATGAGCCAGTGCAGGGCAAAGAGGTTCCTCTGGAATGGACTGAGACATCTGTGGGACTCTTGGAATGGTGGTACGACCATGGAGTTCCTCTCGCCTTTCCTGTTGAGAGTGCCTCCTCTTGAGATGTGACGGGAACGCCGGGAATTCTTTCCCGTTGAAAGCAGGGAAAGGATCGCTCATCTCGAGCTAGGAGGGGGAAACGGGGCTCCTCTGGATGTGGGCGGGACCATCGTGCTTCCTCTCGAGTGGAGACGGGTATGGCGGTGAACTTCTTGAGTTGCAGCAAGGGTGTGAAAGACCCTTTCGAAGTTCCAGAGTTTAGGTGTCATTAGTCTCCAGACGCCTCATCGGAAATAGGCCTCATCTCGCCTGGAAGGGAGAACTTCCTGGATTTTCTCGAGTTGCGGCAGGTGTTCTCGAGTTACGACGGGGACCTCAGGGACCCGCCCTGGTGGCCTCAGGAGAGGCCAGTCCCCATGCGAGTTGCTAGGGGGCCTCTCGGGATTCCTCTCCCGTCTATACCGGGGCCAAAAACCTTGTGTGGAGTCAGGGCGGGAACCGAGGATTCCTCTCAGTGGCTGACATGGATCTTTGGGTACTTCTGGAGTCTCCCCATGGGAATCAGGCCTCGTCTCGAGTGGGGGCATGCACGGGCGCTTTCCTTCAAGGCTGTAGCAGCAATGTCATGCTTCCCGTGGCGTGAATCAAACGATCTGTGGTTTTCCCTCGAGGCTTTCCCTCGAGGCTTTCCCACAGGGCTGTCCCACGTGCCACCGTGGTGTGAGTCGATCCTCGGCGTGAAAGATGAGCCAGTGTAGGGCAAAGAGCTTCCTCTGGAATGGACTGAGACATCTGGGGGACTCTTGGAATGGTGGTACGACCATGGAGTTCCTCTCGCCTTTCCTGTTGAGAGTGCCTCCTCTTGAGATGCGACGGGAACGCCGGGAATTCTTTCCCGTTGAAAGCAGGGAAAGGATCCCTCATCTCGAGCTACGAGGGGGAAACGGGGCTCCTCTGGATGTGGGCGGGACTATCGTGCTTCCTCTCGAGTGGAGACGGGTATGGCGGTGAACTTCTTGAGTTGCAGCAAGGGTGTGAAAGACCCTTTCGAAGTTCCAGAGGTTAGGAGTCATTAGTCTCCAGACGCCTCATCGGAAATAGGCCTCATCTCGCCTGGAAGGGAGAACTTCCTGGATTTTCTCGAGTTGCGGCAGGTGTTCTCGAGTTACGACGGGGACCTCAGGGACCCGCCCTGGTGGCCTCAGGAGAGGCCAGTCCCCATGCGAGTTGCTAGGGGGCCTCTCGGGATTCCTCTCCCGTCGATACCGGGGCCAAAAATCTTGTGTGGAGTCAGGGCCGGAACCGAGGATTCCTCTCAGGGGCTGACATGGATCTTTGGGTCCTTCTGGAGTCTCCCCATGGGAGTCAGGCCTCGTCTCGAGTGGGGGCATGCACGTGCGCTTTCCTTCCAGGCTGTAGCAGCAATGTCACGCTTCCCATCGCGTGGATCAAAGGATCTGTGGTTTTCCCTCGAGGCTTTCCCTCGAGGCTTTCCCACAGGGCTGTCCCACGTGCCACCGTGGTGTGAGTCGATCCTCGGAGTGAAAGATGATCCAGTGCATGGCAAAGAGGTTCCTCTGGAATGGACTGAGACATCTGGGGGACTCTTGGAATGGTGGTACGACCATGGAGTTCCTCTCGCCTTTCCTGTTGAGAGTGCCTCCTCTTGAGATGCGACGGGAACGCCGGGAATTCTTTCCCGTTGAAAGCAGGGAAAGGATCGCTCATCTCGAGCTAGGAGGGGGAAACGGGGCTCCTCTGGATGTGGGCGGGACCATCGTGCTTCCTCTCGAGTGGAGACGGGTATGGCGGTGAACTTCTTGAGTTGCAGCAAGGGTGTGAAAGACCCTTTCGAAGTTCCAGAGTTTAGGTGTCATTAGTCTCCAGACGCCTCATCGGAAATAGGCCTCATCTCGCCTGGAAGGGAGAACTTCCTGGATTTTCTCGAGTTGCGGCAGGTGTTCTCGAGTTACGACGGGGACCTCAGGGACCCGCCCTGGTGGCCTCAGGAGAGGCCAGTCTCTTTGCGAGTTCCTAGGGGGCCTCTCGGGATTCCTCTCCCGTCGATACCGGGGCCAAAAACCTTGTGTGGAGTCAGGGCCGGAACCGAGGATTCCTCTCAGTGGCTGACATGGATCTTTGGGTACTTGTGGAGTCTCCCCAGGGGAGTCAGGCCTCGTCTCGAGTGGGGGCATGCACGTGCGCTTTCCTTCAAGGCTGTAGCAGCAATGTCACGCTTCCCGTGGCGTGAATCAAACGATCTGTGGTTTTCCCTCGAGGCTTTCCCTCGAGGCTTTCCCACAGGGCTGTCCCACGTGCCACCGTGGTGTGAGTCGATCCTCGGCGTGAAAGATGAGCCAGTGTAGGGCAAAGAGCTTCCTCTGGAATGGACTGAGACATCTGGGGGACTCTTGGAATGGTGGTACGACCACGGAGTTACTCTCGCCTTTCCTGTTGAGAGTGCCTCCTCTTGAGATGCGACGGGAACGCCGGGAATTCTTTCCCGTTGAAAGCAGGGAAAGGATCCCTCATCTCGAGCTACGAGGGGGAAACGGGGCTCCTCTGGATGTGGGCGGGACTATCGTGCTTCCTCTCGAGTGGAGACGGGTATGGCGGTGAACTTCTTGAGTTGCAGCAAGGGTGTGAAAGACCCTTTCGAAGTTCCAGAGGTTAGGTGTCATTAGTCTCCAGACGCCTCATCGGAAATAGGCCTCATCTCGCCTGGAAGGGAGAAGTTCCTGGATTTTCTCGAGTTTTGGCAGGTGTTCTCGAGTTACGACGGGGACCTCAGGGACCCGCCCTGGTGGCCTCAGGAGAGGCCAGTCCCCATGCGAGTTGCTAGGGGGCCTCTCGGGATTCCTCTCCCGTCGATACCGGGGCCAAACACCTTGTGTGGAGTCAGGGCCGGAACCGAGGATTCCTCTCCGGGGCTGACATGGATCTTTGGGTCCTTCTGGAGTCTCCCCATGGGAGTCAGGCCTCGTCTCGAGTGGGGGCATGCACGTGCGCTTTCCTTCCAGGCTGTAGCAGCAATGTCACGCTTCCCATCGCGTGGATCAAAGGATCTGTGGTTTTCCCTCGAGGCTTTCCCTCGAGGCTTTCCCACAGGGCTGTCCCACGTGCCACCGTGGTGTGAGTCGATCCTCGGCGTGAAAGATGAGCCAGTGCAGGGCAAAGAGGTTCCTCTGGAATGGACTGAGACATCTGGGGGACTCTTGGAATGGTGGTACAACCATGGAGTTCCTCTCGCCTTTCCTGTTGAGAGTGCCTCCTCTTGAGATGCGACGGGAACGCCGGGAATTCTTTCCCGTTGAAAGCAGGGAAAGGATTCCTCATCTCGAGCTACGAGGGGGAAACGGGGCTCCTCTGGATGTGGGCGGGACCATCGTGCTTCCTCTAGAGTGGAGACGGGTATGGCGGTGAACTTCTTGAGTTGCAGCAAGGGTGTGAAAGACCCTTTCGAAGTTCCAGAGGTTAGGTGTCATTAGTCTCCAGACGCCTCATCGGAAATAGGCCTCATCTCGCCTGGAAGGGAGAACTTCCTGGATTTTCTCGAGTTGCGGCAGGTGTTCTCGAGTTACGACGGGGACCTCAGGGGCCCGCCCTGGTGGCCTCAGGAGAGGCCAGTCCCCATGCGAGTTGCTAGGGGCCCTCTCGGGATTCCTCTCCCGTTGATACCGGGGCCAAAAACCTTGTGTGGTGTCAGGGCCGGAACCGAGAATTTCTCTCAGGGGCTGACATGGATCTTTGGGTACTTCTGGAGTCTCCCCATGGGAGTCAGGCCTTGTCTCGAGTCGGGGCATGCACGTGCGCTTTCCTTCCAGGCTGTAGCAGCAATGTCACGCTTCCCGTCGCGTGGATCAAAGGATCTGTGGTTTTCCCTCGAGGCTTTCCCTCGAGGCTTTCCCACAGGGCTGTCCCACGTGCCACCGTGGTGTGAGTCGATCCTCGGCGTGAAAGATGAGCCAGTGCAGGGCAAAGAGGTTCCTCTGGAATGGACTGAGACATCTGTGGGACTCTTGGAATGGTGGTACGACCATGGAGTTCCTCTCGCCTTTCCTGTTGAGAGTGCCTCCTCTTGAGATGCGACGGGAACGCCGGGAATTCTTTCCCGTTGAAAGCAGGGAAAGGATCCCTCATCTCGAGCTAGGAGGGGGAAACGGGGCTCCTCTGGATGTGGGCGGGACCATCGTGCTTCCTCTCGAGTGGACACGGGTATGGCGCTGAACTTCTTGAGTTGCAGCAAGGGTGTGAAAGACCCTTTCGAAGTTCCAGAGTTTAGGTGTCATTAGTCTCCAGAAGCCTCATCGGAAATAGGCATCATCTCACCTGGAAGGGAGAACTTCCTGGATTTTCTCGAGTTGCGGCAGGTGTTCTCGAGTTACGACGGGGACCTCAGGGACCCGCCCTGGTGGCCTCAGGAGAGGCCAGTCCCCATGCGAGTTGCTAGGGGGCCTCTCGGGATTCCTCTCCCGTCGATACCGGGGCCAAAAACCTTGTGTGGAGTCAGGGCCGGAACCGAGGATTCCTCTCAGTGGCTGACATGGATCTTTGGGTACTTCTGGAGTCTCCCCATGGGAGTCAGGCCTCGTCTCGAGTGGGGGCATGCACGGGCGCTTTCCTTCAAGGCTGTAGCAGCAATGTCACGCTTCCCGTGGCGTGAATCAAACGATCTGTGGTTTTCCCTCGAGGCTTTCCCTCGAGGCTTTCCCACAGGGCTGTCCCACGTGCCACCGTGGTGTGAGTCGATCCTCGGCGTGAAAGATGAGCCAGTGCAGGGCAAAGAGGTTCCTCTGGAATGGACTGAGACATCTGGGGGACTCTTGGAATGGTGGTACAACCATGGAGTTCCTCTCGCCTTTCCTGTTGAGAGTGCCTCCTCTTGAGATGCGACGGGAACGCCGGGAATTCTTTCCCGTTGAAAGCAGGGAAAGGATTCCTCATCTCGAGCTACGAGGGGGAAACGGGGCTCCGCTGGATGTGGGCGGGACCATCGTGCTTCCTCTAGAGTGGAGACGGGTATGGCGGTGAACTTCTTGAGTTGCAGCAAGGGTGTGAAAGACCCTTTCGAAGTTCCAGAGGTTAGGTGTCATTAGTCTCCAGACGCCTCATCGGAAATAGGCCTCATCTCGCCTGGAAGGGAGAACTTCCTGGATTTTCTCGAGTTGCGGCAGGTGTTCTCGAGTTACGACGGGGACCTCAGGGGCCCGCCCTGGTGGCCTCAGGAGAGGCCAGTCCCCATGCGAGTTGCTAGGGGCCCTCTCGGGATTCCTCTCCCGTTGATACCGGGGCCAAAAACCTTGTGTGGTGTCAGGGCCGGAACCGAGAATTTCTCTCAGGGGCTGACATGGATCTTTGGGTACTTCTGGAGTCTCCCCATGGGAGTCAGGCCTTGTCTCGAGTCGGGGCATGCACGTGCGCTTTCCTTCCAGGCTGTAGCAGCAATGTCACGCTTCCCGTCGCGTGGATCAAAGGATCTGTGGTTTTCCCTCGAGGCTTTCCCTCGAGGCTTTCCCACAGGGCTGTCCCACGTGCCACCGTGGTGTGAGTCGATCCTCGGCGTGAAAGATGAGCCAGTGCAGGGCAAAGAGGTTCCTCTGGAATGGACTGAGACATCTGTGGGACTCTTGGAATGGTGGTACGACCATGGAGTTCCTCTCGCCTTTCCTGTTGAGAGTGCCTCCTCTTGAGATGCGACGGGAACGCCGGGAATTCTTTCCCGTTGAAAGCAGGGAAAGGATCCCTCATCTCGAGCTAGGAGGGGGAAACGGGGCTCCTCTGGATGTGGGCGGGACCATCGTGCTTCCTCTCGAGTGGACACGGGTATGGCGCTGAACTTCTTGAGTTGCAGCAAGGGTGTGAAAGACCCTTTCGAAGTTCCAGAGTTTAGGTGTCATTAGTCTCCAGAAGCCTCATCGGAAATAGGCATCATCTCACCTGGAAGGGAGAACTTCCTGGATTTTCTCGAGTTGCGGCAGGTGTTCTCGAGTTACGACGGGGACCTCAGGGACCCGCCCTGGTGGCCTCAGGAGAGGCCAGTCCCCATGCGAGTTGCTAGGGGGCCTCTCGGGATTCCTCTCCCGTCGATACCGGGGCCAAAAACCTTGTGTGGAGTCAGGGCCGGAACCGAGGATTCCTCTCAGTGGCTGACATGGATCTTTGGGTACTTCTGGAGTCTCCCCATGGGAGTCAGGCCTCGTCTCGAGTGGGGGCATGCACGGGCGCTTTCCTTCAAGGCTGTAGCAGCAATGTCACGCTTCCCGTGGCGTGAATCAAACGATCTGTGGTTTTCCCTCGAGGCTTTCCCTCGAGGCTTTCCCACAGGGCTGTCCCACGTGCCACCGTGGTGTGAGTCGATCCTCGGCGTGAAAGATGAGCCAGTGTAGGGCAAAGAGCTTCCTCTGGAATGGACTGAGACATCTGGGGGACTCTTGGAATGGTGGTACGACCATGGAGTTCCTCTCGCCTTTCCTGTTGAGAGTGCCTCCTCTTGAGATGCGACGGGAACGCCGGGAATTCTTTCCCGTTGAAAGCAGGGAAAGGATCCCTCATCTCGAGCTACGAGGGGGAAACGGGGCTCCTCTGGATGTGGGCGGGACTATCGTGCTTCCTCTCGAGTGGAGACGGGTATGGCGGTGAACTTCTTGAGTTGCAGCAAGGGTGTGAAAGACCCTTTCGAAGTTCCAGCGGTTAGGTGTCATTAGTCTCCAGACGCCTCATCGGAAATAGGCCTCCTCTCGCCTGGAAGGGAGAACTTCCTGGATTTTCTCGAGTTGCGGCAGGTGTTCTCGAGTTACGACGGGGACCTCATGGACCCGCCCTGGTGGCCTCAGGAGAGGCCAGTCCCCATGCGAGTTGCTAGGGGGCCTCTCGGGATTCCTCTCCCGTCGATACCGGGGCCAAAAACCTTGTGTGGAGTCAGGGCCGGAACCGAGGATTCCTCTCAGGGGCTGACATGGATCTTTGGGTACTTCTGGAGTCTCCCCAGGGGAGTCAGGCCTCGTCTCGAGTGGGGGCATGCACGTGCGCTTTCCTTCCAGGCTGTAGCAGCAATGTCACGCTTCCCATCGCGTGGATCAAAGGATCTGTGGTTTTCCCTCGAGGCTTTCCCTCGAGGCTTTCCCACAGGGCTGTCCCACGTGCCACCGTGGTGTGAGTCGATCCTCGGAGTGAAAGATGAGCCAGTGCAGGGCAAAGAGGTTCCTCTGGAATGGACTGAGACATCTGGGGGACTCTTGGAATGGTGGTACGACCATGGAGTTCCTCTCGCCTTTCCTGTTGAGAGTGCCTCCTCTTGAGATGCGACGGGAACGCCGGGAATTCTTTCCCGTTGAAAGCAGGGAAAGGATCGCTCATCTCGAGTTAGGAGGGGGAAACGGGGCTCCTCTGGATGTGGGCGGGACCATCGTGCTTCCTCTAGAGTGGAGACGGGTATGGCGGTGAACTCCTTGAGTTGCAGCAAGGGTGTGAAAGACCCTTTCGAAGTTCCAGAGTTTAGGTGTCATTAGTCTCCAGACGCCTCATCGGAAATAGGCCTCATCTCGCCTGGAAGGGAGAACTTCCTGGATTATCTCGAGTTGCGGCAGGTGTTCTCGAGTTACGACGGGGACCTCAGGGACCCGCCCTGGTGGCCTCAGGAGAGGCCAGTCCCCATGCGAGTTGCTAGGGGGCCTCTCGGGATTCCTCTCCCGTCGATACCGGGGCCAAAAACCTTGTGTGGAGTCAGGGCCGGAACCGAGGAATCCTCTCAGGGGCTGACATGGATCTTTGGGTCCTTCTGGAGTCTCCCCATGGGAGTCAGGCCTCGTCTCGAGTGGGGGCATGCACGTGCGCTTTCCTTCCAGGCTGTAGCAGCAATGTCACGCTTCCCATCGCGTGGATCAAAGGATCTGTGGTTTTCCCTCGAGGCTTTCCCTCGAGGCTTTCCCACAGGGCTGTCCCACGTGCCACCGTGGTGTGAGTCGATCCTCGGCGTGAAAGATGAGCCAGTGCAGGGCAAAGAGGTTCCTCTGGAATGGACTGAGACATCTGGGGGACTCTTGGAATGGTGGTACAACCATGGAGTTCCTCTCGCCTTTCCTGTTGAGAGTGCCTCCTCTTGAGATGCGACGGGAACGCCGGGAATTCTTTCCCGTTGAAAGCAGGGAAAGGATTCCTCATCTCGAGCTACGAGGGGGAAACGGGGCTCCGCTGGATGTGGGCGGGACCATCGTGCTTCCTCTAGAGTGGAGACGGGTATGGCGGTGAACTTCTTGAGTTGCAGCAAGGGTGTGAAAGACCCTTTCGAAGTTCCAGAGGTTAGGTGTCATTAGTCTCCAGACGCCTCATCGGAAATAGGCCTCATCTCGCCTGGAAGGGAGAACTTCCTGGATTTTCTCGAGTTGCGGCAGGTGTTCTCGAGTTACGACGGGGACCTCACGGGCCCGCCCTGGTGGCCTCAGGAGAGGCCAGTCCCCATGCGAGTTGCTAGGGGCCCTCTCGGGATTCCTCTCCCGTTGATACCGGGGCCAAAAACCTTGTGTGGTGTCAGGGCCGGAACCGAGAATTTCTCTCAGGGGCTGACATGGATCTTTGGGTACTTCTGGAGTCTCCCCATGGGAGTCAGGCCTTGTCTCGAGTCGGGGCATGCACGTGCGCTTTCCTTCCAGGCTGTAGCAGCAATGTCACGCTTCCCGTCGCGTGGATCAAAGGATCTGTGGTTTTCCCTCGAGGCTTTCCCTCGAGGCTTTCCCACAGGGCTGTCCCACGTGCCACCGTGGTGTGAGTCGATCCTCGGCGTGAAAGATGAGCCAGTGTAGGGCAAAGAGCTTACTCTGGAATGGACTGAGACATCTGGGGGACTCTTGGAATGGTGGTACGACCATGGAGTTCCTCTCGCCTTTCCTGTTGAGAGTGCCTCCTCTTGAGATGCGACGGGAACGCCGGGAATTCTTTCCCGTTGAAAGCAGGGAAAGGATCCCTTATCTCGAGCTACGAGGGGGAAACGGGGCTCCTCTGGATGGGGGCGGGACTATCGTGCTTCCTCTCGAGTGGAGACGGGTATGGCGGTGAACTTCTTGAGTTGCAGCAAGGGTGTGAAAGACCCTTTCGAAGTTCCAGAGGTTAGGTGTCATTAGTCTCCAGACGCCTCATCGGAAATAGGCCTCATCTCGCCTGGAAGGGAGAACTTCCTGGATTTTCTCGAGTTGCGGCAGGTGTTCTCGAGTTACGACGGGGACCTCAGGGACCGGCCCTGGTGGCCTCAGGAGAGGCCAGTCCCCATGCGAGTTGCTAGGGGGCCTCTCGGGATTCCTCTCCCGTCGATACCCGGGCCAAAAACCTTGTGTGGAGTCAGGGCCGGAACCGAGGATTCCTCTCACGGGCTGATATGGATCTTTGGGTACTTCTGGAGTCTCGCCAGGGGAGACAGGCCTCATCTCGAGTGGGGGCATGCACGTGCGCTTTCCTTCCAGGCTGTAGCAGCAATGTCACGCTTCCCATCGCGTGGATTAAAGGATCTGTGGTTTTCTCTCGAGGCTTTCCCTCGAGGCTTCCCACAGGGCTGTCCCACGTGCCACCGTGGTGTGAGTCGATCCTCGGCGTGAAAGATGAGCCAGTGCAGGGCAAAGAGGTTCCTCTGGAAAGGACTGAGACATCTGCGGGACTCTTGGAATGGTGGTACGACCATGGAGTTCCTCTCGCCTTTCCTGTTGAGAGTGCCTCCTCTTGAGATGCGACGGGAACGCCGGGAATTCTTTCCCGTTGAAAGCAGGGAAAGGATCGCTCATCTCGAGCTAGGAGGGGGAAACGGGTTCTCCTCTGGATGTGGGCGGGACCATCGTGCTTCCTCTCGAGTGGAGACGGGTATGGCGGTGAACTTCTTGAGTTGCAGCAAGGGTGTGAAAGACCCTTTCGAAGTTCCAGAGTTTAGGTGTCATTAGTCTCCAGACGCCTCATCGGAAATAGGCCTCATCTCGCCTGGAAGGGAGAACTTCCTGGATTTTCTCGAGTTTCAGCAGGTGTTCTCGAGTTACGACGGGGACCTCAGGGACCCGCCCTGGTGGCCTCAGGAGAGGCCAGTCCCCATGCGAGTTGCTAGGGGGCCTCTCGGGATTCCTCTCCCGTCGATACCGGGGCCAAAAACCTTGTGTGGAGTCAGGGCCGGAACCGAGGATTCCTCTCAGGGGCTGACATGGATCTGTGGGTACTTCTGGAGTCTCCCCAGGGGAGTCAGTCCTCGTCTCGAGTCGGGGCATGCACGTGCACTTTCCTTCCAGGCTGTAGCAGCAATGTCACGCTTCCCGTGGCGTGGATCAAAGGATCTGTGGTTTTCCCTCGAGGCTTTCCCTCGAGGCTTTCCCACAGGGCTGTCCCACGTGCCACCGTGGTGTGAGTTGATCCTCGGCGTGAAAGATGAGCCAGTGCAGGGCAAAGATCTTCCTCTGGAATGGACTGAGACATCTGGGGGACTCTTGGAATGGTGGTACGACCATGGAGTTCCTCTCTCCTTTCCTGTTGAGAGTGCCTCCGCTTCAGATGCGACGGGAACGCCGGGAATTCTTTCCCATTGAAAGCAGGGAAAGGATTCCTCATCTCGAGCTACGAGGGGGAAAGGGGGCTCCTCTGGATGTGGGCGGGACTATCGTGCTTCCTCTCGAGTGGAGACGGGTATGGCGGTGAACTTCTTGAGTTGCAGCAAGGGTGTGAAAGACCCTTTCGAAGTTCCAGAGGTTAGGTGTCATTAGTCTCCAGACGCCTCATCGGAAATAGGCCTCATCTCGCCTGGAAGGGAGAACTTCCTGGATCTTCTCGAGTTGCGGCAGGTGTTCTCGAGTTACGACGGGGACCTCAGGGACCCGCCCTGGTGGCCTCAGGAGAGGCCAGTCCCCATGCGAGTTGCTAGGGGGCCTCTCGGGATTCCTCTCCCGTCGATACCGGGGCCAAAAACCTTCTGTGGAGTCAGGGCCGGAACCGAGGATTCCTCTCACGGGCTGATATGGATCTTTGGGTACTTCTGGAGTCTCGCCAGGGGAGACAGGCCTCATCTCGAGTGGGGGCATGCACGTGCGCTTTCCTTCCAGGCTGTAGCAGCAATGTCACGCTTCCCATCGCGTGGATCAAAGGATTTGTGGTTTTCCCTCGAGGCTTTCCCTCGAGGCTTTCCCACAGGGCTGTCCCACGTGCCACCGTGGTGTGAGTCGATCCTCGGCGTGAAAGATGAGCCAGTGCAGGGCAAAGAGGTTCCTCTGGAATGGACTGAGACATCTGTGGGACTCTTGGAATGGTGGTACGACCATGGAGTTCCTCTCGCCTTTCCTGTTGAGAGTGCCTCCTCTTGAGATGCGACGGGAACGCCGGGAATTCTTTCCCGTTGAAAGCAGGGAAAGGATCCCTCATCTCGAGCTAGGAGGGGGAAACGGGGCTCCTCTGGATGTGGGCGGGACCATCGTGCTTCCTCTAGAGTGGAGACGGGTATGGCGGTGAACTTCTTGAGTTGCAGCAAGGGTGTGAAAGACCCTTTCGAAGTTCCAGAGTTTAGGTGTCATTAGTCTCCAGACGCCTCATCGGAAATAGGCCTCATCTCGCCTGGAAGGGAGAACTTCCTGGATTTTCTCGAGTTGCGGCAGGTGTTCTCGAGTTACGACGGGGACCTCAGGGACCCGCCCTGGTGGCCTCAGGAGAGGCCAGTCCCCATGCGAGCTGCTAGGGGGCCTCTCGGGATTCCTCTCCCGTCGATACCGGGGCCAAAAACCTTGTGTGGAGTCAGGGCCGGAACCGAGGATTCCTCTCAGTGGCTGACATGGATCTTTGGGTACTTCTGGAGTCTCCCCATGGGAGTCAGGCCTCGTCTCGAGTGGGGGCATGCACGGGCGCTTTCCTTCAAGGCTGTAGCAGCAATGTCACGCTTCCCGTGGCGTGAATCAAACGATCTGTGGTTTTCCCTCGAGGCTTTCCCTCGAGGCTTTCCCACAGGGCTGTCCCACGTGCCACCGTGGTGTGAGTCGATCCTCGGCGTGAAAGATGAGCCAGTGTAGGGCAAAGAGGTTCCTCTGGAATGGACTGAGACATCTGGGGGACTCTTGGAATGGTGGTACGACCATGGAGTTCCTCTCGCCTTTCCTGTTGAGAGTGCCTCCTCTTGAGATGCGACGGGAACGCCGGGAATTCTTTCCCGTTGAAAGCAGGGAAAGGATCCCTCATCTCGAGCTAGGAGGGGGAAACGGGGCTCCTCTGGATGTGGGCGGGACTATCGTGCTTCCTCTCGAGTGGAGACGGGTATGGCGGTGAACTTCTTGAGTTGCAGCAAGGGTGTGAAAGACCCTTTCAAAGTTCCAGCGGTTAGGTGTCATTAGTCTCCAGACGCCTCATCGGAAATAGGCCTCCTCTCGCCTGGAAGGGAGAACTTCCTGGATTTTCTCGAGTTGCGGCAGGTGTTCTCGAGTTACGACGGGGACCTCATGGACCCGCCCTGGTGGCCTCAGGAGAGGCCAGTCCCCATGCGAGTTGCTAGGGGGCCTCTCGGGATTCCTCTCCCGTCGATACCGGGGCCAAAAACCTTGTGTGGAGTCAGGGCCGGAACCGAGGATTCCTCTCAGGGGCTGACATGGATCTTTGGGTCCTTCTGGAGTCTCCCCATGGGAGTCAGGCCTCGTCTCGAGTGGGGGCATGCACGTGCGCTTTCCTTCCAGGCTGTAGCAGCAATGTCACGCTTCCCATCGCGTGGATCAAAGGATCTGTGGTTTTCCCTCGAGGCTTTCCCTCGAGGCTTTCCCACAGGGCTGTCCCACGTGCCACCGTGGTGTGAGTCGATCCTCGGAGTGAAAGATGAGCCAGTGCAGGGCAAAGAGGTTCCTCTGGAATGGACTGAGACATCTGGGGGACTCTTGGAATGGTGGTACGACCATGGAGTTCCTCTCGCCTTTCCTGTTGAGAGTGCCTCCTCTTGAGATGCGACGGGAACGCCGGGAATTCTTTCCCGTTGAAAGCAGGGAAAGGATCGCTCATCTCGAGCTAGGAGGGGGAAACGGGGCTCCTCTGGATGTGGGCGGGACCATCGTGCTTCCTCTAGAGTGGAGACGGGTATGGCGGTGAACTTCTTGAGTTGCAGCAAGGGTGTGAAAGACCCTTTCGAAGTTCCAGAGTTTAGGTGTCATTAGTCTCCAGACGCCTCATCGGAAATAGGCCTCATCTCGCCTGGAAGGGAGAACTTCCTGGATTTTCTCGAGTTGCGGCAGGTGTTCTCGAGTTACGACGGGGACCTCAGGGACCCGCCCTGGTGGCCTCAGGAGAGGCCAGTCCCCATGCGAGTTGCTAGGGGGCCTCTCGGGATTCCTCTCCCGTCGATACCGGGGCCAAAAACCTTGTGTGGAGTCAGGGCCGGAACCGAGGAATCCTCTCAGGGGCTGACATGAATCTTTGGGTACTTCTGGAGTCTCCCCAGGGGAGTCAGGCGTCGTCTCGAGTCGGGGCATGCACGTGCACTTTCCTTCCAGGCTGTAGCAGCAATGTCACGCTTCCCGTGGCGTGGATCAAAGGATCTGTGGTTTTCCCTCGAGGCTTTCCCTCGAGGCTTTCCCACAGGGCTGTCCCACGTGCCACCGTGGTGTGAGTCGATCCTCGGCGTGAAAGAGGAGCCAGTGCAGGGCAAAGAGCTTCCTCTGGAATGGACTGAGACATCTGGGGGACTCTTGGAATGGTGGTACGACCATGGAGTTCCTCTCGCCTTTCCTGTTGAGAGTGCCTCCTCTTGAGATGCGACGGGAACGCCGGGAATTCTTTCCCATTGAAAGCAGGGAAAGGATTCTTCATCTCGAGCTACGAGGGGGAAAGGGGGCTCCTCTGGATGTGGGCGGGACGATCGTGCTTCCTCTCGAGTGGAGCCGGGTATGGCGGTGAACTTCTTGAGTTGCAGCAAGGGTGTGAAAGACCCTTTCGAAGTTCCAGAGGTTAGGTGTCATTAGTCTCCAGACGCCTCATCGGAAATAGGCCTCATCTCGCCTGGAAGGGGGAACTTCCTGGAATATCTCGAGTTGCGGCAGGTGTTCTCGAGTTAAGACGGGGACCTCAGGGACCCGCCCTGGTGGCCTCAGGAGAGGCCAGTCCCCATGCGAGTTGCTAGGGGGCCTCTCGGGATTCCTCTCCCGTCGATACCGGGGCCAAAAACCTTGTGTGGAGTCAGGGCCGTAACCGAGGATTCCTCTCAGGGGCTGACATGGATCTTTGGGTACTTCTGGAGTCTCCCCAGGGGAGTCAGGCCTCGTCTCGAGTGGGGGCATGCACGTGCGCTTTCCTTCCAGGCTGTAGCAGAAATGTCACGCTTCCCGTGGCGTGGATCAAAGGATCTGTGGTTTTCCCTCGAGGCTTTCCCTCGAGGCTTTCCCACAGGGTTGTCCCACGTGCCACCGTGGTGTGAGTCGATCCTCGGCGTGAAAGATGAGCCAGTGCAGGGCAAAGAGGTTCCTCTGGAATGGACTGAGACATCTGCGGGACTCTTGGAATGGTGGTACGACCATGGAGTTCCTCTCGGCTTTCCTTTGAGAGTGCCTCCTCTTGAGATGCGACGGGAACGCCGGGAATTCTTTCCCGTTGAAAGCAGGGAAAGGATCCCTCATCTCGAGCTACGAGGGGGAAACGGGGCTCCTCTGGATGTGGGCGGGACCATCGTGTTTCCTCTCGAGTTGAGACGGGTGTGGCGGTGAACTTCTTGAGTTGCAGCAAGGGTGTGAAAGACCCTTTCGAAGTTCCAGAGGTTAGGTGTCATTAGTCTCCAGACGCCTCATCGGAAATAGGCCTCATCTCGCCTGGAAGGGGGAACTTCCTGGAATTTCTCGAGTTGTGGCAGGTGTTCTTGAGTTACTACGGGGACCTCAGGGACCCGCCCTGGTGGCCTCAGGAGAGGCCAGTCCCCATGCGAGTTGCTAGGGGGCCTCTCGGGATTCCTCTCCCGCCGATACCGGGGCCAAAAACCTTGTGTGGAGTCAGGGCCTGAACCGAGGATTCCTCTCACGGGCTGATATGGATCTTTGGGTACTTCTGGAGTCTCGCCAGGGGAGACAGGCCTCATCTCGAGTGGGGGCATGCACGTGCGCTTTCCTTCCAGGCTGTAGCAGCAATGTCACGCTTCCCATCGTGTGGATTAAAGGATCTGTGGTTTTCTCTCGAGGCTTTCCCTCGAGGCTTCCCACAGGGCTGTCCCACGTGCCACCGTGGTGTGAGTCGATCCTCGGCGTGAAACATGAGCCAGTGCAGGGCAAAGAGGTTCCTCTGGAAAGGACTGAGACATCTGCGGGACTCTTGGAATGGTGGTACGACCATGGAGTTCCTCTCGCCTTTCCTGTTGAGAGTGCCTCCTCTTGAGATGCGACGGGAACGCCGGGAATTCTTTCCCGTTGAAAGCAGGGAAAGGATCGCTCATCTCGAGCTAGGAGGGGGAAACGGGGCTCCTCTGGATGTGGGCGGGACCATCGTGCTTCCTCTCGAGTGGAGACGGGTATGGCGGTGAACTTCTTGAGTTGCAGCAAGGGTGTGAAAGACCCTTTCGAAGTTCCAGAGTTTAGGTGTCATTAGTCTCCAGACGCCTCATCGGAAATAGGCCTCATCTCGCCTGGAAGGGAGAACTTCCTGGATTTTCTCGAGTTGCAGCAGGTGTTCTCGAGTTACGACGGGGACCTCAGGGACCCGCCCTGGTGGCCTCAGGAGAGGCCAGTCCCCATGCGAGTTGCTAGGGGGCCTCTCGGGATTCCTCTCCCGTCGATACCGGGGCCAAAAACCTTGTGTGGAGTCAGGGCCGGAACCGAGGATTCCTCTCAGGGGCTGACATGGATCTGTGGGTACTTCTGGAGTCTCCCCAGGGGAGTCAGGCCTCGTCTCGAGTCGGGGCATGCACGTGCACTTTCCTTCCAGGCTGTAGCAGCAATGTCACGCTTCCCGTGGCGTGGATCAAAGGATCTGTGGTTTTCCCTCGAGGCTTTCCCTCGAGGCTTTCCCACAGGGCTGTCCCACGTGCCACCGTGGTGTGAGTCGATCCTCGGCGTGAAAGATGAGCCAGTGCAGGGCAAAGATCTTCCTCTGGAATGGACTGAGACATCTGGGGGACTCTTGGAATGGTGGTACGACCATGGAGTTCCTCTCTCCTTTCCTGTTGAGAGTGCCTCCGCTTCAGATGCGACGGGAACGCCGGGAATTCTTTCCCATTGAAAGCAGGGAAAGGATTCCTCATCTCGAGCTACGAGGGGGAAAGGGGGCTCCTCTGGATGTGGGCGGGACGATCGTGCTTCCTCTCGAGTGGAGACGGGTATGGCGGTGAACTTCTTGAGTTGCAGCAAGGGTGTGAAAGACCCTTTCGAAGTTCCAGAGGTTAGGTGTCATTAGTCTCCAGACGCCTCATCGGAAATAGGCCTCATCTCGCCTGGAAGGGAGAACTTCCTGGATCTTCTCGAGTTGCGGCAGGTGTTCTCGAGTTACGACGGGGACCTCAGGGACCCGCCCTGGTGGCCTCAGGAGAGGCCAGTCCCCATGCGAGTTGCTAGGGGGCCTCTCGGGATTCCTCTCCCGTCGATACCGGGGCCAAAAACCTTGTGTGGAGTCAGGGCCGGAACCGAGGATTCCTCTCACGGGCTGATATGGATCTTTGGGTACTTCTGGAGTCTCGCCAGGGGAGACAGGCCTCATCTCGAGTGGGGGCATGCACGTGCGCTTTCCTTCCAGGCTGTAGCAGCAATGTCACGCTTCCCATCACGTGGATCAAAGGATTTGTGGTTTTCCCTCGAGGCTTTCCCTCGAGGCTTTCCCACAGGGCTGTCCCACGTGCCACCGTGGTGTGAGTCGATCCTCGGCGTGAAAGATGAGCCAGTGCAGGGCAAAGATCTTCCTCTGGAATGGACTGAGACATCTGGGGGACTCTTGGAATGGTGGTACGACCATGGAGTTCCTCTCGCCTTTCCTTTGAGAGTGCCTCCTCTTGAGATGCGACGGGAACGCCGGGAATTCTTTCCCGTTGAAAGCAGGGAAAGGATCCCTCATCTCGAGCTACGAGGGGGAAACGGGGCTCCTCTGGATGTGGGCGGGTCCATCGTGCATCCTCTCGAGTGGAGACGGGTATGGCGGTGAACTTCTTGAGTTGCAGCAAGGGTGTGAAAGACCCTTTCGAAGTTCCAGAGGTTAGGTGTCATTAGTCTCCAGACGCCTCATCGGAAATAGGCCTCATCTCGCCTGGAAGGGAGAACTTCCTGGATTTTCTCGAGTTGCGGCAGGTGTTCTCGAGTTACGACGGGGACCTCAGAGACCCGCCCTGGTGGCCTCAGGAGAGGCCAGTCCCCATGCGAGTTGCTAGGGGGCCTCTCGGGATTCCTCTTCTGTCGATACCGGGGCCAAAAACCTTGTTTGGAGTCAGGGCCGGATCCGAGGATTCCTCTCAGGGGCTGACATGGATCTTTGGGTACTTCTGGAGTCTCCCCAGGGGAGTCAGGCCTCGTCTCGAGTGGGGGCATGCACGTGCGCTTTCCTTACAGGCTGTAGCAGCAATGTCACGCTTCCCGTGGCGTGGATCAAAGGATCTGTGGTTTTCCCTCGAGGCTTTCCCACAGGGCTGTCCCACGTGCCACCGTGGTGTGAGTCGATCCTCGGCGTGAAAGATGAGCCAGTGCAGGGCAAAGAGGTTCGTCTGGAATGGACTGAGACATCTGGGGGACTCTTGGAATGGTGGTACGACCATGGAGTTCCTTTCGCCTTTCCTGTTGAGAGTGCCTCCTCTTGAGATGTGACGGGAACGCCGGGAATTCTTTCCCGTTGAATGCAGGGAAAGGATCACTCATCTCGAGCTACGAGGGGGAAACGGGGCTCCTCTGGATGTGGGCGGGACCATCGTGCTTCCTCTCGAGTGGAGACGGGTATGGCGGTGAACTTCTTGAGTTGCAGCAAGGGTGTGAAAGACCCTTTCGAAGTTCCAGAGGTTAGGTGTCATTAGTCTCCAGACGCCTCATCGGAAATAAGCCTCATCTCGCCTGGAAGGGAGAACTTCCTGGATTTTCTCGAGTTGCGGCAGGTGTTCTCGAGTTACGACGGGGACCTCAGGGACCCGCCCTGGTGGCCTCAGGAGAGGCCAGTCCCCATGCGAGTTGCTGGGAGGCCTCTCGGGATTCCTCTCCCGTCGATACTGGGGCCAAAAACCTTGTGTGGAGTCAGGGCCGGAACCGAGAATTCCTCTCAATGGCTGACATGGATCTTTGGGTACTTCAGGAGTCTCCCCAGGGGAGTCAGGCCTCGTCTCGAGTGGGGGCATGCACGTGCGCTTTCCTTCCAGGCTGTAGCAGCAATGTGACGCTTCCCGTCGCGTGGATCAAAGGATCTGTGGTTTTCCCTCGAGGCGTTCCCTCGAGGCTTTCCCACAGGGCTGTCCCACGTGCCACCGTGGTGTGAGTCGATCCTCGGCGTGAAAGATGAGCCAGTGCAGGGCAAAGAGGTTCCTCTGGAATGGACTGAGACATCTGGGGGACTCTTGGAATGGTGGTACGACCATGGAGTTCCGCTCGCCTTTCCTGTTGAGAGTGCCACCTCTTGAGATGCGACGGGAACGCCGGGAATTCTTTCCCGTTGAAAGCAGGGAAAGGATCCCTCATCTCGAGCTACGAGGGGGAAACGGGGCTCCTCTGGATGTGGGCGGGACCATCGTGCTTCCTCTCGAGTGGAGACGGGTATGGCGGTGAACTTCTTGAGTTGCAGCAAGGGTGTGAAAGACCCTTTCGAAGTTCCAGAGGTTAGGTGTCATTAGTCTCCAGACGCCTCATCGGAAATAGGCCTCATCTCGCCTGGAAGGGAGAACTTCCTGGATTTTCTCGAGTTGTGGCAGGTGTTCTCGAGTTACGACGGGGACCTCAGGAACCCGCCCTGGTGGCCTCAGGAGAGGCCAGTCCCCATGCGAGTTGCTGGGAGGCCTCTCGGGATTCCTCTCCCGTCGATACCGGGACCAAAAACCTTGTGTGGAGTCAGGGCCGGAACCGAGAATTCCTCTCAAGGGCTGACATGGATCTTTGGGTACTTCTGGAGTCTCCCCAGGGGAGTCAGGCCTCGTCTCGAGTGGGGGCATGCACGTGCGCTTTCCTTCCAGGCTGTAGCAGCAATGTCACGCTTCCCGTGGCGTGGATCAAAGGATCTGTGGTTTTCCCTCGAGGCTTTCCCTCGAGGCTTTCCCACAGGGCTGTCCCACGTGCCACCGTGGTGTGAGTCGATCCTCGGCGTGAAAGATGAGCCAGTGCAGGGCAAAGAGGTTCCTCTGGAATGGACAGAGACATCTCGGGGACTCTTGGAATGGTGGTACGACCATGGAGTTCCTCTCGCCTTTCCTGTTGAGAGTGCCTCCTCTTGAGATGTGACGGGAACGCTGGGAATTCTTTGCGTTGAAAGCAGGGAAAGGATCCCTCATCTCGAGCTTCGAGGGGGAAACGGGGCTCCTCTCGATGTGGGCGGGACCATCGTGCTTCCTCTAGAGTGGAGACGGGTATGGCGGTGAACTTCTTGAGTTGCAGCAAGGGTGTGAAAGACCCTTTCGAAGTTCCAGAGGTTAGGTGTCATTCGTCTCCAGACGCCTCATCGGAAATAGGCTTCATCTCGCCTGGAAGGGAGAACTTCCTGGATTTTCTCGAGTTGCGGCAGGTGTTCTCGAGTTACGACGGGGACCTCAGGGACCCGCCCTGGTGGCCTCAGGGGAGGCCAGTACCCATGCGAGTTGCTAGGGGGCCTCTCGGGATTAATCTCCCGTCGATACCGGGGCCAAAAACCTTGTGTGGAGTCAGGGCCGGAACCGAGGATTCCTCTCAGGGGCTGACATGGATCTTTGGGTACTTCTGGAGTCTCCCCAGGGGAGTCAGGCCTCGGCTCGTGTGGGGGCATGCACGTGCGATTTCCTTCAAGGCTGTAGCAGCAATGTCACGCATCCCGTCGCGTGGAGTAATGGATCTGTGGTTTTCCCTCGAGGCTTTCCCACAGGGCTGTCCCACGTGCCACCGTGGTGTGAGTCGATCCTCGGCGTGAAAGATGAGCCAGTGCAGGGCAAAGAGCTTCCTCTGGAATGGACTGAGACATCTGGGGGACTCTTGGAATGGTGGTACGACCATGGAGTTCCGCTCGCCTTTCCTGTTGAGAGTGCCTCCTCTTGAGATGCGACGGGAACGCCGGGAATTCTTTCCCGTTGAAAGGAGGGAAAGGATCCCTCATCTCGAGCTACGAGGGGGAAACGGGGCTCCTCTGGATGTGGGCGGGACCATCGTGCTTCCTCTCGAGTGGAGACGGGTATGGCGGTGAACTTCTTGAGTTGCAGCAAGGGTGTGAAAGACCCTTTCGAAGTTCCAGAGGTTAGGTGTCATTAGTCTCCAGACGCCTCATCGGAAATAGGCCTCATCTCGCCTGGAAGGGAGAACTTCCTGGATTTTCTCGAGTTGCGGCAGGTGTTCTCGAGTTACGACGGGGACCTCAGGGACCCGCCCTGGTGGCCTCAGGAGAGGCCAGTCCCCATGCGAGTTGCTGGGAGGCCTCTCGGGATTCCTCTCCCGTTGATACCGGGGCCAAAAACCTTGTGTGGAGTCAGGGCCGGAACCGAGAATTCCTCTCAAGGGCTGACATGGATCTTTGGGTACTTCTGGAGTCTCCCCAGGGGAGTCAGGCCTCGTCTCGAGTGGGGGCATGCACGTGCGCTTTCCTTCCAGGCTGTAGCAGCAATGTGACGCTTCCCGTCGCGTGGATCAAAGGATCTGTGGTTTTCCCTCGAGGCTTTCCCTCGAGGCTTTCCCACAGGGCTGCCCCACGTACCACCGTGGTGTGAGTCGATCCTCGGCGTGAAAGATGAGCCAGTGCAGGGCAAAGAGGTTCCTCTGGAATGGACTGAGACATCTGGGGGACTTTTGGAATGGTGGTACGACCATGGAGTTTCTCTCGCCTTTCCTGTTGAGAGTGCCTCCTCTTGATATGCGACGGTAACGCCGGGAATTCTTTCCCGTTGAAAGCAGGGAAAGGATCCCTCATCTCGAGCTACGAGGGGGAAACGGGGCTCCTCTGGATGTGGGCGGGACCATCGTGCATCCTCTCGAGTGGAGACGGGTATGGCGGTGAACTTCTTGAGTTGCAGCAAGGGTGTGAAAGACCCTTTCGAAGTTCCAGAGGTTAGGTGTCATTAGTCTCCAGACGCCTCATCGGAAATAGGCCTCATCTCGCCTGGAAGGGAGAACTTCCTGGATTTTCTCGAGTTGCGGCAGGTGTTCTCGAGTTACGACGGGGACCTCAGGGACCCGCCCTGGTGGCCTCAGGAGAGGCCAGTCCCCATGCGAGTTGCTAGGGGGCCTCTCGGGATTCCTCTTCTGTCGATACCGGGGCCAAAAACCTTGTTTGGAGTCAGGGCCGGATCCGAGGATTCCTCTCAGGGGCTGACATGGATCTTTGGGTACTTCTGGAGTCTCCCCAGGGGAGTCAGGCCTCGTCTCGAGTGGGGGCATGCACGTGCGCTTTCCTTACAGGCTGTAGCAGCAATGTCACGCTTCCCGTGGCGTGGATCAAAGGATCTGTGGTTTTCCCTCGAGGCTTTCCCACAGGGCTGTCCCACGTGCCACCGTGGTGTGAGTCGATCCTCGGCGTGAAAGATGAGCCAGTGCAGGGCAAAGAGGTTCGTCTGGAATGGACTGAGACATCTGGGGGACTCTTGGAATGGTGGTACGACCATGGAGTTCCTCTCGCCTTTCCTGTTGAGAGTGCCTCCTCTTGAGATGTGACGGGAACGCCGGGAATTCTTTCCCGTTGAATGCAGGGAAAGGATCACTCATCTCGAGCTACGAGGGGGAAACGGGGCTCCTCTGGATGTGGGCGGGACCATCGTGCTTCCTCTCGAGTGGAGACGGGTATGGCGGTGAACTTCTTGAGTTGCAGCAAGGGTGTGAAAGACCCTTTCGAAGTTCCAGAGGTTAGGTGTCATTAGTCTCCAGACGCCTCATCGGAAATAGGCCTCATCTCGCCTGGAAGGGAGAACTTCCTGGATTTTCTCGAGTTGCGGCAGGTGTTCTCGAGTTACGACGGGGACCTCAGGGACCCGCCCTGGTGGCCTCAGGAGAGGCCAGTCCCCATGCGAGTTGCTGGGAGGCCTCTCGGGATTCCTCTCCCGTCGATACCGGGGCCAAAAACCTTGTGTGGAGTCAGGGCCGGAACCGAGAATTCCTCTCAAGGGCTGACATGGATCTTTGGGTACTTCTGGAGTCTCCCCAGGTGAGTCAGGCCTCGTCTCGAGTGGGGGCATGCACGTGCGCTTTCCTTCCAGGCTGTAGCAGCAATGTGACGCTTCCCGTCGCGTGGATCAAAGGATCTGTGGTTTTCCCTCGAGGCTTTCCCTAGAGGCTTTCCCACAGAGCTGCCCCCCGTGCCACCGTGGTGTGAGTCGATCCTCGGCGTGAAAGATGAGCCAGTGCAGGGCAAAGAGGTTCCTCTGCAATGGACTGAGACATCTGGGGGACTTTTGGAATGGTGGTACGACCATGGAGTTTCTCTCGCCTTTCCTGTTGAGAGTGCCTCCTCTTGAGATGCGACGGTAACGCCGGGAATTCTTTCCCGTTGAAAGCAGGGAAAGGATCCCTCATCTCGAGCTACGAGGGGGAAACGGGGCTCCTCTGGATGTGGGCGGGACCATCGTGCATCCTCTCGAGTGGAGACGGGTATGGCGGTGAACTTCTTGAGTTGCAGCAAGGGTGTGAAAGACCCTTTCGAAGTTCCAGAGGTTAGGTGTCATTAGTCTCCAGACGCCTCATCGGAAATAGGCCTCATCTCGCCTGGAAGGGAGAACTTCCTGGATTTTCTCGAGTTGCGGCAGGTGTTCTCGAGTTACGACGGGGACCTCAGGGACCCGCCCTGGTGGCCTCAGGAGAGGCCAGTCCCCATGCGAGTTGCTAGGGGGCCTCTCGGGATTACTCTCCCGTCGATACCGGGGCCAAAAACCTTGTGTAGAGTCAGGGCCGGAATCGAGGATTCCTCTCAGGGGCTGACATGGATCTTTGGGTACTTCTGGAGTCTCCCCAGGGGAGTCAGGCCTCGTCTCGAATGGGGGCATGCACGTGCGCTTTCCTTCCAGGCTGTAGCACCAATGTCACGCTTCCCGTCGCGTGGATCAAAGGATCTGTGATTTTCCATCGAGGCTTTCCCACAGGGCTGTCCCACGTGCCACCGTGGTGTGAGTCGATCCTCGGCGTGAAAGATGAGCCAGTGCAGGGCAAAGAGGTTCCTCTGGAATGGACTGAGACATCTGGGGGACTCTTGGAATGGTGGTACGACCATGGAGTTCCTCTCGCCTTTCCTTTGAGAGTGCCTCCTCTTGAGATGCGACGGGAACGCCGGGAATTCTTTCCCGTTGAAAGCAGGGAAAGGATCCCTCATCTCGAGCTACGAGGGGGATACGGGGCTCCTCTGGATGTGGGCGGGACCATCGTGCATCCTCTCGAGTGGAGACGGGTATGGCGGTGAACTTCTTGAGTTGCAGCAAGGGTGTGAAAGACCCTTTCGAAGTTCCAGAGGTTAGGTGTCATTAGTCTCCAGACGCCTCATCGGAAATAGGCCTCATCTCGCCTGGAAGGGAGAACTTCCTGGATTTTCTCGAGTTGCGGCAGGTGTTCTCGAGTTACGACGGGGACCTCAGGGACCCGCCCTGGTGGCCTCAGGAGAGACCAGTCCCCATGCGAGTTGCTAGGGGGCCTCTCGGGATTCCTCTTCTGTCGATACCGGGGCGAAAAACCTTGTTTGGAGTCAGGGCCGGATCCGAGGATTCCTCTCAGGGGCTGACATGGATCTTTGGGTACTTCTGGAGTCTCCCCAGGGGAGTCAGGCCTCGTCTCGAGTGGGGGCATGCACGTGCGCTTTCCTTCCAGGCTGTAGCAGCAATGTCACGCTTCCCGTGGCGTGGATCAAAGGATCTGTGGTTTTCCCTCGAGGCTTTCCCACAGGGCTGTCCCACGTGCCACCGTGGTGTGAGTCGATCCTCGGCGTGAAAGATGAGCCAGTGCAGGGCAAAGAGGTTCGTCTGGAATGGACTGAGACATCTGGGGGACTCTTGGAATGGTGGTACGACCATGGAGTTCCTTTCGCCTTTCCTGTTGAGAGTGCCTCCTCTTGAGATGTGACGGGAACGCCGGGAATTCTTTCCCGTTGAATGCAGGGAAAGGATCACTCATCTCGAGCTACGAGGGGGAAACGGGGCTCCTCTGGATGTGGGCGGGACCATCGTGCTTCCTCTCGAGTGGAGACGGGTATGGCGGTGAACTTCTTGAGTTGCAGCAAGGGTGTGAAAGACCCTTTCGAAGTTCCAGAGGTTAGGTGTCATTAGTCTCCAGACGCCTCATCGGAAATAAGCCTCATCTCGCCTGGAAGGGAGAACTTCCTGGATTTTCTCGAGTTGCGGCAGGTGTTCTCGAGTTACGACGGGGACCTCAGGGACCCGCCCTGGTGGCCTCAGGAGAGGCCAGTCCCCATGCGAGTTGCTAGGGGGCCTCTCGGGATTCCTCTCCCGTCGATACCGGGGCCAAAAACCTTGTGTGGGGTCAGGGCCGTAACCGAGGATTCCTCTCAGGGGCTGACATGGATCTTTGGGTACTTCTGGAGTCTCCCCAGGGGAGTCAGGCCTCGTCTCGAGTGGGGGCATGCACGTGCGCTTTCCTTCCAGGCTGTAGCAGAAATGTCACGCTTCCCGTGGCGTGGATCAAAGGATCTGTGGTTTTCCCTCGAGGCGTTCCCTCGAGGCTTTCCCACAGGGTTGTCCCACGTGCCACCATGGTGTGAGTCGATCCTCGGCGTGATAGATGAGCCAGTGCAGGGCAAAGAGGTTCCTCTGGAATGGACTGAGACATCTGGGGGACTCTTGGAATGGTGGTAGACCATGGAGTTCCTCTCTCCTTTCCTTTGAGAGTGCCTCCACTTGAGATGCGACGGGAACGCCGGGAATTCTTTCCCGTTGAAAGGAGGGAAAGGATCCCTCATCTCGAGCTACGAGGGGGAAACGGGGCTCCTCTGGATGTGGGCGGGACCATCGTGCTTCCTCTCGAGTGGAGACGGGTGTGGCGGTGAACTTCTTGAGTTGCAGCAAGGGTGTGAAAGACCCTTTCGAAGTTCCAGAGGTTAGGTGTCATTAGTCTCCAGACGCCTCATCAGAAATAGGCCTCATCTCGCCTGGAAGGGGGAACTTCCTGGAATTTCTCGAGTTGTGGCAGGTGTTCTCGAGTTACTACGGGGACCTCAGGGACCCGCCCTGGTGGCCTCAGGAGAGGCCAGTCCCCATGCGAGTTGCTAGGGGGCCTCTCGGGATTCCTCTCCCGTCGATACCGGGGCCAAAAACCTTGTGTGGAGTCAGGGCCTGAACCGAGGATTCCTCTCAGGGGCTGACATGGATCTTTGGGTACTTCTGGAGTCTCCCCAGGGGAGTCAGGCGTCGTCTCGAGTCGGGGCATGCACGTGCACTTTCCTTCCAGGCTGTAGCAGCAATGTCACGCTTCCCGTGGCGTGGATCAAAGGATCTGTGGTTTTCCCTCGAGGCTTTCCCTCGAGGCTTTCCCACAGGGCTGTCCCACGTGCCACCGTGGTGTGAGTCGATCCTCGGCGTGAAAGATGAGCCAGTGCAGGGCAAAGAGCTTCCTCTGGAATGGACTGAGACATCTGGGGGACTCTTGGAATGGTGGTACGACCATGGAGTTCCTCTCGCCTTTCCTGTTGAGAGTGCCTCCGCTTGAGATACGACGGGAACGCCGGGAATTCTTTGCCATTGAAAGCAGGGAAAGGATTCCTCATCTCGAGCTACGAGGGGGAAAGGGGGCTCCTCTGGATGTGGGCGGGACCATCGTGCTTCCTCTCGAGTGGAGCCGGGTATGGCGGTGAACTTCTTGAGTTGCAGCAAGGGTGTGAAAGACCCTTTCGAAGTTCCAGAGGTTAGGTGTCATTAGTCTCCAGACGCCTCATCGGAAATAAGCCTCATCTCGCCTGGAAGGGAGAACTTCCTGGATTTTCTCGAGTTGCGGCAGGTGTTCTCGAGTTACGACGGGGACCTCAGGGACCCGCCCTGGTGGCCTCAGGAGAGGCCAGTCCCCATGCGAGTTGCTAGGGGGCCTCTCGGGATTCCTCTCCCGTCGATACCGGGGCCAAAAACCTTGTGTGGAGTCAGGGCCGTAACCGAGGATTCCTCTCAGGGGCTGACATGGATCTTTGGGTACTTCTGGAGTCTCCCCAGGGGAGTCAGGCCTCGTCTCGAGTGGGGGCATGCACGTGCGCTTTCCTTCCAGGCTGTAGCAGAAATGTCACGCTTCCCGTGGCGTGGATCAAAGGATCTGTGGTTTTCCCTCGAGGCTTTCCCTCGAGGCTTTCCCACAGGGTTGTCCCACGTGCCACCGTGGTGTGAGTCGATCCTCGGCGTGAAAGATGAGCCAGTGCAGGGCAAAGAGGTTCCTCTGGAATGGACTGAGACATCTGGGGGACTCTTGGAATGGTGGTACGACCATGGAGTTCCTCTCGCCTTTCCTTTGAGAGTGCCTCCTCTTGAGATGCGACGGGAACGCCGGGAATTCTTTCCCGTTGAAAGCAGGGAAAGGATCCCTCATCTCGAGCTACGAGGGGGAAACGGGGCTCCTCTGGATGTGGGCGGGACCATCGTGCATCCTCTCGAGTGGAGACGGGTATGGCGGTGAACTTCTTGAGTTGCAGCAAGGGTGTGAAAGACCCTTTCGAAGTTCCAGAGGTTAGGTGTCATTAGGCTCCAGACGCCTCATCGGAAATAGGCCTAATCTCGCCTGGAAGGGAGAACTTCCTGGATTTTCTCGAGTTGCGGCAGGTGTTCTCGAGTTACGACGGGGACCTCAGGGACCCGCCCTGGTGGCCTCAGGAGAGGCCAGTCCCCATGCGAGTTGCTAGGGGGCCTCTCGGGATACCTCTTCTGTCGATACCGGGGCCAAAAACCTTGTTTGGAGTCAGGGCCGGATCCGAGGATTCCTCTCAGGGGCTGACATGGATCTTTGGGTACTTCTGGAGTCTCCCCAGGGGAGTCAGGCCTCGTCTCCAGTGGGGGCATGCACGTGCGCTTTCCTTACAGGCTGTAGCAGCAATGTCACGCTTCCCGTGGCGTGGATCAAAGGATCTGTGGTTTTCCCTCGAGGCTTTCCCACAGGGCTGTCCCACGTGCCACCGTGGTGTGAGTCGATCCTCGGCGTGAAAGATGAGCCAGTGCAGGGCAAAGAGGTTCGTCTGGAATGGACTGAGACATCTGGGGGACTCTTGGAATGGTGGTACGACCATGGAGTTCCTTTCCCCTTTCCTGTTGAGAGTGCCTCCTCTTGAGATGTGACGGGAACGCCGGGAATTCTTTCCCGTTGAATGCAGGGAAAGGATCACTCATCTCGAGCTACGAGGGGGAAACGGGGCTCCTCTGGATGTGGGCGGGACCATCGTGCTTCCTCTCGAGTGGAGACGGGTATGGCGGTGAACTTCTTGAGTTGCAGCAAGGGTGTGAAAGACCCTTTCGAAGTTCCAGAGGTTAGGTGTCATTAGTCTCCAGACGCCTCATCGGAAATAAGCCTCATCTCGCCTGGAAGGGAGAACTTCCTGGATTTTCTCGAGTTGCGGCAGGTGTTCTCGAGTTACGACGGGGACCTCAGGGACCCGCCCTGGTGGCCTCAGGAGAGGCCAGTCCCCATGCGAGTTGCTGGGAGGCCTCTCGGGATTCCTCTCCCGTCGATACTGGGGCCAAAAACCTTGTGTGGAGTCAGGGCCGGAACCGAGAATTCCTCTCAATGGCTGACATGGATCTTTGGGTACTTCAGGAGTCTCCCCAGGGGAGTCAGGCCTCGTCTCGAGTGGGGGCATGCACGTGCGCTTTCCTTCCAGGCTGTAGCAGCAATGTGACGCTTCCCGTCGCGTGGATCAAAGGATCTGTGGTTTTCTCTCGAGGCGTTCCCTCGAGGCTTTCCCACAGGGCTGTCCCACGTGCCACCGTGGTGTGAGTCGATCCTCGGCGTGAAAGATGAGCCAGTGCAGGGCAAAGAGGTTCCTCTGGAATGGACTGAGACATCTGGGGGACTCTTGGAATGGTGGTACGACCATGGAGTTCCGCTCGCCTTTCCTGTTGAGAGTGCCACCTCTTGAGATGCGACGGGAACGCCGGGAATTCTTTCCCGTTGAAAGCAGGGAAAGGATCCCTCATCTCGAGCTACGAGGGGGAAACGGGGCTCCTCTGGATGTGGGCGGGACCATCGTGCTTCCTCTCGAGTGGAGACGGGTATGGCGGTGAACTTCTTGAGTTGCAGCAAGGGTGTGAAAGACCCTTTCGAAGTTCCAGAGGTTAGGTGTCATTAGTCTCCAGACGCCTCATCGGAAATAGGCCTCATCTCGCCTGGAAGGGAGAACTTCCTGGATTTTCTCGAGTTGTGGCAGGTGTTCTCGAGTTACGACGGGGACCTCAGGAACCCGCCCTGGTGGCCTCAGGAGAGGCCAGTCCCCATGCGAGTTGCTGGGAGGCCTCTCGGGATTCCTCTCCCGTCGATACCGGGACCAAAAACCTTGTGTGGAGTCAGGGCCTGAACCGAGAATTCCTCTCAAGGGCTGACATGGATCTTCGGGTACTTCTGGAGTCTCCCCAGGGGAGTCAGGCCTCGTCTCGAGTGGGGGCATGCACGTGCGCTTTCCTTCCAGGCTGTAGCAGCAATGTCACGCTTCCCGTGGCGTGGATCAAAGGATCTGTGGTTTTCCCTCGAGGCTTTCCCTCGAGGCTTTCCCACAGGGCTGTCCCACGTGCCACCGTGGTGTGAGTCGATCCTCGGCGTGAAAGATGAGCCAGTGCAGGGCAAAGAGGTTCCTCTGGAATGGACAGAGACATCTCGGGGACTCTTGGAATGGTGGTACGACCATGGAGTTCCTCTCGCCTTTCCTGTTGAGAGTGCCTCCTCTTGAGATGTGACGGGAACGCTGGGAATTCTTTGCGTTGAAAGCAGGGAAAGGATCCCTCATCTCGAGCTTCGAGGGGGAAACGGGGCTCCTCTCGATGTGGGCGGGACCATCGTGCTTCCTCTCGAGTGGAGACGGGTATGGCGGTGAACTTCTTGAGTTGCAGCAAGGGTGTGAAAGACCCTTTCGAAGTTCCAGAGGTTAGGTGTCATTCGTCTCCAGACGCCTCATCGGAAATAGGCTTCATCTCGCCTGGAAGGGAGAACTTCCTGGATTTTCTCGAGTTGCGGCAGGTGTTCTCGAGTTACGACGGGGACCTCAGGGACCCGCCCTGGTGGCCTCAGGGGAGGCCAGTACCCATGCGAGTTGCTAGGGGGCCTCTCGGGATTAATCTCCCGTCGATACCGGGGCCAAAAACCTTGTGTGGAGTCAGGGCCGGAACCGAGGATTCCTCTCAGGGGCTGACATGGATCTTTGGGTACTTCTGGAGTCTCCCCAGGGGAGTCAGGCCTCGGCTCGTGTGGGGGCATGCACGTGCGATTTCCTTCAAGGCTGTAGCAGCAATGTCACGCATCCCGTCGCGTGGAGTAATGGATCTGTGGTTTTCCCTCGAGGCTTTCCCACAGGGCTGTCCCACGTGCCACCGTGGTGTGAGTCGATCCTCGGCGTGAAAGATGAGCCAGTGCAGGGCAAAGAGGTTCCTCTGGAATGGACTGAGACATCTGGGGGACTCTTGGAATGGTGGTACGACCATGGAGTTCCGCTCGCCTTTCCTGTTGAGAGTGCCTCCTCTTGAGATGCGACGGGAACGCCGGGAATTCTTTCCCGTTGAAAGCAGGGAAAGGATCCCTCATCTCGAGCTACGAGGGGGAAACGGGGCTCCTCTGGATGTGGGCGGGACCATCGTGCTTCCTCTCGAGTGGAGACGGGTATGGCGGTGAACTTCTTGAGTTGCAGCAAGGGTGTGAAAGACCCTTTCGAAGTTCCAGAGGTTAGGTGTCATTAGTCTCCAGACGCCTCATCGGAAATAGGCCTAATCTCGCCTGGAAGGGAGAACTTCCTGGATTTTCTCGAGTTGCGGCAGGTGTTCTCGAGTTACGACGGGGACCTCAGGGACCCGCCCTGGTGGCCTCAGGAGAGGCCAGTCCCCATGCGAGTTGCTGGGAGGCCTCTCGGGATTCCTCTCCCGTTGATACCGGGGCCAAAAACCTTGTGTGGAGTCAGGGCCGGAACCGAGAATTCCTCTCAAGGGCTGACATGGATCTTTGGGTACTTCTGGAGTCTCCCCAGGGGAGTCAGGCCTCGTCTCGAGTGGGGGCATGCACGTGCGCTTTCCTTCCAGGCTGTAGCAGCAATGTGACGCTTCCCGTCGCGTGGATCAAAGGATCTGTGGTTTTCCCTCGAGGCTTTCCCTCGAGGCTTTCCCACAGGGCTGCCCCACGTACCACCGTGGTGTGAGTCGATCCTCGGCGTGAAAGATGAGCCAGTGCAGGGCAAAGAGGTTCCTCTGGAATGGACTGAGATATCTGGGGGCTTTTGGAATGGTGGTACGACCATGGAGTTTCTCTCGCCTTTCCTGTTGAGAGTGCCTCCTCTTGATATGCGACGGTAACCCCCCGAATTCTTTCCCGTTGAAAGCAGGGAAAGGATCCCTCATCTCGAGCTACGAGGGGGAAACGGGGCTCCTCTGGATGTGGGCGGGACCATCGTGCATCCTCTCGAGTGGAGACGGGTATGGCGGTGAACTTCTTGAGTTGCAGCAAGGGTGTGAAAGACCCTTTCGAAGTTCCAGAGGTTAGGTGTCATTAGTCTCCAGACGCCTCATCGGAAATAGGCCTCATCTCGCCTGGAAGGGAGAACTTCCTGGATTTTCTCGAGTTGCGGCAGGTGTTCTCGAGTTACGACGGGGACCTCAGGGACCCGCCCTGGTGGCCTCAGGAGAGGCCAGTCCCCATGCGAGTTGCTAGGGGGCCTCTCGGGATTCCTCTTCTGTCGATACCGGGGCCAAAAACCTTGTTTGGAGTCAGGGCCGGATCCGAGGATTCCTCTCAGGGGCTGACATGGATCTTTGGGTACTTCTGGAGTCTCCCCAGGGGAGTCAGGCCTCGTCTCGAGTGGGGGCATGCACGTGCGCTTTCCTTACAGGCTGTAGCAGCAATGTCACGCTTCCCGTGGCGTGGATCAAAGGATCTGTGGTTTTCCCTCGAGGCTTTCCCACAGGGCTGTCCCACGTGCCACCGTGGTGTGAGTCGATCCTCGGCGTGAAAGATGAGCCAGTACAGGGCAAAGAGGTTCGTCTGGAATGGACTGAGACATCTGGGGGACTCTTGGAATGGTGGTACGACCATGGAGTTCCTCTCGCCTTTCCTGTTGAGAGTGCCTCCTCTTGAGATGTGACGGGAACGCCGGGAAATCTTTCCCGTTGAATGCAGGGAAAGGATCCCTCATCTCGAGCTACGAGGGGGAAACGGGGCTCCTCTGGATGTGGGCGGGACCATCGTGCTTCCTCTCGAGTGGAGACGGGTATGGCGGTGAACTTCTTGAGTTGCAGCAAGGGTGTGAAAGACCCTTTCGAAGTTCCAGAGGTTAGGTGTCATTAGTCTCCAGACGCCTCATCGGAAATAAGCCTCATCTCGCCTGGAAGGGAGAACTTCCTGGATTTTCTCGAGTTGCGGCAGGTGTTCTCGAGTTACGACGGGGACCTCAGGGACCCGCCCTGGTGGCCTCAGGAGAGGCCAGTCCCCATGCGAGTTGCTGGGAGGCCTCTCGGGATTCCTCTCCCGTCGATACTGGGGCCAAAAACCTTGTGTGGAGTCAGGGCCGGAACCGAGAATTCCTCTCAATGGCTGACATGGATCTTTGGGTACTTCAGGAGTCTCCCCAGTGGAGTCAGGCCTCGTCTCGAGTGGGGGCATGCACGTGCGCTTTCCTTCCAGGCTGTAGCAGCAATGTGACGCTTCCCGTCGCGTGGATCAAAGGATCTGTGGTTTTCCCTCGAGGCGTTCCCTCGAGGCTTTCCCACAGGGCTGTCCCACGTGCCACCGTGGTGTGAGTCGATCCTCGGCGTGAAAGATGAGCCAGTGCAGGGCAAAGAGGTTCCTCTGGAATGGACTGAGACATCTGGGGGACTCTTGGAATGGTGGTACGACCATGGAGTTCCTCTCGCCTTTCCTTTGAGAGTGCCTCCTCTTGAGATGCGACGGGAACGCCGGGAATTCTTTCCCGTTGAAAGCAGGGAAAGGATCCCTCATCTCGAGCTACGAGGGGGAAACGGGGCTCCTCTGGATGTGGGCGGGACCATCGTGCATCCTCTCGAGTGGAGACGGGTATGGCGGTGAACTTCTTGAGTTGCAGCAAGGGTGTGAAAGACCCTTTCGAAGTTCCAGAGGTTAGGTGTCATTAGGCTCCAGACGCCTCATCGGAAATAGGCCTAATCTCGCCTGGAAGGGAGAACTTCCTGGATTTTCTCGAGTTGCGGCAGGTGTTCTCGAGTTACGACGGGGACCTCAGGGACCCGCCCTGGTGGCCTCAGGAGAGGCCAGTCCCCATGCGAGTTGCTAGGGGGCCTCTCGGGATACCTCTTCTGTCGATACCGGGGCCAAAAACCTTGTTTGGAGTCAGGGCCGGATCCGAGGATTCCTCTCAGGGGCTGACATGGATCTTTGGGTACTTCTGGAGTCTCCCCAGGGGAGTCAGGCCTCGTCTCCAGTGGGGGCATGCACGTGCGCTTTCCTTACAGGCTGTAGCAGCAATGTCACGCTTCCCGTGGCGTGGATCAAAGGATCTGTGGTTTTCCCTCGAGGCTTTCCCACAGGGCTGTCCCACGTGCCACCGTGGTGTGAGTCGATCCTCGGCGTGAAAGATGAGCCAGTGCAGGGCAAAGAGGTTCGTCTGGAATGGACTGAGACATCTGGGGGACTCTTGGAATGGTGGTACGACCATGGAGTTCCTTTCCCCTTTCCTGTTGAGAGTGCCTCCTCTTGAGATGTGACGGGAACGCCGGGAATTCTTTCCCGTTGAATGCAGGGAAAGGATCACTCATCTCGAGCTACGAGGGGGAAACGGGGCTCCTCTGGATGTGGGCGGGACCATCGTGCTTCCTCTCGAGTGGAGACGGGTATGGCGGTGAACTTCTTGAGTTGCAGCAAGGGTGTGAAAGACCCTTTCGAAGTTCCAGAGGTTAGGTGTCATTAGTCTCCAGACGCCTCATCGGAAATAAGCCTCATCTCGCCTGGAAGGGAGAACTTCCTGGATTTTCTCGAGTTGCGGCAGGTGTTCTCGAGTTACGACGGGGACCTCAGGGACCCGCCCTGGTGGCCTCAGGAGAGGCCAGTCCCCATGCGAGTTGCTGGGAGGCCTCTCGGGATTCCTCTCCCGTCGATACTGGGGCCAAAAACCTTGTGTGGAGTCAGGGCCGGAACCGAGAATTCCTCTCAATGGCTGACATGGATCTTTGGGTACTTCAGGAGTCTCCCCAGGGGAGTCAGGCCTCGTCTCGAGTGGGGGCATGCACGTGCGCTTTCCTTCCAGGCTGTAGCAGCAATGTGACGCTTCCCGTCGCGTGGATCAAAGGATCTGTGGTTTTCTCTCGAGGCGTTCCCTCGAGGCTTTCCCACAGGGCTGTCCCACGTGCCACCGTGGTGTGAGTCGATCCTCGGCGTGAAAGATGAGCCAGTGCAGGGCAAAGAGGTTCCTCTGGAATGGACTGAGACATCTGGGGGACTCTTGGAATGGTGGTACGACCATGGAGTTCCGCTCGCCTTTCCTGTTGAGAGTGCCACCTCTTGAGATGCGACGGGAACGCCGGGAATTCTTTCCCGTTGAAAGCAGGGAAAGGATCCCTCATCTCGAGCTACGAGGGGGAAACGGGGCTCCTCTGGATGTGGGCGGGACCATCGTGCTTCCTCTCGAGTGGAGACGGGTATGGCGGTGAACTTCTTGAGTTGCAGCAAGGGTGTGAAAGACCCTTTCGAAGTTCCAGAGGTTAGGTGTCATTAGTCTCCAGACGCCTCATCGGAAATAGGCCTCATCTCGCCTGGAAGGGAGAACTTCCTGGATTTTCTCGAGTTGTGGCAGGTGTTCTCGAGTTACGACGGGGACCTCAGGAACCCGCCCTGGTGGCCTCAGGAGAGGCCAGTCCCCATGCGAGTTGCTGGGAGGCCTCTCGGGATTCCTCTCCCGTCGATACCGGGACCAAAAACCTTGTGTGGAGTCAGGGCCTGAACCGAGAATTCCTCTCAAGGGCTGACATGGATCTTCGGGTACTTCTGGAGTCTCCCCAGGGGAGTCAGGCCTCGTCTCGAGTGGGGGCATGCACGTGCGCTTTCCTTCCAGGCTGTAGCAGCAATGTCACGCTTCCCGTGGCGTGGATCAAAGGATCTGTGGTTTTCCCTCGAGGCTTTCCCTCGAGGCTTTCCCACAGGGCTGTCCCACGTGCCACCGTGGTGTGAGTCGATCCTCGGCGTGAAAGATGAGCCAGTGCAGGGCAAAGAGGTTCCTCTGGAATGGACAGAGACATCTCGGGGACTCTTGGAATGGTGGTACGACCATGGAGTTCCTCTCGCCTTTCCTGTTGAGAGTGCCTCCTCTTGAGATGTGACGGGAACGCTGGGAATTCTTTGCGTTGAAAGCAGGGAAAGGATCCCTCATCTCGAGCTTCGAGGGGGAAACGGGGCTCCTCTCGATGTGGGCGGGACCATCGTGCTTCCTCTCGAGTGGAGACGGGTATGGCGGTGAACTTCTTGAGTTGCAGCAAGGGTGTGAAAGACCCTTTCGAAGTTCCAGAGGTTAGGTGTCATTCGTCTCCAGACGCCTCATCGGAAATAGGCTTCATCTCGCCTGGAAGGGAGAACTTCCTGGATTTTCTCGAGTTGCGGCAGGTGTTCTCGAGTTACGACGGGGACCTCAGGGACCCGCCCTGGTGGCCTCAGGGGAGGCCAGTACCCATGCGAGTTGCTAGGGGGCCTCTCGGGATTAATCTCCCGTCGATACCGGGGCCAAAAACCTTGTGTGGAGTCAGGGCCGGAACCGAGGATTCCTCTCAGGGGCTGACATGGATCTTTGGGTACTTCTGGAGTCTCCCCAGGGGAGTCAGGCCTCGGCTCGTGTGGGGGCATGCACGTGCGATTTCCTTCAAGGCTGTAGCAGCAATGTCACGCATCCCGTCGCGTGGAGTAATGGATCTGTGGTTTTCCCTCGAGGCTTTCCCACAGGGCTGTCCCACGTGCCACCGTGGTGTGAGTCGATCCTCGGCGTGAAAGATGAGCCAGTGCAGGGCAAAGAGGTTCCTCTGGAATGGACTGAGACATCTGGGGGACTCTTGGAATGGTGGTACGACCATGGAGTTCCGCTCGCCTTTCCTGTTGAGAGTGCCTCCTCTTGAGATGCGACGGGAACGCCGGGAATTCTTTCCCGTTGAAAGCAGGGAAAGGATCCCTCATCTCGAGCTACGAGGGGGAAACGGGGCTCCTCTGGATGTGGGCGGGACCATCGTGCTTCCTCTCGAGTGGAGACGGGTATGGCGGTGAACTTCTTGAGTTGCAGCAAGGGTGTGAAAGACCCTTTCGAAGTTCCAGAGGTTAGGTGTCATTAGTCTCCAGACGCCTCATCGGAAATAGGCCTAATCTCGCCTGGAAGGGAGAACTTCCTGGATTTTCTCGAGTTGCGGCAGGTGTTCTCGAGTTACGACGGGGACCTCAGGGACCCGCCCTGGTGGCCTCAGGAGAGGCCAGTCCCCATGCGAGTTGCTGGGAGGCCTCTCGGGATTCCTCTCCCGTTGATACCGGGGCCAAAAACCTTGTGTGGAGTCAGGGCCGGAACCGAGAATTCCTCTCAAGGGCTGACATGGATCTTTGGGTACTTCTGGAGTCTCCCCAGGGGAGTCAGGCCTCGTCTCGAGTGGGGGCATGCACGTGCGCTTTCCTTCCAGGCTGTAGCAGCAATGTGACGCTTCCCGTCGCGTGGATCAAAGGATCTGTGGTTTTCCCTCGAGGCTTTCCCTCGAGGCTTTCCCACAGGGCTGCCCCACGTACCACCGTGGTGTGAGTCGATCCTCGGCGTGAAAGATGAGCCAGTGCAGGGCAAAGAGGTTCCTCTGGAATGGACTGAGATATCTGGGGGCTTTTGGAATGGTGGTACGACCATGGAGTTTCTCTCGCCTTTCCTGTTGAGAGTGCCTCCTCTTGATATGCGACGGTAACCCCCCGAATTCTTTCCCGTTGAAAGCAGGGAAAGGATCCCTCATCTCGAGCTACGAGGGGGAAACGGGGCTCCTCTGGATGTGGGCGGGACCATCGTGCATCCTCTCGAGTGGAGACGGGTATGGCGGTGAACTTCTTGAGTTGCAGCAAGGGTGTGAAAGACCCTTTCGAAGTTCCAGAGGTTAGGTGTCATTAGTCTCCAGACGCCTCATCGGAAATAGGCCTCATCTCGCCTGGAAGGGAGAACTTCCTGGATTTTCTCGAGTTGCGGCAGGTGTTCTCGAGTTACGACGGGGACCTCAGGGACCCGCCCTGGTGGCCTCAGGAGAGGCCAGTCCCCATGCGAGTTGCTAGGGGGCCTCTCGGGATTCCTCTTCTGTCGATACCGGGGCCAAAAACCTTGTTTGGAGTCAGGGCCGGATCCGAGGATTCCTCTCAGGGGCTGACATGGATCTTTGGGTACTTCTGGAGTCTCCCCAGGGGAGTCAGGCCTCGTCTCGAGTGGGGGCATGCACGTGCGCTTTCCTTACAGGCTGTAGCAGCAATGTCACGCTTCCCGTGGCGTGGATCAAAGGATCTGTGGTTTTCCCTCGAGGCTTTCCCACAGGGCTGTCCCACGTGCCACCGTGGTGTGAGTCGATCCTCGGCGTGAAAGATGAGCCAGTACAGGGCAAAGAGGTTCGTCTGGAATGGACTGAGACATCTGGGGGACTCTTGGAATGGTGGTACGACCATGGAGTTCCTCTCGCCTTTCCTGTTGAGAGTGCCTCCTCTTGAGATGTGACGGGAACGCCGGGAAATCTTTCCCGTTGAATGCAGGGAAAGGATCCCTCATCTCGAGCTACGAGGGGGAAACGGGGCTCCTCTGGATGTGGGCGGGACCATCGTGCTTCCTCTCGAGTGGAGACGGGTATGGCGGTGAACTTCTTGAGTTGCAGCAAGGGTGTGAAAGACCCTTTCGAAGTTCCAGAGGTTAGGTGTCATTAGTCTCCAGACGCCTCATCGGAAATAAGCCTCATCTCGCCTGGAAGGGAGAACTTCCTGGATTTTCTCGAGTTGCGGCAGGTGTTCTCGAGTTACGACGGGGACCTCAGGGACCCGCCCTGGTGGCCTCAGGAGAGGCCAGTCCCCATGCGAGTTGCTGGGAGGCCTCTCGGGATTCCTCTCCCGTCGATACTGGGGCCAAAAACCTTGTGTGGAGTCAGGGCCGGAACCGAGAATTCCTCTCAATGGCTGACATGGATCTTTGGGTACTTCAGGAGTCTCCCCAGTGGAGTCAGGCCTCGTCTCGAGTGGGGGCATGCACGTGCGCTTTCCTTCCAGGCTGTAGCAGCAATGTGACGCTTCCCGTCGCGTGGATCAAAGGATCTGTGGTTTTCCCTCGAGGCGTTCCCTCGAGGCTTTCCCACAGGGCAGTCCCACGTGCCACCGTGGTGTGAGTCGATCCTCGGCGTGAAAGATGAGCCAGTGCAGGGCAAAGAGGTTCCTCTGGAATGGACTGAGACATCTGGGAGACTCTTGGAATGGTGGTACGACCATGGAGTTCCGCTCGCCTTTCCTGTTGAGAGTGCCTCCTCTTGAGATGCGACGGGAACGCCGGGAATTCTTTCCCGTTGAAAGCAGGGAAAGGATCCCTCATCTCGAGCTACGAGGGGGAAACGGGGCTCCTCTGGATGTGGCCGGGACCATCGTGCTTCCTCTCGAGTGGAGACGGGTATGGCGGTGAACTTCTTGAGTTGCAGCAAGGGTGTGAAAGACCCTTTCGAAGTTCCAGAGGTTAGGTGTCATTAGTCTCCAGACGCCTCATCGGAAATAGGCCTCATCTCGCCTGGAAGGGAGAACTTCCTGGATTTTCTCGAGTTGCGGCAGGTGTTCTCGAGTTACGACGGGGACCTCAGGGACCCGCCCTGGTGGCCTCAGGAGAGGCCAGTCCCCATGCGAGTTGCTGGGAGGCCTCTCGGGATTCCTCTCCCGTCGATACCGGGGCCAAAAACCTTGTGTGGAGTCAGGGCCGGAACCGAGAATTCCTCTCAAGGGCTGACATGGATCTTTGGGTACTTCTGGAGTCTCCCCAGGGGAGTCAGGCCTCGTCTCGAGTGGGGGCATGCACGTGCGCTTTCCTTCCAGGCTGTAGCAGCAATGTGACGCTTCCCGTCACGTGGATCAAAGGATCTGTGGTTTTCCCTCGAGGCTTTCCCTCGAGGCTTTCCCACAGAGCTGCCCCACGTGCCACCGTGGTGTGAGTCGATCCTCGGCGTGAAAGATGAGCCAGTGCAGGGCAAAGAGGTTCCTCTGCAATGGACTGAGACATCTGGGGGACTTTTGGAATGGTGGTACGACCATGGAGTTTCTCTCGCCTTTCCTGTTGAGAGTGCCTCCTCTTGAGATGCGACGGTAACGCCGGGAATTCTTTCCCGTTGAAAGCAGGGAAAGGATCCCTCATCTCGAGCTACGAGGGGGAAACGGGGCTCCTCTGGATGTGAGCGGGACCATCGTGCATCCTCTCGAGTGGAGACGGGTATGGCGGTGAACTTCTTGAGTTGCAGCAAGGGTGTGAAAGACCCTTTCGAAGTTCCAGAGGTTAGGTGTCATTAGTCTCCAGACGCCTCATCGGAAATAGGCCTCATCTCGCCTGGAAGGGAGAACTTCCTGGATTTTCTCGAGTTGCGGCAGGTGTTCTCGAGTTACGACGGGGACCTCAGGGACCCGCCCTGGTGGCCTCAGGAGAGGCCAGTCCCCATGCGAGTTGCTAGGGGGCCTCTCGGGATTACTCTCCCGTCGATACCGGGGCCAAAAACCTTGTGTAGAGTCAGGGCCGGAACCGAGGATTCCTCTCAGGGGCTGACATGGATCTTTGGGTACTTCTGGAGTCTCCCCAGGGGAGTCAGGCCTCGTCTCGAGTGGGGGCATGCACGTGCGCTTTCCTTCCAGGCTGTAGCACCAATGTCACGCTTCCCGTCGCGTGGATCAAAGGATCTGTGATTTTCCCTCGAGGCTTTCCCTCGAGGCTTTCCCACAGGGCTGTCCCACGTGCCACCGTGGTGTGAGTCGATCCTCGGCGTGAAAGATGAGCCAGTGCAGGGCAAAGAGGTTCCTCTGGAATGGAGTGAGACATCTGGGGGACTCTTGGAATGGTGGGACGACCATGGAGTTCCTCAAGCCTTTCCTGTTGAGAGTGCCTCCTCTTGAGATGCGACGGGAACGCCGGGAATTCTTTCCCGTTGAAAGTAGGGAAAGGATCCCTCATCTCGAGCTATGAGGGGGAAACGGGGCTCCTCTGGATGTGGGCGGGACCATCGTGCTTCCTCTCGAGTGGAGACGGGTATGGCGGTGAACTTCTTGAGTTGCAGCAAGGGTGTGAATGAACCTTTCGAAGTTCCAGAGGTTCCGTGTCATTAGTCTCCAGACGCCTCATCGGAAATAGGCCTCATCTCGCCTGGAAGGGAGAACTTCCTGGATTTTTTTGAGTTGCGGCAGGTGTTCTCGATTACGACGGGGACCTCAGGGACCCGCCCTGATGGCCTCAGGAGAGGCCAGGTCCATGCGATTTGCTAGGTGGCCTCTCAGGATTCCTCTCCTGTCGATACCGGGGCCAAAAACCTTGTGTGGAGTCAGGGCCGGAACCGAGGATTCCTCTCAGGGGTGACATGGATCTTTGGGTACTTCTGGAGTCTCCCCAGGGGAGTCAGGCCTCGTCTCGAGCGGGGGCATGCACGTGCGCTTTCCTTCCAGGCTGTAGCAGGAATGTGACGCTTCCCGTCGCGTGGATCAAAGGATCTGTGGTTTTCCCTCGAGGCTTTCCCTCGAGGCTTTCCCACAGGGCTGTCCCACGTGCCACCGTTGTGTGAGTCGATCCTCGGCGTGAAAGATGAGCCAGTGCAGGGCAAAGAGGTTCCTCTGGAATGGACTGAGACATCTGGGGGACTCTTGGAATGGTGGTACGACCATGGAGTTCCTCTCGCCTTTCCTGTTGAGAGTGCCTCCTCTTGAGATGCGACGTGAATGCCGGGAATTCTTTCCCGTTGAAAGCAGGGAAAGGATCCCTCATCTCGAGCTACGAGGGGGAAACGGGGCTCCTCTGGATGTGGGCGGGACCATCGTGCTTCCTCTCGAGTGGAGACGGGTATGGCGGTGAACTTCTTGAGTTGCAGCAAGGGTGTGAAAGACCCTTTCGAAGTTCCAGAGGTTAGGTGTCATTAGTCTCCAGACGCCTCATCGGAAATAGGCCTCATCTCGCCTGGAAGGGAGAACTTCCTGGATTTTCTCGAGTTGCGGCAGGTGTTCTCGAGTTACGACGGGGACCTCAGGGACCCGCCCTGGTGGCCTCAGGAGAGGCCATTCCCCATGCGAGTTGCTGGGGGGCCTCTCGGGATTCCTCTTCTGTCGATACCGGGGCCAAAAACCTTGTTTGGAGTCAGGGCCGGATCCGAGGATTCCTCTCAGGGGCTGACATGGATCTTTGGGTACTTCTGGAGTCTCCCCAGCGGAGTCAGGCCTCGTCTCGAGTGGGGGCATGCACGTGCGCTTTCCTTACAGGCTGTAGCAGCAATGTCACGCTTCCCGTGGCGTGGATCAAAGGATCTGTGGTTTTCCTTCGAGGCTTTCCCACAGGGCTGTCCCACGTGCCACCGTGGTGTGAGTCGATCCTCGGCGTGAAAGATGAGCCAGTGCAGGGCAAAGAGGTTCCTCTGGAATGGACTGAGACATCTGGGGGACTCTTGGAATGGTGGTACGACCATGGAGTTCCTCTCGCCTTTCCTGTTGAGAGTGCCTCCTCTTGAGATGTGACGGGAACGCCGGGAATTCTTTCCCGTTGAATGCAGGGAAAGGATCACTCATCTCGAGCTACGAGGGTGAAACGGGGCTCCTCTGGATGTGGGCGGGACCATCGTGCTTCCTCTAGAGTGGAGACGGGTATGGCGGTGAACTTCTTGAGTTGCAGCAAGGGTGTGAAAGACCCTTTCGAAGTTCCAGAGGTTAGGTGTCATTAGTCTCCAGACGCCTCATCGGAAATAGGCCTCATCTCGCCTGGAAGGGAGAACTTCCTGGATTTTCTCGAGTTGCGGCAGGTGTTCTAGAGTTAAGACGGGGACCTCAGGGACCCGCCCTGGTGGCCTCAATAGAGAACAGTCCCCATGCGTCTTGCTAGGTGCCCTCTCGTGATTCTTCTCCCGTCGATACCGGGGCCAAAAAACTTGTGTGGAGTCAGGGCCGGAACCGAGGATTCCTCTCAGGGGCTGACATGGATCTTTGGGTACTTCTGGAGTCTCCCCAGGGGAGTCAGGCCTCGTCTCGAGTGGGGGCATGCACGTGCGCTTTCCTTCCAGGCTGTAGCAGCAATGTCATTCTTCCCGTCGCATTTATGAAAGGATCTGTGGCTTTCCCTCGAGGCTTTCCCTCGAGGCTTTCCCACAGGGCTGTCCCACGTGGCACCGTGGTGTGAGTCGATCCTCGGCGTGAAAGATGAGCCAGTGCAGGTCAAAGAGGTTCCTCTGGAATGGACTGAGACATCTAGGGGACTCTAGGAATGGTGGTACGACCATGGAGTTCCTCTCGCCTTTCCTGTTGAGATTGCCTCCTCTTGAGATGCGACGGAAATGCTGGGAATTTTTTCCCGTTGAAAGCAGGGAAACGATCCCTCATCTCGAGCTCCGAGGGGGAAACGGGGCTCCTCTGGATGTGGGCGGGACCATCGTGCTTCCTCTCGAGTGGAGACTGGTATGGCGGTAAACTTCTTGAGTTGCAGCAAGGGTGTGAAAGACCCTTTCGAAGTTCCAGAGGTTAGGTGTCATTAGTCTCCAGACGCCTCATCTGAAATAGGCCTCATCTCGCCTGGAAGGGAGAACTTCCTGGATTTTCTCGAGTTGCGGCAGGTGTTCTCGAGTTACGACGGGGACCTCAGGGACCCGCCCTGGTGGCCTAAGGAACGGAGAGTCCCCATGCGAGTTGCTAGGGGGCCTCTCGGGATTCCTCTCCCATCGATACTGGGGCCAAAAACCTTGTGTGGAGTCAGGGCCGGAACCGAGGATTCCTCTCAGGGGCTGACATGGATCTTTGGGTACTTCTGGAGTCTCCCCAGGGGAGTCAGGCCTCGTCTCGAGTGGGGGCATGCACGTGCGCTTTCCTTCCAGGCTGTAGCAGCAATGTCACGTTTCCTGTCGCGTGGATCAAAGGATCTGTGGTTTTCCCTCGAGGCTTTCCCTCGAGGCTTTCCCACAGGGCTGTCCCACGTGCCACCGTGGTGTGAGTCAATCCTCGGCGTGAAAGATGAGCCAGTGCAGGGCAAAGAGGTTCCTCTGGAATGGACTGAGACATCTGGGGGACTCTTTGAATGGTGGTACGACCATGGAGTTCCTCTCGCCTTTCCTGTTGAGAGTGCCTCCTCTTGAGATGCGACGGGAACGCCGGGAATTCTTTCCCGTTGAAAGCAGGGAAAGGATCCCTCATCTCGAGCTCCGAGGGGGAAACGGGGCTCCTCTGGATGTGGGCGGGACCATCGTGTTTCCTCCCGAGTGGAGACGGGTATGGCGGTGAAATTCTTGAGTTGCAGAAAGGTTGTGAATGACCCTTTCGAAGTTCCAGAGGTTAGGTGTCATTAGGCTCCAGACGCCTCATCGGAAATAGGCCTCATCTCGCCTGGAAGGGAGAACTTCCTGGATTTTCTCGAGTTGCGGCAGGTGTTCTCGAGTTACGACGGGGACCTCAGGGACCCGCCCTGGTGGCCTCAGGAGAGGCCAGTCCCCATGCGAGTTGCTAGGGGGCCTCTCGGGATTCCTCTCCCGTCGATACCGGGGCCAAAAACCTTCTGTGGAGTCAGGCCCGGAACCGAGGATTCCTCTCAGGGGCTGACATGGATCTTTGGGTACTTCTGGAGTCTCCCCAGGGGAGTCAGGCCTCGTCTTGAGTGGGAGCATGCACGTGCGCTTTCGTTCCAGGCTGTAGCAGCAATGTCACGCTTCCCGTCGCGTGGATCAAAGGATCTGTGGTTTTCCCTCGAGGCTTTCCCTCGAGGCTTTCCCACAGGGCTGTCCCACGTGCCACCGTGGTGTGAGTCGATCCTCGGCGTGAAAGATGAGCCAGTGCAGGGCAAAGAGGTTCCTCTGGAATGGACTGAGACATCTGGGGGACTCTTGGAATGGTGGTACGACCATGGAGTTCCTCTGGCCTTTCCTGTTGAGAGTGCCTCCTCTTGAGATGCGACGGGAACGCCGGGAATTCTTTCCCGTTGAAAGCAGGGAAAGGATCCCTCATCTCGAGCTAAGAGGGGGAAACGGGGCTCCTCTGGATGTGGGCGGGACCATCGTGCTTCCTCCCGAGTGGAGACGGGTATGGCGGTGAACTTCTTGCGTTGCAGCAAGGGTGTGAATGACCCTTTCGAAGTTCCAAAGGTTAGGTGTCATTAGGCTCCAGACGCCTCATCGGAAATAGGCCTCATCTCGCCTGGAAGGGAGAACTTCCTGGATTTGCTCGAGTTGCGGCAGGTGTTCTCGAGTTACGACGGGGACCTCAGGGACCCGCCCTGGTGGCCTCAGGAGAGGCCAGTCCCCATGCGAGTTGCTAGGGGGCCTCTCGGGATTCCTCTCCCGTCGATACCGGGGCCAAAAACCTTCTGTGGAGTCAGGCCCGGAACCGAGGATTCCTATCAGGGGCTGACATGGATCTTTGGGTACTTCTGGAGTCTCCCCAGGGGAGTCAGGCCTCGACTTGAGTGGGAGCATGCACGTGCGCTTTCCTTCCAGGCTGTAGCAGCAATGTCACGCTTCCCGTGGCGTGGATCAAAGGATCTGTGGTTTTCCCTCGAGGCTTTCCCTCGAGGCTTTCCCACAGGGCTGTCCCACGTGCCACCGTGGTGTGAGTCGATCCTCGGCGTGAAAGATGAGCCAGTGCAGGGCAAAGAGGTTCCTCTGGAATGGACTGAGACATCTGGGGGACTCTTGGAATGGTGGTACGACCATGGAGTTCCTCTCGCCTTTTCTGTTGAGAGTGCCTCCTCTTGAGATGCGACGGGAACGCTGGGAATTCTTTCCCGTTGAAAGCAGGGAAAGGATCCCTCATCTCGAGCTACGAGGGGGAAACGGGGCTCCTCTGGATGTGGGCGGGACCATCGTGCTTCCTCTCGAGTGGAGACGGGTATGGCGGTGAACTTCTTGAGTTGCAGCAATTGTGTGAAAGACCCTTTCGAAGTTCCAGAGGTTAGGTGTCATTAGTCTCCAGACGCCTCATCGGAAATAGGCCTCATATCGCCTGGAAGGGAGAACTTCTTGGATTTTCTCGAGTTGCGGCAGGTGTTCTCGAGTTACGACGGGGAACTCAGGGACCCGCCCTGGTGGCCTCAGGAGAGGCCACTCCCCATGCGAGTTGCTAGGCGGCCTCTCGGGATTCCTCTCCCGTCGATACCGGGGCCAAAAACCTTTTGTGGAGTCAGGGCCGGAACCGAGGATTCCTCTCAGGGGCTGACATGGATCTTTGGGTACTTCTGGAGTCTCCCCAGGGGAGTCAGGCCTCGTCTCGAGTGGGGGCATGCACGTGCGATTTCCTTCCAGGCTGTAGCAGCAATGTCACGCTTCTCGTCGCGTGGATCAAAGGATCTGTGGTTTTCCCTCGAGGCTTTCCCTCGAGGCTTTCCCACAGGGCTGTCCCACGTGCCACCGTGGTGTGAGTCGATCCTCGGTGTGAAAGATGCGCCAGTGCAGGGCAAAGAGGTTCCTCTGGAATGGACTGAGACATCTGGGGGACTCTTGGAATGGTGGTACGACCATGGAGTTCCTCTCGCCTTTCCTGTTGAGAGTGCCTCCTCTTGAGATGCGACGGGAACGCCGGGGATTCTTTCCCGTTGAAAGCAGGGAAAGGATCCCTCATCTCGAGATACGAGGGGGAAACGGGGCTCCTCTGGATGTGGGCGGGACCATCGTGCTTCCTCCCGAGTGGAGACGGGTATGGTGGTGAACTTCTTGAGTTGCAGCAAGGGTGTGAATGACCCTTTCGAAGTTCCAGAGGTTAGGTGTCATTAGTCTCCAGACGCCTCATCGGAAATAGCCCTCATCTGGCCTGGAAGGGAGAACTTCCTGGATTTGCTCGAGTTGCGGCAGGTGTTCTCGAGTTACGACGGGGACCTCAGGGACCCGCCCTGGTGGCCTCAGGAGAGGCCAGTCCCCATGCTAGTTGCTAGGGGGCCCCTCGGGATTCCTCTCCCTTCGATACCGGGGCCAAAAACCTTGTGTGGAGTCAGGGCCGGAACCGAGGATTCCTCTCAGGGGCTGACATGGATCTTTGGGTACTTCTGGAGTCTCCCCAGGGGAGTCAGGCCTCGTCTCGAGTGGGGGCATGCACGTGCGCTTTCCTCCAGGCTGTAGCAGCAATGTCATTCTTCCCGTCGCATTTATCAAAGGATCTGTGGCTTTCCCTCGAGACTTCCCCTCGAGGCTTTCCCACAGGGCTGTCCCACGTGCCACCGTGGTGTGAGTCGATCCTCGGCGTGAAAGATGAGCCAGTGCAGGGCAAAGAGGTTCCTCTGGAATTGACTGAGACATCTGGGGTAAGCTTGGAATGGTGGTACGACCATGGAGTTCCTCTCGCCTTTCCTGTTGAGAGTGCCTCCTCTTGAGATGCGACGGGAACGCCGGGAAATCTTTCCCGTTGAAAGCAGGGAAAGGATCCCTAATCTCAAGCTCCGAGGGGGAAACGGGGCTCCTCTGGATGTGGGCGGGACCATCGTGCTTCCTCCCGAGTGGAGACGGGTATTTCGGTGAACTTCTTGAGTTGCAGCAAGGGTGTGAATGACCCTTTCGAAGTTCCTGAGGTTAGGTGTCATTAGACTCCAGACGCCTGATCGGAAATAGGCCTCATCTCGCCTGGAAGGGAGAACTTCCTGGATTTGCTCGAGTTGCGGAAGGTGTTCTCGAGTTACGACGGGGACCTCAGGGACCCGCCCTGGTGGCCTCAGGAGAGGCCAGTCCCCATGCTAGTTGCTAGGGGGCCCCTCGGGATTCCTCTCCCGTCGATACCGGGGCCAAAAACCTTGTGTGGAGTCAGGGCCGGAACCGAGGATTCCTCTCATGGGCTGACATGGATCTTTGGGTACTTCTGGAGTCTCCCCAGGGGAGTCAGGCCTCGTCTCGAGTGGGGGCATGCACGTGCGCTTTCCTTCCAGGCTGTAGCAGCAATGTCATTCTTCCCGTCGCATTTATCAAAGGATCTGTGGCTTTCCCTCGAGGCTTTCCCTCGAGGCTTTCCCACAGGGCTGTCCCACGTGCCACCATGGTGTGAGTCGATCCTCGGCGTGAAAGATGAGCCAGTGCAGGTAAAAGAGGTTCCTCTGGAATGGACTGAGACATCTAGGGGACTCTAGGAATGGTGGTACAACCATTGAGTTCCTCTCGCCTTTCCTGTTGAGAGTGCCTCCTCTTGAGATGCGACGGGAATGCTGGGAATTTTTTCCTGTTGAAAGCAGGGAAACGATCCCTCATCTCGAGCTCCGAGGAGGAAACGGGGCTCCTCTGGATGTGGGCGGGACCATCGTGCTTCCTCTCGAGTGGAGACGGGTATGGCGGTGAACTTCTTGAGTTGCAGCAAGGGTGTGAAAGACCCTTTCGAAGTTCCAGAGGTTAGGTGTCATTAGTCTCCAGACGCCTCATCGGAAATAGGCCTCATCTCGCCTGGAAGGGAGAACTTCCTGGATTTTCTCGAGTTTCGGCAGGAGTTCTCGAGTTACGACGGGGACCTCAGGGACCCGCCCTGGTGGCCTCAGGAACGGCCAGTCCCCATGCGAGTTGCTAGGGGGCCTCTCGGGATTCCTATCCCATCAATACTGGGGCCAAAAACATTGTGTGGAGTCAGGGCCGGAACCGAGGATTCCTCTCAGGGGCTGACATGGATCTTTGGGTACTTCTGGAGTCTCCCCAGGGGAGTCAGGCCTCGTCTCGAGTGGGGGCATGCACGTGCGCTTTCCTTCCAGGCTGTAGCAGCAATGTGACGCTTTCCGTGGCGTGGATCAAAGGATCTGTGGTTTTCCCTCGAGGCTTTCCCTCGAGGCTTTCCCACAGGGCTGTCCCACGTGCCACTGTGGTGTGAGTCGATCCTCGGCGTGAAAGATGAGCCAGTGCAGGGCAAAGAGGTTCCTCTGGAATGGACTGAGACATCTGGGGGACTCTTGGAATGGTGGTACGACCATGGTGTTCCTCTCGCCTTTCCTGTTGAGAGTGCCTCCTCTTGACATGCGACGGGAACGCCAGGAATTCTTTTCCGTTGAAAGCAGGGAAAGGATCCCTCATCTCGAGCTCCGAGGGGGAAACGGGGCTCCTCTGGATGTGGGCGGGACCATCGTGCTTCCTCCCGAGTGGAGACGGGTATGGCGGTGAACTTCTTGAGTTGCAGCAAGGGTGTGAAAGACCCTTTCGAAGTTCCAGAGGTTAGGTGTCATTAGTCTCCAGACGCCTCATCGGAAATAGCCCTCATCTTTCCTGGAAGGGAGAACTTCCTGGATTTTCTCGAGTTGCGGCAGGTGTTCTCGAGTTACGACGGGGACCTCAGGGACCCGCCCTGGTGGCCTCAGGAGAGGCCAGTCCCCATGCGAGTTGCTAGGCGGCCTCTCGGGATTCCTCTCCCGTCGATACCGGGGCCAAAAACCTTGTGTGGAGTCAGGGCCGGGACCGAGGATTCCTCTCAGGGGCTGACATGGATCTTTGGGTACTTCTGGAGTCTCCCCACGGGAGTCAGGCCTCGTCTCGAGTGGGGGCATGCACGTGCGCTTTCCTTCCAGGCTGTAGCAGCAATGTCACGATTCCCGTCGCATTTATCAAAGGATCTGTGGCTTTCCCTCGAGGCTTTCCCTCGAGGCTTTCCCACAGGGCTGTCCCACGTGCCACCGTGTTGTGAGTCGATCCTCGGCGTGAAAGATGAGCCAGTGCAGGGCAAAGAGTTTCCTCTGGAATGGACTGAGACATCTGGGGGAGTCTTGGAATGGTGGTACGACCATGGAGTTCCTCTCGCCTTTCCTGTTGAGAGTGCCTCCTCTTGAGATGCGACGGGAACGCCGGGAATTCTTTCCCGTTGTAAGCAGGGAAAGGATCCCTCATCTCGAGCTACGAGGGGGAAACGGGGCTCCTCTGGATGTGGGTGGGACCATCGTGCTTCCTCTCGAGTGGAGACGGGTATGGCGGTGAACTTCTTGAGTTGCAGCAAGGGTGTGAAAGACCCTTTCGAAGTTCCAGAGGTTAGGTGTCATTAGACTCCAGACGCCTCATCGGAAATAGGCCTCATCTCGCCTGGAAGGGAGAACTTCCTGGATTTTCTCGAGTTGCGGCAGGTGTTCTCGAGTTACGACGGGGACGTCAGGGACCCGCCCTGGTGGCCTCAGGAGAGGCCACTCCCCGTGCGAGTTGCTAGGCGGCCTCTCGGGATTCCTCTCCCGTCGATACCGGGGCCAAAAACCTTGTGTGGAGTCAGGGCCGGAACCGAGGATTCCTCTCAGGGGCTGACATGGATCTTTGGGTAATTCTGGAGTCTCCCCAGGGGAGTCAGGCCTCGTCTCGAGTGGTGGCATGAACTTGCGCTTTCCTTCCAGGCTGTAGCAGCAATGTCACGCTTCCCGTCGGGTGGATCAAAGGATCTGTGGTTTTCCCTCGAGGCTTTCCCTCGAGGCTTTCCCACAGGGCTGGCCCACGTGCCACCGTGGTGTGAGTCGATCCTCGGCGTGAAAGATGAGCCAGTGCAGGGCAAAGAGGTTCCTCTGGAATGGACTGAGACATCTGGGGGACTCTTGGAATGGTGGTACGACCATGGAGTTCCTCTCGCCTTTCCTGTTGAGAGTGCCTCCTCTTGAAATGCGACGGGAACGCCGGGAATTCTTTCCGTTTAAAGCAGGGAAGGGATTCCTCATCTCGAGCTCCGAGGGGGAAACGGGGCTCCTCTGGATGTGGGCGGGACCATCGTGCTTCCTCTCGAGTGGAGACGGGTATGGCGGTGAACTTCTTGAGTTGCAGCAAGGGTGTGAAAGACCCTTTCGAAGTTCCAGAGGTTAGGTGTCATTAGTCTCCAGACGCCTCATCGGAAATAGGCCTCATCTCGCCTGCAAGGGAGAACTTCCTGGATTTTCTTGAGTTGCGGCAGGTGTTCTCGAGTTACGACGGGGACCTCAGGGACCCGCCCTGGTTGCCTCAGGAGAGGCCAGTCCCCATGCGAGTTGATAGGGGGCCTCTCGGGATTCCTCTCCCGTCGATACCGGGGACAAAAACCTTGTGTGGAGTCAGGGCCGGAACCGAGGATTCCTCTCAGGGGTGACATGTATCTTTGGGTACTTCTGGAGTCTCCAAAGGGGAGTCAGGCCTCGTCTCGAGTGGGGGCATGCACGTGCGCTTTCCTTCCAGGCTGTAGCAGCAATGTCACGATTCCCGTCGCATTTATCAAAGGGTCTGTGGCTTTCCCTCGAGTCTTTCCCTCGAGGCTTTCCCACAGGGCTGTCCCACGTGCCACCGTGGTGTGAATCGATCCTCGGCATGAAAGATGAGCCAGTGCAGGTCAAAGAGTTTCCTCTGGAATGGACTGAGACATCTAGGGGACTCTAGGAATGGTGGTACGACCATGGAGTTCCTCTCGCCTTTCCTGTTGAGAGTGCCTCTTCTTGAGATGCGACAGGAACGCCGGGAATTCTTTCCCGTTGAAAGCAGGGAAAGGATCCCTCATCTCGAGCTACGAGGGGGAAACGGGGCTCCTCTGGATGTGGGCGGGACCATCGTGCTTCCTCTCGAGTGGAGACGGGTATGGCGGTGAACTTCTTGAGTTGCAGCAAGGGTGTGAAAGACCCTTTCGAAGTTCCAGAGGTTAGGTGTCATTAGTCTCCAGACGCCTCATCGGAAATAGGCCTCATCTCGCCTGCAAGGGAGAACTTCCTGGATTTTCTCGAGTTGCGGCAGGTGTTCTCGAGTTACGACGGGGACCTCAGGGACCCGCCCTGGTTGCCTCAGGAGAGTCCAGTCCCCATGCGAGTTGATAGGGGGCCTCTCGGGATTCCTCTCCCGTCGATACCGGGGACAAAAACCTTGTGTGGAGTCAGGGCCGGAACCGAGGATTCCTCTCAGGGGTGACATGTATCTTTGGGTACTTCTGGAGTCTCCAAAGGGGAGTCAGGCCTCGTCTCGAGTGGGGGCATGCACGTGCGCTTTCCTTCCAGGCTGTAGCAGCAATGTCACGCTTCCCGTCGCGTGGATCAAAGGATCTGTGGTTTTCCCTCGAGGCTTTCATTCGAGGCTTTCCCACAGGGCTGTCCCACGTGCCACCGTGGTGTGAGTCGATCCTCGGCGTGAAAGATGAGCCAGTGCAGGGCAAAGAGGTTCCTCTGGAATGGACTGAGACATCTGGGCAATCCTGGAATGGTGGTACGACCATGGAGTTCCTCTCGCCTTTCCTGTTGAGAATGCCTCCTCTTGAGATGCGACGGGAACACTGGGAATTCTTTCCCGTTGAAAGCAGGGAAAGGATCCCTCATCTCGAGCTACGAGGGGGAAACGGGGCTCCTCTGGATGTGGGCGGGACCATCGTGCTTCCTCTCGAGTGGAGACGGGTATGGCGGTGAACTTCTTGAGTTGAAGCAAGGGTGTGAAAGACCCTTTCGAAGTTCCAGAGGTTAGGTGTCATTAGTCTCCAGACGCCTCATCGGAAATAGGCCTCATCTCGCCTGCAAGGGAGAACTTCCTGGATTTTCTCGAGTTGCGGCAGGTGTTCTCGAGTTACGACGGGGACCTCAGGGACCCGCCCTGGTTGCCTCAGGAGAGGCCAGTCCCCATGCGAGTTGATAGGGGGCCTCTCGGGATTCCTCTCCCGTCGATACCGGGGCCAAAAACCTTGTGTGGAGTCAGGGCCGGAACCGAGGATTCCTCTCAGGGGCTGACATGGATCTTTGGGTACTTCTGGAGTCTCCCCAGGGGAGTCAGGACTCGTCTCGAGTGGGGGCATGCACGTGCGCTTTCCTTCCATGCTGTAGCAGCAATGTCATGCTTCCCGTCGAGTGGATCAAAGGATCTGTGGTTTTCCCTCGAGGCTTTCCCTCGAGGCTTTCCCACAGGGCTGTCCCACGTGCCACCGTGGTGTGAGTCGATCCTCGGCGTGAAAGATGAGCCAGTGCAGGGCAAAGAGGCTCCTCTGGAATTGACTGAGACATGTGGGGGACTCTTGGAATGGTGGTACGACCATGGAGTTCCTCTCGCCTTTCCTGTTGAGAGTGCCTCCTCTTGAGATGCGACGGGAACGCCGGGAATTCTTTCCCGTTGAAAGCAGGGAATGGATCCCTCATCTCGAGCTCCGAGGGGGAAACGGGGCTCCTCTGGATGTGGGCGGGACCATCGTGCTTCCTCTCGAGTGGAGACGGGTATGGCGGAGAACTTCTTGAGTTGCAGCAAGGGTGTGAAAGACCCTTTCGATGTTCCACGGTTTAGGTGTCATTAGTCTCCAGACGCCTCATCGGAAATAGGCCTCATCTCGCCTGGAAGGGAGAACTTCCTGGATTTTCTCGAGTTGCGGCAGGTGTTCTCGAGTTACGACGGGACCTCAGGGACCCGCCCTGGTGGCCTCAGGAGAGGCCAGTCCCCATGCGAGTTGCTAGGGGGCCTCTCGGGATTCCTCTCCGGTCGATACCGGGGCAAAAAACCTTGTGTGGAGTCAGGGCCGGAACCGAGGATTCCTCTCAGGGGCTGACATGGATCTTTGGATACTTCTGGAGTCTCCCCAGGGGAGTCAGGCCTGGTCTCGAGTGGGGGCATGCACGTGCCCTTTCCTTCCAGGCTGTAGCAGCAATGTCACGCTTCCCGTCCCGTGGATCAAAGGATCTGTGGTTTTCCCTCGAGGCTTTCGCTCGAGGCTTTCCCACAGGGCTGTCCAACGTGCCACGGTGGTGTGAGTCGATCCTCGGCGTGAAAGATGAGCCAGTGCAGGGCAAAGAGGTTCCTCTGGAATGGACTGAGACATCTGGGGGACTCTTGGAATGATGGTACGACCATGGAGTTCCTCTCGCCTTTCCTGTTGAGAGTGCCTCCTCTTGAGATGCGACGGGAACGCCGGGAATTCTTTCCCGTTGAAAGCAGGGAAAGGATCCCTCATCTCGAGCTACGAGGGGGAAACTGGGCTCCTCTGGATGTGGGCGGGACCATGGTGCTTCCTCTCGAGTGGAGACGGGTATGGCGGTGAACTTCTTGAGTTGCAGCAAGGATGTGAAAGACCCTTTCGAAGTTCCAGAGGTTAGGTGTCATTAGTCTCCAGAGGCCTCATCGGAAATAGGCCTCATCTCGCCTGGAAGGGAGAACTTCCTGGATTTTCTCGAGTTGCGGCAGGTGTTCTCGAGTTACGACGGGGACCTCAGGGACCCGCCCTGGTGGCCTCAGGAGAGGCCAGTCCCCATGCGAGTTGCTAGGGGGCCTCTCGGGATTCCTCTCCCGTCGATACCGGGGCCAAAATCCTTGTGTGGAGTCAGGGCCGGAACCAAGGATTCCTCTCAGGGGCTGACATGGATCTTTGGGTACTTCTGAGTCTACCCAGGGGAGTCAGGCCTCGTCTCGAGTGGGGGCATGCACGTGCGCTTTCCTTCCAGGCTGTAGCACCAATGTCACGCTTCCCGTAGCGTGGATCAAAGGATCTGTGGTTTTCCCTCGAGGCTTTCCCTCGAGGCATTCCCACAGGGCTGTCCCACGTGCCACCGTGGTGTGAGTCGATCCTCGGCGTGAAAGATGAGCCAGTGCAGGGCAAAGAGGCTCCTCTGTAATGGACTGAGACATCTGGGGGACTCTTGGAATGGTGGTACGACCATGGAGTTCCTCTCGCCTTTCCTGTTGAGAGTGCCTCCTCTTGAGATGCGACGGGAACGCCGGGAATTCTTTCCCGTTGAAAGCAGGGAAAGGATCCCTCATCTCGAGCTACGAGGGGGAAACGGGGCTCCTCTGGATGTGGGCGGGACCATCGTGCTTCCTCTCGAGTGGAGACGGGTACGGCGGTGAACTTCTTGAGTTGCAGCAAGGGTGTGAAAGACCCTTTCGAAGTTCCAGAGGTTAGGTGTCATTTGTCTCCAGAGGCCTCATCGGAAATAGGCCTCATCTCGCCTGGAAGGGAGAACTTCCTGGATTTTCTCGAGTTGCGGCAGGTGTTCTCGAGTTACGACGGGAACCTCAGGGACCCGCCCTGGTGGCCTCCGGAGAGGCCTGTCCCCATGCGAGTTGCTAGGGGCCCTCTCGGGATTCCTCTCCCGTCGATACCGGGGCCAAAAACCTTGTGTGGAGTCAGGGCCGGAACCGAGGATTCCTCTCAGGGGCTGAGATGGATCTTTGGGTACTTCTGGAGTCTCCCCAGGGGAGTCAGGCCTCGTCTCGAGTGGGGGCATGCACGTTCGCTTTCCTTCCAGGCTGTAGCAGCAATGTCACGCTTCCCGTCGCGTGGATCAAAGGATCTGTGGTTTTCCTTCGAGGCTTTCCCTCGAGGCTTTCCCACAGGGCTGTCCCACGTGCCACCGTGGTGTGAGTCGATCCTCGGCGTGAAAGATGAGCCAGTGCAGGGCAAAGAGGCTCCTCTGGAATGGACTGAGACATCTGGGGGACTCTTGGAATGGTGGTACGACCATGGAGTTCCTCTCGCCTTTCCTGTTGAGAGTGCCTCCTCTTGAGATGCGACGGGAACGCCGGGAATTCTTTCCCGTTGAAAGCAGGGAATGGATCCCTCATCTCGAGCTCCGAGGGGGAAACGGGGCTCCTCTGGATGTGGGCGGGACCATCGTGCTTCCTCTCGAGTGGAGACGGGTATGGCGGTGAACTTCTTGAGTTGCAGCAAGGGTGTGAAAGACCCTTTCGATGTTCCACGGTTTAGGTGTCATTAGACTCCAGACGCCTCATCGGAAATAGGCCTCATCTCGCCTGGAAGGGAGAACTTCCTGGATTTTCTCGAGTTGCGGCAGGTGTTCTCGAGTTACGACGGGACTTCAGGGACCCGCCCTGGTGGCCTCAGGAGAGGCCAGTCCCCATGCGAGTTGCTAGGGGGCCTCTTGGGATTCCTCTCCGGTCGATACCGGGGCAAAAAACCTTGTGTGGAGTCAGGGCCGGAACCGAGGATTCCTCTCAGGGGCTGACATGGATCTTTGGGTACTTGTGGAGTCTCCCCAGGGGAGTCAGGCCTCGTCTCGAGTGGGGGCATGCACGTGCGCTTTCCTTCCAGGCTGTAGCAGCAATGTCACGCTTCCCGTCGTGTGGATCAAAGGATCTGTGGTTTTCCCTCGAGGCTTTCCGTCGAGGCTTTCCCACAGGGCTGTCCCACGTGCCACCGTGGTGTGAGTCGATCCTCGGCGTGAAAGATGAGCCAGTGCAGGGCAAACAGGCTCCTCTGGAATGGACTGAGACATGTGGGGGACTCTTGGAATGGTGGTACGACCATGGAGTTCCTCTCGCCTTTCCTGTTGAGAGTGCCTCCTCTTGAGATGCGACGGGAACGCCGGGAATTCTTTCCCGTTGAAAGCAGGGAAAGGATCCCTCATCTCGAGCTCCGAGGGGGAAACGGGGCTCCTCTGGATGTGGGCGGGACCATCGTGCTTCCTCTCGAGTGGAGACGGGTATGGAGGAGAACTTCATGAGTTGCATCAAGGGTGTGAAAGACCCTTTCGAAGTTCCAGAGGTTTGTTGTCATTTGTCTCCAGACGCCTCATCGGAAATAGGCCTCATCTCGCCTGGAAGGGAGAACTTCCTGGATTTTCTCGAGTTGCGGCAGGTGTTCTCGAGTTACGACGGGGACCTCAGGGACCCGCCCTGGTGGCCTCAGGAGAGGCCAGTCCCCATGCGAGTTACTAGGGGGCCTCTCGGGATTCCTCTCCGGTCGATTCCGGGGCAAAAAACCTTGTGTGGAGTCAGGGCCGGAACCGAGGATTCCTCTCAGGGGCTGACATGGATCTTTGGGTACTTCTGGAGTCTCCCCAGGGGAGTCAGGCCTCGTCTCGAGTGGGGGCATGCACGTGCGCTTTCCTTCCAGGCTGTAGCAGCAATGTCACGCTTCCCGTCGCGTGGATCAAAGGATCTGTGGTTTTCCCTCGAGGCTTTCCATCGAGGCTTTCCCACAGGGCTGTCCAACGTGCCACGGTGGTGTGAGTCGATCCTCGGCGTGAAAGATGAGCCAGTGCAGGGCAAAGAGGTTCCTCTGGAATGGACTGAGACATCTGGGGGACTCTTGGAATGATGGTACGACCATGGAGTTCCTCTCGCCAATCCTGTTGAGAGTGCCTCCTCTTGAGATGCGACGGGAACGCCGGGAATTCTTTCCCGTTGAAAGCAGGGAAAGGATCCCTCATCTCGAGCTACGAGGGGGAAACTGGGCTCCTCTGGATGTGGGCGGGACCATGGTGCTTCCTCTCGAGTGGAGACGGGTATGGCGGTGAACTTCTTGAGTTGCAGCAAGGATGTGAAAGACCCTTTCGAAGTTCCAGAGGTTAGGTGTCATTAGTCTCCAGAGGCCTCATCGGAAATAGGCCTCATCTCGCCTGGAAGGGAGAACTTCCTGGATTTTCTCGAGTTGCGGCAGGTGTTCTCGAGTTACGACGGGGACCTCAGGGACCCGCCCTGGTGGCCTCAGGAGAGGCCAGTCCCCATGCGAGTTGCTAGGGGGCCTCTCGGGATTCCTCTCCCGTAGATACCGGGGCCAAAAACCTTGTGTGGAGTCAGGGCCAGAACCGAGGATTCCTCTCAGGGGCTGACATGGATCTTTGGGTACTTGTGGAGTCTCCCCAGGGGAGTCAGGCCTCGTCTCGAGTGGGGGCATGCACGTGCGCTTTCCTTCCAGGCTGTAGCAGCAATGTCACGCTTCCCGTGGCGTGGATCAAAGGATCTGTGGTTTTCCCTCGAGGCTTTCCCTCGAGGCTTTCCCACAGGGCTGTCCCACGTGCCACCGTTGTGTGTGTCGATCCTCGGCGTGAAAGATGAGCCAGTGCAGGGCAAAGAGGTTCCTCTGGAATGGATTGAGACATCTGGGGGACTCTTGGAATGGTGGTACGACCATGGAGTTCCTCTCGCCTTTCCTGTTGAGAGTGCCTCCTCTTGAGATGCGACGGGAACGCCGGGAATTCTTTCCCGTTGAAAGCAGGGAAAGGATCCCTCATCTCGAGCTCCGAGGGGGAAACGGGGCTCCTCTGGATGTGGGCGGGACCATCGTGCTTCCTCTCGAGTGGAGACGGTATGGCGGTGAACTTCTTGAGTTGCAGCAAGGGTGTGAAAGACCCTTTCGAAGTTCCAGAGGTTAGGTGTCATTACTCTCCAGAGGCCTCATCGGAAATAGGCCTCATCTCGCCTGGAAGGGAGAACTTCCTGGATTTTCTCGAGTTGCGGCAGGTGTTCTCGAGTTACGACGGGGACCTCAGGGACCCGCCCTGGTGGCCTCAGGAGAGGCCAGTCCCCATGGGAGTTGCTAGGGGGCCTCTCGGGATTCCTCTCCCGTCGATACCGGGGCCAAAAACCTTGTGTGGAGTCAGGGCCGGAACCAAGGATTCCTCTCAGGGGCTGACATGGATCTTTGGGTACTTCTGGAGTCTCCCCAGGGGAGTCAGGCCTCGTCTCGAGTGGGGGCATGCACGTGCGCTTTCCTTCCAGGCTGTAGCACCAATGTCACGCTTCCCGTAGCGTGGATCAAAGGATCTGTGGTTTTCCCTCGAGGCTTTCCCTCGAGGCTTTCCCACAGGGCTGTCCCACGTGCCACCGTGGTGTGAGTCGATCCTCGGCGTGAAAGATGAGCCAGTGCAGGGCAAAGAGGTTCCTCTGGAATGGACTGAGACATCTGGGGGACTCTTGGAATGGTGGTACGACCATGGAGTTCCTCTCGCCTTTCCTGTTGAGAGTGCCTCCTCTTGAGATGCGACGGGAACGCCGGGAATTCTTTCCCGTTGAAAGCAGGGAAAGGATCCCTCATCTCGAGCTACGAGGGGGAAACTGGGCTCCTCTGGATGTGGGCGGGACGATCGTGCTTCCTCTCGAGTGGACACGGGTATGGCGCTGAACTTCTTGAGTTGCAGCAAGGGTGTGAAAGACCCTTTCGAAGTTCCAGAGGTTAGGTGTCATTAGTCGCCAGAGGCCTCATCGGAAATAGGCCTCATCTCGCCTGGAAGGGAGAACTTCCTGGATTTTCTCGAGTTGCGGCAGGTGTTCTCGAGTTACGACGGGGACCTCAGGGACCCGCCCTGGTGGCCTCAGGAGAGGCCAGTCCCCATGCGAGTTACTAGGGGGCCTCTCGGGATTCCTATCCGGTCGATACCGGGGCAAAAAACCTTGTGTGGAGTCAGGGCCGGAACCGAGGATTCCTCTCAGGGGCTGACATGGATCTTTGGGTACTTCTGGAGTCTCCCCAGGGGAGTCAGGCCTCGTCTCGAGTGGGGGCATGCACGTGCGCTTTCCTTCCAGGCTGTAGCAGCAATGTCACGCTTCCCGTAGCGTGGATCAAAGGATCTGTGGTTTTCCCTCGAGGCTTTCGCTCGAGGCTTTCCCACAGGGCTGTCCCACGTGCCACGGTGGTGTGAGTCGATCCTCGGCGTGAAAGATGAGCCAGTGCAGGGCAAAGAGGTTCCTCTGGAATGGACTGAGACATCTGGGGGACTCTTGGAATGGTGGTACGACCATGGAGTTCCTCTCGCCTTTCCTGTTGAGAGTGCCTCCTCTTGAGATGCGACGGGAACGCCGGGAATTCTTTCCCGTTCAAAGCAGGGAAAGGATCCCTCATCTCGAGCTACGAGGGGGAAACTGGGCTCCTCTGGATGTGGGCGGGACCATCGTGCTTCCTCTCGAGTGGAGACGGGTATGGCGGTGAACTTCTTGAGTTGCAGCAAGGATGTGAAAGACCCTTTCGAAGTTCCAGAGGTTAGGTGTCATTAGTCTCCAGAGGCCTCATCGGAAATAGGCCTCATCTCGCCTGGAAGGGAGAACTTCCTGGATTTTCTCGAGTTGCGGCAGGTGTTCTCGAGTTACGACGGGGACCTCAGGGACCCGCCCTGGTGGCCTCAGGAGAGGCCAGTCCCCATGCGAGTTGCTAGGGGGCCTCTCGGGATTCCTCTCCCGTAGATACCGGGGCCAAAAACCTTGTGTGGAGTCAGGGCCGGAACCGAGGATTCCTCAAAGGGGCTGACATGGATCTTTGGGTACTTGTGGAGTCTCCCCAGGGGAGTCAGGCCTCGTCTCGAGTGGGGTCATGCACGTGCGCTTTCCTTCCAGGCTGTAGCAGCAATGTCACGCTTCCCGTGGCGTGGATCAAAGGATCTGTGGTTTTCCCTCGAGGCTTTCGCTCGAGGCTTTCCCACAGGGCTGTCCCACGTGCCACGGTGGTGTGAGTCGATCCTCGGCGTGAAAGATGAGCCAGTGCAGGGCAAAGAGGTTCCTCTGGAATGGACTGAGACATCTGGGGGACTCTTGGAATGATGGTACGACCATGGAGTTCCTCTCGCCTTTCCTGTTGAGAGTGCCTCCTCTTGAGATGCGCCGGGAACGCCGGGAATTCTTTCCCGTTGAAAGCAGGGAAAGGATCCCTCATCTCGAGCTACGAGGGGGAAACTGGGCTCCTCTGGATGTGGGCGGGACCATCGTGCTTCCTCTCGAGTGGAGACGGGTATGGCGGTGAACTTCTTGAGTTGCAGCAAGGATGTGAAAGACCCTTTCGAAGTTCCAGAGGTTAGGTGTCATTAGTCTCCAGAGGCCTCATCGGAAATAGGCCTCATCTCGCCTGGAAGGGAGAACTTCCTGGATTTTCTCGAGTTGCGGCAGGTGTTCTCGAGTTACGACGGGGACCTCAGGGACCCGCCCTGGTGGCCTCAGGAGAGGCCAGTCCCCATGCGAGTTGCTAGGGGGCCTCTCGGGATTCCTCTCCCGTAGATACCGGGGCCAAAAACCTTGTGTGGAGTCAGGGCCGGAACCGAGGATTCCTCTCAGGGGCTGACATGGATCTTTGGGTACTTGTGGAGTCTCCCCAGGGGAGTCAGGCCTCGTCTCGAGTGGGGGCATGCACGTGCGCTTTCCTTCTAGGCTGTAGCAGCAATGTCACGCTTCCCGTGGCGTGGATCAAAGGATCTGTGGTTTTCCCTCGAGGCTTTCCCTCGAGGCTTTCCCACAGGGCTGTCCCACGTGCCACCGTTGTGTGTGTCGATCCTCGGCGTGAAAGATGAGCCAGTGCAGGGCAAAGAGGTTCCTCTGGAATGGACTGAGACATCTGGGGGACTCTTGGAATGGTGGTACGACCATGGAGTTCCTCTCGCCTTTCCTGTTGAGAGTGCCTCCTCTTGAGATGCGACGGGAACGCCGGGAATTCTTTCCCGTTGAAAGCAGGGAAAGGATCCCTCATCTCGAGCTCCGAGGGGGAAACGGGGCTCCTCTGGATGTGGGCGGGACCATCGTGCTTCCTCTCGAGTGGAGACGGTATGGCGGTGAACTTCTTGAGTTGCAGCAAGGGTGTGAAAGACCCTTTCGAAGTTCCAGAGGTTAGGTGTCATTAGTCTCCAGACGCCTCATCGGAAATAGGCCTCATCTCGCCTGGAAGGGAGAACTTCCTGGATTTTCTCGAGTTGCGGCAGGTGTTCTCGAGTTACGACGGGGACCTCAGGGACCCGCCCTGGTGGCCTCAGGAGAGGCCAGTCCCCATGCGAGTTGCTAGGGGGCCTCTCGGGATTCCTCTCCCGTAGATACCAGGGCCAAAAACCTTGTGTGGATTCAGGGCCGGAACCGAGGATTCCTCTCAGGGGCTGACATGGATCTTTGGGTACTTCTGGAGTCTCCCCAGGGGAGTCAGGCCTCGTCTCGAGTGGTGGCATGCACGTGCGCTTTCCTTCCAGGCTGTAGCAGCAATGTCACGCTTCCCGTGGCGTGGATCAAAGTATCTGCGGTTTTCCCTCGAGGCTTTCGCTCGAGGCTTTCCCACAGGGCTGTCCCACGTGCCACGGTGGTGTGAGTCGATCCTCGGCGTGAAAGATGAGCCAGTGCAGGGCAAAGAGTTTCCTCTGGAATGGACTGAGACATCTGGGGGACTCTTGGAATGATGGTACGACCATGGAGTTCCTCTCGCCTTTCCTGTTGAGAGTGCCTCCTCTTGAGATGCGACGGGAACGCCGGGAATTCTTTCCCGTTGAAAGCAGGGAAAGGATCCCTCATCTCGAGCTACGAGGGGGAAACTGGGCTCCTCTGGATGTGGGCGGGACCATCGTGCTTCCTCTCGAGTGGAGACGGGTATGGCGGTGAACTTCTTGAGTTGCAGCAAGGATGTGAAAGACCCTTTCGAAGTTCCAGAGGTTAGGTGTCATTAGTCTCCAGAGGCCTCATCGGAAATAGGCCTCATCTCGCCTGGAAGGGAGAACTTCCTGGATTTTCTCGAGTTGCGGCAGGTGTTCTCGAGTTACGACGGGGACCTCAGGGACCCGCCCTGGTGGCCTCAGGAGAGGCCAGTCCCCATGCGAGTTGCTAGGGGGCCTCTCGGGATTCCTCTCCCGTAGATACCGGGGCCAAAAACCTTGTGTGGAGTCAGGGCCGGAACCGAGGATTCCTCTCAGGGGCTGACATGGATCTTTGGGTACTTGTGGAGTCTCCCCAGGGGAGTCAGGCCTCGTCTCGAGTGGGGGCATGCACGTGCGCTTTCCTTCCAGGCTGTAGCAGCAATGTCACGCTTCCCGTGGCGTGGATCAAAGGATCTGTGCTTTTCCCTCGAGGCTTTCCCTCGAGGCTTTCCCACAGGGCTGTCCCACGTGCCACCGTTGTGTGTGTCGATCCTCGGCGTGAAAGATGAGCCAGTGCAGGGCAAAGAGGTTCCTCTGGAATGGACTGAGACATCTGGGGGACTCTTGGAATGGTGGTACGACCATGGAATTACTCTCGCCTTTCCTGTTGAGAGTGCCTCCTCTTGAGATGCGACGGGAACGCCGGGAATTCTTTCCCGTTGAAAGCAGGGAAAGGATCCCTCATCTCGAGCTCCGAGGGGGAAACGGGGCTCCTCTGGATGTGGGCGGGACCATCGTGCTTCCTCTCGAGTGGAGACGGTATGGCGGTGAACTTCTTGAGGTGCAGCAAGGGTGTGAAAGACCCTTTCGAAGTTCCAGAGGTTAGGTGTCATTAGTCTCCAGACGCCTCATCGGAAATAGGCCTCATCTCGCCTGGAAGGGAGAACTTCCTGGATTTTCTCGAGTTGCGGCAGGTGTTCTCGAGTTACGACGGGGACCTCAGGGACCCGCCCTGGTGGCCTCAGGAGAGGCCAGTCCCCATGCGAGTTGCTAGGGGGCCTCTCGGGATTCCTCTCCCGTGGATACCGGGGCCAAAAACCTTGTGTGGAGTCAGGGCCGGAACCGAGGATTCCTCTCAGGGGGTGACATGGATCTTTGGGTACTTGTGGAGTCTCCCCAGGGGAGTCAGGCCTCGTCTCGAGTGGGGGCATGCACGTGCGCTTTCCTTCCAGGCTGTAGCAGCAATGTCACGCTTCCCGTGGCGTGGATCAAAGGTTCTGTGGTTTTCCCTCGAGGCTTTCCCTCGAGGCTTTCCCACAGGGCTGTCCCACGTTCCACCGTTGTGTGTGTCGATCCTCGGCGTGAAAGATGAGCCAGTGCAGGGCAAAGAGGTTCCTCTGGAATGGACTGAGACATCTGGGGGACTCTTGGAATGGTGGTACGACCATGGAGTTCCTCTCGCCTTTCCTGTTGAGAGTGCCTCCTCTTGAGATGCGACGGGAACGCCGGGAATTCTTTCCCGTTGAAAGCAGGGAAAGGATCCCTCATCTCGAGCTCCGAGGGGGAAACGGGGCTCCTCTGGATGTGGGCGGGACCATCGTGCTTCCTCTCGAGTGGAGACGGTATGGCGGTGAACTTCTTGAGTTGCAGCAATGGTGTGAAAGACCCTTTCGAAGTTCCAGAGGTTAGGTGTCATTAGTCTCCAGACGCCTCATCGGAAATAGGCCTCATCTCGCCTGGAAGGGAGAACTTCCTGGATTTTCTCGAGTTGCGGCAGGTGTTCTCGAGTTACGACGGGGACCTCAGGGACCCGCCCTGGTGGCCTCAGGAGAGGCCAGTCCCCATGCGAGTTGCTAGGGGGCCTCTCGGGATTCCTCTCCCGTGGATACCGGGGAGAAAAACCTTGTGTGGAGTCAGGGCCGGAACCGAGGATTCCTCTCAGGGGGTGACATGGATCTTTGGGTACTTGTGGAGTCTCCCCAGGGGAGTCAGGCCTCGTCTCGAGTGGGGGCATGCACGTGCGCTTTCCTTCCAGGCTGTAGCAGCAATGTCACGCTTCCCGTGGCGTGGATCAAAGGATCTGTGGTTTTCCCTCGAGGCTTTCCCTCGAGGCTTTCCCACAGGGCTGTCCCACGTTCCACCGTTGTGTGTGTCGATCCTCGGCGTGAAAGATGAGCCAGTGCAGGGCAAAGAGGTTCCTCTGGAATGGACTGAGACATCTGGGGGACTCTTGGAATGGTGGTACGACCATGGAGTTCCTCTCGCCTTTCCTGTTGAGAGTGCCTCCTCTTGAGATGCGACGGGAACGCCGGGAATTCTTTCCCGTTGAAAGCAGGGAAAGGATCCCTCATCTCGAGCTCCGAGGGGGAAACGGGGCTCCTCTGGATGTGGGCGGGACCATCGTGCTTCCTCTCGAGTGGAGACGGTATGGCGGTGAACTTCTTGAGTTGCAGCAAGGGTGTGAAAGACCCTTTCGAAGTTCCAGAGGTTAGGTGTCATTAGTCTCCAGACGCCTCATCGGAAATAGGCCTCATCTCGCCTGGAAGGGAGAACTTCCTGGATTTTCTCGAGTTGCGGCAGGTGTTCTCGAGTTACGACGGGGACCTCAGGGACCCGCCCTGGTGGCCTCAGGAGAGGCCAGTCCCCATGCGAGTTGCTAGGGGGCCTCTCGGGATTCCTCTCCCGTCGATACCGGGGCCAAAAACCTTGTGTGGAGTCAGGGCCGGAACCGAGGATTCCTCTCAGGGGCTGACATGGATCTTTGGGTACTTCTGGAGTCTCCCCAGGGGAGTCAGGCCTCGTCTCCAGTGGGGGCATGCACGTGCGCTTTCCTTCCAGGCTGTAGCAGCAATGTCACGCTTCCCGACGCGTGGATCAAAGGATCTGTGGCTTTCCCTCGAGGCTTTCCCTCGAGGCTTTCCCACAGGGCTGTCCCACGTGCCACCGTGGTGTGAGTCGATCCTCGGCGTGAAAGATGAGCCAGTACAGGGCAAAGAGGCTCCTCTGGAATGGACTGAGACATCTGGGGGACTCTTGGAATGGTGGTACGACCATGGAGTTCCTCTCGCCTTTCCTGTTGAGAGTGCCTCCTCTTGAGATGCGACGGGAACGCCGGGAATACTTTCCCGTTGAAAGCAGGGAAAGGATCCCTCATCTCGAGCTCCGAGGGGGAAACGGGGCTCCTCTGGATGTGGGCGGGACCATCGTGCTTCCTCTCGAGTGGAGACGGGTATGGCGGTGAACTTCTTGAGTTGCAGCAAGGGTGTGAAAGACCCTTTCGAAGTTCCAGAGTTTAGGTGTCATTAGTCTCCAGACGCCTCATCGGAAATAGGCCTCATCTCGCCTGGAAGGGAGAACTTCCTGGATTTTCTCGAGTTGCGGCAGGTGTTCTCGAGTTACGACGGGGACCTCAGGGACCCGCCCTGGTGGCCTCAGGAGAGGCCAGTCCCCATGCGAGTTGCTAGGGGGCCTCTCGGGATTCCTCTCCCGTCGATACCGGGGTCAAAAACCTTGTGTGGAGTCAGGGCCGGAACCGAGGATTCCTCTCAGGGGCTGACATGGATCTTTGGGTACTTCTGGAGTCTCCCCAGGGGAGTCAGGCCTCGTCTCGAGTGGGGGCATGCACGTGCGCTTTCCTTCCAGGCTGTAGCAGCAATGTCACGCTTCCCGTGGCGTGGATCAAAGGATCTGTGGTTTTCCCTCGAGGCTTTCCCTCGAGGCTTTCCCACAGGGCTGTCCCACGTGCCACCGTGGTGTGAGTCGATCCTCGGCGTGAAAGATGAGCCAGTGCAGGGCAAAGAGGCTCCTCTGGAATGGACTGTGACATCTGGGGGACTCTTGGAATGGTGGTACGACCATGGAGTTCCTCTCGCCTTTCCTGTTGAGAGTGCCTCCTCTTGAGATGCGACGGGAACGCCGGGAATTCTTTCCCGTTGAAAGCAGGGAATGGATCGCTCATCTCGAGCTCCGAGGGGGAAACGGGTCTCCTCTGGATGTGGGCGGGACCATCGTGCTTCCTCTCGAGTGGAGACGGGTATGGCGGTGAACTTCTTGAGTTGCAGCAAGGGTGTGAAAGACCCTTTCGAAGTTCCAGAGTTTAGGTGTCATTAGTCTCCAGACGCCTCATCGGAAATAGGCCTCATCTCGCCTGGAAGGGAGAACTTCCTGGATTTTCTCGAGTTGCGGCAGGTGTTCTCGAGTTACGACGGGGACCTCAGGGACCCGCCCTGGTGGCCTCAGGAGAGGCCAGTCCCCATGCGAGTTGCTAGGGGGCCTCTCGGGATTCCTCTCCCGTCGATACCGGGGCCAAAAACCTTGTGTGGAGTCAGGGCCGGAACCGAGGATTCCTCTCAGGGGCTGACATGGATCTTTGGGTACTTCTGGAGTCTCCCCAGGGGAGTCAGGCCTCGTCTCGAGTGGGGGCATGCACGTGCGCTTTCCTTCCAGGCTGTAGCAGCAATGTCACGCTTCCCGTCGCGTGGATCAAAGGATCTGTGGTTTTCCCTCGAGGCTTTCGCTCGAGGCTTTCCCACAGGGCTGTCCCACGTGCCACCGTGGTGTGAGTCGATCCTCGGCGTGAAAGATGAGCCAGTGCAGGGCAAAGAGGCTCCTCTGGAATGGACTGAGACATCTGGGGGACTCTTGGAATGGTGGTACGACCATGGAGTTCCTCTCGCCTTTCCTGTTGAGAGTGCCTCCTCTTGAGATGCGACGGGAACGCCGGGAATTCTTTCCCGTTGACAGTAGGGAATGGATCCCTCATCTCGAGCTACGAGGGGGAAACGGGGCTCCTCTGGATGTGGGCGGGACCATCGTGCTTCCTCTCGAGTGGAGACGGGTATGGCGGTGAACTTCTTGAGTTGCAGCAAGGGTGTGAAAGACCCCTTCGAAGTTCCAGAGGTTAGGTGTCATTTGTCTCCAGAGGCCTCATCGGAAATAGGCCTCATCTCGCCTGGAAGGGAGAACTTCCTGGATTTTCTCCAGTTGCGGCAGGTGTTCTCGAGTTACGACGGGGACCTCAGGGACCCGCCCTGGTGGCCTCAGGAGAGGCCAGTCCCCATGCGAGTTGCTAGGGGGCCTCTCGGGATTCCTCTCCCGTCGATGCCGGGGCCAAAAACCTTGTGTGGAGTCAGGGCCGGAACCGAGGATACCTCTCAGGGGCTGACATGGATCTTTGGGTACTTCTGGAGTCTCCCCAGGGGAGTCAGGCCTCGTCTCGAGTGGGGGCATGCACGTGCGCTTTCCTTCCAGGCTGTAGCAGCAATGTCACGCTTCCCGTCGCGTGGATCAAAGGATCTGTGGTTTTCCCTCGAGGCTTTCCCTCGAGGCTTTCCCACAGGGCTGTCCCACGTACCACCGTGGTGTGAGTCGATTCTCGGCGTGAAAGATGAGCCAGTGCAGGGCAAAGAGGCTCCTCTGGAATGGACTGAGACATCTGGGGGACTCTTGGAATGGTGGTACGACCATGGAGTTCCTCTCATCTTTCCTGTTGAGAGTGCCTCCTCTTGAGATGCGACGGGAACGCCGGGAATTCTTTCCCGTTGATAGCAGGGAAAGGATCCCTCATCTCGAGCTACGAGGGGGAAACGGGGCTCCTCTGGATGTGGGCGGGACCATCGTGTTTCCTCTCGATTGGAGACGGGTATGGCGGTGAACTTCTTGAGTTGCAGCAAGGGTGTGAAAGACCCTTTCGAAGTTCTAGAGTTTCGGTGTCACTAGTCTCCAGACGTCTCATCGGAAATAGGCCTCATCTCGCCTGGAAGGGAGAACTTCCTGGATTTTCTCGAGTTGCGGCAGGTGTTCTCGAGTTACGACGGGGACCTCAGGGACCCGCCCTGGTGTCCTCAGGAAAGGCCAGTCCCCATGCGAGTTGCTCGGGGGCCTCTCGGGATTCCTCTCCCGTCGATACCGGGGCCAAAAACTTTGTGTGGAGTCAGGGCCGGAACCGAGGATTCCTCTCAGGGGCTGACATGGATCTTTGGGTACTTCTGGAGTCTCCCCAGGGGAGTCAGGCCTCGTCTCGAGTGGGGGCATGCTCGTGCGCTTTCCTTACAGGCTGTAGCAGCAATGTCAGGGTTCCCGTCGCGTGGATCAAAGGATCTGTGGTTTTCCCTCGAGGCTTTCCCACAGGGCTGTCCCACGTGCCACCGTGGTGTGAGTCGATCCTCGGCGTGAAAGATGAGCCAGTGCAGGGCAAAGAGGTTCCGCTGGAATGGACTGAGACATCTGGGGGACTCTTGGAATGGTGGTACGACCATGGAGTTCCTCTCGCCTTTCCTGTTGAGAGTTCCTCCTCTTGAGATGCGACGGGAACGCCGGGAATTCTTTCCTGTTGAAAGCAGGGAAAGGATCCCTCACCTCGAGCTACGAGGGGGAAACGGGGCTCCTCTGGATGTGGGCGGGACCATCGTGCTTCCTCTCGAGTGGAGACGGGTATGGCGGTGAACTTCTTGAGTTGCAGCAAGGGTGTGAAAGACCCTTTTGAAGTCCAAGAGATTAGCTGTCATTAGACTCCAGACGCCTCATCGGAAATAGGCCTCATCTCGCCTGGAAGGGAGAACTTCCTGGATTTTCTCGAGTTGCGGCAGGTGTTCTTGAGTTACGACGGGGACCTCAGGGACCCGCCGTGGTGGCCACAGGAGAGGCCAGTCCCCATGCAAGTGGCTATGGGGCCTCACCGGATTCCTCTCCCGTCGATACCGGGGCCAAAAACCTTGTGTGGAGTCAGGGCCGAAACCGAAGATTCCTCTCAGGGGCTGACATGGATCTTTGGGTACTTCGGGAGTCTCCCCAGGGGAGTCAGGCCTCGTCTCGAGTGGGGGCATGCACATGCGCATTCCTTCCAGGCTGTAGCATCAATGTCACGCTTCCCGGCTCGTGGATCAAAGGATCTGTGGTTTTCCCTCGAGGCTTTCCCTCGAGGCTTTCCCACAGGGCTGTCCCAAGTGCCACCGTGGTGTGAGTCAATCCTCGGCGTGAAAGATGAGCCAGTGCAGGGCAAAGAGTTTCCTCTGGAATGGACTGAGAAATCTCGGGGACTCTTGGAATGGTGGTACGACCATGGAGTTCCTCTCATCTTTCCTGTTGAGAGTGCCTCCTCTTGAGATGCGACGGGAACGCCGGGAATTCTTTCCCGTTGATAGCAGGGAAAGGATCCCTCATCTCGAGCTACGAGGGGGAAACGGGGCTCCTCTGGATGTGGGCGGGACCATCGTGTTTCCTCTCGAGTGGAGACGGGTATGGCGGTGAACTTCTTGAGTTGCAGCAAGGGTGTGAAAGACCCTTTCGAAGTTCCAGAGGTTCGGTGTCATTAGTCTCCAGACGTCTCATCGGAAATAGCCCTCATCTCGCCTGGAAGGGAGAACTTCCTGGATTTTCTCGAGTTGCGGCAGGTGTTCTCGAGTTACGACGGGGACCTCAGGGACCCGCCCTGGTGGCCTCAGGAAAGGCCAGTCCCCATGCGAGTTGCTCGGGGGCCTCTCGGGATTCCTCTCCCGTCGATATGGGGGCCAAAAACTTTGTGTGGAGTCAGGGCCGTAACCGAGGATTCCTCTCAGGGGCTGACATGGATCTTTGGGTACTTCTGGAGTCTCCCCAGGGGAGTCAGGCCTCGTCTCGAGTGGGGGCATGCACGTGCGCTTTCCTTCCAGGCTGTAGCAGCAATGTCACGCTTCCCGTCGCGTGGATCAAAGGATCTGTGGTTTACCCTCGAGGCTTTCCCACAGGGCTGTCCCACGTGCCACCGTGGTGTGAGTCGATCCTCGGCGTGAAAGATGAGCCAGTGCAGGGCAAAGAGGTTCCTCTGGAATGGACTGAGACATCTGGGGGACTCTTGGAATGGTGGTACGACCATGGAGTTCCTCTCGTCTTTCCTGTTGAGAGTGCCTCCTCTTGAGATGCGACGGGAACGCCGAAAATACTTTCCCGTTGATAGCAGGGAAAGGATCCCTCATCTCGAGCTACGAGGGGCAAACGGGGCTCCTCTGGATGTGGGCGGGACCATCATGTTTCCTCTCGAGTGGAGACGGATATGGCGGTGAACTTCTTGAGTTGCAGCAAGGGTGTGAAAGACCCTTTCGAAGTTCCAGAGGTTCCGTGTCATTAGTCTCCAGACGCCTGATCGGAAATAAGCCTCATCTCGCCTGGAAGGGAGAACTTCCTGGATTTTCTCGAGTTGCGGCAGGTGTTCTCGAGTTACGACGGGGACCTCAGGAACCCGCCCTGGTGGCCTCAGAAAAGGTCAGTCCCCTTGCGAGTTCCTAGGGGGCCTCTCGGGATTCCTCTCCCGTCGATACCGGGGCCAAAATACTTGTGTGGATTCAGGGCCGGAACCGAGGATTCCTCTCAGGGGCTGACATGGATCTTTGGGTACTTCTGGAGTCTCGCCAGGGGAGTCAGGCCTCGTCTCGAGTGGGGGCATGCACGTGCGCTTTCCTTACAGGCTGTAGCAGCAATGTCACGGTTCCCGTCGCGTGGATCAAAGGATCTGTGGCTTTCCCTCGAGGCTTTCCCACAGGGCTGTCCCACGTGGCACCGTGGTGTGAGTCGATCCTCGGCGTGAAAGATGAGCCAGTGCAGGGCAAAGAGGTTCCTCTGGATTGGACTGAGACATCTGGGGGACTCTTGGAATGGTGGTAGGACCATGGAGTTCCTCTCGCCTTTCCTGTTGAGAGTGCCTCCTCTTGAGATGCGACAGGAACGCCGGGAATTCTTTCCCGTTGAAAGCAGGGAAAGGATCCCTCATCTCGAGCTACGAGGGGGAAACGGGGCTCCTCTGGATGTGGGCGGGACCATCGTGCTTCCTCTCGAGTGGAGACGGGCATGGCGGTGAACTTCTTGAGTTGCAGCAAGGGTGTGAAAGACCCTTTCGAAGTTGCAGAGGTTCGGTGTCATTAGTCTCCAGACGCCTCATCGGAAATAGGCCTCATCTCGCCTGGAAGGGAGAACTTCCTGGATTTTCTCGAGTTGCGGCAGGTGTTCTCGAGTTACGACGGGGACCTCAGGGACCCGCCCTGGTGTCCTCAGGAAAGGCCAGTCCCCATGCGAGTTGCTCGGGGGCCTCTCGGGATTCCTCTCCCGTCGATACCGGGGCCAAAATCCTTCTGTGGAGTCAGGGCCGGAACCGAGGATTCCTCTCAGGGGCTGACATGGGTCTTTGGGTACTTCTGGAGTCTCCCCAGGGGGGTCAGGCCTCGTCTCGAGTGTGGGCATGCACGTGCGCCTTCCTTCCAGGCTGTAGCAGCAATGTCACGCTTCCCGTCGCGTGGATCAAAGGATCTGTGGTTTTCCCTCGAGGCTTTCCCTCGAGGCTTTCCCACAGGGCTGTCCCACGTGCCACCGTGCTGTGAGTCGATCCTCGGCGTGAAAGATGAGCCAGTGCAGGGCAAACAGGTTCCTCTGGAATGGACTGAGACATCTGGGGGACTCTTGGAATGGTGGTACGACCATGGAGTTCCTCTCGCCTTTCCTGTTGAGAGTGCCTCCTCTTGAGATGCGACGGGAACGCCGGGAATTCTTTCCCGTTGAAAGCAGTGAAAGGATCCCTCATCTCGAGCTCCGAGGGGGAAACGGGGCTCCTCTGGATGTTGGCGGGTCCATCGTGCTTCCTCTCGAGTGGAGACGGGTATGGCGGTGAACTTATTGAGTTGCAGCAAGGGTGTGAAAGACCCTTTCGACGTTCCAGAGGTTAGGTGTCATTAGTCTCCAGACGCCTCATCGGAAATAGGCCTCATCTCGCCTGGAAGGGAGAACTTCCTGGATTTTCTCGAGTTGCGGCAGGTGTTCTCGAGTTACGACGGGGACCTCAGGGACCCGCCCTGGTGGCCTCAGGAGAGGCCAGTCCCCATGCGAGGTGCTAGGGGGCCTCTCGGGATTCCTCTCCCGTCGATACCGGAGCCAAAAACCTTGTGTGAAGTCAGGGCCGGAACCGAGGATTCCTCTCAGGGGTGACATGGATCTTTGGGTACTTGTGGAGTCTCCCCAGCGGAGTCAGGCCTCGTCTCGAGTGGGGGCATGCACGTGCGCTTTCCTTCCAGGCTGTAGCAGCAATGTCATGCTTCCCGTCACGTGGATCAAAGGATCTGTGGTTTTCCCTCGAGGCTTTCCCTCGAGGCTTTCCCACAGGGCTGTCCCACGTGCCACCGTGGTGTGAGTCGATCCTCGGCGTGAAAGATGAGCCAGTGCAGGGCAAAGAGGTTCCTCTGGAATGGACTGAGACATCTGGTGGACTCTTGGAATGGTGGTACGACCATGGAGTTCCTCTCGCCTTTCCTGTTGAGAGTGCCTCCTATTGAGATGCGACGGGAACGCCGGGAATTCTTTCCCGTTGAAAGCAGGGAAAGGATCCCTCATCTCGAGCTCCGAGGGGGAAACGAGGCTCCTCTGGATGTGGGCGGGACCATCGTGCTTCCTCTCGAGTGGAGACGGTTATGGCGGTGAACTTCTTGAGTTGCAGCAAGGATGTGAAAGACCCTTTCGAAGTTCCAGAGGTTAGGTGTCATTAGTCTCCAGACGCTTCATCGGAAATAGGCCTCATCTCGCGTGGACGGGAGAACTTCCTGGATTTTCTCGAGTTGCGGCAGGTGTTCTCGAGTTACGACGGGGACCTCAGGGACCCGCCCTGGTGGCCTCAGGAGAGGCCAGTCCCCATGCGAGTTGCTAGGGGGCCTATCGGGATTCCTCTCCCATCGATACTGGGGCCAAAAACCTTGTGTGGCGTCAGGGCCGGAACCGAGGATTCCTCTCAGGGGCTGACATGGATCTTTGGGTACTTCTGGAGTCTCCCCCGGGGAGTCAGGCCTCGTCTCGAGTGGGGGCATGCACGTGCGCTTTCCTTCCAGGCTGTAGCAGCAATGTCACGCTTCCCGTCGCGTGGATCAAAGGATCTGTGGTTTTCCCTCGAAGCTTTCCCTAGAGGCTTTCCCACAGGGCTGTCCCACGTGCCACCGTGGTGTGAGTCGATCCTCGGCGTGAAAGATGAGCCAGTGCAGGGCAAAGAGGTTCCTCTGGAATGGACTGAGACATCTGGGGGACTCTTGGAATGGTGGTACGATCATGGAGTTCCTCTCGCCTTTCCTGTTGAGAGTGCCTCCTCTTGAGATGCGACGGGAACGCCGGGAATTCTTTCCCGTTGAAAGCAGGGAAAGGATCCCTCATCTCGAGCTACGAGGGGGAAACAGGGCTCCTCTGGATGTGGGCGGGACCATCGTGCTTCCTCCCGAGTGGAGACGGGTATGGCGGTGAACTTCTTGAGTTGCAGCAAGGGTGTGAAAGACCCTTTCGAAGTTCCAGAAGTTAGGTGTCATTTATCTCCAGACGCCTCATCGGAAATAGGCCTCATCTCGCCTGGAAGGGAGAACTTCCTGGATTTTCTCGAGTTGCGGCAGGTGTTCTCGAGTTACGACGGGGACCTCAGGGACCCGCCCTGGTGGCCTCAGGAGAGGCCAGTCCCCATGCGAGGTGCTAGGGGGCCTCTCGGGATTCCTCTCCCGTCAATACCGGAGCCAAAAACCTTGTGTGAAGTCAGGGCCGGAACCGAGGATTCCTCTCAGGGGTGACATGGATCTTTGGGTACTTGTGGAGTCTCCCCAGCGGAGTCAGGCCTCGTCTCGAGTGGGGGCATGCACGTGCGCTTTCCTTCCAGGCTGTAGCAGCAATGTCACGCTTCCCGTCACGTGGATCAAAGGATCTGTGGTTTTCCCTCGAGGCTTTCCCTCGAGGCTTTCCCACAGGGCTGTCCCACGTGCCACCGTGGTGTGAGTCGATCCTCGGCGTGAAAGATGAGCCAGTGCAGGGCAAAGAGGTTCCTCTGGAATGGACTGAGACATCTGGTGGACTCTTGGAATGGTGGTACGACCATGGAGTTCCTCTCGCCTTTCCTGTTGAGAGTGCCTCCTATTGAGATGCGACGGGAACGCCGGGAATTCTTTCCCGTTGAAAGCAGGGAAAGGATCCCTCATCTCGAGCTCCGAGGGGGAAACGAGGCTCCTCTGGATGTGGGCGGGACCATCGTGCTTCCTCTCGAGTGGAGACGGTTATGGCGGTGAACTTCTTGAGTTGCAGCAAGGATGTGAAAGACCCTTTCGAAGTTCCAGAGGTTAGGTGTCATTAGTCTCCAGACGCTTCATCGGAAATAGGCCTCATCTCGCGTGGAAGGGAGAACTTCCTGGATTTTCTCGAGTTGCGGCAGGTGTTCTCGAGTTACGACGGGGACCTCAGGGACCCGCCCTGGTGGCCTCAGGAGAGGCCAGTCCCCATGCGAGTTGCTAGGGGGCCTATCGGGATTCCTCTCCCGTCGATACTGGGGCCAAAAACCTTGTGTGGCGTCAGGGCCGGAACCGAGGATTCCTCTCAGGGGCTGACATGGATCTTTGGGTACTTCTGGAGTCTCCCCAGGGGAGTCAGGCCTCGTCTTGAGTGGGGGCATGCACGTGAGCTTTCCTTCCAGGCTGTAGCAGCAATGTCAATCTTCCCGACGCGTGGATCAAAGGATCTGTGGTTTTCCCTCGAAGCTTTCCCTAGAGGCTTTCCCACAGGGCTGTCCCACGTGCCACCGTGGTGTGAGTCGATCTTCGGCGTGAAAGATGAGCCAGTGCAGGGCAAAGAGGTTCCTCTGGAATGGACTGAGACATCTGGGGGACTCTTGGAATGGTGGTACGACCATGGAGTTCCTCTCGCTTTTCCTGTTGAGAGTGCCTCCTCTTGAGATGCGACGGAAACGCCGGGAATTCTTTCCCGTTGAAAGCAGGGAAAGGATCCCTCATCTCGAGCTCCGAGGGGGAAACGGGGCTCCTCTGGATGTGGGCGGGACCATCGTGCTTCCTCTCGAGTGGAGACGGGTATGGCGGTAAACTTCTTGAGTTGCAGCAAGGGTGTGAAAGACCCTTTCGAAGTTCCAGAGGTTAGGTGTCATTAGTCTCCAGACGCCTCATCGGAAATAGGCCTCATCTCGCCTGGAAGGGAGAACTTCCTGGATTTTCTCGAGTTGCGGCAGGTGTTCTCGAGTTACGACGGGGACCTCAGGGACCCGCCCTGGTGGCCTCAGGAGAGGCCAGTCCCCATGCGAGTTGCTAGGGGGCCTATCGGGATTCCTCTCCCGTCGATACCGGGTCCAAAAACCTTGTGTGGAGTCAGGGCCGGAACCGAGGATTCCTCTCAGTTGCTGACATGGATCTTTGGGTATTTCTGGAGTCTTCCCAGGGGTGTCAGGCCTCGTCTCGTGTGGGGGCATGCACTTGCGCTTTCCTTCCAGGCTGTAGCAGCAATGTCACGCTTCCCGTGGCGTGGATCAAAGGATCTGTGGTTTTCCCTTGAGTCTTTCCCTCGAGGCTTTCCCACAGGGCTGTCCCACGTGCCACCGTGGTGTGAGTCGATCCTCGGCGTGAAAGATGAGCCAGTGCAGGGCAAAGAGGTTCCTCTGGAATGGACTGAGACATCTGGGGGACTCTTGGAATGGTGGTACGACCATGGAGTTCCTCTCGCCTTTCCTGTTGAGAGTGCCTCCTCTTGAGATGCGACGGGAACGCCGGCAATTCTTTCCCCTTGAAAGCAGGGAAAGGATCCCTCATCTCGAGCTCCGAGGGGTAAACGGGGCTCCTCTGGATGTGGGCGGGACCATGGTGCTTCCTCTCGAGTGGAGACGGGTATGGCGGTGAACTTCTTGAGTTGCAGCAAGGGTGTGAAAGACCCTTTCGAAGTTCCAGAGGTTAGGTGTCATTAGTCTCTAGACGCTTCATCGGAAATAGGCCTCATCTCGCCTGCAAGGGAGAACTTTCTGGATTTTCTCTAGTTGCGGCAGGTGTTCTCGAGTTACGACGGGGACCTCAGGGACCCGCCCTGGTGGTCTCAGGAGAGGCCAGTCCCCATGCGAGTTGCTAGGGGGCCTCTCGGGATTCCTCTCCCGTCGATACCGGGGCCAAAAACCTTGTGTGGCGTCAGGGCCGGAAGCGAGGATTCCTCTCAGGGGCTGACATGGATCTTTGGGTACTTCTGGAGTCTCCCCAGGGGAGTCAGGCCTCGTCTCGAGTGGGGGCATGCACGTGCGCTTTCCTTCCAGGCTGTAGCAGCAATGTCACGCTTCCCGTCGCGTGGATCAAAGGATCTGTGGTTTTCCCTCGAAGCTTTCCCTAGAGGCTTTCCCACAGGGCTGTCCCACGTGCCACCGTGGTGTGAGTCGATCTTCGGCGTGAAAGATGAGCCAGTGCAGGGCAAAGAGGTTCCTCTGGAATGGACTGAGACATCTGGGGGACTCTTGGAATGGTGGTACGACCATGGAGTTCCTCTCGCCTTTCCTGTTGAGAGTGCCTCCTCTTGAGATGCGACGGGAACGCCGGGAATTCTTTCCCGTTGAAAGCAGGGAAAGGATCCCTCATCTCGAGCTACGAGGGGGAAACGGGGCTCCTCTGGATGTGGGCGGGACCATCGTGCTTCCTCCCGAGTGGAGACGGGTATGGCGGTGAACTTCTTGAGTTGCAGCAAGGGTGTGAAAGACCCTTTCGAAGTTCCAGAAGTTAGGTGTCATTTATCTCCAGACGCCTCATCGGAAATAGGCCTCATCTCGCCTGGAAGGGAGAACTTCCTGGATTTTCTCGAGTTGCGGCAGGTGTTCTCGAGTTACGACGGGGACCTCAGGGACCCGCCCTGGTGGCCTCAGGAGAGGCCAGTCCCCATGCGAGGTGCTAGGGGGCCTCTCGGGATTCCTCTCCCGTCGATACCGGAGCCAAAAACCTTGTGTGAAGTCAGGGCCGGAACCGAGGATTCCTCTCAGGGGTGACAAGGATCTTTGGGTACTTGTGGAGTCTCCCCAGCGGAGTCAGGCCTCGTCTCGAGTGGGGGCATGCACGTGCGCTTTCCTTCCAGGCTGTAGCAGCAATGTCACGCTTCCCGTCACGTGGATCAAAGGATCTGTGGTTTTCCCTCGAGGCTTTCCCTCGAGGCTTTCCCACAGGGCTGTCCCACGTGCCACCGTGGTGTGAGTCGATCCTCGGCGTGAAAGATGAGCCAGTGCAGGGCAAAGAGGTTCCTCTGGAATGGACTGAGACATCTGGTGGACTCTTGGAATGGTGGTACGACCATGGAGTTCCTCTCGCCTTTCCTGTTGAGAGTGCCTCCTATTGAGACGCGACGGGAACGCCGGGAATTCTTTCCCGTTGAAAGCAGGGAAAGGATCCCTCATCTCGAGCTCCGAGGGGGAAACCAGGCTCCTCTGGATGTGGGCGGGACCATCGTGCTTCCTCTCGAGTGGAGACGGTTATGGCGGTGAACTTCTTGAGTTGCAGCAAGGATGTGAAAGACCCTTTCGAAGTTCCAGAGGTTAGGTGTCATTAGTCTCCAGACGCTTCATCGGAAATAGGCCTCATCTCGCGTGGAAGGGAGAACTTCCTGGATTTTCTCGAGTTGCGGCAGGTGTTCTCGAGTTACGACGGGGACCTCAGGGACCCGCCCTGGTGGCCTCAGGAGAGGCCAGTCCCCATGCGAGTTGCTAGGGGGCCTATCGGGATTCCTCTCCCGTCGATACTGGGGCCAAAAACCTTGTGTGGCGTCAGGGCCGGAACCGAGGATTCCTCTCAGGGGCTGACATGGATCTTTGGGTACTTCTGGAGTCTCCCCAGGGGAGTCAGGCCTCGTCTTGAGTGGGGGCATGCACGTGAGCTTTCCTTCCAGGCTGTAGCAGCAATGTCAATCTTCCCGACGCGTGGATCAAAGGATCTGTGGTTTTCCCTCGAGGCTTTCCCTAGAGGCTTTCCCACAGGGCTGTCCCACGTGCCACCGTGGTGTGAGTCGATCTTCGGCGTGAAAGATGAGCCAGTGCAGGGCAAAGAGGTTCCTCTGGAATGGACTGAGACATCTGGGGGACTCTTGGAATGGTGGTACGACCATGGAGTTCCTCTCGCTTTTCCTGTTGAGAGTGCCTCCTCTTGAGATGCGACGGAAACGCCGGGAATTCTTTCCCGTTGAAAGCAGGGAAAGGATCCCTCATCTCGAGCTCCGAGGGGGAAACGGGGCTCCTCTGGATGTGGGCGGGACCATCGTGCTTCCTCTCGAGTGGAGACGGGTATGGCGGTAAACTTCTTGAGTTGCAGCAAGGGTGTGAAAGACCCTTTCGAAGTTCCAGAGGTTAGGTGTCATTAGTCTCCAGACGCCTAATCGGAAATAGGCCTCATCTCGCCTGGAAGGGAGAACTTCCTGGATTTTCTCGAGTTGCGGCAGGTGTTCTCGAGTTACGACGGGGACCTCAGGGACCCGCCCTGGTGGCCTCAGGAGAGGCCAGTCCCCATGCGAGTTGCTAGGGGGCCTATCGGGATTCCTCTCCCGTCGATACCGGGTCCAAAAACCTTGTGTGGAGTCAGGGCCGGAACCGAGGATTCCTCTCAGGTGCTGACATGGATCTTTGGGTATTTCTGGAGTCTTCCCAGGGGTGTCAGGCCTCGTCTCGTGTGGGGGCATGCACTTGCGCTTTCCTTCCAGGCTGTAGCAGCAATGTCACGCTTCCCGTGGCGTGGATCAAAGGATCTGTGGTTTTCCCTTGAGTCTTTCCCTCGAGGCTTTCCCACAGGGCTGTCCCACGTGCCACCGTGGTGTGAGTCGATCCTCGGCGTGAAAGATGAGCCAGTGCAGGGCAAAGAGGTTCCTCTGGAATGGACTGAGACATCTGGGGGACTCTTGGAATGGTGGTACGACCATGGAGTTCCTCTCGCCTTTCCTGTTGAGAGTGCCTCCTCTTGAGATGCGACGGGAACGCCGGCAATTCTTTCCCCTTGAAAGCAGGGAAAGGATCCCTCATCTCGAGCTCCGAGGGGTAAACGGGGCTCCTCTGGATGTGGGCGGGACCATGGTGCTTCCTCTCGAGTGGAGACGGGTATGGCGGTGAACTTCTTGAGTTGCAGCAAGGGTGTGAAAGACCCTTTCGAAGTTCCAGAGGTTAGGTGTCATTAGTCTCTAGACGCTTCATCGGAAATAGGCCTCATCTCGCCTGCAAGGGAGAACTTTCTGGATTTTCTCTAGTTGCGGCAGGTGTTCTCGAGTTACGACGGGGACCTCAGGGACCCGCCCTGGTGGTCTCAGGAGAGGCCAGTCCCCATGCGAGTTGCTAGGGGGCCTCTCGGGATTCCTCTCCCGTCGATACCGGGGCCAAAAACCTTGTGTGGCGTCAGGGCCGGAAGCGAGGATTCCTCTCAGGGGCTGACATGGATCTTTGGGTACTTCTGGAGTCTCCCCAGGGGAGTCAGGCCTCGTCTCGAGTGGGGGCATGCACGTGCGCTTTCCTTCCAGGCTGTAGCAGCAATGTCACGCTTCCCGTCGCGTGGATCAAAGGATCTGTGGTTTTCCCTCGAAGCTTTCCCTAGAGGCTTTCCCACAGGGCTGTCCCACGTGCCACCGTGGTGTGAGTCGATCTTCGGCGTGAAAGATGAGCCAGTGCAGGGCAAAGAGGTTCCTCTGGAATGGACTGAGACATCTGGGGGACTCTTGGAATGGTGGTACGACCATGGAGTTCCTCTCGCCTTTCCTGTTGAGAGTGCCTCCTCTTGAGATGCGACGGGAACGCCGGGAATTCTTTCCCGTTGAAAGCAGGGAAAGGATCCCTCATCTCGAGCTACGAGGGGGAAACGGGGCTCCTCTGGATGTGGGCGGGACCATCGTGCTTCCTCCCGAGTGGAGACGGGTATGGCGGTGAACTTCTTGAGTTGCAGCAAGGGTGTGAAAGACCCTTTCGAAGTTCCAGAAGTTAGGTGTCATTTATCTCCAGACGCCTCATCGGAAATAGGCCTCATCTCGCCTGGAAGGGAGAACTTCCTGGATTTTCTCGAGTTGCGGCAGGTGTTCTCGAGTTACGACGGGGACCTCAGGGACCCGCCCTGGTGGCCTCAGGAGAGGCCAGTCCCCATGCGAGGTGCTAGGGGGCCTCTCGGGATTCCTCTCCCGTCGATACCGGAGCCAAAAACCTTGTGTGAAGTCAGGGCCGGAACCGAGGATTCCTCTCAGGGGTGACAAGGATCTTTGGGTACTTGTGGAGTCTCCCCAGCGGAGTCAGGCCTCGTCTCGAGTGGGGGCATGCACGTGCGCTTTCCTTCCAGGCTGTAGCAGCAATGTCACGCTTCCCGTCACGTGGATCAAAGGATCTGTGGTTTTCCCTCGAGGCTTTCCCTCGAGGCTTTCCCACAGGGCTGTCCCACGTGCCACCGTGGTGTGAGTCGATCCTCGGCGTGAAAGATGAGCCAGTGCAGGGCAAAGAGGTTCCTCTGGAATGGACTGAGACATCTGGTGGACTCTTGGAATGGTGGTACGACCATGGAGTTCCTCTCGCCTTTCCTGTTGAGAGTGCCTCCTATTGAGACGCGACGGGAACGCCGGGAATTCTTTCCCGTTGAAAGCAGGGAAAGGATCCCTCATCTCGAGCTCCGAGGGGGAAACGAGGCTCCTCTGGATGTGGGCGGGACCATCGTGCTTCCTCTCGAGTGGAGACGGTTATGGCGGTGAACTTCTTGAGTTGCAGCAAGGATGTGAAAGACCCTTTCGAAGTTCCAGAGGTTAGGTGTCATTAGTCTCCAGACGCTTCATCGGAAATAGGCCTCATCTCGCGTGGAAGGGAGAACTTCCTGGATTTTCTCGAGTTGCGGCAGGTGTTCTCGAGTTACGACGGGGACCTCAGGGACCCGCCCTGGTGGCCTCAGGAGAGGCCAGTCCCCATGCGAGTTGCTAGGGGGCCTATCGGGATTCCTCTCCCGTCGATACTGGGGCCAAAAACCTTGTGTGGCGTCAGGGCCGGAACCGAGGATTCCTCTCAGGGGCTGACATGGATCTTTGGGTACTTCTGGAGTCTCCCCAGGGGAGTCAGGCCTCGTCTTGAGTGGGGGCATGCACGTGAGCTTTCCTTCCAGGCTGTAGCAGCAATGTCAATCTTCCCGACGCGTGGATCAAAGGATCTGTGGTTTTCCCTCGAGGCTTTCCCTAGAGGCTTTCCCACAGGGCTGTCCCACGTGCCACCGTGGTGTGAGTCGATCTTCGGCGTGAAAGATGAGCCAGTGCAGGGCAAAGAGGTTCCTCTGGAATGGACTGAGACATCTGGGGGACTCTTGGAATGGTGGTACGACCATGGAGTTCCTCTCGCTTTTCCTGTTGAGAGTGCCTCCTCTTGAGATGCGACGGAAACGCCGGGAATTCTTTCCCGTTGAAAGCAGGGAAAGGATCCCTCATCTCGAGCTCCGAGGGGGAAACGGGGCTCCTCTGGATGTGGGCGGGACCATCGTGCTTCCTCTCGAGTGGAGACGGGTATGGCGGTAAACTTCTTGAGTTGCAGCAAGGGTGTGAAAGACCCTTTAGAAGTTCCAGAGGTTAGGTGTCATTAGTCTCCAGACGCCTCATCGGAAATAGGCCTCATCTCGCCTGGAAGGGAGAACTTCCTGGATTTTCTCGAGTTGCGGCAGGTGTTCTCGAGTTACGACGGGGACCTCAGGGACCCGCCCTGGTGGCCTCAGGAGAGGCCAGTCCCCATGCGAGTTGCTAGGGGGCCTCTCGGGATTCCTCTCCCGTCGATACCGGGTCCAAAAACCTTGTGTGGAGTCAGGGCCGGAACCGAGGATTCCTCTCAGGTGCTGACATGGATCTTTGGGTATTTCTGGAGTCTCCCCAGGGGTGTCAGGCCTCGTCTCGTGTGGGGGCATGCACTTGCGCTTTCCTTCCAGGCTGTAGCAGCAATGTCACGCTTCCCGTGGCGTGGATCAAAGGATCTGTGGTTTTCCCTTGAGTCTTTCCCTCGAGGCTTTCCCACAGGGCTGTCCCACGTGCCACCGTGGTGTGAGTCGATCCTCGGCGTGAAAGATGAGCCAGTGCAGGGCAAAGAGGTTCCTCTGGAATGGACTGAGACATCTGGGGGACTCTTGGAATGGTGGTACGACCATGGAGTTCCTCTCGCCTTTCCTGTTGAGAGTGCCTCCTCTTGAGATGCGACGGGAACGCTGGGAATTCTTTCCCGTTGAAAGCAGGGAAAGGATCCCCCATTTCGAGCTCCGAGGGGAAAACGGGGCTCCTCTGGATGTGGGCGGGACCATCGTGCTTCCTCTCGAGAGGAGACGGGTATGGTGGTGAACTTCTTGAGTTGCAGCAAGGGTGTGAAAGACCCTTTCGAAGTTCCAGAGGTTAGGTGTCATTAGTCTCCAGACGCCTCATCGGAAATAGGCCTCATCTCGCCTGGAAGGGAGAACTTCCTGGATTTTCTCGAGTTGCGGCAGGTGTTCCCGAGTTACGACGGGAACCTCAGGGACCCGCCCTGGTGGCCTCAGGAGAGGCCAGTCCCCATGCGAGTTGCTAGGGGGCCTCTCGGGATTCCTCTCCCGTCGATACCGGGGCCAAAAACCTTGTGTGGAGTCAGGGCCGGAACCGAGGATTCCTCTCAGGGGCTGACATGGATCTTTGGGTACTTCTGGAGTCTCCCCAGGGGAGACAGGCCTCGTCTCGAGTGGGGGCATGCACGTGCGCTTTCCTTCCAGGCTGTAGCAGCAATGTCACGCTTCCCGTCGCGTGGATCAAAGGGTCTGTGGTTTTCCCTCGAGGCTTTCCCTCGAGGCTTTCCCACAGGGCTGTCCCACGTGCCACCGTGGTGTGAGTCGATCCTCGGCGTGAAAGATGAGCCAGTGCAGGGCAAAGAGGTTCCTCTGGAATGGACTGAGACATCTGGGGGACTCGTGGAATGGTGGTACGACCATGGAGTTCCTCTCGGCTTTCCTGTGGAGAGTGCCTCCTCTTGAGATGCGACGGGATCGACGGGAATTCTTTCCCGTTGAAAGCAGGGAAAGGATCCCTCATCTCGAGCTCCGAGGGGGAAACGGGGCTCCTCTGGATGTGGGCGGGACCATCGTGCTTCCTCTCGAGTGGAGACGGGTATGGCGGTGAACTTCCTGAGTTGCAGCAAGGGTGTGAAAGTCCCTTTCGAAGTTCCAGAGGTTAGGTGTCATTAGTCTCCAGACGCCTCATCAGAAATAGGCCTCATCTCGCCTGGAAGGGAGAACTTCCTGGATTTTCTCGAGTTGTGGCAGGTGTTCTCGAGTTACGACGGGGACCTCAGGCACCCGCCCTGGTGGCCTCAGGAGAGGCCAGTCCCCATGCGAGTTGCTAGGGGGCCTCTCGGGATTCCTCTCCCGTCGATACCGGGCCCAAAAACATTTTTTGGAGTCAGGGCCGGAACCGAGGATTCCTCTTACGGGCTGACTTGATTCTTTGGGTACTTCTGGAGTGTCCCCAAGGGAGTCAGGCCTCGTCTCGAGTCGGGGCATGCACGTGCGCTTTCCTTCCAGGCTGTAGCAGCAATGTCACGCTTCCCGTCGCGTGGATCAAAGGATCTGTGGTTTTCCCTCGAGGCTTTCCCTCGAGGCTTTCCCACAGGGCTGTCCCACGTGCCACCGTGGTGTGAGTCGATCCTCTGCATTAAAGATGAGCCAGTGCAGGGCAAAGAGGTTCCTCTGGAATGGACTGAGACATCTGGGGGACTCTTGGAATGGTGGTACGACCATGGAGTTCCTCTCGCCTTTCCTGTTGAGAGTGCTTCCTCTTGAGATGCGACGGGAACGCCGGGAATTCTTTCCCGTTGAAAGCAGGGAAAGGATCCCTGATCTCGAGCTCCGAGGGGGAAACGGGGCTCCTCTGGATGTTGGCGGGTCCATCGTGCTTCCTCTCGAGTGGAGACGGGTATGGCGGTGAACTTCTTGAGTTGCAGCAAGGGTGTGAAAGACCCTTTCGAAGTTCCAGAGGTTAGGTGTCATTAGTCTCCAGACGCCTCATCGGAAATAGGCCTCATCTCGCCTGGAAGGGAGAACTTCCTGGATTTTCTCGAGTTGCGGCAGGTGTTCTCGAGTTACGACGGGGACCTCAGGGACCCGCCCTGGTGGCCTCAGGAGAGGCCAGTCCCCATGCGAGTTGCTAGGGGGCCTCTCGGGATTCCTCTCCCGTTGATACCAGGGCCAAAACCATGTGTGGAGTCAGGGCCGGAAGCGAGGATTCCTCTCAGGGGCTGACATGGATCTTTGGGTACTTCTGCAGTCTCCCCAAGGGAGTCAGGCCTCGTCTCGAGTGGGGGCATGCACGTGCGCTTTCCTTCCAGGCTGTAGCAGCAATGTCACGCTTCCCGTCGCGTGGATCAAAGGATCTGTGGTTTTCCCTCGAGGCTTTCCCTCGAGGCTTTCCCACAGGGCTGTCCCACGTGCCACCGTGGTGTGAGTCGATCCTCGGCGTGAAAGATGAGCCAGTGCAGGGCAAAGAGGTTCCTCTGGAATGGACTGAGACATCTGGGGGACTCTTGGAATGGTGGTACGACCATGGAGTTCCTCTCGCCTTTCCTGTTGAGAGTGCCTCCTCTTGAGATGCGACGGGAACGCCGGGAATTCGTTCCCGTTGAAAGCAGGGAAAGGATCCCTCATCTCGAGCTACGAGGGGGAAACGGGGCTCCTCTGGATGTGGGCGGGACCATCGTGCTTCCTCTCGAGTGGAGACGGGTATGGCGGTGAACTTCTTGAGTTGAAGCAAGGGTGTGAAAGACCCTTTCGAAGTTCCAGAGGTTAGGTGTCATTAGTCTCCAGACGCCTCATCGGAAATAGGCCTTATCTCGCCTGGAAGGGAGAACTTCCTGGATTTTCTCGAGATGCGGCAGGTGTTCTCGAGTTAGGACGGGGACCTCAGGGACCCGCCCTGGTGGCCTCAGGAGAGGCCAGTCCCCATGCGAGTTGCTAGGGGGCCTCTCGGGATTCCTCTCCCGTCGATACCGGGGCCAAAAACCTTGTGTGGAGTCAGGGCCGGAACCGAGGATTCCTCTCAGGGGCTGAGATTGACCTTTGGGTACTTCTGGAGTCTCCCCAGGGGAGTCGGGCCTCGTCTCGAGTGGGGGCATGCACGTGCGCTTTCATTCCAGGCTGTAGCAGCAATGTCACGCTTCCCGTCGCATGGATCAAAGGATCTGTGGTTTTCCCTCGAGGCTTTCCCTCGAGGCTGTCCCACAGGGCTGTCCCACGTGCCATCGTGGTGTGAGTCGATCCTTGGTGTGAAAGATGAGCCAGTGCAGGGCAAAGAGGTTCCTCTGGAATGGACTGAGACATCTGGGGGACTCTTGGAATGGTGGTACGACCATGGAGTTCCTCTCGCCTTTCCTGTTGAGAGTGCCTCCTCTTGAGATGCGACGGGAACGCCGGGAATTCTTTCCCGTTGAAAGCAGGGAAAGGATCCCTCATCTCGAGCTACGAGGGGGAAACGGGGCTCCTCTGGATGTGGGCGGGACCATCGTGCTTCCTCTCGAGTGGAGACGGGTATGGCAGAGAACTTCTTGAGTTGCAGCAAGGGAGTGAAAGACCCTTTCGAAGTTCCAGAGGTTAGGTGTCATTAGTCTCCAGACGCCTCATCGGAAATAGCCCTCATCTCGCCTCGAAGGGAGAACTTCCTGGATTTTCTCGAGTTGCGGAAGGTGTTCTCCAGTTACGACGGGGACCTCAGGTACCAGCCCTGGTGGCCTCAGGAAAGGCCAATCCCCATGCGAGTTGCTAGGGGGACTCTGGGATTCCTCTCCCGTCGATACCGGGTCCAAAAACCTTGTGTGGAGTCAGGGCCGGAACCGAGGTTTCCTCTCTGGGGCTTACATGGATCTTTGGGTACTTCTGGAGTCTCCCCAGGGGAGTCAGGCCTCGTCTCGAGTGGGGACAGGTACGTGCGCTTTCCTTCCAGGCTGTAGCAGCAATGTCACTCTTCCCGTGACCTGGATCAAAGGATCTGTGGTTTTCCCACGAGGCTTTCCCTCGAGGCTTTCCCACAGGTCTGTCCAACGTTCCACCGTGGTGTGAGTCGATCCTCAGCGTGAAAGATGAGCCAGTGCAGGGCAAAGAGGTTCCTCTGGAATGGACTGAGACATCTGGGGGAATCTTGGAATGGTGGTACCACCATGGAGTTCCTCTCGCCTTTCGGGTTGAGAGTGCCTCCTCTTGAGATGCGACGGGAACACCGGGAATTCTTTCCCGTTGAAAGCAGGGAAAGGATCCCTCATCTCGAGCTACGAGGGGGAAACGGGGCTCCTCTGGATGTGGGCGGGACCATCGTGCTTCCTCTCGAGTGGAGACGGGTATGGCGGTGAACTTCTTGAGTTGCAGCAAGGGTGTGAAAGACCCTTTCGAAGTTCCAGAGGTTAGGTGTCATTAGTCTCCAAACGCCTCATCGGAAATAAGATTCTTCTCGCCTGGAATGGAGAACTTCCTGGATTTTCTCGAGTTGGGACAGGTGTTCTCGAGTTACGACGGGGACCTCAGGGACCCGCTCTGGTGGCCTCAGGGGAGGCCAGTCCCCATGCGAATTTCTAGGGGGCCTCTCGGGATTCCTCTCCCGTCGATACCGGGGCCAAAAACCTTGTGTGGAGTCAGGGCCGGAACCGAGGATTCCTCTCAGGGGCTGACATGGATCTTTGGGTACTTCTGGAGTCTCCCCAGGGTAGTCAGGCCTCATCTCGAGTGGGGGCATGCACGTGCGCTTTCCTTTCAGGCTATAGCAGCAATGTCATGCTTCCCGTCGCCTGGATCAAAGGATCTGTGGTTTTCCCTCGAGGCTTTCCCTTGAGGCTTTCCCACAGGGCTGTCCCACGTGCCACCGTGGTGTGAGTCGATCCTCGGCGTGAAAGATGAGCCAGTGCAGGGCAAAGAGGTTGCTCTGGAATGGACTGAGACATCTGGGGGACTCTTGGAATGGTGGTACGACCATGGAGTTCCTCTCGCCTTTCCTGTTGAGAGTGCCTCCTCTTGAGATGCGACGGGAACGCCGGGAATTCTTTCCCGTTGAAAGCAGGGAAAGGATCCCTCATCTCGAGCTACGAGGGTGAAACGGGGCTCCTCTGGATGTGGGCGGGACCATCGTGCTTCCTCTCGAGTGGAGACGGGTATGGCGGTGAACTTCTTGAGTTGCAGCAAGGGTGTGAAAGACCCTTTCGAAGTTCCAGAGGTTAGGTGTCATTAGTCTCCAGACGCCTCATCGGAAATAGGCCTCATCTCGCCTGGAAGGGAGAACTTCCTGGATTTTCTCGAGTTGCGGCAGGTGTTCTCGAGTTACGACGGGGACCTCAGGGACCCGCCCTGGTGGCCTCAGGAGAGGCCAGTCCCCATGCGAGTTGCTAGGGGGCCTCTCGGGATTCCTCTCCCGTCGATACCGGGGCCAAAAACCTTGTGTGGAGTCAGGGCCGGAATCGAGGATTCCTCTCAGGGGCTGACATGGATCTTTGGGTACTTGTGGAGTCTCCCCAGGGGAGTCAGGCCTCGTCTCGAGTGGGGGCATGCACGTGCGCTTTCCTACCAGGCTGTAGCAGGAATGTCACGCTTCCCGTCGCGTGGATCAAAGGATCTGTGGTTTTCCCTCGAGGCTTTCCCTCGAGGCTTTCCCACAGGGCTGTCCCGTGTGCCACCGTGGTGTGAGTCGATCCTCGGCGTGAAAGATGAGCCAGTGCAGGGCAAAGAGGTTCCTCTGGAATGGACTGAGACATCTGGGGGACTCTTGGAATGGTGGTACGACCATGGAGTTCCTCTCGCCTTTCCTGTTGAGAGTGCCTCCTCTTGAGATGCGACGGGAACGCCGGGAATTCTTTCCCGTTGAAAGCAGGGAAAGGATCCCTCATCTCGAGCTACGAGGGGGAAACGGGGCTTCTCTGGATGTGGGCGGGACCATCGTGCTTCCTCTCGAGTGGAGACGGGTATGGCAGAGAACTTCTTGAGTTGCAGCAAGGGAGTGAAAGACCCTTTCGAAGTTCCAGAGGTTAGGTGTCATTAATCTCCAGACGCCTCATCGGAAATAGGCCTCATCTCGCCTGGAAGGGAGAACTTCCTGGATTTTCTCGAGTTGCGACAGGTGTTCTCGAGTTATGACGGGGACCTCAAGCACCAGCCCTGGTGGCCTCAGGAGAGGCCAATCCCCATGCGATTTGCTAGGGGGACTCTGGGATTCCTCTCCCGTCGATACCGGGTCCAAAAACCTTGTGTGGAGTCAGGGCCGGAACCGAGGATTCCTCTCAGGGGCTGACATGGATCTTTGGGTACTTCTGGAGTCTCCCCAGGGGAGTCAGGCCACGTCTCGAGTGGGGACAGGTACGTGCGCTTTCCTTCCAGGCTGTAGCAGCAATGTCACGCTTCCCGTGGCGTGGATCAAAGGATCTGTGGTTTTCCCACGAGGCTTTCCCTCGAGGCTTTCCCACAGGTCTGTCCCACGTGCCACCGTGGTGTGAGTTTATACTCGGCGTGAAAGATGAGCCAGTGCAGGGCAAAGAGGTTCCTCTGGAATGGACTGAGACATCTGGGGGACTCTTGGAATGGTGGTACCACCATGGAGTTCCTCTCGCCTTTCCTGTTGAGAGTGCCTCCTCTTTAGATGGGACGGGAACGCCGGGAATTCTTTCCCGTTGAAAGCAGGGAAAGGATCCCTCATCTCGAGCTACGAGGGGGAAACGGGGCTCCTCTGGATGTGGGCGGGACCATCGTGCTTCCTCGCGAGTGGAGACGGGTATGGCGGTGAACTTCTTGAGTTGCAGCAAGGGTGTGAAAGACCCTTTCGAAGTTCCAGAGTTTAGGTGTCATTAGTCTCCAAACGCCTCATCGGAAATAGGCCTCATCTCGCCTGGAAGGGAGAACTTCCTGGATTTTCTCGAGTTGCGACAGGTGTTCTCGAGTTACGACGGAGACCTCAGGGACCCGCCCTGGTGGCCTCAGGAGAGGCCAGTCCCCATGCGAGTTGCTAGGGGGCCTCTCGGGATTCCTCTCCCGTCGATACCGGGGCCAAAAACCTTGTGTGGAGTCAGGGCCGGAACCGAGGATTCCTCTCAGGGGCTGACATGGATCTTTGGGTACTTCTAGAGTCTCCCCAGGAGAGTCAGGCCTCGTCTCGAGTGGGGGCACGCACGTGCGCTTTCCTTTCAGGCTGTAGCAGCAATGTCACGCTTCCCGTCGCGTGGATCAAATGATCTGTGGTTTTCCCTCGAGGCTTTCCCTCGAGGCTTTCCCACAGGGCTGTCCCACGTGCCACCGTGGTGTGAGTCGATCCTCGGCGTGAAAGATGAGCCAGTGCAGGGCAAAGGGGTTCCTCTGGAATGGACTGAGACATCTGGGGGACTCTTGGAATGGTGGTACGACCATGGAGTTCCTCTCGCCTTTCCTGTTGAGAGTGCCTCCTCTTGAGATGCGACGGGAACGCCGGGAATTCTTTCCCGTTGAAAGCAGGGAAAGGTTCCCTCATCTCGAGCTCCGAGGGGGAAACGGGGCTCCTCTGGATGTGGGCGGGACCATCGTGCTTCCTCCCGAGTGGACACGGGTATGGCGGTGAACTTCTTGAGTTGCAGCAAGGGTGTGAAAGACCCTTTCGAAGTTCCAGAGGTTAGGTGTCATTAGTCTCCAGACGCCTCATCGGAAATAGGCCTCATCTCGCCTGGAAGGGAGAACTTCCTGGATTTTCTCGAGTTGCGGCAGGTGTTCTCGAGTTACGACGGGGACCTCAGGGACCCGCCCTGGTGGCCTCAGTAGAGGCCAGTCCCCATGCGAGTTGCTAGGGGGCCTCTCGGGATTCCTCTCCCGTCGATACCGGGGCCAAAAGCCTTGTGTGGAGTCAGGGCTGGAACCGAGCATTCCTATCAGGGGTTACATGGATCTTTGGGTACTTCTGGAGGCTCCCCAGGGGAGTCAGGCCTCGTCTCGAGTGGGGGCATGCACGTGCGCTTTCCTTCCAGGCTGTAGCACCAATGTCACGCTTCCCATCGCGAGGATTAAAGGATCTGTGGTTTTCCCTCGAGGCTTTCCCTCGAGGCTTTCCCACAGGGCTGTCCCACGGGCCACCGTGGTGTGAGTCGATCCTCGGCGTGAAAGATGAGCCAGTGCAGGGCAAAGAGGTTCCTCTGGAATGGACTGAGACATCTGGGGGACTCTTGGAATGGTGGTACGACCATGGAGTTCCTCTCGCCTTTCCTGTTGAGAGTGCCTCCTCTTGAGATGCGACGGGAACGCCGGGAATTCTTTCCCGTTGAAAGCAGGGAAAGGATCCCTCATCTCGAGCTACGAGGGGGAAACGGGGCTCCTCGGGATGTGGGCGAGACCATCGTGCTTCCTCTCGAGTGGACACGGGTATGTCGGTGAACTTCTTGAGTTGCAGCAAGGGTGTGAAAGACCCTTTCGAAGTTCCAGAGGTTAGGTGTCATTAGTCTCCAGACGCCTCATCGGAAATAGGCCTCATCTAGCCTGGAAGGGAGAACTTCCTGGATTTTCTCGAGGTGCGGCAGGTGTTTTCGAGTTACGACGGGTACCACAGGGACCCGCCCTGATGGCCTCAGGAGAGGCCAGTCCCTATGCGAGTTCCTAGGGGGCCTCTCGGGATTCCTCTCCCTTCGATACCGGCGCCAAAAACCTTGTGTGGAGTCAGGGCCAGAACCGAGGATTCCTCTCAGGGGCTGACATGGATCTTTGGGTACTTCTGGAGTCTCCCCAGGGGAGTCAGGCCTCGTCTCGAGTGGGGGCATGCACGTGCGCTTTCCTTCCAGGCTGTAGCAGCAATGTCACGCTTCCCGTCGCGTGGATCAAAGGATCTGTGGTTTTCCCTCGAGGCTTTCCCTCGAGGCTTTCCCACAGGGCTGTCCCACGTGCCACCGTGGTGTGAGTCGATCCTCGGCGTGAAAGATGAGCCAGTGCAGGGCAAAGAGGTTCCTCTGGAATGGACTGAGACATCTGGTGGACTCTTGGAATGGTGGTACGACCATGGAGTTCCTCTCGCCTTTCCTGTTGAGAGTGCCTCCTCTTGAGTTGTGACGGGAACGCCGGGAATTCTTTCCCGTTGAAACCAGGGAAAGGATCCCTCATCTCGAGCTACGAGGGGGAAACGGGGCTCCTCGGGATGTGGGCGGCACCATCGTGCTTCCTCTCGAGTGGACACGGGTATGTCGGTGAACTTCTTGAGTTGCAGCAAGGGTGTGAAAGACCCTTTCGAAGTTCCAGAGGTTAGGTGTCATTAGTCTCCAGACGCCTCATCGGAAATAGGCCTCATCTAGCCTGGAAGGGAGAACTTCCTGGATTTTCTCGAGGTGCGGCAGGTGTTCTCGAGTTACGACGGGTACCACAGGGACCCGCCCTGATGGCCTCAGGAGAGGCCAGTCCCCATGCGAGTTGCTAGGGGGCCTCTCGGGATTCCTCTCCAGTCGATACCGGGGCCAAAAACCTTGTGTGGAGTCAGGGCCAGAACCGAGGATTCCTCTCAGGGGCTGACATGGATCTTTGGGTACTTCTAGAGTCTCCCCAGGGGAGTCAGGCCTCGTCTCGAGTGGGGGCATGCACGTGCGCTTTCCTTCCTGGCTGTAGCAGCAATGTCACGCTTCCCGTCGCGTGGATCAAACGATCTGTGGTTTTCCCTCGAGGCTTTCCCTCGAGGCTTTCCCACAGGGCTGTCCCATGTGCCACCGTGGTGTGAGTCGATCCTCGGAGTGAAAGATGAGCCAGTGCAGGGCAAAGAGGTTCCTCTGGAATGGACTGAGATATCTGGGGGACTCTTGGAATAGTGGTACGACCATGGAGTTCCTCTCGCCTTTCCTGTTGAGAGTGCCTCCTCTTGAGATGCGACGGGAACGCTGGGAATTCTTTCCCGTTGAAAGCAGGGAAAGGATCCCTCATCTCGAGCTACGAGGGGGAAACGGGGCTCCTCTGGATGTGGGCGGGACCATCGTGCTTCCTCTCGAGTGGAGACGGGTATGGCGGTGAACTTCTTGAGTTGCAGCAAGGGTGTGAAAGACCCTTTCGAAGTTCCAAAGTTTACGTGTCAGTCTCCAGACGCCACATCGGAAATAGACCTCATCTCGCCTGGAAGGGAGAACTTCCTGGATTTTCTCGAGGTGCGGCAGGTGTTCTCGAGTTACGACTGGTACCACAGGGACCCGCCCTGATGGCCTCAGGAGAGGCCAGTCCCCATGCGTGTTGCTAGGGGGCCTCTCGGGATTCCTCTCCCGTCGATACTGGGGCCAAATACCTTGTGTGGAGTCAGGGCCGGAACCGAGGATTCCTCTCAGGGGCTGACATGGATCTTTGGGTACTTCTGGAGTCTCCCCAGGGGAGTCAGGCCTCGTCTCGAGTGGGGGCATGCACGTGCGCTTTCCTTCCAGGCTGTAGCAGCAATGTCACGCTTCCCGTCGCGTGGATCAAAGTATCTGTGGTTTTCCCTCTAGGCTTTCCCTCGAGGCTTTCCCACAGGGCTGTCCCACGTGCCACCGTGGTGTGAGTCGATTCTCGGCGTGAAAGATGAGCCAGTGCAGGGCAAAGAGGTTCCTCTGGAATGGACTGAGACATCTGGGGGACTCTTGGAATGGTGGTACGACCATGGAGTTCCTCTCGCCTTTCCTGTTGAGAGTGCCTCCTCTTGAGATGCGACGGGAATGCCGGGAATTCTTTCCCGTTGAAAGCAGGGAAAGGATCCCTCATCTCGAGCTACGAGGGGGAAACGGGCCTCCTCTGGATGTGGGTGGGACCATCGTGCTTTCTCTCGTGTGGAGACGGGTATGGCGGTAAACTTCTTGAGTTGCAGCAAAGGTGTGAAAGACCCTTTCGAAGTTCCAGTGTTTGGGTGTCATTAGTCTGCAGACGCCTCATCGGAAATAGGCCTCATCTCGCCTGGAAGGGAGAACTTCCTGGATTTTCTCGAGTTGCGGCAGGTGTTCTCGAGTTACGACGGGGACCTCAGGGACCCGCCCTGGTGGCCTCAGGAGAGGCCAGTCCCCATGCGAGTTGCTAGGGGGCCTCTCGGGATTCCTCTCCCGTCGATATCGGGGCCAAAAACCTTGTGTGGAGTCAGGGCCAGAACCGAGGATTCCTCTCAGGGGCTGACATGGATCTTTGGGTACTTCTGGAGTCTCCCCAGGGGAGTCAGGCCTCGTCTCGAGTGGGGGCATGCACGTGCGCTTTCCTTCCAGGCTGTAGCAGCAATGTCACGCTTCCCGTCGCGTGGATCAAAGGATCTGTGGTTTTCCCTCGAGGCTTTCCCTCGAGGCTTTCCCACAGGGCTGTCCCACGTGCCACCGTGGTGTGAGTCGATCCTCGGCGCGAAAGATGAGCCAGTGCAGGGCAAAGAGGTTCCTCTGGAATGGACTGAGACATGTGGGGGACTCTTGGAATGGTGGTACGAACATGGAGTTCCTCTCGACTTTCCTGTTGAGAGTGCCTCCTCTTGAGATGCGACGGGAACGCCGGGAATTCGTTCCCGTTGAAAGCAGGAAAATGATCCCTCATCTCGAGCTACGAGGGGGAAACGGGGCTCCTCTGGATGTGGGCGGGACCATCGTGCTTCCTTTCGAGTGGAGACGGGTATGGCGGTGAACTTCTTGAGTTGCAGCAAGGGTGTGAAAGACCCTTTCGAAGTTCCAGAGGTTAGGTGTCATTAGTCTCCAGACGCCTCATCGGAAATAGGCCTCATCTAGCCTGGAAGGGAGAACTTCCTGGATTTTCTCGAGGTGCGGCAGGTGTTCTCGAGTTACGACGGGTACCACATGGACCCGCCCTGATGGCCTCAGGAACGGCCAGTCCCCATGCGAGTTGCTAGGGGGCCTCTCGGGATTCCTCTCCCGTCGATACCGGGGCCAAAAACCTTGTGTGGAGTCAGGGCCGGAACCGAGGATTCCTCTCAGGGGCTGACATGGATCTTTGGGTACTTCTAGAGTCTCCCCAGGAGAGTCAGGCCTCGTCTCGAGTGGGGGCATGCACGTGCGCTTTCCTTTCAGGCTGTAGCAGCAATGTCACGCTTCCCGTCGCGTGGATCAAATGATCTGTGGTTTTCCCTCGAGGCTTTCCCTCGAGGCTTTCCCACAGGGCTGTCCCACGTGCCACCGTGGTGTGAGTCGATCCTCGGCGTGAAAGATGAGCCAGTTCAGGGCAAAGGGGTTCCTCTGGAATGGACTGAGACATCTGGGGGACTCTTGGAATGGTGGTACGACCATGGAGTTCCTCTCGCCTTTCCTGTTGAGAGTGCCTCCTCTTGAGATGCGACGGGAACGCCGGGAATTCTTTCCCGTTGAAAGCAGGGAAAGGTTCCCTCATCTCGAGCTCCGAGGGGGAAACGGGGCTCCTCTGGATGTGGGCGGGACCATCGTGCTTCCTCCCGAGTGGACACGGGTATGGCGGTGAACTTCTTGAGTTGCAGCAAGGGTGTGAAAGCCCCTTTCGAAGTTCCAGAGGTTAGGTGTCATTAGTCTCCAGACGCCTCATCGGAAATAGGCCTCATCTCGCCTGGAAGGGAGAACTTCCTGGATTTTCTCGAGTTGCGGCAGGAGTTCTCGAGTTACGACGGGGACCTCAGGGACCCGCCCTGGTGGCCTCAGTAGAGGCCAGTCCCCATGCGAGTTGCTAGGGGGCCTCTCGGGATTCCTCTCCCGTCGATACCGGGGCCAAAAGCCTTGTGTGGAGTCAGGGCTGGAACCGAGCATTCCTCTCAGGGGTTACATGGATCTTTGGGTACTTCTGGAGGCTCCCCAGGGGAGTCAGGCCTCGTCTCGAGTGGGGGCATGCACGTGCGCTTTCCTTCCAGGCTGTAGCACCAATGTCACGCTTCCCATCGCGAGGATTAAAGGATCTGTGGTTTTCCCTCGAGGCTTTCCCTCGAGGCTTTCCCACAGGGCTGTCCCACGGGCCACCGTGGTGTGAGTCGATCCTCGGCGTGAAAGATGAGCCAGTGCCGGGCAAAGAGGTTCCTCTGGAATGGACTGAGACATCTGGGGGACTCTTGGAATGGTGGTACGACCATGGAGTTCCTCTCGCCTTTCCTGTTGAGAGTGCCTCCTCTTGAGATGCGACGGGAATGCCGGGAATTCTTTCCCGTTGAAAGCAGGGAAAGGATCCCTCATCTCGAGCTCCGAGGGGGAAACGTGGCTCCTCTGTATGTGGGCGGGACCATCGTGCTTTCTCTCGTGTGGAGACGGGTATGGCGGTAAACTTCTTGAGTTGCAGCAAGGGTGTGAAAGACCCTTTCGAAGTTCCAGAGTTTGGGTGTCATTAGTCTCCAGACGCCTCATCGGAAATAGGCCTCATCTCGCCTGGAAGGGAGAACTTCCTGGATTTTCTCGAGTTGCGGCAGGTGTTCTCGAGTTACGACGGGGACCTCAGGGACCCGCCCTGGTGGCCTCAGGAGAGGCCAGTCCCCATGCGAGTTGCTAGGGGGCCTCTCGGGATTCCTCTCCCGTCGATACCGGGGCCAAAAACCTTGTGTGGAGTCAGGGCCAGAACCGAGGATTCCTCTCAGGGGCTGACATGGATCTTTGGGTACTTCTAGAGTCTCCCCAGGAGAGTCAGGCCTCGTCTCGAGTGGGGGCATGCACGTGCGCTTTCCTTCCAGGCTGTAGCAGCAATGTCACGCTTCCCGTCGCGTGGATCAAATGATCTGTGGTTTTCCCTCCAGGCTTTCCCTCGAGGCTTTCCCACAGGGCTGTCCCACGTGCCACCGTGGTGTGAGTCGATCCTCGGCGTGAAAGATGAGCCAGTGCAGGGCAAAGGGGTTCCTCTGGAATGGACTGAGACATCTGGGGGACTCTTGGAATGGTGGTACGACCATGGAGTTCCTCTCGCCTTTCCTGTTGAGAGTGCCTCCTCTTGAGATGCGACGGGAACGCCGGGAATTCTTTCCCGTTGAAAGCAGGGAAAGGATCCCTCATCTCGAGCTCCGAGGGGGAAACGGGGCTCCTCTGGATGTGGGCGGGACCATCGTGCTTCCTCCCGAGTAGACACGGGTATGGCGGTGAACTTCTTGAATTGCAGCAAGGGTGTGAAAGACCCTTTCGAAGTTCCAGAGGTTAGGTGTCATTAGTCTCCAGACGCCTCATCGGAAATAGGCCTCATCTCGCCTGGAAGGGAGAACTTCCTGGATTTTCTCGAGTTGCGGCAGGTGTTCTCGAGTTACGACGGGGACCTCAGGGACCCGCCCTGGTGGCCTCAGTAGAGGCCAGTCCCCATGCGAGTTGCTAGGGGGCCTCTCGGGATTCCTCTCCCGTCGATACCGGGGCCAAAAGCCTTGTGTGGAGTCAGGGCCGGAACCGAGCATTCCTCTCAGGGGCTGACATGGATCTTTGGGTACTTCTGGAGTCTCCCCAGGGGAGTCAGGCCTTGTCTCGAGTGGGGGCATGCACGTGTGCTTTCCTTCCAGGCTGTAGCAGCAATGTCACGCTTCCCGTCGCGTGGATCAAAGGATCTGTGGTTTTCCCTCGAGGCTTTCCCTCGAGGCTTTCCCACAGGGCTGTCCCACGTGCCACCGTGGTGTAAGTCGATCCTCGGCGTGAAAGATGAGCCAGTGCAGGGCAAAGAGGTTCCTCTGGAATGGACTGAGACAACTGGGGGACTCTTGGAATGGTGGTACGACCATGGAGTTCCTCTCGCCTTTCCTGTTGAGAGTGCCTCCTCTTGAGATGCGACGGGAATGCCGGGAATTCTTTCCCGTTGAAAGCAGGGAAAGGATCCCTCATCTCGAGCTCCGAGGGGGAAACGGGGCTCCTCTGGATGTGGGCGGGACCATCGTGCTTTCTCTCGTGTGGAGACGGGTATGGCGGTAAACTTCTTGAGTTGCAGCAAGGGTGTGAAAGACCCTTTCGAAGTTCCAGAGGTTCGGTGTCATTAGTCTCCAGACGCCTCATCGGAAATAGGCCTCATCTCGCCTGGAAGGGAGAACTTCCCGGATTTTCTCGAGGTGCGCCCGGTGTTCTCGAGTTACGACGGGGACCTCAGGGACCCGCCCTGGTGGCCTCAGGAGAGGCCAGTCCCCATGCGAGTTGCTAGGGGGCCTCTCGGGATTCCTCTCCCGTCGATACCGGGGCCAAAAACCTTGTGTGGAGTCAGGGCTGGAACCGAGGATTCCTCTCAGGAGCTGACATGGATCTTTGGGTACTTCTGGAGTCCCACCAGGGGAGTCAGGCCTCTTCTCGATTGGGGGCATGCACGTGTGCTTTCCTTCCAGGCTGTAGCAGCAATGTCACGCTTCCCGTCGCGTGGATCAAAGGATCTGTGGTTTTCCCTCGAGGCTTTCCCACAGGGCTGTCCCACGTGCCACCGTGGTGTGAGTCGATCCTCGGCGTGAAAGATGAGCCAGTGCAGGGCAAAGAGGTTCCTCTGGAATGGACTGAGACATCTGGGGGACTCTTGGAATGGTGGTACGACCATGGAGTTCCTCTCGCCTTTCCTGTTGAGAGTGCCTCCTCTTGAGATGCGACGGGAACGCCGGGAATTCTTTCCCGTTGAAAGCAGGGAAAGGATCCCTCATCTCGAGCTCCGAGGGGGAAACGGGGCTCCTCTGGATGTGGACGGGACCATCGTGCTTCCTCCCGAGTGGACACGGGTATGGCGGTGAACTTCTTGAGTTGCAGCAAGGGTGTGAAAGACCCTTTCGAAGTTCCAGAGTTTAGGTGTCATTAGTCTGCAGACGCCTCATCGGAAATAGGCCTCATCTCGCCTGGAAGGGAGAACTTCCTGGATTTTCTCGAGTTGCGGCAGGAGTTCTCGAGTTACGACGGGGACCTCAGGGACCAGCCCTGGTGGCCTCAGGAGAGGCCAGTCCCCATGCGAGTTGCTAGGGGGCCTCTCGGGATTCCTCTCCCGTCGATACCGGGGCCAAAAGCCTTGTGTGGAGTCAGGGCCGGAACCGAGCATTCCTCTCAGGGGTGACATGGATCTTTGGGTACTTCTGGAGTCTCCCCAGGGGAGTCAGGCCTCGTCTCGAGTGGGGGCATGCACGTGCGCTTTCCTTCCAGGCTGTAGCAGCAATGTCACGCTTCCCGTCGCGAGAATCAAAGGATCTGTGGTTTTCCCTCGAGGCTTTCCCTCGAGGCTTTCCCACAGGGCTGTCCCACGTGCCACCGTGGTGTGAGTCGATCCTCGGCGTGAAAGATGAGCCAGTGCAGGGCAAAGAGGTTCCTCTGGAATGGACTGAGACATCTGGGGGACTCTTGGAATGTTGGTACGACCATGGAGTTCCTCTCGCCTTTCCTGTTGAGAGTGCCTCCTCTTTGGATGCGACGGGAACGCCGGGAATTCTTTCCCGTTGAAAGCAGGGAAAGGATCCCTCATCTCGAGCTACGAGGGGGAAACGGGGCTCCTCTGGATGTGGGCGGGACCATCGTGCTTCCTCTCGAGTTGACACGGGTATGGCGGTGAACTTCTTGAGTTGCAGCAAGGGTGTGAAAGACCCTTTCGAAATTCCAGAGGTTAGGTGTCATTAGTCTCCAGAAGCCTCATCGGAAATAGGCCTCATCTCGCCTGGAAGGGAGAACTTCCTGGATATTCTCGATTTGCGGCAGCTGTTCTCGAGTTACGACGGGGACCTCAGGGACCCGCCCTGGTGGCCTCAGGAGAGGCCAGTCCCCATGCGAGTTGCTAGGGGGCCTCTCGGGATTCCTCTCCTGTCGATACCGGGGCCAAAAACCTTGTGTGGAGTCAGGGCCGGAACCGAGGATTCCTCTCAGGGGTGACATGGATCTTTGGGTACTTCTGGAGTCTCCCCAGGGGAGTCAGGCCTCGTCTCGACTGGGGGCATGCACGTGCGCTTTCCTTCCAGGCTGTAGCAGCAATGTCACGCTTCCCGTCGCGTGCATCAAAGGATCTGTGGTTTTCCCTCGAGGCTTTCCCTCGAGGCTTTCCCACAGGGCTGTCCCACGTGCCACCGTGGTGTGAGTCGATCCTCGGCGTGAAAGATGAGCCAGTGCAGGGCAAAGAGGTTCCTCTGGAATGGACTGAGACATCTGGGGGACTCTTGGAATGGTGATACGACCATGGAGTTCCTCTCACCTTTCCTGTTGAGAGTGCCTCCTCTTGAGATGCGACGGGAACGCCGGGAATTCTTTCCCGTTGAAAGCAGGGAAAGGATCCCTCATCTCGAGCTCCGAGGGGGAAACGGGGCTCCTCTGGATGTGGGCGGGACCATCGTGCTTCCTCTCGAGTGGAGACGGGTATGGCGGTGAACTTCTTGAGTTGCAGCAAGGGTGTGAAAGACCCTTTCGACGTTCCAGAGGTTAGGTGTCATTAGTCTCCAGACGCCTCATCGGAAATAGGCCTCATCTCGCCTGGAAGGGAGAACTTCCTGGATTTTCTCGATTTGCGGCAGGTGTTCTCGAGTTACGACGGGGACCTCAGGGACCCGCCCTGGTGGCCTCCGGAGAGGCCAGTCCCCATGGGAGTTGCTAGGGGGCCTCTCGGGATTCCTCTCCCGTCGATACCGGGGCCAAAAACCTTGTGTGGAGTCAAGGCCGGAACCGAGGATTCCTCTCAGGGGCTGACATGGATCTTTGGGTACTTCTGGAGTCTCCCCAGGGGAGTCAGGCCTCGTCTCCAGTGGGGGCATGCACGTGCGCTTTCCTTCCAGGCTGTAGCAGCAATGTCACACTTCCCGTCGCGTGGATCAAAGGATCTGTGGTTTTCCCTCGAGGCTTTCCCTCGAGGCTTTCCCACAGGGCTGTCCCACGTGCCACCGTGGTGTGAGTCGATCCTCGGCGTGAAAGATGAGCCAGTGCAGGGCAAAGAGGTTCCTCTGGAATGGACTGAGACATCTGGGCGACTCTTGGAATGGTGGTACGACCATGGAGTTCCTCTCGCCTTTCCTGTTGAGAGTGCCTCCTCTTGAGATGCGACGGGAACGCCGGGAATTCTTTCCCGTTGAAAGCAGGGAAAGGATCCCACATCTCGAGCTCCGAGGGGGAAACGGGGCTCCTCTGAATGTGGGCGGGACCATCGTGCTTCCTCTCGAGTGGAGACGGGTATGGCGGTGAACTTCTTGAGTTGCAGCAAGGGTGTGAAAGACCCTTTCGAAGTTCCAGAGGTTAGGTGTCATTAGTCTCCAGACGCCTCATCGGAAATACGCCTCATCTCGCCTGGAAGGGAGAACTTCCTGGATTTTCTCGAGTTGCGGCAGGTGTTCTCGAGTTATGACGGGGACCTCAGGGACCCGCCCTGGTGGCCTCAGGAGAGGCCAGTCCCCATGCGAGTTGCTAGGGGGCCTCTCGGGATTCCTCTCCCGTCGATACCGGGGCCAAAAACCTTGTGTGGAGTCAGGGCCGGAACCGAGGATTCCTCTCAGGGGTGATATGGATCTTTGGGTACTTCTGGAGTCTCCCCAGGGGAGTCAGGCCTCGTCTCGAGTGGCGGCATGCACGTGCGCTTTCCTTCCAGGCTGTAGCAGCAATGTCACGCTTCCCGTCGCGTGCATCAAAGGATCTGTGGTTTTCCCTCGAGGCTTTCCCTCGAGGCTTTCCCGCAGGGCTGTCCCACGTTCCACCGTGGTGTGAGTCGATCCTCGGCGTGAAAGATGAGCCAGTGCAGGGCAAAGAGGTTCCTCTGGAATGGACTGAGACATCTGGGGGACTCTTGGAATGGTGGTACGACCATGGAGTTCCTCTCGCCTTTCCTGTTGAGAGTGCCTCCTCTTGAGATGCGACGGGAACGCCGGGAATTCTTTCCCGTTGAAAGCAGGGAAAGGTTCCCTCATCTCGAGCTACGAGGGGGAAACGGGGCTCCTCTGGATGTGGGCGGGACCATCGTGCTTCCTCTCGAGTGGAGACGGGTATGGCGGTGAACTTCTTGAGTTGCAGCAAGGGTGTGAAAGACCCTTTCGAATTTCCAGAGGTTAGGTGTCATTAGTCTCCAGACGCCTCATCGGAAATAGGCCTCATCTCGCCTGAAAGGGAGAACTTCCTGGATTTTCTCGAGTTGCGGCAGGTGTTCTCGAGTTACGACGGGGACCTCAGGGACCCGCCCTGGTGGCCTCAGGAGAGGCCAGTCCCCATGCGAGGTGCTAGGGGGCCTCTCGGGATTCCTCTCCCGTCGATACCGGGGCCAAAAACTTTGTATGGAGTCAGGGCCGGAACCGAGGATTCCTCTCAGGGGCTGACATGGATCTTTGGGTTCTTCTGGAGTCCCCCCAGGGGAGTCAGGCCTCGTCTCGAGTGGGGGCATGCACGTGCGCTTTCCTTCCAGGCTGTAGCAGCAATGTCACGCTTCCCGTCGCGTGGATCAAAGGATCTGTGGTTTTCCCTCGAGGCTTTCCCTCGAGGCTTTCCCACAGGGCTGTCCCACGTGCCACCGTGGTGTGAGTCGATCCTCGGCGTGAAAGATGAGCCAGTGCAGGGCAAAGAGGTTCCTCTGGAATGGACTGAGACATCTGGGGGACTCTTGGAATGGTGGTACGACCATGGAGTTCCTCTCGCCTTTCCTGTTGAGAGTGCCTCCTCTTGAGATGCGACGGGAACGCCGGGAATTCTTTCCCGTTGAAAGCAGGAAAAGGATCCCTCATCTCGAGCTACGAGGGGGAAACGGGGCTCCTCTGGATGTGGGCGGGACCATCGTGCTTCCTCTCTAGTGGAGACGGGTATGGTGGTGAACTTCTTGAGTTGCAGCAAGGGTGTGAAAGACCCTTTCGAAGTTCCAGAGGTTAGGTGTCATTAGTCTCCAGACGCCTCATAGGAAATAGGCCTCATCTCGCCTGGAAGGGAGAACTTCCTGGATTTTCTCGAGTTGCGGCAGGTGTTCTCGAGTTACGACGGGGACCTCAGGAACCCGCCCTGGTGGCCTCAGGAGAGGCCAGTCCCTATGCGAGGTGCTAGGGGGCCTCTCGGGATTCCTCTCCCGTCGATACCGGGGCCAAAAACCTTGTATGGAGTCAGGGCCGGAACCGAGGATTCCTCTCAGGGGCTGACATGGATCTTTGGGTACTTCTGGAGTCTCCCCAGGGGAGTCAGGCCTCTTCTCGAGTGGGGGCATGCACGTGCACTTTCCTTCCAGGCTGTAGCAGCAATGTCACGCTTCCCGTCGCGTGGATCAAAGGATCTGTGGATTTCCCTCGAGGCTTTCCCACAGGGCTGTCCCACGTGCCACCGTGGTGTGAGTCGATCCTCGGCGTGAAAGATGAGCCAGTGCAGGACAAAGAGGTTCCTCTGGAATGGACTGAGATATCTGGGGGACTCTTGGAATGGTGGTACGACCATGGAGTTCCTCTCGCCTTTCCTGTTGAGAGTGCCTCCTCTTGAGATGCGACGGGAACGCCGGGAACTCTTTCCCTTTGAAACCAGGGAAAGGATCCCTCATCTCGAGCTACGAGGGGAAAACGGGGCTCCTCTGGATGTGGGCGGGACCATCGTGCTTCCTCTCGAGTGGAGACGGGTATGGCGGTGAACTTCTTGAGTTGCAGCAAGGGTGTGAAAGACCCTTTCGAAGTTCCAGAGGTTAGGTGTCATTAGTCTCCAGACGCCTCATCAGAAATAGGCCTCATCTCGCCTGGAAGGGAGAACTTCCTGGATTTTCTCGAGTTGCGGCAGGTGTTCTCGAGTTACGACGGGGACCTCAGGGACCCGCCCTGGTGGCCTCAGGAGAGGTCAGCCCCTATGCGAGTTGCTAGGGGGCCTCTCGGGATTCCTCTCCCGTCGATACCGGGGCCAACAACCTTGTGTGGAGTCAGGGCCGTAACCGAGGATTCCTCTCATGGGCTGACATGGATCTTTGGGTACGTCTGGAGACTCCCCAGTGGAGTCAGGCCTCGTCTCGAGTGGGGGCATGCACGTGCGCTTTCCTTCCAGGCTGTAGCAGCAATGTCACGCTTCCCGTCGCGTGGATCATAGGATCTGTGGTTTTCCCTCGAGGCTTTCCCTCGAGGCTTTCCCACAGGGCTGTCCCACGTGCCACCGTGGTGTGAGTCGATCCTCGGCGTGAAAGATGAGCCAGTGCAGGGCAAAGAGCTTCCTCTGGAATGGACTGAGACATCTGGGGGACTCTTGGAATGGTGGTACGACCATGGAGTTCCTCTCGCCTTTCCTGTTGAGAGTGCCTCCTCTTGAGATGCGACGGGAACTCCGGGAATTCTTTCCCGTTGAAAGCAGGCAAAGGATCCCTCATCTCGAGCTACGAGGGGGAAACGGGGCTCCTCTGGATGTGGGCGGGACCATCGTGCTTCCTCTCGAGTGGAGACGGGTATGGCGGTGAACTTCTTGAGTTGCAGCAAGGGTGTGAAAGACCCTTTCGAAGTTCCAGAGGTTAGGTGTCATTAGTCTCCAGACGCCTCATCGGAAATAGGCCTCATCTCGCCTGGAAGGGAGAACTTCCTGGATTTTCTCGAGTTGCGGCATGTGTTCTCGAGTTACGACGGGGACCTCAGGGACCCGCCCTGGTGGCCTCAGGAGTGGCCAGTCCCCATGCGAGTTGCTAGGGGGCCTCTCGGGATTCCTCTCCCGTCGATACCGGGGCCAAAAACCTTGTGTGGAGTCAGGGCCAGAACCGAGGATTCCTCTCAGGGGCTCATATGGATCTTTGGGTACTTCTGGAGTCTCGCCAGGGGAGACAGGCCTCGTCTCGTGAGGGGGCATGCACGTGCACTTTCCTTCCAGGCTGTAGCAGCAATGTCACGCTTCCCGTCGCGTGGATCAAAGGATCTGTGGTTTTCCCTCGAGGCTTTCCCTCGAGGCTTTCCCACAGGGCTGTCCCACGTGCCACCGTGGTGTGAGTCGATCCTCGGCGTGAAAGATGAGCCAGTGTGGGGCAAAGAGCTTCCTCTGGAATGGACTGAGACATCTGGGGGACTCTTGGAATGGTGGTACGACCATGGAGTTCCTCCCGCCTTTCCTGTTGAGAGTGCCTCCTCTTGAGATGCGACGGGAACGCCGGGAATTCTTTCCCGTTGAAAGCAGGCAAAGGATCCCTCATCTCGAGCTACGAGGGGGAAACGGGGCTCCTCTGGATGTGGGCGGGACCATCCTGCTTCCTCTCGAGTGGAGACGGGTATGGAAGTGAACTTCTTGAGTTGCAGCAAGGGTGTGAAAGACCCTTTCGAAGTTCCAGAGGTTAGGTGTCATTAGTCTCCAGACGCCTCATCGGAAATAGGCCTCATCTCGCCTGGAAGGGAGAACTTCCTGGATTTTCTCGAGATGCGGCAGGTGTTCTCGAGTTACGACGGGGACCTCAGGGACCCGCCCTGGTGGCCTCAGGAGAGGCCAGTCCACATGCGAGTTGCTAGGGGGCCTCGCGGGATTCCTCTCCCGTCGATACCGGGGCCAAAAACCTTGTGTGGAGTCAGGGCCGGAAACGAGGATTCCTCTCAGGGGCTGACATGGATCTTTGGGTACTTCTGGAGTCTCCGCAGGGGAGTCAGGCCTCGTCTCGAGTGGGGGCATGCACGTGCGTTTTCTTTCCAGGCTGTAGCAGCAATGTCACGCTTCCCGTCGCGTGGATCAAAGGATCTGTGGTTTTCCCTCGAGGCTTTCCCACAGGGCTGTCCCACGTGCCACCGTGGTGTGAGTCGATCCTCGGCGTGAAAGATGAGCCAGTGCAGGGCAAAGAGGTTCCTCTGGAATGGACTGAGACATCTGGGGGACTCTTGGAATGGTGGTACGACCATGGAGTTCCTCTCGCCTTTCCTGTTGAGAGTGCCTCCTCTTGAGATGCGACGGGAACGCCGGGAATTCTTTCCCGTTGAAAGCAGGGAAAGGATCCCTCATCTCGAGCTACGAGGGGGAATCGGGGCTCCTCTGGATGTGGGCGGGACCATCGTGCTTCCTCTCTAGTGGAGACGGGTATTGCCGGGGTCCAGCCCCGGTGGATCCAGGGAATTCGAAGGGTGGACGGCGTTGGCGTGGAAAGACTTGTTTATTTATTAATATAAGATTAGATTAAGAAACTGTAGTGCAGTAGGAAGATTAAGTGGAGAAAGAGGGCTGAATAGCTTGGTTTACGCGGAAGACCAATAAAATTCCAGACAAGGAATTTGCACCATCTACGTTGGGCCACCGGTGCCCGCTTGAATATCTAAGGGTGCCTCGCCTTAAGCTCCCTTTCTCGCGGATCTTAATAACCAGGGCAAATAAGTAGACCTGGCGAGCCTCCGCGCCCCAGATGGAAATTCAGCCTGAAATTAAAGTAAAGAGCAGAGGGAAGAAAAGGGAGAGAAAAAGAGAGAGAGAGAGAGACACGGGGGGAGCCATATTCCCAAGACACCAGGCCGAGACTAGTCCGAGAAACTGGTCTGAGAATCTGGTCCCGTCCTTTATTGTTCAGAAGGCCTTTTATACTTTTGATAAAACATGGAGATCAATGGGTAACACAAAGTTATGCAGCGTTAGCAGTCCAGACTCTTATCAAAACCAGGCTTTTCTCTCTGCATACCTAATTGTATACACAAGTCTTAGGTAATTTACATCATCTTCCAACCAAAAGGGCCAATTAACATTTTACAGCCTTTTTTCTGATAAGGGTTTGTCAACCACAAGACTTATTTGTGTTGATCTTCCCAAGGTCTGGTGCCACTCTCGGAAAGCACTAAAGAAAGTTACATTCTTAGACAGCAAGGATACAGCAACTTATAACAAGTAGAGGGAGTGCAGTGATTTATAGCAAAAGAGAAGCAATTAACTCAAAAGTCTAGTGTTGCTAACATCAAAACTACTATGTATCTTTTTCTACATCCTGCTTACATTAACATCCTTCCAGGTGCCTAAAAGATAAAGAATAAGGAGGTCTGGCAGCAATCCTTGAGTCAACAGTGAAAACCCTCTACCAATATAATTTTTAACTCTTTAGAAAAGGCTCTGTATCTTTAAGATGCTTTTAAGCTTTGTGCCTCCCGCGGTTGGGGGGCTGTAAGCAATTCACAAGCTGTAAGCTTTGTGCCTCTCGCGGTTGGGGGGCTGTAAGCAATTCACAAGCTGTAAGAGGTCTGGGGAACCTGTTAGGCAGACTAGAGAGCTATCAGAGGGGTTTAACTGAAACATCCCTTTCAAATGCAGAAGACTAAAACCCTGAATTGACTTTTTTCCAGAGAATATCAGAAAAGTGGAAAAGCAGAGCACAAAAGCCGGCAGATTTTTGCTGGGGTACATGCTTAGGAATATCCAGAGGGGTCCCTGAAGTCTGAGCACGCCTTGCGTATGTCAGCTTCCTTCCTCATGACCTTGTCACGGGCGGGATTCCTCACACTGGCTTCCGGCAACTCCCCCTTCTTTATTAGTTTTTTAAAAAAATTAGGTGCAGTTCAGTCGCGAGATTCCGAATGCTCTGCCGAAGAGTCCTGACAACACAAGGAAGCACGATTACAAGGAGCAGGATTATGGCACCCACAGCAGCATAGCTAGAGACAGTAGTCAGAAGAGTTTTTCCAGAAATGAAGTCAGAGAAGGTGTGGAAAAAGTCATTGGCTTCTCCTGCGGCGGTAAAATCTAATCGGGAGTGTTCCAAGGTCTGAATCTGATTATGAAGTTTCCCTAAATCTAAACTAATATCTGAGCTGTTCCAGACACCTAAAATATGATTTTTGACCCTCTCCCATTTAAAATCTGTCTCATTTACTTTCAGGGATGTAACACATATCCACCGGTAATCGGCATGACATGAAAGAGCCAATTTCATTTTCAGACTCTGTAATTCATTCCCAATATGCATTACTGCTTCTTCTAAGGCATCAATCCTTATTTCTAGCTTCCTATCTATAATTTCCTGGGTTGCCAGCGTTAGAGAAACATTTTTGGATACGGTGTCAACATATTGGGCAGTATACACTTGTTGAGACAATGATAATGCCGCCACAGTAACAGAAGTAATTGCGGTTATCAAAGCTGATATTCCCAAAACAAGTAAGCCCACAAACCGTCGTGTTCGCATTAAATCTTGTAGCTGTTGCAGTACAGCTAGGCCATGGTTATCATACCAATACGTGGCTACAGTTACAGGTACCATGAGATAGGGCGGACGTTTTAAAACCATGAAAGAGCAAACTTTATATTGAGGAGTTAAACAGGATGAAAGCATACATTGTTCACAAGACACTACATGGGGTCCACCTGTATAATTCAATTGTATGTTAAGTCTTTCAGAATCATTAGTGAAAAGAAAAACATAAGGAGAGGGTAGACAAGCTAAAATAGAGTAAATAGAGGTATTTTTTGGTCGGATTAAAATAATAGGGGCGGTAGCCGCAAGGGCTCTCCAAATTTCTGGCTGCCAAAAGGTTTTACCTCTAGTTATATAAGACAGCATAGGGGGAACAAATTGGTTATGATGCCGTCTGGTGGCAACTAACGGCCAAGAAATTGAATATTCTTTCCAATTATCCAATCTATTGATAAAGTCATCGTCAGACTCAGGGTCTTGACCTGGATTTGGGTTGCTCCAGTCCTGAATCGCACAATTTCTTCCTCCCGGCATATTGTAATCTACTCTCGAATTATAAATACAAGATTTCCAAATCGGATATCCTGAATGATCATCTATAGTTTTCCAAATAACATCTGAGGGAGCAACATCATCACAATTTGGATATTCTGATGGAGTTTTGAGAGACAAAGACTTATAGGGGCCAAGGACCCCAGGCATACGGGCTCGTAATATCCAAGCAGACCGATCCCCTATAGATGCAAATTTAGAGGTTGGGGAATCTGTCATAACTGCTTTTGTGGAGGCTCCAATGCATCCTGTCTTGGTAAAGAAGTCTCCTGTAAGGCCAGGAGGAAAATTAAAGCAGACAGGAAAATCATCTGCTAGTCCTTTAAAGGTATAATTGAAATTAATAGGGTATTGGTCTTTTGTATAGGAAGTATAAGATCCTCCCAAAAGGCGAGGCTGGTCTGTACTAACTCGTATGGGGTCACTGTTCCAAGTAACAACTTGGAAAGTTGGAGGATCCGGGAGAAACGCCCAATATTTGGTTGGAATGGGAGCAGCGCTTACCTGGCAAGAGAGCAAGGCAAGCATGGCAATAAACACCTTTTCAGGAGAGACTGACGATCCCTGTAGGGTAGCTATCCCCTGTGCCTGGCGACAGAGAGCTTTAATCTGTCCCCAGGTGGGCAAGGAGGCTTGTTGGGTTGACTGAGCTGGGCGTCCTAATGGATTCCTGCGAGGCAAAAAATCAGGGGGTGCAATATCCTGTATCTGAAGTCGTGACATCTGTCCAGTGGGTGGCTCCGATCCGCGCCTATCCGGGATCTCCAATGTCAGCTGTCCTGGGGTCAGCGGCGTTTCCCGTGCTGGCGGAGGGAGCGGGGGAAGAGGGAGTTTCTTCCTTTTTAGAGATCGCGGTGGCGGGGGATTCTGGTATCCGGGGAGCTGAGACATGGCGAATTAGTCTGTCTGGAACCCAAATCGGAGCGTCCGCGTCCTGTGGAAAAACACAAGCATACCCTCGCCCATTGGTTAATAAGGGGTCAGGACCTTTCCATTGTCCGGAAAGAAGGTCCCTCCATTTTACTAATGGTTTTGCATTCAATTGCTCTGGGCACCAATGGCGAAGCATTGCAGTGTTTCCGGATGAATCAGCATTTAAGTTATTTATTACGAAAAGAGCATGTTGCAAAATCTGATGGGGGGAACTATATTTAAATTCCCCTTCTTTTAGTTTTTGAATATGGATTTTCAGTGTTTGATGTGCTCTTTCCACAATGGCTTGTCCTTGTGGGTTATAAGGGATGCCGGTGTTATGTTTAATTTGAAATCTTGTACAGAATTGCTGAAAAGATTTAGAAGTGTAAGCAGGAGCATTATCAGTTTTTAAAGCTTTTGGCAAGCCCAGATAGGAAAAGCATGTAAAAAGATGTTGTATTACATCTTTAACTGCTTCCCCTGTACGAGCAGTGGCAATAATAACATGAGAGAAGGTATCTACAGTTACATGAACAAAAGACAGTTTTCCAAATGAAGAGACATGGGTTACATCCATTTGCCAGAGTGCATTAGGTTTGAGACCGCGAGGGTTAACTCCCAGAGGCAAAGCATTCACGGTAGTAGGACAATGTGAACAAGAACGAACAATCTCTCGGGCAGATTCTCGAGGAATTTGAAACTGGTATCGTAAGGCAGTGGCATTTTGGTGATGAAGTGAGTGAGAAGCTCGAGCTTCTTCAAAAACAGAAGCCACTGAAATCCTGGTTAACGAATCTGCCAATTCATTGAGAGCATTTAAAGGGCCAGGCAGGCCGGAATGAGCCCGAATGTGGCCGATAAAGAACGCCCGATTTCTTTTCCATATTTGCTGCTGCAGTTTAGTTAACAAATGGAAGATAGCAGTTTTGTTTTCAGGCAAAACTGCAGTCTCAATGTGTGGAAACAGCCTGACCACATACTGAGAGTCAGAATAAAGGTTAAATTCTTTCTCCGCAAACATAACAAAGGCCTCAATAACAGCTGTGATTTCAGCCCTTTGAGCTGAAGTTTCTTGTGTTTCCAAAAGTTTTTGATGATCTCTTGTGACTATAGAGGCTCTACCGTTAGCCGATCCATCAGTAAAGACTACCTGAGCATCTGAAATAGGGAACTGTTTACACCGGACAGGAAAAATAACTGGATGGTTAGACATAAAATTTAGTAAAACATGCGAGGGTAAATGATGCAAAATTTGACCACAGTAATTCCCTATGGCAATCTGCCAGTCTTCATCAAACATTAAAAGAGCATCAAGCTGCTCCTTATTATATGGAATTACAATCTCTGATGGCTCTTTACCAAACAATTCAATGCTCCGCTTCCTTCCTTTTAGCATTAATGTGGCAATTAAACCAGGATAAGAAGCCACGACTTTTTTAGCTTGGGTAGGAAGATGGATCCATTCTAAAGGGCCGCGTTGCCACAGAACTCCCGTAGGCGCCGTTGGAGTAGCTAGGCAAAGGAACTGCCACGTCATCGTCAAATCAATTCTTTTTACATAGCTATTTGATAAGGCTGCTTCTACTTTGCCTAGGGCTTCTTGAGCCTCAGCTGTTAATTGTCTTTTTGAGGTTGGATCAGGATCCCCGCGTAAAGTGTTAAAAAGAGGTTTTAATTCGGCAGTGGTTAATTTTAAATATGGTCTAATCCAATTAATATCACCTAAGAGTTTTTGATAATCATTTAAAGTAATAAGATGGTCTTTTCTCAATTGCAGCGGGGTATGAGTCACCGTTTCCGAATTTATGACTCTTCCTAAGTAAGTTATGGGCGGATTGATTTGAATTTTTTCTGGGGCAATTTTTAGGCCTCTGTCTGTCAATGCCTGGGTCAGGTCCTGGAGCACAGTCTGCAGGTGAACTCTATCAGGATGAGCTATTAAAATATCATCCATATAGTGAATCATATACACGTGTTCATATTTAGCCCTAGTATCTTCTAGAGCGGCATTAACAAATTTTTGGCATAAAGTAGGGCTATTTTTCATTCCCTGAGGCAGAACCTTCCACTGAAACCGTAAATAAGGCTGTTTAAGATTTTCTGATGGCAGACTAAAGGCAAATCGCTTTTTATCCTCAGGATTTAAGGGAATAGTGAAAAAACAATCTTGTAAATCAATAACAATTATATTATATCCCTCTGGAACGGCTACTGGGGAAGGGAGCCCAGGCTGTAAGGCCCCCATGTCCTCCATGGTGGCATTAATAGCTCTCAAATCCTGTAAAAGTCGCCATTTACCAGATTTTTTCTTAATGACAAAAATAGGAGTGTTCCAGGGGCTATTGGAGGGCTCAATATGTCCCAATTCTAATTGTTCAAAGATTAATGCTTTAGCTGCCAATAATTTTTCCTTATGCAGAGGCCACTGTTCTACCCACACCGGATCTTGAGATTTCCATGTGATGGGGTCGGCAGCAAAAACAATGGCCTCAATTATAAATTTGGATATCCCAATCCAGCACGTAGCTTGCGAGGAGTTGGGCAAATTGGCTCAATTATTCCTGTCTGTTGTTTACCCAATCCTTTTGATGGATCATAGCCCATCTGCAACATCTGAGAGGTCACTTTATCATCAGGGCTAAAAAGTAACACTCCCATTTGAGATAGCACGTCCCTCCCCCACAGGGTAAGGGGGAGCGAAGGAACGACATAAGGTTGGAAAGTTCCACGGGTATCCTCAAATTGCCAATCTAAAATTTTTGCACTTTTGGCTATTGTGGGGGCTCTTCCTATCCCCACCAAGTTATTTTCAGTAGTATGTGTGGGCCAGGAGCTGGGCCAGTCTTTTCCTGAAATGCAAGAAACATCTGCTCCTGTGTCTAATAACCCCACAATAGACTTGCCATTAATCAGGATAGTCTTCATAGGACGTTTCTGAGTAATTTCTGTTATCCAAAAAACCATATCACTAGACCCAAATCCTTTATCCTGCCTTTCATTTTGAGTAGCTGTGCGCCCAATTGCAGTGTGGTAAGGCAAAAGCAAAAGTTGGGCTATTCTTTGTCCCTGATGTATTTGGAAAGTTTTAGTTGGGGGTGAAATCATTATCTGGATTTCTCCTGTATAATCTGAGTCAATTACTCCAGGGATGATTGTGAGACCTTGCATAGCTAAGGAACTTCTGCCTAGTATAATTCCTACTAAACCTGTTGGTAATGGGCCTTTAACTCCTGTAGGTATTTTTACAGTGGGGCTATCTGGTGTTAATATTGCTGAGGTGGTGGAACTGAGGTCCAGTCCTGCGCTGCCTGGGGTTGCTCTGATGAGTTCTGCGATGGGACGAAGGGAATGAATGGGTTCAGTGAGGCTGCCCCAATTGTTGTCGGGGCCTGAGGCTGGCCCCTCAATCCGTTTCCCGACTGCTGGTCGGGGCCCAAAAAGGCTCCATTTCTATGGAATTGTGACCTACATTCTTTTGCCCAGTGATATCCTTTTTGACAACGAGGGCAGAGAGATCTAGGGAGATTAGTAGGCACAGCCGGGGAGGGAGAATTCGGCAGAGAAGAACCGGCTGCTTTTTGGGGACAAGCTCGCATAAGGTGCCCTTCCCGTCCGCAAGAGAAGCAGGCCTTGGATAAACCAATATTCTGGCCTGGACTACTGGAATGACTCTTTGACGGGTTATTTCTATTTGTAAAAAAGGACTGTACTGCCTGCTGGTAAGAATTTCCCTTTATGGCTGCAGCTATGGCAACGCCCTGCATCATCGCTGGTCCTACATCTGCACATTGCCTGATATAATCTATTATTTCCCCAGTTTTTTTAATAGGACGTAAAATGGCCTGGCAGGTAGAATTAGCATTTTCAAATGCCAGTTGTTTTATCAATATACTAGCTGCCTCAGTGTTGGAAATTACTCTGTTGACTGCCTCTGCAAGTCTTGATATAAAGTCTTCATATGGCTCTTCTGGTTTTTGTTTAACATTTGAGAAGGAAGAGGTAGATTCTTTCCCTTCAGGCAACAAACGCCAAGCCCCAAGGGCGCAGGCGGTTACTTGATCTAAAGTGGTTTTATCTAATCCCATTTGATCTCTAAGTGTTCCAAAATCATTAGTCCCTGCCAACATATTTTTTATAATATATCTTGGGCCATATTTTTGGTTAGCATCAGCCTGTTTTTGGGCTAGATCTTCATATTCAGTTCTCCAAAGTACATATTGACCTCCAGACAGACAAGCTTTAGCGACTGTCTTCCAGTCATGGGGTGTCATCCATCTGCCCGCTAAAGCTTCCACCAATGATACAGTGTACGGGGCTTTAGGCCCATACAAAGCACAAGCCTGTTTGAGTTCTTTAATCATTTTCATTGGAATGGGTTCCCAGTGGGGGGCTGTTCTCCCACCACTTCCACCAAATATTATGGGGAAACAAGCCTCAAGGTGGGGATCAAGTTCATCATCTGGGATAGAGAAAACTCTTCTTCGGGGAGCTTCTAGTGGAGGCCCCTCACCCTTATAGGGAGGGGGGGGCAAGGGGTGTCCTATGTCACTTTCTTCGTACTTTGGGAATTTTTTATCCGTTCTGTGTTTAGGTCTTACGGATGTTTTATCTGGGGAATCTGGCCTTAAACTCTCAGGTGCATATAATCTGATGGGGGACATTTGTCTTGAGCCTCTGGAAGCAGAAGGCTTAATTAAGGAAATTTCTCTTGAATTTGTGGAAGCAGGTGGTCTGGTTGGGGAAGTTTTTATTAAGCTCTTTGGAGCAGATAATCTAATTGGAGAAGTTTCTCTTAAACTCCTTGGAGCATCTTTATTTAATAAAGACCAGTCCTCATCAGAATGATCTTGACTTACTTCCTCTTCCAAATCTTCCTCATCTGAAAGCTGCTCTTTTTTGTCATCTCTATCTATTACCTTTTCTTGGGCAGTCATTGCAGCTATCATTTGACTCAACTGCCGATAGTTAGGTGTAGCCTCCTTTTCATCACTCTCCTCTTCGATAGATACCTTTTTCTCTGCACTTTCCTCTTTAAGATGTACCTTTTCAGATTCAGGGGCAGGGTCTAGAGCGTCCCTAATTATATTCCATAAGGAAAAGGCGTCAGTAGGCACCTTTTGTGAGCCATGTTCAGCATGGTAAGTTTTTAGTTGTTTTCCTACTCTCTCCCAGGTGTCTAAGTTAACAGTGCCTTCTTCTGGAAACCAGGGACACTGTTCTTGTACAAAGGAAAAAAATGAATGAATATTGGATTTTTTAACTTTAATTCCTCGTTTAGTTAGTAACTGCAAGATTACTCCTGTAAAAAGCTGTCTTTCTTTTGATTCACTGTTACCCATGTCAGAAAATTAAGTCTTATAGAAAAGTCTACCTCAACAAAAAGGTTTTACCTTTGGCGAGGGGGGTTTTGTTTTCAACCCTAAGATAGCAGGTTTCTTTTCAACCTCTAGAGCACCAGGTTTCTCTTAAACCCTTGAACACTTCCCACTCCTCCTCACCCTGTCTATCCTACAGGGGGGTCCGCGGCACCCTGAGTGGGGTCCTAGCCGTCCCGAACACTCAACACTGGGGGAGTACCCGAAAGTACTCTGGGGGGAGTGATTAAGTCACTCCGGGGGGGAGCAACAGAGAGTGCTCCGGGGGGAGCAACAGAGAGTGCTCCGGGGGGAGCTACAGAGAGTGCTCCGGGGGGAGCTTTTGCTCCGAGGAACCTACCTTCGAATAGCCTGTTCCGGGCGCCACTTGCCGGGGTCCAGCCCCGGTGGATCCAGGGAATTCGAAGGGTGGACGGCGTTGGCGTGGAAAGACTTGTTTATTTATTAATATAAGATTAGATTAAGAAACTGTAGTGCAGTAGGAAGATTAAGTGGAGAAAGAGGGCTGAATAGCTTGGTTTACGCGGAAGACCAATAAAATTCCAGACAAGGAATTTGCACCATCTACGTTGGGCCACCGGTGCCCGCTTGAATATCTAAGGGTGCCTCGCCTTAAGCTCCCTTTCTCGCGGATCTTAATAACCAGGGCAAATAAGTAGACCTGGCGAGCCTCCGCGCCCCAGATGGAAATTCAGCCTGAAATTAAAGAGCAGAGGGAAGAAAAGGGAGAGAAAAAGAGAGAGAGAGAGAGACATGGGGGGAGCCAGATTCCCAAGAAACCAGGCCGAGACTAGTCCGAGAAACTGGTCTGAGAATCTGGTCCCGTCCTTTATTGTTCAGAAGGCCTTTTATACTTTTGATAAAACATGGAGATCAATGGGTAACACAAAGTTATGCAGCGTTAGCAGTCCAGACTCTTATCAAAACCAGGCTTTTCTCTCTGCATACCTAATTGTATACACAAGTCTTAGGTAATTTACATCATCTTCCAACCAAAAGGGCCAATTAACATTTTACAGCCTTTTTTCTGATAAGGGTTTGTCAACCACAAGACTTATTTGTGTTGATCTTCCCAAGGTCTGGTGCCACTCTCGGAAAGCACTAAAGAAAGTTACATTCTTAGACAGCAAGGATACAGCAACTTATAACAAGTAGAGGGAGTGCAGTGATTTATAGCAAAAGAGAAGCAATTAACTCAAAAGTCTAGTGTTGCTAACATCAAAACTACTATGTATCTTTTTCTACATCCTGCTTACATTAACATCCTTCCAGGTGCCTAAAAGATAAAGAATAAGGAGGTCTGGCAGCAATCCTTGAGTCAACAGTGAAAACCCTCTACCAATATAATTTTTAACTCTTTAGAAAAGGCTCTGTATCTTTAAGATGCTTTTAAGCTTTGTGCCTCCCGCGGTTGGGGGGCTGTAAGCAATTCACAAGCTGTAAGCTTTGTGCCTCTCGCGGTTGGGGGGCTGTAAGCAATTCACAAGCTGTAAGAGGTCTGGGGAACCTGTTAGGCAGACTAGAGAGCTATCAGAGGGGTTTAACTGAAATATCCCTTTCAAATGCAGAAGACTAAAACCCTGAATTGACTTTTTTCCAGAGAATATCAGAAAAGTGGAAAAGCAGAGCACAAAAGCCGGCAGATTTTTGCTGGGGTACATGCTTAGGAATATCCAGAGGGGTCCCTGAAGTCTGAGCACGCCTTGCGTATGTCAGCTTCCTTCCTCATGACCTTGTCACGGGCGGGATTCCTCACACTGGCTTCCGGCAGGGTATGGTGGTGAACTTCTTGAGTTGCAGCAAGGCTGTGAAAGACCCTTTCGAAGTTCCAGAGGTAAGGTGTCATTAGTCTCCAGACGCCTCATCGGAAATAGGCCTCATCTCGCCTGGAAGGGAGAACTTCCTGGATTTTCTCGAGTTGCGGCAGGTGTTCTCGAGTTACGACGGGGACCTCAGGGACCCGCCCTGGTGGCCTCAGGAGAGGCCAGTCCCTATGCGAGTTGCTAGGGGGCCTCTCGGGATTCCTCTCCCGTCGATACCGGGGCCAAAAACCTTGTGTGGAGTCAGGGCCGGAACCGAGGATTCCTCTCAGGGGCTGACATGGATCTTTGGGTACTTCTGGAGTCTCCCCAGGGGAGTCAGGCCTCGTCTCGAGTGGGGGCATGCACGTGCACTTTCCTTCCAGGCTGTAGCAGCAATGTTACGCTTCCCGTCGCGTGGATCAAATGATCTGCGGTTTTCCCTCGAGGCTTTCCCTCGAGGCTTTCCCACAGGGCTGTCCCATGTGACACCGTGGTGTGAGTCGATTCTCGGCGTGAAAAATGAGCCAGTGCAGGGTAAAGAGGTTCCTCTGGAATGGACTGAGACATCTGGGGGACTCTTGGAATGGTGGTACGACCATGGAGTTCCTCTCGCCTTTCCTGTTGAGAGTGCCTCCTCTTGAGATGCGACGGGAACGCCGGGAATTCTTTCCCGTTGAAAGCAGGGAAAGGATCCCTCATCTCGAGCTACGAGGGGGAAACGGGGCTCCTCTGGATGTGGGCGGGACCATCGTGCTTCCTCTCGAGTGGAGACGGGTATGGCGGTGAACTTCTTGAGTTGCAGCAAGGGTGTGAAAGACCCTTTGGAAGTTCCAGAGGTTAGGTGTCATTAGTCTCCAGACGCCTCATCGGAAATAGGCCTCATCTCGCCTGGAAGGGAGAACTTCCTGGATTTTCTCGAGTTGCGGCAGGTGTTCTGGAGTTACGACGGGGACCTCAGGGACCCGCCCTGGTGGCCTCAGGAGAGGCCAGTCCCCATGCGAGTTGTTAGGGGGCCTCTCGGGATTCCTCTCCCGTCGATACCGGGGCCAAAAACTTTGTGTGGAGTCAGGGCCGGAACCGAGGATTCCTCTCAGGGGCTGACATGGATCTTTGGGTACTTCTGGAGTCTCCCCAGGGGAGTCAGGCCTCGTCTCGAGTGGGGGCATGCACGTGCGCTTTCCTTCCAGGCTTTAGGAGCAATGTCACGCTTCCCATCGCGTGGATCAAAGGATCTGTGGTTTTCCCTCGAGGCTTTCCCTCGAGGCTTTCCCACAGGGCTGTCCCACGTGCGACCGTGGTGTGAGTCGATCCTCGGCGTGAAAGATGAGCCAGTGCAGGGCAAAGAGGTTCCTCTGCAATGGACTGAGACATCTGGGGGACTCTTTGAATGGTGGTACGACCATGGAGTTCCTCTCGCCTTTCCTGTTGAGAGTGCCTCCTCTTGAGATGCGACGGGAACGCCGGGAATTCTTTCCCGTTGAAAGCAGGGAAAGGATCCCTCATCTCGAGCTCCGAGGGGGAAACGGGGCTCCTCTGGATGTGGGCGGGACCATCGTGCTTCCTCTCGAGTGGAGACGGGTATGGCGGTGAACTTCTTGAGTTGCAGCAAGGGTGTGAAAGACCCTTTCGAAGTTCCAGAGTTTAGGTGTCATTAGTCTCCAGACGCCTCATCGGAAATAGGCCTCATCTCGCCTGGAAGGGAGAACTTCCTGGATTTTCTCGAGTTGCGGCAGGTGTTCTCGAGTTACGACGGGGACCTCAGGGACCCGCCCTGGTGGCCTCAGGAGAGGCCAGTCCCCATGCGAGTTGCTAGGGGGCCTCTCGGGATTCCTCTCCCGTCGATACCGGGGCCAAAAACCTTGTGTGGAGTCAGGGCCGGAACCGAGGATTCCTCTCAGGGGCTGACATGGATCTTTGGGTACTTCTGGAGTCTCCCCAGGGGAGTCAGGCCTCGTCTCGAGTGGGTGCATGCACGTGCGCTTTCCTTCCAGGCTGTAGCAGCAATGTCACGCTTCCCGTCGCGTGGATCAAAGGATCTGTGGTTTTCCCTCGAGGCTTTCCCTCGAGGCTTTCCCACAGGGCTGTCCCACGTGCCACCGTGTTGTGAGTCGATCCTCGGCGTGAAAGATGAGCCAGTGCAGGGCAAAGAGGTTCCTCTGGAATTGACTGAGACATCTGGGGGACTCTTGGAATGGTGGTACGACCATGGAGTTCCTCTCGCCTTTCCTGTTGAGAGTGCCTCCTCTTGAGATGCGACGGGAACGCCGAGAATACTTTCCCGTTGAAAGCAGGGAAAGGATCCCTCATCTCGAGCTACGAGGGGGAAACGGGGCTCCTCTGGATGTGGGCGGGACCATCGTGCTTCCTCTCGAGTGGAGACGGGTATGGCGGTGAACTTCTTGAGTTGCAGCAAGGGTGTGAAAGACCCTTTCGAAGTTCCAGAGGTTAGGTGTCATTAGTCTCCAGAGGCCTCATCGGAAATAGGCCTCATCTCGCCTGGAAGGGAGAACTTCCTGGATTTTCTCGAGTTGCGGCAGGTGTTCTCGAGTTACGACGGGGACCTCAGGGACCCGCCCTGGTGGCCTCAGGAGAGGCCAGTCCGCATGGGAGTTGCTAGGGGGCCTCTCGGGATTCCTCTCCCGTCGATACCGGGGCCAAAAAGCTTGTGTGGAGTCAGGGCCGGAACCGAGGATTCCTCTCAGGGGCTGACATGGATCTTTGGGTACTTCTGGAGTCTCCCCAGGGGAGTCAGGCCTCGTCTCGAGTGGGGGCATGCACGTGCGCTTTCCTTCCAGGCTGTAGCAGCAATGTCACGCTTCCCGTCGCGTGGATCAAAGGATCTGTGGTTTTCCCTCGAGGCTTTCCCTCGAGGCTTTCCCACAGGGCTGTCCCACGTGCCACCGTGTTGTGAGTCGATCCTCGGCGTGAAAGATGAGCCAGTGCAGGGCAAAGAGGTTCCTCTGGAATGGACTGAGACATCTGGGGGACTCTTGGAATGGTGGTACGACCATGGAGTTCCTCTCGCCTTTCCTGTTGAGAGTGCCTCCTCTTGAGATGCGACGGGAACGCCGGGAATACTTTCCCGTTGAAACCAGGGAAAGGATCCCTCATCTCTAGCTACGAGGGGGAAACGGGTCTCCTCTGGATGTGGGCGGGACCATCGTGCTTCCTCTCGAGTGGAGACGGGTATGGCGGTGAACTTCTTGAGTTGCAGCAAGGGTGTGAAAGACCCTTTCGAAGTTCCAGAGGTTTGGTGTCATTAGTCTCCAGAGGCCTCATCGGAAATAGGCCTCATCTCGCCTGGAAGGGAGAACTTCCTGGATTTTCTCGAGTTGCGGCAGGTGTTCTCGAGTTACGACGGGGACCTCAGGGACCCGCCCTGGTGGCCTCCGGAGAGGCCAGTCCCCATGCGAGTTGCTAGGGGGCCTCTCGGGATTCCTCTCCCGTCGATACCGGGGCCAAAAACCTTGTGTGGAGTCAGGGCCGGAACCGAGGATTCCTCTCAGGGGCTGACATGGATCTTTGGGTACTTCTGGAGTCTCCCCAGTGGAGTCAGGCCTCGTCTCGAGTGGGGGCATGCACGTGCGCTTTCCTTCCAGGCTGTAGCAGCAATGTCACGCTTCCCGTCGCGTGGATCAAAGGATCTGTGGTTTTCCCTCGAGGCTTTCCCACAGGGCTGTCCCACGTGCCACCGTGTTGTGAGTCGATCCTCGGCGTGAAAGATGAGCCAGTGCAGGGCAAAGAGGTTCCTCTGGAATGGACTGAGACATCTGGGGGACTCTTGGAATGGTGGTACGACCATGGAGTTCCTCTCGCCTTTCCTGTTGAGAGTGCCTCCTCTTGAGATGCGACGGGAACGCCGGGAATTCTTTCCCGTTGAAAGCAGGGAAAGGATCCCTCATTTCGAGCTCCGAGGGGGAAACGGGGCTCCTCTGGATGTGGGCGGGACCATCGTGCTTCCTCTCGAGTGGAGACGGGTATGGCGGTGAACTTCTTGAGTTGCAGCAAGGGTGTGAAAGACCCTTTCAAAGTTCCAGAGGTTTGGTGTCATTAGTCTCCAGAGGCCTCATCGGAAATAGGCCTCATCTCGCCTGGAAGGGAGAACTTCCTGGATTTTCTCGAGTTGCGGCAGGTGTTCTCGAGTTACGACGGGGACCTCAGGGACCCGCCCTGGTGGCCTCAGGAGAGGCCAGTCCCCATGCGAGTTGCTACGGGGCCTCTCGGGATTCCTCTCCCGTCGATACCGGGGCCAAAAACCTTGTGTGGAGTCAGGGCCGGAACCGAGGATTCCTCTCAGGGGCTGACATGGATCTTTGGGTACTTCTGGAGTCTCCCCAGTGGAGTCAGGCCTCATCTCGAGTGGGGGCATGCACGTGCGCTTTCCTTCCAGGCTGTAGCAGCAATGTCACGCTTCCCGTCGCGTGGATCAAAGGATCTGTGGTTTTCCCTCGAGGCTTTCCCTCGAGACTTTCCCACAGGGCTGTCCCACGTGCCACCGTGGTGTGAGTCGATCCTCGGCGTGAAAGATGAGCCAGTGCAGGGCAAAGAGGTTCCTCTGGAATGGACTGAGACATCTGGGGGACTCTTGGAATGGTGGTACGACCATGGAGATCCTCTCGCCTTTCCTGTTGAGAGTCCCTCCTCTTGAGATGCGACGGGAACGCCGGGAATTCTTTCCCGTTGAAAGCAGGGAAAGGATCCCTCATCTCGAGCTACGAGGGGGAAACGGGGCTCCTCTGGATGTGGGCGGGACCATCGTGCTTCCTCTCTAGTGGAGATGGGTATGGTGGTGAACTTCTTGAGTTGCAGCAAGGCTGTGAAGACCCTTTCGAAGTTCCAGAGGTAAGGTGTCATTAGTCTCCAGACGCCTCATCGGAAATAGGCCTCATCTCGCCTGGAAGGGAGAACTTCCTGGATTTTCTCGAGTTGCGGCAGGTGTTCTGGAGTTACGACGGGGACCTCAGGGACCCGCCCTGGTGGCCTCAGGAGAGGCCAGTCCCCATGCGAGTTGTTAGGGGGCCTCTCGGGATTCCTCTCCCGTCGATACCGGGGCCAAAAACCTTGTGTGGAGTCAGGGCCGGAACCGAGGATTCCTCTCAGGGGCTGACATGGATCTTTGGGTACTTCTGGAGTCTCCCCAGGGGAGTCAGGCCTCGTCTCGAGTGGGGGCATGCACGTGCGCTTTCCTTCCAGGCTTTAGGAGCAATGTCACGCTTCCCATCGCGTGGATCAAAGGATCTGTGGTTTTCCCTCGAGGCTTTCCCTCGAGGCTTTCCCACAGGGCTGTCCCACGTGCGACCGTGGTGTGAGTCGATCCTCGGCGTGAAAGATGAGCCAGTGCAGGGCAAAGAGGTTCCTCTGCAATGGACTGAGACATCTGGGGGACTCTTTGAATGGTGGTACGACCATGGAGTTCCTCTCGCCTTTCCTGTTGAGAGTGCATCCTCTTGAGATGCGACGGGAACGCCGGGAATTCTTTCCCGTTGAAAGCAGGGAAAGGATCCCTCATCTCGAGCTCCGAGGGGGAAACGGGGCTCCTCTGGATGTGGGCGGGACCATCGTGCTTCCTCTCGAGTGGAGACGGGTATGGCGGTGAACTTCTTGAGTTGCAGCAAGGGTGTGAAAGACCCTTTCGAAGTTCCAGAGTTTAGGTGTCATTAGTCTCCAGACGCCTCATCGGAAATAGGCCTCATCTCGCCTGGAAGGGAGAACTTCCTGGATTTTCTCGAGTTGCGGCAGGTGTTCTCGAGTTACGACGGGGACCTCAGGGACCCGCCCTGGTGGCCTCAGGAGAGGCCAGTCCCCATGCGAGTTGCTAGGGGGCCTCTCGGGATTCCTCTCCCGTCGATACCGGGGCCAAAAACCTTGTGTGGAGTCAGGGCCGGAACCGAGGATTCCTCTCAGGGGCTGACATGGATCTTTGGGTACTTCTGGAGTCTCCCCAGGGGAGTCAGGCCTCGTCTCGAGTGGGTGCATGCACGTGCGCTTTCCTTCCAGGCTGTAGCAGCAATGTCACGCTTCCCGTCGCGTGGATCAAAGGATCTGTGGTTTTCCCTCGAGGCTTTCCCTCGAGGCTTTCCCACAGGGCTGTCCCACGTGCCACCGTGTTGTGAGTCGATCCTCGGCGTGAAAGATGAGCCAGTGCAGGGCAAAGAGGTTCCTCTGGAATTGACTGAGACATCTGGGGGACTCTTGGAATGGTGGTACGACCATGGAGTTCCTCTCGCCTTTCCTGTTGAGAGTGCCTCCTCTTGAGATGCGACGGGAACGCCGGGAATACTTTCCCGTTGAAAGCAGGGAAAGGATCCCTCATCTCGAGCTACGAGGGGGAAACGGGGCTCCTCTGGATGTGGGCGGGACCATCGTGCTTCCTCTCGAGTGGAGACGGGTATGGCGGTGAACTTCTTGAGTTGCAGCAAGGGTGTGAAAGACCCTTTCGAAGTTCCAGAGGTTAGGTGTCATTAGTCTCCAGAGGCCTCATCGGAAATAGGCCTCATCTCGCCTGGAAGGGAGAACTTCCTGGATTTTCTCGAGTTGCGGCAGGTGTTCTCGAGTTACGACGGGGACCTCAGGGACCCGCCCTGGTGGCCTCAGGAGAGGCCAGTCCGCATGGGAGTTGCTAGGGGGCCTCTCGGGATTCCTCTCCCGTCGATACCGGGGCCAAAAAGCTTGTGTGGAGTCAGGGCCGGAACCGAGGATTCCTCTCAGGGGCTGACATGGATCTTTGGGTACTTCTGGAGTCTCCCCAGGGGAGTCAGGCCTCGTCTCGAGTGGGGGCATGCACGTGCGCTTTCCTTCCAGGCTGTAGCAGCAATGTCACGCTTCCCGTCGCGTGGATCAAAGGATCTGTGGTTTTCCCTCGAGGCTTTCCCTCGAGGCTTTCCCACAGGGCTGTCCCACGTGCCACCGTGTTGTGAGTCGATCCTCGGCGTGAAAGATGAGCCAGTGCAGGGCAAAGAGGTTCCTCTGGAATGGACTGAGACATCTGGGGGACTCTTGGAATGGTGGTACGACCATAGAGTTCCTCTCGCCTTTCCTGTTGAGAGTGCCTCCTCTTGAGATGCGACGGGAACGCCGGGAATACTTTCCCGTTGAAACCAGGGAAAGGATCCCTCATCTCTAGCTACGAGGGGGAAACGGGTCTCCTCTGGATGTGGGCGGGACCATCGTGCTTCCTCTCGAGTGGAGACGGGTATGGCGGTGAACTTCTTGAGTTGCAGCAAGGGTGTGAAAGACCCTTTCGAAGTTCCAGAGGTTTGGTGTCATTAGTCTCCAGAGGCCTCATCGGAAATAGGCCTCATCTCGCCTGGAAGGGAGAACTTCCTGGATTTTCTCGAGTTGCGGCAGGTGTTCTCGAGTTACGACGGGGACCTCAGGGACCCGCCCTGGTGGCCTCCGGAGAGGCCAGTCCCCATGCGAGTTGCTAGGGGGCCTCTCGGGATTCCTCTCCCGTCGATACCGGGGCCAAAAACCTTGTGTGGAGTCAGGGCCGGAACCGAGGATTCCTCTCAGGGGCTGACATGGATCTTTGGGTACTTCTGGAGTCTCCCCAGTGGAGTCAGGCCTCGTCTCGAGTGGGGGCATGCACGTGCGCTTTCCTTCCAGGCTGTAGCAGCAATGTCACGCTTCCCGTCGCGTGGATCAAAGGATCTGTGGTTTTCCCTCGAGGCTTTCCCACAGGGCTGTCCCACGTGCCACCGTGTTGTGAGTCGATCCTCGGCGTGAAAGATGAGCCAGTGCAGGGCAAAGAGGTTCCTCTGGAATGGACTGAGACATCTGGGGGACTCTTGGAATGGTGGTACGACCATAGAGTTCCTCTCGCCTTTCCTGTTGAGAGTGCCTCCTCTTGAGATGCGACGGGAACGCAGGGAATTCTTTCCCGTTGAAAGCAGGGAAAGGATCCCTCATCTCGAGCTACGAGGGGGAAACGGGGCTCCTTTGGATGTGGTCGGGACCATCGTGCTTCCTCTCGAGTGGAGACGGGTATGGTGGTGAACTTCTTGAGTTGCAGCAAGGGTGTGAAAGACCCTTTCGAAGTTCCAGAGGTTAGGTGTCATTAGTCTCCAGACGCCTCATCGGAAATAGGCCTCATCTCGCCTGGAAGGGAGAACTTCCTGGATTTTCTCGAGTTGCGGCAGGTGTTCTCGAGTTACGACGGGGACCTCAGGGACCGGCCCTGGTGGCCTCAGGAGAGGCCAGTCCCCATGCGAGTTGCTAGGGGGCCTCTCGGGATTCCTCTCCCGTCGATACCGGGGCCAAAAAGCTTGTGTGGAGTCAGGGCCGGAACCGAGGATTCCTCTCAGGGGCTGACATGGATCTTTGGGTACTTCTGGAGTCTCCCCAGGGGAGTCAGGCCTCGTCTCGAGTGGGGGCATGCACGTGCGCTTTCCTTCCACGTTGTAGCAGCAATGTCACGCTTCCCGTCGCGTGGATCAAAGGATCTGTGGTTTTCCCTCGAGGCTTTCCCTCGAGGCTTTCCCACAGGGCTGTCCCATGTGCCACCGTGTTGTGAGTCGATCCTCGGCGTGAAAGATGAGCCAGTGCAGGGCAAAGAGGTTCCTCTGGAATGGACTGAGACATCTGGGGGACTCTTGGAATGGTGGTACGACCATGGAGTTCCTCTCGCCTTTCCTGTTGAGAGTGCCTCCTCTTGAGATGCGACGGGAACGCCGGGAATTCTTTCCCGTTGAAAGCAGGGAAAGGATCCCTCATTTCGAGCTCCGAGGGGGAAACGGGGCTCCTCTGGATGTGGGCGGGACCATCGTGCTTCCTCTCGAGTGGAGACGGGTATGGCGGTGAACTTCTTGAGTTGCAGCAAGGGTGTGAAAGACCCTTTCAAAGTTCCAGAGGTTTGGTGTCATTAGTCTCCAGAGGCCTCATCGGAAATAGGCCTCATCTCGCCTGGAAGGGAGAACTTCCTGGATTTTCTCGAGTTGCGGCAGGTGTTCTCGAGTTACGACGGGGACCTCAGGGACCCGCCCTGGTGGCCTCAGGAGAGGCCAGTCCCCATGCGAGTTGCTACGGGGCCTCTCGGGATTCCTCTCCCGTCGATACCGGGGCCAAAAACCTTGTGTGGAGTCAGGGCCGGAACCGAGGATTCCTCTCAGGGGCTGACATGGATCTTTGGGTACTTCTGGAGTCTCCCCAGTGGAGTCAGGCCTCGTCTCGAGTGGGGGCATGCACGTGCGCTTTCCTTCCAGGCTGTAGCAGCAATGTCACGCTTCCCGTCGCGTGGATCAAAGGATCTGTGGTTTTCCCTCGAGGCTTTCCCTCGAGACTTTCCCACAGGGCTGTCCCACGTGCCACCGTGGTGTGAGTCGATCCTCGGCGTGAAAGATGAGCCAGTGCAGGGCAAAGAGGTTCCTCTGGAATGGACTGAGACATCTGGGGGACTCTTGGAATGGTGGTACGACCATGGAGATCCTCTCGCCTTTCCTGTTGAGAGTCCCTCCTCTTGAGATGCGACGGGAACGCCGGGAATTCTTTCCCGTTGAAAGCAGGGAAAGGATCCCTCATCTCGAGCTACGAGGGGGAAACGGGGCTCCTCTGGATGTGGGCGGGACCATCGTGCTTCCTCTCTAGTGGAGATGGGTATGGTGGTGAACTTCTTGAGTTGCAGCAAGGCTGTGAAGACCCTTTCGAAGTTCCAGAGGTAAGGTGTCATTAGTCTCCAGACGCCTCATCGGAAATAGGCCTCATCTCGCCTGGAAGGGAGAACTTCCTGGATTTTCTCGAGTTGCGGCAGGTGTTCTCGAGTTACGACGGGGACCTCAGGGACCCGCCCTGGTGGCCTCAGGAGAGGCCAGTCCCTATGCGAGTTGCTAGGGGGCCTCTCGGGATTCCTCTCCCATCGATACCGGGGCCAAAAACCTTGTGAGGAGTCAGGGCCGGAACCGAGGATTCCTCTCAGGGGCTGACATGGATCTTTGGGTACTTCTGGAGTCTCCCCAGGGGAGTCAGGCCTCGTCTCGAGTGGGGGCATGCACGTGCACTTTCCTTCCAGGCTGTAGCAGCAATGTCACGCTTCCCGTCGCGTGGATCAAATGATGTGTGGTTTTCCCTCGAGGCTTTCCCTCGAGGCTTTCCCACAGGGCCACCGTGGTGTGAGTCGATCCTCGGGGGAAAGATGAGCCAGTGCAGGGCAAAGAGGTTCCTCTGGAATGGACTGAGACATCTGGGGGACTCTTGGAATGGTGGTACGACCATGGAGTTCCTCTCGCCTTTCCTGTTGAGAGTGCCACCTCTTGAGATGCGACGGGAACGCCGGGAATTTTTTCCCGTTGAAAGCAGGGAAAGGATCCCTCATCTCGAGCTACGAGGGGGAAACGGGGCTCCTCTGGATGTAGGCGGGACCATCGTGCTTTCTCTCGAGTGGAGACGGGTATGGCGGTGAACTTCTTGAGTTGCAGCAAGGGTGTGAAAGACCCTTTCGAAGTTCCAGAGGTTAGGTGTCATTAGTCTCCAGACGCCTCATCGGAAATAGGCCTCATCTCGCCTGGAAGGGAGAACTTCCTTGATTTTCTCCAGTTGCGGCAGGTGTTCTCGAGTTACGACGGGGACCTCAGGGACCCGCCCTGTTGGCCTCAGGAGAGGCCAGTCCCTATGCGTGTTGCTAGGGGGCCCCTCGGTATTCCTCTCCCGTCGATACCGGGGCCAAAAACCTTGTGTGGAGTCAGGGCCGGAACCGAGGATTCCTCTCAGGGACTGATATGGATCTTTGGGTACTTCTGGAGTCTCGCCAGGGGAGACAGGCCTCGTCTCGTGTGGGGGCATGCACGTGCCCTTTCCTTAAAGGCTGTAGCAGCAATGTCACGCTTCCCGTCGCGTGGATCAAAGGATCTATGGTTTTCCCTCGAGGCTTTCCCTCGAGGCTTTCTCACAGGGCTGTCCCACGTGACACCGTGGTGTGAGTCGATTCTCGGCGTGAAAAATGAGCCAGTGCAGGGCAAAGAGGTTCCTCTGGAATGGACTGAGACATCTGGGGGACTCTTGGAATGGTGGTACGACCATGGAGTTCCTCTCGCCTTTCCTGTTGAGAGTGCCTCCTCTTGAGATGCGACCGGAACGCCGGGAATTCTTTCCCGTTGAAAGCAGGGAAAGGATCCCTCATCTCGAGCTCCGAGGGGGAAACGGGGCTCCTCTGGATGTGGGCGGGACCATCGTGCTTCCTCTCGAGTGGAGACGGGTATGGCGGTGAACTTATTGAGTTGCAGCAAGGGTGTGAAAGACCCTTTCGAAGTTCCAGAGGTTAGGTGTCATTAGTCTCCAGACGCCTCATTGGAAATAGGCCTCATCTCGCCTGGAAGGGAGAACTTCCTGGATTTTCTCGAGTTGCGGCAGGTGTTCTCGAGTTACGACGGGGACCTCAGGGACCCGCCCTGGTGGCCTCATGAGAGGCCAGTCCCCATGCGAGTTGTTAGGGGGCATCTCGGGATTCCTCTCCCGTCGATACCGGGGCCAAAAACCTTGTGTGGAGTCAGGGCCGGAACCGAGGATTCCTCTCAGGGGCTGACATGGATCTTTGGGTACTTCTGGAGTCTCCCCAGGGGAGTCAGGCCTCGTCTCGAGTGGGGGCATGCGCGTGCGCTTTCCTTCCAGGCTTTAGCAGCAATGTCACGCTTCCCGTCGCTTGGATCAAATGATCTGTGGTTTTCCCTCGAGGCTTTCCCTCGAGGCTTTCCCACAGGGCTGTCCCACGTGCCACCGTGGTGTGAGTCGATCCTCGGCGTGAAAGATGAGCCAGTGCATGGCAAAGAGGTTCCTCTGGAATGGACTGAGACATCTGGGGGACTCTTGGAATGGTGGTACGACCATGGAGTTCCTCTCGCCTTTCCTGTTGAGAGTGCCTCCTCTTGAGATGCGACGGGAACGCCGGGAATTCTTTCCCGTTGAAAGCAGGGAAAGGATCCCTCATCTCGAGCTACGAGGGGGAAACGGGGCTCCTCTGGATGTGGGCGGGACCATCGTGCTTCCTCTCGAGTGGAGACGGGTATGGCGCTGAACTTCTTGAGTTGCAGCAAGGGTGTGAAAGACCCTTTCGAAGTTCCAGAGGTTAGGTGTCATTAGTCTCCAGACGCCTCATCGGAAATAGGCCTCATCTCGCCTGGAAGGGAGAACTTCCTGGATTTTCTCGAGTTGCGGCAGGTGTTCTCGAGTTACGACGGGGACCTCAGGGACCCGCCCTGGTGGCCTCAGGAGAGGCCCGTCCCCATGCGAGTTGCTAGGGGGCCTCTCGGGATTCCTCTCCCGTCGATACCGGGGCCAAAAACCTTGTGTGGAGTCAGGGCCGGAACCGAGGATTCCTCTCAGGGGCTGACATGGATCTTTGGGTACTTCTGGAGTCTCCCCAGGGGAGTCAGGCCTCGTCTCGAGTGGGGGCATGCACGTGCGCTTTCCTTCCAGGCTGTAGCAGCAATGTCACGCTTCCCGTCGCGTGGATCAAAGGATCTGTGGTTTTCCCTCGAGGCTTTCCCTCGAGGCTTTCCCACAGGGCTGTCCCACGTGCCACCGTGTTGTGAGTCGATCCTCGGCGTGAAAGATGAGCCAGTGCAGGGCAAAGAGGTTCCTCTGGAATGGACTGAGACATCTGGGGGACTCTTGGAATGGTGGTACGACCATGGAGTTCTTCTCGCCTTTCCTGTTGAGAGTGCCTCCTCTTGAGATGCGACGGGAACGCCGGGAATACTTTCCCGTTGAAAGCAGGGAAAGGATCCCTCATCTCGAGCTACGAGGGGGATACGGGGCTCCTCTGGATGTGGGCGGGACCATCGTGCTTTCTCTCGAGTGGAGACGGGTATGGCGGTGAACTTCTTGAGTTGCAGCAAGGGTGTGAAAGACCCTTTCGAAGTTCCAGAGGTTTGGTGTCATTAGTCTCCAGAGGCCTCATCGGAAATAGGCCTCATCTCGCCTGGAAGGGAGAACTTCCTGGATTTTCTCGAGTTGCGGCAGGTGTTCTCGAGTTACGACGGGGACCTCAGGGACCCGCCCTGGTGGCCTCAGGAGAGGCCAGTCCCCATGAGAGTTGCTAGGGGGCCTCTCGGGATTCCTCTCCCGTCGATACCGGGGCCAAAAAGCTTGTGTGGAGTCAGGGCCGGAACCGAGAATTCCTCTCAGGGGCTGACATGGATCTTTGGGTACTTCTGGAGTCTCCCCAGGGGAGTCAGGCCTCGTCTCGAGTGGGGGCATGCAAGTGCGCTTTCCTTCCAGGCTGTAGCAGCAATGTCACGCTTCCCGGCGCGTGGATCAAAGGATCTGTGGTTTTCCCTCGAGGCTTTCCCTCGAGGCTTTCCCACAGGGCTGTCCCACGTGCCACCGTGTTGTGAGTAGATCCTCGGCGTGAAAGATGAGCCAGTGCAGGGCAAAGAGGTTCCTCTGGAATGGACTGAGACATCTGGGGGACTCTTGGAATGGTGGTACGACCATGGAGTTCCTCTCGCCTTTCCTGTTCAGAGTGCCACCTCTTGAGATGCGACGGGAACGCCGGGAATTCTTTCCCATTGAAAGCAGGGAAAGGATCCCTCATCTCGAGCTACGAGGGGGAAACGGGGCTCCTCTGGATGTAGGCGGGACCATCGTGCTTTCTCTCGAGTGGAGACGGGTATGGCGGTGAACTTCTTGAGTTGCAGCAAGGGTGTGAAAGACCCTTTCGAAGTTCCAGAGGTTAGGTGTCATTAGTCTCCAGACGCCTCATCGGAAATAGGCCTCATCTCGCCTGGAAGGGAGAACTTCCTTGATTTTCTCCAGTTGCGGCAGGTGTTCTCGAGTTACGACGGGGACCTCAGGGACCCGCCCTGTTGGCCTCAGGAGAGGCCAGTCCCTATGCGTGTTGCTAGGGGGCCCCTCGGTATTCCTCTCCCGTCGATACCGGGGCCAAAAACCTTGTGTGGAGTCAGGGCCGGAACCGAGGATTCCTCTCAGGGACTGATATGGATCTTTGGGTACTTCTGGAGTCTCGCCAGGGGAGACAGGCCTCGTCTCGTGTGGGGGCATGCACGTGCCCTTTCCTTAAAGGCTGTAGCAGCAATGTCACGCTTCCCGTCTCGTGGATCAAAGGATCTATGGTTTTCCCTCGAGGCTTTCCCTCGAGGCTTTCTCACAGGGCTGTCCCACGTGACACCGTGGTGTGAGTCGATTCTCGGCGTGAAAAATGAGCCAGTGCAGGGCAAAGAGGTTCCTCTGGAATGGACTGAGACATCTGGGGGACTCTTGGAATGGTGGTACGACCATGGAGTTCCTCTCGCCTTTCCTGTTGAGAGTGCCTCCTCTTGAGATGCGACGGGAACGCCGGGAATTCTTTCCCGTTGAAAGCAGGGAAAGGATCCCTCATCTCGAGCTCCGAGGGGGAAACGGGGCTCCTCTGGATGTGGGCGGGACCATCGTGCTTCCTCTCGAGTGGAGACGGGTATGGCGGTGAACTTATTGAGTTGCAGCAAGGGTGTGAAAGACCCTTTCGAAGTTCCAGAGGTTAGGTGTCATTAGTCTCCAGACGCCTCATCGGAAATAGGCCTCATCTCGCCTGGAAGGGAGAACTTCCTGGATTTTCTCGAGTTGCGGCAGGTGTTCTCGAGTTACGACGGGGACCTCAGGGACCCGCCCTGGTGGCCTCATGAGAGGCCAGTCCCCATGCGAGTTGTTAGGGGGCATCTCGGGATTCCTCTCCCGTCGATACCGGGGCCAAAAACCTTGTGTGGAGTCAGGGCCGGAACCGAGGATTCCTCTCAGGGGCTGACATGGATCTTTGGGTACTTCTGGAGTCTCCCCAGGGGAGTCAGGCCTCGTCTCGAGTGGGGGCATGCGCGTGCGCTTTCCTTCCAGGCTTTAGCAGCAATGTCACGCTTCCCGTCGCTTGGATCAAATGATCTGTGGTTTTCCCTCGAGGCTTTCCCTCGAGGCTTTCCCACAGGGCTGTCCCACGTGCCACCGTGGTGTGAGTCGATCCTCGGCGTGAAAGATGAGCCAGTGCATGGCAAAGAGGTTCCTCTGGAATGGACTGAGACATCTGGGGGACTCTTGGAATGGTGGTACGACCATGGAGTTCCTCTCGCCTTTCCTGTTGAGAGTGCCTCCTCTTGAGATGCGACGGGAACGCCGGGAATTCTTTCCCGTTGAAAGCAGGGAAAGGATCCCTCATCTCGAGCTACGAGGGGGAAACGGGGCTCCTCTGGATGTGGGCGGGACCATCGTGCTTCCTCTCGAGTGGAGACGGGTATGGCGCTGAACTTCTTGAGTTGCAGCAAGGGTGTGAAAGACCCTTTCGAAGTTCCAGAGGTTAGGTGTCATTAGTCTCCAGACGCCTCATCGGAAATAGGCCTCATCTCGCCTGGAAGGGAGAACTTCCTGGATTTTCTCGAGTTGCGGCAGGTGTTCTCGAGTTACGACGGGGCCTCAGGGACCCGCCCTGGTGGCCTCAGGAGAGGCCCGTCCCCATGCGAGTTGCTAGGGGGCCTCTCGGGATTCCTCTCCCGTCGATACCGGGGCCAAAAACCTTGTGTGGAGTCAGGGCCGGAACCGAGGATTCCTCTCAGGGGCTGACATGGATCTTTGGGTACTTCTGGAGTCTCCCCAGGGGAGTCAGGCCTCGTCTCGAGTGGGGGCATGCACGTGCGCTTTCCTTCCAGGCTGTAGCAGCAATGTCACGCTTCCCGTCGCGTGGATCAAAGGATCTGTGGTTTTCCCTCGAGGCTTTCCCTCGAGGCTTTCCCACAGGGCTGTCCCACGTGCCACCGTGTTGTGAGTCGATCCTCGGCGTGAAAGATGAGCCAGTGCAGGGCAAAGAGGTTCCTCTGGAATGGACTGAGACATCTGGGGGACTCTTGGAATGGTGGTACGACCATGGAGTTCTTCTCGCCTTTCCTGTTGAGAGTGCCTCCTCTTGAGATGCGACGGGAACGCCGGGAATACTTTCCCGTTGAAAGCAGGGAAAGGATCCCTCATCTCGAGCTACGAGGGGGATACGGGGCTCCTCTGGATGTGGGCGGGACCATCGTGCTTTCTCTCGAGTGGAGACGGGTATGGCGGTGAACTTCTTGAGTTGCAGCAAGGGTGTGAAAGACCCTTTCGAAGTTCCAGAGGTTTGGTGTCATTAGTCTCCAGAGGCCTCATCGGAAATAGGCCTCATCTCGCCTGGAAGGGAGAACTTCCTGGATTTTCTCGAGTTGCGGCAGGTGTTCTCGAGTTACGACGGGGACCTCAGGGACCCGCCCTGGTGGCCTCAGGAGAGGCCAGTCCCCATGAGAGTTGCTAGGGGGCCTCTCGGGATTCCTCTCCCGTCGATACCGGGGCCAAAAAGCTTGTGTGGAGTCAGGGCCGGAACCGAGAATTCCTCTCAGGGGCTGACATGGATCTTTGGGTACTTCTGGAGTCTCCCCAGGGGAGTCAGGCCTCGTCTCGAGTGGGGGCATGCACGTGCGCTTTCCTTCCAGGCTGTAGCAGCAATGTCACGCTTCCCGGCGCGTGGATCAAAGGATCTGTGGTTTTCCCTCGAGGCTTTCCCTCGAGGCTTTCCCACAGGGCTGTCCCACGTGCCACCGTGTTGTGAGTAGATCCTCGGCGTGAAAGATGAGCCAGTGCAGGGCAAAGAGGTTCCTCTGGAATGGACTGAGACATCTGGGGGACTCTTGGAATGGTGGTATGACCATGGAGTTCCTCTCGCCTTTCCTGTTGAGAGTGCCTCCGCTTGAGATGCGACGGGAACGCCGGGAATTCTTTCCCGTTGAAACCAGGGAAAGGATCCCTCATCTCGAGCTACGAGGGGGAAACGGGGCTCCTCTGGATGTGGGCGGGACCATCGTGCTTCCTCTCGAGTGGAGACGGGTATGGCGGTGAACTTCTTGAGTTGCAGCAAGGGTGTGAAAGACCCTTTCGAAGTTCCAGAGGTTTGGTGTCATTAGTCTCCAGAGGCCTCATCGGAAATAGGCCTCATCTCGCCTGGAAGGGAGAACTTCCTGGATTTTCTCGAGTTGCGGCAGGTGTTCTCCAGTTACGACGGGGACCTCAGGGACCCGCCCTGGTGGCCTCCGGAGAGGCCAGTCCCCATGCGAGTTGCTAGGGGGCCTCTCGGGATTCCTCTCCCGTCGATACCGGGGCCAAAAACCTTGTGTGGAGTCAGGGCCGGAACCGAGGATTCCTCTCAGGGGCTGACATGGATCTTTGGGTACTTCTGGAGTCTCCCCAGTGGAGTCAGGCCTCGTCTCGAGTGGGGGCATGCACGTGCGCTTTCCTTCCAGGCTGTAGCAGCAATGTCACGCTTCCCGTCGCGTGGATCAAAGGATCTGTGGTTTTCCCTCGAGGCTTTCCCTCGAGGCTTTCCCACAGGGCTGTCCCACGTGCCACCGTGGTGTGAGTCGATCCTCGGCGTGAAAGATGAGCCAGTGCAAGGCAAAGAGGTTCCTCTGGAATGGACTGAGACATCTGGGGGACTCTTGGAATGGTGGTACGACCATGGAGTTCCTCTCGCCTTTCCTGTTGAGAGTGCCTCCACTTGAGATGCGACGGGAACGCCGGGAATTCTTTCCCGTTGAAAGCAGGGAAAGGATCCCTCATCTCGAGCTACGAGGGGGAAACGGGGCTCCTCTGGATGTGGGCGGGACCATCGTGCTTCCTCTCTAGTGGAGACGGTTCTGGTGGTGAACTTCTTGAGTTGCAGCAAGGCTGTGAAAGACCCTTTCGAAGTTCCAGAGGTAAGGTGTCATTAGTCTCCAGACGCCTCATCGGAAATAGGCCTCATCTCGCCTGGAAGGGAGAACTTCCTGGATTTTCTCGAGTTGCGGCAGGTGTTCTCGAGTTACGACGCGGACCTCAGGGACCCGCCCTGGTGGCCTCAGGAGAGGCCAGTCCCCATGCGAGGTGCTAGGGGGCCTCTCGGGATTCCTCTCCCGTCGATACCGGGGCCAAAAACCTTGTGTGGAGTCAGGGCCGGAACCGAGGATTCCTCTCAGGGGCTGACATGGATCTTTGGGTACTTCTGGAGTCTCCCCAGGGGAGTCAATCCTCGTCTCGAGTGGGGGCATGAACGTGCACTTTCCTTCCAGGCTGTAGCAGCAATGTCACGCTTCCCGTCGCGTGGATCAAAGGATCTGTGGTTTTCCCTAGAGGCTTTTCCACAGGGCTGCCCACGTGCCACCGTGGTGTGAGTCGATCCTCGGCGTGAAAGATGAGCCAGTGCAGGGCAAAGAGGTTCCTCTGGAATGGACTGAGACATCTGGGGGACTCTTGGAATGGTGGTACGACCATGGAGTTCCTCTCGCCTTTCCTGTTGAGAGTGCCTCCTCTTGAGATACGACGGGAACGCCGGGAATACTTTCTCGTTGAAAGCAGGGAAAGGATCCCACATCTCGAGCTCCGAGGGGGAAACGGGGCTCCTCTGGATGTGGGCGGGACCATCATGCTTCCTCTCGAGTGGAGACGGGTATGGCGGTGAACTTCTTGAGTTGCAGCAAGGGTGTGAAAGACCCTTTCGAAGTTCCAGAGGTTTGGTGTCATTAGTCTCCAGAGGCCTCATCGGAAATAGGCCTCATCTCGCCTGGAAGGGAGAACTTCCTGAATTTTCTCGAGTTGCGGCAGGTGTTCTGGAGTTACGACGGGGACCTCAGGGACCGGCCCTGGTGGCCTCAGGAGAGGCCAGTCCCCATGCGAGTTGCTAGGGGGCCTCTCGGGATTCCTCTCCCGTCGATACTGGGGCCAAAAAGCTTGTGTGGAGTCAGGGCCGGAACCGAGGATTCCTCTCAGGGGCTGACATGGATCTTTGGGTACTTCTGGAGTCTCCCCAGGGGAGTCAGGCCTCGTCTCGAGTGGGGGCATGCACGTGCGCTTTCCTTCCAGGCTGTAGCAGCAATGTCACGCTTCCCGTCGCGTGGATCAAAGGATCTGTGGTTTTCCCTCGAGGCTTTCCCTCGAGGCTTTCCCACAGGGCTGTCCCACGTGCCACCGTGTTGTGAGTCGATCCTCGGCGTGAAAGATGAGCCAGTGCAGGGCAAAGAGGTTCCTCTGGAATGGACTGAGACATCTGAGGGACTCTTGGAATGGTGGTACGACCATGGAGTTCCTCTCGCCTTTCCTGTTGAGAGTGCCTCCTCTTGAGATGCGACGGGAACGCCGGGAATTCTTTCCCTTTGAAACCAGGGAAAGGATCCCTCATCTCGAGCTACGAGGGGGAAACGGGGCTCCTCTGGATGTGGGCGGGACCATCGTGCTTCCTCTCGAGTGGAGACGGGTATGGCGGTGAACTTCTTGAGTTGCAGCAAGGGTGTGAAAGACCCTTTCGAAGTTCCAGAGGTTTGGTGTCATTAGTCTCCAGAGGCTTCATCGGAAATAGGCCTCATCTCGCCTGGAAGGGAGAACTTCCTGGATTTTCTCGAGTTGCGGCAGGAGTTCTCGAGTTACGACGGGGACCTCAGGGACCCGCCCTGGTGGCCTCCGGAGAGGCCAGTCCCCATGCGAGTTGCTAGGGGGCCTCTCGGGATTCCTCTCCCGTCGATACCGGGGCCAAAAACCTTGTGTGGAGTCAGGGCCGGAACCGAGGATTCCTCTCAGGGGCTGACATGGATCTTTGGGTACTTCTGGAGTCTCCCCAGGGGAGTCAGGCCTCGTCTCGAGTGGGGGCATGCACGTGCGCTTTCCTTCCAGGCTGTAGCAGCAATGTCACGCTTCCCGTCGCGTGGATCAAAGGATCTGTGGTTTTCCCTCGAGGCTTTCCCTCGAGGCTTTCCCACAGGGCTGTCCCACGTACCACCGTGTTGTGAGTCGATCCTCGGCGTGAAAGATGAGCCAGTGCAGGGCAAAGAGGTTCCTCTGGAATGGACTGAGACATCTGGGGGACTCTTGGAATGGTGGTACGACCATGGAGTTCCTCTCGCCTTTCCTGTTGAGAGTGCCTCCTCTTGAGATGCGACCGGAACGCCGGGAATTCGTTCCCGTTGAAAGCAGGGAAAGGATCCCTCATCTCGAGCTACGAGGGGGAAACGGGGTTCCTCTGGATGTGGGCGGGACCATCGTGCTTCCTCTCGAGTGGAGACGGGTATGGCGGTGAACTTCTTGAGTTGCAGCAAGGGTGTGAAAGACCCTTTCGAAGTTCCAGAGGTTAGGTGTCATTAGTCTCCAGACGCCTCATCGGAAATAGGCCTCATCTCGCCTGGAAGGGAGAACTTCCTGGATTTTCTCGAGTTGCGGCAGGTGTTCTCGAGTTACGACGCGGACCTCAGGGACCCGCCCTGGTGGCCTCAGGAGAGGCCAGTCCCCATGCGAGGTGCTAGGGGGCCTCTCGGGATTCCTCTCCCGTCGATACCGGGGCCAAAAACCTTGTGCGGAGTCAGGGCCAGAACCGAGGATTCCTCTCAGGGGCTGACATGGATCTTTGTGTACTTGTGGAGTCTCCCCAGGGGAGTCAGGCCTCGTCTCGAGTGGGGGCATGCATGTGCGCTTTCCTTCCAGGCTGTAGCAGCAATTTCACGCTTCCCGTCGCGTGGATCAAAGGATCTGTGGTTTTCCCTCGAGGCTTTCCCTCGAGGCTTTCCCACAGGGCTGTTCCACGTGCCACCGTGATGTGAGTCGATCCTCGGCGTGAAAGATGAGCCAGTGCAGGGCAAAGAGGTTCCTCTGGAATGGACTGAGACATCTGGGGGACTCTTGGAATGGTGGTACGACCATGGAGTTCCTCTCGCCTTTCCTGTTGAGAGTGCCTCCTCTTGAGATGCGACGTGAACGCCGGGAATTCGTTCCCGTTGAAAGCAGGGAAAGGATCCCTCATCTCGAGCTACGAGGGGGAAACGGGGCTCCTCTGGATGTGGGCGGGACCATCGTGCTTCCTCTCGAGTGGAGACGGGTATGGCGGTGAACTTCTTGAGTTGCAGCAAGGGTGTGAAAGACCCTTTCGAAGTTCCAGAGGTTAGGTGTCATTAGTCTCCAGACGCCTCATCGGAAATAGGCCTCATCTCGCCTGGAAGGGAGAACTTCCTGGATTTTCTCGAGTTGCGGCAGGAGTTCTCGAGTTACGACGCGGACCTCAGGGACCCGCCCTGGTGGACTCAGGAGAGGCCAGTCCCCATGCGAGGTGCTAGGGGGCCTCTCGGGATTCCTCTCCCGTCGATACCGGGGCCAAAAACCTTGTGCGGAGTTAGGGTCAGAATCGAGGATTCCTCTCAGGGGCTGACATGGATCTTTGTGTACTTGTGGAGTCTCCCCAGGGGAGTCAGGCCTCGTCTCGAGTGGGGGCATGCATGTGCGCTTTCCTTCCAGGCTGTAGCAGCAATGTCACGCTTCCCGTCGCGTGGATCAAAGGATCTGTGGTTTTCCCTCGAGGCTTTCCCTCGAGGCTTTCCCACAGGGCTGTCCCATGTGCCACCGTGGTGTGAGTCGATTCTCGGCGTGAAAGATGAGCCAGTGCAGGGCAAAGAGGTTCCTCTGGAATGGACTGAGACATCTGGGGGACTCTTGGAATGGTGGTACGACCATGGAGTTCCTCTCGCCTTTCCTGTTGAGAGTGCCTCCTCTAGAGATGCAACGTGAACGCCGGGAATTCGTTCCCGTTGAAAGCAGGGAAAGGATCCCTCATCTCGAGCTCCGAGGGGGAAACGGGGCTCCGCTGGATGTGGGCGGGACCATCGTGCTTCCTCTCGAGTGGAGACGGGTATGGCGGTGAACTTCTTGAGTTGCAGCAAGGGTGTGAAAGACCCTTTCGAATTTCCAGAGGTTAGGTGTCATTAGTCTCCAGACGCCTCATCGGAAATAGGCCTCATCTCGCCTGGAAGGGAGAACTTCCTGGATTTTCTCGAGTTGCGGCAGGAGTTCTCGAGTTACGACGCGGACCTCAGGGACCCGCCCTGGTGGACTCAGGAGAGGCCAGTCCCCATGCGAGGTGCTAGGGGGCCTCTCGGGATTCCTCTCCCGTCGATACCGGGGCCAAAAACCTTGTGCGGAGTTAGGGTCAGAATCGAGGATTCCTCTCAGGGGCTGACATGGATCTTTGTGTACTTGTGGAGTCTCCCCAGGGGAGTCAGGCCTCGTCTCGAGTGGGGGCATGCATGTGCGCTTTCCTTCCAGGCTGTAGCAGCAATGTCACGCTTCCCGTCGCGTGGATCAAAGGATCTGTGGTTTTCCCTCGAGGCTTTCCCTCGAGGCTTTCCCACAGGGCTGTCCCATGTGCCACCGTGGTGTGAGTCGATCCTCGGCGTGAAAGATGAGCCAGTGCAGGGCAAAGAGTTTCCTCTGGAATGGACTGAGACATCTGGGGGACTCTTGGAATGGTGGTACGACCATGGAGTTCCTCTCGCCTTTCCTGTTGAGAGTGCCTCCTCTTGAGATGCGACGGGAACGCCGGGAATTCTTTCCCGTTGAAAGCAGGGAAAGGATCCCTCATCTCGAGCTACGAGGGGGAAACGGGGCTCCTCTGGATGTGGGCGGGACCATCGTGCTTCCTCTCAAGTGGAGACGGGTATGGCGGTGAACTTCTTGAGTTGCAGCAAGGGTGTGAAAGACCCTTTCGAAGTTCCAGAGGTTAGGTGTCATTAGTCTACAGACGCCTCATCGGAAATAGGCCTCATCTCGCCTGGAAGGGAGAACTTCCTGGATTTTCTCGAGTTGTGGCAGGTGTTCTCGAGTTACGACGGGGACCTCAGGGACCCGCCCTGGTGGCCTCAGGAGTGGCCAGTCCCCATGCCAGGTGCTAGGGGGCCTCTCGGGATTCCTCTCCCGTCGATACCGGGGCCAAAAACCTTGTGTGGAGTCAGGGCCGGAACCGAGGATTCCTCTCAAGGGCTGACATGGATCTTTGGGTACTTGTGGAGTCTCCCCAGGGGTGTCAGGCCTCGTCTCGAGTGGGGGCATGCATGTGCGCATTCCTTCCAGGCGGTAGCAGCAATGTCACGCTTCCCGTTGCGTGGATCAAAGGATCTGTGGTTTTCCCTCGAGGCTTTCCCACAGGGCTGTTCCACGTGCCACCGTGATGTGAGTCGATTCTCGGCGTGAAAGATGAGCCAGTGCAGGGCAAAGAGGTTCCTCTGGAATGGACTGAGACATCTGGGGGACTCTTGGAATGGTGGTACGACCATGGAGTTCCTCTCGCCTTTCCTGTTGAGAGTGCCTCCTCTTGAGTTGCGACGGGAACGCCGGGAATTCGTTCCCGTTGAAAGCAGGGAAAGGATCCCTCATCTCGAGCTACGAGGTGGAAACGGGGCTCCTCTGGATGTGGGCGGGACCATCGTGCTTCCTCTCGAGTGGAGACGGGTATGGCGGTGAACTTCTTGAGTTGCAGCAAGGGTGTGAAAGACCCTTTCGAAGTTCCAGAGGTTAGGTGTCATTAGTCTCCAGACGCCTCATCGGAAATAGGCCTCATCTCGCCTGGAAGGGAGAACTTCCTGGATTTTCTCGAGTTACGGCAGGTGTTCTCGAGTTACGACGCGGACCTCAGGGACCCGCCCTGGTGGCCTCAGGAGAGGCCAGTCCCCATGCGAGGTGCTAGGGGGCCTCTCGGGATTCCTCTCCCGTCGATACCGGGGCCAAAAACCTTGTGCGGAGTCAGGGCCGGAACCGAGGATTCCTCTCAGGGGCTGACATGGATCTTTGTGTACTTGTGGAGTCTCCCCAGGGGAGTCAGGCCTCGTCTCGAGTGGGGGCATGCATGTGCGCTTTCCTTCCAGGCTGTAGCAGCAATTTTACGCTTCCCGTCGCGTGGATCAAAGGATCTGTGGTTTTCCCTCGAGGCTTTCCCTCGAGGCTTTCCCACAGGGCTGTTCCACGTGCCACCGTGATGTGAGTCGATCCTCGGCGTGAAAGATGAGCCAGTGCAGGGCAAAGAGGTTCCTCTGGAATGGACTGAGACATCTGGGGGACTCTTGGAATGGTGGTACGACCATGGAGTTCCTCTCGCCTTTCCTGTTGAGAGTGCCTCCTCTTGAGATGCGACGTGAACGCCGGGAATTCGTTCCCGTTGAAAGCAGGGAAAGGATCCCTCATCTCGAGCTACGAGGGGGAAACGGGGCTCCTCTGGATGTGGGCGGGACCATCGTGCTTCCTCTCGAGTGGAGACGGGTATGGCGGTGAACTTCTTGAGTTGCAGCAAGGGTGTGAAAGACCCTTTCGAAGTTCCAGAGTTTAGGTGTCATTAGTCTCCAGACGCCTCATCGGAAATAGGCCTCATCTCGCCTGGAAGGGAGAACTTCCTGGATTTTCTCGAGTTGCGGCAGGAGTTCTCGAGTTACGACGCGGACCTCAGGGACCCGCCCTGGTGGACTCAGGAGAGGCCAGTCCCCATGCGAGGTGCTAGGGGTCCTCTCGGGATTACTCTCCCGTCGATACCGGGGCCAAAAACCTTGTGCGGAGTTAGGGTCAGAATCGAGGATTCCTCTCAGGGGCTGACATGGATCTTTGTGTACTTGTGGAGTCTCCCCAGGGGAGTCAGGCCTCGTCTCGAGTGGGGGCATGCATGTGCGCTTTCCTTCCAGGCTGTAGCAGCAATGTCACGCTTCCCGTCGCGTGGATCAAAGGATCTGTGGTTTTCCCTCGAGGCTTTCCCTCGAGGCTTTCCCACAGGGCTGTCCCATGTGCCACCGTGGTGTGAGTCGATCCTCGGCGTGAAAGATGAGCCAGTGCAGGGCAAAGAGGTTCCTCTGGAATGGACTGAGACATCTGGGGGACTCTTGGAATGGTGGTACGACCATGGAGTTCCTCTCGCCTTTCCTGTTGAGAGTGCCTCCTCTAGAGATGCAACGTGAACGCCGGGAATTCGTTCCCGTTGAAAGCAGGGAAAGGATCCCTCATCTCGAGCTCCGAGGGGGAAACGGGGCTCCTCTGGATGTGGGCGGGACCATCGTGCTTCCTCTCGAGTGGAGACGGGTATGGCGGTGAACTTCTTGAGTTGCAGCAAGGGTGTGAAAGACCCTTTCGAAGTTCCAGAGGTTAGGTGTCATTAGTCTCCAGACGCCTCATCGGAAATAGGCCTCATCTCGCCTGGAAGGGAGAACTTCCTGGATTTTCTCGAGTTGCGGCAGGAGTTCTCGAGTTACGACGCGGACTTCAGGGACCCGCCCTGGTGGACTCAGGAGAGGCCAGTCCCCATGCGAGGTGCTAGGGGGCCTCTCGGGATTCCTCTCCCGTCGATACCGGGGCCAAAAACCTTGTGCGGAGTTAGGGTCAGAATCGAGGATTCCTCTCAGGGGCTGACATGGATCTTTGTGTACTTGTGGAGTCTCCCCAGGGGAGTCAGGCCTCGTCTCGAGTGGGGGCATGCATGTGCGCTTTCCTTCCAGGCTGTAGCAGCAATGTCACGCTTCCCGTCGCGTGGATCAAAGGATCTGTGGTTTTCCCTCGAGGCTTTCCCTCGAGGCTTTCCCACAGGGCTGTCCCATGTGCCACCGTGGTGTGAGTCGATCCTCGGCGTGAAAGATGAGCCAGTGCAGGGCAAAGAGGTTCCTCTGGAATGGACTGAGACATCAGGGGGACTCTTGGAATGGTGGTACGTCCATGGAGTTCCTCTCGCCTTTCCTGTTGAGAGTGCCTCCTCTTGAGATGCGACGGGAACGCCGGGAATTCTTTCCCGTTGAAAGCAGGGAAAGGATCCCTCATCTCGAGCTACGAGGGGGAAACGGGGCTCCTCTGGATGTGGGCGGGACCATCGTGCTTCCTCTCGAGTGGAGACGGGTATGGCAGTGAACTTCTTGAGTTGCAGCAAGGGTGTGAAAGACCCTTTCGAAGTTCCAGAGGTTAGGTGTCATTAGTCTCTAGACGCCTCATCGGAAATAGGCCTCATCTCGCCTGGAAGGGAGAACTTCCTGGATTTTCTCGAGTTGCGGCAGGTGTTCTCGAGTTACGACGGGGACCTCAGGGACCCGCCCGGGTGGCCTCAGGAGAGGCCAGTCCCCATGCGAGTTGCTAGGGGGCCTCTCGAGATTCCTCTCCCGTCGATACCGGTGCCAAAAACCTTGTGTGGAGTCAGGGCCGGAACCGAGGATTCCTCTCAGGGGCTGACATGTATCTTTGGGTACTTCTGGAGTCTCCCCAGGGAAGTCAGGCCTCGTCTCGAGTGGGGGCATGCACGTGCGCTTTCCTTCCAGGCTGTAGCAGCAATGTCACGCTTCCCGTGGCGTGGATCAAAGGATCTGTGGTTTTCCCTCGAGGCTTTCCCTCGAGGCTTTCCCACAGGGCTGTCCCACGTGCCACCGTGGTGTGAGTCGATCCTCGGCGTGAAAGATGAGCCAGTGCAGGGCAAAGAGGTTCCTCTGGAATGGACTGAGACTTCTGGGGGACTCTTAGAATGGTGGTACGACCATGGAGTTCCTCTCGCCTTTCCTGTTGAGAGTGCCTCCTCTTGAGATGCGACGGGAACGCCGGGAATTCTTTCCCGTTGAAAGCAGGGAAAGGATCCCTCATCTCGAGCTACGAGGGGGAAACGGGGATCCTCTGGATGTGGGCGGGACCATCGTGCTTCCTCTCCAGTGGAGACGGGTATGGCGGTGAACTTCTTGAGTCGCAGCAAGGGTGTGAAAGACCCTTTCGAAGTTCCAGAGGTTAGGTGTCATTAGTCTCCAGACGCCTCATCGGAAATACACCTCATCTCGCCTGGAAGGGAGAACTTCCTGGATTTTCTCGAGTTGCGGCAGGTGCTCTCGAGTTACGACGGGAACCTCAGGGACCCGCTCTGGTGGCCTCAGGAGAGGCCAGTCCCCATGCGAGTTGCTAGGGGGCCTCTCGGGATTCCTCTCCCGTCGATACCGGGGCCAAAAACTTTGTGTGGAGTCAGGGCCGGAAACGAGGATTCCTCTCAGGGGCTGACATGGATCTTTGGGTACTTCTGGAGTCTCCCCAGGGGAGTCAGGCCTCGTCTCGAGTGGGGGCATGCACGTGTGCTTTCCTTCCAGGCTGTAGCAGCAATGTCACGCTTCCCGTCGCGTGGATCAAAGGATCTGCGGTATTCCCTCGAGGCTTTCCCTCGAGGCTTTCCCACAGGGCTGTCCCACGTGCCTCCGTGGTGTGAGTCGATCCTCGGCATGAAAGATGAGCCAGTGCAGGGCAAAGAGGTTCCTCTGAAATGGACTGAGACATCTGGGGGACTCTTGGAATGGTGGTACGACCATGGAGTTCCTCTCGCCTTTCCTGTTGAGAATGCCTCCTCTTGAGATGCGACGGGAACGCCGGGAATTCTTTCCCGTTGAAAGCAGGGAAAGGATCCCTCATCTCGAGCTACGAGGGGGAAACGGGGATCCTCTGGATGTGGGCGGGACCATCGTGCTTCCTCTCGAGTGGAGACGGGTATGGCGGTGAACTTCTTGAGTTGCAGCAAGGGTGTGAAAGACCCTTTCGAAGTTCCAGAGGTTAGGTGTCATTAATCTCCAGACGCCTCATCGGAAATAGGCCTCATCTCGCCTGGAAAGGAGAACTTCCTGGATTTTCTCGAGTTGCGGCAGGTGTTCTCGAGTTACGACGGGGACCTCAGGGACCCGCCCTGGTGGCCTCAGGAGAGGCCAGTCCCCATGCGAGTTGCTAGGGGGCCTCTCGTGATTCCTCTCCCGTCGATACCGGGGCCAAAAACCTTGTGTGGAGTCAGGGCCGGAACCGAGGATTCCTCTCAGGGGCTGATATGGATCTTTGGATACTTCTGGAGTCTCGACAGGGGAGACAGGCCTCGTTTCGTGAGGGGGCATGCACGTGCACTTTCCTTCCAGGCTTTAGCAGCAATGTCACGCTTCCCGTGGCGTGGATCAAAGGATCTGTGGTTTTCCTCGAGCCTTGCCCTCGAGGCTTTCCCACAGGGCTGTCCCACGTGCCACCGTGGTGTGAGTCGATCCTCGGCGTGAAAGATGAGCCACTGCAGGGCAAAGAGGTTCCTCTGTAATGGACTGAGACATCTGGGGGACTCTTGGAATGGTGGTACGACCATGGAGTTCCTCTCGCCTTTCCTGTTGAGAGTGCCTCCGCTTGAGATGCGACGGGAACGCTGGGAATTCTTTCCCGTTGAAAGCAGGGAAAGGATCCCTCCTCTCGAGCTACAAGGTGGAAACGGAGCTCCTCTGGATGTGGGCGGGACCATCGTGCTTCCTCTCGAGTGGAGACGGGTATGGCGGTGAACTTCCTTAGTTGCAGCAAGGGTGTGAAAGACCCTTTCGAAGTTCCAGAGGTTAGGTGTCATTAGTCTCCAGAGGCCTCATCGGAAATAGGCCTCATCTCGCCTGGAAGGGAGAACTTCCTGGATTTTCTCGAGTTGCGGCAGGTGTTCTCGAGTTACGACGGGGACCTCAGGGACCCGCCCTGGTGGCCTCAGGAAAGGCTAGTCCCCTGGAGAGTTGCTAGGGGGCCTCTCGGGATTCCTCTCCCGTCGATACCGGGGCCAAAAACCTTGTGTGGAGTCAGGGCCGTAACCGAGGATTCCTCTCAAGGGCTGACATGGATCTTTGTGTACTTGTGGAGTCTCCCCAGGGGAGTCAGGCCTCGTCTCGAGTGGGGGCATGCATGTGCGCTTTCCTTCCAGGCTGTAGCAGCAATGTCACGCTTCCCGTGGCGTGGATCAAAGGATCTGTGGTTTTCCCTCGAGGCTTTCCCTCGAGGCTTTCCCACAGGGCTGTCCCACGTGCCACCGTGGTGTGAGTCGATCCTCGGCGTGAAAGATGAGCCACTGCAGGGCAAAGAGGTTCCTCTGTAATGGACTGAGACATCTGGGGGACTCTTGGAATGGTGGTACGACCATGGAGTTCCTCTCGCCTTTCCTGTTGAGAGTGCCTCCGCTTGAGATGCGACGGGAACGCTGGGAATTCTTTCCCGTTGAAAGCAGGGAAAGGATCCCTCCTCTCGAGCTACAAGGTGGTAACGGAGCTCCTCTGGATGTGGGCGGGACCATCGTGCTTCCTCGCGAGTGGAGACGGGTATGGCGGTGAACTACCTTAGTTGCAGCAAGGGTGTGAAAGACCCTTTCGAAGTTCCAGAGGTTAGGTGTCATTAGTCTCCAGAGGCCTCATCGGAAATAGGCCTCATCTCGCCTGGAAGGGAGAACTTCCTGGATTTTCTCGAGTTGCGGCAGGTGTTCTCGAGTTACGACGGGGACCTCAGGGACCCGCCCTGGTGGCCTCAGGAGTGGCCAGTCCCCATGCGAGGTGCTAGGGGGCCTCTCGGGATTCCTCTCCCGTCGATACCGGGGCCAAAAACCTTGTGTGGAGTCAGGGCCGGAACCGAGGATTCCTCTCAAGGGCTGACATGGATCTTTGGGTACTTGTGGAGTCTCCCCAGGGGAGTCAGGCCTCGTCTCGAGTGGGGGCATGCATGTGCGCATTCCTTCCAGGCTGTAGCAGCAATGTCACGCTTCCCGTGGCGTGGATCAAAGGATCTGTGGTTTTCCCTCGAGGCTTTCCCTCGAGGCTTTCCCACAGGGCTGTTCCACGTGCCACCGTGATGTGAGTCGATTCTCGGCGTGAAAGATGAGCCAGTGCAGGGCAAAGAGGTTCCCCTGGAATGGACTGAGACCTCTGGGGGACTCTTGGAATGGTGGTACGACCATGGAGTTCCTCTCGCCTTTCCTGTTGAGAGTGCCTCCTCTTGAGATGCGACGGGAACGCCGGGAATTCGTTCCCGTTGAAAGCAGGGAAAGGATCCCTCATCTCGAGCTACGAGGTGGAAACGGGGCTCCTCTGGATGTTCGGGACCATCGTGCTTCCTCTCGAGTGGAGACGGGTATGGCGGTGAACTTCTTGAGTTGCAGCAAGGGTGTGAAAGACCCTTTCGAAGTTCCAGAGGTTAGGTGTCATTAGTCTCCAGACGCCTCATCGGAAATAGGCCTCATCTCGCCTGGAAGGGAGAACTTCCTGGATTTTCTCGAGTTGCGGCAGGTGTTCTCGAGTTACGACGCGGACCTCAGGGACCCGCCCTGGTGGACTCAGGAGAGGCCAGTCCCCATGCGAGGTGCTAGGGGGCCTCTCGGGATTCCTCTCCCGTCGATACCGGGGCCAAAAACCTTGTGCGGAGTCAGGGCCAGAACCGAGGATTCCTCTCAGTGGCTGACATGGATCTTTGTGTACTTGTGGAGTCTCCCCAGGGGAGTCAGGCCTCGTCTCGAGTGGGGGCATGCATGTGCGCTTTCCTTCCAGGCTGTAGCAGCAATGTCACGCTTCCCGACGCGTGGATCAAAGGATCTGTGGTTTTCCCTCGAGGCTTTCCCTCGAGGCTTTCCCACAGGGCTGTCCCACGTGCCACCGTGGTGTGAGTCGATCCTCGGCGTGAAAGATGAGCCAGTGCAGGGCAAAGAGGTTCCTCTGGAATGGACTGAGACATCTGGGGGACTCTTGGAATGGTGGTACGACCATGGAGTTCCTCTCGCCTTTCCTGTTGAGAGTGCCTCCTCTTGAGATGCGACGGGAACGCCGGGAATTCGTTCCCGTTGAAAGCAGGGAAAGGATCCCTCATCTCGAGCTACGAGGGGGAAACGGGGCTCCTCTGGATGTGGGCGGGACCATCGTGCTTCCTCTCGTGTGGAGACGGGTATGGCGGTGAACTTCTTGAGTTGCAGCAAGGGTGTGAAAGACCCTTTCGAAGTTCCAGAGGTTAGGTGTCATTAGTCTCCAGACGCCTCATCGGAAATAGGCCTCATCTCGCCTGGAAGGGAGAACTTCCTGGATTTTCTCGAGTTGCGGCAGGTGTTCTCGAGTTACGACGCGGACCTCAGGGACCCGCCCTGGTGGCCTCAGGAGAGGCCAGTCCCCATGCGAGTTGCTAGGGGGCCTCTCGGGATTCCTCTCCCGTCGATACCGGGGCCAAAAACATTGTGTGGAGTCAGGGCCGGAACCGAGGATTCCTCTCAGGGGCTGACATGTATCTTTGGGTACTTCTGGAGTCTCCCCAGGGAAGTCAGGCCTCGTCTCGAGTGGGGGCATGCACGTGCGCTTTCCTTCCAGGCTGTAGCAGCAATGTCACGCTTCCCGTCGCGTGGATCAAAGGATCTGTGGTTTTCCCTCGAGGCTTTCCCTCGAGGCTTTCCCACAGGGCTGTCCCACGTGCCACCGTGGTGTGAGTCGATCCTCGGCGTGAAAGATGAGCCAGTGCAGGGCAAAGAGGTTCCTCTGGAATGGACTGAGACTTCTGGGGGACTCTTAGAATGGTGGTACGACCATGGAGTTCCTCTCGCCTTTCCTGTTGAGAGTGCCTCCTCTTGAGATGCGACGGGAACGCCGGGAATTCTTTCCCATTGAAAGCAGGGAAAGGATCCCTCATCTCGAGCTACGAGGGGGAAACGGGGATCCTCTGGATGTGGGCGGGACCATCGTGCTTCCTCTCCAGTGGAGACGGGTATGGCGGTGAACTTCTTGAGTCGCAGCAAGGGTGTGAAAGACCCTTTCGAAGTTCCAGAGGTTAGGTGTCATTAGTCTCCAGACGCCTCATCGGAAATACGCCTCATCTCGCCTGGAAGGGAGAACTTCCTGGATTTTCTCGAGTTGCGGCAGGTGCTCTCGAGTTACGACGGGAACCTCAGGGACCCGCTCTGGTGGCCGCAGGAGAGGCCAGTCCCCATGCGAGTTGCTAGGGGGCCTCTCGGGATTCCTCTCCCGTCGATACCGGGGCCAAAAACCTTGTGTGGAGTCAGGGCCGGAACCGAGGATTCCTCTCAGGGGCTGACATGCATCTTTGGGTACTTCTGGAGTCTCCCCAGGGGAGTCAGGCCTCGTCTCGAGTGGGGGCATGCACGTGCGCTTTCCTTCCAGGCTGTAGCAGCAATGTCACGCTTCCCGTCGCGTGGATCAAAGGATCTGTGGTTTTCCCTCGAGGCTTTCCCACAGGCCTGTCCCACGTGCCACCGTGGTGTGAGTCGATCCTCGGCGTGAAAGATGAGCCAGTGCAGGGCAAAGAGGTTCCTCTGGAATGGACTGAGAAATCTGGGGGACTCTTGGAATGGTGGTACGACCATGGAGTTCCTCTTGCCTTTCCTGTTGAGAGTGCCTCCTCTTGAGATGCGACGGGAACGCCGGGAATTCTTTCCCGTTGAAAGCAGGGAAAGGATCCCTCATCTTGATCTACGAGGGGGAAACGGGGCTCCTCTGGATGTGGGCGGGACCATCGTGCTTCCTCTCGAGTGGAGACGGGTATGGCGGTGAATTTCTTGAGTTTCAGCAAGGGTGTGAAAGACCCTTTCGAAATTCCAGAGGTTAGGTGTCATTAATCTCCAGACGCCTCATCGGAAATAGGCCTCATCTCGCCTGGAAAGGAGAACTTTCTGGATTTTCTCGAGTTGCGGCAGGTGTTCTCGAGTTACCACGGGGACCTCAGGGACCCGCCCTGGTGGCCTCAGGAGAGGCCAGTCCCCATGCGAGTTGCTAGGGGGCCTCTCGGGATTCCTCTCCCGTCGATACCGGGGCCAAAAACCTTGTGTGGAGTCAGGGCCGGAACCGAGGATTCCTCTCAGGGGCTGACATGGATCTTTGGGTACTTCTGGAGTCTCCCCAGGGGAGTCAGGCCTCGTCTCGAGTGGGGGCATGCACGTGCGCTTTCCTTCCAGGCTGTAGCAGCAATGTCACGCTTCCCGTCGCGTTGATCAAAGGATCTGTGGTTTTCTCTCGAGGCTTTCCCACAGGGCTGTCCCACGTGCCACCGTGGTGTGAGTCGATCCTCGGCGTGAAAGATGAGCCAGTGCAGGGCAAAGAGGTTCCTCTGGAATGGACTGAGACATCTGGGGGACTCGTGGAATGGTGGTACGACCATGGAGTTCCTCTCGGCTTTCCTGTGGAGAGTGCCTCCTCTTGAGATGCGACGGGATCGACGGGAATTCTTTCCCGTTGAAAGCAGGGAAAGGATCCCTCATCTCGAGCTCCGAGGGGGAAACGGGGCTCCTCTGGATGTGGGCGGGACCATCGTGCTTCCTCTCGAGTGGAGACGGGTATGGCGGTGAACTTCCTGAGTTGCAGCAAGGGTGTGAAAGTCCCTTTCGAAGTTCCAGAGGTTAGGTGTCATTAGTCTCCAGACGCCTCATCAGAAATAGGCCTCATCTCGCCTGGAAGGGAGAACTTCCTGGATTTTCTCGAGTTGTGGCAGGTGTTCTCGAGTTACGACGGGGACCTCAGGCACCCGCCCTGGTGGCCTCAGGAGAGGCCAGTCCCCATGCGAGTTGCTAGGGGGCCTCTCGGGATTCCTCTCCCGTCGATACCGGGCCCAAAAACATTTTTTGGAGTCAGGGCCGGAACCGAGGATTCCTCTTAGGGGCTGACTTGATTCTTTGGGTACTTCTGGAGTGTCCCCAAGGGAGTCAGGCCTCGTCTCGAGTCGGGGCATGCACGTGCGCTTTCCTTCCAGGCTGTAGCAGCAATGTCACGCTTCCCGTCGCGTGGATCAAAGGATCTGTGGTTTTCCCTCGAGGCTTTCCCTCGAGGCTTTCCCACAGGGCTGTCCCACGTGCCACCGTGGTGTGAGTCGATCCTCGGCATTAAAGATGAGCCAGTGCAGGGCAAAGAGGTTCCTCTGGAATGGACTGAGACATCTGGGGGACTCTTGGAATGGTGGTACGACCATGGAGTTCCTCTCGCCTTTCCTGTTGAGAGTGCTTCCTCTTGAGATGCGACGGGAACGCCGGGAATTCTTTCCCGTTGAAAGCAGGGAAAGGATCCCTGATCTCGAGCTCCGAGGGGGAAACGGGGCTCCTCTGGATGTTGGCGGGTCCATCGTGCTTCCTCTCGAGTGGAGACGGGTATGGCGGTGAACTTCTTGAGTTGCAGCAAGGGTGTGAAAGACCCTTTCGAAGTTCCAGAGGTTAGGTGTCATTAGTCTCCAGACGCCTCATCGGAAATAGGCCTCATCTCGCCTGGAAGGGAGAACTTCCTGGATTTTCTCGAGTTGCGGCAGGTGTTCTCGAGTTACGACGGGGACCTCAGGGACCCGCCCTGGTGGCCTCAGGAGAGGCCAGTCCCCATGCGAGTTGCTAGGGGGCCTCTCGGGATTCCTCTCCCGTTGATACCAGGGCCAAAACCATGTGTGGAGTCAGGGCCGGAAGCGAGGATTCCTCTCAGGGGCTGACATGGATCTTTGGGTACTTCTGCAGTCTCCCCAAGGGAGTCAGGCCTCGTCTCGAGTGGGGGCATGCACGTGCGCTTTCCTTCCAGGCTGTAGCAGCAATGTCACGCTTCCCGTCGCGTGGATCAAAGGATCTGTGGTTTTCCCTCGAGGCTTTCCCTCGAGGCTTTCCCACAGGGCTGTCCCACGTGCCACCGTGGTGTGAGTCGATCCTCGGCGTGAAAGATGAGCCAGTGCAGGGCAAAGAGGTTCCTCTGGAATGGACTGAGACATCTGGGGGACTCTTGGAATGGTGGTACGACCATGGAGTTCCTCTCGCCTTTCCTGTTGAGAGTGCTTCCTCTTGAGATGCGACGGGAACGCCGGGAATTCGTTCCCGTTGAAAGCAGGGAAAGGATCCCTCATCTCGAGCTACGAGGGGGAAACGGGGCTCCTCTGGATGTGGGCGGGACCATCGTGCTTCCTCTCGAGTGGAGACGGGTATGGCGGTGAACTTCTTGAGTTGAAGCAAGGGTGTGAAAGACCCTTTCGAAGTTCCAGAGGTTAGGTGTCATTAGTCTCCAGACGCCTCATCGGAAATAGGCCTTATCTCGCCTGGAAGGGAGAACTTCCTGGATTTTCTCGAGATGCGGCAGGTGTTCTCGAGTTAGGACGGGGACCTCAGGGACCCGCCCTGGTGGCCTCAGGAGAGGCCAGTCCCCATGCGAGTTGCTAGGGGGCCTCTCGGGATTCCTCTCCCGTCGATACCGGGGCCAAAAACCTTGTGTGGAGTCAGGGCCGGAACCGAGGATTCCTCTCAGGGGCTGACATTGACCTTTGGGTACTTCTGGAGTCTCCCCAGGGGAGTCGGGCCTCGTCTCGAGTGGGGGCATGCACGTGCGCTTTCATTCCAGGCTGTAGCAGCAATGTCACGCTTCCCGTCGCATGGATCAAAGGATCTGTGGTTTTCCCTCGAGGCTTTCCCTCGAGGCTGTCCCACAGGGCTGTCCCACGTGCCATCGTGGTGTGAGTCGATCCTTGGCGTGAAAGATGAGCCAGTGCAGGGCAAAGAGGTTCCTCTGGAATGGACTGAGACATCTGGGGGACTCTTGGAATGGTGGTACGACCATGGAGTTCCTCTCGCCTTTCCTGTTGAGAGTGCCTCCTCTTGAGATGCGACGGGAACGCCGGGAATTCTTTCCCGTTGAAAGCAGGGAAAGGTTCCCTCATCTCGAGCTCCGAGGGGGAAACGGGGCTCCTCTGGATGTGGGCGGGACCATCGTGCTTCCTCCCGAGTGGACACGGGTATGGCGGTGAACTTCTTGAGTTGCAGCAAGGGTGTGAAAGACCCTTTCGAAGTTCCAGAGGTTAGGTGTCATTAGTCTCCAGACGCCTCATCGGAAATAGGCCTCATCTCGCCTGGAAGGGAGAACTTCCTGGATTTTCTCGAGTTGCGGCAGGTGTTCTCGAGTTACGACGGGGACCTCAGGGACCCGCCCTGGTGGCCTCAGTAGAGGCCAGTCCCCATGCGAGTTGCTAGGGGGCCTCTCGGGATTCCTCTCCCGTCGATACCGGGGCCAAAAGCCTTGTGTGGAGTCAGGGCTGGAACCGAGCATTCCTCTCAGGGGTTACATGGATCTTTGGGTACTTCTGGAGGCTCCCCAGGGGAGTCAGGCCTCGTCTCGAGTGGGGGCATGCACGTGCGCTTTCCTTCCAGGCTGTAGCACCAATGTCACGCTTCCCATCGCGAGGATTAAAGGATCTGTGGTTTTCCCTCGAGGCTTTCCCTCGAGGCTTTCCCACAGGGCTGTCCCACGGGCCACCGTGGTGTGAGTCGATCCTCGGCGTGAAAGATGAGCCAGTGCAGGGCAAAGAGGTTCCTCTGGAATGGACTGAGACATCTGGGGGACTCTTGGAATGGTGGTACGACCATGGAGTTCCTCTCGCCTTTCCTGTTGAGAGTGCCTCCTCTTGAGATGCGACGGGAACGCCGGGAATTCTTTCCCGTTGAAAGCAGGGAAAGGATCCCTCATCTCGAGCTACGAGGGGGAAACGGGGCTCCTCGGGATGTGGGCGAGACCATCGTGCTTCCTCTCGAGTGGACACGGGTATGTCGGTGAACTTCTTGAGTTGCAGCAAGGGTGTGAAAGACCCTTTCGAAGTTCCAGAGGTTAGGTGTCATTAGTCTCCAGACGCCTCATCGGAAATAGGCCTCATCTAGCCTGGAAGGGAGAACTTCCTGGATTTTCTCGAGGTGCGGCAGGTGTTTTCGAGTTACGACGGGTACCACAGGGACCCGCCCTGATGGCCTCAGGAGAGGCCAGTCCCTATGCGAGTTGCTAGGGGGCCTCTCGGGATTCCTCTCCCTTCGATACCGGCGCCAAAAACCTTGTGTGGAGTCAGGGCCAGAACCGAGGATTCCTCTCAGGGGCTGACATGGATCTTTGGGTACTTCTGGAGTCTCCCCAGGGGAGTCAGGCCTCGTCTCGAGTGGGGGCATGCACGTGCGCTTTCCTTCCAGGCTGTAGCAGCAATGTCACGCTTCCCGTCGCGTGGATCAAAGGATCTGTGGTTTTCCCTCGAGGCTTTCCCTCGAGGCTTTCCCACAGGGCTGTCCCACGTGCCACCGTGGTGTGAGTCGATCCTCGGCGTGAAAGATGAGCCAGTGCAGGGCAAAGAGGTTCCTCTGGAATGGACTGAGACATCTGGTGGACTCTTGGAATGGTGGTACGACCATGGAGTTCCTCTCGCCTTTCCTGTTGAGAGTGCCTCCTCTTGAGTTGTGACGGGAACGCCGGGAATTCTTTCCCGTTGAAACCAGGGAAAGGATCCCTCATCTCGAGCTACGAGGGGGAAACGGGGCTCCTCGGGATGTGGGCGGCACCATCGTGCTTCCTCTCGAGTGGACACGGGTATGTCGGTGAACTTCTTGAGTTGCAGCAAGGGTGTGAAAGACCCTTTCGAAGTTCCAGAGGTTAGGTGTCATTAGTCTCCAGACGCCTCATCGGAAATAGGCCTCATCTAGCCTGGAAGGGAGAACTTCCTGGATTTTCTCGAGGTGCGGCAGGTGTTCTCGAGTTACGACGGGTACCACAGGGACCCGCCCTGATGGCCTCAGGAGAGGCCAGTCCCCATGCGAGTTGCTAGGGGGCCTCTCGGGATTCCTCTCCAGTCGATACCGGGGCCAAAAACCTTGTGTGGAGTCAGGGCCAGAACCGAGGATTCCTCTCAGGGGCTGACATGGATCTTTGGGTACTTCTAGAGTCTCCCCAGGGGAGTCAGGCCTCGTCTCGAGTGGGGGCATGCACGTGCGCTTTCCTTCCTGGCTGTAGCAGCAATGTCACGCTTCCCGTCGCGTGGATCAAATGATCTGTGGTTTTCCCTCGAGGCTTTCCCTCGAGGCTTTCCCACAGGGCTGTCCCATGTGCCACCGTGGTGTGAGTCGATCCTCGGAGTGAAAGATGAGCCAGTGCAGGGCAAAGAGGTTCCTCTGGAATGGACTGAGATATCTGGGGGACTCTTGGAATAGTGGTACGACCATGGAGTTCCTCTCGCCTTTCCTGTTGAGAGTGCCTCCTCTTGAGATGCGACGGGAACGCTGGGAATTCTTTCCCGTTGAAAGCAGGGAAAGGATCCCTCATCTCGAGCTACGAGGGGGAAACGGGGCTCCTCTGGATGTGGGCGGGACCATCGTGCTTCCTCTCGAGTGGAGACGGGTATGGCGGTGAACTTCTTGAGTTGCAGCAAGGGTGTGAAAGACCCTTTCGAAGTTCCAGAGTTTACGTGTCAGTCTCCAGACGCCACATCGGAAATAGACCTCATCTCGCCTGGAAGGGAGAACTTCCTGGATTTTCTCGAGGTGCGGCAGGTGTTCTCGAGTTACGACTGGTACCACAGGGACCCGCCCTGATGGCCTCAGGAGAGGCCAGTCCCCATGCGTGTTGCTAGGGGGCCTCTCGGGATTCCTCTCCCGTCGATACTGGGGCCAAATACCTTGTGTGGAGTCAGGGCCGGAACCGAGGATTCCTCTCAGGGGCTGACATGGATCTTTGGGTACTTCTGGAGTCTCCCCAGGGGAGTCAGGCCTCGTCTCGAGTGGGGGCATGCACGTGCGCTTTCCTTCCAGGCTGTAGCAGCAATGTCACGCTTCCCGTCGCGTGGATCAAAGTATCTGTGGTTTTCCCTCTAGGCTTTCCCTCGAGGCTTTCCCACAGGGCTGTCCCACGTGCCACCGTGGTGTGAGTCGATTCTCGGCGTGAAAGATGAGCCAGTGCAGGGCAAAGAGGTTCCTCTGGAATGGACTGAGACATCTGGGGGACTCTTGGAATGGTGGTACGACCATGGAGTTCCTCTCGCCTTTCCTGTTGAGAGTGCCTCCTCTTGAGATGCGACGGGAATGCCGGGAATTCTTTCCCGTTGAAAGCAGGGAAAGGATCCCTCATCTCGAGCTACGAGGGGGAAACGGGCCTCCTCTGGATGTGGGTGGGACCATCGTGCTTTCTCTCGTGTGGAGACGGGTATGGCGGTAAACTTCTTGAGTTGCAGCAAAGGTGTGAAAGACCCTTTCGAAGTTCCAGTGTTTGGGTGTCATTAGTCTGCAGACGCCTCATCGGAAATAGGCCTCATCTCGCCTGGAAGGGAGAACTTCCTGGATTTTCTCGAGTTGCGGCAGGTGTTCTCGAGTTACGACGGGGACCTCAGGGACCCGCCCTGGTGGCCTCAGGAGAGGCCAGTCCCCATGCGAGTTGCTAGGGGGCCTCTCGGGATTCCTCTCCCTTCGATACCGGGGCCAAAAACCTTGTGTGGAGTCAGGGCCAGAACCGAGGATTCCTCTCAGGGGCTGACATGGATCTTTGGGTACTTCTGGAGTCTCCCCAGGGGAGTCAGGCCTCGTCTCGAGTGGGGGCATGCACGTGCGCTTTCCTTCCAGGCTGTAGCAGCAATGTCACGCTTCCCGTCGCGTGGATCAAAGGATCTGTGGTTTTCCCTCGAGGCTTTCCCTCGAGGCTTTCCCACAGGGCTGTCCCACGTGCCACCGTGGTGTGAGTCGATCCTCGGCGCGAAAGATGAGCCAGTGCAGGGCAAAGAGGTTCCTCTGGAATGGACTGAGACATGTGGGGGACTCTTGGAATGGTGGTACGACCATGGAGTTCCTCTCGACTTTCCTGTTGAAAGTGCCTCCTCTTGAGATGCGACGGGAACGCCGGGAATTCGTTCCCGTTGAAAGCAGGAAAATGATCCCTCATCTCGAGCTACGAGGGGGAAACGGGGCTCCTCTGGATGTGGGCGGGACCATCGTGCTTCCTTTCGAGTGGAGACGGGTATGGCGGTGAACTTCTTGAGTTGCAGCAAGGGTGTGAAAGACCCTTTCGAAGTTCCAGAGGTTAGGTGTCATTAGTCTCCAGACGCCTCATCGGAAATAGGCCTCATCTAGCCTGGAAGGGAGAACTTCCTGGATTTTCTCGAGGTGCGGCAGGTGTTCTCGAGTTACGACGGGTACCACATGGACCCGCCCTGATGGCCTCAGGAACGGCCAGTCCCCATGCGAGTTGCTAGGGGGCCTCTCGGGATTCCTCTCCCGTCGATACCGGGGCCAAAAACCTTGTGTGGAGTCAGGGCCGGAACCGAGGATTCCTCTCAGGGGCTGACATGGATCTTTGGGTACTTCTAGAGTCTCCCCAGGAGAGTCAGGCTTCGTCTCGAGTGGGGGCATGCACGTGCGCTTTACTTTCAGGCTGTAGCAGCAATGTCACGCTTCCCGTCGCGTGGATCAAATGATCTGTGGTTTTCCCTCGAGGCTTTCCCTCGAGGCTTTCCCACAGGGCTGTCCCACGTGCCACCGTGGTGTGAGTCGATCCTCGGCGTGAAAGATGAGCCAGTTCAGGGCAAAGGGGTTCCTCTGGAATGGACTGAGACATCTGGGGGACTCTTGGAATGGTGGTACGACCATGGAGTTCCTCTCGCCTTTCCTGTTGAGAGTGCCTCCTCTTGAGATGCGACGGGAACGCCGGGAATTCTTTCCCGTTCAAAGCAGGGAAAGGTTCCCTCATCTCGAGCTCCGAGGGGGAAACGGGGCTCCTCTGGATGTGGGCGGGACCATCGTGCTTCCTCCCGAGTGGACACGGGTATGGCGGTGAACTTCTTGAGTTGCAGCAAGGGTGTGAAAGCCCCTTTCGAAGTTCCAGAGGTTAGGTGTCATTAGTCTCCAGACGCCTCATCGGAAATAGGCCTCATCTCGCCTGGAAGGGAGAACTTCCTGGATTTTCTCGAGTTGCGGCAGGAGTTCTCGAGTTACGACGGGGACCTCAGGGACCCGCCCTGGTGGCCTCAGTAGAGGCCAGTCCCCATGCGAGTTGCTAGGGGGCCTCTCGGGATTCCTCTCCCGTCGATACCGGGGCCAAAAGCCTTGTGTGGAGTCAGGGCTGGAACCGAGCATTCCTCTCAGGGGTTACATGGATCTTTGGGTACTTCTGGAGGCTCCCCAGGGGAGTCAGGCCTCGTCTCGAGTGGGGGCATGCACGTGCGCTTTCCTTCCAGGCTGTAGCACCAATGTCACGCTTCCCATCGCGAGGATTAAAGGATCTGTGGTTTTCCCTCGAGGCTTTCCCTCGAGGCTTTCCCACAGGGCTGTCCCACGGGCCACCGTGGTGTGAGTCGATCCTCGGCGTGAAAGATGAGCCAGTGCCGGGCAAAGAGGTTCCTCTGGAATGGACTGAGACATCTGGGGGACTCTTGGAATGGTGGTACGACCATGGAGTTCCTCTCGCCTTTCCTGTTGAGAGTGCCTCCTCTTGAGATGCGACGGGAATGCCGGGAATTCTTTCCCGTTGAAAGCAGGGAAAGGATCCCTCATCTCGAGCTCCGAGGGGGAAACGTGGCTCCTCTGTATGTGGGCGGGACCATCGTGCTTTCTCTCGTGTGGAGACGGGTATGGCGGTAAACTTCTTGAGTTGCAGCAAGGGTGTGAAAGACCCTTTCGAAGTTCCAGAGTTTGGGTGTCATTAGTCTCCAGACGCCTCATCGGAAATAGGCCTCATCTCGCCTGGAAGGGAGAACTTCTTGGATTTTCTCGAGTTGCGGCAGGTGTTCTCGAGTTACGACGGGGACCTCAGGGACCCGCCCTGGTGGCCTCAGGAGAGGCCAGTCCCCATGCGAGTTGCTAGGGGGCCTCTCGGGATTCCTCTCCCGTCGATACCGGGGCCAAAAACCTTGTGTGGAGTCAGGGCCAGAACCGAGGATTCCTCTCAGGGGCTGACATGGATCTTTGGGTACTTCTAGAGTCTCCCCAGGAGAGTCAGGCCTCGTCTCGAGTGGGGGCATGCACGTGCGCTTTCCTTCCAGGCTGTAGCAGCAATGTCACGCTTCCCGTCGCGTGGATCAAATGATCTGTGGTTTTCCCTCCAGGCTTTCCCTCGAGGCTTTCCCACAGGGCTGTCCCACGTGCCACCGTGGTGTGAGTCGATCCTCGGCGTGAAAGATGAGCCAGTGCAGGGCAAAGGGGTTCCTCTGGAATGGACTGAGACATCTGGGGGACTCTTGGAATGGTGGTACGACCATGGAGTTCCTCTCGCCTTTCCTGTTGAGAGTGCCTCCTCTTGAGGTGCGACGGGAACGCCGGGAATTCTTTCCCGTTGAAAGCAGGGAAAGGATCCCTCATCTCGAGCTCCGAGGGGGAAACGGGGCTCCTCTGGATGTGGGCGGGACCATCGTGCTTCCTCCCGAGTAGACACGGGTATGGAGGTGAACTTCTTGAATTGCAGCAAGGGTGTGAAAGACCCTTTCGAAGTTCCAGAGGTTAGGTGTCATTAGTCTCCAGACGCCTCATCGGAAATAGGCCTCATCTCGCCTGGAAGGGAGAACTTCCTGGATTTTCTCGAGTTGCGGCAGGTGTTCTCGAGTTACGACGGGGACCTCAGGGACCCGCCCTGGTGGCCTCAGTAGAGGCCAGTCCCCATGCGAGTTGCTAGGGGGCCTCTCGGGATTCCTCTCCCGTCGATACCGGGGCCAAAAGCCTTGTGTGGAGTCAGGGCCGGAACCGAGCATTCCTCTCAGGGGCTGACATGGATCTTTGGGTACTTCTGGAGTCTCCCCAGGGGAGTCAGGCCTCGTCTCGAGTGGGGGCATGCACGTGTGCTTTCCTTCCAGGCTGTAGCAGCAATGTCACGCTTCCCGTCGCGTGGATCAAAGGATCTGTGGTTTTCCCTCGAGGCTTTCCCTCGAGGCTTTCCCACAGGGCTGTCCCACGTGCCACCGTGGTGTAAGTCGATCCTCGGCGTGAAAGATGAGCCAGTGCAGGGCAAAGAGGTTCCTCTGGAATGGACTGAGACAACTGGGGGACTCTTGGAATGGTGGTACGACCATGGAGTTCCTCTCGCCTTTCCTGTTGAGAGTGCCTCCTCTTGAGATGCGACGGGAATTCCGGGAATTCTTTCCCGTTGAAAGCAGGGAAAGGATCCCTCATCTCGAGCTCCGAGGGGGAAACGGGGCTCCTCTGGATGTGGGCGGGACCATCGTGCTTTCTCTCGTGTGGGGACGGGTATGGCGGTAAACTTCTTGAGTTGCAGCAAGGGTGTGAAAGACCCTTTCGAAGTTCCAGAGGTTCGGTGTCATTAGTCTCCAGACGCCTCATCGGAAATAGGCCTCATCTCGCCTGGAAGGGAGAACTTCCCGGATTTTCTCGAGGTGCGCCCGGTGTTCTCGAGTTACGACGGGGACCTCAGGGACCCGCCCTGGTGGCCTCAGGAGAGGCCAGTCCCCATGCGAGTTGCTAGGGGGCCTCTCGGGATTCCTCTCCCGTCGATACCGGGGCCAAAAACCTTGTGTGGAGTCAGGGCTGGAACCGAGGATTCCTCTCAGGAGCTGACATGGATCTTTGGGTACTTCTGGAGTCCCACCAGGGGAGTCAGGCCTCTTCTCGATTGGGGGCATGCACGTGTGCTTTCCTTCCAGGCTGTAGCAGCAATGTCACGCTTCCCGTCGCGTGGATCAAAGGATCTGTGGTTTTCCCTCGAGGCTTTCCCACAGGGCTGTCCCACGTGCCACCGTGGTGTGAGTCGATCCTCGGCGTGAAAGATGAGCCAGTGCAGGGCAAAGAGGTTCCTCTGGAATGGACTGAGACATCTGGGGGACTCTTGGAATGGTGGTACGACCATGGAGTTCCTCTCGCCTTTCCTGTTGAGAGTGCCTCCTCTTGAGATGCGACGGGAACGCCGGGAATTCTTTCCCGTTGAAAGCAGGGAAAGGATCCCTCATCTCGAGCTCCGAGGGGGAAACGGGGCTCCTCTGGATGTGGACGGGACCATCGTGCTTCCTCCCGAGTGGACACGGGTATGGCGGTGAACTTCTTGAGTTGCAGCAAGGGTGTGAAAGACCCTTTCGAAGTTCCAGAGTTTAGGTGTCATTAGTCTGCAGACGCCTCATCGGAAATAGGCCTCATCTCGCCTGGAAGGGAGAACTTCCTGGATTTTCTCGAGTTGCGGCAGGAGTTCTCGAGTTACGACGGGGACCTCAGGGACCAGCCCTGGTGGCCTCAGGAGAGGCCAGTCCCCATGCGAGTTGCTAGGGGGCCTCTCGGGATTCCTCTCCCGTCGATACCGGGGCCAAAAGCCTTGTGTGGAGTCAGGGCCGGAACCGAGCATTCCTCTCAGGGGTGACATGGATCTTTGGGTACTTCTGGAGTCTCCCCAGGGGAGTCAGGCCTCGTCTCGAGTGGGGGCATGCACGTGCGCTTTCCTTCCAGGCTGTAGCAGCAATGTCACGCTTCCCGTCGCGAGAATCAAAGGATCTGTGGTTTTCCCTCGAGGCTTTCCCTCGAGGCTTTCCCACAGGGCTGTCCCACGTGCCACCGTGGTGTGAGTCGATCCTCGGCGTGAAAGATGAGCCAGTGCAGGGCAAAGAGGTTCCTCTGGAATGGACTGAGACATCTGGGGGACTCTTGGAATGTTGGTACGACCATGGAGTTCCTCTCGCCTTTCCTGTTGAGAGTGCCTCCTCTTTGGATGCGACGGGAACGCCGGGAATTCTTTCCCGTTGAAAGCAGGGAAAGGATCCCTCATCTCGAGCTACGAGGGGGAAACGGGGCTCCTCTGGATGTGGGCGGGACCATCGTGCTTCCTCTCGAGTGGACACGGGTATGGCGGTGAACTTCTTGAGTTGCAGCAAGGGTGTGAAAGACCCTTTCGAAATTCCAGAGGTTAGGTGTCATTAGTCTCCAGAAGCCTCATCGGAAATAGGCCTCATCTCGCCTGGAAGGGAGAACTTCCTGGATATTCTCGATTTGCAGCAGGTGTTCTCGAGTTACGACGGGGACCTCAGGGACCCGCCCTGGTGGCCTCAGGAGAGGCCAGTCCCCATGCGAGTTGCTAGGGGGCCTCTCGGGATTCCTCTCCTGTCGATACCGGGGCCAAAAACCTTGTGTGGAGTCAGGGCCGGAACCGAGGATTCCTCTCAGGGGTGACATGGATCTTTGGGTACTTCTGGAGTCTCCCCAGGGGAGTCAGGCCTCGTCTCGACTGGGGGCATGCACGTGCGCTTTCCTTCCAGGCTGTAGCAGCAATGTCACGCTTCCCGTCGCGTGCATCAAAGGATCTGTGGTTTTCCCTCGAGGCTTTCCCTCGAGGCTTTCCCACAGGGCTGTCCCACGTGCCACCGTGGTGTGAGTCGATCCTCGGCGTGAAAGATGAGCCAGTGCAGGGCAAAGAGGTTCCTCTGGAATGGACTGAGACATCTGGGGGACTCTTGGAATGGTGATACGACCATGGAGTTCCTCTCACCTTTCCTGTTGAGAGTGCCTCCTCTTGAGATGCGACGGGAACGCCGGGAATTCTTTCCCGTTGAAAGCAGGGAAAGGATCCCTCATCTCGAGCTCCGAGGGGGAAACGGGGCTCCTCTGGATGTGGGCGGGACCATCGTGCTTCCTCTCGAGTGGAGACGGGTATGGCGGTGAACTTCTTGAGTTGCAGCAAGGGTGTGAAAGACCCTTTCGACGTTCCAGAGGTTAGGTGTCATTAGTCTCCAGACGCCTCATCGGAAATAGGCCTCATCTCGCCTGGAAGGGAGAACTTCCTGGATTTTCTCGATTTGCGGCAGGTGTTCTCGAGTTACGACGGGGACCTCAGGGACCCGCCCTGGTGGCCTCCGGAGAGGCCAGTCCCCATGGGAGTTGCTAGGGGGCCTCTCGGGATTCCTCTCCCGTCGATACCGGGGCCAAAAACCTTGTGTGGAGTCAAGGCCGGAACCGAGGATTCCTCTCAGGGGCTGACATGGATCTTTGGGTACTTCTGGAGTCTCCCCAGGGGAGTCAGGCCTCGTCTCCAGTGGGGGCATGCACGTGCGCTTTCCTTCCAGGCTGTAGCAGCAATGTCACACTTCCCGTCGCGTGGATCAAAGGATCTGTGGTTTTCCCTCGAGGCTTTCCCTCGAGGCTTTCCCACAGGGCTGTCCCACGTGCCACCGTGGTGTGAGTCGATCCTCGGCGTGAAAGATGAGCCAGTGCAGGGCAAAGAGGTTCCTCTGGAATGGACTGAGACATCTGGGCGACTCTTGGAATGGTGGTACGACCATGGAGTTCCTCTCGCCTTTCCTGTTGAGAGTGCCTCCTCTTGAGATGCGACGGGAACGCCGGGAATTCTTTCCCGTTGAAAGCAGGGAAAGGATCCCACATCTCGAGCTCCGAGGGGGAAACGGGGCTCCTCTGAATGTGGGCGGGACCATCGTGCTTCCTCTCGAGTGGAGACGGGTATGGCGGTGAACTTCTTGAGTTGCAGCAAGGGTGTGAAAGACCCTTTCGAAGTTCCAGAGGTTAGGTGTCATTAGTCTCCAGACGCCTCATCGGAAATACGCCTCATCTCGCCTGGAAGGGAGAACTTCCTGGATTTTCTCGAGTTGCGGCAGGTGTTCTCGAGTTATGACGGGGACCTCAGGGACCCGCCCTGGTGGCCTCAGGAGAGGCCAGTCCCCAGGCGAGTTGCTAGGGGGCCTCTCGGGATTCCTCTCCCGTCGATACCGGGGCCAAAAACCTTGTGTGGAGTCAGGGCCGGAACCGAGGATTCCTCTCAGGGGTGATATGGATCTTTGGGTACTTCTGGAGTCTCCCCAGGGGAGTCAGGCCTCGTCTCGAGTGGCGGCATGCACGTGCGCTTTCCTTCCAGGCTGTAGCAGCAATGTCACGCTTCCCGTCGCGTGCATCAAAGGATCTGTGGTTTTCCCTCGAGGCTTTCCCTCGAGGCTTTCCCGCAGGGCTGTCCCACGTTCCACCGTGGTGTGAGTCGATCCTCGGCGTGAAAGATGAGCCAGTGCAGGGCAAAGAGGTTCCTCTGGAATGGACTGAGACATCTGGGGGACTCTTGGAATGGTGGTACGACCATGGAGTTCCTCTCGCCTTTCCTGTTGAGAGTGCCTCCTCTTGAGATGCGACGGGAACGCCGGGAATTCTTTCCCGTTGAAAGCAGGGAAAGGATCCCTCATCTCGAGCTACGAGGGGGAAACGGGGCTCCTCTGGATGTGGGCGGGACCATCGTGCTTCCTCTCGAGTGGAGACGGGTATGGCGGTGAACTTCTTGAGTTGCAGCAAGGGTGTGAAAGACCCTTTCGAAGTTCCAGAGGTTACGTGTCAGTCTCCAGATGCCTCATCGGAAATAGACCTCATCTCGCCTGGAAGGGAGAACTTCCTGGATTTTCTCGAGGTGCGGCAGGTGTTCTCGAGTTATGACGGGTACCACAGGGACCCGCCCTGGTGGCCTCAGGAGAGGCCAGTCCACATGCGAGTTGCTAGGGGGCCTCTCGGGATTCCTCTCCCGTCGATACCGTGGCCAAAAACCTAGTGTGGAGTCAGGGCCGGAACCGAGGATTCCTCTCAGGGGTGACATGGATCTTTGGGTACTTCTGGAGTCTCCCCAGGGGAGTCAGGCCTCGTCTCGAGTGGGGGCATGCACGTGCGCTTTCCTTCCAGGCTGTAGCAGCAATGTCACGCTTCCCGTCGCGTGGATCAAAGGATCTGTGGTTTTCCCTCGAGGCTTTCCCTCGAGGCTTTCCCACAGGGCTGTCCCATGTGCCACCGTGGTGTGAGTCGATCCTCGGCGCGAAAGATGAGCCAGTGTAGGGCAAAGAGGTTCCTCTGGAATGGACTGAGACATCTGGGGGACTCTTGGAATGGTGGTACGACCATGGAGTTCCTCTCGCCTTTCCTGTTGAGAGTGCCTCCTCTTGAGATGCGACGGGAACGCCGGGAATTCTTTCCTGTTGAAAGCAGGGAAAGGATCCCTCATCTCGAGCTCCGAGGGGGAAACGGGGCTCCTCTGGATGTGGGCGGGACCATCGTGCTTCCTCTCGTGTGGAGACGGGTATGGCGCTGAACTTCTTGAGTTGCAGCAAGGGTGTCAAAGACCCTTTCGAAGTTCCAGAGGTTACGTGTCAGTCTCCAGACGCCTCATCGGAAATAGACCTCATCTCGCCTGGAAGGGAGAACTTCCTAGATTTTCTCGAGGTGCGGCAGGTGTTCTCGAGTTACGACGGGCACCACAGGGACCCGCCCTGATGGCCTAAGGAGAAGCCAGTCCCCATGCGAGTTGCTAGGGGGCCTCTCGGGATTCCTCTCCCGTCGATACTAGGGCCAAAAACCTTGTGTGGAGTCAGGGCCGGAACCGAGGATTCCTCACAGGGGTGACATGGATATTTGGGTACTTCTGGAGTCTCCCCAGGGGAGTCAGGCCTCGTCTCGAGTGGGGGCATGCACGTGCGCTTTCCTTCCAGGCTGTAGCAGCAATGTCACGCTTCCCGTCGCGTGGATCAAAGTATCTGTGGTTTTCCCTCGAGGCTTTCCCTCGAGGCTTTCCCGCAGGGCTGTCCCACGTGCCACCGTGGTGTGAGTCGATCCTCGGCGTGAAAGATGAGCCAGTGCAGGGCAAAGAGGTTCCTCTGGAATGGACTGAGACATCTGGGGGACTCTTGGAATGGTGGTACGACCATGGAGTTCCTCTCGCCTTTCCTGTTGAGAGTGCCTCCTCTTGAGATGCGACGGGAACGCCGGGAATTCTTTCCCGTTGAAAGCAGGGAAAGGATCCCTCATCTCGAGCTCCGAGGGGGAAACGGGGCTCCTCTGGATGTGGGCGGGACCATCGTGCTTCCTCTCGAGTGGAGACGGGTATGGCGGTGAACTTTTTGAGTTGCAGCAAGGGTGTGAAAGACCCTTTCGAAGTTCCAGAGGTTAGGTGTCATTAGTCTCCAGACGCCTCATCGGAAATAGGCCTCATCTCGCCTGGAAGGGAGAACTTCCTGGATTTTCTCGAGTTGCGGCAGGTGTTCTCGAGTTACGATGGGGACCTCAGGGACCCGCCCTGGTGGCCTCAAGAACGGCCAGTCCCCATGCGAGTTGCTAGGGGGCCTCTGGGGATTCCTCTCCCGTCGATACCGGGGCCAAAAACCTTGTGTGGAGTCAGGGCCGGAACCGAGGATTCCTCTCAGGGGCTGACATGGATCTTTGGGTACTTCTGGAGTCTCCCCAGGGGAGTCAGGCCTCGTCTCGAGTGGGGGCATGCACGTGTGCTTTCCTTCCAGGCTGTAGCAGCAATGTCACGCTTCCCGTCGCGTGGATCAAAGGATCTGTGGTTTTCCCTCGAGGCTTTCCCTCGAGGCTTTCCCACAGGGCTGTCCCACGTGCCACCGTAGAGTGAGTCGATCCTCGGCATGAAAGATGAGCCAGTGCAGGGCAAAGAGGTTCCTCTGGAATGGACTGAGACATCTGGGGGACTCGTGGAATGGTGGTACGACCATGGAGTTCCTCTCGCCTTTGCTGTTGAGAGTGCCACCTCTTGAGATGCGACGGGAACGCCGGGAATTCTTTCCCGTTGAAAGCAGGGAAAGGATCCCTCATTTCGAGCTACGAGGGGGAAACGGGGCTCCTCTGGATGTGGGCGGGACCATCGTGCTTCCTCTCGAGTGGAGACGGGTATGGCGGTGAACTTCTTGAGTTGCAGCAAGGGTGTGAAAGACCCTTTCGAAGTCCCAGAGGTTAGGTGTCATTAGTCTCCAGACGCCTCATCGGAAATAGGCCTCATCTCGCCTGGAAGGGAGAACTTCCTGGATTTTCTCGAGTTGCGGCAGGTGTTCTCGAGTTACAACGGGGACCTCAGGGACCCGCCCTGGTGGCCTCAGGAGAGGCCAGTCCCAATGTGAGTTGCTAGGTGGCCTCTCGGGATTCCTCTCCCGTCGATACCGGGGTCAAAAACCTTGTGTGGCGTCAGGGCCGGAACCGAGGATTCCTCTCAGGGGCTGACATGGATCTTTGGGTACTTCTGGAGTCTCCCCAGGGGAGTCAGGCCTCGTCTCGAGTCGGGGCATGCACGTGCGCTTTCCTTTCAGGCTGTAGCAGCAATGTCACGCTTCCCGTCGCGTGGATCAAAGAATCTGTGGTTTTCCCTCGAGGCTTTCCCTCGAGGCTTTCCCACAGGGCTGTCCCACGTGCCTCCGTGGTGTGAGTCGATCCTCGGCGTGAAAGATGAGCCAGTGCAGGGCAAAGAGGTTCCTCTGGAATGGACTGAGACATCTGGGGGACTCCTGGAATGGTGGTACGACCATGGAGTTCCTCTCGCCTTTCCTGTTGAGAGTGCCTCCTCTTGAGATGCGACGGGAACGCCGGGAATTCTTTCCCGTCTAAAGCAGGGAAAGGTTCCCTCATCTCGAGATACGAGGGAGAAACGGGGCTCCTCTGGATGTGGGCGGGACCATCGTGCTTCCTCTCGAGTGGAGACGGGTATGGCGGTGAACTTCTTGAGTTGCAGCAAGGGTGTGAAAGACCCTTTCGAATTTCCAGAGGTTAGGTGTCATTAGTCTCCAGACGCCTCATCGGAAATAGGCCTCATCTCGCCTGAAAGGGAGAACTTCCTGGATTTTCTCGAGTTGCGGCAGGTGTTCTCGAGTTACGACGGGGACCTCAGGGACCCGCCCTGGTGGCCTCAGGAGAGGCCAGTCCCCATGCGAGGTGCTAGGGGGCCTCTCGGGATTCCTCTCCCGTCGATACCGGGGCCAAAAACCTTGTGTGGAGTCAGGGCCGGAACCGAGGATTCCTGTCAGGGGCTGACATGGATCTTTGGGTACTTCTGGAGTCTCCCCAGGGGAGTTAGGCCTCGTCTCGAGTGGGGGCATGCACGTGCGCTTTCCTTCCCGGCTGTAGCAGCAATGTCACGATTCCCGTCGCGTGGATCAAAGGATCTGTGGTTTTCCCTCGAGGCTTTCCCACAGGGCTGTCCCACGTGCCACCGTGGTGTGAGTCGATCCTCGGCGTGAAAGATGAGCCAGTGCAGGGCAAAGAGGTTCCTCTGGAATGGACTGAGACATCTGGGGGACTCGTGGAATGGTGGTACGACCATGGAGTTCCTCTCGCCTTTCCTGTTGAGAGTGCCACCTCTTGAGATGCGACGGGAACGCCGGGAATTCTTTCCCGTTGAAAGCAGGGAAAGGATCCCTCATTTCGAGCTACGAGGGGGAAACGGGGCTCCTCTGGATGTGGGCGGGACCATCGTGCTTCCTCTCGAGTGGAGACGGGTATGGCGGTGAACTTCTTGAGTTTCAGCAAGGGTGTGAAAGACCCTTTCGAAGTCCCAGAGGTTAGGTGTCATTAGTCTCCAGAAGCCTCATCGGAAATAGGCCTCATCTCGCCTGGAACGGAGAACTTCCCGGATTTTCTCGAGTTGCGGCAGGTGTTCTCGAGTTACAACGGGGACCTCAGGGACCCGCCCTGGTGGCCTCAGGAGAGGCCAGTCCCCATGCGAGGTGCTAGGGGGCCTCTCGGGATTCCTCTCCCGTCGATACCGGGGCCAAAAACCTTGTGTGCAGTCAGGGCCGGAACCGAGGATTCCTCTCAGGGGCTGACATGGATCTTTGGGTACTTCTGGAGTCTCCCCAGGGGAGTCAGGCCTCGTCTCGAGTGGGGGCATGCACGTGCGCTTTCCTTCCAGGCTGTAGCAGCAATGTCACGCTTCCTGTCGCGTGGATCAAAGGATCTGTGGTTTTCCCTCGAGGCTTTCCCTCGAGGCTTTTCCACAGGGCTGTCCCACGTGCCACCGTGGTGTGAGTCGATCCTCGGCGTGAAAGATGAGCCAGTGCAGGGCAAAGAGGTTCCTCTGGAATGGACTGAGACATCTGGGGGACTCCTGGAATGGTGGTACGACCATGGAGTTCCTCTCACCTTTCCTGTTGAGAGTGCCTCCTCTTGAGATGCGACGGGAACGCCAGGAATTCTTTCCCGTCTAAAGCAGGGAAAGGTTCCCTCATCTCGAGATACGAGGGGGAAACAGGGCTCCTCTGGATGTGGGCGGGACCATCGTGCTTCCTCTCGAGTGGAGACGGGTATGGCGGTGAACTTCTTGAGTTGCAGCAAGGGTGTGAAAGACCCTTTCGAATTTCCAGAGGTTAGGTGTCATTAGTCTCCAGACGCCTCATCGGAAATAGGCCTCATCTCGCCTGAAAGGGAGAACTTCCTGGATTTTCTCGAGTTGCGGCAGGTGTTCTCGAGTTACGACGGGGACCTCAGGGACCCGCCCTGGTGGCCTCAGGAGAGGCCAGTCCCCATGCGAGGTGCTAGGGGGCCTCTCGGGATTCCTCTCCCGTCGATACCGGGGCCAAAAACTTTGTATGGAGTCAGGGCCGGAACCGAGGATTCCTCTCAGGGGCTGACATGGATCTTTGGGTTCTTCTGGAGTCCCCCCAGGGGAGTCAGGCCTCGTCTCGAGTGGGGGCATGCACGTGCGCTTTCCTTCCAGGCTGTAGCAGCAATGTCACGCTTCCCGTCGCGTGGATCAAAGGATCTGTGGTTTTCCCTCGAGGCTTTCCCTCGAGGCTTTCCCACAGGGCTGTCCCACGTGCCACCGTGGTGTGAGTCGATCCTCGGCGTGAAAGATGAGCCAGTGCAGGGCAAAGAGGTTCCTCTGGAATGGACTGAGACATCTGGGGGACTCTTGGAATGGTGGTACGACCATGGAGTTCCTCTCGCCTTTCCTGTTGAGAGTGCCTCCTCTTGAGATGCGACGGGAACGCCGGGAATTCTTTCCCGTTGAAAGCAGGAAAAGGATCCCTCATCTCGAGCTACGAGGGGGAAACGGGGCTCCTCTGGATGTGGGCGGGACCATCGTGCTTCCTCTCTAGTGGAGACGGGTATGGTGGTGAACTTCTTGAGTTGCAGCAAGGGTGTGAAAGACCCTTTCGAAGTTCCAGAGGTTAGGTGTCATTAGTCTCCAGACGCCTCATAGGAAATAGGCCTCATCTCGCCTGGAAGGGAGAACTTCCTGGATTTTCTCGAGTTGCGGCAGGTGTTCTCGAGTTACGACGGGGACCTCAGGAACCCGCCCTGGTGGCCTCAGGAGAGGCCAGTCCCTATGCGAGGTGCTAGGGGGCCTCTCGGGATTCCTCTCCCGTCGATACCGGGGCCAAAAACCTTGTATGGAGTCAGGGCCGGAACCGAGGATTCCTCTCAGGGGCTGACATGGATCTTTGGGTACTTCTGGAGTCTCCCCAGGGGAGTGAGGCCTCTTCTCGAGTGGGGGCATGCACGTGCACTTTCCTTCCAGGCTGTAGCAGCAATGTCACGCTTCCCGTCGCGTGGATCAAAGGATCTGTGGATTTCCCTCGAGGCTTTCCCACAGGGCTGTCCCACGTGCCACCGTGGTGTGAGTCGATCCTCGGCGTGAAAGATGAGCCAGTGCAGGACAAAGAGGTTCCTCTGGAATGGACTGAGATATCTGGGGGACTCTTGGAATGGTGGTACGACCATGGAGTTCCTCTCGCCTTTCCTGTTGAGAGTGCCTCCTCTTGAGATGCGACGGGAACGCCGGGAACTCTTTCCCTTTGAAACCAGGGAAAGGATCCCTCATCTCGAGCTACGAGGGGAAAACGGGGCTCCTCTGGATGTGGGCGGGACCATCGTGCTTCCTCTCGAGTGGAGACGGGTATGGCGGTGAACTTCTTGAGTTGCAGCAAGGGTGTGAAAGACCCTTTCGAAGTTCCAGAGGTTAGGTGTCATTAGTCTCCAGACGCCTCATCAGAAATAGGCCTCATCTCGCCTGGAAGGGAGAACTTCCTGGATTTTCTCGAGTTGCGGCAGGTGTTCTCGAGTTACGACGGGGACCTCAGGGACCCGCCCTGGTGGCCTCAGGAGAGGTCAGCCCCTATGCGAGTTGCTAGGGGGCCTCTCGGGATTCCTCTCCCGTCGATACCGGGGCCAACAACCTTGTGTGGAGTCAGGGCCGTAACCGAGGATTCCTCTCATGGGCTGACATGGATCTTTGGGTACGTCTGGAGACTCCCCAGTGGAGTCAGGCCTCGTCTCGAGTGGGGGCATGCACGTGCGCTTTCCTTCCAGGCTGTAGCAGCAATGTCACGCTTCCCGTCGCGTGGATCATAGGATCTGTGGTTTTCCCTCGAGGCTTTCCCTCGAGGCTTTCCCACAGGGCTGTCCCACGTGCCACCGTGGTGTGAGTCGATCCTCGGCGTGAAAGATGAGCCAGTGCAGGGCAAAGAGCTTCCTCTGGAATGGACTGAGACATCTGGGGGACTCTTGGAATGGTGGTACGACCATGGAGTTCCTCTCGCCTTTCCTGTTGAGAGTGCCTCCTCTTGAGATGCGACGGGAACTCCGGGAATTCTTTCCCGTTGAAAGCAGGCAAAGGATCCCTCATCTCGAGCTACGAGGGGGAAACGGGGCTCCTCTGGATGTGGGCGGGACCATCGTGCTTCCTCTCGAGTGGAGACGGGTATGGCGGTGAACTTCTTGAGTTGCAGCAAGGGTGTGAAAGACCCTTTCGAAGTTCCAGAGGTTAGGTGTCATTAGTCTCCAGACGCCTCATCGGAAATAGGCCTCATCTCGCCTGGAAGGGAGAACTTCCTGGATTTTCTCGAGTTGCGGCATGTGTTCTCGAGTTACGACGGGGACCTCAGGGACCCGCCCTGGTGGCCTCAGGAGTGGCCAGTCCCCATGCGAGTTGCTAGGGGGCCTCTCGGGATTCCTCTCCCGTCGATACCGGGGCCAAAAACCTTGTGTGGAGTCAGGGCCAGAACCGAGGATTCCTCTCAGGGGCTCATATGGATCTTTGGGTACTTCTGGAGTCTCGCCAGGGGAGACAGGCCTCGTCTCGTGAGGGGGCATGCACGTGCACTTTCCTTCCAGGCTGTAGCAGCAATGTCACGCTTCCCGTCGCGTGGATCAAAGGATCTGTGGTTTTCCCTCGAGGCTTTCCCTCGAGGCTTTCCCACAGGGCTGTCCCACGTGCCACCGTGGTGTGAGTCGATCCTCGGCGTGAAAGATGAGCCAGTGTGGGGCAAAGAGGTTCCTCTGGAATGGACTGAGACATCTGGGGGACTCTTGGAATGGTGGTACGACCATGGAGTTCCTCCCGCCTTTCCTGTTGAGAGTGCCTCCTCTTGAGATGCGACGGGAACGCCGGGAATTCTTTCCCGTTGAAAGCAGGCAAAGGATCCCTCATCTCGAGCTACGAGGGGGAAACGGGGCTCCTCTGGATGTGGGCGGGACCATCCTGCTTCCTCTCGAGTGGAGACGGGTATGGAAGTGAACTTCTTGAGTTGCAGCAAGGGTGTGAAAGACCCTTTCGAAGTTCCAGAGGTTAGGTGTCATTAGTCTCCAGACGCCTCATCGGAAATAGGCCTCATCTCGCCTGGAAGGGAGAACTTCCTGGATTTTCTCGAGATGCGGCAGGTGTTCTCGAGTTACGACGGGGACCTCAGGGACCCGCCCTGGTGGCCTCAGGAGAGGCCAGTCCACATGCGAGTTGCTAGGGGGCCTCGCGGGATTCCTCTCCCGTCGATACCGGGGCCAAAAACCTTGTGTGGAGTCAGGGCCGGAAACGAGGATTCCTCTCAGGGGCTGACATGGATCTTTGGGTACTTCTGGAGTCTCCGCAGGGGAGTCAGGCCTCGTCTCGAGTGGGGGCATGCACGTGCGTTTTCTTTCCAGGCTGTAGCAGCAATGTCACGCTTCCCGTCGCGTGGATCAAAGGATCTGTGGTTTTCCCTCGAGGCTTTCCCACAGGGCTGTCCCACGTGCCACCGTGGTGTGAGTCGATCCTCGGCGTGAAAGATGAGCCAGTGCAGGGCAAAGAGGTTCCTCTGGAATGGACTGAGACATCTGGGGGACTCTTGGAATGGTGGTACGACCATGGAGTTCCTCTCGCCTTTCCTGTTGAGAGTGCCTCCTCTTGAGATGCGACGGGAACGCCGGGAATTCTTTCCCGTTGAAAGCAGGGAAAGGATCCCTCATCTCGAGCTACGAGGGGGAATCGGGGCTCCTCTGGATGTGGGCGGGACCATCGTGCTTCCTCTCTAGTGGAGACGGGTATTGCCGGGGTCCAGCCCCGGTGGATCCAGGGAATTCGAAGGGTGGACGGCGTTGGCGTGGAAAGACTTGTTTATTTATTAATATAAGATTAGATTAAGAAACTGTAGTGCAGTAGGAAGATTAAGTGGAGAAAGAGGGCTGAATAGCTTGGTTTACGCGGAAGACCAATAAAATTCCAGACAAGGAATTTGCACCATCTACGTTGGGCCACCGGTGCCCGCTTGAATATCTAAGGGTGCCTCGCCTTAAGCTCCCTTTCTCGCGGATCTTAATAACCAGGGCAAATAAGTAGACCTGGCGAGCCTCCGCGCCCCAGATGGAAATTCAGCCTGAAATTAAAGTAAAGAGCAGAGGGAAGAAAAGGGAGAGAAAAAGAGAGAGAGAGAGAGACACGGGGGGAGCCATATTCCCAAGACACCAGGCCGAGACTAGTCCGAGAAACTGGTCTGAGAATCTGGTCCCGTCCTTTATTGTTCAGAAGGCCTTTTATACTTTTGATAAAACATGGAGATCAATGGGTAACACAAAGTTATGCAGCGTTAGCAGTCCAGACTCTTATCAAAACCAGGCTTTTCTCTCTGCATACCTAATTGTATACACAAGTCTTAGGTAATTTACATCATCTTCCAACCAAAAGGGCCAATTAACATTTTACAGCCTTTTTTCTGATAAGGGTTTGTCAACCACAAGACTTATTTGTGTTGATCTTCCCAAGGTCTGGTGCCACTCTCGGAAAGCACTAAAGAAAGTTACATTCTTAGACAGCAAGGATACAGCAACTTATAACAAGTAGAGGGAGTGCAGTGATTTATAGCAAAAGAGAAGCAATTAACTCAAAAGTCTAGTGTTGCTAACATCAAAACTACTATGTATCTTTTTCTACATCCTGCTTACATTAACATCCTTCCAGGTGCCTAAAAGATAAAGAATAAGGAGGTCTGGCAGCAATCCTTGAGTCAACAGTGAAAACCCTCTACCAATATAATTTTTAACTCTTTAGAAAAGGCTCTGTATCTTTAAGATGCTTTTAAGCTTTGTGCCTCCCGCGGTTGGGGGGCTGTAAGCAATTCACAAGCTGTAAGCTTTGTGCCTCTCGCGGTTGGGGGGCTGTAAGCAATTCACAAGCTGTAAGAGGTCTGGGGAACCTGTTAGGCAGACTAGAGAGCTATCAGAGGGGTTTAACTGAAACATCCCTTTCAAATGCAGAAGACTAAAACCCTGAATTGACTTTTTTCCAGAGAATATCAGAAAAGTGGAAAAGCAGAGCACAAAAGCCGGCAGATTTTTGCTGGGGTACATGCTTAGGAATATCCAGAGGGGTCCCTGAAGTCTGAGCACGCCTTGCGTATGTCAGCTTCCTTCCTCATGACCTTGTCACGGGCGGGATTCCTCACACTGGCTTCCGGCAACTCCCCCTTCTTTATTAGTTTTTTAAAAAAATTAGGTGCAGTTCAGTCGCGAGATTCCGAATGCTCTGCCGAAGAGTCCTGACAACACAAGGAAGCACGATTACAAGGAGCAGGATTATGGCACCCACAGCAGCATAGCTAGAGACAGTAGTCAGAAGAGTTTTTCCAGAAATGAAGTCAGAGAAGGTGTGGAAAAAGTCATTGGCTTCTCCTGCGGCGGTAAAATCTAATCGGGAGTGTTCCAAGGTCTGAATCTGATTATGAAGTTTCCCTAAATCTAAACTAATATCTGAGCTGTTCCAGACACCTAAAATATGATTTTTGACCCTCTCCCATTTAAAATCTGTCTCATTTACTTTCAGGGATGTAACACATATCCACCGGTAATCGGCATGACATGAAAGAGCCAATTTCATTTTCAGACTCTGTAATTCATTCCCAATATGCATTACTGCTTCTTCTAAGGCATCAATCCTTATTTCTAGCTTCCTATCTATAATTTCCTGGGTTGCCAGCGTTAGAGAAACATTTTTGGATACGGTGTCAACATATTGGGCAGTATACACTTGTTGAGACAATGATAATGCCGCCACAGTAACAGAAGTAATTGCGGTTATCAAAGCTGATATTCCCAAAACAAGTAAGCCCACAAACCGTCGTGTTCGCATTAAATCTTGTAGCTGTTGCAGTACAGCTAGGCCATGGTTATCATACCAATACGTGGCTACAGTTACAGGTACCATGAGATAGGGCGGACGTTTTAAAACCATGAAAGAGCAAACTTTATATTGAGGAGTTAAACAGGATGAAAGCATACATTGTTCACAAGACACTACATGGGGTCCACCTGTATAATTCAATTGTATGTTAAGTCTTTCAGAATCATTAGTGAAAAGAAAAACATAAGGAGAGGGTAGACAAGCTAAAATAGAGTAAATAGAGGTATTTTTTGGTCGGATTAAAATAATAGGGGCGGTAGCCGCAAGGGCTCTCCAAATTTCTGGCTGCCAAAAGGTTTTACCTCTAGTTATATAAGACAGCATAGGGGGAACAAATTGGTTATGATGCCGTCTGGTGGCAACTAACGGCCAAGAAATTGAATATTCTTTCCAATTATCCAATCTATTGATAAAGTCATCGTCAGACTCAGGGTCTTGACCTGGATTTGGGTTGCTCCAGTCCTGAATCGCACAATTTCTTCCTCCCGGCATATTGTAATCTACTCTCGAATTATAAATACAAGATTTCCAAATCGGATATCCTGAATGATCATCTATAGTTTTCCAAATAACATCTGAGGGAGCAACATCATCACAATTTGGATATTCTGATGGAGTTTTGAGAGACAAAGACTTATAGGGGCCAAGGACCCCAGGCATACGGGCTCGTAATATCCAAGCAGACCGATCCCCTATAGATGCAAATTTAGAGGTTGGGGAATCTGTCATAACTGCTTTTGTGGAGGCTCCAATGCATCCTGTCTTGGTAAAGAAGTCTCCTGTAAGGCCAGGAGGAAAATTAAAGCAGACAGGAAAATCATCTGCTAGTCCTTTAAAGGTATAATTGAAATTAATAGGGTATTGGTCTTTTGTATAGGAAGTATAAGATCCTCCCAAAAGGCGAGGCTGGTCTGTACTAACTCGTATGGGGTCACTGTTCCAAGTAACAACTTGGAAAGTTGGAGGATCCGGGAGAAACGCCCAATATTTGGTTGGAATGGGAGCAGCGCTTACCTGGCAAGAGAGCAAGGCAAGCATGGCAATAAACACCTTTTCAGGAGAGACTGACGATCCCTGTAGGGTAGCTATCCCCTGTGCCTGGCGACAGAGAGCTTTAATCTGTCCCCAGGTGGGCAAGGAGGCTTGTTGGGTTGACTGAGCTGGGCGTCCTAATGGATTCCTGCGAGGCAAAAAATCAGGGGGTGCAATATCCTGTATCTGAAGTCGTGACATCTGTCCAGTGGGTGGCTCCGATCCGCGCCTATCCGGGATCTCCAATGTCAGCTGTCCTGGGGTCAGCGGCGTTTCCCGTGCTGGCGGAGGGAGCGGGGGAAGAGGGAGTTTCTTCCTTTTTAGAGATCGCGGTGGCGGGGGATTCTGGTATCCGGGGAGCTGAGACATGGCGAATTAGTCTGTCTGGAACCCAAATCGGAGCGTCCGCGTCCTGTGGAAAAACACAAGCATACCCTCGCCCATTGGTTAATAAGGGGTCAGGACCTTTCCATTGTCCGGAAAGAAGGTCCCTCCATTTTACTAATGGTTTTGCATTCAATTGCTCTGGGCACCAATGGCGAAGCATTGCAGTGTTTCCGGATGAATCAGCATTTAAGTTATTTATTACGAAAAGAGCATGTTGCAAAATCTGATGGGGGGAACTATATTTAAATTCCCCTTCTTTTAGTTTTTGAATATGGATTTTCAGTGTTTGATGTGCTCTTTCCACAATGGCTTGTCCTTGTGGGTTATAAGGGATGCCGGTGTTATGTTTAATTTGAAATCTTGTACAGAATTGCTGAAAAGATTTAGAAGTGTAAGCAGGAGCATTATCAGTTTTTAAAGCTTTTGGCAAGCCCAGATAGGAAAAGCATGTAAAAAGATGTTGTATTACATCTTTAACTGCTTCCCCTGTACGAGCAGTGGCAATAATAACATGAGAGAAGGTATCTACAGTTACATGAACAAAAGACAGTTTTCCAAATGAAGAGACATGGGTTACATCCATTTGCCAGAGTGCATTAGGTTTGAGACCGCGAGGGTTAACTCCCAGAGGCAAAGCATTCACGGTAGTAGGACAATGTGAACAAGAACGAACAATCTCTCGGGCAGATTCTCGAGGAATTTGAAACTGGTATCGTAAGGCAGTGGCATTTTGGTGATGAAGTGAGTGAGAAGCTCGAGCTTCTTCAAAAACAGAAGCCACTGAAATCCTGGTTAACGAATCTGCCAATTCATTGAGAGCATTTAAAGGGCCAGGCAGGCCGGAATGAGCCCGAATGTGGCCGATAAAGAACGCCCGATTTCTTTTCCATATTTGCTGCTGCAGTTTAGTTAACAAATGGAAGATAGCAGTTTTGTTTTCAGGCAAAACTGCAGTCTCAATGTGTGGAAACAGCCTGACCACATACTGAGAGTCAGAATAAAGGTTAAATTCTTTCTCCGCAAACATAACAAAGGCCTCAATAACAGCTGTGATTTCAGCCCTTTGAGCTGAAGTTTCTTGTGTTTCCAAAAGTTTTTGATGATCTCTTGTGACTATAGAGGCTCTACCGTTAGCCGATCCATCAGTAAAGACTACCTGAGCATCTGAAATAGGGAACTGTTTACACCGGACAGGAAAAATAACTGGATGGTTAGACATAAAATTTAGTAAAACATGCGAGGGTAAATGATGCAAAATTTGACCACAGTAATTCCCTATGGCAATCTGCCAGTCTTCATCAAACATTAAAAGAGCATCAAGCTGCTCCTTATTATATGGAATTACAATCTCTGATGGCTCTTTACCAAACAATTCAATGCTCCGCTTCCTTCCTTTTAGCATTAATGTGGCAATTAAACCAGGATAAGAAGCCACGACTTTTTTAGCTTGGGTAGGAAGATGGATCCATTCTAAAGGGCCGCGTTGCCACAGAACTCCCGTAGGCGCCGTTGGAGTAGCTAGGCAAAGGAACTGCCACGTCATCGTCAAATCAATTCTTTTTACATAGCTATTTGATAAGGCTGCTTCTACTTTGCCTAGGGCTTCTTGAGCCTCAGCTGTTAATTGTCTTTTTGAGGTTGGATCAGGATCCCCGCGTAAAGTGTTAAAAAGAGGTTTTAATTCGGCAGTGGTTAATTTTAAATATGGTCTAATCCAATTAATATCACCTAAGAGTTTTTGATAATCATTTAAAGTAATAAGATGGTCTTTTCTCAATTGCAGCGGGGTATGAGTCACCGTTTCCGAATTTATGACTCTTCCTAAGTAAGTTATGGGCGGATTGATTTGAATTTTTTCTGGGGCAATTTTTAGGCCTCTGTCTGTCAATGCCTGGGTCAGGTCCTGGAGCACAGTCTGCAGGTGAACTCTATCAGGATGAGCTATTAAAATATCATCCATATAGTGAATCATATACACGTGTTCATATTTAGCCCTAGTATCTTCTAGAGCGGCATTAACAAATTTTTGGCATAAAGTAGGGCTATTTTTCATTCCCTGAGGCAGAACCTTCCACTGAAACCGTAAATAAGGCTGTTTAAGATTTTCTGATGGCAGACTAAAGGCAAATCGCTTTTTATCCTCAGGATTTAAGGGAATAGTGAAAAAACAATCTTGTAAATCAATAACAATTATATTATATCCCTCTGGAACGGCTACTGGGGAAGGGAGCCCAGGCTGTAAGGCCCCCATGTCCTCCATGGTGGCATTAATAGCTCTCAAATCCTGTAAAAGTCGCCATTTACCAGATTTTTTCTTAATGACAAAAATAGGAGTGTTCCAGGGGCTATTGGAGGGCTCAATATGTCCCAATTCTAATTGTTCAAAGATTAATGCTTTAGCTGCCAATAATTTTTCCTTATGCAGAGGCCACTGTTCTACCCACACCGGATCTTGAGATTTCCATGTGATGGGGTCGGCAGCAAAAACAATGGCCTCAATTATAAATTTGGATATCCCAATCCAGCACGTAGCTTGCGAGGAGTTGGGCAAATTGGCTCAATTATTCCTGTCTGTTGTTTACCCAATCCTTTTGATGGATCATAGCCCATCTGCAACATCTGAGAGGTCACTTTATCATCAGGGCTAAAAAGTAACACTCCCATTTGAGATAGCACGTCCCTCCCCCACAGGGTAAGGGGGAGCGAAGGAACGACATAAGGTTGGAAAGTTCCACGGGTATCCTCAAATTGCCAATCTAAAATTTTTGCACTTTTGGCTATTGTGGGGGCTCTTCCTATCCCCACCAAGTTATTTTCAGTAGTATGTGTGGGCCAGGAGCTGGGCCAGTCTTTTCCTGAAATGCAAGAAACATCTGCTCCTGTGTCTAATAACCCCACAATAGACTTGCCATTAATCAGGATAGTCTTCATAGGACGTTTCTGAGTAATTTCTGTTATCCAAAAAACCATATCACTAGACCCAAATCCTTTATCCTGCCTTTCATTTTGAGTAGCTGTGCGCCCAATTGCAGTGTGGTAAGGCAAAAGCAAAAGTTGGGCTATTCTTTGTCCCTGATGTATTTGGAAAGTTTTAGTTGGGGGTGAAATCATTATCTGGATTTCTCCTGTATAATCTGAGTCAATTACTCCAGGGATGATTGTGAGACCTTGCATAGCTAAGGAACTTCTGCCTAGTATAATTCCTACTAAACCTGTTGGTAATGGGCCTTTAACTCCTGTAGGTATTTTTACAGTGGGGCTATCTGGTGTTAATATTGCTGAGGTGGTGGAACTGAGGTCCAGTCCTGCGCTGCCTGGGGTTGCTCTGATGAGTTCTGCGATGGGACGAAGGGAATGAATGGGTTCAGTGAGGCTGCCCCAATTGTTGTCGGGGCCTGAGGCTGGCCCCTCAATCCGTTTCCCGACTGCTGGTCGGGGCCCAAAAAGGCTCCATTTCTATGGAATTGTGACCTACATTCTTTTGCCCAGTGATATCCTTTTTGACAACGAGGGCAGAGAGATCTAGGGAGATTAGTAGGCACAGCCGGGGAGGGAGAATTCGGCAGAGAAGAACCGGCTGCTTTTTGGGGACAAGCTCGCATAAGGTGCCCTTCCCGTCCGCAAGAGAAGCAGGCCTTGGATAAACCAATATTCTGGCCTGGACTACTGGAATGACTCTTTGACGGGTTATTTCTATTTGTAAAAAAGGACTGTACTGCCTGCTGGTAAGAATTTCCCTTTATGGCTGCAGCTATGGCAACGCCCTGCATCATCGCTGGTCCTACATCTGCACATTGCCTGATATAATCTATTATTTCCCCAGTTTTTTTAATAGGACGTAAAATGGCCTGGCAGGTAGAATTAGCATTTTCAAATGCCAGTTGTTTTATCAATATACTAGCTGCCTCAGTGTTGGAAATTACTCTGTTGACTGCCTCTGCAAGTCTTGATATAAAGTCTTCATATGGCTCTTCTGGTTTTTGTTTAACATTTGAGAAGGAAGAGGTAGATTCTTTCCCTTCAGGCAACAAACGCCAAGCCCCAAGGGCGCAGGCGGTTACTTGATCTAAAGTGGTTTTATCTAATCCCATTTGATCTCTAAGTGTTCCAAAATCATTAGTCCCTGCCAACATATTTTTTATAATATATCTTGGGCCATATTTTTGGTTAGCATCAGCCTGTTTTTGGGCTAGATCTTCATATTCAGTTCTCCAAAGTACATATTGACCTCCAGACAGACAAGCTTTAGCGACTGTCTTCCAGTCATGGGGTGTCATCCATCTGCCCGCTAAAGCTTCCACCAATGATACAGTGTACGGGGCTTTAGGCCCATACAAAGCACAAGCCTGTTTGAGTTCTTTAATCATTTTCATTGGAATGGGTTCCCAGTGGGGGGCTGTTCTCCCACCACTTCCACCAAATATTATGGGGAAACAAGCCTCAAGGTGGGGATCAAGTTCATCATCTGGGATAGAGAAAACTCTTCTTCGGGGAGCTTCTAGTGGAGGCCCCTCACCCTTATAGGGAGGGGGGGGCAAGGGGTGTCCTATGTCACTTTCTTCGTACTTTGGGAATTTTTTATCCGTTCTGTGTTTAGGTCTTACGGATGTTTTATCTGGGGAATCTGGCCTTAAACTCTCAGGTGCATATAATCTGATGGGGGACATTTGTCTTGAGCCTCTGGAAGCAGAAGGCTTAATTAAGGAAATTTCTCTTGAATTTGTGGAAGCAGGTGGTCTGGTTGGGGAAGTTTTTATTAAGCTCTTTGGAGCAGATAATCTAATTGGAGAAGTTTCTCTTAAACTCCTTGGAGCATCTTTATTTAATAAAGACCAGTCCTCATCAGAATGATCTTGACTTACTTCCTCTTCCAAATCTTCCTCATCTGAAAGCTGCTCTTTTTTGTCATCTCTATCTATTACCTTTTCTTGGGCAGTCATTGCAGCTATCATTTGACTCAACTGCCGATAGTTAGGTGTAGCCTCCTTTTCATCACTCTCCTCTTCGATAGATACCTTTTTCTCTGCACTTTCCTCTTTAAGATGTACCTTTTCAGATTCAGGGGCAGGGTCTAGAGCGTCCCTAATTATATTCCATAAGGAAAAGGCGTCAGTAGGCACCTTTTGTGAGCCATGTTCAGCATGGTAAGTTTTTAGTTGTTTTCCTACTCTCTCCCAGGTGTCTAAGTTAACAGTGCCTTCTTCTGGAAACCAGGGACACTGTTCTTGTACAAAGGAAAAAAATGAATGAATATTGGATTTTTTAACTTTAATTCCTCGTTTAGTTAGTAACTGCAAGATTACTCCTGTAAAAAGCTGTCTTTCTTTTGATTCACTGTTACCCATGTCAGAAAATTAAGTCTTATAGAAAAGTCTACCTCAACAAAAAGGTTTTACCTTTGGCGAGGGGGGTTTTGTTTTCAACCCTAAGATAGCAGGTTTCTTTTCAACCTCTAGAGCACCAGGTTTCTCTTAAACCCTTGAACACTTCCCACTCCTCCTCACCCTGTCTATCCTACAGGGGGGTCCGCGGCACCCTGAGTGGGGTCCTAGCCGTCCCGAACACTCAACACTGGGGGAGTACCCGAAAGTACTCTGGGGGGAGTGATTAAGTCACTCCGGGGGGGAGCAACAGAGAGTGCTCCGGGGGGAGCAACAGAGAGTGCTCCGGGGGGAGCTACAGAGAGTGCTCCGGGGGGAGCTTTTGCTCCGAGGAACCTACCTTCGAATAGCCTGTTCCGGGCGCCACTTGCCGGGGTCCAGCCCCGGTGGATCCAGGGAATTCGAAGGGTGGACGGCGTTGGCGTGGAAAGACTTGTTTATTTATTAATATAAGATTAGATTAAGAAACTGTAGTGCAGTAGGAAGATTAAGTGGAGAAAGAGGGCTGAATAGCTTGGTTTACGCGGAAGACCAATAAAATTCCAGACAAGGAATTTGCACCATCTACGTTGGGCCACCGGTGCCCGCTTGAATATCTAAGGGTGCCTCGCCTTAAGCTCCCTTTCTCGCGGATCTTAATAACCAGGGCAAATAAGTAGACCTGGCGAGCCTCCGCGCCCCAGATGGAAATTCAGCCTGAAATTAAAGAGCAGAGGGAAGAAAAGGGAGAGAAAAAGAGAGAGAGAGAGAGACATGGGGGGAGCCAGATTCCCAAGAAACCAGGCCGAGACTAGTCCGAGAAACTGGTCTGAGAATCTGGTCCCGTCCTTTATTGTTCAGAAGGCCTTTTATACTTTTGATAAAACATGGAGATCAATGGGTAACACAAAGTTATGCAGCGTTAGCAGTCCAGACTCTTATCAAAACCAGGCTTTTCTCTCTGCATACCTAATTGTATACACAAGTCTTAGGTAATTTACATCATCTTCCAACCAAAAGGGCCAATTAACATTTTACAGCCTTTTTTCTGATAAGGGTTTGTCAACCACAAGACTTATTTGTGTTGATCTTCCCAAGGTCTGGTGCCACTCTCGGAAAGCACTAAAGAAAGTTACATTCTTAGACAGCAAGGATACAGCAACTTATAACAAGTAGAGGGAGTGCAGTGATTTATAGCAAAAGAGAAGCAATTAACTCAAAAGTCTAGTGTTGCTAACATCAAAACTACTATGTATCTTTTTCTACATCCTGCTTACATTAACATCCTTCCAGGTGCCTAAAAGATAAAGAATAAGGAGGTCTGGCAGCAATCCTTGAGTCAACAGTGAAAACCCTCTACCAATATAATTTTTAACTCTTTAGAAAAGGCTCTGTATCTTTAAGATGCTTTTAAGCTTTGTGCCTCCCGCGGTTGGGGGGCTGTAAGCAATTCACAAGCTGTAAGCTTTGTGCCTCTCGCGGTTGGGGGGCTGTAAGCAATTCACAAGCTGTAAGAGGTCTGGGGAACCTGTTAGGCAGACTAGAGAGCTATCAGAGGGGTTTAACTGAAATATCCCTTTCAAATGCAGAAGACTAAAACCCTGAATTGACTTTTTTCCAGAGAATATCAGAAAAGTGGAAAAGCAGAGCACAAAAGCCGGCAGATTTTTGCTGGGGTACATGCTTAGGAATATCCAGAGGGGTCCCTGAAGTCTGAGCACGCCTTGCGTATGTCAGCTTCCTTCCTCATGACCTTGTCACGGGCGGGATTCCTCACACTGGCGTCCGGCAGGGTATGGTGGTGAACTTCTTGAGTTGCAGCAAGGCTGTGAAAGACCCTTTCGAAGTTCCAGAGGTAAGGTGTCATTAGTCTCCAGACGCCTCATCGGAAATAGGCCTCATCTCGCCTGGAAGGGAGAACTTCCTGGATTTTCTCGAGTTGCGGCAGGTGTTCTCGAGTTACGACGGGGACCTCAGGGACCCGCCCTGGTGGCCTCAGGAGAGGCCAGTCCCTATGCGAGTTGCTAGGGGGCCTCTCGGGATTCCTCTCCCGTCGATACCGGGGCCAAAAACCTTGTGTGGAGTCAGGGCCGGAACCGAGGATTCCTCTCAGGGGCTGACATGGATCTTTGGGTACTTCTGGAGTCTCCCCAGGGGAGTCAGGCCTCGTCTCGAGTGGGGGCATGCACGTGCACTTTCCTTCCAGGCTGTAGCAGCAATGTTACGCTTCCCGTCGCGTGGATCAAATGATCTGCGGTTTTCCCTCGAGGCTTTCCCTCGAGGCTTTCCCACAGGGCTGTCCCATGTGACACCGTGGTGTGAGTCGATTCTCGGCGTGAAAAATGAGCCAGTGCAGGGTAAAGAGGTTCCTCTGGAATGGACTGAGACATCTGGGGGACTCTTGGAATGGTGGTACGACCATGGAGTTCCTCTCGCCTTTCCTGTTGAGAGTGCCTCCTCTTGAGATGCGACGGGAACGCCGGGAATTCTTTCCCGTTGAAAGCAGGGAAAGGATCCCTCATCTCGAGCTACGAGGGGGAAACGGGGCTCCTCTGGATGTGGGCGGGACCATCGTGCTTCCTCTCGAGTGGAGACGGGTATGGCGGTGAACTTCTTGAGTTGCAGCAAGGGTGTGAAAGACCCTTTGGAAGTTCCAGAGGTTAGGTGTCATTAGTCTCCAGACGCCTCATCGGAAATAGGCCTCATCTCGCCTGGAAGGGAGAACTTCCTGGATTTTCTCGAGTTGCGGCAGGTGTTCTGGAGTTACGACGGGGACCTCAGGGACCCGCCCTGGTGGCCTCAGGAGAGGCCAGTCCCCATGCGAGTTGTTAGGGGGCCTCTCGGGATTCCTCTCCCGTCGATACCGGGGCCAAAAACCTTGTGTGGAGTCAGGGCCGGAACCGAGGATTCCTCTCAGGGGCTGACATGGATCTTTGGGTACTTCTGGAGTCTCCCCAGGGGAGTCAGGCCTCGTCTCGAGTGGGGGCATGCACGTGCGCTTTCCTTCCAGGCTTTAGGAGCAATGTCACGCTTCCCATCGCGTGGATCAAAGGATCTGTGGTTTTCCCTCGAGGCTTTCCCTCGAGGCTTTCCCACAGGGCTGTCCCACGTGCGACCGTGGTGTGAGTCGATCCTCGGCGTGAAAGATGAGCCAGTGCAGGGCAAAGAGGTTCCTCTGCAATGGACTGAGACATCTGGGGGACTCTTTGAATGGTGGTACGACCATGGAGTTCCTCTCGCCTTTCCTGTTGAGAGTGCCTCCTCTTGAGATGCGACGGGAACGCCGGGAATTCTTTCCCGTTGAAAGCAGGGAAAGGATCCCTCATCTCGAGCTCCGAGGGGGAAACGGGGCTCCTCTGGATGTGGGCGGGACCATCGTGCTTCCTCTCGAGTGGAGACGGGTATGGCGGTGAACTTCTTGAGTTGCAGCAAGGGTGTGAAAGACCCTTTCGAAGTTCCAGAGTTTAGGTGTCATTAGTCTCCAGACGCCTCATCGGAAATAGGCCTCATCTCGCCTGGAAGGGAGAACTTCCTGGATTTTCTCGAGTTGCGGCAGGTGTTCTCGAGTTACGACGGGGACCTCAGGGACCCGCCCTGGTGGCCTCAGGAGAGGCCAGTCCCCATGCGAGTTGCTAGGGGGCCTCTCGGGATTCCTCTCCCGTCGATACCGGGGCCAAAAACCTTGTGTGGAGTCAGGGCCGGAACCGAGGATTCCTCTCAGGGGCTGACATGGATCTTTGGGTACTTCTGGAGTCTCCCCAGGGGAGTCAGGCCTCGTCTCGAGTGGGTGCATGCACGTGCGCTTTCCTTCCAGGCTGTAGCAGCAATGTCACGCTTCCCGTCGCGTGGATCAAAGGATCTGTGGTTTTCCCTCGAGGCTTTCCCTCGAGGCTTTCCCACAGGGCTGTCCCACGTGCCACCGTGTTGTGAGTCGATCCTCGGCGTGAAAGATGAGCCAGTGCAGGGCAAAGAGGTTCCTCTGGAATTGACTGAGACATCTGGGGGACTCTTGGAATGGTGGTACGACCATGGAGTTCCTCTCGCCTTTCCTGTTGAGAGTGCCTCCTCTTGAGATGCGACGGGAACGCCGAGAATACTTTCCCGTTGAAAGCAGGGAAAGGATCCCTCATCTCGAGCTACGAGGGGGAAACGGGGCTCCTCTGGATGTGGGCGGGACCATCGTGCTTCCTCTCGAGTGGAGACGGGTATGGCGGTGAACTTCTTGAGTTGCAGCAAGGGTGTGAAAGACCCTTTCGAAGTTCCAGAGGTTAGGTGTCATTAGTCTCCAGAGGCCTCATCGGAAATAGGCCTCATCTCGCCTGGAAGGGAGAACTTCCTGGATTTTCTCGAGTTGCGGCAGGTGTTCTCGAGTTACGATGGGGACCTCAGGGACCCGCCCTGGTGGCCTCAGGAGAGGCCAGTCCGCATGGGAGTTGCTAGGGGGCCTCTCGGGATTCCTCTCCCGTCGATACCGGGGCCAAAAAGCTTGTGTGGAGTCAGGGCCGGAACCGAGGATTCCTCTCAGGGGCTGACATGGATCTTTGGGTACTTCTGGAGTCTCCCCAGGGGAGTCAGGCCTCGTCTCGAGTGGGGGCATGCACGTGCGCTTTCCTTCCAGGCTGTAGCAGCAATGTCACGCTTCCCGTCGCGTGGATCAAAGGATCTGTGGTTTTCCCTCGAGGCTTTCCCTCGAGGCTTTCCCACAGGGCTGTCCCACGTGCCACCGTGGTGTGAGTCGATCCTCGGCGTGAAAGATGAGCCAGTGCAGGGCAAAGAGGTTCCTCTGGAATGGACTGAGACATCTGGGGGACTCTTGGAATGGTGGTACGACCATGGAGTTCCTCTCGCCTTTCCTGTTGAGAGTGCCTCCTCTTGAGATGCGACGGGAACGCCGGGAATACTTTCCCGTTGAAACCAGGGAAAGGATCCCTCATCTCTAGCTACGAGGGGGAAACGGGTCTCCTCTGGATGTGGGCGGGACCATCGTGCTTCCTCTCGAGTGGAGACGGGTATGGCGGTGAACTTCTTGAGTTGCAGCAAGGGTGTGAAAGACCCTTTCGAAGTTCCAGAGGTTTGGTGTCATTAGTCTCCAGAGGCCTCATCGGAAATAGGCCTCATCTCGCCTGGAAGGGAGAACTTCCTGGATTTTCTCGAGTTGCGGCAGGTGTTCTCGAGTTACGACGGGGACCTCAGGGACCCGCCCTGGTGGCCTCCGGAGAGGCCAGTCCCCATGCGAGTTGCTAGGGGGCCTCTCGGGATTCCTCTCCCGTCGATACCGGGGCCAAAAACCTTGTGTGGAGTCAGGGCCGGAACCGAGGATTCCTCTCAGGGGCTGACATGGATCTTTGGGTACTTCTGGAGTCTCCCCAGTGGAGTCAGGCCTCGTCTCGAGTGGGGGCATGCACGTGCGCTTTCCTTCCAGGCTGTAGCAGCAATGTCACGCTTCCCGTCGCGTGGATCAAAGGATCTGTGGTTTTCCCTCGAGGCTTTCCCACAGGGCTGTCCCACGTGCCACCGTGTTGTGAGTCTATCCTCGGCGTGAAAGATGAGCCAGTGCAGGGCAAAGAGGTTCCTCTGGAATGGACTGAGACATCTGGGGGACTCTTGGAATGGTGGTACGACCATGGAGTTTCTCTCGCCTTTCCTGTTGAGAGTGCCTCCTCTTGAGATGCGACGGGAACGCCGGGAATTCTTTCCCGTTGAAAGCAGGGAAAGGATCCCTCATTTCGAGCTCCGAGGGGGAAACGGGGCTCCTCTGGATGTGGGCGGGACCATCGTGCTTCCTCTCGAGTGGAGACGGGTATGGCGGTGAACTTCTTGAGTTGCAGCAAGGGTGTGAAAGACCCTTTCAAAGTTCCAGAGGTTTGGTGTCATTAGTCTCCAGAGGCCTCATCGGAAATAGGCCTCATCTCGCCTGGAAGGGAGAACTTCCTGGATTTTCTCGAGTTGCGGCAGGTGTTCTCGAGTTACGACGGGGACCTCAGGGACCCGCCCTGGTGGCCTCAGGAGAGGCCAGTCCCCATGCGAGTTGCTACGGGGCCTCTCGGGATTCCTCTCCCGTCGATACCGGGGCCAAAAACCTTGTGTGGAGTCAGGGCCGGAACCGAGGATTCCTCTCAGGGGCTGACATGGATCTTTGGGTACTTCTGGAGTCTCCCCAGTGGAGTCAGGCCTCGTCTCGAGTGGGGGCATGCACGTGCGCTTTCCTTCCAGGCTGTAGCAGCAATGTCACGCTTCCCGTCGCGTGGATCAAAGGATCTGTGGTTTTCCCTCGAGGCTTTCCCTCGAGACTTTCCCACAGGGCTGTCCCACGTGCCACCGTGGTGTGAGTCGATCCTCGGCGTGAAAGATGAGCCAGTGCAGGGCAAAGAGGTTCCTCTGGAATGGACTGAGACATCTGGGGGACTCTTGGAATGGTGGTACGACCATGGAGATCCTCTCGCCTTTCCTGTTGAGAGTCCCTCCTCTTGAGATGCGACGGGAACGCCGGGAATTCTTTCCCGTTGAAAGCAGGGAAAGGATCCCTCATCTCGAGCTACGAGGGGGAAACGGGGCTCCTCTGGATGTGGGCGGGACCATCGTGCTTCCTCTCTAGTGGAGATGGGTATGGTGGTGAACTTCTTGAGTTGCAGCAAGGCTGTGAAGACCCTTTCGAAGTTCCAGAGGTAAGGTGTCATTAGTCTCCAGACGCCTCATCGGAAATAGGCCTCATCTCGCCTGGAAGGGAGAACTTCCTGGATTTTCTCGAGTTGCGGCAGGTGTTCTGGAGTTACGACGGGGACCTCAGGGACCCGCCCTGGTGGCCTCAGGAGAGGCCAGTCCCCATGCGAGTTGTTAGGGGGCCTCTCGGGATTCCTCTCCCGTCGATACCGGGGCCAAAAACCTTGTGTGGAGTCAGGGCCGGAACCGAGGATTCCTCTCAGGGGCTGACATGGATCTTTGGGTACTTCTGGAGTCTCCCCAGGGGAGTCAGGCCTCGTCTCGAGTGGGGGCATGCACGTGCGCTTTCCTTCCAGGCTTTAGGAGCAATGTCACGCTTCCCATCGCGTGGATCAAAGGATCTGTGGTTTTCCCTCGAGGCTTTCCCTCGAGGCTTTCCCACAGGGCTGTCCCACGTGCGACCGTGGTGTGAGTCGATCCTCGGCGTGAAAGATGAGCCAGTGCAGGGCAAAGAGGTTCCTCTGCAATGGACTGAGACATCTGGGGGACTCTTTGAATGGTGGTACGACCATGGAGTTCCTCTCGCCTTTCCTGTTGAGAGTGCCTCCTCTTGAGATGCGACGGGAACGCCGGGAATTCTTTCCCGTTGAAAGCAGGGAAAGGATCCCTCATCTCGAGCTCCGAGGGGGAAACGGGGCTCCTCTGGATGTGGGCGGGACCATCGTGCTTCCTCTCGAGTGGAGACGGGTATGGCGGTGAACTTCTTGAGTTGCAGCAAGGGTGTGAAAGACCCTTTCGAAGTTCCAGAGGTTAGGTGTCATTAGTCTCCAGAGGCCTCATCGGAAATAGGCCTCATCTCGCCTGGAAGGGAGAACTTCCTGGATTTTCTCGAGTTGCGGCAGGTGTTCTCGAGTTACGACGGGGACCTCAGGGACCCGCCCTGGTGGCCTCAGGAGAGGCCAGTCCGCATGGGAGTTGCTAGGGGGCCTCTCGGGATTCCTCTCCCGTCGATACCGGGGCCAAAAAGCTTGTGTGGAGTCAGGGCCGGAACCGAGGATTCCTCTCAGGGGCTGACATGGATCTTTGGGTACTTCTGGAGTCTCCCCAGGGGAGTCAGGCCTCGTCTCGAGTGGGGGCATGCACGTGCGCTTTCCTTCCAGGCTGTAGCAGCAATGTCACGCTTCCCGTCGCGTGGATCAAAGGATCTGTGGTTTTCCCTCGAGGCTTTCCCTCGAGGCTTTCCCACAGGGCTGTCCCACGTGCCACCGTGTTGTGAGTCGATCCTCGGCGTGAAAGATGAGCCAGTGCAGGGCAAAGAGGTTCCTCTGGAATGGACTGAGACATCTGGGGGACTCTTGGAATGGTGGTACGACCATAGAGTTCCTCTCGCCTTTCCTGTTGAGAGTGCCTCCTCTTGAGATGCGACGGGAACGCCGGGAATACTTTCCCGTTGAAACCAGGGAAAGGATCCCTCATCTCTAGCTACGAGGGGGAAACGGGTCTCCTCTGGATGTGGGCGGGACCATCGTGCTTCCTCTCGAGTGGAGACGGGTATGGCGGTGAACTTCTTGAGTTGCAGCAAGGGTGTGAAAGACCCTTTCGAAGTTCCAGAGGTTTGGTGTCATTAGTCTCCAGAGGCCTCATCGGAAATAGGCCTCATCTCGCCTGGAAGGGAGAACTTCCTGGATTTTCTCGAGTTGCGGCAGGTGTTCTCGAGTTACGACGGGGACCTCAGGGACCCGCCCTGGTGGCCTCCGGAGAGGCCAGTCCCCATGCGAGTTGCTAGGGGGCCTCTCGGGATTCCTCTCCCGTCGATACCGGGGCCAAAAACCTTGTGTGGAGTCAGGGCCGGAACCGAGGATTCCTCTCAGGGGCTGACATGGATCTTTGGGTACTTCTGGAGTCTCCCCAGTGGAGTCAGGCCTCGTCTCGAGTGGGGGCATGCACGTGCGCTTTCCTTCCAGGCTGTAGCAGCAATGTCACGCTTCCCGTCGCGTGGATCAAAGGATCTGTGGTTTTCCCTCGAGGCTTTCCCACAGGGCTGTCCCACGTGCCACCGTGTTGTGAGTCGATCCTCGGCGTGAAAGATGAGCCAGTGCAGGGCAAAGAGGTTCCTCTGGAATGGACTGAGACATCTGGGGGACTCTTGGAATGGTGGTACGACCATAGAGTTCCTCTCGCCTTTCCTGTTGAGAGTGCCTCCTCTTGAGATGCGACGGGAACGCAGGGAATTCTTTCCCGTTGAAAGCAGGGAAAGGATCCCTCATCTCGAGCTACGAGGGGGAAACGGGGCTCCTTTGGATGTGGTCGGGACCATCGTGCTTCCTCTCGAGTGGAGACGGGTATGGTGGTGAACTTCTTGAGTTGCAGCAAGGGTGTGAAAGACCCTTTCGAAGTTCCAGAGGTTAGGTGTCATTAGTCTCCAGACGCCTCATCGGAAATAGGCCTCATCTCGCCTGGAAGGGAGAACTTCCTGGATTTTCTCGAGTTGCGGCAGGTGTTCTCGAGTTACGACGGGGACCTCAGGGACCGGCCCTGGTGGCCTCAGGAGAGGCCAGTCCCCATGCGAGTTGCTAGGGGGCCTCTCGGGATTCCTCTCCCGTCGATACCGGGGCCAAAAAGCTTGTGTGGAGTCAGGGCCGGAACCGAGGATTCCTCTCAGGGGCTGACATGGATCTTTGGGTACTTCTGGAGTCTCCCCAGGGGAGTCAGGCCTCGTCTCGAGTGGGGGCATGCACGTGCGCTTTCCTTCCACGTTGTAGCAGCAATGTCACGCTTCCCGTCGCGTGGATCAAAGGATCTGTGGTTTTCCCTCGAGGCTTTCCCTCGAGGCTTTCCCACAGGGCTGTCCCATGTGCCACCGTGTTGTGAGTCGATCCTCGGCGTGAAAGATGAGCCAGTGCAGGGCAAAGAGGTTCCTCTGGAATGGACTGAGACATCTGGGGGACTCTTGGAATGGTGGTACGACCATGGAGTTCCTCTCGCCTTTCCTGTTGAGAGTGCCTCCTCTTGAGATGCGACGGGAACGCCGGGAATTCTTTCCCGTTGAAAGCAGGGAAAGGATCCCTCATTTCGAGCTCCGAGGGGGAAACGGGGCTCCTCTGGATGTGGGCGGGACCATCGTGCTTCCTCTCGAGTGGAGACGGGTATGGCGGTGAACTTCTTGAGTTGCAGCAAGGGTGTGAAAGACCCTTTCAAAGTTCCAGAGGTTTGGTGTCATTAGTCTCCAGAGGCCTCATCGGAAATAGGCCTCATCTCGCCTGGAAGGGAGAACTTCCTGGATTTTCTCGAGTTGCGGCAGGTGTTCTCGAGTTACGACGGGGACCTCAGGGACCCGCCCTGGTGGCCTCAGGAGAGGCCAGTCCCCATGCGAGTTGCTACGGGGCCTCTCGGGATTCCTCTCCCGTCGATACCGGGGCCAAAAACCTTGTGTGGAGTCAGGGCCGGAACCGAGGATTCCTCTCAGGGGCTGACATGGATCTTTGGGTACTTCTGGAGTCTCCCCAGTGGAGTCAGGCCTCGTCTCGAGTGGGGGCATGCACGTGCGCTTTCCTTCCAGGCTGTAGCAGCAATGTCACGCTTCCCGTCGCGTGGATCAAAGGATCTGTGGTTTTCCCTCGAGGCTTTCCCTCGAGACTTTCCCACAGGGCTGTCCCACGTGCCACCGTGGTGTGAGTCGATCCTCGGCGTGAAAGATGAGCCAGTGCAGGGCAAAGAGGTTCCTCTGGAATGGACTGAGACATCTGGGGGACTCTTGGAATGGTGGTACGACCATGGAGATCCTCTCGCCTTTCCTGTTGAGAGTCCCTCCTCTTGAGATGCGACGGGAACGCCGGGAATTCTTTCCCGTTGAAAGCAGGGAAAGGATCCCTCATCTCGAGCTACGAGGGGGAAACGGGGCTCCTCTGGATGTGGGCGGGACCATCGTGCTTCCTCTCTAGTGGAGATGGGTATGGTGGTGAACTTCTTGAGTTGCAGCAAGGCTGTGAAGACCCTTTCGAAGTTCCAGAGGTAAGGTGTCATTAGTCTCCAGACGCCTCATCGGAAATAGGCCTCATCTCGCCTGGAAGGGAGAACTTCCTGGATTTTCTCGAGTTGCGGCAGGTGTTCTCGAGTTACGACGGGGACCTCAGGGACCCGCCCTGGTGGCCTCAGGAGAGGCCAGTCCCTATGCGAGTTGCTAGGGGGCCTCTCGGGATTCCTCTCCCATCGATACCGGGGCCAAAAACCTTGTGAGGAGTCAGGGCCGGAACCGAGGATTCCTCTCAGGGGCTGACATGGATCTTTGGGTACTTCTGGAGTCTCCCCAGGGGAGTCAGGCCTCGTCTCGAGTGGGGGCATGCACGTGCACTTTCCTTCCAGGCTGTAGCAGCAATGTCACGCTTCCCGTCGCGTGGATCAAATGATGTGTGGTTTTCCCTCGAGGCTTTCCCTCGAGGCTTTCCCACAGGGCCACCGTGGTGTGAGTCGATCCTCGGGGGAAAGATGAGCCAGTGCAGGGCAAAGAGGTTCCTCTGGAATGGACTGAGACATCTGGGGGACTCTTGGAATGGTGGTACGACCATGGAGTTCCTCTCGCCTTTCCTGTTGAGAGTGCCACCTCTTGAGATGCGACGGGAACGCCGGGAATTTTTTCCCGTTGAAAGCAGGGAAAGGATCCCTCATCTCGAGCTACGAGGGGGAAACGGGGCTCCTCTGGATGTAGGCGGGACCATCGTGCTTTCTCTCGAGTGGAGACGGGTATGGCGGTGAACTTCTTGAGTTGCAGCAAGGGTGTGAAAGACCCTTTCGAAGTTCCAGAGGTTAGGTGTCATTAGTCTCCAGACGCCTCATCGGAAATAGGCCTCATCTCGCCTGGAAGGGAGAACTTCCTTGATTTTCTCCAGTTGCGGCAGGTGTTCTCGAGTTACGACGGGGACCTCAGGGACCCGCCCTGTTGGCCTCAGGAGAGGCCAGTCCCTATGCGTGTTGCTAGGGGGCCCCTCGGTATTCCTCTCCCGTCGATACCGGGGCCAAAAACCTTGTGTGGAGTCAGGGCCGGAACCGAGGATTCCTCTCAGGGACTGATATGGATCTTTGGGTACTTCTGGAGTCTCGCCAGGGGAGACAGGCCTCGTCTCGTGTGGGGGCATGCACGTGCCCTTTCCTTAAAGGCTGTAGCAGCAATGTCACGCTTCCCGTCGCGTGGATCAAAGGATCTATGGTTTTCCCTCGAGGCTTTCCCTCGAGGCTTTCTCACAGGGCTGTCCCACGTGACACCGTGGTGTGAGTCGATTCTCGGCGTGAAAAATGAGCCAGTGCAGGGCAAAGAGGTTCCTCTGGAATGGACTGAGACATCTGGGGGACTCTTGGAATGGTGGTACGACCATGGAGTTCCTCTCGCCTTTCCTGTTGAGAGTGCCTCCTCTTGAGATGCGACCGGAACGCCGGGAATTCTTTCCCGTTGAAAGCAGGGAAAGGATCCCTCATCTCGAGCTCCGAGGGGGAAACGGGGCTCCTCTGGATGTGGGCGGGACCATCGTGCTTCCTCTCGAGTGGAGACGGGTATGGCGGTGAACTTATTGAGTTGCAGCAAGGGTGTGAAAGACCCTTTCGAAGTTCCAGAGGTTAGGTGTCATTAGTCTCCAGACGCCTCATTGGAAATAGGCCTCATCTCGCCTGGAAGGGAGAACTTCCTGGATTTTCTCGAGTTGCGGCAGGTGTTCTCGAGTTACGACGGGGACCTCAGGGACCCGCCCTGGTGGCCTCATGAGAGGCCAGTCCCCATGCGAGTTGTTAGGGGGCATCTCGGGATTCCTCTCCCGTCGATACCGGGGCCAAAAACCTTGTGTGGAGTCAGGGCCGGAACCGAGGATTCCTCTCAGGGGCTGACATGGATCTTTGGGTACTTCTGGAGTCTCCCCAGGGGAGTCAGGCCTCGTCTCGAGTGGGGGCATGCGCGTGCGCTTTACTTCCAGGCTTTAGCAGCAATGTCACGCTTCCCGTCGCTTGGATCAAATGATCTGTGGTTTTCCCTCGAGGCTTTCCCTCGAGGCTTTCCCACAGGGCTGTCCCACGTGCCACCGTGGTGTGAGTCGATCCTCGGCGTGAAAGATGAGCCAGTGCATGGCAAAGAGGTTCCTCTGGAATGGACTGAGACATCTGGGGGACTCTTGGAATGGTGGTACGACCATGGAGTTCCTCTCGCCTTTCCTGTTGAGAGTGCCTCCTCTTGAGATGCGACGGGAACGCCGGGAATTCTTTCCCGTTGAAAGCAGGGAAAGGATCCCTCATCTCGAGCTACGAGGGGGAAACGGGGCTCCTCTGGATGTGGGCGGGACCATCGTGCTTCCTCTCGAGTGGAGACGGGTATGGCGCTGAACTTCTTGAGTTGCAGCAAGGGTGTGAAAGACCCTTTCGAAGTTCCAGAGGTTAGGTGTCATTAGTCTCCAGACGCCTCATCGGAAATAGGCCTCATCTCGCCTGGAAGGGAGAACTTCCTGGATTTTCTCGAGTTGCGGCAGGTGTTCTCGAGTTACGACGGGGACCTCAGGGACCCGCCCTGGTGGCCTCAGGAGAGGTCCGTCCCCATGCGAGTTGCTAGGGGGCCTCTCGGGATTCCTCTCCCGTCGATACCGGGGCCAAAAACCTTGTGTGGAGTCAGGGCCGGAACCGAGGATTCCTCTCAGGGGCTGACATGGATCTTTGGGTACTTCTGGAGTCTCCCCAGGGGAGTCAGGCCTCGTCTCGAGTGGGGGCATGCACGTGCGCTTTCCTTCCAGGCTGTAGCAGCAATGTCACGCTTCCCGTCGGGTGGATCAAAGGATCTGTGGTTTTCCCTCGAGGCTTTCCCTCGAGGCTTTCCCACAGGGCTGTCCCACATGCCACCGTGTTGTGAGTCGATCCTCGGCGTGAAAGATGAGCCAGTGCAGGGCAAAGAGGTTCCTCTGGAATGGACTGAGACATCTGGGGGACTCTTGGAATGGTGGTACGACCATGGAGTTCTTCTCGCCTTTCCTGTTGAGAGTGCCTCCTCTTGAGATGCGACGGGAACGCCGGGAATACTTTCCCGTTGAAAGCAGGGAAAGGATCCCTCATCTCGAGCTACGAGGGGGATACGGGGCTCCTCTGGATGTGGGCGGGACCATCGTGCTTTCTCTCGAGTGGAGACGGGTATGGCGGTGAACTTCTTGAGTTGCAGCAAGGGTGTGAAAGACCCTTTCGAAGTTCCAGAGGTTTGGTGTCATTAGTCTCCAGAGGCCTCATCGGAAATAGGCCTCATCTCGCCTGGAAGGGAGAACTTCCTGGATTTTCTCGAGTTGCGGCAGGTGTTCTCGAGTTACGACGGGGACCTCAGGGACCCGCCCTGGTGGCCTCAGGAGAGGCCAGTCCCCATGAGAGTTGCTAGGGGGCCTCTCGGGATTCCTCTCCCGTCGATACCGGGGCCAAAAAGCTTGTGTGGAGTCAGGGCCGGAACCGAGAATTCCTCTCAGGGGCTGACATGGATCTTTGGGTACTTCTGGAGTCTCCCCAGGGGAGTCAGGCCTCGTCTCGAGTGGGGGCATGCAAGTGCGCTTTCCTTCCAGGCTGTAGCAGCAATGTCACGCTTCCCGGCGCGTGGATCAAAGGATCTGTGGTTTTCCCTCGAGGCTTTCCCTCGAGGCTTTCCCACAGGGCTGTCCCACGTGCCACCGTGTTGTGAGTAGATCCTCGGCGTGAAAGATGAGCCAGTGCAGGGCAAAGAGGTTCCTCTGGAATGGACTGAGACATCTGGGGGACTCTTGGAATGGTGGTACGACCATGGAGTTCCTCTCGCCTTTCCTGTTGAGAGTGCCACCTCTTGAGATGCGACGGGAACGCCGGGAATTCTTTCCCGTTGAAAGCAGGGAAAGGATCCCTCATCTCGAGCTACGAGGGGGAAACGGGGCTCCTCTGGATGTAGGCGGGACCATCGTGCTTTCTCTCGAGTGGAGACGGGTATGGCGGTGAACTTCTTGAGTTGCAGCAAGGGTGTGAAAGACCCTTTCGAAGTTCCAGAGGTTAGGTGTCATTAGTCTCCAGACGCCTCATCGGAAATAGGCCTCATCTCGCCTGGAAGGGAGAACTTCCTTGATTTTCTCCAGTTGCGGCAGGTGTTCTCGAGTTACGACGGGGACCTCAGGGACCCGCCCTGTTGGCCTCAGGAGAGGCCAGTCCCTATGCGTGTTGCTAGGGGGCCCCTCGGTATTCCTCTCCCGTCGATACCGGGGCCAAAAACCTTGTGTGGAGTCAGGGCCGGAACCGAGGATTCCTCTCAGGGACTGATATGGATCTTTGGGTACTTCTGGAGTCTCGCCAGGGGAGACAGGCCTCGTCTCGTGTGGGGGCATGCACGTGCCCTTTCCTTAAAGGCTGTAGCAGCAATGTCACGCTTCCCGTCTCGTGGATCAAAGGATCTATGGTTTTCCCTCGAGGCTTTCCCTCGAGGCTTTCTCACAGGGCTGTCCCACGTGACACCGTGGTGTGAGTCGATTCTCGGCGTGAAAAATGAGCCAGTGCAGGGCAAAGAGGTTCCTCTGGAATGGACTGAGACATCTGGGGGACTCTTGGAATGGTGGTACGACCATGGAGTTCCTCTCGCCTTTCCTGTTGAGAGTGCCTCCTCTTGAGATGCGACGGGAACGCCGGGAATTCTTTCCCGTTGAAAGCAGGGAAAGGATCCCTCATCTCGAGCTCCGAGGGGGAAACGGGGCTCCTCTGGATGTGGGCGGGACCATCGTGCTTCCTCTCGAGTGGAGACGGGTATGGCGGTGAACTTATTGAGTTGCAGCAAGGGTGTGAAAGACCCTTTCGAAGTTCCAGAGGTTAGGTGTCATTAGTCTCCAGACGCCTCATCGGAAATAGGCCTCATCTCGCCTGGAAGGGAGAACTTCCTGGATTTTCTCGAGTTGCGGCAGGTGTTCTCGAGTTACGACGGGGACCTCAGGGACCCGCCCTGGTGGCCTCATGAGAGGCCAGTCCCCATGCGAGTTGTTAGGGGGCATCTCGGGATTCCTCTCCCGTCGATACCGGGGCCAAAAACCTTGTGTGGAGTCAGGGCCGGAACCGAGGATTCCTCTCAGGGGCTGACATGGATCTTTGGGTACTTCTGGAGTCTCCCCAGGGGAGTCAGGCCTCGTCTCGAGTGGGGGCATGCGCGTGCGCTTTCCTTCCAGGCTTTAGCAGCAATGTCACGCTTCCCGTCGCTTGGATCAAATGATCTGTGGTTTTCCCTCGAGGCTTTCCCTCGAGGCTTTCCCACAGGGCTGTCCCACGTGCCACCGTGGTGTGAGTCGATCCTCGGCGTGAAAGATGAGCCAGTGCATGGCAAAGAGGTTCCTCTGGAATGGACTGAGACATCTGGGGGACTCTTGGAATGGTGGTACGACCATGGAGTTCCTCTCGCCTTTCCTGTTGAGAGTGCCTCCTCTTGAGATGCGACGGGAACGCCGGGAATTCTTTCCCGTTGAAAGCAGGGAAAGGATCCCTCATCTCGAGCTACGAGGGGGAAACGGGGCTCCTCTGGATGTGGGCGGGACCATCGTGCTTCCTCTCGAGTGGAGACGGGTATGGCGCTGAACTTCTTGAGTTGCAGCAAGGGTGTGAAAGACCCTTTCGAAGTTCCAGAGGTTAGGTGTCATTAGTCTCCAGACGCCTCATCGGAAATAGGCCTCATCTCGCCTGGAAGGGAGAACTTCCTGGATTTTCTCGAGTTGCGGCAGGTGTTCTCGAGTTACGACGGGGACCTCAGGGACCCGCCCTGGTGGCCTCAGGAGAGGCCCGTCCCCATGCGAGTTGCTAGGGGGCCTCTCGGGATTCCTCTCCCGTCGATACCGGGGCCAAAAACCTTGTGTGGAGTCAGGGCCGGAACCGAGGATTCCTCTCAGGGGCTGACATGGATCTTTGGGTACTTCTGGAGTCTCCCCAGGGGAGTCAGGCCTCGTCTCGAGTGGGGGCATGCACGTGCGCTTTCCTTCCAGGCTGTAGCAGCAATGTCACGCTTCCCGTCGCGTGGATCAAAGGATCTGTGGTTTTCCCTCGAGGCTTTCCCTCGAGGCTTTCCCACAGGGCTGTCCCACGTGCCACCGTGTTGTGAGTCGATCCTCGGCGTGAAAGATGAGCCAGTGCAGGGCAAAGAGGTTCCTCTGGAATGGACTGAGACATCTGGGGGACTCTTGGAATGGTGGTACGACCATGGAGTTCTTCTCGCCTTTCCTGTTGAGAGTGCCTCCTCTTGAGATGCGACGGGAACGCCGGGAATACTTTCCCGTTGAAAGCAGAGAAAGGATCCCTCATCTCGAGCTACGAGGGGGATACGGGGCTCCTCTGGATGTGGGCGGGACCATCGTGCTTTCTCTCGAGTGGAGACGGGTATGGCGGTGAACTTCTTGAGTTGCAGCAAGGGTGTGAAAGACCCTTTCGAAGTTCCAGAGGTTTGGTGTCATTAGTCTCCAGAGGCCTCATCGGAAATAGGCCTCATCTCGCCTGGAAGGGAGAACTTCCTGGATTTTCTCGAGTTGCGGCAGGTGTTCTCGAGTTACGACGGGGACCTCAGGGACCCGCCCTGGTGGCCTCAGGAGAGGCCAGTCCCCATGAGAGTTGCTAGGGGGCCTCTCGGGATTCCTCTCCCGTCGATACCGGGGCCAAAAAGCTTGTGTGGAGTCAGGGCCGGAACCGAGAATTCCTCTCAGGGGCTGACATGGATCTTTGGGTACTTCTGGAGTCTCCCCAGGGGAGTCAGGCCTCGTCTCGAGTGGGGGCATGCACGTGCGCTTTCCTTCCAGGCTGTAGCAGCAATGTCACGCTTCCCGTCGCGTGGATCAAAGGATCTGTGGTTTTCCCTCGAGGCTTTCCCTCGAGGCTTTCCCACAGGGCTGTCCCACGTGCCACCGTGTTGTGAGTCGATCCTCGGCGTGAAAGATGAGCCAGTGCAAGGCAAAGAGGTTCCTCTGGAATGGACTGAGACATCTGGGGGACTCTTGGAATGGTGGTACGACCATGGAGTTCCTCTCGCCTTTCCTGTTGAGAGTGCCTCCACTTGAGATGCGACGGGAACGCCGGGAATTCTTTCCCGTTGAAAGCAGGGAAAGGATCCCTCATCTCGAGCTACGAGGGGGAAACGGGGCTCCTCTGGATGTGGGCGGGACCATCGTGCTTCCTCTCTAGTGGAGACGGTTCTGGTGGTGAACTTCTTGAGTTGCAGCAAGGCTGTGAAAGACCCTTTCGAAGTTCCAGAGGTAAGGTGTCATTAGTCTCCAGACGCCTCATCGGAAATAGGCCTCATCTCGCCTGGAAGGGAGAACTTCCTGGATTTTCTCGAGTTGCGGCAGGTGTTCTCGAGTTACGACGCGGACCTCAGGGACCCGCCCTGGTGGCCTCAGGAGAGGCCAGTCCCCATGCGAGGTGCTAGGGGGCCTCTCGGGATTCCTCTCCCGTCGATACCGGGGCCAAAAACCTTGTGTGGAGTCAGGGCCGGAACCGAGGATTCCTCTCAGGGGCTGACATGGATCTTTGGGTACTTCTGGAGTCTCCCCAGGGGAGTCAATCCTCGTCTCGAGTGGGGGCATGAACGTGCACTTTCCTTCCAGGCTGTAGCAGCAATGTCACGCTTCCCGTCGCGTGGATCAAAGGATCTGTGGTTTTCCCTAGAGGCTTTTCCACAGGGCTGCCCACGTGCCACCGTGGTGTGAGTCGATCCTCGGCGTGAAAGATGAGCCAGTGCAGGGCAAAGAGGTTCCTCTGGAATGGACTGAGACATCTGGGGGACTCTTGGAATGGTGGTACGACCATGGAGTTCCTCTCGCCTTTCCTGTTGAGAGTGCCTCCTCTTGAGATACGACGGGAACGCCGGGAATACTTTCTCGTTGAAAGCAGGGAAAGGATCCCACATCTCGAGCTCCGAGGGGGAAACGGGGCTCCTCTGGATGTGGGCGGGACCATCATGCTTCCTCTCGAGTGGAGACGGGTATGGCGGTGAACTTCTTGAGTTGCAGCAAGGGTGTGAAAGACCCTTTCGAAGTTCCAGAGGTTTGGTGTCATTAGTCTCCAGAGGCCTCATCGGAAATAGGCCTCATCTCGCCTGGAAGGGAGAACTTCCTGAATTTTCTCGAGTTGCGGCAGGTGTTCTGGAGTTACGACGGGGACCTCAGGGACCGGCCCTGGTGGCCTCAGGAGAGGCCAGTCCCCATGCGAGTTGCTAGGGGGCCTCTCGGGATTCCTCTCCCGTCGATACTGGGGCCAAAAAGCTTGTGTGGAGTCAGGGCCGGAACCGAGGATTCCTCTCAGGGGCTGACATGGATCTTTGGGTACTTCTGGAGTCTCCCCAGGGGAGTCAGGCCTCGTCTCGAGTGGGGGCATGCACGTGCGCTTTCCTTCCAGGCTGTAGCAGCAATGTCACGCTTCCCGTCGCGTGGATCAAAGGATCTGTGGTTTTCCCTCGAGGCTTTCCCTCGAGGCTTTCCCACAGGGCTGTCCCACGTGCCACCGTGTTGTGAGTCGATCCTCGGCGTGAAAGATGAGCCAGTGCAGGGCAAAGAGGTTCCTCTGGAATGGACTGAGACATCTGAGGGACTCTTGGAATGGTGGTACGACCATGGAGTTCCTCTCGCCTTTCCTGTTGAGAGTGCCTCCTCTTGAGATGCGACGGGAACGCCGGGAATTCTTTCCCTTTGAAACCAGGGAAAGGATCCCTCATCTCGAGCTACGAGGGGGAAACGGGGCTCCTCTGGATGTGGGCGGGACCATCGTGCTTCCTCTCGAGTGGAGACGGGTATGGCGGTGAACTTCTTGATTTGCAGCAAGGGTGTGAAAGACCCTTTCGAAGTTCCAGAGGTTTGGTGTCATTAGTCTCCAGAGGCTTCATCGGAAATAGGCCTCATCTCGCCTGGAAGGGAGAACTTCCTGGATTTTCTCGAGTTGCGGCAGGAGTTCTCGAGTTACGACGGGGACCTCAGGGACCCGCCCTGGTGGCCTCCGGAGAGGCCAGTCCCCATGCGAGTTGCTAGGGGGCCTCTCGGGATTCCTCTCCCGTCGATACCGGGGCCAAAAACCTTGTGTGGAGTCAGGGCCGGAACCGAGGATTCCTCTCAGGGGCTGACATGGATCTTTGGGTACTTCTGGAGTCTCCCCAGGGGAGTCAGGCCTCGTCTCGAGTGGGGGCATGCACGTGCGCTTTCCTTCCAGGCTGTAGCAGCAATGTCACGCTTCCCGTCGCGTGGATCAAAGGATCTGTGGTTTTCCCTCGAGGCTTTCCCTCGAGGCTTTCCCACAGGGCTGTCCCACGTACCACCGTGTTGTGAGTCGATCCTCGGCGTGAAAGATGAGCCAGTGCAGGGCAAAGAGGTTCCTCTGGAATGGACTGAGACATCTGGGGGACTCTTGGAATGGTGGTACGACCATGGAGTTCCTCTCGCCTTTCCTGTTGAGAGTGCCTCCTCTTGAGATGCGACCGGAACGCCGGGAATTCGTTCCCGTTGAAAGCAGGGAAAGGATCCCTCATCTCGAGCTACGAGGGGGAAACGGGGTTCCTCTGGATGTGGGCGGGACCATCGTGCTTCCTCTCGAGTGGAGACGGGTATGGCGGTGAACTTCTTGAGTTGCAGCAAGGGTGTGAAAGACCCTTTCGAAGTTCCAGAGGTTAGGTGTCATTAGTCTCCAGACGCCTCATCGGAAATAGGCCTCATCTCGCCTGGAAGGGAGAACTTCCTGGATTTTCTCGAGTTGCGGCAGGTGTTCTTGAGTTACGACGCGGACCTCAGGGACCCGCCCTGGTGGCCTCAGGAGAGGCCAGTCCCCATGCGAGGTGCTAGGGGGCCTCTCGGGATTCCTCTCCCGTCGATACCGCGGCCAAAAACCTTGTGCGGAGTCAGGGCCAGAACCGAGGATTCCTCTCAGGGGCTGACATGGATCTTTGTGTACTTGTGGAGTCTCCCCAGGGGAGTCAGGCCTCGTCTCGAGTGGGGGCATGCATGTGCGCTTTCCTTCCAGGCTGTAGCAGCAATTTCACGCTTCCCGTCGCGTGGATCAAAGGATCTGTGGTTTTCCCTCGAGGCTTTCCCTCGAGGCTTTCCCACAGGGCTGTTCCACGTGCCACCGTGATGTGAGTCGATCCTCGGCGTGAAAGATGAGCCAGTGCAGGGCAAAGAGGTTCCTCTGGAATGGACTGAGACATCTGGGGGACTCTTGGAATGGTGGTACGACCATGGAGTTCCTCTCGCCTTTCCTGTTGAGAGTGCCTCCTCTTGAGATGCGACGTGAACGCCGGGAATTCGTTCCCGTTGAAAGCAGGGAAAGGATCCCTCATCTCGAGCTACGAGGGGGAAACGGGGCTCCTCTGGATGTGGGCGGGACCATCGTGCTTCCTCTCGAGTGGAGACGGGTATGGCGGTGAACTTCTTGAGTTGCAGCAAGGGTGTGAAAGACCCTTTCGAAGTTCCAGAGGTTAGGTGTCATTAGTCTCCAGACGCCTCATCGGAAATAGGCCTCATCTCGCCTGGAAGGGAGAACTTCCTGGATTTTCTCGAGTTGCGGCAGGAGTTCTCGAGTTACGACGCGGACCTCAGGGACCCGCCCTGGTGGACTCAGGAGAGGCCAGTCCCCATGCGAGGTGCTAGGGGGCCTCTCGGGATTCCTCTCCCGTCGATACCGGGGCCAAAAACCTTGTGCGGAGTTAGGGTCAGAATCGAGGATTCCTCTCAGGGGCTGACATGGATCTTTGTGTACTTGTGGAGTCTCCCCAGGGGAGTCAGGCCTCGTCTCGAGTGGGGGCATGCATGTGCGCTTTCCTTCCAGGCTGTAGCAGCAATGTCACGCTTCCCGTCGCGTGGATCAAAGGATCTGTGGTTTTCCCTCGAGGCTTTCCCTCGAGGCTTTCCCACAGGGCTGTCCCATGTGCCACCGTGGTGTGAGTCGATTCTCGGCGTGAAAGATGAGCCAGTGCAGGGCAAAGAGGTTCCTCTGGAATGGACTGAGACATCTGGGGGACTCTTGGAATGGTGGTACGACCATGGAGTTCCTCTCGCCTTTCCTGTTGAGAGTGCCTCCTCTAGAGATGCAACGTGAACGCCGGGAATTCGTTCCCGTTGAAAGCAGGGAAAGGATCCCTCATCTCGAGCTCCGAGGGGGAAACGGGGCTCCGCTGGATGTGGGCGGGACCATCGTGCTTCCTCTCGAGTGGAGACGGGTATGGCGGTGAACTTCTTGAGTTGCAGCAAGGGTGTGAAAGACCCTTTCGAATTTCCAGAGGTTAGGTGTCATTAGTCTCCAGACGCCTCATCGGAAATAGGCCTCATCTCGCCTGGAAGGGAGAACTTCCTGGATTTTCTCGAGTTGCGGCAGGAGTTCTCGAGTTACGACGCGGACCTCAGGGACCCGCCCTGGTGGACTCAGGAGAGGCCAGTCCCCATGCGAGGTGCTAGGGGGCCTCTCGGGATTCCTCTCCCGTCGATACCGGGGCCAAAAACCTTGTGCGGAGTTAGGGTCAGAATCGAGGATTCCTCTCAGGGGCTGACATGGATCTTTGTGTACTTGTGGAGTCTCCCCAGGGGAGTCAGGCCTCGTCTCGAGTGGGGGCATGCATGTGCGCTTTCCTTCCAGGCTGTAGCAGCAATGTCACGCTTCCCGTCGCGTGGATCAAAGGATCTGTGGTTTTCCCTCGAGGCTTTCCCTCGAGGCTTTCCCACAGGGCTGTCCCATGTGCCACCGTGGTGTGAGTCGATCCTCGGCGTGAAAGATGAGCCAGTGCAGGGCAAAGAGTTTCCTCTGGAATGGACTGAGACATCTGGGGGACTCTTGGAATGGTGGTACGACCATGGAGTTCCTCTCGCCTTTCCTGTTGAGAGTGCCTCCTCTTGAGATGCGACGGGAACGCCGGGAATTCTTTCCCGTTGAAAGCAGGGAAAGGATCCCTCATCTCGAGCTACGAGGGGGAAACGGGGCTCCTCTGGATGTGGGCGGGACCATCGTGCTTCCTCTCAAGTGGAGACGGGTATGGCGGTGAACTTCTTGAGTTGCAGCAAGGGTGTGAAAGACCCTTTCGAAGTTCCAGAGGTTAGGTGTCATTAGTCTACAGACGCCTCATCGGAAATAGGCCTCATCTCGCCTGGAAGGGAGAACTTCCTGGATTTTCTCGAGTTGTGGCAGGTGTTCTCGAGTTACGACGGGGACCTCAGGGACCCGCCCTGGTGGCCTCAGGAGTGGCCAGTCCCCATGCCAGGTGCTAGGGGGCCTCTCGGGATTCCTCTCCCGTCGATACCGGGGCCAAAAACCTTGTGTGGAGTCAGGGCCGGAACCGAGGATTCCTCTCAAGGGCTGACATGGATCTTTGGGTACTTGTGGAGTCTCCCCAGGGGTGTCAGGCCTCGTCTCGAGTGGGGGCATGCATGTGCGCATTCCTTCCAGGCGGTAGCAGCAATGTCACGCTTCCCGTTGCGTGGATCAAAGGATCTGTGGTTTTCCCTCGAGGCTTTCCCACAGGGCTGTTCCACGTGCCACCGTGATGTGAGTCGATTCTCGGCGTGAAAGATGAGCCAGTGCAGGGCAAAGAGGTTCCTCTGGAATGGACTGAGACATCTGGGGGACTCTTGGAATGGTGGTACGACCATGGAGTTCCTCTCGCCTTTCCTGTTGAGAGTGCCTCCTCTTGAGTTGCGACGGGAACGCCGGGAATTCGTTCCCGTTGAAAGCAGGGAAAGGATCCCTCATCTCGAGCTACGAGGTGGAAACGGGGCTCCTCTGGATGTGGGCGGGACCATCGTGCTTCCTCTCGAGTGGAGACGGGTATGGCGGTGAACTTCTTGAGTTGCAGCAAGGGTGTGAAAGACCCTTTCGAAGTTCCAGAGGTTAGGTGTCATTAGTCTCCAGACGCCTCATCGGAAATAGGCCTCATCTCGCCTGGAAGGGAGAACTTCCTGGATTTTCTCGAGTTACGGCAGGTGTTCTCGAGTTACGACGCGGACCTCAGGGACCCGCCCTGGTGGCCTCAGGAGAGGCCAGTCCCCATGCGAGGTGCTAGGGGGCCTCTCGGGATTCCTCTCCCGTCGATACCGGGGCCAAAAACCTTGTGCGGAGTCAGGGTCAGAATCGAGGATTCCTCTCAGGGGCTGACATGGATCTTTGTGTACTTGTGGAGTCTCCCCAGGGGAGTCAGGCCTCGTCTCGAGTGGGGGCATGCATGTGCGCTTTCCTTCCAGGCTGTAGCAGCAATGTCACGCTTCCCGTCGCGTGGATCAAAGGATCTGTGGTTTTCCCTCGAGGCTTTCCCTCGAGGCTTTCCCACAGGGCTGTCCCATGTGCCACCGTGGTGTGAGTCGATCCTCGGCGTGAAAGATGAGCCAGTGCAGGGCAAAGAGGTTCCTCTGGAATGGACTGAGACATCTGGGGGACTCTTGGAATGGTGGTACGACCATGGAGTTCCTCTCGCCTTTCCTGTTGAGAGTGCCTCCTCTAGAGATGCAACGTGAACGCCGGGAATTCGTTCCCGTTGAAAGCAGGGAAAGGATCCCTCATCTCGAGCTCCGAGGGGGAAACGGGGCTCCTCTGGATGTGGGCGGGACCATCGTGCTTCCTCTCGAGTGGAGACGGGTATGGCGGTGAACTTCTTGAGTTGCAGCAAGGGTGTGAAAGACCCTTTCGAAGTTCCAGAGGTTAGGTGTCATTAGTCTCCAGACGCCTCATCGGAAATAGGCCTCATCTCGCCTGGAAGGGAGAACTTCCTGGATTTTCTCGAGTTGCGGCAGGAGTTCTCGAGTTACGACGCGGACTTCAGGGACCCGCCCTGGTGGACTCAGGAGAGGCCAGTCCCCATGCGAGGTGCTAGGGGGCCTCTCGGGATTCCTCTCCCGTCGATACCGGGGCCAAAAACCTTGTGCGGAGTTAGGGTCAGAATCGAGGATTCCTCTCAGGGGCTGACATGGATCTTTGTGTACTTGTGGAGTCTCCCCAGGGGAGTCAGGCCTCGTCTCGAGTGGGGGCATGCATGTGCGCTTTCCTTCCAGGCTGTAGCAGCAATGTCACGCTTCCCGTCGCGTGGATCAAAGGATCTGTGGTTTTCCCTCGAGGCTTTCCCTCGAGGCTTTCCCACAGGGCTGTCCCATGTGCCACCGTGGTGTGAGTCGATCTTCGGCGTGAAAGATGAGCCAGTGCAGGGCAAAGAGGTTCCTCTGGAATGGACTGAGACATCAGGGGGACTCTTGGAATGGTGGTACGTCCATGGAGTTCCTCTCGCCTTTCCTGTTGAGAGTGCCTCCTCTTGAGATGCGACGGGAACGCCGGGAATTCTTTCCCGTTGAAAGCAGGGAAAGGATCCCTCATCTCGAGCTACGAGGGGGAAACGGGGCTCCTCTGGATGTGGGCGGGACCATCGTGCTTCCTCTCGAGTGGAGACGGGTATGGCAGTGAACTTCTTGAGTTGCAGCAAGGGTGTGAAAGACCCTTTCGAAGTTCCAGAGGTTAGGTGTCATTAGTCTCTAGACGCCTCATCGGAAATAGGCCTCATCTCGCCTGGAAGGGAGAACTTCCTGGATTTTCTCGAGTTGCGGCAGGTGTTCTCGAGTTACGACGGGGACCTCAGGGACCCGCCCGGGTGGCCTCAGGAGAGGCCAGTCCCCATGCGAGTTGCTAGGGGGCCTCTCGAGATTCCTCTCCCGTCGATACCGGTGCCAAAAACCTTGTGTGGAGTCAGGGCCGGAACCGAGGATTCCTCTCAGGGGCTGACATGTATCTTTGGGTACTTCTGGAGTCTCCCCAGGGAAGTCAGGCCTCGTCTCGAGTGGGGGCATGCACGTGCGCTTTCCTTCCAGGCTGTAGCAGCAATGTCACGCTTCCCGTGGCGTGGATCAAAGGATCTGTGGTTTTCCCTCGAGGCTTTCCCTCGAGGCTTTCCCACAGGGCTGTCCCACGTGCCACCGTGGTGTGAGTCGATCCTCGGCGTGAAAGATGAGCCAGTGCAGGGCAAAGAGGTTCCTCTGGAATGGACTGAGACTTCTGGGGGACTCTTAGAATGGTGGTACGACCATGGAGTTCCTCTCGCCTTTCCTGTTGAGAGTGCCTCCTCTTGAGATGCGACGGGAACGCCGGGAATTCTTTCCCGTTGAAAGCAGGGAAAGGATCCCTCATCTCGAGCTACGAGGGGGAAACGGGGATCCTCTGGATGTGGGCGGGACCATCGTGCTTCCTCTCCAGTGGAGACGGGTATGGCGGTGAACTTCTTGAGTCGCAGCAAGGGTGTGAAAGACCCTTTCGAAGTTCCAGAGGTTAGGTGTCATTAGTCTCCAGACGCCTCATCGGAAATACGCCTCATCTCGCCTGGAAGGGAGAACTTCCTGGATTTTCTCGAGTTGCGGCAGGTGCTCTCGAGTTACGACGGGAACCTCAGGGACCCGCTCTGGTGGCCTCAGGAGAGGCCAGTCCCCATGCGAGTTGCTAGGGGGCCTCTCGGGATTCCTCTCCCGTCGATACCGGGGCCAAAAACTTTGTGTGGAGTCAGGGCCGGAAACGAGGATTCCTCTCAGGGGCTGACATGGATCTTTGGGTACTTCTGGAGTCTCCCCAGGGGAGTCAGGCCTCGTCTCGAGTGGGGGCATGCACGTGTGCTTTCCTTCCAGGCTGTAGCAGCAATGTCACGCTTCCCGTCGCGTGGATCAAAGGATCTGCGGTATTCCCTCGAGGCTTTCCCTCGAGGCTTTCCCACAGGGCTGTCCCACGTGCCTCCGTGGTGTGAGTCGATCCTCGGCATGAAAGATGAGCCAGTGCAGGGCAAAGAGGTTCCTCTGGAATGGACTGAGACATCTGGGGGACTCTTGGAATGGTGGTACGACCATGGAGTTCCTCTCGCCTTTCCTGTTGAGAATGCCTCCTCTTGAGATGCGACGGGAACGCCGGGAATTCTTTCCCGTTGAAAGCAGGGAAAGGATCCCTCATCTCGAGCTACGAGGGGGAAACGGGGATCCTCTGGATGTGGGCGGGACCATCGTGCTTCCTCTCGAGTGGAGACGGGTATGGCGGTGAACTTCTTGAGTTGCAGCAAGGGTGTGAAAGACCCTTTCGAAGTTCCAGAGGTTAGGTGTCATTAATCTCCAGACGCCTCATCGGAAATAGGCCTCATCTCGCCTGGAAAGGAGAACTTCCTGGATTTTCTCGAGTTGCGGCAGGTGTTCTCGAGTTACGACGGGGACCTCAGGGACCCGCCCTGGTGGCCTCAGGAGAGGCCAGTCCCCATGCGAGTTGCTAGGGGGCCTCTCGTGATTCCTCTCCCGTCGATACCGGGGCCAAAAACCTTGTGTGGAGTCAGGGCCGGAACCGAGGATTCCTCTCAGGGGCTGATATGGATCTTTGGATACTTCTGGAGTCTCGACAGGGGAGACAGGCCTCGTTTCGTGAGGGGGCATGCACGTGCACTTTCCTTCCAGGCTTTAGCAGCAATGTCACGCTTCCCGTGGCGTGGATCAAAGGATCTGTGGTTTTCCTCGAGCCTTGCCCTCGAGGCTTTCCCACAGGGCTGTCCCACGTGCCACCGTGGTGTGAGTCGATCCTCGGCGTGAAAGATGAGCCACTGCAGGGCAAAGAGGTTCCTCTGTAATGGACTGAGACATCTGGGGGACTCTTGGAATGGTGGTACGACCATGGAGTTCCTCTCGCCTTTCCTGTTGAGAGTGCCTCCGCTTGAGATGCGACGGGAACGCTGGGAATTCTTTCCCGTTGAAAGCAGGGAAAGGATCCCTCCTCTCGAGCTACAAGGTGGAAACGGAGCTCCTCTGGATGTGGGCGGGACCATCGTGCTTCCTCTCGAGTGGAGACGGGTATGGCGGTGAACTTCCTTAGTTGCAGCAAGGGTGTGAAAGACCCTTTCGAAGTTCCAGAGGTTAGGTGTCATTAGTCTCCAGAGGCCTCATCGGAAATAGGCCTCATCTCGCCTGGAAGGGAGAACTTCCTGGATTTTCTCGAGTTGCGGCAGGTGTTCTCGAGTTACGACGGGGACCTCAGGGACCCGCCCTGGTGGCCTCAGGAAAGGCTAGTCCCCTGGAGAGTTGCTAGGGGGCCTCTCGGGATTCCTCTCCCGTCGATACCGGGGCCAAAAACCTTGTGTGGAGTCAGGGCCGGAACCGAGGATTCCTCTCAAGGGCTGACATGGATCTTTGTGTACTTGTGGAGTCTCCCCAGGGGAGTCAGGCCTCGTCTCGAGTGGGGGCATGCATGTGCGCTTTCCTTCCAGGCTGTAGCAGCAATGTCACGCTTCCCGTGGCGTGGATCAAAGGATCTGTGGTTTTCCCTCGAGGCTTTCCCTCGAGGCTTTCCCACAGGGCTGTCCCACGTGCCACCGTGGTGTGAGTCGATCCTCGGCGTGAAAGATGAGCCACTGCAGGGCAAAGAGGTTCCTCTGTAATGGACTGAGACATCTGGGGGACTCTTGGAATGGTGGTACGACCATGGAGTTCCTCTCGCCTTTCCTGTTGAGAGTGCCTCCGCTTGAGATGCGACGGGAACGCTGGGAATTCTTTCCCGTTGAAAGCAGGGAAAGGATCCCTCCTCTCGAGCTACAAGGTGGTAACGGAGCTCCTCTGGATGTGGGCGGGACCATCGTGCTTCCTCGCGAGTGGAGACGGGTATGGCGGTGAACTACCTTAGTTGCAGCAAGGGTGTGAAAGACCCTTTCGAAGTTCCAGAGGTTAGGTGTCATTAGTCTCCAGAGGCCTCATCGGAAATAGGCCTCATCTCGCCTGGAAGGGAGAACTTCCTGGATTTTCTCGAGTTGCGGCAGGTGTTCTCGAGTTACGACGGGGACCTCAGGGACCCGCCCTGGTGGCCTCAGGAGTGGCCAGTCCCCATGCGAGGTGCTAGGGGGCCTCTCGGGATTCCTCTCCCGTCGATACCGGGGCCAAAAACCTTGTGTGGAGTCAGGGCCGGAACCGAGGATTCCTCTCAAGGGCTGACATGGATCTTTGGGTACTTGTGGAGTCTCCCCAGGGGAGTCAGGCCTCGTCTCGAGTGGGGGCATGCATGTGCGCATTCCTTCCAGGCTGTAGCAGCAATGTCACGCTTCCCGTGGCGTGGATCAAAGGATCTGTGGTTTTCCCTCGTGGCTTTCCCTCGAGGCTTTCCCACAGGGCTGTTCCACGTGCCACCGTGATGTGAGTCGATTCTCGGCGTGAAAGATGAGCCAGTGCAGGGCAAAGAGGTTCCCCTGGAATGGACTGAGACCTCTGGGGGACTCTTGGAATGGTGGTACGACCATGGAGTTCCTCTCGCCTTTCCTGTTGAGAGTGCCTCCTCTTGAGATGCGACGGGAACGCCGGGAATTCGTTCCCGTTGAAAGCAGGGAAAGGATCCCTCATCTCGAGCTACGAGGTGGAAACGGGGCTCCTCTGGATGTTCGGGACCATCGTGCTTCCTCTCGAGTGGAGACGGGTATGGCGGTGAACTTCTTGAGTTGCAGCAAGGGTGTGAAAGACCCTTTCGAAGTTCCAGAGGTTAGGTGTCATTAGTCTCCAGACGCCTCATCGGAAATAGGCCTCATCTCGCCTGGAAGGGAGAACTTCCTGGATTTTCTCGAGTTGCGGCAGGTGTTCTCGAGTTACGACGCGGACCTCAGGGACCCGCCCTGGTGGACTCAGGAGAGGCCAGTCCCCATGCGAGGTGCTAGGGGGCCTCTCGGGATTCCTCTCCCGTCGATACCGGGGCCAAAAACCTTGTGCGGAGTCAGGGCCAGAACCGAGGATTCCTCTCAGTGGCTGACATGGATCTTTGTGTACTTGTGGAGTCTCCCCAGGGGAGTCAGGCCTCGTCTCGAGTGGGGGCATGCATGTGCGCTTTCCTTCCAGGCTGTAGCAGCAATGTCACGCTTCCCGACGCGTGGATCAAAGGATCTGTGGTTTTCCCTCGAGGCTTTCCCTCGAGGCTTTCCCACAGGGCTGTCCCACGTGCCACCGTGGTGTGAGTCGATCCTCGGCGTGAAAGATGAGCCAGTGCAGGGCAAAGAGGTTCCTCTGGAATGGACTGAGACATCTGGGGGACTCTTGGAATGGTGGTACGACCATGGAGTTCCTCTCGCCTTTCCTGTTGAGAGTGCCTCCTCTTGAGATGCGACGGGAACGCCGGGAATTCGTTCCCGTTGAAAGCAGGGAAAGGATCCCTCATCTCGAGCTACGAGGGGGAAACGGGGCTCCTCTGGATGTGGGCGGGACCATCGTGCTTCCTCTCGTGTGGAGACGGGTATGGCGGTGAACTTCTTGAGTTGCAGCAAGGGTGTGAAAGACCCTTTCGAAGTTCCAGAGGTTAGGTGTCATTAGTCTCCAGACGCCTCATCGGAAATAGGCCTCATCTCGCCTGGAAGGGAGAACTTCCTGGATTTTCTCGAGTTGCGGCAGGTGTTCTCGAGTTACGACGCGGACCTCAGGGACCCGCCCTGGTGGCCTCAGGAGAGGCCAGTCCCCATGCGAGTTGCTAGGGGGCCTCTCGGGATTCCTCTCCCGTCGATACCGGGGCCAAAAACCTTGTGTGGAGTCAGGGCCGGAACCGAGGATTCCTCTCAGGGGCTGACATGTATCTTTGGGTACTTCTGGAGTCTCCCCAGGGAAGTCAGGCCTCGTCTCGAGTGGGGGCATGCACGTGCGCTTTCCTTCCAGGCTGTAGCAGCAATGTCACGCTTCCCGTCGCGTGGATCAAAGGATCTGTGGTTTTCCCTCGAGGCTTTCCCTCGAGGCTTTCCCACAGGGCTGTCCCACGTGCCACCGTGGTGTGAGTCGATCCTCGGCGTGAAAGATGAGCCAGTGCAGGGCAAAGAGGTTCCTCTGGAATGGACTGAGACTTCTGGGGGACTCTTAGAATGGTGGTACGACCATGGAGTTCCTCTCGCCTTTCCTGTTGAGAGTGCCTCCTCTTGAGATGCGACGGGAACGCCGGGAATTCTTTCCCATTGAAAGCAGGGAAAGGATCCCTCATCTCGAGCTACGAGGGGGAAACGGGGATCCTCTGGATGTGGGCGGGACCATCGTGCTTCCTCTCCAGTGGAGACGGGTATGGCGGTGAACTTCTTGAGTCGCAGCAAGGGTGTGAAAGACCCTTTCGAAGTTCCAGAGGTTAGGTGTCATTAGTCTCCAGACGCCTCATCGGAAATACGCCTCATCTCGCCTGGAAGGGAGAACTTCCTGGATTTTCTCGAGTTGCGGCAGGTGCTCTCGAGTTACGACGGGAACCTCAGGGACCCGCTCTGGTGGCCGCAGGAGAGGCCAGTCCCCATGCGAGTTGCTAGGGGGCCTCTCGGGATTCCTCTCCCGTCGATACCGGGGCCAAAAACCTTGTGTGGAGTCAGGGCCGGAACCGAGGATTCCTCTCAGGGGCTGACATGCATCTTTGGGTACTTCTGGAGTCTCCCCAGGGGAGTCAGGCCTCGTCTCGAGTGGGGGCATGCACGTGCGCTTTCCTTCCAGGCTGTAGCAGCAATGTCACGCTTCCCGTCGCGTGGATCAAAGGATCTGTGGTTTTCCCTCGAGGCTTTCCCACAGGCCTGTCCCACGTGCCACCGTGGTGTGAGTCGATCCTCGGCGTGAAAGATGAGCCAGTGCAGGGCAAAGAGGTTCCTCTGGAATGGACTGAGAAATCTGGGGGACTCTTGGAATGGTGGTACGACCATGGAGTTCCTCTTGCCTTTCCTGTTGAGAGTGCCTCCTCTTGAGATGCGACGGGAACGCCGGGAATTCTTTCCCGTTGAAAGCAGGGAAAGGATCCCTCATCTTGATCTACGAGGGGGAAACGGGGCTCCTCTGGATGTGGGCGGGACCATCGTGCTTCCTCTCGAGTGGAGACGGGTATGGCGGTGAATTTCTTGAGTTTCAGCAAGGGTGTGAAAGACCCTTTCGAAATTCCAGAGGTTAGGTGTCATTAATCTCCAGACGCCTCATCGGAAATAGGCCTCATCTCGCCTGGAAAGGAGAACTTTCTGGATTTTCTCGAGTTGCGGCAGGTGTTCTCGAGTTACCACGGGGACCTCAGGGACCCGCCCTGGTGGCCTCAGGAGAGGCCAGTCCCCATGCGAGTTGCTAGGGGGCCTCTCGGGATTCCTCTCCCGTCGATACCGGGGCCAAAAACCTTGTGTGGAGTCAGGGCCGGAACCGAGGATTCCTCTCAGGGGCTGACATGGATCTTTGGGTACTTCTGGAGTCTCCCCAGGGGAGTCAGGCCTCGTCTCGAGTGGGGGCATGCACGTGCGCTTTCCTTCCAGGCTGTAGCAGCAATGTCACGCTTCCCGTCGCGTTGATCAAAGGATCTGTGGTTTTCTCTCGAGGCTTTCCCACAGGGCTGTCCCACGTGCCACCGTGGTGTGAGTCGATCCTCGGCGTGAAAGATGAGCCAGTGCAGGGCAAAGAGGTTCCTCTGGAATGGACTGAGACATCTGGGGGACTCGTGGAATGGTGGTACGACCATGGAGTTCCTCTCGGCTTTCCTGTGGAGAGTGCCTCCTCTTGAGATGCGACGGGATCGACGGGAATTCTTTCCCGTTGAAAGCAGGGAAAGGATCCCTCATCTCGAGCTCCGAGGGGGAAACGGGGCTCCTCTGGATGTGGGCGGGACCATCGTGCTTCCTCTCGAGTGGAGACGGGTATGGCGGTGAACTTCCTGAGTTGCAGCAAGGGTGTGAAAGTCCCTTTCGAAGTTCCAGAGGTTAGGTGTCATTAGTCTCCAGACGCCTCATCAGAAATAGGCCTCATCTCGCCTGGAAGGGAGAACTTCCTGGATTTTCTCGAGTTGTGGCAGGTGTTCTCGAGTTACGACGGGGACCTCAGGCACCCGCCCTGGTGGCCTCAGGAGAGGCCAGTCCCCATGCGAGTTGCTAGGGGGCCTCTCGGGATTCCTCTCCCGTCGATACCGGGCCCAAAAACATTTTTTGGAGTCAGGGCCGGAACCGAGGATTCCTCTTAGGGGCTGACTTGATTCTTTGGGTACTTCTGGAGTGTCCCCAAGGGAGTCAGGCCTCGTCTCGAGTCGGGGCATGCACGTGCGCTTTCCTTCCAGGCTGTAGCAGCAATGTCACGCTTCCCGTCGCGTGGATCAAAGGATCTGTGGTTTTCCCTCGAGGCTTTCCCTCGAGGCTTTCCCACAGGGCTGTCCCACGTGCCACCGTGGTGTGAGTCGATCCTCGGCATTAAAGATGAGCCAGTGCAGGGCAAAGAGGTTCCTCTGGAATGGACTGAGACATCTGGGGGACTCTTGGAATGGTGGTACGACCATGGAGTTCCTCTCGCCTTTCCTGTTGAGAGTGCTTCCTCTTGAGATGCGACGGGAACGCCGGGAATTCTTTCCCGTTGAAAGCAGGGAAAGGATCCCTGATCTCGAGCTCCGAGGGGGAAACGGGGCTCCTCTGGATGTTGGCGGGTCCATCGTGCTTCCTCTCGAGTGGAGACGGGTATGGCGGTGAACTTCTTGAGTTGCAGCAAGGGTGTGAAAGACCCTTTCGAAGTTCCAGAGGTTAGGTGTCATTAGTCTCCAGACGCCTCATCGGAAATAGGCCTCATCTCGCCTGGAAGGGAGAACTTCCTGGATTTTCTCGAGTTGCGGCAGGTGTTCTCGAGTTACGACGGGGACCTCAGGGACCCGCCCTGGTGGCCTCAGGAGAGGCCAGTCCCCATGCGAGTTGCTAGGGGGCCTCTCGGGATTCCTCTCCCGTTGATACCAGGGCCAAAACCATGTGTGGAGTCAGGGCCGGAAGCGAGGATTCCTCTCAGGGGCTGACATGGATCTTTGGGTACTTCTGCAGTCTCCCCAAGGGAGTCAGGCCTCGTCTCGAGTGGGGGCATGCACGTGCGCTTTCCTTCCAGGCTGTAGCAGCAATGTCACGCTTCCCGTCGCGTGGATCAAAGGATCTGTGGTTTTCCCTCGAGGCTTTCCCTCGAGGCTTTCCCACAGGGCTGTCCCACGTGCCACCGTGGTGTGAGTCGATCCTCGGCGTGAAAGATGAGCCAGTGCAGGGCAAAGAGGTTCCTCTGGAATGGACTGAGACATCTGGGGGACTCTTGGAATGGTGGTACGACCATGGAGTTCCTCTCGCCTTTCCTGTTGAGAGTGCCTCCTCTTGAGATGCGACGGGAACGCCGGGAATTCGTTCCCGTTGAAAGCAGGGAAAGGATCCCTCATCTCGAGCTACGAGGGGGAAACGGGGCTCCTCTGGATGTGGGCGGGACCATCGTGCTTCCTCTCGAGTGGAGACGGGTATGGCGGTGAACTTCTTGAGTTGAAGCAAGGGTGTGAAAGACCCTTTCGAAGTTCCAGAGGTTAGGTGTCATTAGTCTCCAGACGCCTCATCGGAAATAGGCCTTATCTCGCCTGGAAGGGAGAACTTCCTGGATTTTCTCGAGATGCGGCAGGTGTTCTCGAGTTAGGACGGGGACCTCAGGGACCCGCCCTGGTGGCCTCAGGAGAGGCCAGTCCCCATGCGAGTTGCTAGGGGGCCTCTCGGGATTCCTCTCCCGTCGATACCGGGGCCAAAAACCTTGTGTGGAGTCAGGGCCGGAACCGAGGATTCCTCTCAGGGGCTGACATTGACCTTTGGGTACTTCTGGAGTCTCCCCAGGGGAGTCGGGCCTCGTCTCGAGTGGGGGCATGCACGTGCGCTTTCATTCCAGGCTGTAGCAGCAATGTCACGCTTCCCGTCGCATGGATCAAAGGATCTGTGGTTTTCCCTCGAGGCTTTCCCTCGAGGCTGTCCCACAGGGCTGTCCCACGTGCCATCGTGGTGTGAGTCGATCCTTGGCGTGAAAGATGAGCCAGTGCAGGGCAAAGAGGTTCCTCTGGAATGGACTGAGACATCTGGGGGACTCTTGGAATGGTGGTACGACCATGGAGTTCCTCTCGCCTTTCCTGTTGAGAGTGCCTCCTCTTGAGATGCGACGGGAACGCCGGGAATTCTTTCCCGTTGAAAGCAGGGAAAGGATCCCTCATCTCGAGCTACGAGGGGGAAACGGGGCTCCTCTGGATGTGGGCGGGACCATCGTGCTTCCTCTCGAGTGGAGACGGGTATGGCAGAGAACTTCTTGAGTTGCAGCAAGGGAGTGAAAGACCCTTTCGAAGTTCCAGAGGTTAGGTGTCATTAGTCTCCAGACGCCTCATCGGAAATAGCCCTCATCTCGCCTCGAAGGGAGAACTTCCTGGATTTTCTCGAGTTGCGGAAGGTGTTCTCCAGTTACGACGGGGACCTCAGGTACCAGCCCTGGTGGCCTCAGGAAAGGCCAATCCCCATGCGAGTTGCTAGGGGGACTCTGGGATTCCTCTCCCGTCGATACCGGGTCCAAAAACCTTGTGTGGAGTCAGGGCCGGAACCGAGGTTTCCTCTCTGGGGCTTACATGGATCTTTGGGTACTTCTGGAGTCTCCCCAGGGGAGTCAGGCCTCGTCTCGAGTGGGGACAGGTACGTGCGCTTTCCTTCCAGGCTGTAGCAGCAATGTCACTCTTCCCGTGGCCTGGATCAAAGGATCTGTGGTTTTCCCACGAGGCTTTCCCTCGAGGCTTTCCCACAGGTCTGTCCAACGTTCCACCGTGGTGTGAGTCGATCCTCAGCGTGAAAGATGAGCCAGTGCAGGGCAAAGAGGTTCCTCTGGAATGGACTGAGACATCTGGGGGAATCTTGGAATGGTGGTACCACCATGGAGTTCCTCTCGCCTTTCGGGTTGAGAGTGCCTCCTCTTGAGATGCGACGGGAACACCGGGAATTCTTTCCCGTTGAAAGCAGGGAAAGGATCCCTCATCTCGAGCTACGAGGGGGAAACGGGGCTCCTCTGGATGTGGGCGGGACCATCGTGCTTCCTCTCGAGTGGAGACGGGTATGGCGGTGAACTTCTTGAGTTGCAGCAAGGGTGTGAAAGACCCTTTCGAAGTTCCAGAGGTTAGGTGTCATTAGTCTCCAAACGCCTCATCGGAAATAAGATTCTTCTCGCCTGGAATGGAGAACTTCCTGGATTTTCTCGAGTTGGGACAGGTGTTCTCGAGTTACGACGGGGACCTCAGGGACCCGCTCTGGTGGCCTCAGGGGAGGCCAGTCCCCATGCGAATTTCTAGGGGGCCTCTCGGGATTCCTCTCCCGTCGATACCGGGGCCAAAAACCTTGTGTGGAGTCAGGGCCGGAACCGAGGATTCCTCTCAGGGGCTGACATGGATCTTTGGGTACTTCTGGAGTCTCTCCAGGGTAGTCAGGCCTCATCTCGAGTGGGGGCATGCACGTGCGCTTTCCTTTCAGGCTATAGCAGCAATGTCATGCTTCCCGTCGCCTGGATCAAAGGATCTGTGGTTTTCCCTCGAGGCTTTCCCTTGAGGCTTTCCCACAGGGCTGTCCCACGTGCCACCGTGGTGTGAGTCGATCCTCGGCGTGAAAGATGAGCCAGTGCAGGGCAAAGAGGTTGCTCTGGAATGGACTGAGACATCTGGGGGACTCTTGGAATGGTGGTACGACCATGGAGTTCCTCTCGCCTTTCCTGTTGAGAGTGCCTCCTCTTGAGATGCGACGGGAACGCCGGGAATTCTTTCCCATTGAAAGCAGGGAAAGGATCCCTCATCTCGAGCTACGAGGGTGAAACGGGGCTCCTCTGGATGTGGGCGGGACCATCGTGCTTCCTCTCGAGTGGAGACGGGTATTTCGGTGAACTTCTTGAGTTGCAGCAAGGGTGTGAAAGACCCTTTCGAAGTTCCAGAGGTTAGGTGTCATTAGTCTCCAGACGCCTCATCGGAAATAGGCCTCATCTCGCCTGGAAGGGAGAACTTCCTGGATTTTCTCGAGTTGCGGCAGGTGTTCTCGAGTTACGACGGGGACCTCAGGGACCCGCCCTGGTGGCCTCAGGAGAGGCCAGTCCCCATGCGAGTTGCTAGGGGGCCTCTCGGGATTCCTCTCCCGTCGATACCGGGGCCAAAAACCTTGTGTGGAGTCAGGGCCGGAATCGAGGATTCCTCTCAGGGGCTGACATGGATCTTTGGGTACTTGTGGAGTCTCCCCAGGGGAGTCAGGCCTCGTCTCGAGTGGGGGCATGCACGTGCGCTTTCCTACCAGGCTGTAGCAGGAATGTCACGCTTCCCGTCGCGTGGATCAAAGGATCTGTGGTTTTCCCTCGAGGCTTTCCCTCGAGGCTTTCCCACAGGGCTGTCCCGTGTGCCACCGTGGTGTGAGTCGATCCTCGGCGTGAAAGATGAGCCAGTGCAGGGCAAAGAGGTTCCTCTGGAATGGACTGAGACATCTGGGGGACTCTTGGAATGGTGGTACGACCATGGAGTTCCTCTCGCCTTTCCTGTTGAGAGTGCCTCCTCTTGAGATGCGACGGGAACGCCGGGAATTCTTTCCCGTTGAAAGCAGGGAAAGGATCCCTCATCTCGAGCTACGAGGGGGAAACGGGGCTTCTCTGGATGTGGGCGGGACCATCGTGCTTCCTCTCGAGTGGAGACGGGTATGGCAGAGAACTTCTTGAGTTGCAGCAAGGGAGTGAAAGACCCTTTCGAAGTTCCAGAGGTTAGGTGTCATTAATCTCCAGACGCCTCATCGGAAATAGGCCTCATCTCGCCTGGAAGGGAGAACTTCCTGGATTTTCTCGAGTTGCGACAGGTGTTCTCGAGTTATGACGGGGACCTCAAGCACCAGCCCTGGTGGCCTCAGGAGAGGCCAGTCCCCATGCGAGTTGCTAGGGGGCCTCTCGGGATTCCTCTCCCGTCGATACCGGGGCCAAAAGCCTTGTGTGGAGTCAGGGCCGGAACCGAGCATTCCTCTCAGGGGTGACATGGATCTTTGGGTACTTCTGGAGTCTCCCCAGGGGAGTCAGGCCTCGTCTCGAGTGGGGGCATGCACGTGCGCTTTCCTTCCAGGCTGTAGCAGCAATGTCACGCTTCCCGTCGCGAGAATCAAAGGATCTGTGGTTTTCCCTCGAGGCTTTCCCTCGAGGCTTTCCCACAGGGCTGTCCCACGTGCCACCGTGGTGTGAGTCGATCCTCGGCGTGAAAGATGAGCCAGTGCAGGGCAAAGAGGTTCCTCTGGAATGGACTGAGACATCTGGGGGACTCTTGGAATGTTGGTACGACCATGGAGTTCCTCTCGCCTTTCCTGTTGAGAGTGCCTCCTCTTTGGATGCGACGGGAACGCCGGGAATTCTTTCCCGTTGAAAGCAGGGAAAGGATCCCTCATCTCGAGCTACGAGGGGGAAACGGGGCTCCTCTGGATGTGGGCGGGACCATCGTGCTTCCTCTCGAGTGGACACGGGTATGGCGGTGAACTTCTTGAGTTGCAGCAAGGGTGTGAAAGACCCTTTCGAAATTCCAGAGGTTAGGTGTCATTAGTCTCCAGAAGCCTCATCGGAAATAGGCCTCATCTCGCCTGGAAGGGAGAACTTCCTGGATATTCTCGATTTGCGGCAGGTGTTCTCGAGTTACGACGGGGACCTCAGGGACCCGCCCTGGTGGCCTCAGGAGAGGCCAGTCCCCATGCGAGTTGCTAGGGGGCCTCTCGGGATTCCTCTCCTGTCGATACCGGGGCCAAAAACCTTGTGTGGAGTCAGGGCCGGAACCGAGGATTCCTCTCAGGGGTGACATGGATCTTTGGGTACTTCTGGAGTCTCCCCAGGGGAGTCAGGCCTCGTCTCGACTGGGGGCATGCACGTGCGCTTTCCTTCCAGGCTGTAGCAGCAATGTCACGCTTCCCGTCGCGTGCATCAAAGGATCTGTGGTTTTCCCTCGAGGCTTTCCCTCGAGGCTTTCCCACAGGGCTGTCCCACGTGCCACCGTGTTGTGAGTCGATCCTCGGCGTGAAAGATGAGCCAGTGCAGGGCAAAGAGGTTCCTCTGGAATGGACTGAGACATCTGGGGGACTCTTGGAATGGTGATACGACCATGGAGTTCCTCTCACCTTTCCTGTTGAGAGTGCCTCCTCTTGAGATGCGACGGGAACGCCGGGAATTCTTTCCCGTTGAAAGCAGGGAAAGGATCCCTCATCTCGAGCTCCGAGGGGGAAACGGGGCTCCTCTGGATGTGGGCGGGACCATCGTGCTTCCTCTCGAGTGGAGACGGGTATGGCGGTGAACTTCTTGAGTTGCAGCAAGGGTGTGAAAGACCCTTTCGACGTTCCAGAGGTTAGGTGTCATTAGTCTCCAGACGCCTCATCGGAAATAGGCCTCATCTCGCCTGGAAGGGAGAACTTCCTGGATTTTCTCGATTTGCGGCAGGTGTTCTCGAGTTACGACGGGGACCTCAGGGACCCGCTCTGGTGGCCTCCGGAGAGGCCAGTCCCCATGGGAGTTGCTAGGGGGCCTCTCGGGATTCCTCTCCCGTCGATACCGGGGCCAAAAACCTTGTGTGGAGTCAAGGCCGGAACCGAGGATTCCTCTCAGGGGCTGACATGGATCTTTGGGTACTTCTGGAGTCTCCCCAGGGGAGTCAGGCCTCGTCTCCAGTGGGGGCATGCACGTGCGCTTTCCTTCCAGGCTGTAGCAGCAATGTCACACTTCCCGTCGCGTGGATCAAAGGATCTGTGGTTTTCCCTCGAGGCTTTCCCTCGAGGCTTTCCCACAGGGCTGTCCCACGTGCCACCGTGGTGTGAGTCGATCCTCGGCGTGAAAGATGAGCCAGTGCAGGGCAAAGAGGTTCCTCTGGAATGGACTGAGACATCTGGGCGACTCTTGGAATGGTGGTACGACCATGGAGTTCCTCTCGCCTTTCCTGTTGAGAGTGCCTCCTCTTGAGATGCGACGGGAACGCCGGGAATTCTTTCCCGTTGAAAGCAGGGAAAGGATCCCACATCTCGAGCTCCGAGGGGGAAACGGGGCTCCTCTGAATGTGGGCGGGACCATCGTGCTTCCTCTCGAGTGGAGACGGGTATGGCGGTGAACTTCTTGAGTTGCAGCAAGGGTGTGAAAGACCCTTTCGAAGTTCCAGAGGTTAGGTGTCATTAGTCTCCAGACGCCTCATCGGAAATACGCCTCATCTCGCCTGGAAGGGAGAACTTCCTGGATTTTCTCGAGTTGCGGCAGGTGTTCTCGAGTTATGACGGGGACCTCAGGGACCCGCCCTGGTGGCCTCAGGAGAGGCCAGTCCCCATGCGAGTTGCTAGGGGGCCTCTCGGGATTCCTCTCCCGTCGATACCGGGGCCAAAAACCTTGTGTGGAGTCAGGGCCGGAACCGAGGATTCCTCTCAGGGGTGATATGGATCTTTGGGTACTTCTGGAGTCTCCCCAGGGGAGTCAGGCCTCGTCTCGAGTGGCGGCATGCACGTGCGCTTTCCTTCCAGGCTGTAGCAGCAATGTCACGCTTCCCGTCGCGTGCATCAAAGGATCTGTGGTTTTCCCTCGAGGCTTTCCCTCGAGGCTTTCCCGCAGGGCTGTCCCACGTTCCACCGTGGTGTGAGTCGATCCTCGGCGTGAAAGATGAGCCAGTGCAGGGCAAAGAGGTTCCTCTGGAATGGACTGAGACATCTGGGGGACTCTTGGAATGGTGGTACGACCATGGAGTTCCTCTCGCCTTTCCTGTTGAGAGTGCCTCCTCTTGAGATGCGACGGGAACGCCGGGAATTCTTTCCCGTTGAAAGCAGGGAAAGGATCCCTCATCTCGAGCTCCGAGGGGGAAACGGGGCTCCTCTGGATGTGGGCGGGACCATCGTGCTTCCTCTCGAGTGGAGACGGGTATGGCGGTGAACTTTTTGAGTTGCAGCAAGGGTGTGAAAGACCCTTTCGAAGTTCCAGAGGTTAGGTGTCATTAGTCTCCAGACGCCTCATCGGAAATAGGCCTCATCTCGCCTGGAAGGGAGAACTTCCTGGATTTTCTCGAGTTGCGGCAGGTGTTCTCGAGTTACGATGGGGACCTCAGGGACCCGCCCTGGTGGCCTCAAGAACGGCCAGTCCCCATGCGAGTTGCTAGGGGGCCTCTGGGGATTCCTCTCCCGTCGATACCGGGGCCAAAAACCTTGTGTGGAGTCAGGGCCGGAACCGAGGATTCCTCTCAGGGGCTGACATGGATCTTTGGGTACTTCTGGAGTCTCCCCAGGGGAGTCAGGCCTCGTCTCGAGTGGGGGCATGCACGTGTGCTTTCCTTCCAGGCTGTAGCAGCAATGTCACGCTTCCCGTCGCGTGGATCAAAGGATCTGTGGTTTTCCCTCGAGGCTTTCCCTCGAGGCTTTCCCACAGGGCTGTCCCACGTGCCACCGTAGAGTGAGTCGATCCTCGGCATGAAAGATGAGCCAGTGCAGGGCAAAGAGGTTCCTCTGGAATGGACTGAGACATCTGGGGGACTCGTGGAATGGTGGTACGACCATGGAGTTCCTCTCGCCTTTGCTGTTGAGAGTGCCACCTCTTGAGATGCGACGGGAACGCCGGGAATTCTTTCCCGTTGAAAGCAGGGAAAGGATCCCTCATTTCGAGCTACGAGGGGGAAACGGGGCTCCTCTGGATGTGGGCGGGACCATCGTGCTTCCTCTCGAGTGGAGACGGGTATGGCGGTGAACTTCTTGAGTTGCAGCAAGGGTGTGAAAGACCCTTTCGAAGTCCCAGAGGTTAGGTGTCATTAGTCTCCAGACGCCTCATCGGAAATAGGCCTCATCTCGCCTGGAAGGGAGAACTTCCTGGATTTTCTCGAGTTGCGGCAGGTGTTCTCGAGTTACAACGGGGACCTCAGGGACCCGCCCTGGTGGCCTCAGGAGAGGCCAGTCCCAATGTGAGTTGCTAGGTGGCCTCTCGGGATTCCTCTCCCGTCGATACCGGGGTCAAAAACCTTGTGTGGCGTCAGGGCCGGAACCGAGGATTCCTCTCAGGGGCTGACATGGATCTTTGGGTACTTCTGGAGTCTCCCCAGGGGAGTCAGGCCTCGTCTCGAGTCGGGGCATGCACGTGCGCTTTCCTTTCAGGCTGTAGCAGCAATGTCACGCTTCCCGTCGCGTGGATCAAAGAATCTGTGGTTTTCCCTCGAGGCTTTCCCTCGAGGCTTTCCCACAGGGCTGTCCCACGTGCCTCCGTGGTGTGAGTCGATCCTCGGCGTGAAAGATGAGCCAGTGCAGGGCAAAGAGGTTCCTCTGGAATGGACTGAGACATCTGGGGGACTCCTGGAATGGTGGTACGACCATGGAGTTCCTCTCGCCTTTCCTGTTGAGAGTGCCTCCTCTTGAGATGCGACGGGAACGCCGGGAATTCTTTCCCGTCTAAAGCAGGGAAAGGTTCCCTCATCTCGAGATACGAGGGAGAAACGGGGCTCCTCTGGATGTGGGCGGGACCATCGTGCTTCCTCTCGAGTGGAGACGGGTATGGCGGTGAACTTCTTGAGTTGCAGCAAGGGTGTGAAAGACCCTTTCGAATTTCCAGAGGTTAGGTGTCATTAGTCTCCAGACGCCTCATCGGAAATAGGCCTCATCTCGCCTGAAAGGGAGAACTTCCTGGATTTTCTCGAGTTGCGGCAGGTGTTCTCGAGTTACGACGGGGACCTCAGGGACCCGCCCTGGTGGCCTCAGGAGAGGCCAGTCCCCATGCGAGGTGCTAGGGGGCCTCTCGGGATTCCTCTCCCGTCGATACCGGGGCCAAAAACCTTGTGTGGAGTCAGGGCCGGAACCGAGGATTCCTGTCAGGGGCTGACATGGATCTTTGGGTACTTCTGGAGTCTCCCCAGGGGAGTTAGGCCTCGTCTCGAGTGGGGGCATGCACGTTCGCTTTCCTTCCCGGCTGTAGCAGCAATGTCACGATTCCCGTCGCGTGGATCAAAGGATCTGTGGTTTTCCCTCGAGGCTTTCCCACAGGGCTGTCCCACGTGCCACCGTGGTGTGAGTCGATCCTCGGCGTGAAAGATGAGCCAGTGCAGGGCAAAGAGGTTCCTCTGGAATGGACTGAGACATCTGGGGGACTCGTGGAATGGTGGTACGACCATGGAGTTCCTCTCGCCTTTCCTGTTGAGAGTGCCACCTCTTGAGATGCGACGGGAACGCCGGGAATTCTTTCCCGTTGAAAGCAGGGAAAGGATCCCTCATTTCGAGCTACGAGGGGGAAACGGGGCTCCTCTGGATGTGGGCGGGACCATCGTGCTTCCTCTCGAGTGGAGACGGGTATGGCGGTGAACTTCTTGAGTTTCAGCAAGGGTGTGAAAGACCCTTTCGAAGTCCCAGAGGTTAGGTGTCATTAGTCTCCAGAAGCCTCATCGGAAATAGGCCTCATCTCGCCTGGAACGGAGAACTTCCCGGATTTTCTCGAGTTGCGGCAGGTGTTCTCGAGTTACAACGGGGACCTCAGGGACCCGCCCTGGTGGCCTCAGGAGAGGCCAGTCCCCATGCGAGGTGCTAGGGGGCCTCTCGGGATTCCTCTCCCGTCGATACCGGGGCCAAAAACCTTGTGTGCAGTCAGGGCCGGAACCGAGGATTCCTCTCAGGGGCTGACATGGATCTTTGGGTACTTCTGGAGTCTCCCCAGGGGAGTCAGGCCTCGTCTCGAGTGGGGGCATGCACGTGCGCTTTCCTTCCAGGCTGTAGCAGCAATGTCACGCTTCCTGTCGCGTGGATCAAAGGATCTGTGGTTTTCCCTCGAGGCTTTCCCTCGAGGCTTTTCCACAGGGCTGTCCCACGTGCCACCGTGGTGTGAGTCGATCCTCGGCGTGAAAGATGAGCCAGTGCAGGGCAAAGAGGTTCCTCTGGAATGGACTGAGACATCTGGGGGACTCCTGGAATGGTGGTACGACCATGGAGTTCCTCTCACCTTTCCTGTTGAGAGTGCCTCCTCTTGAGATGCGACGGGAACGCCAGGAATTCTTTCCCGTCTAAAGCAGGGAAAGGTTCCCTCATCTCGAGATACGAGGGGGAAACAGGGCTCCTCTGGATGTGGGCGGGACCATCGTGCTTCCTCTCGAGTGGAGACGGGTATGGCGGTGAACTTCTTGAGTTGCAGCAAGGGTGTGAAAGACCCTTTCGAATTTCCAGAGGTTAGGTGTCATTAGTCTCCAGACGCCTCATCGGAAATAGGCCTCATCTCGCCTGAAAGGGAGAACTTCCTGGATTTTCTCGAGTTGCGGCAGGTGTTCTCGAGTTACGACGGGGACCTCAGGGACCCGCCCTGGTGGCCTCAGGAGAGGCCAGTCCCCATGCGAGGTGCTAGGGGGCCTCTCGGGATTCCTCTCCCGTCGATACCGGGGCCAAAAACTTTGTATGGAGTCAGGGCCGGAACCGAGGATTCCTCTCAGGGGCTGACATGGATCTTTGGGTTCTTCTGGAGTCCCCCCAGGGGAGTCAGGCCTCGTCTCGAGTGGGGGCATGCACGTGCGCTTTCCTTCCAGGCTGTAGCAGCAATGTCACGCTTCCCGTCGCGTGGATCAAAGGATCTGTGGTTTTCCCTCGAGGCTTTCCCTCGAGGCTTTCCCACAGGGCTGTCCCACGTGCCACCGTGGTGTGAGTCGATCCTCGGCGTGAAAGATGAGCCAGTGCAGGGCAAAGAGGTTCCTCTGGAATGGACTGAGACATCTGGGGGACTCTTGGAATGGTGGTACGACCATGGAGTTCCTCTCGCCTTTCCTGTTGAGAGTGCCTCCTCTTGAGATGCGACGGGAACGCCGGGAATTCTTTCCCGTTGAAAGCAGGAAAAGGATCCCTCATCTCGAGCTACGAGGGGGAAACGGGGCTCCTCTGGATGTGGGCGGGACCATCGTGCTTCCTCTCTAGTGGAGACGGGTATGGTGGTGAACTTCTTGAGTTGCAGCAAGGGTGTGAAAGACCCTTTCGAAGTTCCAGAGGTTAGGTGTCATTAGTCTCCAGACGCCTCATAGGAAATAGGCCTCATCTCGCCTGGAAGGGAGAACTTCCTGGATTTTCTCGAGTTGCGGCAGGTGTTCTCGAGTTACGACGGGGACCTCAGGAACCCGCCCTGGTGGCCTCAGGAGAGGCCAGTCCCTATGCGAGGTGCTAGGGGGCCTCTCGGGATTCCTCTCCCGTCGATACCGGGGCCAAAAACCTTGTATGGAGTCAGGGCCGGAACCGAGGATTCCTCTCAGGGGCTGACATGGATCTTTGGGTACTTCTGGAGTCTCCCCAGGGGAGTCAGGCCTCTTCTCGAGTGGGGGCATGCACGTGCACTTTCCTTCCAGGCTGTAGCAGCAATGTCACGCTTCCCGTCGCGTGGATCAAAGGATCTGTGGATTTCCCTCGAGGCTTTCCCACAGGGCTGTCCCACGTGCCACCGTGGTGTGAGTCGATCCTCGGCGTGAAAGATGAGCCAGTGCAGGACAAAGAGGTTCCTCTGGAATGGACTGAGATATCTGGGGGACTCTTGGAATGGTGGTACGACCATGGAGTTCCTCTCGCCTTTCCTGTTGAGAGTGCCTCCTCTTGAGATGCGACGGGAACGCCGGGAACTCTTTCCCTTTGAAACCAGGGAAAGGATCCCTCATCTCGAGCTACGAGGGGAAAACGGGGCTCCTCTGGATGTGGGCGGGACCATCGTGCTTCCTCTCGAGTGGAGACGGGTATGGCGGTGAACTTCTTGAGTTGCAGCAAGGGTGTGAAAGACCCTTTCGAAGTTCCAGAGGTTAGGTGTCATTAGTCTCCAGACGCCTCATCAGAAATAGGCCTCATCTCGCCTGGAAGGGAGAACTTCCTGGATTTTCTCGAGTTGCGGCAGGTGTTCTCGAGTTACGACGGGGACCTCAGGGACCCGCCCTGGTGGCCTCAGGAGAGGTCAGCCCCTATGCGAGTTGCTAGGGGGCCTCTCGGGATTCCTCTCCCGTCGATACCGGGGCCAACAACCTTGTGTGGAGTCAGGGCCGTAACCGAGGATTCCTCTCATGGGCTGACATGGATCTTTGGGTACGTCTGGAGACTCCCCAGTGGAGTCAGGCCTCGTCTCGAGTGGGGGCATGCACGTGCGCTTTCCTTCCAGGCTGTAGCAGCAATGTCACGCTTCCCGTCGCGTGGATCATAGGATCTGTGGTTTTCCCTCGAGGCTTTCCCTCGAGGCTTTCCCACAGGGCTGTCCCACGTGCCACCGTGGTGTGAGTCGATCCTCGGCGTGAAAGATGAGCCAGTGCAGGGCAAAGAGCTTCCTCTGGAATGGACTGAGACATCTGGGGGACTCTTGGAATGGTGGTACGACCATGGAGTTCCTCTCGCCTTTCCTGTTGAGAGTGCCTCCTCTTGAGATGCGACGGGAACTCCGGGAATTCTTTCCCGTTGAAAGCAGGCAAAGGATCCCTCATCTCGAGCTACGAGGGGGAAACGGGGCTCCTCTGGATGTGGGCGGGACCATCGTGCTTCCTCTCGAGTGGAGACGGGTATGGCGGTGAACTTCTTGAGTTGCAGCAAGGGTGTGAAAGACCCTTTCGAAGTTCCAGAGGTTAGGTGTCATTAGTCTCCAGACGCCTCATCGGAAATAGGCCTCATCTCGCCTGGAAGGGAGAACTTCCTGGATTTTCTCGAGTTGCGGCATGTGTTCTCGAGTTACGACGGGGACCTCAGGGACCCGCCCTGGTGGCCTCAGGAGTGGCCAGTCCCCATGCGAGTTGCTAGGGGGCCTCTCGGGATTCCTCTCCCGTCGATACCGGGGCCAAAAACCTTGTGTGGAGTCAGGGCCAGAACCGAGGATTCCTCTCAGGGGCTCATATGGATCTTTGGGTACTTCTGGAGTCTCGCCAGGGGAGACAGGCCTCGTCTCGTGAGGGGGCATGCACGTGCACTTTCCTTCCAGGCTGTAGCAGCAATGTCACGCTTCCCGTCGCGTGGATCAAAGGATCTGTGGTTTTCCCTCGAGGCTTTCCCTCGAGGCTTTCCCACAGGGCTGTCCCACGTGCCACCGTGGTGTGAGTCGATCCTCGGCGTGAAAGATGAGCCAGTGTGGGGCAAAGAGCTTCCTCTGGAATGGACTGAGACATCTGGGGGACTCTTGGAATGGTGGTACGACCATGGAGTTCCTCCCGCCTTTCCTGTTGAGAGTGCCTCCTCTTGAGATGCGACGGGAACGCCGGGAATTCTTTCCCGTTGAAAGCAGGCAAAGGATCCCTCATCTCGAGCTACGAGGGGGAAACGGGGCTCCTCTGGATGTGGGCGGGACCATCCTGCTTCCTCTCGAGTGGAGACGGGTATGGAAGTGAACTTCTTGAGTTGCAGCAAGGGTGTGAAAGACCCTTTCGAAGTTCCAGAGGTTAGGTGTCATTAGTCTCCAGACGCCTCATCGGAAATAGGCCTCATCTCGCCTGGAAGGGAGAACTTCCTGGATTTTCTCGAGATGCGGCAGGTGTTCTCGAGTTACGACGGGGACCTCAGGGACCCGCCCTGGTGGCCTCAGGAGAGGCCAGTCCACATGCGAGTTGCTAGGGGGCCTCGCGGGATTCCTCTCCCGTCGATACCGGGGCCAAAAACCTTGTGTGGAGTCAGGGCCGGAAACGAGGATTCCTCTCAGGGGCTGACATGGATCTTTGGGTACTTCTGGAGTCTCCGCAGGGGAGTCAGGCCTCGTCTCGAGTGGGGGCATGCACGTGCGTTTTCTTTGCAGGCTGTAGTAGCAATGTCACGCTTCCCGTCGCGTGGATCAAAGGATCTGTGGTTTTCCCTCGAGGCTTTCCCACAGGGCTGTCCCACGTGCCACCGTGGTGTGAGTCGATCCTCGGCGTGAAAGATGAGCCAGTGCAGGGCAAAGAGGTTCCTCTGGAATGGACTGAGACATCTGGGGGACTCTTGGAATGGTGGTACGACCATGGAGTTCCTCTCGCCTTTCCTGTTGAGAGTGCCTCCTCTTGAGATGCGACGGGAACGCCGGGAATTCTTTCCCGTTGAAAGCAGGGAAAGGATCCCTCATCTCGAGCTACGAGGGGGAATCGGGGCTCCTCTGGATGTGGGCGGGACCATCGTGCTTCCTCTCTAGTGGAGACGGGTATTGCCGGGGTCCAGCCCCGGTGGATCCAGGGAATTCGAAGGGTGGACGGCGTTGGCGTGGAAAGACTTGTTTATTTATTAATATAAGATTAGATTAAGAAACTGTAGTGCAGTAGGAAGATTAAGTGGAGAAAGAGGGCTGAATAGCTTGGTTTACGCGGAAGACCAATAAAATTCCAGACAAGGAATTTGCACCATCTACGTTGGGCCACCGGTGCCCGCTTGAATATCTAAGGGTGCCTCGCCTTAAGCTCCCTTTCTCGCGGATCTTAATAACCAGGGCAAATAAGTAGACCTGGCGAGCCTCCGCGCCCCAGATGGAAATTCAGCCTGAAATTAAAGTAAAGAGCAGAGGGAAGAAAAGGGAGAGAAAAAGAGAGAGAGAGAGAGACACGGGGGGAGCCATATTCCCAAGACACCAGGCCGAGACTAGTCCGAGAAACTGGTCTGAGAATCTGGTCCCGTCCTTTATTGTTCAGAAGGCCTTTTATACTTTTGATAAAACATGGAGATCAATGGGTAACACAAAGTTATGCAGCGTTAGCAGTCCAGACTCTTATCAAAACCAGGCTTTTCTCTCTGCATACCTAATTGTATACACAAGTCTTAGGTAATTTACATCATCTTCCAACCAAAAGGGCCAATTAACATTTTACAGCCTTTTTTCTGATAAGGGTTTGTCAACCACAAGACTTATTTGTGTTGATCTTCCCAAGGTCTGGTGCCACTCTCGGAAAGCACTAAAGAAAGTTACATTCTTAGACAGCAAGGATACAGCAACTTATAACAAGTAGAGGGAGTGCAGTGATTTATAGCAAAAGAGAAGCAATTAACTCAAAAGTCTAGTGTTGCTAACATCAAAACTACTATGTATCTTTTTCTACATCCTGCTTACATTAACATCCTTCCAGGTGCCTAAAAGATAAAGAATAAGGAGGTCTGGCAGCAATCCTTGAGTCAACAGTGAAAACCCTCTACCAATATAATTTTTAACTCTTTAGAAAAGGCTCTGTATCTTTAAGATGCTTTTAAGCTTTGTGCCTCCCGCGGTTGGGGGGCTGTAAGCAATTCACAAGCTGTAAGCTTTGTGCCTCTCGCGGTTGGGGGGCTGTAAGCAATTCACAAGCTGTAAGAGGTCTGGGGAACCTGTTAGGCAGACTAGAGAGCTATCAGAGGGGTTTAACTGAAACATCCCTTTCAAATGCAGAAGACTAAAACCCTGAATTGACTTTTTTCCAGAGAATATCAGAAAAGTGGAAAAGCAGAGCACAAAAGCCGGCAGATTTTTGCTGGGGTACATGCTTAGGAATATCCAGAGGGGTCCCTGAAGTCTGAGCACGCCTTGCGTATGTCAGCTTCCTTCCTCATGACCTTGTCACGGGCGGGATTCCTCACACTGGCTTCCGGCAACTCCCCCTTCTTTATTAGTTTTTTAAAAAAATTAGGTGCAGTTCAGTCGCGAGATTCCGAATGCTCTGCCGAAGAGTCCTGACAACACAAGGAAGCACGATTACAAGGAGCAGGATTATGGCACCCACAGCAGCATAGCTAGAGACAGTAGTCAGAAGAGTTTTTCCAGAAATGAAGTCAGAGAAGGTGTGGAAAAAGTCATTGGCTTCTCCTGCGGCGGTAAAATCTAATCGGGAGTGTTCCAAGGTCTGAATCTGATTATGAAGTTTCCCTAAATCTAAACTAATATCTGAGCTGTTCCAGACACCTAAAATATGATTTTTGACCCTCTCCCATTTAAAATCTGTCTCATTTACTTTCAGGGATGTAACACATATCCACCGGTAATCGGCATGACATGAAAGAGCCAATTTCATTTTCAGACTCTGTAATTCATTCCCAATATGCATTACTGCTTCTTCTAAGGCATCAATCCTTATTTCTAGCTTCCTATCTATAATTTCCTGGGTTGCCAGCGTTAGAGAAACATTTTTGGATACGGTGTCAACATATTGGGCAGTATACACTTGTTGAGACAATGATAATGCCGCCACAGTAACAGAAGTAATTGCGGTTATCAAAGCTGATATTCCCAAAACAAGTAAGCCCACAAACCGTCGTGTTCGCATTAAATCTTGTAGCTGTTGCAGTACAGCTAGGCCATGGTTATCATACCAATACGTGGCTACAGTTACAGGTACCATGAGATAGGGCGGACGTTTTAAAACCATGAAAGAGCAAACTTTATATTGAGGAGTTAAACAGGATGAAAGCATACATTGTTCACAAGACACTACATGGGGTCCACCTGTATAATTCAATTGTATGTTAAGTCTTTCAGAATCATTAGTGAAAAGAAAAACATAAGGAGAGGGTAGACAAGCTAAAATAGAGTAAATAGAGGTATTTTTTGGTCGGATTAAAATAATAGGGGCGGTAGCCGCAAGGGCTCTCCAAATTTCTGGCTGCCAAAAGGTTTTACCTCTAGTTATATAAGACAGCATAGGGGGAACAAATTGGTTATGATGCCGTCTGGTGGCAACTAACGGCCAAGAAATTGAATATTCTTTCCAATTATCCAATCTATTGATAAAGTCATCGTCAGACTCAGGGTCTTGACCTGGATTTGGGTTGCTCCAGTCCTGAATCGCACAATTTCTTCCTCCCGGCATATTGTAATCTACTCTCGAATTATAAATACAAGATTTCCAAATCGGATATCCTGAATGATCATCTATAGTTTTCCAAATAACATCTGAGGGAGCAACATCATCACAATTTGGATATTCTGATGGAGTTTTGAGAGACAAAGACTTATAGGGGCCAAGGACCCCAGGCATACGGGCTCGTAATATCCAAGCAGACCGATCCCCTATAGATGCAAATTTAGAGGTTGGGGAATCTGTCATAACTGCTTTTGTGGAGGCTCCAATGCATCCTGTCTTGGTAAAGAAGTCTCCTGTAAGGCCAGGAGGAAAATTAAAGCAGACAGGAAAATCATCTGCTAGTCCTTTAAAGGTATAATTGAAATTAATAGGGTATTGGTCTTTTGTATAGGAAGTATAAGATCCTCCCAAAAGGCGAGGCTGGTCTGTACTAACTCGTATGGGGTCACTGTTCCAAGTAACAACTTGGAAAGTTGGAGGATCCGGGAGAAACGCCCAATATTTGGTTGGAATGGGAGCAGCGCTTACCTGGCAAGAGAGCAAGGCAAGCATGGCAATAAACACCTTTTCAGGAGAGACTGACGATCCCTGTAGGGTAGCTATCCCCTGTGCCTGGCGACAGAGAGCTTTAATCTGTCCCCAGGTGGGCAAGGAGGCTTGTTGGGTTGACTGAGCTGGGCGTCCTAATGGATTCCTGCGAGGCAAAAAATCAGGGGGTGCAATATCCTGTATCTGAAGTCGTGACATCTGTCCAGTGGGTGGCTCCGATCCGCGCCTATCCGGGATCTCCAATGTCAGCTGTCCTGGGGTCAGCGGCGTTTCCCGTGCTGGCGGAGGGAGCGGGGGAAGAGGGAGTTTCTTCCTTTTTAGAGATCGCGGTGGCGGGGGATTCTGGTATCCGGGGAGCTGAGACATGGCGAATTAGTCTGTCTGGAACCCAAATCGGAGCGTCCGCGTCCTGTGGAAAAACACAAGCATACCCTCGCCCATTGGTTAATAAGGGGTCAGGACCTTTCCATTGTCCGGAAAGAAGGTCCCTCCATTTTACTAATGGTTTTGCATTCAATTGCTCTGGGCACCAATGGCGAAGCATTGCAGTGTTTCCGGATGAATCAGCATTTAAGTTATTTATTACGAAAAGAGCATGTTGCAAAATCTGATGGGGGGAACTATATTTAAATTCCCCTTCTTTTAGTTTTTGAATATGGATTTTCAGTGTTTGATGTGCTCTTTCCACAATGGCTTGTCCTTGTGGGTTATAAGGGATGCCGGTGTTATGTTTAATTTGAAATCTTGTACAGAATTGCTGAAAAGATTTAGAAGTGTAAGCAGGAGCATTATCAGTTTTTAAAGCTTTTGGCAAGCCCAGATAGGAAAAGCATGTAAAAAGATGTTGTATTACATCTTTAACTGCTTCCCCTGTACGAGCAGTGGCAATAATAACATGAGAGAAGGTATCTACAGTTACATGAACAAAAGACAGTTTTCCAAATGAAGAGACATGGGTTACATCCATTTGCCAGAGTGCATTAGGTTTGAGACCGCGAGGGTTAACTCCCAGAGGCAAAGCATTCACGGTAGTAGGACAATGTGAACAAGAACGAACAATCTCTCGGGCAGATTCTCGAGGAATTTGAAACTGGTATCGTAAGGCAGTGGCATTTTGGTGATGAAGTGAGTGAGAAGCTCGAGCTTCTTCAAAAACAGAAGCCACTGAAATCCTGGTTAACGAATCTGCCAATTCATTGAGAGCATTTAAAGGGCCAGGCAGGCCGGAATGAGCCCGAATGTGGCCGATAAAGAACGCCCGATTTCTTTTCCATATTTGCTGCTGCAGTTTAGTTAACAAATGGAAGATAGCAGTTTTGTTTTCAGGCAAAACTGCAGTCTCAATGTGTGGAAACAGCCTGACCACATACTGAGAGTCAGAATAAAGGTTAAATTCTTTCTCCGCAAACATAACAAAGGCCTCAATAACAGCTGTGATTTCAGCCCTTTGAGCTGAAGTTTCTTGTGTTTCCAAAAGTTTTTGATGATCTCTTGTGACTATAGAGGCTCTACCGTTAGCCGATCCATCAGTAAAGACTACCTGAGCATCTGAAATAGGGAACTGTTTACACCGGACAGGAAAAATAACTGGATGGTTAGACATAAAATTTAGTAAAACATGCGAGGGTAAATGATGCAAAATTTGACCACAGTAATTCCCTATGGCAATCTGCCAGTCTTCATCAAACATTAAAAGAGCATCAAGCTGCTCCTTATTATATGGAATTACAATCTCTGATGGCTCTTTACCAAACAATTCAATGCTCCGCTTCCTTCCTTTTAGCATTAATGTGGCAATTAAACCAGGATAAGAAGCCACGACTTTTTTAGCTTGGGTAGGAAGATGGATCCATTCTAAAGGGCCGCGTTGCCACAGAACTCCCGTAGGCGCCGTTGGAGTAGCTAGGCAAAGGAACTGCCACGTCATCGTCAAATCAATTCTTTTTACATAGCTATTTGATAAGGCTGCTTCTACTTTGCCTAGGGCTTCTTGAGCCTCAGCTGTTAATTGTCTTTTTGAGGTTGGATCAGGATCCCCGCGTAAAGTGTTAAAAAGAGGTTTTAATTCGGCAGTGGTTAATTTTAAATATGGTCTAATCCAATTAATATCACCTAAGAGTTTTTGATAATCATTTAAAGTAATAAGATGGTCTTTTCTCAATTGCAGCGGGGTATGAGTCACCGTTTCCGAATTTATGACTCTTCCTAAGTAAGTTATGGGCGGATTGATTTGAATTTTTTCTGGGGCAATTTTTAGGCCTCTGTCTGTCAATGCCTGGGTCAGGTCCTGGAGCACAGTCTGCAGGTGAACTCTATCAGGATGAGCTATTAAAATATCATCCATATAGTGAATCATATACACGTGTTCATATTTAGCCCTAGTATCTTCTAGAGCGGCATTAACAAATTTTTGGCATAAAGTAGGGCTATTTTTCATTCCCTGAGGCAGAACCTTCCACTGAAACCGTAAATAAGGCTGTTTAAGATTTTCTGATGGCAGACTAAAGGCAAATCGCTTTTTATCCTCAGGATTTAAGGGAATAGTGAAAAAACAATCTTGTAAATCAATAACAATTATATTATATCCCTCTGGAACGGCTACTGGGGAAGGGAGCCCAGGCTGTAAGGCCCCCATGTCCTCCATGGTGGCATTAATAGCTCTCAAATCCTGTAAAAGTCGCCATTTACCAGATTTTTTCTTAATGACAAAAATAGGAGTGTTCCAGGGGCTATTGGAGGGCTCAATATGTCCCAATTCTAATTGTTCAAAGATTAATGCTTTAGCTGCCAATAATTTTTCCTTATGCAGAGGCCACTGTTCTACCCACACCGGATCTTGAGATTTCCATGTGATGGGGTCGGCAGCAAAAACAATGGCCTCAATTATAAATTTGGATATCCCAATCCAGCACGTAGCTTGCGAGGAGTTGGGCAAATTGGCTCAATTATTCCTGTCTGTTGTTTACCCAATCCTTTTGATGGATCATAGCCCATCTGCAACATCTGAGAGGTCACTTTATCATCAGGGCTAAAAAGTAACACTCCCATTTGAGATAGCACGTCCCTCCCCCACAGGGTAAGGGGGAGCGAAGGAACGACATAAGGTTGGAAAGTTCCACGGGTATCCTCAAATTGCCAATCTAAAATTTTTGCACTTTTGGCTATTGTGGGGGCTCTTCCTATCCCCACCAAGTTATTTTCAGTAGTATGTGTGGGCCAGGAGCTGGGCCAGTCTTTTCCTGAAATGCAAGAAACATCTGCTCCTGTGTCTAATAACCCCACAATAGACTTGCCATTAATCAGGATAGTCTTCATAGGACGTTTCTGAGTAATTTCTGTTATCCAAAAAAACATATCACTAGACCCAAATCCTTTATCCTGCCTTTCATTTTGAGTAGCTGTGCGCCCAATTGCAGTGTGGTAAGGCAAAAGCAAAAGTTGGGCTATTCTTTGTCCCTGATGTATTTGGAAAGTTTTAGTTGGGGGTGAAATCATTATCTGGATTTCTCCTGTATAATCTGAGTCAATTACTCCAGGGATGATTGTGAGACCTTGCATAGCTAAGGAACTTCTGCCTAGTATAATTCCTACTAAACCTGTTGGTAATGGGCCTTTAACTCCTGTAGGTATTTTTACAGTGGGGCTATCTGGTGTTAATATTGCTGAGGTGGTGGAACTGAGGTCCAGTCCTGCGCTGCCTGGGGTTGCTCTGATGAGTTCTGCGATGGGACGAAGGGAATGAATGGGTTCAGTGAGGCTGCCCCAATTGTTGTCGGGGCCTGAGGCTGGCCCCTCAATCCGTTTCCCGACTGCTGGTCGGGGCCCAAAAAGGCTCCATTTCTATGGAATTGTGACCTACATTCTTTTGCCCAGTGATATCCTTTTTGACAACGAGGGCAGAGAGATCTAGGGAGATTAGTAGGCACAGCCGGGGAGGGAGAATTCGGCAGAGAAGAACCGGCTGCTTTTTGGGGACAAGCTCGCATAAGGTGCCCTTCCCGTCCGCAAGAGAAGCAGGCCTTGGATAAACCAATATTCTGGCCTGGACTACTGGAATGACTCTTTGACGGGTTATTTCTATTTGTAAAAAAGGACTGTACTGCCTGCTGGTAAGAATTTCCCTTTATGGCTGCAGCTATGGCAACGCCCTGCATCATCGCTGGTCCTACATCTGCACATTGCCTGATATAATCTATTATTTCCCCAGTTTTTTTAATAGGACGTAAAATGGCCTGGCAGGTAGAATTAGCATTTTCAAATGCCAGTTGTTTTATCAATATACTAGCTGCCTCAGTGTTGGAAATTACTCTGTTGACTGCCTCTGCAAGTCTTGATATAAAGTCTTCATATGGCTCTTCTGGTTTTTGTTTAACATTTGAGAAGGAAGAGGTAGATTCTTTCCCTTCAGGCAACAAACGCCAAGCCCCAAGGGCGCAGGCGGTTACTTGATCTAAAGTGGTTTTATCTAATCCCATTTGATCTCTAAGTGTTCCAAAATCATTAGTCCCTGCCAACATATTTTTTATAATATATCTTGGGCCATATTTTTGGTTAGCATCAGCCTGTTTTTGGGCTAGATCTTCATATTCAGTTCTCCAAAGTACATATTGACCTCCAGACAGACAAGCTTTAGCGACTGTCTTCCAGTCATGGGGTGTCATCCATCTGCCCGCTAAAGCTTCCACCAATGATACAGTGTACGGGGCTTTAGGCCCATACAAAGCACAAGCCTGTTTGAGTTCTTTAATCATTTTCATTGGAATGGGTTCCCAGTGGGGGGCTGTTCTCCCACCACTTCCACCAAATATTATGGGGAAACAAGCCTCAAGGTGGGGATCAAGTTCATCATCTGGGATAGAGAAAACTCTTCTTCGGGGAGCTTCTAGTGGAGGCCCCTCACCCTTATAGGGAGGGGGGGGCAAGGGGTGTCCTATGTCACTTTCTTCGTACTTTGGGAATTTTTTATCCGTTCTGTGTTTAGGTCTTACGGATGTTTTATCTGGGGAATCTGGCCTTAAACTCTCAGGTGCATATAATCTGATGGGGGACATTTGTCTTGAGCCTCTGGAAGCAGAAGGCTTAATTAAGGAAATTTCTCTTGAATTTGTGGAAGCAGGTGGTCTGGTTGGGGAAGTTTTTATTAAGCTCTTTGGAGCAGATAATCTAATTGGAGAAGTTTCTCTTAAACTCCTTGGAGCATCTTTATTTAATAAAGACCAGTCCTCATCAGAATGATCTTGACTTACTTCCTCTTCCAAATCTTCCTCATCTGAAAGCTGCTCTTTTTTGTCATCTCTATCTATTACCTTTTCTTGGGCAGTCATTGCAGCTATCATTTGACTCAACTGCCGATAGTTAGGTGTAGCCTCCTTTTCATCACTCTCCTCTTCGATAGATACCTTTTTCTCTGCACTTTCCTCTTTAAGATGTACCTTTTCAGATTCAGGGGCAGGGTCTAGAGCGTCCCTAATTATATTCCATAAGGAAAAGGCGTCAGTAGGCACCTTTTGTGAGCCATGTTCAGCATGGTAAGTTTTTAGTTGTTTTCCTACTCTCTCCCAGGTGTCTAAGTTAACAGTGCCTTCTTCTGGAAACCAGGGACACTGTTCTTGTACAAAGGAAAAAAATGAATGAATATTGGATTTTTTAACTTTAATTCCTCGTTTAGTTAGTAACTGCAAGATTACTCCTGTAAAAAGCTGTCTTTCTTTTGATTCACTGTTACCCATGTCAGAAAATTAAGTCTTATAGAAAAGTCTACCTCAACAAAAAGGTTTTACCTTTGGCGAGGGGGGTTTTGTTTTCAACCCTAAGATAGCAGGTTTCTTTTCAACCTCTAGAGCACCAGGTTTCTCTTAAACCCTTGAACACTTCCCACTCCTCCTCACCCTGTCTATCCTACAGGGGGGTCCGCGGCACCCTGAGTGGGGTCCTAGCCGTCCCGAACACTCAACACTGGGGGAGTACCCGAAAGTACTCTGGGGGGAGTGATTAAGTCACTCCGGGGCGGAGCAACAGAGAGTGCTCCGGGGGGAGCAACAGAGAGTGCTCCGGGGGGAGCTACAGAGAGTGCTCCGGGGGGAGCTTTTGCTCCGAGGAACCTACCTTCGAATAGCCTGTTCCGGGCGCCACTTGCCGGGGTCCAGCCCCGGTGGATCCAGGGAATTCGAAGGGTGGACGGCGTTGGCGTGGAAAGACTTGTTTATTTATTAATATAAGATTAGATTAAGAAACTGTAGTGCAGTAGGAAGATTAAGTGGAGAAAGAGGGCTGAATAGCTTGGTTTACGCGGAAGACCAATAAAATTCCAGACAAGGAATTTGCACCATCTACGTTGGGCCACCGGTGCCCGCTTGAATATCTAAGGGTGCCTCGCCTTAAGCTCCCTTTCTCGCGGATCTTAATAACCAGGGCAAATAAGTAGACCTGGCGAGCCTCCGCGCCCCAGATGGAAATTCAGCCTGAAATTAAAGAGCAGAGGGAAGAAAAGGGAGAGAAAAAGAGAGAGAGAGAGAGACATGGGGGGAGCCAGATTCCCAAGAAACCAGGCCGAGACTAGTCCGAGAAACTGGTCTGAGAATCTGGTCCCGTCCTTTATTGTTCAGAAGGCCTTTTATACTTTTGATAAAACATGGAGATCAATGGGTAACACAAAGTTATGCAGCGTTAGCAGTCCAGACTCTTATCAAAACCAGGCTTTTCTCTCTGCATACCTAATTGTATACACAAGTCTTAGGTAATTTACATCATCTTCCAACCAAAAGGGCCAATTAACATTTTACAGCCTTTTTTCTGATAAGGGTTTGTCAACCACAAGACTTATTTGTGTTGATCTTCCCAAGGTCTGGTGCCACTCTCGGAAAGCACTAAAGAAAGTTACATTCTTAGACAGCAAGGATACAGCAACTTATAACAAGTAGAGGGAGTGCAGTGATTTATAGCAAAAGAGAAGCAATTAACTCAAAAGTCTAGTGTTGCTAACATCAAAACTACTATGTATCTTTTTCTACATCCTGCTTACATTAACATCCTTCCAGGTGCCTAAAAGATAAAGAATAAGGAGGTCTGGCAGCAATCCTTGAGTCAACAGTGAAAACCCTCTACCAATATAATTTTTAACTCTTTAGAAAAGGCTCTGTATCTTTAAGATGCTTTTAAGCTTTGTGCCTCCCGCGGTTGGGGGGCTGTAAGCAATTCACAAGCTGTAAGCTTTGTGCCTCTCGCGGTTGGGGGGCTGTAAGCAATTCACAAGCTGTAAGAGGTCTGGGGAACCTGTTAGGCAGACTAGAGAGCTATCAGAGGGGTTTAACTGAAATATCCCTTTCAAATGCAGAAGACTAAAACCCTGAATTGACTTTTTTCCAGAGAATATCAGAAAAGTGGAAAAGCAGAGCACAAAAGCCGGCAGATTTTTGCTGGGGTACATGCTTAGGAATATCCAGAGGGGTCCCTGAAGTCTGAGCACGCCTTGCGTATGTCAGCTTCCTTCCTCATGACCTTGTCACGGGCGGGATTCCTCACACTGGCTTCCGGCAGGGTATGGTGGTGAACTTCTTGAGTTGCAGCAAGGCTGTGAAAGACCCTTTCGAAGTTCCAGAGGTAAGGTGTCATTAGTCTCCAGACGCCTCATCGGAAATAGGCCTCATCTCGCCTGGAAGGGAGAACTTCCTGGATTTTCTCGAGTTGCGGCAGGTGTTCTCGAGTTACGACGGGGACCTCAGGGACCCGCCCTGGTGGCCTCAGGAGAGGCCAGTCCCTATGCGAGTTGCTAGGGGCCCTCTCGGGATTCCTCTCCCGTCGATACCGGGGCCAAAAACCTTGTGTGGAGTCAGGGCCGGAACCGAGGATTCCTCTCAGGGGCTGACATGGATCTTTGGGTACTTCTGGAGTCTCCCCAGGGGAGTCAGGCCTCGTCTCGAGTGGGGGCATGCACGTGCACTTTCCTTCCAGGCTGTAGCAGCAATGTTACGCTTCCCGTCGCGTGGATCAAATGATCTGCGGTTTTCCCTCGAGGCTTTCCCTCGAGGCTTTCCCACAGGGCTGTCCCATGTGACACCGTGGTGTGAGTCGATTCTCGGCGTGAAAAATGAGCCAGTGCAGGGTAAAGAGGTTCCTCTGGAATGGACTGAGACATCTGGGGGACTCTTGGAATGGTGGTACGACCATGGAGTTCCTCTCGCCTTTCCTGTTGAGAGTGCCTCCTCTTGAGATGCGACGGGAACGCCGGGAATTCTTTCCCGTTGAAAGCAGGGAAAGGATCCCTCATCTCGAGCTACGAGGGGGAAACGGGGCTCCTCTGGATGTGGGCGGGACCATCGTGCTTCCTCTCGAGTGGAGACGGGTATGGCGGTGAACTTCTTGAGTTGCAGCAAGGGTGTGAAAGACCCTTTGGAAGTTCCAGAGGTTAGGTGTCATTAGTCTCCAGACGCCTCATCGGAAATAGGCCTCATCTCGCCTGGAAGGGAGAACTTCCTGGATTTTCTCGAGTTGCGGCAGGTGTTCTGGAGTTACGACGGGGACCTCAGGGACCCGCCCTGGTGGCCTCAGGAGAGGCCAGTCCCCATGCGAGTTGTTAGGGGGCCTCTCGGGATTCCTCTCCCGTCGATACCGGGGCCAAAAACCTTGTGTGGAGTCAGGGCCGGAACCGAGGATTCCTCTCAGGGGCTGACATGGATCTTTGGGTACTTCTGGAGTCTCCCCAGGGGAGTCAGGTCTCGTCTCGAGTGGGGGCATGCACGTGCGCTTTCCTTCCAGGCTTTAGGAGCAATGTCACGCTTCCCATCGCGTGGATCAAAGGATCTGTGGTTTTCCCTCGAGGCTTTCCCTCGAGGCTTTCCCACAGGGCTGTCCCACGTGCGACCGTGGTGTGAGTCGATCCTCGGCGTGAAAGATGAGCCAGTGCAGGGCAAAGAGGTTCCTCTGCAATGGACTGAGACATCTGGGGGACTCTTTGAATGGTGGTACGACCATGGAGTTCCTCTCGCCTTTCCTGTTGAGAGTGCCTCCTCTTGAGATGCGACGGGAACGCCGGGAATTCTTTCCCGTTGAAAGCAGGGAAAGGATCCCTCATCTCGAGCTCCGAGGGGGAAACGGGGCTCCTCTGGATGTGGGCGGGACCATCGTGCTTCCTCTCGAGTGGAGACGGGTATGGCGGTGAACTTCTTGAGTTGCAGCAAGGGTGTGAAAGACCCTTTCGAAGTTCCAGAGTTTAGGTGTCATTAGTCTCCAGACGCCTCATCGGAAATAGGCCTCATCTCGCCTGGAAGGGAGAACTTCCTGGATTTTCTCGAGTTGCGGCAGGTGTTCTCGAGTTACGACGGGGACCTCAGGGACCCGCCCTGGTGGCCTCAGGAGAGGCCAGTCCCCATGCGAGTTGCTAGGGGGCCTCTCGGGATTCCTCTCCCGTCGATACCGGGGCCAAAAACCTTGTGTGGAGTCAGGGCCGGAACCGAGGATTCCTCTCAGGGGCTGACATGGATCTTTGGGTACTTCTGGAGTCTCCCCAGGGGAGTCAGGCCTCGTCTCGAGTGGGTGCATGCACGTGCGCTTTCCTTCCAGGCTGTAGCAGCAATGTCACGCTTCCCGTCGCGTGGATCAAAGGATCTGTGGTTTTCCCTCGAGGCTTTCCCTCGAGGCTTTCCCACAGGGCTGTCCCACGTGCCACCGTGTTGTGAGTCGATCCTCGGCGTGAAAGATGAGCCAGTGCAGGGCAAAGAGGTTCCTCTGGAATTGACTGAGACATCTGGGGGACTCTTGGAATGGTGGTACGACCATGGAGTTCCTCTCGCCTTTCCTGTTGAGAGTGCCTCCTCTTGAGATGCGACGGGAACGCCGGGAATACTTTCCCGTTGAAAGCAGGGAAAGGATCCCTCATCTCGAGCTACGAGGGGGAAACGGGGCTCCTCTGGATGTGGGCGGGACCATCGTGCTTCCTCTCGAGTGGAGACGGGTATGGCGGTGAACTTCTTGAGTTGCAGCAAGGGTGTGAAAGACCCTTTCGAAGTTCCAGAGGTTTGGTGTCATTAGTCTCCAGAGGCCTCATCGGAAATAGGCCTCATCTCGCCTGGAAGGGAGAACTTCCTGGATTTTCTCGAGTTGCGGCAGGTGTTCTCGAGTTACGACGGGGACCTCAGGGACCCGCCCTGGTGGCCTCCGGAGAGGCCAGTCCCCATGCGAGTTGCTAGGGGGCCTCTCGGGATTCCTCTCCCGTCGATACCGGGGCCAAAAACCTTGTGTGGAGTCAGGGCCGGAACCGAGGATTCCTCTCAGGGGCTGACATGGATCTTTGGGTACTTCTGGAGTCTCCCCAGTGGAGTCAGGCCTCGTCTCGAGTGGGGGCATGCACGTGCGCTTTCCTTCCAGGCTGTAGCAGCAATGTCACGCTTCCCGTCGCGTGGATCAAAGGATCTGTGGTTTTCCCTCGAGGCTTTCCCACAGGGCTGTCCCACGTGCCACCGTGTTGTGAGTCGATCCTCGGCGTGAAAGATGAGCCAGTGCAGGGCAAAGAGGTTCCTCTGGAATGGACTGAGACATCTGGGGGACTCTTGGAATGGTGGTACGACCATGGAGTTCCTCTCGCCTTTCCTGTTGAGAGTGCCTCCTCTTGAGATGCGACGGGAACGCCGGGAATTCTTCCCCGTTGAAAGCAGGGAAAGGATCCATCATCTCGAGCTCCGAGGGGGAAACGGGGCTCCTTTGGATGTGGGCGGGACCATCATGCTTCCTCTCGAGTGGAGACGGGTATGGCGGTGAACTTCTTGAGTTGCAGCAAGGGTGTGAAAGACCCTTTCGACGTTCCAGAGGTTAGGTGTCATTAGTCTCCAGACGCCTCATCGGAAATAGGCCTCATCTCGCCTGGAAGGGAGAACTTCCTGGATTTTCTCGAGATGCGGCAGGTGTTCTCGAGTTACGACGGGGACCTCAGGGACCCGCCCTGGTGGCCTCAGGAGAGGCCAGTCCCCATGCGAGTTGCTAGGGGGCCTCTCGGGATTCCTCTCCCGTCGATACCGGGGCCAAAAACTTTGTATGGAGTCAGGGTCGGAACCGAGGATTCCTCTCAGGGGCTTATATGGATCTTAGGGTACTTCTGGAGTCTCGCCAGGGGAGACAGGCCTCGTCTCGAGTGGGGGCATGCACGTGCGCTTTCCTTCCAGGCTGTAGCAGCAATGTCACGCTTCCCATCGCGTGCATCAAAGGATCTGTGGTTTTCCCTCGAGGCTTTCCCTCGAGGCTTTCCCACAGGGCTGTCCCACGTGCCTCCGTGGTGTGAGTCGATCCTCGGCGTGAAAGATGAGCCAGTGCAGGGCAAAGAGTTTCCTCTGGAATGGACTGAGACATCTGGGGGACTCTTTGTATGGTGGTACGACCATGGAGTTCCTCTCGCCTTTCCTGTTGAGAGTGCCTCCTCTTGAGATGCGACGGGAACGCCGGGAATTCCTTCCCGTTGAAAGCAGGAAAGGATCCCTCATCTCGAGCTCCGAGAGGGAAACGGGGCTCCCCTGGATGTTGGCGGGACCATCGTGCTTCCTCTCGAGTGGAGACGGGTATGGCGGTGAACTTCTTGAGTTGCAGCAAGGGTGTGAAACACCCTTTCGAAATTCCAGAGGTTAGGTGTCATTAGTCTCCAGACGCCTCATCGGAAATAGGCCTCATCTCGCCTGGAAGGGAGAACTTCCTGGATTTTCTCGAGTTGCGGCAGGTGTTCTCGAGTTAAGACGGGGACCTCAGGGACCCGCCCTGGTGGCCTCAGGAGAGGCCAGTCCCCATGCGAGGTGCTAGGGGGCCTCTCGGGATTCCTCTCCCGTCGATACCGGGGCCAAAAAGCTTGTGTGGAGTCAGGGCCGGAACCGAGGATTCCTCTCAGGGGCTGACATGGATCTTTGGGTACTTCTGGAGTCTCCCCAGGGGAGTCAGGCCTCGTCTCGAGTGGGGGCATGCACGTGCGCTTTCCTTCCAGGCTGTAGCAGCAATGTCACGCTTCCTGTCGCGTGGATCAAAAGATCTGTGGTTTTCCCTCGAGGCTTTCCCTCGAGACTTTCCCACAGGGCTGTCCCACGTGCCACCGTGGTGTGAGTCGATCCTCGGCGTGAAAGATGAGCCAGTGTAGGGCAAAGAGGTTCCTCTGGAATGGACTGAGACATCTGGGGGACTCCTGGAATGGTGGTACGACCATGGAGTTCCTCTCGCCTTTCCTGTTGAGAGTGCCTCCTCTTGAGATGCGACGGGAATGCCGGGAATTCTTTCCCGTCTAAAGCAGGGAAAGGTTCCCTCATCTCGAGCTATGAGGGGGAAACGGGGCTCCTCTGGATGTGGGCGGGACCATCGTGCTTCCTCTCGAGTGGACACGGGTATGGCGGTGAACTTCTTGAGTTGCAGCAAGGGTGTGAAAGACCCTTTTGAAGTTCCAGAGGTTAGGTGTCATTAGTCTCCAGACGCCTCATCGGAAATAGGCCTCATCTCGCCTGAAAGGGAGAACTTCCTGGATTTTCTCGAGTTGCGGCAGGTGTTCTCGAGTTACGACGGGGACCTCAGGGACCCGCCCTGGTGGCCTCAGGAAAGGCCAGTCCCCATGCGAGGTGCTAGGGGGCCTCTCGGGATTCCTCTCCCGTCGATACCGGGGCCAAAAACCTTGTGTGGAGTAAGGGCCGGAACCGAGGATTCCTCTCAGAGGCTGACATGGATCTTTGGGTACTTCTGGAGTCTCCCCAGGGGAGTTAGGCCTCTTCTCGAGTGGGGGCATGCACGTGCGCTTTCCTTCCCGGCTGTAGCAGCAATGTCACGCTTCCCGTCGCATGGATCAAAGGATCTGTGGTTTTCCCTCGAGGCTTTCCCTCGAGGCTTTCCCACAGGGCTGTCCCACGTGCCACCGTGGTGTGAGTCGATCCTCGGCGTGAAAGATGAGCCAGTGCAGGGCAAAGAGGTTCCTCTGGAATGGACTGAGACATCTGGGGGACTCTTGGAATGGTGGTACGACCATGGAGTTCCTCTAGCCTTTCCTGTTGAGAGTGCCACCTCTTGAGATGCGACGGGAACGCCGGGAATTCTTTCCCGTTGAAAGCAGGGAAAGGATCCCTCATTTCGAGCTACGAGGGGGAAACGGGGCTCCTCTGGATGTGGGCGGGACCATCGTGCTTCCTCTCGAGTGGAGACGGGTATGGCGGTGAACTTCTTGAGTTGCAGCAAGGGTGTGAAAGACCCTTTCGAAGTCCCAGAGGTTAGGTGTCATTAGTCTCCAGACGCCTCATCGGAAATAGGCCTCATCTCGCCTGGAAGGGAGAACTTCCTGGATTTTCTCGAGTTGCGGCAGGTGTTCTCGAGTTACAACGGGGACCTCAGGGACCCGCCCTGGTGGCCTCAGGAGAGGCCAGTCCCCATGCGAGTTGCTAGGTGGCCTCTCGGGATTCCTCTCCCGTCGATACCGGGGTCAAAAACCTTGTGTGGCGTCAGGGCCGGAACCGAGGATTCCTCTCAGGGGCTGACATGGATCTTTGGGTACTTGTGGAGTCTCCCCAGGGGAGTCAGGCCTCGTCTCGAGTGGGGGCATGCACGTGCGCTTTCCTTCCAGGCTGTAGCAGCAATGTCACGCTTCCCGTCGCGTGGATCAAAGGATCTGTGGTTTTCCCTCGAGGCTTTCCCTCGAGGCTTTCCCACAGGGCTGTCCCACGTGCCTCCGTGGTGTGAGTCGATCCTCGGCGTGAAAGATGAGCCAGTGCCGGGCAAAGAGGTTCCTCTGGAATGGACTGAGACATCTGGGGGACTCCTGGAATGGTGGTACGACCATGGAGTTCCTCTCGCCTTTCCTGTTGAGAGTGCCTCCTCTTGAGATGCGACGGGAACGCCGGGAATTCTTTCCCGTCTAAAGCAGGGAAAGGTTCCCTCATCTCGAGCTCCAAGGGGGAAACGGGGCTCCTCTGGATGTGGGCGGGACCATCGTGCTTCCTCTCGAGTGGAGACGGGTATGGCGGTGAACTTCTTGAGTTGCAGCAAGGGTGTGAAAGACCCTTTCGAATTTCCAGAGGTTAGGTGTCATTAGTCTCCAGACGCCTCATCGGAAATAGACCTCATCTCGCCTGAAAGGGAGAACTTCCTGGATTTTCTCGAGTTGCGGCAGGTGTTCTCGAGTTACGACGGGGACCTCAGGGACCCGCCCTGGTGGCCTCAGGAGAGGCCAGTCCCCATGCGAGGTGCTAGGGGGCCTCTCGGGATTCCTCTCCCGTCGATACCGGGGCCAAAAACCTTGTGTGGAGTCAGGGCCGGAACCGAGGATTCCTCTCAGGGGCTGACATGGATCTTTGGGTACTTCTGGAGTCTCCCCAGGGGTGTTAGGCCTCGTCTCGAGTGGGGGCATGCACGTGCGCTTTCCTTCCCGGCTGTAGCAGCAATGTCACGCTTCCCGTCGCGTGGATCAAAGGATCTGTGGTTTTCCCTCGAGGCTTTCCCACAGGGCTGTCCCACGTGCCACCGTGGTGTGAGTCGATCCTCGGCGTGAAAGATGAGCCAGTGCAGGGCAAAGAGGTTCCTCTGGAATGGACTGAGACATCTGGGGACTCTTGGAATGGTGGTACGACCATGGAGTTCCTCTCGCCTTTCCTGTTGAGAGTGCCTCCTCTTGAGATGCGACGGGAACGCCGGGAATTCTTCCCCGTTGAAAGCAGGGAAAGGATCCATCATCTCGAGCTCCGAGGGGGAAACGGGGCTCCTTTGGATGTGGGCGGGACCATCATGCTTCCTCTCGAGTGGAGACGGGTATGGCGGTGAACTTCTTGAGTTGCAGCAAGGGTGTGAAAGACCCTTTCGAAGTTCCAGAGGTTAGGTGTCATTAGTCTCCAGACGCCTCATCGGAAATAGGCCTCATCTCGCCTGGAAGGGAGAACTTCCTGGATTTTCTCGAGATGCGGCAGGTGTTCTCGAGTTACGACGGGGACCTCAGGGACCCGCCCTGGTGGCCTCAGGAGAGGCCAGTCCCCATGCGAGTTGCTAGGGGGCCTCTCGGGATTCCTCTCCCGTCGATACCGGGGCCAAAAACTTTGTATGGAGTCAGGGTCGGAACCGAGGATTCCTCTCAAGGGCTAATATGGATCTTAGGGTACTTCTGGAGTCTCGCCAGGGGAGACAGGCCTCGTCTCGAGTGGGGGCATGCACGTGCGCTTTCCTTCCAGGCTGTAGCAGCAATGTCACGCTTCCCGTCGCGTGCATCAAAGGATCTGTGGTTGTCCCTCGAGGCTTTCCCTCGAGGCTTTCCCACAGGGCTGTCCCACGTGCCTCCGTGGTGTGAGTCGATCCTCGGCGTGAAAGATGAGCCAGTGCAGGGCAAAGAGTTTCCTCTGGAATGGACTGAGACATCTGGGGGACTCTTTGTATGGTGGTACGACCATGGAGTTCCTCTCGCCTTTCCTGTTGAGAGTGCCTCCTCTTGAGATGCGACAGGAACGCCGGGAATTCCTTCCCGTTGAAAGCAGGAAAGGATCCCTCATCTCGAGCTCCGAGAGGGAAACGGGGCTCCTCTGGATGTGGGCGGGACCATCGTGCTTCCTCTCGAGTGGAGACGGGTATGGCGGTGAACTTCTTGAGTTGCAGCAAGGGTGTGAAACACCCTTTCGAAATTCCAGAGGTTAGGTGTCATTAGTCTCCAGACGCCTCATCGGAAATAGGCCTCTTCTCGCCTGGAAGGGAGAACTTCCTGGATTTTCTCGAGTTGCGGCAGGTGTTCTCGAGTTAAGACGGGGACCTCAGGGACCCGCCCTGGTGGCCTCAGGAGAGGCCAGTCCCCATGCGAGGTGCTAGGGGGCCTCTCGGGATTCCTCTCCCGTCGATACCGGGGCCAAAAAGCTTGTGTGGAGTCAGGGCCGGAACCGAGGATTCCTCTCAGGGGCTGACATGGATCTTTGGGTACTTCTGGAGTCTCCCCAGAGGAGTTAGGCCTCGAATCAAGTGGGGGCATGCACGTGCGCTTTCCTTCCAGGCTGTAGCAGCAATGTCACGCTTCCCATCGCGAGGATTAAAGGATCTGTGGTTTTCCCTCGAGACTTTCCCACAGGGCTGTCCCACGTGCCACCGTGGTGTGAGTCGATCCTCGGCGTGAAAGATGAGCCAGTGCAGGGCAAAGAGGTTCCTCTGGAATGGACTGAGACATCTGGGGGACTCTTGGAATGGTTGTACGACCATGGAGTTCCTCTCGCCTTTCCTGTTGAGAGTGCCTCCTCTTGAGATGCGACGGGAACGCCGGGAATTCTTTCCCGTTGAAAGCAGGGAAAGGATCCCTCATCTTGAGCTACGAGGGGGAAACGGGGCTCCTCTGGATGTGGGCGGGACCATCGTGCTTCCTCTCGAGTGGAGACGGGTATGGCGGTGAACTTCTTGAGTTGCAGCAAGGGTGTGAAAGACCCTTTCGAAGTTCGAGAGGTTAGGTGTCATTAGTCTCCAGACGCCTCTTCGGAAATAGGCCTCATCTCGCCTGGAAGGGAGAACTTCCTGGATTTTCTCGAGTTGCGGCAGGTGTTCTCGAGTTACGACGGGGACCTCAGGGACCCGCCCTGGTGGCCTCAGGAGAGGCCAGTCCCCATGCGAGGTGCTAGGGGGCCTCTCGGGATTCCTCTCCCGTCGATACCGGGGCCAAAAACCTTGTGTGGAGCCAGGGCCGGAACCGAGGATTCCTCTCAGGGGCTGACATGGATCTTTGGGTACTTGTGGAGTCTCCCCAGGGGAGTCAGGCCTCGTCTCGAGTGGGGGCATGCACGTGCGCATTTCCTTCCAGGCTGTAGCAGCAATGTCACGCTTCCTGTCGCGTGGATCAAAGGATCTGTGGTTTTCCCTCGAGGCTTTCCCTCGAGGCTTTTCCACAGGGCTGTCCCACGTGCCACCGTGGTGTGAGTCGATCCTCGGCGTGAAAGATGAGCCAGTGCAGGGCAAAGAGGTTCCTCTGGAATGGACTGAGACATCTGGGGGACTCCTGGAATGGTTGTACGACCATGGAGTTCCTCTCGCCTTTCCTGTTGAGAGTGCCTCCTCTTGAGATGCGACGGGAACGCCGGGAATTCTTTCCCGTCTAAAGCAGGGAAAGGTTCCCTCATCTCGAGATACGAGGGGGAAACGGGGCTCCTCTGGATGTGGGCGGGACCATCGTGCTTCCTCTCGAGTGGAGACGGGTATGGCGGTGAAGTTCTTGAGTTGCAGCAAGGGTGTGAAAGACCCTTTCGAATTTCCAGAGGTTAGGTGTCATTAGTCTCCAGACGCCTCATCGGAAATAGGCCTCATCTCGCCTGAAAGGGAGAACTTCCTGGATTTTCTCGAGTTGCGGCAGGTGTTCTCGAGTTACGACGGGGACCTCAGGGACCCGCCCTGGTGGCCTCAGGAGAGGCCAGTCCCCATGCGAGGTGCTAGGGGGCCTCTCGGTATTCCTCTCCCGTCGATACCGGGGCCAAAAACCTTGAGTGGAGTCAGGGCCGGAACCGAGGATTCCTCTCAGGGGCTGACATGGATCTTTGGGTACTTCTGGAGTCTCCCCAGGGGAGTTAGGCCTCTTTTCGAGTGGGGGCATGCACGTGTGCTTTCCTTCCCGGCTGTAGCAGCAATGTCACGCTTCCCGTCGCATGGATCAAAGGATCTGTGGCTTTCCCTCGAGGCTTTCCCACAGGGCTGTTCCACGTGCCACCGTGGTGTGAGTCGATCCTCGGCGTGAAAGATGAGCCAGTGCAGGGCAAAGAGGTTCCTCTGGAATGGACGGAGACATCTGGGGACTCTTGGAATGGTGGTACGACCATGGAGTTCCTCTCGCCTTTCCTGTTGAGAGTGCCTCCTCTTGAGATGCGACGGGAACGCCGGGAATTCTTCCCCGTTGAAAGCAGGGAAAGGATCCATCATCTCGAGCTCCGAGGGGGAAACGGGGCTCCTTTGGATGTGGGCGGGACCATCATGCTTCCTCTCGAGTGGAGACGGGTATGGCGGTGAACTTCTTGAGTTGCAGCAAGGGTGTGAAAGACCCTTTCGAAGTTCCAGAGGTTAGGTGTCATTAGTCTCCAGACGCCTCATCGGAAATAGGCCTCATCTCGCCTGGAAGGGAGAACTTCCTGGATTTTCTCGAGATGCGGCAGGTGTTCTCGAGTTACGACGGGTACCTCAGGGACCCGCCCTGGTGGCCTCAGGAGAGGCCAGTCCCCATGCGAGTTGCTAGGGGGCCTCTCGGGATTCCTCTCCCGTCGATACCGGGGCCAAAAACTTTGTATGGTGTCAGGGCCGGAACCGAGGATTCCTCTCAGGGGCTGACATGGATCTTTGGGTTCTTCTGGAGTCCCCCCAGGGGAGTCAGGCCTCGTCTCGAGTGGGGGCATGCACGTGCGCTTTCCTTCCAGGCTGTAGCAGCAATGTCACGCTTCCCGTCGCGTGGATCAAAGGATCTGTGGTTTTCCCTCGAGGCTTTCCCTCGAGGCTTTCCCACAGGGCTGTCCCACGTGCCACCGTGGTGTGAGTCGATCCTCGGCGTGAAAGATGAGCCAGTGCAGGGCAAAGAGGTTCCTCTGGAATGGACTGAGACATCTGGGGGACTCTTGGAATGGTGGTACGACCATGGAGTTCCTCTCGCCTTTCCTGTTGAGAGTGCCTCCTCTTGAGATGCGACGGGAACGCCGGGAATTCTTTCCCGTTGAAAGCAGGAAAAGGATCCCTCATCTCGAGCTACGAGGGGGAAACGGGGCTCCTCTGGATGTGGGCGGGACCATCGTGCTTCCTCTCTAGTGGAGACGGGTATGGTGGTGAACTTCTTGAGTTGCAGCAAGGGTGTGAAAGACCCTTTCGAAGTTCCAGAGGTTAGGTGTCATTAGTCTCCAGACGCCTCATAGGAAATAGGCCTCATCTCGCCTGGAAGGGAGAACTTCCTGGATTTTCTCGAGTTGCGGCAGGTCTTCTCGAGTTACGACGGGGACCTCAGGAACCCGCCCTGGTGGCCTCAGGAGAGGCCAGTCCCTATGCGAGGTGCTAGGGGGCCTCTCGGGATTCCTCTCCCGTCGATACCGGGGCCAAAAACCTTGTATGGAGTCAGGGCCGGAACCGAGGATTCCTCTCAGGGGCTGACATGGATCTTTGGGTACTTCTGGAGTCTCCCCAGGGGAGTCAGGCCTCGTCTCGAGTGGGGGCATGCACGTGCACTTTCCTTCCAGGCTGTAGGAGCAATGTCACGCTTCCCGTCGCGTGGATCAAAGGATCTGTGGATTTCCCTCGAGGCTTTCCCACAGGGCTGTCCCACGTGCCACCGTGGTGTGAGTCGATCCTCGGCGTGAAAGATGAGCCAGTGCAGGACAAAGAGGTTCCTCTGGAATGGACTGAGATATCTGGGGGACTCTTGGAATGGTGGTACGACCATGGAGTTCCTCTCGCCTTTCCTGTTGAGAGTGCCTCCTCTTGAGATGCGACGGGAACGCCGGGAACTCTTTCCCTTTGAAACCAGGGAAAGGATCCCTCATCTCGAGCTACGAGGGGAAAACGGGGCTCCTCTGGATGTGGGCGGGCCCATCGTGCTTCCTCTCGAGTGGAGACGGGTATGGCGGTGAACTTCTTGAGTTGCAGCAAGGGTGTGAAAGACCCTTTCGAAGTTCCAGAGGTTAGGTGTCATTAGTCTCCAGACGCCTCATCAGAAATAGGCCTCATCTCGCCTGGAAGGGAGAACTTCCTGGATTTTCTCGAGTTGCGGCAGGTGTTCTCGAGTTACGACGGGGACCTCAGGGACCCGCCCTGGTGGCCTCAGGAGAGGCCAGCCCCTATGCGAGTTGCTAGGGGGCCTCTCGGGATTCCTCTCCCGTCGATACCGGGGCCAACAACCTTGTGTGGAGTCAGGGCCGTAACCGAGGATTCCTCTCATAGGCTGACATGGATCTTTGGGTACGTCTGGAGACTCCCCAGTGGAGTCAGGCCTCGTCTCGAGTGGGGGCATGCACGTGCGCTTTCCTTCCCGGCTGTAGCAGCAATGTCACGCTTCCCGTCGCATGGATCAAAGGATCTGTGGTTTTCCCTCGAGGCTTTCCCTCGAGGCTTTCCCACAGGGCTGTCCCACGTGCCACCGTGGTGTGAGTCGATCCTCGGCGTGAAAGATGAGCCAGTGCAGGGCAAAGAGGTTCCTCTGGAATGGACTGAGACATCTGGGGGACTCCTGGAATGGTGGTACGACCATGGAGTTCCTCTCGCCTTTCCTGTTGAGAGTGCCTCCTCTTGAGATGCGACGGGAACGCCGGGAATTCTTTCCCGTCTAAAGCAGGGAAAGGTTCCCTCATCTCGATATACGAGGGGGATACGGGGCTCCTCTGGATGTGGGCGGGACCATCGTGCTTCCTCTCGAGTGGAGACGGGTATGGCGGTGAAGTTCTTGAGTTGCAGCAAGGGTGTGAAAGACCCTTTCGAAGTTCCAGAGGTTAGGTGTCATTAGTCTCCAGACGCCTCATCGGAAATAGGCCTCATCTCGCCTGAAAGGGAGAACTTCCTGGATTTTCTCGAGTTGCGGCAGGTGTTCTCGAGTTACGACGGGGACCTCAGGGACCCGCCCTGGTGGCCTCAGGAGAGGCCAGTCCCCATGCGAGGTGCTAGGGGGCCTCTCGGGATTCCTCTCCCGTCGATACCGGGGCCAAAAACCTTGTGTGGAGTCAGGGCCGGAACCGAGGATTCCTCTCAGGGGCTGACATGGATCTTTGGGTACTTCTGGAGTCTCCCCAGGGGAGTTAGGCCTCTTCTCGAGTGGGGGCATGCACGTGCGCTTTCCTTCCCGGCTGTAGCAGCAATGTCACGCTTCCCGTCGCATGGATCAAAGGATCTGTGGTTTTCCCTCGAGGCTTTCCCTCGAGGCTTTCCCACAGGGCTGTCCCACGTGCCACCGTGGTGTGAGTCGATCCTCAGCGTGAAAGATGAGCCAGTGCAGGGCAAAGAGTTTCCTCTGGAATGGACTGAGACATCTGGGGGACTCTTGGAATGGTGGTACGACCATGGAGTTCCTCTCGCCTTTCCTGTTGAGAGTGCCTCCTCTTGAGATGCGACGGGAACGCCGGGAATTTTTTCCCGTTGAAAGCAGGAAAAGGATCCCTCATCTCGAGCTACGAGGGGGAAACGGGGCTCCTCTGGATGTGGGCGGGACCATCGTGCTTCCTCTCGAGTGGAGACGGGTATGGCGGTGAACTTCTTGAGTTGCAGCAAGGGTGTGAAAGACCCTTTCGAAGTTCCAGAGGTTAGGTGTCATTAGTCTCCAGACGCCTCATCAGAAATAGGCCTCATCTCGCCTTGAAGGGAGAACTTCCTGGATTTTCTCGAGTTGCGGCAGGTGTTCTCGAGTTACGACGGGGACCTCTGGGACCCGCCCTGGTGGCCTCAGGAGAGGCCAGTCCCTATGCGAGTTGCTAGGGGGCCTCTCGGGATTCCTCTCCCGTCGATACCGGGGCCAAAAACCTTGTGTGGAGTCAGGGCCGGAACCGAGGATTCCTCTCAGGGGCTGACATGGATCTTTGGGTACTTCTGGAGTCTCCCCAGGGGAGTCAGGCCTCGTCTCGAGTGGGGGCATGCACGTGCGCTTTCCTTCCAGGCTGTAGCAGCAATGTCACGCTTCCCGTCGCGTGGATCATAGGATCTGTGGTTTTCCCTCGAGGCTTTCCCTCGAGGCTTTCCCACAGGGCTGTCCCACGTGCCACCGTGGTGTGAGTCGATCCTCGGCGTGAAAGATGAGCCAGTGCAGGGCAAAGAGCTTCCTCTGGAATGGACTGAGACATCTGGGGGACTCTTGGAATGGTGGTACGACCATGGAGTTCCTCTCGCCTTTCCTGTTGAGAGTGCCTCCTCTTGAGATGCGACGGGAACGCCGGGAATTCTTTCCCGTTGAAAGCAGGCAAAGGATCCCTCATCTCGAGCTACGAGGGGGAAACGGGGCTCCTCTGGATGTGGGCGGGACCATCCTGCTTCCTCTCGAGTGGAGACGGGTATGGAAGTGAACTTCTTGAGTTGCAGCAAGGGTGTGAAAGACCCTTTCGAAGTTCCAGAGGTTAGGTGTCATTAGTCTCCAGACGCCTCATCGGAAATAGGCCTCATCTCGCCTGGAAGGGAGAACTTCCTGGATTTTCTCGAGATGCGGCAGGTGTTCTCGAGTTACGACGGGGACCTCAGGGACCCGCCCTGGTGGCCTCAGGAGAGGCCAGTCCACATGCGAGTTGCTAGGGGGCCTCGCGGGATTCCTCTCCCGTCGATACCGGGGCCAAAAACCTTGTGTGGAGTCAGGGCCGGAAACGAGGATTCCTCTCAGGGGCTGACATGTATCTTTGGGTACTTCTGGAGTCTCCGCAGGGGAGTCAGGCCTCGTCTCGAGTGGGGGCATGCACGTGCGTTTTCTTTCCAGTCTGTAGCAGCAATGTCACGCTTCCCGTCGCGTGGATCAAAGGATCTGTGGTTTTCCCTCGAGGCTTTCCCACAGGGCTGTCCCACGTTCCACCGTGGTGTGAGTCGATCCTCGGCGTGAAAGATGAGCCAGTGCAGGGCACAGAGGTTCCTCTGGAATGGACTGAGACATCTGGGGGACTCTTGGAATGGTGGTACGACCATGGAGTTCCTCTCGCCTTTCCTGTTGAGAGTGCCTCCTCTTGAGATGCGACGGGAACGCCGGGAATTCTTTCCCGTTGAAAGCAGGGAAAGGATCCCTCATCTCGAGCTACGAGGGGGAAACGGGGCTCCTCTGGATGTGGCGGGACCATCGTGCTTCCTCTCTAGTGGAGACGGGTATTGCCGGGGTCCAGCCCCGGTGGATCCAGGGAATTCGAAGGGTGGACGGCGTTGGCGTGGAAAGACTTGTTTTTTTATTAATATAAGATTAGATTAAGAAACTGTAGTGCAGTAGGAAGATTAAGTGGAGAAAGAGGGCTGAATAGCTTGGTTTACGCGGAAGACCAATAAAATTCCAGACAAGGAATTTGCACCATCTACGTTGGGCCACCGGTGCCCGCTTGAATATCTAAGGGTGCCTCGCCTTAAGCTCCCTTTCTCGCGGATCTTAATAACCAGGGCAAATAAGTAGACCTGGCGAGCCTCCGCGCCCCAGATGGAAATTCAGCCTGAAATTAAAGTAAAGAGCAGAGGGAAGAAAAGGGAGAGAAAAAGAGAGAGAGAGAGAGACACGGGGGGAGCCATATTCCCAAGACACCAGGCCGAGACTAGTCCGAGAAACTGGTCTGAGAATCTGGTCCCGTCCTTTATTGTTCAGAAGGCCTTTTATACTTTTGATAAAACATGGAGATCAATGGGTAACACAAAGTTATGCAGCGTTAGCAGTCCAGACTCTTATCAAAACCAGGCTTTTCTCTCTGCATACCTAATTGTATACACAAGTCTTAGGTAATTTACATCATCTTCCAACCAAAAGGGCCAATTAACATTTTACAGCCTTTTTTCTGATAAGGGTTTGTCAACCACAAGACTTATTTGTGTTGATCTTCCCAAGGTCTGGTGCCACTCTCGGAAAGCACTAAAGAAAGTTACATTCTTAGACAGCAAGGATACAGCAACTTATAACAAGTAGAGGGAGTGCAGTGATTTATAGCAAAAGAGAAGCAATTAACTCAAAAGTCTAGTGTTGCTAACATCAAAACTACTATGTATCTTTTTCTACATCCTGCTTACATTAACATCCTTCCAGGTGCCTAAAAGATAAAGAATAAGGAGGTCTGGCAGCAATCCTTGAGTCAACAGTGAAAACCCTCTACCAATATAATTTTTAACTCTTTAGAAAAGGCTCTGTATCTTTAAGATGCTTTTAAGCTTTGTGCCTCCCGCGGTTGGGGGGCTGTAAGCAATTCACAAGCTGTAAGCTTTGTGCCTCTCGCGGTTGGGGGGCTGTAAGCAATTCACAAGCTGTAAGAGGTCTGGGGAACCTGTTAGGCAGACTAGAGAGCTATCAGAGGGGTTTAACTGAAACATCCCTTTCAAATGCAGAAGACTAAAACCCTGAATTGACTTTTTTCCAGAGAATATCAGAAAAGTGGAAAAGCAGAGCACAAAAGCCGGCAGATTTTTGCTGGGGTACATGCTTAGGAATATCCAGAGGGGTCCCTGAAGTCTGAGCACGCCTTGCGTATGTCAGCTTCCTTCCTCATGACCTTGTCACGGGCGGGATTCCTCACACTGGCTTCCGGCAACTCCCCCTTCTTTATTAGTTTTTTAAAAAAATTAGGTGCAGTTCAGTCGCGAGATTCCGAATGCTCTGCCGAAGAGTCCTGACAACACAAGGAAGCACGATTACAAGGAGCAGGATTATGGCACCCACAGCAGCATAGCTAGAGACAGTAGTCAGAAGAGTTTTTCCAGAAATGAAGTCAGAGAAGGTGTGGAAAAAGTCATTGGCTTCTCCTGCGGCGGTAAAATCTAATCGGGAGTGTTCCAAGGTCTGAATCTGATTATGAAGTTTCCCTAAATCTAAACTAATATCTGAGCTGTTCCAGACACCTAAAATATGATTTTTGACCCTCTCCCATTTAAAATCTGTCTCATTTACTTTCAGGGATGTAACACATATCCACCGGTAATCGGCATGACATGAAAGAGCCAATTTCATTTTCAGACTCTGTAATTCATTCCCAATATGCATTACTGCTTCTTCTAAGGCATCAATCCTTATTTCTAGCTTCCTATCTATAATTTCCTGGGTTGCCAGCGTTAGAGAAACATTTTTGGATACGGTGTCAACATATTGGGCAGTATACACTTGTTGAGACAATGATAATGCCGCCACAGTAACAGAAGTAATTGCGGTTATCAAAGCTGATATTCCCAAAACAAGTAAGCCCACAAACCGTCGTGTTCGCATTAAATCTTGTAGCTGTTGCAGTACAGCTAGGCCATGGTTATCATACCAATACGTGGCTACAGTTACAGGTACCATGAGATAGGGCGGACGTTTTAAAACCATGAAAGAGCAAACTTTATATTGAGGAGTTAAACAGGATGAAAGCATACATTGTTCACAAGACACTACATGGGGTCCACCTGTATAATTCAATTGTATGTTAAGTCTTTCAGAATCATTAGTGAAAAGAAAAACATAAGGAGAGGGTAGACAAGCTAAAATAGAGTAAATAGAGGTATTTTTTGGTCGGATTAAAATAATAGGGGCGGTAGCCGCAAGGGCTCTCCAAATTTCTGGCTGCCAAAAGGTTTTACCTCTAGTTATATAAGACAGCATAGGGGGAACAAATTGGTTATGATGCCGTCTGGTGGCAACTAACGGCCAAGAAATTGAATATTCTTTCCAATTATCCAATCTATTGATAAAGTCATCGTCAGACTCAGGGTCTTGACCTGGATTTGGGTTGCTCCAGTCCTGAATCGCACAATTTCTTCCTCCCGGCATATTGTAATCTACTCTCGAATTATAAATACAAGATTTCCAAATCGGATATCCTGAATGATCATCTATAGTTTTCCAAATAACATCTGAGGGAGCAACATCATCACAATTTGGATATTCTGATGGAGTTTTGAGAGACAAAGACTTATAGGGGCCAAGGACCCCAGGCATACGGGCTCGTAATATCCAAGCAGACCGATCCCCTATAGATGCAAATTTAGAGGTTGGGGAATCTGTCATAACTGCTTTTGTGGAGGCTCCAATGCATCCTGTCTTGGTAAAGAAGTCTCCTGTAAGGCCAGGAGGAAAATTAAAGCAGACAGGAAAATCATCTGCTAGTCCTTTAAAGGTATAATTGAAATTAATAGGGTATTGGTCTTTTGTATAGGAAGTATAAGATCCTCCCAAAAGGCGAGGCTGGTCTGTACTAACTCGTATGGGGTCACTGTTCCAAGTAACAACTTGGAAAGTTGGAGGATCCGGGAGAAACGCCCAATATTTGGTTGGAATGGGAGCAGCGCTTACCTGGCAAGAGAGCAAGGCAAGCATGGCAATAAACACCTTTTCAGGAGAGACTGACGATCCCTGTAGGGTAGCTATCCCCTGTGCCTGGCGACAGAGAGCTTTAATCTGTCCCCAGGTGGGCAAGGAGGCTTGTTGGGTTGACTGAGCTGGGCGTCCTAATGGATTCCTGCGAGGCAAAAAATCAGGGGGTGCAATATCCTGTATCTGAAGTCGTGACATCTGTCCAGTGGGTGGCTCCGATCCGCGCCTATCCGGGATCTCCAATGTCAGCTGTCCTGGGGTCAGCGGCGTTTCCCGTGCTGGCGGAGGGAGCGGGGGAAGAGGGAGTTTCTTCCTTTTTAGAGATCGCGGTGGCGGGGGATTCTGGTATCCGGGGAGCTGAGACATGGCGAATTAGTCTGTCTGGAACCCAAATCGGAGCGTCCGCGTCCTGTGGAAAAACACAAGCATACCCTCGCCCATTGGTTAATAAGGGGTCAGGACCTTTCCATTGTCCGGAAAGAAGGTCCCTCCATTTTACTAATGGTTTTGCATTCAATTGCTCTGGGCACCAATGGCGAAGCATTGCAGTGTTTCCGGATGAATCAGCATTTAAGTTATTTATTACGAAAAGAGCATGTTGCAAAATCTGATGGGGGGAACTATATTTAAATTCCCCTTCTTTTAGTTTTTGAATATGGATTTTCAGTGTTTGATGTGCTCTTTCCACAATGGCTTGTCCTTGTGGGTTATAAGGGATGCCGGTGTTATGTTTAATTTGAAATCTTGTACAGAATTGCTGAAAAGATTTAGAAGTGTAAGCAGGAGCATTATCAGTTTTTAAAGCTTTTGGCAAGCCCAGATAGGAAAAGCATGTAAAAAGATGTTGTATTACATCTTTAACTGCTTCCCCTGTACGAGCAGTGGCAATAATAACATGAGAGAAGGTATCTACAGTTACATGAACAAAAGACAGTTTTCCAAATGAAGAGACATGGGTTACATCCATTTGCCAGAGTGCATTAGGTTTGAGACCGCGAGGGTTAACTCCCAGAGGCAAAGCATTCACGGTAGTAGGACAATGTGAACAAGAACGAACAATCTCTCGGGCAGATTCTCGAGGAATTTGAAACTGGTATCGTAAGGCAGTGGCATTTTGGTGATGAAGTGAGTGAGAAGCTCGAGCTTCTTCAAAAACAGAAGCCACTGAAATCCTGGTTAACGAATCTGCCAATTCATTGAGAGCATTTAAAGGGCCAGGCAGGCCGGAATGAGCCCGAATGTGGCCGATAAAGAACGCCCGATTTCTTTTCCATATTTGCTGCTGCAGTTTAGTTAACAAATGGAAGATAGCAGTTTTGTTTTCAGGCAAAACTGCAGTCTCAATGTGTGGAAACAGCCTGACCACATACTGAGAGTCAGAATAAAGGTTAAATTCTTTCTCCGCAAACATAACAAAGGCCTCAATAACAGCTGTGATTTCAGCCCTTTGAGCTGAAGTTTCTTGTGTTTCCAAAAGTTTTTGATGATCTCTTGTGACTATAGAGGCTCTACCGTTAGCCGATCCATCAGTAAAGACTACCTGAGCATCTGAAATAGGGAACTGTTTACACCGGACAGGAAAAATAACTGGATGGTTAGACATAAAATTTAGTAAAACATGCGAGGGTAAATGATGCAAAATTTGACCACAGTAATTCCCTATGGCAATCTGCCAGTCTTCATCAAACATTAAAAGAGCATCAAGCTGCTCCTTATTATATGGAATTACAATCTCTGATGGCTCTTTACCAAACAATTCAATGCTCCGCTTCCTTCCTTTTAGCATTAATGTGGCAATTAAACCAGGATAAGAAGCCACGACTTTTTTAGCTTGGGTAGGAAGATGGATCCATTCTAAAGGGCCGCGTTGCCACAGAACTCCCGTAGGCGCCGTTGGAGTAGCTAGGCAAAGGAACTGCCACGTCATCGTCAAATCAATTCTTTTTACATAGCTATTTGATAAGGCTGCTTCTACTTTGCCTAGGGCTTCTTGAGCCTCAGCTGTTAATTGTCTTTTTGAGGTTGGATCAGGATCCCCGCGTAAAGTGTTAAAAAGAGGTTTTAATTCGGCAGTGGTTAATTTTAAATATGGTCTAATCCAATTAATATCACCTAAGAGTTTTTGATAATCATTTAAAGTAATAAGATGGTCTTTTCTCAATTGCAGCGGGGTATGAGTCACCGTTTCCGAATTTATGACTCTTCCTAAGTAAGTTATGGGCGGATTGATTTGAATTTTTTCTGGGGCAATTTTTAGGCCTCTGTCTGTCAATGCCTGGGTCAGGTCCTGGAGCACAGTCTGCAGGTGAACTCTATCAGGATGAGCTATTAAAATATCATCCATATAGTGAATCATATACACGTGTTCATATTTAGCCCTAGTATCTTCTAGAGCGGCATTAACAAATTTTTGGCATAAAGTAGGGCTATTTTTCATTCCCTGAGGCAGAACCTTCCACTGAAACCGTAAATAAGGCTGTTTAAGATTTTCTGATGGCAGACTAAAGGCAAATCGCTTTTTATCCTCAGGATTTAAGGGAATAGTGAAAAAACAATCTTGTAAATCAATAACAATTATATTATATCCCTCTGGAACGGCTACTGGGGAAGGGAGCCCAGGCTGTAAGGCCCCCATGTCCTCCATGGTGGCATTAATAGCTCTCAAATCCTGTAAAAGTCGCCATTTACCAGATTTTTTCTTAATGACAAAAATAGGAGTGTTCCAGGGGCTATTGGAGGGCTCAATATGTCCCAATTCTAATTGTTCAAAGATTAATGCTTTAGCTGCCAATAATTTTTCCTTATGCAGAGGCCACTGTTCTACCCACACCGGATCTTGAGATTTCCATGTGATGGGGTCGGCAGCAAAAACAATGGCCTCAATTATAAATTTGGATATCCCAATCCAGCACGTAGCTTGCGAGGAGTTGGGCAAATTGGCTCAATTATTCCTGTCTGTTGTTTACCCAATCCTTTTGATGGATCATAGCCCATCTGCAACATCTGAGAGGTCACTTTATCATCAGGGCTAAAAAGTAACACTCCCATTTGAGATAGCACGTCCCTCCCCCACAGGGTAAGGGGGAGCGAAGGAACGACATAAGGTTGGAAAGTTCCACGGGTATCCTCAAATTGCCAATCTAAAATTTTTGCACTTTTGGCTATTGTGGGGGCTCTTCCTATCCCCACCAAGTTATTTTCAGTAGTATGTGTGGGCCAGGAGCTGGGCCAGTCTTTTCCTGAAATGCAAGAAACATCTGCTCCTGTGTCTAATAACCCCACAATAGACTTGCCATTAATCAGGATAGTCTTCATAGGACGTTTCTGAGTAATTTCTGTTATCCAAAAAACCATATCACTAGACCCAAATCCTTTATCCTGCCTTTCATTTTGAGTAGCTGTGCGCCCAATTGCAGTGTGGTAAGGCAAAAGCAAAAGTTGGGCTATTCTTTGTCCCTGATGTATTTGGAAAGTTTTAGTTGGGGGTGAAATCATTATCTGGATTTCTCCTGTATAATCTGAGTCAATTACTCCAGGGATGATTGTGAGACCTTGCATAGCTAAGGAACTTCTGCCTAGTATAATTCCTACTAAACCTGTTGGTAATGGGCCTTTAACTCCTGTAGGTATTTTTACAGTGGGGCTATCTGGTGTTAATATTGCTGAGGTGGTGGAACTGAGGTCCAGTCCTGCGCTGCCTGGGGTTGCTCTGATGAGTTCTGCGATGGGACGAAGGGAATGAATGGGTTCAGTGAGGCTGCCCCAATTGTTGTCGGGGCCTGAGGCTGGCCCCTCAATCCGTTTCCCGACTGCTGGTCGGGGCCCAAAAAGGCTCCATTTCTATGGAATTGTGACCTACATTCTTTTGCCCAGTGATATCCTTTTTGACAACGAGGGCAGAGAGATCTAGGGAGATTAGTAGGCACAGCCGGGGAGGGAGAATTCGGCAGAGAAGAACCGGCTGCTTTTTGGGGACAAGCTCGCATAAGGTGCCCTTCCCGTCCGCAAGAGAAGCAGGCCTTGGATAAACCAATATTCTGGCCTGGACTACTGGAATGACTCTTTGACGGGTTATTTCTATTTGTAAAAAAGGACTGTACTGCCTGCTGGTAAGAATTTCCCTTTATGGCTGCAGCTATGGCAACGCCCTGCATCATCGCTGGTCCTACATCTGCACATTGCCTGATATAATCTATTATTTCCCCAGTTTTTTTAATAGGACGTAAAATGGCCTGGCAGGTAGAATTAGCATTTTCAAATGCCAGTTGTTTTATCAATATACTAGCTGCCTCAGTGTTGGAAATTACTCTGTTGACTGCCTCTGCAAGTCTTGATATAAAGTCTTCATATGGCTCTTCTGGTTTTTGTTTAACATTTGAGAAGGAAGAGGTAGATTCTTTCCCTTCAGGCAACAAACGCCAAGCCCCAAGGGCGCAGGCGGTTACTTGATCTAAAGTGGTTTTATCTAATCCCATTTGATCTCTAAGTGTTCCAAAATCATTAGTCCCTGCCAACATATTTTTTATAATATATCTTGGGCCATATTTTTGGTTAGCATCAGCCTGTTTTTGGGCTAGATCTTCATATTCAGTTCTCCAAAGTACATATTGACCTCCAGACAGACAAGCTTTAGCGACTGTCTTCCAGTCATGGGGTGTCATCCATCTGCCCGCTAAAGCTTCCACCAATGATACAGTGTACGGGGCTTTAGGCCCATACAAAGCACAAGCCTGTTTGAGTTCTTTAATCATTTTCATTGGAATGGGTTCCCAGTGGGGGGCTGTTCTCCCACCACTTCCACCAAATATTATGGGGAAACAAGCCTCAAGGTGGGGATCAAGTTCATCATCTGGGATAGAGAAAACTCTTCTTCGGGGAGCTTCTAGTGGAGGCCCCTCACCCTTATAGGGAGGGGGGGGCAAGGGGTGTCCTATGTCACTTTCTTCGTACTTTGGGAATTTTTTATCCGTTCTGTGTTTAGGTCTTACGGATGTTTTATCTGGGGAATCTGGCCTTAAACTCTCAGGTGCATATAATCTGATGGGGGACATTTGTCTTGAGCCTCTGGAAGCAGAAGGCTTAATTAAGGAAATTTCTCTTGAATTTGTGGAAGCAGGTGGTCTGGTTGGGGAAGTTTTTATTAAGCTCTTTGGAGCAGATAATCTAATTGGAGAAGTTTCTCTTAAACTCCTTGGAGCATCTTTATTTAATAAAGACCAGTCCTCATCAGAATGATCTTGACTTACTTCCTCTTCCAAATCTTCCTCATCTGAAAGCTGCTCTTTTTTGTCATCTCTATCTATTACCTTTTCTTGGGCAGTCATTGCAGCTATCATTTGACTCAACTGCCGATAGTTAGGTGTAGCCTCCTTTTCATCACTCTCCTCTTCGATAGATACCTTTTTCTCTGCACTTTCCTCTTTAAGATGTACCTTTTCAGATTCAGGGGCAGGGTCTAGAGCGTCCCTAATTATATTCCATAAGGAAAAGGCGTCAGTAGGCACCTTTTGTGAGCCATGTTCAGCATGGTAAGTTTTTAGTTGTTTTCCTACTCTCTCCCAGGTGTCTAAGTTAACAGTGCCTTCTTCTGGAAACCAGGGACACTGTTCTTGTACAAAGGAAAAAAATGAATGAATATTGGATTTTTTAACTTTAATTCCTCGTTTAGTTAGTAACTGCAAGATTACTCCTGTAAAAAGCTGTCTTTCTTTTGATTCACTGTTACCCATGTCAGAAAATTAAGTCTTATAGAAAAGTCTACCTCAACAAAAAGGTTTTACCTTTGGCGAGGGGGGTTTTGTTTTCAACCCTAAGATAGCAGGTTTCTTTTCAACCTCTAGAGCACCAGGTTTCTCTTAAACCCTTGAACACTTCCCACTCCTCCTCACCCTGTCTATCCTACAGGGGGGTCCGCGGCACCCTGAGTGGGGTCCTAGCCGTCCCGAACACTCAACACTGGGGGAGTACCCGAAAGTACTCTGGGGGGAGTGATTAAGTCACTCCGGGGGGGAGCAACAGAGAGTGCTCCGGGGGGAGCAACAGAGAGTGCTCCGGGGGGAGCTACAGAGAGTGCTCCGGGGGGAGCTTTTGCTCCGAGGAACCTACCTTCGAATAGCCTGTTCCGGGCGCCACTTGCCGGGGTCCAGCCCCGGTGGATCCAGGGAATTCGAAGGGTGGACGGCGTTGGCGTGGAAAGACTTGTTTATTTATTAATATAAGATTAGATTAAGAAACTGTAGTGCAGTAGGAAGATTAAGTGGAGAAAGAGGGCTGAATAGCTTGGTTTACGCGGAAGACCAATAAAATTCCAGACAAGGAATTTGCACCATCTACGTTGGGCCACCGGTGCCCGCTTGAATATCTAAGGGTGCCTCGCCTTAAGCTCCCTTTCTCGCGGATCTTAATAACCAGGGCAAATAAGTAGACCTGGCGAGCCTCCGCGCCCCAGATGGAAATTCAGCCTGAAATTAAAGAGCAGAGGGAAGAAAAGGGAGAGAAAAAGAGAGAGAGAGAGAGACATGGGGGGAGCCAGATTCCCAAGAAACCAGGCCGAGACTAGTCCGAGAAACTGGTCTGAGAATCTGGTCCCGTCCTTTATTGTTCAGAAGGCCTTTTATACTTTTGATAAAACATGGAGATCAATGGGTAACACAAAGTTATGCAGCGTTAGCAGTCCAGACTCTTATCAAAACCAGGCTTTTCTCTCTGCATACCTAATTGTATACACAAGTCTTAGGTAATTTACATCATCTTCCAACCAAAAGGGCCAATTAACATTTTACAGCCTTTTTTCTGATAAGGGTTTGTCAACCACAAGACTTATTTGTGTTGATCTTCCCAAGGTCTGGTGCCACTCTCGGAAAGCACTAAAGAAAGTTACATTCTTAGACAGCAAGGATACAGCAACTTATAACAAGTAGAGGGAGTGCAGTGATTTATAGCAAAAGAGAAGCAATTAACTCAAAAGTCTAGTGTTGCTAACATCAAAACTACTATGTATCTTTTTCTACATCCTGCTTACATTAACATCCTTCCAGGTGCCTAAAAGATAAAGAATAAGGAGGTCTGGCAGCAATCCTTGAGTCAACAGTGAAAACCCTCTACCAATATAATTTTTAACTCTTTAGAAAAGGCTCTGTATCTTTAAGATGCTTTTAAGCTTTGTGCCTCCCGCGGTTGGGGGGCTGTAAGCAATTCACAAGCTGTAAGCTTTGTGCCTCTCGCGGTTGGGGGGCTGTAAGCAATTCACAAGCTGTAAGAGGTCTGGGGAACCTGTTAGGCAGACTAGAGAGCTATCAGAGGGGTTTAACTGAAATATCCCTTTCAAATGCAGAAGACTAAAACCCTGAATTGACTTTTTTCCAGAGAATATCAGAAAAGTGGAAAAGCAGAGCACAAAAGCCGGCAGATTTTTGCTGGGGTACATGCTTAGGAATATCCAGAGGGGTCCCTGAAGTCTGAGCACGCCTTGCGTATGTCAGCTTCCTTCCTCATGACCTTGTCACGGGCGGGATTCCTCACACTGGCTTCAGGCAGGGTATGGTGGTGAACTTCTTGAGTTGCAGCAAGGCTGTGAAAGACCCTTTCGAAGTTCCAGAGGTAAGGTGTCATTAGTCTCCAGACGCCTCATCGGAAATAGGCCTCATCTCGCCTGGAAGGGAGAACTTCCTGGATTTTCTCGAGTTGCGGCAGGTGTTCTCGAGTTACGACGGGGACCTCAGGGACCCGCCCTGGTGGCCTCAGGAGAGGCCAGTCCCTATGCGAGTTGCTAGGGGCCCTCTCGGGATTCCTCTCCCGTCGATACCGGGGCCAAAAACCTTGTGTGGAGTCAGGGCCGGAACCGAGGATTCCTCTCAGGGGCTGACATGGATCTTTGGGTACTTCTGGAGTCTCCCCAGGGGAGTCAGGCCTCGTCTCGAGTGGGGGCATGCACGTGCGCTTTCCTTCCAGGCTGTAGCAGCAATGTCACGCTTCCCGTCGCGTGGATCAAAGGATCTGTGGTTTTCCCTCGAGGCTTTCCCTCGAGGCTTTCCCACAGGGCTGTCCCACGTGCCACCGTGTTGTGAGTCGATCCTCGGCGTGAAAGATGAGCCAGTGCAGGGCAAAGAGGTTCCTCTGGAATTGACTGAGACATCTGGGGGACTCTTGGAATGGTGGTACGACCATGGAGTTCCTCTCGCCTTTCCTGTTGAGAGTGCCTCCTCTTGAGATGCGACGGGAACGCCGGGAATACTTTCCCGTTGAAAGCAGGGAAAGGATCCCTCATCTCGAGCTACGAGGGGGAAACGGGGCTCCTCTGGATGTGGGCGGGACCATCGTGCTTCCTCTCGAGTGGAGACGGGTATGGCGGTGAACTTCTTGAGTTGCAGCAAGGGTGTGAAAGACCCTTTCGAAGTTCCAGAGGTTAGGTGTCATTAGTCTCCAGAGGCCTCATCGGAAATAGGCCTCATCTCGCCTGGAAGGGAGAACTTCCTGGATTTTCTCGAGTTGCGGCAGGTGTTCTCGAGTTACGACGGGGACCTCAGGGACCCGCCCTGGTGGCCTCAGGAGAGGCCAGTCCGCATGGGAGTTGCTAGGGGGCCTCTCGGGATTCCTCTCCCGTCGATACCGGGGCCAAAAAGCTTGTGTGGAGTCAGGGCCGGAACCGAGGATTCCTCTCAGGGGCTGACATGGATCTTTGGGTACTTCTGGAGTCTCCCCAGGGGAGTCAGGCCTCGTCTCGAGTGGGGGCATGCACGTGCGCTTTCCTTCCAGGCTGTAGCAGCAATGTCACGCTTCCCGTCGCGTGGATCAAAGGATCTGTGGTTTTCCCTCGAGGCTTTCCCTCGAGGCTTTCCCACAGGGCTGTCCCACGTGCCACCGTGTTGTGAGTCGATCCTCGGCGTGAAAGATGAGCCAGTGCAGGGCAAAGAGGTTCCTCTGGAATGGACTGAGACATCTGGGGGACTCTTGGAATGGTGGTACGACCATAGAGTTCCTCTCGCCTTTCCTGTTGAGAGTGCCTCCTCTTGAGATGCGACGGGAACGCCGGGAATACTTTCCCGTTGAAACCAGGGAAAGGATCCCTCATCTCTAGCTACGAGGGGGAAACGGGTCTCCTCTGGATGTGGGCGGGACCATCGTGCTTCCTCTCGAGTGGAGACGGGTATGGCGGTGAACTTCTTGAGTTGCAGCAAGGGTGTGAAAGACCCTTTCGAAGTTCCAGAGGTTTGGTGTCATTAGTCTCCAGAGGCCTCATCGGAAATAGGCCTCATCTCGCCTGGAAGGGAGAACTTCCTGGATTTTCTCGAGTTGCGGCAGGTGTTCTCGAGTTACGACGGGGACCTCAGGGACCCGCCCTGGTGGCCTCCGGAGAGGCCAGTCCCCATGCGAGTTGCTAGGGGGCCTCTCGGGATTCCTCTCCCGTCGATACCGGGGCCAAAAACCTTGTGTGGAGTCAGGGCCGGAACCGAGGATTCCTCTCAGGGGCTGACATGGATCTTTGGGTACTTCTGGAGTCTCCCCAGTGGAGTCAGGCCTCGTCTCGAGTGGGGGCATGCACGTGCGCTTTCCTTCCAGGCTGTAGCAGCAATGTCACGCTTCCCGTCGCGTGGATCAAAGGATCTGTGGTTTTCCCTCGAGGCTTTCCCACAGGGCTGTCCCACGTGCCACCGTGTTGTGAGTCGATCCTCGGCGTGAAAGATGAGCCAGTGCAGGGCAAAGAGGTTCCTCTGGAATGGACTGAGACATCTGGGGGACTCTTGGAATGGTGGTACGACCATAGAGTTCCTCTCGCCTTTCCTGTTGAGAGTGCCTCCTCTTGAGATGCGACGGGAACGCAGGGAATTCTTTCCCGTTGAAAGCAGGGAAAGGATCCCTCATCTCGAGCTACGAGGGGGAAACGGGGCTCCTTTGGATGTGGTCGGGACCATCGTGCTTCCTCTCGAGTGGAGACGGGTATGGTGGTGAACTTCTTGAGTTGCAGCAAGGGTGTGAAAGACCCTTTCGAAGTTCCAGAGGTTAGGTGTCATTAGTCTCCAGACGCCTCATCGGAAATAGGCCTCATCTCGCCTGGAAGGGAGAACTTCCTGGATTTTCTCGAGTTGCGGCAGGTGTTCTCGAGTTACGACGGGGACCTCAGGGACCGGCCCTGGTGGCCTCAGGAGAGGCCAGTCCCCATGCGAGTTGCTAGGGGGCCTCTCGGGATTCCTCTCCCGTCGATACCGGGGCCAAAAAGCTTGTGTGGAGTCAGGGCCGGAACCGAGGATTCCTCTCAGGGGCTGACATGGATCTTTGGGTACTTCTGGAGTCTCCCCAGGGGAGTCAGGCCTCGTCTCGAGTGGGGGCATGCACGTGCGCTTTCCTTCCACGTTGTAGCAGCAATGTCACGCTTCCCGTCGCGTGGATCAAAGGATCTGTGGTTTTCCCTCGAGGCTTTCCCTCGAGGCTTTCCCACAGGGCTGTCCCATGTGCCACCGTGTTGTGAGTCGATCCTCGGCGTGAAAGATGAGCCAGTGCAGGGCAAAGAGGTTCCTCTGGAATGGACTGAGACATCTGGGGGACTCTTGGAATGGTGGTACGACCATGGAGTTCCTCTCGCCTTTCCTGTTGAGAGTGCCTCCTCTTGAGATGCGACGGGAACGCCGGGAATTCTTTCCCGTTGAAAGCAGGGAAAGGATCCCTCATTTCGAGCTCCGAGGGGGAAACGGGGCTCCTCTGGATGTGGGCGGGACCATCGTGCTTCCTCTCGAGTGGAGACGGGTATGGCGGTGAACTTCTTGAGTTGCAGCAAGGGTGTGAAAGACCCTTTCAAAGTTCCAGAGGTTTGGTGTCATTAGTCTCCAGAGGCCTCATCGGAAATAGGCCTCATCTCGCCTGGAAGGGAGAACTTCCTGGATTTTCTCGAGTTGCGGCAGGTGTTCTCGAGTTACGACGGGGACCTCAGGGACCCGCCCTGGTGGCCTCAGGAGAGGCCAGTCCCCATGCGAGTTGCTACGGGGCCTCTCGGGATTCCTCTCCCGTCGATACCGGGGCCAAAAACCTTGTGTGGAGTCAGGGCCGGAACCGAGGATTCCTCTCAGGGGCTGACATGGATCTTTGGGTACTTCTGGAGTCTCCCCAGTGGAGTCAGGCCTCGTCTCGAGTGGGGGCATGCACGTGCGCTTTCCTTCCAGGCTGTAGCAGCAATGTCACGCTTCCCGTCGCGTGGATCAAAGGATCTGTGGTTTTCCCTCGAGGCTTTCCCTCGAGACTTTCCCACAGGGCTGTCCCACGTGCCACCGTGGTGTGAGTCGATCCTCGGCGTGAAAGATGAGCCAGTGCAGGGCAAAGAGGTTCCTCTGGAATGGACTGAGACATCTGGGGGACTCTTGGAATGGTGGTACGACCATGGAGATCCTCTCGCCTTTCCTGTTGAGAGTCCCTCCTCTTGAGATGCGACGGGAACGCCGGGAATTCTTTCCCGTTGAAAGCAGGGAAAGGATCCCTCATCTCGAGCTACGAGGGGGAAACGGGGCTCCTCTGGATGTGGGCGGGACCATCGTGCTTCCTCTCTAGTGGAGATGGGTATGGTGGTGAACTTCTTGAGTTGCAGCAAGGCTGTGAAGACCCTTTCGAAGTTCCAGAGGTAAGGTGTCATTAGTCTCCAGACGCCTCATCGGAAATAGGCCTCATCTCGCCTGGAAGGGAGAACTTCCTGGATTTTCTCGAGTTGCGGCAGGTGTTCTCGAGTTACGACGGGGACCTCAGGGACCCGCCCTGGTGGCCTCAGGAGAGGCCAGTCCCTATGCGAGTTGCTAGGGGGCCTCTCGGGATTCCTCTCCCATCGATACCGGGGCCAAAAACCTTGTGAGGAGTCAGGGCCGGAACCGAGGATTCCTCTCAGGGGCTGACATGGATCTTTGGGTACTTCTGGAGTCTCCCCAGGGGAGTCAGGCCTCGTCTCGAGTGGGGGCATGCACGTGCACTTTCCTTCCAGGCTGTAGCAGCAATGTCACGCTTCCCGTCGCGTGGATCAAATGATGTGTGGTTTTCCCTCGAGGCTTTCCCTCGAGGCTTTCCCACAGGGCCACCGTGGTGTGAGTCGATCCTCGGGGGAAAGATGAGCCAGTGCAGGGCAAAGAGGTTCCTCTGGAATGGACTGAGACATCTGGGGGACTCTTGGAATGGTGGTACGACCATGGAGTTCCTCTCGCCTTTCCTGTTGAGAGTGCCACCTCTTGAGATGCGACGGGAACGCCGGGAATTTTTTCCCGTTGAAAGCAGGGAAAGGATCCCTCATCTCGAGCTACGAGGGGGAAACGGGGCTCCTCTGGATGTAGGCGGGACCATCGTGCTTTCTCTCGAGTGGAGACGGGTATGGCGGTGAACTTCTTGAGTTGCAGCAAGGGTGTGAAAGACCCTTTCGAAGTTCCAGAGGTTAGGTGTCATTAGTCTCCAGACGCCTCATCGGAAATAGGCCTCATCTCGCCTGGAAGGGAGAACTTCCTTGATTTTCTCCAGTTGCGGCAGGTGTTCTCGAGTTACGACGGGGACCTCAGGGACCCGCCCTGTTGGCCTCAGGAGAGGCCAGTCCCTATGCGTGTTGCTAGGGGGCCCCTCGGTATTCCTCTCCCGTCGATACCGGGGCCAAAAACCTTGTGTGGAGTCAGGGCCGGAACCGAGGATTCCTCTCAGGGACTGATATGGATCTTTGGGTACTTCTGGAGTCTCGCCAGGGGAGACAGGCCTCGTCTCGTGTGGGGGCATGCACGTGCCCTTTCCTTAAAGGCTGTAGCAGCAATGTCACGCTTCCCGTCGCGTGGATCAAAGGATCTATGGTTTTCCCTCGAGGCTTTCCCTCGAGGCTTTCTCACAGGGCTGTCCCACGTGACACCGTGGTGTGAGTCGATTCTCGGCGTGAAAAATGAGCCAGTGCAGGGCAAAGAGGTTCCTCTGGAATGGACTGAGACATCTGGGGGACTCTTGGAATGGTGGTACGACCATGGAGTTCCTCTCGCCTTTCCTGTTGAGAGTGCCTCCTCTTGAGATGCGACCGGAACGCCGGGAATTCTTTCCCGTTGAAAGCAGGGAAAGGATCCCTCATCTCGAGCTCCGAGGGGGAAACGGGGCTCCTCTGGATGTGGGCGGGACCATCGTGCTTCCTCTCGAGTGGAGACGGGTATGGCGGTGAACTTATTGAGTTGCAGCAAGGGTGTGAAAGACCCTTTCGAAGTTCCAGAGGTTAGGTGTCATTAGTCTCCAGACGCCTCATTGGAAATAGGCCTCATCTCGCCTGGAAGGGAGAACTTCCTGGATTTTCTCGAGTTGCGGCAGGTGTTCTCGAGTTACGACGGGGACCTCAGGGACCCGCCCTGGTGGCCTCATGAGAGGCCAGTCCCCATGCGAGTTGTTAGGGGGCATCTCGGGATTCCTCTCCCGTCGATACCGGGGCCAAAAACCTTGTGTGGAGTCAGGGCCGGAACCGAGGATTCCTCTCAGGGGCTGACATGGATCTTTGGGTACTTCTGGAGTCTCCCCAGGGGAGTCAGGCCTCGTCTCGAGTGGGGGCATGCGCGTGCGCTTTCCTTCCAGGCTTTAGCAGCAATGTCACGCTTCCCGTCGCTTGGATCAAATGATCTGTGGTTTTCCCTCGAGGCTTTCCCTCGAGGCTTTCCCACAGGGCTGTCCCACGTGCCACCGTGGTGTGAGTCGATCCTCGGCGTGAAAGATGAGCCAGTGCATGGCAAAGAGGTTCCTCTGGAATGGACTGAGACATCTGGGGGACTCTTGGAATGGTGGTACGACCATGGAGTTCCTCTCGCCTTTCCTGTTGAGAGTGCCTCCTCTTGAGATGCGACGGGAACGCCGGGAATTCTTTCCCGTTGAAAGCAGGGAAAGGATCCCTCATCTCGAGCTACGAGGGGGAAACGGGGCTCCTCTGGATGTGGGCGGGACCATCGTGCTTCCTCTCGAGTGGAGACGGGTATGGCGCTGAACTTCTTGAGTTGCAGCAAGGGTGTGAAAGACCCTTTCGAAGTTCCAGAGGTTAGGTGTCATTAGTCTCCAGACGCCTCATCGGAAATAGGCCTCATCTCGCCTGGAAGGGAGAACTTCCTGGATTTTCTCGAGTTGCGGCAGGTGTTCTCGAGTTACGACGGGGACCTCAGGGACCCGCCCTGGTGGCCTCAGGAGAGGCCCGTCCCCATGCGAGTTGCTAGGGGGCCTCTCGGGATTCCTCTCCCGTCGATACCGGGGCCAAAAACCTTGTGTGGAGTCAGGGCCGGAACCGAGGATTCCTCTCAGGGGCTGACATGGATCTTTGGGTACTTCTGGAGTCTCCCCAGGGGAGTCAGGCCTCGTCTCGAGTGGGGGCATGCACGTGCGCTTTCCTTCCAGGCTGTAGCAGCAATGTCACGCTTCCCGTCGCGTGGATCAAAGGATCTGTGGTTTTCCCTCGAGGCTTTCCCTCGAGGCTTTCCCACAGGGCTGTCCCACGTGCCACCGTGTTGTGAGTCGATCCTCGGCGTGAAAGATGAGCCAGTGCAGGGCAAAGAGGTTCCTCTGGAATGGACTGAGACATCTGGGGGACTCTTGGAATGGTGGTACGACCATGGAGTTCTTCTCGCCTTTCCTGTTGAGAGTGCCTCCTCTTGAGATGCGACGGGAACGCCGGGAATACTTTCCCGTTGAAAGCAGGGAAAGGATCCCTCATCTCGAGCTACGAGGGGGATACGGGGCTCCTCTGGATGTGGGCGGGACCATCGTGCTTTCTCTCGAGTGGAGACGGGTATGGCGGTGAACTTCTTGAGTTGCAGCAAGGGTGTGAAAGACCCTTTCGAAGTTCCAGAGGTTAGGTGTCATTAGTCTCCAGAGGCCTCATCGGAAATAGGCCTCATCTCGCCTGGAAGGGAGAACTTCCTGGATTTTCTCGAGTTGCGGCAGGTGTTCTCGAGTTACGACGGGGACCTCAGGGACCCGCCCTGGTGGCCTCAGGAGAGGCCAGTCCGCATGGGAGTTGCTAGGGGGCCTCTCGGGATTCCTCTCCCGTCGATACCGGGGCCAAAAAGCTTGTGTGGAGTCAGGGCCGGAACCGAGGATTCCTCTCAGGGGCTGACATGGATCTTTGGGTACTTCTGGAGTCTCCCCAGGGGAGTCAGGCCTCGTCTCGAGTGGGGGCATGCACGTGCGCTTTCCTTCCAGGCTGTAGCAGCAATGTCACGCTTCCCGTCGCGTGGATCAAAGGATCTGTGGTTTTCCCTCGAGGCTTTCCCTCGAGGCTTTCCCACAGGGCTGTCCCACGTGCCACCGTGTTGTGAGTCGATCCTCGGCGTGAAAGATGAGCCAGTGCAGGGCAAAGAGGTTCCTCTGGAATGGACTGAGACATCTGGGGGACTCTTGGAATGGTGGTACGACCATGGAGTTCCTCTCGCCTTTCCTGTTGAGAGTGCCTCCTCTTGAGATGCGACGGGAACGCCGGGAATACTTTCCCGTTGAAACCAGGGAAAGGATCCCTCATCTCTAGCTACGAGGGGGAAACGGGTCTCCTCTGGATGTGGGCGGGACCATCGTGCTTCCTCTCGAGTGGAGACGGGTATGGCGGTGAACTTCTTGAGTTGCAGCAAGGGTGTGAAAGACCCTTTCGAAGTTCCAGAGGTTTGGTGTCATTAGTCTCCAGAGGCCTCATCGGAAATAGGCCTCATCTCGCCTGGAAGGGAGAACTTCCTGGATTTTCTCGAGTTGCGGCAGGTGTTCTCGAGTTACGACGGGGACCTCAGGGACCCGCCCTGGTGGCCTCCGGAGAGGCCAGTCCCCATGCGAGTTGCTAGGGGGCCTCTCGGGATTCCTCTCCCGTCGATACCGGGGCCAAAAACCTTGTGTGGAGTCAGGGCCGGAACCGAGGATTCCTCTCAGGGGCTGACATGGATCTTTGGGTACTTCTGGAGTCTCCCCAGTGGAGTCAGGCCTCGTCTCGAGTGGGGGCATGCACGTGCGCTTTCCTTCCAGGCTGTAGCAGCAATGCCACGCTTCCCGTCGCGTGGATCAAAGGATCTGTGGTTTTCCCTCGAGGCTTTCCCACAGGGCTGTCCCACGTGCCACCGTGTTGTGAGTCGATCCTCGGCGTGAAAGATGAGCCAGTGCAGGGCAAAGAGGTTCCTCTGGAATGGACTGAGACATCTGGGGGACTCTTGGAATGGTGGTACGACCATGGAGTTCCTCTCGCCTTTCCTGTTGAGAGTGCCTCCTCTTGAGATGCGACGGGAACGCCGGGAATTCTTTCCCGTTGAAAGCAGGGAAAGGATCCCTCATTTCGAGCTCCGAGGGGGAAACGGGGCTCCTCTGGATGTGGGCGGGACCATCGTGCTTCCTCTCGAGTGGAGACGGGTATGGCGGTGAACTTCTTGAGTTGCAGCAAGGGTGTGAAAGACCCTTTCAAAGTTCCAGAGGTTTGGTGTCATTAGTCTCCAGAGGCCTCATCGGAAATAGGCCTCATCTCGCCTGGAAGGGAGAACTTCCTGGATTTTCTCGAGTTGCGGCAGGTGTTCTCGAGTTACGACGGGGACCTCAGGGACCCGCCCTGGTGGCCTCAGGAGAGGCCAGTCCCCATGCGAGTTGCTACGGGGCCTCTCGGGATTCCTCTCCCGTCGATACCGGGGCCAAAAACCTTGTGTGGAGTCAGGGCCGGAACCGAGGATTCCTCTCAGGGGCTGACATGGATCTTTGGGTACTTCTGGAGTCTCCCCAGTGGAGTCAGGCCTCGTCTCGAGTGGGGGCATGCACGTGCGCTTTCCTTCCAGGCTGTAGCAGCAATGTCACGCTTCCCGTCGCGTGGATCAAAGGATCTGTGGTTTTCCCTCGAGGCTTTCCCTCGAGACTTTCCCACAGGGCTGTCCCACGTGCCACCGTGGTGTGAGTCGATCCTCGGCGTGAAAGATGAGCCAGTGCAGGGCAAAGAGGTTCCTCTGGAATGGACTGAGACATCTGGGGGACTCTTGGAATGGTGGTACGACCATGGAGATCCTCTCGCCTTTCCTGTTGAGAGTCCCTCCTCTTGAGATGCGACGGGAACGCCGGGAATTCTTTCCCGTTGAAAGCAGGGAAAGGATCCCTCATCTCGAGCTACGAGGGGGAAACGGGGCTCCTCTGGATGTGGGCGGGACCATCGTGCTTCCTCTCTAGTGGAGATGGGTATGGTGGTGAACTTCTTGAGTTGCAGCAAGGCTGTGAAGACCCTTTCGAAGTTCCAGAGGTAAGGTGTCATTAGTCTCCAGACGCCTCATCGGAAATAGGCCTCATCTCGCCTGGAAGGGAGAACTTCCTGGATTTTCTCGAGTTGCGGCAGGTGTTCTGGAGTTACGACGGGGACCTCAGGGACCCGCCCTGGTGGCCTCAGGAGAGGCCAGTCCCCATGCGAGTTGTTAGGGGGCCTCTCGGGATTCCTCTCCCGTCGATACCGGGGCCAAAAACCTTGTGTGGAGTCAGGGCCGGAACCGAGGATTCCTCTCAGGGGCTGACATGGATCTTTGGGTACTTCTGGAGTCTCCCCAGGGGAGTCAGGCCTCGTCTCGAGTGGGGGCATGCACGTGCGCTTTCCTTCCAGGCTTTAGGAGCAATGTCACGCTTCCCATCGCGTGGATCAAAGGATCTGTGGTTTTCCCTCGAGGCTTTCCCTCGAGGCTTTCCCACAGGGCTGTCCCACGTGCGACCGTGGTGTGAGTCGATCCTCGGCGTGAAAGATGAGCCAGTGCAGGGCAAAGAGGTTCCTCTGCAATGGACTGAGACATCTGGGGGACTCTTTGAATGGTGGTACGACCATGGAGTTCCTCTCGCCTTTCCTGTTGAGAGTGCCTCCTCTTGAGATGCGACGGGAACGCCGGGAATTCTTTCCCGTTGAAAGCAGGGAAAGGATCCCTCATCTCGAGCTCCGAGGGGGAAACGGGGCTCCTCTGGATGTGGGCGGGACCATCGTGCTTCCTCTCGAGTGGAGACGGGTATGGCGGTGAACTTCTTGAGTTGCAGCAAGGGTGTGAAAGACCCTTTCGAAGTTCCAGAGTTTAGGTGTCATTAGTCTCCAGACGCCTCATCGGAAATAGGCCTCATCTCGCCTGGAAGGGAGAACTTCCTGGATTTTCTCGAGTTGCGGCAGGTGTTCTCGAGTTACGACGGGGACCTCAGGGACCCGCCCTGGTGGCCTCAGGAGAGGCCAGTCCCCATGCGAGTTGCTAGGGGGCCTCTCGGGATTCCTCTCCCGTCGATACCGGGGCCAAAAACCTTGTGTGGAGTCAGGGCCGGAACCGAGGATTCCTCTCAGGGGCTGACATGGATCTTTGGGTACTTCTGGAGTCTCCCCAGGGGAGTCAGGCCTCGTCTCGAGTGGGTGCATGCACGTGCGCTTTCCTTCCAGGCTGTAGCAGCAATGTCACGCTTCCCGTCGCGTGGATCAAAGGATCTGTGGTTTTCCCTCGAGGCTTTCCCTCGAGGCTTTCCCACAGGGCTGTCCCACGTGCCACCGTGTTGTGAGTCGATCCTCGGCGTGAAAGATGAGCCAGTGCAGGGCAAAGAGTTTCCTCTGGAATTGACTGAGACATCTGGGGGACTCTTGGAATGGTGGTACGACCATGGAGTTCCTCTCGCCTTTCCTGTTGAGAGTGCCTCCTCTTGAGATGCGACGGGAACGCCGGGAATACTTTCCCGTTGAAAGCAGGGAAAGGATCCCTCATCTCGAGCTACGAGGGGGAAACGGGGCTCCTCTGGATGTGGGCGGGACCATCGTGCTTCCTCTCGAGTGGAGACGGGTATGGCGGTGAACTTCTTGAGTTGCAGCAAGGGTGTGAAAGACCCTTTCGAAGTTCCAGAGGTTAGGTGTCATTAGTCTCCAGAGGCCTCATCGGAAATAGGCCTCATCTCGCCTGGAAGGGAGAACTTCCTGGATTTTCTCGAGTTGCGGCAGGTGTTCTCGAGTTACGACGGGGACCTCAGGGACCCGCCCTGGTGGCCTCAGGAGAGGCCAGTCCGCATGGGAGTTGCTAGGGGGCCTCTCGGGATTCCTCTCCCGTCGATACCGGGGCCAAAAAGCTTGTGTGGAGTCAGGGCCGGAACCGAGGATTCCTCTCAGGGGCTGACATGGATCTTTGGGTACTTCTGGAGTCTCCCCAGGGGAGTCAGGCCTCGTCTCGAGTGGGGGCATGCACGTGCGCTTTCCTTCCAGGCTGTAGCAGCAATGTCACGCTTCCCGTCGCGTGGATCAAAGGATCTGTGGTTTTCCCTCGAGGCTTTCCCTCGAGGCTTTCCCACAGGGCTGTCCCACGTGCCACCGTGTTGTGAGTCGATCCTCGGCGTGAAAGATGAGCCAGTGCAGGGCAAAGAGGTTCCTCTGGAATGGACTGAGACATCTGGGGGACTCTTGGAATGGTGGTACGACCATAGAGTTCCTCTCGCCTTTCCTGTTGAGAGTGCCTCCTCTTGAGATGCGACGGGAACGCCGGGAATACTTTCCCGTTGAAACCAGGGAAAGGATCCCTCATCTCTAGCTACGAGGGGGAAACGGGTCTCCTCTGGATGTGGGCGGGACCATCGTGCTTCCTCTCGAGTGGAGACGGGTATGGCGGTGAACTTCTTGAGTTGCAGCAAGGGTGTGAAAGACCCTTTCGAAGTTCCAGAGGTTTGGTGTCATTAGTCTCCAGAGGCCTCATCGGAAATAGGCCTCATCTCGCCTGGAAGGGAGAACTTCCTGGATTTTCTCGAGTTGCGGCAGGTGTTCTCGAGTTACGACGGGGACCTCAGGGACCCGCCCTGGTGGCCTCCGGAGAGGCCAGTCCCCATGCGAGTTGCTAGGGGGCCTCTCGGGATTCCTCTCCCGTCGATACCGGGGCCAAAAACCTTGTGTGGAGTCAGGGCCGGAACCGAGGATTCCTCTCAGGGGCTGACATGGATCTTTGGGTACTTCTGGAGTCTCCCCAGGGGAGTCAGGCCTCGTCTCGAGTGGGGGCATGCACGTGCGCTTTCCTTCCAGGCTGTAGCAGCAATGTCACGCTTCCCGTCGCGTGGATCAAAGGATCTGTGGTTTTCCCTCGAGGCTTTCCCACAGGGCTGTCCCACGTGCCACCGTGTTGTGAGTCGATCCTCGGCGTGAAAGATGAGCCAGTGCAGGGCAAAGAGGTTCCTCTGGAATGGACTGAGACATCTGGGGGACTCTTGGAATGGTGGTACGACCATAGAGTTCCTCTCGCCTTTCCTGTTGAGAGTGCCTCCTCTTGAGATGCGACGGGAACGCAGGGAATTCTTTCCCGTTGAAAGCAGGGAAAGGATCCCTCATCTCGAGCTACGAGGGGGAAACGGGGCTCCTTTGGATGTGGTCGGGACCATCGTGCTTCCTCTCGAGTGGAGACGGGTATGGTGGTGAACTTCTTGAGTTGCAGCAAGGGTGTGAAAGACCCTTTCGAAGTTCCAGAGGTTAGGTGTCATTAGTCTCCAGACGCCTCATCGGAAATAGGCCTCATCTCGCCTGGAAGGGAGAACTTCCTGGATTTTCTCGAGTTGCGGCAGGTGTTCTCGAGTTACGACGGGGACCTCAGGGACCGGCCCTGGTGGCCTCAGGAGAGGCCAGTCCCCATGCGAGTTGCTAGGGGGCCTCTCGGGATTCCTCTCCCGTCGATACCGGGGCCAAAAAGCTTGTGTGGAGTCAGGGCCGGAACCGAGGATTCCTCTCAGGGGCTGACATGGATCTTTGGGTACTTCTGGAGTCTCCCCAGGGGAGTCAGGCCTCGTCTCGAGTGGGGGCATGCACGTGCGCTTTCCTTCCACGTTGTAGCAGCAATGTCACGCTTCCCGTCGCGTGGATCAAAGGATCTGTGGTTTTCCCTCGAGGCTTTCCCTCGAGGCTTTCCCACAGGGCTGTCCCATGTGCCACCGTGTTGTGAGTCGATCCTCGGCGTGAAAGATGAGCCAGTGCAGGGCAAAGAGGTTCCTCTGGAATGGACTGAGACATCTGGGGGACTCTTGGAATGGTGGTACGACCATGGAGTTCCTCTCGCCTTTCCTGTTGAGAGTGCCTCCTCTTGAGATGCGACGGGAACGCCGGGAATTCTTTCCCGTTGAAAGCAGGGAAAGGATCCCTCATTTCGAGCTCCGAGGGGGAAACGGGGCTCCTCTGGATGTGGGCGGGACCATCGTGCTTCCTCTCGAGTGGAGACGGGTATGGCGGTGAACTTCTTGAGTTGCAGCAAGGGTGTGAAAGACCCTTTCAAAGTTCCAGAGGTTTGGTGTCATTAGTCTCCAGAGGCCTCATCGGAAATAGGCCTCATCTCGCCTGGAAGGGAGAACTTCCTGGATTTTCTCGAGTTGCGGCAGGTGTTCTCGAGTTACGACGGGGACCTCAGGGACCCGCCCTGGTGGCCTCAGGAGAGGCCAGTCCCCATGCGAGTTGCTACGGGGCCTCTCGGGATTCCTCTCCCGTCGATACCGGGGCCAAAAACCTTGTGTGGAGTCAGGGCCGGAACCGAGGATTCCTCTCAGGGGCTGACATGGATCTTTGGGTACTTCTGGAGTCTCCCCAGTGGAGTCAGGCCTCGTCTCGAGTGGGGGCATGCACGTGCGCTTTCCTTCCAGGCTGTAGCAGCAATGTCACGCTTCCCGTCGCGTGGATCAAAGGATCTGTGGTTTTCCCTCGAGGCTTTCCCTCGAGACTTTCCCACAGGGCTGTCCCACGTGCCACCGTGGTGTGAGTCGATCCTCGGCGTGAAAGATGAGCCAGTGCAGGGCAAAGAGGTTCCTCTGGAATGGACTGAGACATCTGGGGGACTCTTGGAATGGTGGTACGACCATGGAGATCCTCTCGCCTTTCCTGTTGAGAGTCCCTCCTCTTGAGATGCGACGGGAACGCCGGGAATTCTTTCCCGTTGAAAGCAGGGAAAGGATCCCTCATCTCGAGCTACGAGGGGGAAACGGGGCTCCTCTGGATGTGGGCGGGACCATCGTGCTTCCTCTCTAGTGGAGATGGGTATGGTGGTGAACTTCTTGAGTTGCAGCAAGGCTGTGAAGACCCTTTCGAAGTTCCAGAGGTAAGGTGTCATTAGTCTCCAGACGCCTCATCGGAAATAGGCCTCATCTCGCCTGGAAGGGAGAACTTCCTGGATTTTCTCGAGTTGCGGCAGGTGTTCTCGAGTTACGACGGGGACCTCAGGGACCCGCCCTGGTGGCCTCAGGAGAGGCCAGTCCCTATGCGAGTTGCTAGGGGGCCTCTCGGGATTCCTCTCCCATCGATACCGGGGCCAAAAACCTTGTGAGGAGTCAGGGCCGGAACCGAGGATTCCTCTCAGGGGCTGACATGGATCTTTGGGTACTTCTGGAGTCTCCCCAGGGGAGTCAGGCCTCGTCTCGAGTGGGGGCATGCACGTGCACTTTCCTTCCAGGCTGTAGCAGCAATGTCACGCTTCCCGTCGCGTGGATCAAATGATGTGTGGTTTTCCCTCGAGGCTTTCCCTCGAGGCTTTCCCACAGGGCCACCGTGGTGTGAGTCGATCCTCGGGGGAAAGATGAGCCAGTGCAGGGCAAAGAGGTTCCTCTGGAATGGACTGAGACATCTGGGGGACTCTTGGAATGGTGGTACGACCATGGAGTTCCTCTCGCCTTTCCTGTTGAGAGTGCCACCTCTTGAGATGCGACGGGAACGCCGGGAATTTTTTCCCGTTGAAAGCAGGGAAAGGATCCCTCATCTCGAGCTACGAGGGGGAAACGGGGCTCCTCTGGATGTAGGCGGGACCATCGTGCTTTCTCTCGAGTGGAGACGGGTATGGCGGTGAACTTCTTGAGTTGCAGCAAGGGTGTGAAAGACCCTTTCGAAGTTCCAGAGGTTAGGTGTCATTAGTCTCCAGACGCCTCATCGGAAATAGGCCTCATCTCGCCTGGAAGGGAGAACTTCCTTGATTTTCTCCAGTTGCGGCAGGTGTTCTCGAGTTACGACGGGGACCTCAGGGACCCGCCCTGTTGGCCTCAGGAGAGGCCAGTCCCTATGCGTGTTGCTAGGGGGCCCCTCGGTATTCCTCTCCCGTCGATACCGGGGCCAAAAACCTTGTGTGGAGTCAGGGCCGGAACCGAGGATTCCTCTCAGGGACTGATATGGATCTTTGGGTACTTCTGGAGTCTCGCCAGGGGAGACAGGCCTCGTCTCGTGTGGGGGCATGCACGTGCCCTTTCCTTAAAGGCTGTAGCAGCAATGTCACGCTTCCCGTCGCGTGGATCAAAGGATCTATGGTTTTCCCTCGAGGCTTTCCCTCGAGGCTTTCTCACAGGGCTGTCCCACGTGACACCGTGGTGTGAGTCGATTCTCGGCGTGAAAAATGAGCCAGTGCAGGGCAAAGAGGTTCCTCTGGAATGGACTGAGACATCTGGGGGACTCTTGGAATGGTGGTACGACCATGGAGTTCCTCTCGCCTTTCCTGTTGAGAGTGCCTCCTCTTGAGATGCGACCGGAACGCCGGGAATTCTTTCCCGTTGAAAGCAGGGAAAGGATCCCTCATCTCGAGCTCCGAGGGGGAAACGGGGCTCCTCTGGATGTGGGCGGGACCATCGTGCTTCCTCTCGAGTGGAGACGGGTATGGCGGTGAACTTATTGAGTTGCAGCAAGGGTGTGAAAGACCCTTTCGAAGTTCCAGAGGTTAGGTGTCATTAGTCTCCAGACGCCTCATTGGAAATAGGCCTCATCTCGCCTGGAAGGGAGAACTTCCTGGATTTTCTCGAGTTGCGGCAGGTGTTCTCGAGTTACGACGGGGACCTCAGGGACCCGCCCTGGTGGCCTCATGAGAGGCCAGTCCCCATGCGAGTTGTTAGGGGGCATCTCGGGATTCCTCTCCCGTCGATACCGGGGCCAAAAACCTTGTGTGGAGTCAGGGCCGGAACCGAGGATTCCTCTCAGGGGCTGACATGGATCTTTGGGTACTTCTGGAGTCTCCCCAGGGGAGTCAGGCCTCGTCTCGAGTGGGGGCATGCGCGTGCGCTTTCCTTCCAGGCTTTAGCAGCAATGTCACGCTTCCCGTCGCTTGGATCAAATGATCTGTGGTTTTCCCTCGAGGCTTTCCCTCGAGGCTTTCCCACAGGGCTGTCCCACGTGCCACCGTGGTGTGAGTCGATCCTCGGCGTGAAAGATGAGCCAGTGCATGGCAAAGAGGTTCCTCTGGAATGGACTGAGACATCTGGGGGACTCTTGGAATGGTGGTACGACCATGGAGTTCCTCTCGCCTTTCCTGTTGAGAGTGCCTCCTCTTGAGATGCGACGGGAACGCCGGGAATTCTTTCCCGTTGAAAGCAGGGAAAGGATCCCTCATCTCGAGCTACGAGGGGGAAACGGGGCTCCTCTGGATGTGGGCGGGACCATCGTGCTTCCTCTCGAGTGGAGACGGGTATGGCGCTGAACTTCTTGAGTTGCAGCAAGGGTGTGAAAGACCCTTTCGAAGTTCCAGAGGTTAGGTGTCATTAGTCTCCAGACGCCTCATCGGAAATAGGCCTCATCTCGCCTGGAAGGGAGAACTTCCTGGATTTTCTCGAGTTGCGGCAGGTGTTCTCGAGTTACGACGGGGACCTCAGGGACCCGCCCTGGTGGCCTCAGGAGAGGCCCGTCCCCATGCGAGTTGCTAGGGGGCCTCTCGGGATTCCTCTCCCGTCGATACCGGGGCCAAAAACCTTGTGTGGAGTCAGGGCCGGAACCGAGGATTCCTCTCAGGGGCTGACATGGATCTTTGGGTACTTCTGGAGTCTCCCCAGGGGAGTCAGGCCTCGTCTCGAGTGGGGGCATGCACGTGCGCTTTCCTTCCAGGCTGTAGCAGCAATGTCACGCTTCCCGTCGCGTGGATCAAAGGATCTGTGGTTTTCCCTCGAGGCTTTCCCTCGAGGCTTTCCCACAGGGCTGTCCCACGTGCCACCGTGTTGTGAGTCGATCCTCGGCGTGAAAGATGAGCCAGTGCAGGGCAAAGAGGTTCCTCTGGAATGGACTGAGACATCTGGGGGACTCTTGGAATGGTGGTACGACCATGGAGTTCTTCTCGCCTTTCCTGTTGAGAGTGCCTCCTCTTGAGATGCGACGGGAACGCCGGGAATACTTTCCCGTTGAAAGCAGGGAAAGGATCCCTCATCTCGAGCTACGAGGGGGATACGGGGCTCCTCTGGATGTGGGCGGGACCATCGTGCTTTCTCTCGAGTGGAGACGGGTATGGCGGTGAACTTCTTGAGTTGCAGCAAGGGTGTGAAAGACCCTTTCGAAGTTCCAGAGGTTTGGTGTCATTAGTCTCCAGAGGCCTCATCGGAAATAGGCCTCATCTCGCCTGGAAGGGAGAACTTCCTGGATTTTCTCGAGTTGCGGCAGGTGTTCTCGAGTTACGACGGGGACCTCAGGGACCCGCCCTGGTGGCCTCAGGAGAGGCCAGTCCCCATGAGAGTTGCTAGGGGGCCTCTCGGGATTCCTCTCCCGTCGATACCGGGGCCAAAAAGCTTGTGTGGAGTCAGGGCCGGAACCGAGAATTCCTCTCAGGGGCTGACATGGATCTTTGGGTACTTCTGGAGTCTCCCCAGGGGAGTCAGGCCTCGTCTCGAGTGGGGGCATGCAAGTGCGCTTTCCTTCCAGGCTGTAGCAGCAATGTCACGCTTCCCGGCGCGTGGATCAAAGGATCTGTGGTTTTCCCTCGAGGCTTTCCCTCGAGGCTTTCCCACAGGGCTGTCCCACGTGCCACCGTGTTGTGAGTAGATCCTCGGCGTGAAAGATGAGCCAGTGCAGGGCAAAGAGGTTCCTCTGGAATGGACTGAGACATCTGGGGGACTCTTGGAATGGTGGTACGACCATGGAGTTCCTCTCGCCTTTCCTGTTGAGAGTGCCACCTCTTGAGATGCGACGGGAACGCCGGGAATTCTTTCCCGTTGAAAGCAGGGAAAGGATCCCTCATCTCGAGCTACGAGGGGGAAACGGGGCTCCTCTGGATGTAGGCGGGACCATCGTGCTTTCTCTCGAGTGGAGACGGGTATGGCGGTGAACTTCTTGAGTTGCAGCAAGGGTGTGAAAGACCCTTTCGAAGTTCCAGAGGTTAGGTGTCATTAGTCTCCAGACGCCTCATCGGAAATAGGCCTCATCTCGCCTGGAAGGGAGAACTTCCTTGATTTTCTCCAGTTGCGGCAGGTGTTCTCGAGTTACGACGGGGACCTCAGGGACCCGCCCTGTTGGCCTCAGGAGAGGCCAGTCCCTATGCGTGTTGCTAGGGGGCCCCTCGGTATTCCTCTCCCGTCGATACCGGGGCCAAAAACCTTGTGTGGAGTCAGGGCCGGAACCGAGGATTCCTCTCAGGGACTGATATGGATCTTTGGGTACTTCTGGAGTCTCGCCAGGGGAGACAGGCCTCGTCTCGTGTGGGGGCATGCACGTGCCCTTTCCTTAAAGGCTGTAGCAGCAATGTCACGCTTCCCGTCTCGTGGATCAAAGGATCTATGGTTTTCCCTCGAGGCTTTCCCTCGAGGCTTTCTCACAGGGCTGTCCCACGTGACACCGTGGTGTGAGTCGATTCTCGGCGTGAAAAATGAGCCAGTGCAGGGCAAAGAGGTTCCTCTGGAATGGACTGAGACATCTGGGGGACTCTTGGAATGGTGGTACGACCATGGAGTTCCTCTCGCCTTTCCTGTTGAGAGTGCCTCCTCTTGAGATGCGACGGGAACGCCGGGAATTCTTTCCCGTTGAAAGCAGGGAAAGGATCCCTCATCTCGAGCTCCGAGGGGGAAACGGGGCTCCTCTGGATGTGGGCGGGACCATCGTGCTTCCTCTCGAGTGGAGACGGGTATGGCGGTGAACTTCTTGAGTTGCAGCAAGGGTGTGAAAGACCCTTTCGAAGTTCCAGAGGTTAGGTGTCATTAGTCTCCAGACGCCTCATCGGAAATAGGCCTCATCTCGCCTGGAAGGGAGAACTTCCTGGATTTTCTCGAGTTGCGGCAGGTGTTCTCGAGTTACGACGGGGACCTCAGGGACCCGCCCTGGTGGCCTCATGAGAGGCCAGTCCCCATGCGAGTTGTTAGGGGGCATCTCGGGATTCCTCTCCCGTCGATACCGGGGCCAAAAACCTTGTGTGGAGTCAGGGCCGGAACCGAGGATTCCTCTCAGGGGCTGACATGGATCTTTGGGTACTTCTGGAGTCTCCCCAGGGGAGTCAGGCCTCGTCTCGAGTGGGGGCATGCGCGTGCGCTTTCCTTCCAGGCTTTAGCAGCAATGTCACGCTTCCCGTCGCTTGGATCAAATGATCTGTGGTTTTCCCTCGAGGCTTTCCCTCGAGGCTTTCCCACAGGGCTGTCCCACGTGCCACCGTGGTGTGAGTCGATCCTCGGCGTGAAAGATGAGCCAGTGCATGGCAAAGAGGTTCCTCTGGAATGGACTGAGACATCTGGGGGACTCTTGGAATGGTGGTACGACCATGGAGTTCCTCTCGCCTTTCCTGTTGAGAGTGCCTCCTCTTGAGATGCGACGGGAACGCCGGGAATTCTTTCCCGTTGAAAGCAGGGAAAGGATCCCTCATCTCGAGCTACGAGGGGGAAACGGGGCTCCTCTGGATGTGGGCGGGACCATCGTGCTTCCTCTCGAGTGGAGACGGGTATGGCGCTGAACTTCTTGAGTTGCAGCAAGGGTGTGAAAGACCCTTTCGAAGTTCCAGAGGTTAGGTGTCATTAGTCTCCAGACGCCTCATCGGAAATAGGCCTCATCTCGCCTGGAAGGGAGAACTTCCTGGATTTTCTCGAGTTGCGGCAGGTGTTCTCGAGTTACGACGGGGACCTCAGGGACCCGCCCTGGTGGCCTCAGGAGAGGCCCGTCCCCATGCGAGTTGCTAGGGGGCCTCTCGGGATTCCTCTCCCGTCGATACCGGGGCCAAAAACCTTGTGTGGAGTCAGGGCCGGAACCGAGGATTCCTCTCAGGGGCTGACATGGATCTTTGGGTACTTCTGGAGTCTCCCCAGGGGAGTCAGGCCTCGTCTCGAGTGGGGGCATGCACGTGCGCTTTCCTTCCAGGCTGTAGCAGCAATGTCACGCTTCCCGTCGCGTGGATCAAAGGATCTGTGGTTTTCCCTCGAGGCTTTCCCTCGAGGCTTTCCCACAGGGCTGTCCCACGTGCCACCGTGTTGTGAGTCGATCCTCGGCGTGAAAGATGAGCCAGTGCAGGGCAAAGAGGTTCCTCTGGAATGGACTGAGACATCTGGGGGACTCTTGGAATGGTGGTACGACCATGGAGTTCTTCTCGCCTTTCCTGTTGAGAGTGCCTCCTCTTGAGATGCGACGGGAACGCCGGGAATACTTTCCCGTTGAAAGCAGGGAAAGGATCCCTCATCTCGAGCTACGAGGGGGATACGGGGCTCCTCTGGATGTGGGCGGGACCATCGTGCTTTCTCTCGAGTGGAGACGGGTATGGCGGTGAACTTCTTGAGTTGCAGCAAGGGTGTGAAAGACCCTTTCGAAGTTCCAGAGGTTTGGTGTCATTAGTCTCCAGAGGCCTCATCGGAAATAGGCCTCATCTCGCCTGGAAGGGAGAACTTCCTGGATTTTCTCGAGTTGCGGCAGGTGTTCTCGAGTTACGACGGGGACCTCAGGGACCCGCCCTGGTGGCCTCAGGAGAGGCCAGTCCCCATGAGAGTTGCTAGGGGGCCTCTCGGGATTCCTCTCCCGTCGATACCGGGGCCAAAAAGCTTGTGTGGAGTCAGGGCCGGAACCGAGAATTCCTCTCAGGGGCTGACATGGATCTTTGGGTACTTCTGGAGTCTCCCCAGGGGAGTCAGGCCTCGTCTCGAGTGGGGGCATGCACGTGCGCTTTCCTTCCAGGCTGTAGCAGCAATGTCACGCTTCCCGGCGCGTGGATCAAAGGATCTGTGGTTTTCCCTCGAGGCTTTCCCTCGAGGCTTTCCCACAGGGCTGTCCCACGTGCCACCGTGTTGTGAGTAGATCCTCGGCGTGAAAGATGAGCCAGTGCAGGGCAAAGAGGTTCCTCTGGAATGGACTGAGACATCTGGGGGACTCTTGGAATGGTGGTATGACCATGGAGTTCCTCTCGCCTTTCCTGTTGAGAGTGCCTCCGCTTGAGATGCGACGGGAACGCCGGGAATTCTTTCCCGTTGAAACCAGGGAAAGGATCCCTCATCTCGAGCTACGAGGGGGAAACGGGGCTCCTCTGGATGTGGGCGGGACCATCGTGCTTCCTCTCGAGTGGAGACGGGTATGGCGGTGAACTTCTTGAGTTGCAGCAAGGGTGTGAAAGACCCTTTCGAAGTTCCAGAGGTTTGGTGTCATTAGTCTCCAGAGGCCTCATCGGAAATAGGCCTCATCTCGCCTGGAAGGGAGAACTTCCTGGATTTTCTCGAGTTGCGGCAGGTGTTCTCCAGTTACGACGGGGACCTCAGGGACCCGCCCTGGTGGCCTCCGGAGAGGCCAGTCCCCATGCGAGTTGCTAGGGGGCCTCTCGGGATTCCTCTCCCGTCGATACCGGGGCCAAAAACCTTGTGTGGAGTCAGGGCCGGAACCGAGGATTCCTCTCAGGGGCTGACATGGATCTTTGGGTACTTCTGGAGTCTCCCCAGTGGAGTCAGGCCTCGTCTCGAGTGGGGGCATGCACGTGCGCTTTCCTTCCAGGCTGTAGCAGCAATGTCACGCTTCCCGTCGCGTGGATCAAAGGATCTGTGGTTTTCCCTCGAGGCTTTCCCTCGAGGCTTTCCCACAGGGCTGTCCCACGTGCCACCGTGGTGTGAGTCGATCCTCGGCGTGAAAGATGAGCCAGTGCAAGGCAAAGAGGTTCCTCTGGAATGGACTGAGACATCTGGGGGACTCTTGGAATGGTGGTATGACCATGGAGTTCCTCTCGCCTTTCCTGTTGAGAGTGCCTCCACTTGAGATGCGACGGGAACGCCGGGAATTCTTTCCCGTTGAAAGCAGGGAAAGGATCCCTCATCTCGAGCTACGAGGGGGAAACGGGGCTCCTCTGGATGTGGGCGGGACCATCGTGCTTCCTCTCTAGTGGAGACGGTTCTGGTGGTGAACTTCTTGAGTTGCAGCAAGGCTGTGAAAGACCCTTTCGAAGTTCCAGAGGTAAGGTGTCATTAGTCTCCAGACGCCTCATCGGAAATAGGCCTCATCTCGCCTGGAAGGGAGAACTTCCTGGATTTTCTCGAGTTGCGGCAGGTGTTCTCGAGTTACGACGCGGACCTCAGGGACCCGCCCTGGTGGCCTCAGGAGAGGCCAGTCCCCATGCGAGGTGCTAGGGGGCCTCTCGGGATTCCTCTCCCGTCGATACCGGGGCCAAAAACCTTGTGTGGAGTCAGGGCCGGAACCGAGGATTCCTCTCAGGGGCTGACATGGATCTTTGGGTACTTCTGGAGTCTCCCCAGGGGAGTCAATCCTCGTCTCGAGTGGGGGCATGAACGTGCACTTTCCTTCCAGGCTGTAGCAGCAATGTCACGCTTCCCGTCGCGTGGATCAAATGATGTGTGGTTTTCCCTAGAGGCTTTTCCACAGGGCTGCCCACGTGCCACCGTGGTGTGAGTCGATCCTCGGCGTGAAAGATGAGCCAGTGCAGGGCAAAGAGGTTCCTCTGGAATGGACTGAGACATCTGGGGGACTCTTGGAATGGTGGTACGACCATGGAGTTCCTCTCGCCTTTCCTGTTGAGAGTGCCTCCTCTTGAGATACGACGGGAACGCCGGGAATACTTTCTCGTTGAAAGCAGGGAAAGGATCCCACATCTCGAGCTCCGAGGGGGAAACGGGGCTCCTCTGGATGTGGGCGGGACCATCATGCTTCCTCTCGAGTGGAGACGGGTATGGCGGTGAACTTCTTGAGTTGCAGCAAGGGTGTGAAAGACCCTTTCGAAGTTCCAGAGGTTTGGTGTCATTAGTCTCCAGAGGCCTCATCGGAAATAGGCCTCATCTCGCCTGGAAGGGAGAACTTCCTGAATTTTCTCGAGTTGCGGCAGGTGTTCTGGAGTTACGACGGGGACCTCAGGGACCGGCCCTGGTGGCCTCAGGAGAGGCCAGTCCCCATGCGAGTTGCTAGGGGGCCTCTCGGGATTCCTCTCCCGTCGATACTGGGGCCAAAAAGCTTGTGTGGAGTCAGGGCCGGAACCGAGGATTCCTCTCAGGGGCTGACATGGATCTTTGGGTACTTCTGGAGTCTCCCCAGGGGAGTCAGGCCTCGTCTCGAGTGGGGGCATGCACGTGCGCTTTCCTTCCAGGCTGTAGCAGCAATGTCACGCTTCCCGTCGCGTGGATCAAAGGATCTGTGGTTTTCCCTCGAGGCTTTCCCTCGAGGCTTTCCCACAGGGCTGTCCCACGTGCCACCGTGTTGTGAGTCGATCCTCGGCGTGAAAGATGAGCCAGTGCAGGGCAAAGAGGTTCCTCTGGAATGGACTGAGACATCTGAGGGACTCTTGGAATGGTGGTACGACCATGGAGTTCCTCTCGCCTTTCCTGTTGAGAGTGCCTCCTCTTGAGATGCGACGGGAACGCCGGGAATTCTTTCCCTTTGAAACCAGGGAAAGGATCCCTCATCTCGAGCTACGAGGGGGAAACGGGGCTCCTCTGGATGTGGGCGGGACCATCGTGCTTCCTCTCGAGTGGAGACGGGTATGGCGGTGAACTTCTTGAGTTGCAGCAAGGGTGTGAAAGACCCTTTCGAAGTTCCAGAGGTTTGGTGTCATTAGTCTCCAGAGGCTTCATCGGAAATAGGCCTCATCTCGCCTGGAAGGGAGAACTTCCTGGATTTTCTCGAGTTGCGGCAGGAGTTCTCGAGTTACGACGGGGACCTCAGGGACCCGCCCTGGTGGCCTCCGGAGAGGCCAGTCCCCATGCGAGTTGCTAGGGGGCCTCTCGGGATTCCTCTCCCGTCGATACCGGGGCCAAAAACCTTGTGTGGAGTCAGGGCCGGAACCGAGGATTACTCTCAGGGGCTGACATGGATCTTTGGGTACTTCTGGAGTCTCCCCAGGGGAGTCAGGCCTCGTCTCGAGTGGGGGCATGCACGTGCGCTTTCCTTCCAGGCTGTAGCAGCAATGTCACGCTTCCCGTCGCGTGGATCAAAGGATCTGTGGTTTTCCCTCGAGGCTTTCCCTCGAGGCTTTCCCACAGGGCTGTCCCACGTACCACCGTGTTGTGAGTCGATCCTCGGCGTGAAAGATGAGCCAGTGCAGGGCAAAGAGGTTCCTCTGGAATGGACTGAGACATCTGGGGGACTCTTGGAATGGTGGTACGACCATGGAGTTCCTCTCGCCTTTCCTGTTGAGAGTGCCTCCTCTTGAGATGCGACCGGAACGCCGGGAATTCGTTCCCGTTGAAAGCAGGGAAAGGATCCCTCATCTCGAGCTACGAGGGGGAAACGGGGTTCCTCTGGATGTGGGCGGGACCATCGTGCTTCCTCTCGAGTGGAGACGGGTATGGCGGTGAACTTCTTGAGTTGCAGCAAGGGTGTGAAAGACCCTTTCGAAGTTCCAGAGGTTAGGTGTCATTAGTCTCCAGACGCCTCATCGGAAATAGGCCTCATCTCGCCTGGAAGGGAGAACTTCCTGGATTTTCTCGAGTTGCGGCAGGTGTTCTCGAGTTACGACGCGGACCTCAGGGACCCGCCCTGGTGGCCTCAGGAGAGGCCAGTCCCCATGCGAGGTGCTAGGGGGCCTCTCGGGATTCCTCTCCCGTCGATACCGGGGCCAAAAACCTTGTGCGGAGTCAGGGCCAGAACCGAGGATTCCTCTCAGGGGCTGACATGGATCTTTGTGTACTTGTGGAGTCTCCCCAGGGGAGTCAGGCCTCGTCTCGAGTGGGGGCATGCATGTGCGCTTTCCTTCCAGGCTGTAGCAGCAATTTCACGCTTCCCGTCGCGTGGATCAAAGGATCTGTGGTTTTCCCTCGAGGCTTTCCCTCGAGGCTTTCCCACAGGGCTGTTCCACGTGCCACCGTGATGTGAGTCGATCCTCGGCGTGAAAGATGAGCCAGTGCAGGGCAAAGAGGTTCCTCTGGAATGGACTGAGACATCTGGGCGACTCTTGGAATGGTGGTACGACCATGGAGTTCCTCTCGCCTTTCCTGTTGAGAGTGCCTCCTCTTGAGATGCGACGTGAACGCCGGGAATTCGTTCCCGTTGAAAGCAGGGAAAGGATCCCTCATCTCGAGCTACGAGGGGGAAACGGGGCTCCTCTGGATGTGGGCGGGACCATCGTGCTTCCTCTCGAGTGGAGACGGGTATGGCGGTGAACTTCTTGAGTTGCAGCAAGGGTGTGAAAGACCCTTTCGAAGTTCCAGAGGTTAGGTGTCATTAGTCTCCAGACGCCTCATCGGAAATAGGCCTCATCTCGCCTGGAAGGGAGAACTTCCTGGATTTTCTCGAGTTGCGGCAGGAGTTCTCGAGTTACGACGCGGACCTCAGGGACCCGCCCTGGTGGACTCAGGAGAGGCCAGTCCCCATGCGAGGTGCTAGGGGGCCTCTCGGGATTCCTCTCCCGTCGATACCGGGGCCAAAAACCTTGTGCGGAGTTAGGGTCAGAATCGAGGATTCCTCTCAGGGGCTGACATGGATCTTTGTGTACTTGTGGAGTCTCCCCAGGGGAGTCAGGCCTCGTCTCGAGTGGGGGCATGCATGTGCGCTTTCCTTCCAGGCTGTAGCAGCAATGTCACGCTTCCCGTCGCGTGGATCAAAGGATCTGTGGTTTTCCCTCGAGGCTTTCCCTCGAGGCTTTCCCACAGGGCTGTCCCATGTGCCACCGTGGTGTGAGTCGATTCTCGGCGTGAAAGATGAGCCAGTGCAGGGCAAAGAGGTTCCTCTGGAATGGACTGAGACATCTGGGGGACTCTTGGAATGGTGGTACGACCATGGAGTTCCTCTCGCCTTTCCTGTTGAGAGTGCCTCCTCTAGAGATGCAACGTGAACGCCGGGAATTCGTTCCCGTTGAAAGCAGGGAAAGGATCCCTCATCTCGAGCTCCGAGGGGGAAACGGGGCTCCGCTGGATGTGGGCGGGACCATCGTGCTTCCTCTCGAGTGGAGACGGGTATGGCGGTGAACTTCTTGAGTTGCAGCAAGGGTGTGAAAGACCCTTTCGAATTTCCAGAGGTTAGGTGTCATTAGTCTCCAGACGCCTCATCGGAAATAGGCCTCATCTCGCCTGGAAGGGAGAACTTCCTGGATTTTCTCGAGTTGCGGCAGGAGTTCTCGAGTTACGACGCGGACCTCAGGGACCCGCCCTGGTGGACTCAGGAGAGGCCAGTCCCCATGCGAGGTGCTAGGGGGCCTCTCGGGATTCCTCTCCCGTCGATACCGGGGCCAAAAACCTTGTGCGGAGTTAGGGTCAGAATCGAGGATTCCTCTCAGGGGCTGACATGGATCTTTGTGTACTTGTGGAGTCTCCCCAGGGGAGTCAGGCCTCGTCTCGAGTGGGGGCATGCATGTGCGCTTTCCTTCCAGGCTGTAGCAGCAATGTCACGCTTCCCGTCGCGTGGATCAAAGGATCTGTGGTTTTCCCTCGAGGCTTTCCCTCGAGGCTTTCCCACAGGGCTGTCCCATGTGCCACCGTGGTGTGAGTCGATCCTCGGCGTGAAAGATGAGCCAGTGCAGGGCAAAGAGTTTCCTCTGGAATGGACTGAGACATCTGGGGGACTCTTGGAATGGTGGTACGACCATGGAGTTCCTCTCGCCTTTCCTGTTGAGAGTGCCTCCTCTTGAGATGCGACGGGAACGCCGGGAATTCTTTCCCGTTGAAAGCAGGGAAAGGATCCCTCATCTCGAGCTACGAGGGGGAAACGGGGCTCCTCTGGATGTGGGCGGGACCATCGTGCTTCCTCTCAAGTGGAGACGGGTATGGCGGTGAACTTCTTGAGTTGCAGCAAGGGTGTGAAAGACCCTTTCGAAGTTCCAGAGGTTAGGTGTCATTAGTCTACAGACGCCTCATCGGAAATAGGCCTCATCTCGCCTGGAAGGGAGAACTTCCTGGATTTTCTCGAGTTGTGGCAGGTGTTCTCGAGTTACGACGGGGACCTCAGGGACCCGCCCTGGTGGCCTCAGGAGTGGCCAGTCCCCATGCCAGGTGCTAGGGGGCCTCTCGGGATTCCTCTCCCGTCGATACCGGGGCCAAAAACCTTGTGTGGAGTCAGGGCCGGAACCGAGGATTCCTCTCAAGGGCTGACATGGATCTTTGGGTACTTGTGGAGTCTCCCCAGGGGTGTCAGGCCTCGTCTCGAGTGGGGGCATGCATGTGCGCATTCCTTCCAGGCGGTAGCAGCAATGTCACGCTTCCCGTTGCGTGGATCAAAGGATCTGTGGTTTTCCCTCGAGGCTTTCCCACAGGGCTGTTCCACGTGCCACCGTGATGTGAGTCGATTCTCGGCGTGAAAGATGAGCCAGTGCAGGGCAAAGAGGTTCCTCTGGAATGGACTGAGACATCTGGGGGACTCTTGGAATGGTGGTACGACCATGGAGTTCCTCTCGCCTTTCCTGTTGAGAGTGCCTCCTCTTGAGTTGCGACGGGAACGCCGGGAATTCGTTCCCGTTGAAAGCAGGGAAAGGATCCCTCATCTCGAGCTACGAGGTGGAAACGGGGCTCCTCTGGATGTGGGCGGGACCATCGTGCTTCCTCTCGAGTGGAGACGGGTATGGCGGTGAACTTCTTGAGTTGCAGCAAGGGTGTGAAAGACCCTTTCGAAGTTCCAGAGGTTAGGTGTCATTAGTCTCCAGACGCCTCATCGGAAATAGGCCTCATCTCGCCTGGAAGGGAGAACTTCCTGGATTTTCTCGAGTTACGGCAGGTGTTCTCGAGTTACGACGCGGACCTCAGGGACCCGCCCTGGTGGCCTCAGGAGAGGCCAGTCCCCATGCGAGGTGCTAGGGGGCCTCTCGGGATTCCTCTCCCGTCGATACCGGGGCCAAAAACCTTGTGCGGAGTCAGGGCCAGAACCGAGGATTCCTCTCAGGGGCTGACATGGATCTTTGTGTACTTGTGGAGTCTCCCCAGGGGAGTCAGGCCTCGTCTCGAGTGGGGGCATGCATGTGCGCTTTCCTTCCAGGCTGTAGCAGCAATTTTACGCTTCCCGTCGCGTGGATCAAAGGATCTGTGGTTTTCCCTCGAGGCTTTCCCTCGAGGCTTTCCCACAGGGCTGTTCCACGTGCCACCGTGATGTGAGTCGATCCTCGGCGTGAAAGATGAGCCAGTGCAGGGCAAAGAGGTTCCTCTGGAATGGACTGAGACATCTGGGGGACTCTTGGAATGGTGGTACGACCATGGAGTTCCTCTCGCCTTTCCTGTTGAGAGTGCCTCCTCTTGAGATGCGACGTGAACGCCGGGAATTCGTTCCCGTTGAAAGCAGGGAAAGGATCCCTCATCTCGAGCTACGAGGGGGAAACGGGGCTCCTCTGGATGTGGGCGGGACCATCGTGCTTCCTCTCGAGTGGAGACGGGTATGGCGGTGAACTTCTTGAGTTGCAGCAAGGGTGTGAAAGACCCTTTCGAAGTTCCAGAGTTTAGGTGTCATTAGTCTCCAGACGCCTCATCGGAAATAGGCCTCATCTCGCCTGGAAGGGAGAACTTCCTGGATTTTCTCGAGTTGCGGCAGGAGTTCTCGAGTTACGACGCGGACCTCAGGGACCCGCCCTGGTGGACTCAGGAGAGGCCAGTCCCCATGCGAGGTGCTAGGGGTCCTCTCGGGATTACTCTCCCGTCGATACCGGGGCCAAAAACCTTGTGCGGAGTTAGGGTCAGAATCGAGGATTCCTCTCAGGGGCTGACATGGATCTTTGTGTACTTGTGGAGTCTCCCCAGGGGAGTCAGGCCTCGTCTCGAGTGGGGGCATGCATGTGCGCTTTCCTTCCAGGCTGTAGCAGCAATGTCACGCTTCCCGTCGCGTGGATCAAAGGATCTGTGGTTTTCCCTCGAGGCTTTCCCTCGAGGCTTTCCCACAGGGCTGTCCCATGTGCCACCGTGGTGTGAGTCGATCCTCGGCGTGAAAGATGAGCCAGTGCAGGGCAAAGAGGTTCCTCTGGAATGGACTGAGACATCTGGGGGACTCTTGGAATGGTGGTACGACCATGGAGTTCCTCTCGCCTTTCCTGTTGAGAGTGCCTCCTCTAGAGATGCAACGTGAACGCCGGGAATTCGTTCCCGTTGAAAGCAGGGAAAGGATCCCTCATCTCGAGCTCCGAGGGGGAAACGGGGCTCCTCTGGATGTGGGCGGGACCATCGTGCTTCCTCTCGAGTGGAGACGGGTATGGCGGTGAACTTCTTGAGTTGCAGCAAGGGTGTGAAAGACCCTTTCGAAGTTCCAGAGGTTAGGTGTCATTAGTCTCCAGACGCCTCATCGGAAATAGGCCTCATCTCGCCTGGAAGGGAGAACTTCCTGGATTTTCTCGAGTTGCGGCAGGAGTTCTCGAGTTACGACGCGGACCTCAGGGACCCGCCCTGGTGGACTCAGGAGAGGCCAGTCCCCATGCGAGGTGCTAGGGGGCCTCTCGGGATTCCTCTCCCGTCGATACCGGGGCCAAAAACCTTGTGCGGAGTTAGGGTCAGAATCGAGGATTCCTCTCAGGGGCTGACATGGATCTTTGTGTACTTGTGGAGTCTCCCCAGGGGAGTCAGGCCTCGTCTCGAGTGGGGGCATGCATGTGCGCTTTCCTTCCAGGCTGTAGCAGCAATGTCACGCTTCCCGTCGCGTGGATCAAAGGATCTGTGGTTTTCCCTCGAGGCTTTCCCTCGAGGCTTTCCCACAGGGCTGTCCCATGTGCCACCGTGGTGTGAGTCGATCCTCGGCGTGAAAGATGAGCCAGTGCAGGGCAAAGAGGTTCCTCTGGAATGGACTGAGACATCAGGGGGACTCTTGGAATGGTGATACGTCCATGGAGTTCCTCTCGCCTTTCCTGTTGAGAGTGCCTCCTCTTGAGATGCGACGGGAACGCCGGGAATTCTTTCCCGTTGAAAGCAGGGAAAGGATCCCTCATCTCGAGCTACGAGGGGGAAACGGGGCTCCTCTGGATGTGGGCGGGACCATCGTGCTTCCTCTCGAGTGGAGACGGGTATGGCAGTGAACTTCTTGAGTTGCAGCAAGGGTGTGAAAGACCCTTTCGAAGTTCCAGAGGTTAGGTGTCATTAGTCTCTAGACGCCTCATCGGAAATAGGCCTCATCTCGCCTGGAAGGGAGAACTTCCTGGATTTTCTCGAGTTGCGGCAGGTGTTCTCGAGTTACGACGGGGACCTCAGGGACCCGCCCGGGTGGCCTCAGGAGAGGCCAGTCCCCATGCGAGTTGCTAGGGGGCCTCTCGAGATTCCTCTCCCGTCGATACCGGTGCCAAAAACCTTGTGTGGAGTCAGGGCCGGAACCGAGGATTCCTCTCAGGGGCTGACATGTATCTTTGGGTACTTCTGGAGTCTCCCCAGGGAAGTCAGGCCTCGTCTCGAGTGGGGGCATGCACGTGCGCTTTCCTTCCAGGCTGTAGCAGCAATGTCACGCTTCCCGTGGCGTGGATCAAAGGATCTGTGGTTTTCCCTCGAGGCTTTCCCTCGAGGCTTTCCCACAGGGCTGTCCCACGTGCCACCGTGGTGTGAGTCGATCCTCGGCGTGAAAGATGAGCCAGTGCAGGGCAAAGAGGTTCCTCTGGAATGGACTGAGACTTCTGGGGGACTCTTAGAATGGTGGTACGACCATGGAGTTCCTCTCGCCTTTCCTGTTGAGAGTGCCTCCTCTTGAGATGCGACGGGAACGCCGGGAATTCTTTCCCGTTGAAAGCAGGGAAAGGATCCCTCATCTCGAGCTACGAGGGGGAAACGGGGATCCTCTGGATGTGGGCGGGACCATCGTGCTTCCTCTCCAGTGGAGACGGGTATGGCGGTGAACTTCTTGAGTCGCAGCAAGGGTGTGAAAGACCCTTTCGAAGTTCCAGAGGTTAGGTGTCATTAGTCTCCAGACGCCTCATCGGAAATACGCCTCATCTCGCCTGGAAGGGAGAACTTCCTGGATTTTCTCGAGTTGCGGCAGGTGCTCTCGAGTTACGACGGGAACCTCAGGGACCCGCTCTGGTGGCCTCAGGAGAGGCCAGTCCCCATGCGAGTTGCTAGGGGGCCTCTCGGGATTCCTCTCCCGTCGATACCGGGGCCAAAAACTTTGTGTGGAGTCAGGGCCGGAAACGAGGATTCCTCTCAGGGGCTGACATGGATCTTTGGGTACTTCTGGAGTCTCCCCAGGGGAGTCAGGCCTCGTCTCGAGTGGGGGCATGCACGTGTGCTTTCCTTCCAGGCTGTAGCAGCAATGTCACGCTTCCCGTCGCGTGGATCAAAGGATCTGCGGTATTCCCTCGAGGCTTTCCCTCGAGGCTTTCCCACAGGGCTGTCCCACGTGCCTCCGTGGTGTGAGTCGATCCTCGGCATGAAAGATGAGCCAGTGCAGGGCAAAGAGGTTCCTCTGGAATGGACTGAGACATCTGGGGGACTCTTGGAATGGTGGTACGACCATGGAGTTCCTCTCGCCTTTCCTGTTGAGAATGCCTCCTCTTGAGATGCGACGGGAACGCCGGGAATTCTTTCCCGTTGAAAGCAGGGAAAGGATCCCTCATCTCGAGCTACGAGGGGGAAACGGGGATCCTCTGGATGTGGGCGGGACCATCGTGCTTCCTCTCGAGTGGAGACGGGTATGGCGGTGAACTTCTTGAGTTGCAGCAAGGGTGTGAAAGACCCTTTCGAAGTTCCAGAGGTTAGGTGTCATTAATCTCCAGACGCCTCATCGGAAATAGGCCTCATCTCGCCTGGAAAGGAGAACTTCCTGGATTTTCTCGAGTTGCGGCAGGTGTTCTCGAGTTACGACGGGGACCTCAGGGACCCGCCCTGGTGGCCTCAGGAGAGGCCAGTCCCCATGCGAGTTGCTAGGGGGCCTCTCGTGATTCCTCTCCCGTCGATACCGGGGCCAAAAACCTTGTGTGGAGTCAGGGCCGGAACCGAGGATTCCTCTCAGGGGCTGATATGGATCTTTGGATACTTCTGGAGTCTCGACAGGGGAGACAGGCCTCGTTTCGTGAGGGGGCATGCACGTGCACTTTCCTTCCAGGCTTTAGCAGCAATGTCACGCTTCCCGTGGCGTGGATCAAAGGATCTGTGGTTTTCCTCGAGCCTTGCCCTCGAGGCTTTCCCACAGGGCTGTCCCACGTGCCACCGTGGTGTGAGTCGATCCTCGGCGTGAAAGATGAGCCACTGCAGGGCAAAGAGGTTCCTCTGTAATGGACTGAGACATCTGGGGGACTCTTGGAATGGTGGTACGACCATGGAGTTCCTCTCGCCTTTCCTGTTGAGAGTGCCTCCGCTTGAGATGCGACGGGAACGCTGGGAATTCTTTCCCGTTGAAAGCAGGGAAAGGATCCCTCCTCTCGAGCTACAAGGTGGAAACGGAGCTCCTCTGGATGTGGGCGGGACCATCGTGCTTCCTCTCGAGTGGAGACGGGTATGGCGGTGAACTTCCTTAGTTGCAGCAAGGGTGTGAAAGACCCTTTCGAAGTTCCAGAGGTTAGGTGTCATTAGTCTCCAGAGGCCTCATCGGAAATAGGCCTCATCTCGCCTGGAAGGGAGAACTTCCTGGATTTTCTCGAGTTGCGGCAGGTGTTCTCGAGTTACGACGGGGACCTCAGGGACCCGCCCTGGTGGCCTCAGGAAAGGCTAGTCCCCTGGAGAGTTGCTAGGGGGCCTCTCGGGATTCCTCTCCCGTCGATACCGGGGCCAAAAACCTTGTGTGGAATCAGGGCCGGAACCGAGGATTCCTCTCAAGGGCTGACATGGATCTTTGTGTACTTGTGGAGTCTCCCCAGGGGAGTCAGGCCTCGTCTCGAGTGGGGGCATGCATGTGCGCTTTCCTTCCAGGCTGTAGCAGCAATGTCACGCTTCCCGTGGCGTGGATCAAAGGATCTGTGGTTTTCCCTCGAGGCTTTCCCTCGAGGCTTTCCCACAGGGCTGTCCCACGTGCCACCGTGGTGTGAGTCGATCCTCGGCGTGAAAGATGAGCCACTGCAGGGCAAAGAGGTTCCTCTGTAATGGACTGAGACATCTGGGGGACTCTTGGAATGGTGGTACGACCATGGAGTTCCTCTCGCCTTTCCTGTTGAGAGTGCCTCCGCTTGAGATGCGACGGGAACGCTGGGAATTCTTTCCCGTTGAAAGCAGGGAAAGGATCCCTCCTCTCGAGCTACAAGGTGGTAACGGAGCTCCTCTGGATGTGGGCGGGACCATCGTGCTTCCTCGCGAGTGGAGACGGGTATGGCGGTGAACTACCTTAGTTGCAGCAAGGGTGTGAAAGACCCTTTCGAAGTTCCAGAGGTTAGGTGTCATTAGTCTCCAGAGGCCTCATCGGAAATAGGCCTCATCTCGCCTGGAAGGGAGAACTTCCTGGATTTTCTCGAGTTGCGGCAGGTGTTCTCGAGTTACGACGGGGACCTCAGGGACCCGCCCTGGTGGCCTCAGGAGTGGCCAGTCCCCATGCGAGGTGCTAGGGGGCCTCTCGGGATTCCTCTCCCGTCGATACCGGGGCCAAAAACCTTGTGTGGAGTCAGGGCCGGAACCGAGGATTCCTCTCAAGGGCTGACATGGATCTTTGGGTACTTGTGGAGTCTCCCCAGGGGAGTCAGGCCTCGTCTCGAGTGGGGGCATGCATGTGCGCATTCCTTCCAGGCTGTAGCAGCAATGTCACGCTTCCCGTGGCGTGGATCAAAGGATCTGTGGTTTTCCCTCGAGGCTTTCCCTCGAGGCTTTCCCACAGGGCTGTTCCACGTGCCACCGTGATGTGAGTCGATTCTCGGCGTGAAAGATGAGCCAGTGCAGGGCAAAGAGGTTCCCCTGGAATGGACTGAGACCTCTGGGGGACTCTTGGAATGGTGGTACGACCATGGAGTTCCTCTCGCCTTTCCTGTTGAGAGTGCCTCCTCTTGAGATGCGACGGGAACGCCGGGAATTCGTTCCCGTTGAAAGCAGGGAAAGGATCCCTCATCTCGAGCTACGAGGTGGAAACGGGGCTCCTCTGGATGTTCGGGACCATCGTGCTTCCTCTCGAGTGGAGACGGGTATGGCGGTGAACTTCTTGAGTTGCAGCAAGGGTGTGAAAGACCCTTTCGTAGTTCCAGAGGTTAGGTGTCATTAGTCTCCAGACGCCTCATCGGAAATAGGCCTCATCTCGCCTGGAAGGGAGAACTTCCTGGATTTTCTCGAGTTGCGGCAGGTGTTCTCGAGTTACGACGCGGACCTCAGGGACCCGCCCTGGTGGACTCAGGAGAGGCCAGTCCCCATGCGAGGTGCTAGGGGGCCTCTCGGGATTCCTCTCCCGTCGATACCGGGGCCAAAAACCTTGTGCGGAGTCAGGGCCAGAACCGAGGATTCCTCTCAGTGGCTGACATGGATCTTTGTGTACTTGTGGAGTCTCCCCAGGGGAGTCAGGCCTCGTCTCGAGTGGGGGCATGCATGTGCGCTTTCCTTCCAGGCTGTAGCAGCAATGTCACGCTTCCCGACGCGTGGATCAAAGGATCTGTGGTTTTCCCTCGAGGCTTTCCCTCGAGGCTTTCCCACAGGGCTGTCCCACGTGCCACCGTGGTGTGAGTCGATCCTCGGCGTGAAAGATGAGCCAGTGCAGGGCAAAGAGGTTCCTCTGGAATGGACTGAGACATCTGGGGGACTCTTGGAATGGTGGTACGACCATGGAGTTCCTCTCGCCTTTCCTGTTGAGAGTGCCTCCTCTTGAGATGCGACGGGAACGCCGGGAATTCGTTCCCGTTGAAAGCAGGGAAAGGATCCCTCATCTCGAGCTACGAGGGGGAAACGGGGCTCCTCTGGATGTGGGCGGGACCATCGTGCTTCCTCTCGTGTGGAGACGGGTATGGCGGTGAACTTCTTGAGTTGCAGCAAGGGTGTGAAAGACCCTTTCGAAGTTCCAGAGGTTAGGTGTCATTAGTCTCCAGACGCCTCATCGGAAATAGGCCTCATCTCGCCTGGAAGGGAGAACTTCCTGGATTTTCTCGAGTTGCGGCAGGTGTTCTCGAGTTACGACGCGGACCTCAGGGACCCGCCCTGGTGGCCTCAGGAGAGGCCAGTCCCCATGCGAGTTGCTAGGGGGCCTCTCGGGATTCCTCTCCCGTCGATACCGGGGCCAAAAACCTTGTGTGGAGTCAGGGCCGGAACCGAGGATTCCTCTCAGGGGCTGACATGTATCTTTGGGTACTTCTGGAGTCTCCCCAGGGAAGTCAGGCCTCGTCTCGAGTGGGGGCATGCACGTACGCTTTCCTTCCAGGCTGTAGCAGCAATGTCACGCTTCCCGTCGCGTGGATCAAAGGATCTGTGGTTTTCCCTCGAGGCTTTCCCTCGAGGCTTTCCCACAGGGCTGTCCCACGTGCCACCGTGGTGTGAGTCGATCCTCGGCGTGAAAGATGAGCCAGTGCAGGGCAAAGAGGTTCCTCTGGAATGGACTGAGACTTCTGGGGGACTCTTAGAATGGTGGTACGACCATGGAGTTCCTCTCGCCTTTCCTGTTGAGAGTGCCTCCTCTTGAGATGCGACGGGAACGCCGGGAATTCTTTCCCATTGAAAGCAGGGAAAGGATCCCTCATCTCGAGCTACGAGGGGGAAACGGGGATCCTCTGGATGTGGGCGGGACCATCGTGCTTCCTCTCCAGTGGAGACGGGTATGGCGGTGAACTTCTTGAGTCGCAGCAAGGGTGTGAAAGACCCTTTCGAAGTTCCAGAGGTTAGGTGTCATTAGTCTCCAGACGCCTCATCGGAAATACGCCTCATCTCGCCTGGAAGGGAGAACTTCCTGGATTTTCTCGAGTTGCGGCAGGTGCTCTCGAGTTACGACGGGAACCTCAGGGACCCGCTCTGGTGGCCGCAGGAGAGGCCAGTCCCCATGCGAGTTGCTAGGGGGCCTCTCGGGATTCCTCTCCCGTCGATACCGGGGCCAAAAACCTTGTGTGGAGTCAGGGCCGGAACTGAGGATTCCTCTCAGGGGCTGACATGCATCTTTGGGTACTTCTGGAGTCTCCCCAGGGGAGTCAGGCCTCGTCTCGAGTGGGGGCATGCACGTGCGCTTTCCTTCCAGGCTGTAGCAGCAATGTCACGCTTCCCGTCGCGTGGATCAAAGGATCTGTGGTTTTCCCTCGAGGCTTTCCCACAGGCCTGTCCCACGTGCCACCGTGGTGTGAGTCGATCCTCGGCGTGAAAGATGAGCCAGTGCAGGGCAAAGAGGTTCCTCTGGAATGGACTGAGAAATCTGGGGGACTCTTGGAATGGTGGTACGACCATGGAGTTCCTCTTGCCTTTCCTGTTGAGAGTGCCTCCTCTTGAGATGCGACGGGAACGCCGGGAATTCTTTCCCGTTGAAAGCAGGGAAAGGATCCCTCATCTTGATCTACGAGGGGGAAACGGGGCTCCTCTGGATGTGGGCGGGACCATCGTGCTTCCTCTCGAGTGGAGACGGGTATGGCGGTGAATTTCTTGAGTTTCAGCAAGGGTGTGAAAGACCCTTTCGAAATTCCAGAGGTTAGGTGTCATTAATCTCCAGACGCCTCATCGGAAATAGGCCTCATCTCGCCTGGAAAGGAGAACTTTCTGGATTTTCTCGAGTTGCGGCAGGTGTTCTCGAGTTACCACGGGGACCTCAGGGACCCGCCCTGGTGGCCTCAGGAGAGGCCAGTCCCCATGCGAGTTGCTAGGGGGCCTCTCGGGATTCCTCTCCCGTCGATACCGGGGCCAAAAACCTTGTGTGGAGTCAGGGCCGGAACCGAGGATTCCTCTCAGGGGCTGACATGGATCTTTGGGTACTTCTGGAGTCTCCCCAGGGGAGTCAGGCCTCGTCTCGAGTGGGGGCATGCACGTGCGCTTTCCTTCCAGGCTGTAGCAGCAATGTCACGCTTCCCGTCGCGTTGATCAAAGGATCTGTGGTTTTCTCTCGAGGCTTTCCCACAGGGCTGTCCCACGTGCCACCGTGGTGTGAGTCGATCCTCGGCGTGAAAGATGAGCCAGTGCAGGGCAAAGAGGTTCCTCTGGAATGGACTGAGACATCTGGGGGACTCTTGGAATGGTGGTACGACCATGGAGTTCCTCTCGCCTTTCCTGTTGAGAGTGCCTCCTCTTGAGATGCGACGGGAACGCCGGCAATTCTTTCCCGTGGAAAGCAGGGAAAGGATCCCTCATCTCGAGCTACGAGGGGGACACGGGGCTCCTCTGGATCGGGGCGGGACCATCGTGCTTCCCTTCGAGTGGAGACGGGTATGGCGGTGAACTTCTTGAGTTGCAGCAAGGGTGTGAAAGACCCTTTCGAAGTTCCAGAGGTTAGGTGTCATTAGTCTCCAGACGCCTCATCGGAAATAGGCCTAATCTCGCCTGGAAGGGAGAACTTCCTGGATTTTCTCGAGTTGCGGCAGGTGTTCTCGAGTTACGACGGGGACCTCAGGGACCCGCCCTGGTGGCCTAAGGAGAGGCCAGTCCCCATGCGAGTTGCTAGGGGGCCTCTTGGGGTTCCTCTCCCGTCAATTCCGGGGCCATAAACCTTGTGTGTAGTCAGGGCCGGAACCGAGGATTCCTCTCAGGGGCTGACATGGATCTTTGGGTACTTCTGGAGTCTCCCCAGGGGAGTCAGGCCTCGTCTCGAGTGGGGGCATGCACGTGCGCTTTCCTTCCAGGCTGTAGCAGCAATGTCACGCTTCCCGTCGCGTGGATCAAAGGATCTGTGGTTTTCCCTCGAGGCTTTCCCACAGGGCTGTCCCACGTTCCACCGTGGTGTGAGTCGATCCTCGGCGTGAAAGATGAGCCAGTGCAGGGCAAAGAGGTTCCTCTGGAATGGACTGAGAAATCTGGGGGACTCTTGGAATGGTGGTACGACCATGGAATTCCTCTCGCCTTTCCTGTTGAGAGTGCCTCCTCTTGAGATGCGACGGGAACGCCGGGAATTCTTTCCCGTTGAAAGCAGGGAAAGGATCCCTCATCTTGATCTACGAGGGGGAAACGGGGCTCCTCTGGATGTGGGCGGGACCATCGTGCTTCCTCTCGAGTGGAGACGGGTATGGCGGTGAACTTCTTGAGTTGCAGCAAGGGTGTGAAAGACCCTTTCGAAGTTCCAGAGGTTAGGTGTCATTAGTCTCCAGACGCCTCATCGGAAATAGGCCTCATCTCGCCTGGAAGGGAGAATTTCCTGGATTTTCTCGAGTTGCAGCCGGTGTTCTCGAGTTACGATGGGGACCTCAGGGACCCGCCCTGGTGGCCTCAGGAGAGGCCAGTCCCCAGGCGAGTTGCTAGGGGGCCTCTCGGGATTCCTCTCCCTTCGATACCGGGGCCAAAAACCTTGTGTGGAGTCAGGGCCGGAACCGAGGATTCCTCTCAGGGGCTGACATGGATCTTTGGGTACTTGTGGAGTCTCCACAGGGGAGTCAGGCCTCGTCTCGAGTGGGGGCATGCACGTGTGCTTTCCTTCCAGGCTGTAGCAGTAATGTCACGCTTCCCGTGGCCTGGATCAAAGGATCTGTGGTTTTCCCTCGAGGCTTTCCCTCGAGGCTTTCCCACAGGGCTGTCCCACGTGCCACCGTGGTGTGAGTCGATCCTCGGCGTGAAAGATGAGCCAGTGCAGGGCAAAGAGGTTCCTCTGGAATGGACTGAGACATCTGGGGGACTCTTGGAATGGTGGTACGACCATGGAGTTCCTCTCGCCTTTCCTGTTGAGAGTGCCTCCTCTTGAGATGCGACGGGAACGCCGGGAATTCGTTCCCGTTGAAAGCAGGGAAAGGATCCCTCATCTCGAGCTACGAGGGGGAAACGGGGCTCCTCTGGATGTGGGCGGGACCATTGTGCTTCCTCTCGTGTGGAGACGGGTATGGCGGTGAACTTCTTGAGTTGCAGCAAGGGTGTGAAAGACCCTTTCGAAGTTCCAGAGGTTAGGTGTCATTAGTCTCCAGACGCCTCATCGGAAATAGGCCTCATCTCGCCTGGAAGGGAGAACTTCCTGGATTTTCTCGAGTTGCGGCAGGTGTTCTCGAGTTACGACGCGGACCTCAGGGACCCGCCCTGGTGGCCTCAGGAGAGGCCAGTCCCCATGCGAGTTGCTAGGGGGCCTCTCGGGATTCCTCTCCCGTCGATACCGGGGCCAAAAACCTTGTGTGGAGTCAGGGCCGGAACCGAGGATTCCTCTCAGGGGCTGACATGTATCTTTGGGTACTTCTGGAGTCTCCCCAGGGAAGTCAGGCCTCGTCTCGAGTGGGGGCATGCACGTGCGCTTTCCTTCCAGGCTGTAGCAGCAATGTCACGCTTCCCGTCGCGTGGATCAAAGGATCTGTGGTTTTCCCTCGAGGCTTTCCCTCGAGGCTTTCCCACAGGGCTGTCCCACGTGCCACCGTGGTGTGAGTCGATCCTCGGCGTGAAAGATGAGCCAGTGCAGGGCAAAGAGGTTCCTCTGGAATGGACTGAGACTTCTGGGGGACTCTTAGAATGGTGGTACGACCATGGAGTTCCTCTCGCCTTTCCTGTTGAGAGTGCCTCCTCTTGAGATGCGACGGGAACGCCGGGAATTCTTTCCCATTGAAAGCAGGGAAAGGATCCCTCATCTCGATCTACGAGGGGGAAACGGGGATCCTCTGGATGTGGGCGGGACCATCGTGCTTCCTCTCCAGTGGAGACGGGTATGGCGGTGAACTTCTTGAGTCGCAGCAAGGGTGTGAAAGACCCTTTCGAAGTTCCAGAGGTTAGGTGTCATTAGTCTCCAGACGCCTCATCGGAAATACGCCTCATCTCGCCTGGAAGGGAGAACTTCCTGGATTTTCTCGAGTTGCGGCAGGTGCTCTCGAGTTACGACGGGAACCTCAGGGACCCGCTCTGGTGGCCGCAGGAGAGGCCAGTCCCCATGCGAGTTGCTAGGGGGCCTCTCGGGATTCCTCTCCCGTCGATACCGGGGCCAAAAACCTTGTGTGGAGTCAGGGCCGGAACCGCGGATTCCTCTCAGGGGCTGACATGCATCTTTGGGTACTTCTGGAGTCTCCCCAGGGGAGTCAGGCCTCGTCTCGAGTGGGGGCATGCACGTGCGCTTTCCTTCCAGGCTGTAGCAGCAATGTCACGCTTCCCGTCGCGTGGATCAAAGGATCTGTGGTTTTCCCTCGAGGCTTTCCCACAGGCCTGTCCCACGTGCCACCGTGGTGTGAGTCGATCCTCGGCGTGAAAGATGAGCCAGTGCAGGGCAAAGAGGTTCCTCTGGAATGGACTGAGAAATCTGGGGGACTCTTGGAATGGTGGTACGACCATGGAGTTCCTCTTGCCTTTCCTGTTGAGAGTGCCTCCTCTTGAGATGCGACGGGAACGCCGGGAATTCTTTCCCGTTGAAAGCAGGGAAAGGATCCCTCATCTTGATCTACGAGGGGGAAACGGGGCTCCTCTGGATGTGGGCGGGACCATCGTGCTTCCTCTCGAGTGGAGACGGGTATGGCGGTGAATTTCTTGAGTTTCAGCAAGGGTGTGAAAGACCCTTTCGAAATTCCAGAGGTTAGGTGTCATTAATCTCCAGACGCCTCATCGGAAATAGGCCTCATCTCGCCTGGAAAGGAGAACTTTCTGGATTTTCTCGAGTTGCGGCAGGTGTTCTCGAGTTACCACGGGGACCTCAGGGACCCGCCCTGGTGGCCTCAGGAGAGGCCAGTCCCCATGCGAGTTGCTAGGGGGCCTCTCGGGATTCCTCTCCCGTCGATACCGGGGCCAAAAACCTTGTGTGGAGTCAGGGCCGGAACCGAGGATTCCTCTCAGGGGCTGACATGGATCTTTGGGTACTTCTGGAGTCTCCCCAGGGGAGTCAGGCCTCGTCTCGAGTGGGGGCATGCACGTGCGCTTTCCTTCCAGGCTGTAGCAGCAATGTCACGCTTCCCGTCGCGTTGATCAAAGGATCTGTGGTTTTCTCTCGAGGCTTTCCCACAGGGCTGTCCCACGTGCCACCGTGGTGTGAGTCGATCCTCGGCGTGAAAGATGAGCCAGTGCAGGGCAAAGAGGTTCCTCTGGAATGGACTGAGACATCTGGGGGACTCTTGGAATGGTGGTACGACCATGGAGTTCCTCTCGCCTTTCCTGTTGAGAGTGCCTCCTCTTGAGATGCGACGGGAACGCCGGCAATTCTTTCCCGTGGAAAGCAGGGAAAGGATCCCTCATCTCGAGCTACGAGGGGGACACGGGGCTCCTCTGGATCGGGGCGGGACCATCGTGCTTCCCTTCGAGTGGAGACGGGTATGGCGGTGAACTTCTTGAGTTGCAGCAAGGGTGTGAAAGACCCTTTCGAAGTTCCAGAGGTTAGGTGTCATTAGTCTCCAGACGCCTCATCGGAAATAGGCCTAATCTCGCCTGGAAGGGAGAACTTCCTGGATTTTCTCGAGTTGCGGCAGGTGTTCTCGAGTTACGACGGGGACCTCAGGGACCCGCCCTGGTGGCCTAAGGAGAGGCCAGTCCCCATGCGAGTTGCTAGGGGGCCTCTTGGGGTTCCTCTCCCGTCAATTCCGGGGCCATAAACCTTGTGTGTAGTCAGGGCCGGAACCGAGGATTCCTCTCAGGGGCTGACATGGATCTTTGGGTACTTCTGGAGTCTCCCCAGGGGAGTCAGGCCTCGTCTCGAGTGGGGGCATGCACGTGCGCTTTCCTTCCAGGCTGTAGCAGCAATGTCACGCTTCCCGTCGCGTGGATCAAAGGATCTGTGGTTTTCCCTCGAGGCTTTCCCACAGGGCTGTCCCACGTTCCACCGTGGTGTGAGTCGATCCTCGGCGTGAAAGATGAGCCAGTGCAGGGCAAAGAGGTTCCTCTGGAATGGACTGAGAAATCTGGGGGACTCTTGGAATGGTGGTACGACCATGGAATTCCTCTCGCCTTTCCTGTTGAGAGTGCCTCCTCTTGAGATGCGACGGGAACGCCGGGAATTCTTTCCCGTTGAAAGCAGGGAAAGGATCCCTCATCTTGATCTACGAGGGGGAAACGGGGCTCCTCTGGATGTGGGCGGGACCATCGTGCTTCCTCTCGAGTGGAGACGGGTATGGCGGTGAACTTCTTGAGTTGCAGCAAGGGTGTGAAAGACCCTTTCGAAGTTCCAGAGGTTAGGTGTCATTAGTCTCCAGACGCCTCATCGGAAATAGGCCTCATCTCGCCTGGAAGGGAGAACTTCCTGGATTTTCTCGAGTTGCGGCAGGTGTTCTCGAGTTACGACGGTGACCTCAGGGACCCGACCTGGTGGCCTCAGGAGAGGCCAGTCCCCATGCGAGGTGCTAGGGGACCTCTTGGGGTTCCTCTCCCGTCAATTCCGGGGCCAAAAACCTTGTGTGTAGTCAGGGCCGGAACAGAGGATTCCTCTCAGGGGCTGACATGGATCTTTGGGTACTTCTGGAGTCTCCCCAGGGGAGTCAGGCCTCGTCTCGAGTGGGGGCATGCACGTGCGCTTTCCTTCCAGGCTGTAGCAGCAATGTAACGCTTCCCGTCGCGTGGATTAAAGGATCTGTGGTTTTCCCTCGAGGCTTTCCCTCGAGGCTTTCCCACAAGCCTCTCCCACGTGCCACCGTGGTGTGAGTCGATCCTCGGCGTGAAAGATGAGCCAGTGCAGGGCAAAGAGGTTCCTCTGGAATGGACTGAGACATCTGGGGGACTCTTGGAATGGTGGTACGACCATGGAGTTCCTCTCGCCTTTCCTGTTGAGAGTGCCTCCTCTTGAGATGCGACGGGAACGCCGGGAATTCTTTCCCGTTGAAAGCAGGGAAAGGATCCCTCATCTCGAGCTACGAGGGGGAAACGGGGCTCCTCTGGATTTGGGAGGGACCATCGTGCTTCCTCGCGAGTGGAGACGGGTATGGCGGTGAACTTCTTCAGTTGCACCAAGGGTGTAAAAGACCCTTTCGAAGTTACAGAGGTTAGGTGTCATTAGTTTCCAGACGCCTCATCGGAAATAGGCCTCATCCTGCCTGGAAGGGAGAACTTCCTGGATTTTCTCGAGTTGCGGCACGTGTTCTCGAGTTACGACGGGGACCTCAGGGACCCGCCCTGGTGGCCTCAGGAGAGGCCAGTCCCCATGCGAGTTGCTAGGGGGCCTCTCGGGATTCCTCTCCCGTCGATACCCGGGCCAAAAACCTTGTGTGGAGTCAGGGCCGGAACCGAGGATTCCTCTCAGGGGCTGATATGGATCTTTGGGTACTTCTGGAGTCTCGCCAGGGGAGACAGGCCTCATCTCGAGTGGGGGCATGCACGTGCGCTTTCCTTCCAGGCTGTAGCAGAAATGTCACGCTTCCCGTCGCGTGGATCAAAGGATCTGTGGTTTTCCCTCGAGGCTTTCCCTCGAGGCTTTCCCACAGGGCTGTCCCACGTACCACCGTGGTGTGAGTCGATCCTCGGCGTGAAAGATGAGCCAGTGCAGGGCAAAGAGGTTCCTCTGGAATGGACTGAGACATCTGGGGGACTCTTGGAATGGTGGTGCGACCATGGAGTTCCTCTCGCCTTTCCTGTTGAGAGTGCCTCCTCTTGAGATGCGACGGGAACGCCGGGAATTCTTTCCCGTTGAAAGCAGGGAAAGGATCCCTCATCTCGAGCTCCGAGGGGGAAACGGGGCTTCTCTGGATGTGGGCGGGACCATCGTGCTTCCTCTCGAGTGGAGACGGGTATGGCGGTGAACTTCTTGAGTTGCAGCAAGGGTGTGAAAGACCCTTTCCAAGTTCCAGAGGTTAGGTGTCATTAGTCTCCAGACGCCTCATCGGAAATAGGCCTCATCTCGCCTGCAAGGGAGAACTTCCTGGATTTTCTCGAGTTGCGGCAGGTGTTCTCGAGTTACGACGGGGAACTCAGGGACCCGCCCTGGTGCCCTCAGGAGAGGCCAGTCCCCATGCGAGTTGCTAGGGGGCCTCTCGGGATTCCTCTCCCGTCGATACCGGGGCCAAAAACCTTGTGTGGAGTCAGGGCCCAAACCGAGGATTCCTCTCAGGGGCTGATATGGATCTTTGGGTACTTCTGGAGTCTCGCCAGGGGAGACAGGCCTCGTCTCGAGTGGGGGCATGCACGTGCACTTTCCTTCCAGGATGTAGCAGCAATGTGACGCTTCCCGTCGCGTGGATCAAAGGATCTGTGGTTTTCCCTCGAGGCTTTCCCTCGAGGCTTTCCCACAGGGCTGTCCCACGTGCCACCGTGGTGTGAGTCGATCCTCGGCGTGAAAGATGAGCCAGTGCAGGGCAAAGAGGTTCCTCTGGAATGGACTGAGACATCTGGGGGACTCTTGGAAGGGTGGTACGACGATGGAGTTCCTCTCGCCTTTGCTGTTGAGAGTGCCTCCTCTTGAGATGGGACGGGAATACCGGGAATTCTTTCCCGTTGAAAGCAGGGAAAGGATCGCTCATCTCGATCTAGGAGGGGGAAACGAGGCTCCTCTGGATGTGGGCGGGACCATCGTGCTTCCTCTAGAGTGGAGACGGGTATGGCGGTGAACTTCTTGAGTTGCAGCAAGGGTGTGAAAGACCTTTTCGAAGTTCCAGAGGTTAGGTGTCATTAGTCTCCAGACGCCTCATCGGAAATAGGCCTCATCTCGCCTGGAAGGGAGAACTTCCTGGATTTTCTCGAGTTGCGGCAGGTGTTCTCGAGTTACGACGGGGACCTCAGGGACCCGCCCTGGTGGACACAGGAGAGGCCAGTCCCCATGCGAGTTGCTAGGGTGCCTCTCGGGATTCCTCTCCCGTCGATACTGGGGCCAAAAACCTTGTGTGGAGTCAGGGCCGGAACCGAGGATTCCTCTCAGTGGCTGACATGGATCTTTGGGTACTTCTGGAGTCTCCCCAGGGGAGTCAGGCCTCGTCTCGAGTGGGGGCATGCACGTGCGCTTTCCTCCAAGGCTGTAGCAGCAATGTCACGCTTCCCGTGGCGTGAATCAAACGATCTGTGGTTTTCCCTCGAGGCTTTCCCACAGGGCTGTCCCACGTGCCACTGTGGTGTGAGTCGAACCTCGGCGTGAAAGATGAGACAGTGCAGGGCAAAGACGTTCCTCTGGAATGGACTGAGACATCTGGGGGACTCTTGGAATGGTGGTACGACCATGGAGTTCCTCTCGCCTTTCCTGTTGAGAGTGCCTCTTCTTGAGATGCGACGGGAACGCCGGGAATTCTTTCCCGTTGAAAGCAGGGAAAGGATCCCTCATCTCGAGCTACGAGGGGGAAACGGGGCTCCTCTGGATGTGGGCAGGACCATCGTGCTTCCTCTAGAGTGGAGACGGGTATGGCGGTGAACTTCTTGAGTTGCAGCAAGGGTGTGAAAGACCCTTTAGAAGTTCCGGAGGTTAGGTGTCATTAGTCTCCAGACGCCTCATCGGAAATAGGCCTCATCTCGCCTGGAAGGGGGAACTTCCTGGAATTTCTCGAGTTGTGGCAGGTGTTCTCGAGTTACGACGGGGACCTCAGGGACCCGCCCTGGTGGCCTCAGGAGAGGCCAGTCCCCATGCGAGTTGCTAGGGGGCCTCTCGGGATTCCTCTCCCGTCGATACCGGGGCCAAAAACCTTGTGTGGAGTCAGGGCCGGAACCGAGGATTCCTCTCACGGGCTGACATGGATCTTTGGGTACTTCTGGAGTCTCCCCAGGGGAGTCAGGCCTCGTCTCGAGTCGGGGCATGCACGTGCAGTTTCCTTCCAGGCTATAGCAGCAATGTCACGCTTCCCGTGGCGTGGATCAAAGGATCTGTGGTTTTCCCTCGAGGCTTTCCCTCGAGGCTTTCCCACAGGGCTGTCCCACGTGCCACCGTGGTGTCAGTCGATCCTCGGCGTGAAAGATGAGCCAGTGCAGGGCAAAGAGATTCCTCTGGAATGGACTGAGACATCTGGGGGACTCTTGGAATGGTGGTACGACCATGGAGTTCCTCTCGCCTTTCCTGTTGAGAGTGCCTCCGCTTGAGATGCGACGGGAACGCCGGGAACTCTTTCCCATTGAAAGCAGGGAAAGGATTCCTCATCTCGAGCTACGAGGGGGAAAGGGGGCTCCTCTGGATGTGGGCGGGACGATCGTGCTTCCTCTCCAGTGGAGACGGGTATGGCGGTGAACTTCTTGAGTTGCAGCAAGGGTGTGAAAGACACTTTCGAAGTTCCAGAGGTTAGGTGTCATTAGTCTCCAGACGCCTCATCGGAAATAGGCCTCATCCTGCCTGGAAGGGAGAACTTCCTGGATTTTCTCGAGTTGCGGCAGGTGTTCTCGAGTTACGACGGGTACCTCAGGGACCCGCCCTGGTGGCCTCAGGAGAGGCCAGTCCCCATGCGAGTTGCTAGGGGGCCTCTCGGGATTCCTCTCCCGTCGATACCCGGGCCAAAAACCTTGTGTGGAATCAGGGCCGGAACCGAGGATTCCTCTCACGGGCTGATATGGATCTTTGGGTACTTCTGGAGTCTCGCCAGGGGAGACAGGCCCCATCTCGAGTGGGGGCATGCACGTGCGCTTTCCTTCCAGGCTGTAGCAGCAATGTCACGCTTTCCATCGCGTGGATCAAAGGATCTGTGGTTTTTCCACAGGTTTGTCCCACGTGCCACCATGGTTTGAGTCGATCCTCGGCGTGAAAGATGAGCCAGTGCAGGGCAAAGAGGTTCCTCTGGAATGGACTGAGACATCTGGGGGACTCTTGGAATGGTGGTACGACCATGGAGTTCCTCTCGCCTTTCCTGTTGAGAGTGCCTCCTCTTGAGATGCGATGGGAACGCTGGGAATTCTTTCCCGTTGGAAGCAGGGAAAGGATCGCTCATCTCGAGCTAGGAGGGGGAAACGGGGCTCCTCTGGATATGGGCGGGACCATCGTGCTTCCTCTAGAGTGGAGACGGGTATGGCGGTGAACTTCTTGAGTTGCAGCAAGGGTGTGAAAGACCTTTTCGAAGTTCCAGAGGTTAGGTGTGATTAGTCTCCAGACGCCTCATCGGAAATAGGCCTCATCTCGCCTGGAAGGGAGAACTTCCTGGATTTTCTCGAGTTGCGCCAGGTGCTCTCGAGTTACGACGGGGACCTCAGGGACCCGCCCTGATGGCCTCAGGAGAGGCCAGTCCCCATGCGAGTTGCTAGGGGGCCTCTCGGGATTCCTCTCCCATCGATACCGGGGCCAAAAACCTTGTGTGGAGTCAGGGCCGGAAACGAGGATTCCTCTCAGGGGCTGACATGGATCTTTGGGTACTTCTGGAGTCTCCCCAGGGGAGTCAGGCCTCGGCTCGAGTGGGGGCATGCACTTGCGCTTTCCTTCCAGGCTGTAGCAGCAATGTCACGCTTCCCGAGGCGTGGATCAAAGGATCTGTGGTTTTCCCTCGAGGCTTTCCCTCGAGGCTTTCCCACAGGGCTGTCCCACGTGCCACCGTGGTGTGAGTCGATCCTCGGCGTGAAAGAGGAGCCAGTGCAGGGCTAAGAGGTTCCTCTGGAATGGACTGAGACATAGGGGGACTCTTGGAATGGTGGTGCGACCATGGAGTTCCTCTCGCCTTTCCTGTTGAGAGTGCCTCCTCTTGAGATGCGACGGGAACGCCGGGAATTCTTTCCCGTTGAAAGCAGGGAAAGGATCCCTCATCTCGAGCTACGAGGGGGAAACGGGGCTCCTCTGGATGTGGGCGGGACCATCGTGCTTCCTCTCGAGTGGAGACGGGTATGGCGGTGAACTTCTTGAGTTGCAACAAGGGTGTGAAAGACCCTTTCGAAGTTCCAGAGGTTAGGTGTCATTAGTCTCCAGACGCCTCATCGGAAATAGGCCTCATCTCGCCTTGAAGGGGGAACTTCCTGGAATTTCTCGAGTTGTGGCAGGTGTTCTCGAGTTACGACGGGGACCTCAGGGACCCGCCCTGGTGGCCTCAGGAGAGGCCAGTCCCCGTGCGAGTTGCTAGGGGGCCTCTCGGGATTCCTCTCCCGTCGATACCGGGACCAAAAACCTTGTGTGGCGTCAGGGCCGGAACCGAGGATTCCTCTCACGGGCTGACATGGATCTTTGGGTACTTCTGGAGTCTCCCCAGGGGAGTCAGGCCTCGTCTCGAGTCGGGGCATGCACGTGCACTTTCCTTCCAGGCTGTAGCAGCAATGTCACGCTTCCCGTGGCGTGGATCAAAGGATCTGTGGTTTTCCCTCGAGGCTTTCCCTCGAGGCTTTCCCACAGGGCTGTCCCACGTGCCACCGTGGTGTGAGTCGATCCTCGGCGTGAAAGATGAGCCAGTGCAGGGCAAAGAGATTCCTCTGGAATGGACTGAGACATCTGGGGTACTCTTGGAATGGTGGTACGACCATGGAGTTCCTCTCGCCTTTCCTGTTGAGAGTGCCTCCTCTTGAGATGCGACGGGAACGCCGGGAACTCTTTCCCATTGAAAGCAGAGAAAGGATTCCTCATCTCGAGCTACGAGGGGGAAAGGGGGCTCCTCTGGATGTGGGCGGGACGATCGTGCTTCCTCTCGAGTGGAGACGGGTATGGCGGTGAACTTCTTGAGTTGCAGCAAGGGTGTGAAAGACCCTTTCGAAGTTCCAGAGGTTAGGTGTCATTAGTCTCCAGACGCCTCATCGGAAATAGGCCTCATCCTGCCTGGAAGGGAGAACTTCCTGGATTTTCTCGAGTTGCGGCAGGTGTTCTCGAGTTACGACGGGGACCTCAGGGACCCGCCCTGGTGGCCTCAGGAGAGGCCAGTCCCCATGCGAGTTGCTAGGGGGCCTCTCGGGAATCCTCTCCCTTCGATACCCGGGCCAAAAACCTTGTGTGGAGTCAGGGCCGGAACCGAGGATTCCTCTCACGGGCTGATATGGATCTTTGGGTACTTCTGGAGTCTCGCCAGGGGAGACAGACCCCATCTCGAGTGGGGGCATGCACGTGCGCTTTCCTTCCAGGCTGTAGCAGCAATGTCACGCTTTCCATCGCGTGGATCAAAGGATCTGTGGTTTTTCCACAGGTTTGTCCCACGTGCCACCGTGGTGTGAGTCGATCCTCGGCGTGAAAGATGAGCCAGTGCAGGGAAAAGAGGTTCCTCTGGAATGGACTGAGACATCTGGGGGACTCTTGGAATGGTGGTACGACCATGGAGTTCCTCTCGCCTTTCCTGTTGAGAGTGCCTCCTCTTGAGATGCGACGGGAACGCCGGGAATTCTTTTCCGTTGGAAGCAGGGAAAGGATCGCTCATCTCGAGCTAGGAGGGGGAAACGGGGCTCCTCTGGATGTGGGCGGGACCATCGTGCTTCCTCTAGAGTGGAGACGGGTATGGCGGTGAACTTCTTGAGTTGCAGCAAGGGTGTGAAAGACCCTTTAGAAGTTCCAGAGGTTAGGTGTCATTAGTCTCCAGACGCCTCATCGGAAATAGGCCTCATCTCGCCTGGAAGGGAGAACTTCCTGGATTTTCTCGAGTTGTGGCAGGTGTTCTCGAGTTACGACGGGGACCTCAGGGACCCGCCCTGGTAGCCTCAGGAGAGGCCAGTCCCCATGCGAGTTGCTAGGGGGCCTCTCGGGATTCCTCTCCCGTCGATACCGGGGCCAAAAACCTTGTGTGGAGTCAGGGCCGGAACCGAGGATTCCTCTCAGTGGCTGACATGGATCTTTGGGTACTTCTGGAGTCTCCCCAGGGGAGTCAGGCCTCGTCTCGAGTGGGGGCATGCACGTGCGCTTTCCTTCAAGGCTGTAGCAGCAATGTCACGCTTCCCGTGGCGTGAATCAAACGATCTGTGGTTTTCCCTCGAGGCTTTCCCTCGAGGCTTTCCCACAGGGCTGTCCCACGTGCCACCGTGGTGTGAGTCGATCCTCGGCGTGAAAGATGAGCCAGTGCAGGGCAAAGAGGTTCCTCTGGAATGGACTGAGACATCTGGGGGACTCTTGGAATGGTGGTACGACCATGGAGTTCCTCTCGCCTTTCCTGTTGAGAGTGCCTCCTCTTGAGATGCGAAGGGAACTCCGGGAAATCTTTCCCGTTGAAAGCAGGGAAAGGATCCCTCATCTCGAGCTACGAGGGGGAAACGGGGCTCCTCTGGATGTGGGCGGGACCATCATGCTTCCTCTCGAGTGGAGACGGGTATGGCGGTGAACTTCTTGAGTTGCAGCAAGGGTGTGAAAGACCCTTTCGAAGTTCCAGAGGTTAGGTGTCATTAGTCTCCAGACGCCTCATCGGAAATAGGCCTCATCTCGCCTGGAAGGGAGAACTTCCTGGATTTTCTCGAGTTGCGGCAGGTGTTCTCGAGTTACGACGGGGACCTCAGGGACCCGCCCTGGTGGCCTCAGGAGAGGCCAGTCCCCATGCGAGTTGCTAGGGGCCCTCTCGGGATTCCTCTCCCGTCGATACCGGGGCCAAAAACCTTGTGTGGTGTCAGGGCCGGAACCGAGGATTTCTCTCAGGGGCTGACATGGATCTTTGGGTACTTCTGGAGTCTCCCCAGGGGAGTCAGGCCTTGTCTCGAGTCGGGGCATGCACGTGCGCTTTCCTTCCAGGCTGTAGCAGCAATGTCACGCTTCCCGTCGCGTGGATCAAAGGATCTGTGGTTTTCCCTCGAGGCTTTCCCTCGAGGCTTTCCCACAGGGCTGTCCCACGTGCCACCGTGGTGTGAGTCGATCCTCGGCGTGAAAGATGAGCCAGTGTAGGGCAAAGAGCTTCCTCTGGAATGGACTGAGACATCTGGGGGACTCTTGGAATGGTGGTACGACCATGGAGTTCCTCTCGCCTTTCCTGTTGAGAGTGCCTCCTCTTGAGATGCGACGGGAATGCCGGGAATTCTTTCCCGTTGAAAGCAGGGACAGGATCCCTCATCTCGAGCTACGAGGGGGAAACGGGGCTCCTCTGGATGGGGGCGGGACTATCGTGCTTCCTCTCGAGTGGAGACGGGTATGGCGGTGAACTTCTTGAGTTGCAGCAAGGGTGTGAAAGACCCTTTCGAAGTTCCAGAGGTTAGGTGTCATTAGTCTCCAGACGCCTCATCGGAAATAGGCCTCATCTCGCCTGGAAGGGAGAACTTCCTGGATTTTCTCGAGTTGCGGCAGGTGTTCTCGAGTTTCGACGGGGACCTCAGGGACCCGCCCTGGTGGCCTCAGGAGAGGCCAGTCCCCATGCGAGTTGCTAGGGGGCCTCTCGGGATTCCTCTCCCGTCGATACCGGGGCCAAAAACCTTGTGTGGAGTCAGGGCCGGAACCGAGGATTCCTCTCAGGGGCTGATATGTATCTTTGGGTACTTCTGGAGTCTCGCCAGGGGAGACAGGCCTCGTCTCGAGTGGGGGCATGCACGTGCACTTTCCTTCCAGGCTGTAGCAGCAATGTCACGCTTCCCGTCGCGTGGATCAAAGGATCTGTGGTTTTCCCTCGAGGCTTTCCCTCGAGGCTTTCCCACAGGGCTGTCCCACGTGCCACCGTGGTGTGAGTCGATCCTCGGCGTGAAAGATGAGCCAGTGCAGGGCAAAGAGGTTCCTCTGGAATGGACTGAGACATCTGGGGTACTCTTGGAATGGTGGTACGACCATGGAGTTCCTCTCGCCTTTCCTGTTGAGAGTGCCTCCTCTTGAGATGCGACGGGAACGCCGGGAACTCTTTCCCATTGAAAGCAGGGAAAGGATTCCTCATCTCGAGCTACGAGGGGGAAAGGGGGCTCCTCTGGATGTGGGCGGGACGATCGTGCTTCCTCTCGAGTGGAGACGGGTATGGCGGTGAACTTCTTGAGTTGCAGCAAGGGTGTGAAAGACCCTTTCGAAGTTCCAGAGGTTAGGTGTCATTAGTCTCCAGACGCCTCATCGGAAATAGGCCTCATCCTGCCTGGAAGGGAGAACTTCCTGGATTTTCTCGAGTTGCGGCAGGTGTTCTCAAGTTACGACGGGGACCTCAGGGACCCGCCCTGGTGGCCTCAGGAGAGGCCAGTCCCCATGCGAGTTGCTAGGGGGCCTCTCGGGAAACCTCTCCCGTCGATACCCGGGCCAAAAACCTTGTGTGGAGTCAGGGCCGGAACCGAGGATTCCTCTCACGGGCTGATATGGATCTTTGGGTACTTCTGGAGTCTCGCCAGGGGAGACAGGCCCCATCTCGAGTGGGGGCATGCACGTGCGCTTTCCTTCCAGGCTGTAGCAGCAATGTCACGCTTTCCATCGCGTGGATCAAAGGATCTGTGGTTTTTCCACAGGTTTGTCCCACGTGCCACCGTGGTGTGAGTCGATCCTCGGCGTGAAAGATGAGCCAGTGCAGGGAAAAGAGGTTCCTCTGGAATGGACTGAGACATCTGGGGGACTCTTGGAATGGTGGTACGACCATGGAGTTCCTCTCGCCTTTCCTGTTGAGAGTGCCTCCTCTTGAGATGCGACGGGAACGCCGGGAATTCTTTCCCGTTGAAAGCAGGGAAAGGATCGCTCATCTCGAGCTAGGAGGGGGAAACGGGGCTCCTCTGGATGTGGGCGGGACCATCGTGCTTCCTCTAGAGTGGAGACGGGTATGGCGGTGAACTTCTTGAGTTGCAGCAAGGGTGTGAAAGACCCTTTAGAAGTTCCAGAGGTTAGGTGTCATTAGTCTACAGACGCCTCATCGGAAATAGGCCTCATCTCGCCTGGAAGGGAGAACTTCCTGGATTTTCTCGAGTTGTGGCAGGTGTTCTCGAGTTACGACGGGGACCTCAGGGACCCGCCCTGGTAGCCTCAGGAGAGGCCAGTCCCCATGCGAGTTGCTAGGGGGCCTCTCGGGATTCCTCTCCCGTCGATACCGGGGCCAAAAACCTTGTGTGGAGTCAGGGCCGGAACCGAGGATTCCTCTCAGTGGCTGACATGGATCTTTGGGTACTTCTGGAGTCTCCCCAGGGGAGTCAGGCCTCGTCTCGAGTGGGGGCATGCACGTGCGCTTTCCTTCAAGGCTGTAGCAGCAATGTCACGCTTCCCGTCGCGTGAATCAAACGATCTGTGGTTTTCCCTCGAGGCTTTCCCTCGAGGCTTTCCCACAGGGCTGTCCCACGTGCCACCGTGGTGTGAGTCGATCCTCGGCGTGAAAGATGAGCCAGTGTAGGGCAAAGAGGTTCCTCTGGAATGGACTGAGACATCTGGGGGACTCTTGGAATGGTGGTACGACCATGGAGTTCCTCTCGCCTTTCCTGTTGAGAGTGCCTCCTCTTGAGATGCGACGGGAATGCCGGGAATTCTTTCCCGTTGAAAGCAGGGAAAGGATCCCTCATCTCGAGCTACGAGGGGGAAACGGGGCTCCTCTGGATGTGGGCGGGACTATCGTGCTTCCTCTCGAGTGGAGACGGGTATGGCGGTGAACTTCTTGAGATGCAGCAAGGGTGTGAAAGACCCTTTCGAAGTTCCAGAGGTTAGGTGTCATTAGTCTCCAGACGCCTCATCGGAAATAGGCCTCATCTCGCCTGGAAGGGAGAACTTCCTGGATTTTCTCGTGTTGCGGCAGGTGTTCTCGAGTTTCGACGGGGACCTCAGGGACCCGCCCTGGTGGCCTCAGGAGAGGCCAGTCCCCATGCGAGTTGCTAGGGGGCCTCTCGGGATTCCTCTCCCGTCGATACCGGGGCCAAAAACCTTGTGTGGAGTCAGGGCCGGAAACGAGGATTCCTCTCAGGGGCTGACATGGATCTTTGGGTACTTCTGGAGTCTCCCCAGGGGAGTCAGGCCTCGGCTCGAGTGGGGGCATGCACTTGCGCTTTCCTTCCAGGCTGTAGAAGCAATGTCACGCTTCCCATCGCGTGGATCAAAGGATCTGTGGTTTTCCCACAGGGCTCTCCCACGAGCCACCGTGGTGTGAGTCGATCCTCGGCGTGAAAGATGAGCCAGTGCAGGGCAAAGAGGTTCCTCTGGAATGGACTGAGACATCTGGGGGACTCTTGGAATGGTGGTACGACCATGGAGTTCCTCTCGCCTTTGCTGTTGAGAGTGCCTCCTCTTGAGATGGGACGGGAATACCGGGAATTCTTTCCCGTTGAAAGCAGGGAAAGGATTCCTCATCTCGAGCTACGAGGGGGAAACGGGGCTCCTCTGGATGTGGGCGGGACGATCGTGCTTCCTCTCGAGTGGAGACGGGTATGGCGGTGAACTTCTTGAGTTGCAGCAAGGGTGTGAAAGACCCTTTCGAAGTTCCAGAGGTTAGGTGTCATTAGTCTCCAGACGCCTCATCGGAAATAGGCCTCATCTCGCCTGGAAGGGAGAACTTCCTGGATTTTCTCGAGTTGCGGCAGGTGTTCTCGAGTTACGACGGGGACCTCAGGGACCCGCCCTGGTGGCCTCAGGAGAGGCCAGTCCCCATGCGAGTTGCTAGGGGGCCTCTCGGGATTCCTCTCCCGTCGATACCAGGGCCAAAAACCTTGTGTGGAGTCAGGGCCGGAACCGAGGATTCCTCTCACGGGCTGATATGGATCTTTGGGTACTTCTGGAGTCTCGCCAGGGGAGACAGGCCTCATCTCGAGTGGGGACATGCACGTGAGCTTTCCTTCCAGGCTGTAGCAGCAATGTCACGCTTCCCATCGCGTGGATCAAAGGATCTGTGATTTTCCCTCGAGGCTTTCCCTCGAGGCTTTCCCACAGGGCTGTCCCACGTGCCACCGTGGTGTTAGTCGATCCTCGGTGTGAAAGATGAGCCAGTGCAGGGCAAAGAGGTTCCTCTGGAATGGACTGAGACATCTGGGGGACTCTTGGAATGGTGGTAAGACCATGGAGTTCCTCTCGACTTTGCTGTTGAGAGTGCCTCCTCTTGAGATGGGACGGGAATACCGGGAATTCTTTCCCGTTGAAAGCAGGGAAAGGATTCCTCATCTCGAGCTACGAGGGGGAAACGGGGCTCCTCTAGATGTGGGCGGGACCATCGTGCTTCATCTCGAGTGGAGACGGGTATGGCGGTGAACTTCTTGAGTTGCAGCAAGGGTGTGAAAGACCCTTTCGAAGTTCCAGAGGTTAGGTGTCATTAGTCTCCAGACGCCTCATCGGAAATAGGCCTCATCTCGCCTGGAAGGGGGAACTTCCTGGAATTTCTCGAGTTGTGGCAGGTGTTCTCGAGTTACGACGGGGACCTCAGGGACCCGCCCTGGTGGCCTCAGGAGAGGCCAGTCCCCATGCGAGTTGCTAGGCGGCCTCTCGGGATTCCTCTCCCGTCGATACCGGGGCCAAAAACCTTGTGTGTAGTCAGGGCCGGAACCGAGGATTCCTCTCAGGGGCTGACATGGATCTTTGGGTACTTCTGGAGTCTCCCCAGGGGAGTCAGGCCTCGTCTCGAGTCTGGGCATGCACGTGCACTTTCCTTCCAGGCTGTAGCAGCAATGTCACGCTTCCCGTGGCGTGGATCAAAGGATCTGTGGTTTTCCCTCGAGGCTTTCCCTCGAGGCTTTCCCACAGGGCTGTCCCACGTGCCACCGTGGAGTGAGTCGATCCTCGGCGTGAAAGATGAGCCAGTGCAGGGCAAAGAGGTTCCTCTGGAATGGACTGAGACATCTGGGGGACTCTTGGAATGGTGGTACGACCATGGAGTTCCTCTCGCCTTTCCTGTTGAGAGTGACTCCGCTTGAGATGCGACGGGAACGCCGGGAATTCTTTCCCATTGAAAGCAGGGAAAGGATTCCTCATCTCGAGCTACGAGGGGGAATGGGGGCTCCTCTGGATGTGGGCGGGACGATCGTTCTTCCTCTCGAGTGGAGACGGGTATGGTGGTGAACTTCTTGAGTTGCAGCAAGGGTGTGAAAGACCCTTTCGAAGTTCCAGAGGTTAGGTGTCATTAGTCTCCAGACGTCTCATCGGAAATAAGCCTCATCTCGCCTGGAAGGGGGAACTTCCTGGAATTTCTCGAGTTGCGGCTGGTGTTCTCGAGTTACGACGGGGACCTCAGGGACCCGCCCTGGAGGCCACAGGAGAGGCCAGTCCCCATGCGAGTTGCTAGGGGGCTTCTCGGGATTCCTCTCCCGTCGATACCGGGGCCAAAAACCTTGTGTGGAGTCAGGGCCGGAAACGAGGATTCCTCTCAGGGGCTGACATGGATCTTTGGGTACTTCTGGAGTCTCCCCAGGGGAGTCAGGCCTCGGCTCGAGTGGGGGCATGCACTTGCGCTTTCCTTCCAGGCTGTAGAAGCAATGTCACGCTTCCCATCGCGTGGATCAAAGGATCTGTGGATTTCCCACAGGGCTCTCCCACGAGCCACCGTGGTGTGAGTCGATCCTCGGCGTGAAAGATGAGCCAGTGCAGGGCAAAGAGGTTCCTCTGGAATGGACTGAGACATCTGGGGGACTCTTGGAATGGTGGTACGACCATGGAGTTCCTCTCGCCTTTCCTGTTGAGAGTGCCTCCTCTTGAGATGAGACGGGAACGCCGGGAAGTCTTTCCCGTTGAAAGCAGGGAAAGGATCCCTCATCTCGAGCTACGAGGTTGAAACGGGGCTCCTCTGGATGTGGGCGGGACGATCGTGCTTCCTCTCGAGTGGAGACGGGTATGGCGGTGAACTTCTTGAGTTGCAGCAAGGGTGTGAAAGACCCTTTCGAAGTACCAGAGGTTAGGTGTCATTAGTCTCCAGACGCCTCATCGGAAATAGGCCTCATCTCGCCTGGAAGGGAGAACTTCCTGGATTTTCTCGAGTTGCGGCAGGTGTTCTCGAGTTATGACGGGGACCTCAGGGACCCGCCCTGGTGGCCTCAGGAGAGGCCAGTCCCCATGCGAGTTGCTAGGCGGCCTCTCGGGATTCCTCTCCCGTCGATACCGGGGCCAAAAACCTTGTGTGGCGTCAGGGCCGGAACCGAGGATTACTCTCAGGGGCTAATATGGATCTTTGGGTACTTCTGTAGTCTCGCCAGGGGAGACAGGCCTCCTCTCGAGTGGGGGCATGCACGTGCACTTTCCTTCCAGGCTGTAGCAGCAATGTCACGCTTCCCGTCGCATGGATCAAAGGATCTGTGGTTTTCCCTCGAGGCTTTCCCTCGAGGCTTTCCCACAGGGCTGTCCCACGTGTCACCGTGGTGTGAGTCGATCCTCGGCGTGAAAGATGAGCCAGTGCAGGGCAAAGAGTTTCCTCTGGAATGGACTGAGAGATCTGGGGGACTCTTGGAATGGTGGTACGACCATGGAGTTCCTCTCGCCTTTGCTGTTGAGAGTGCCTCCTCTTGAGATGGGACAGGAATACCGGGAATTCTTTCCCGTTGAAAGCAGGGAAAGGATCGCTCATCTCGAGCTAGGAGGGGGAAACGAGGCTCCTCTGGATGTGGGCGGGACCATCGTGCTTCCTCTCGAGTGGAGACGGGTATGGCGGTGAACTTCTTGAGTTGCAGCAAGGGTGTGAAAGACCCTTTCGAAGTTCCAGAGGTTAGGTGTCATTAGTCTCCAGACGCCTCATCGGAAATAGGCCTCATCTCGCCTGGAAGGGAGAACTTCCTGGATTTTCTCGAGTTGCGGCAGGTGTTCTCGAGTTACGACGGGGACCTCAGGGACCCGCCCTGGTGGCCTCAGGAGAGGCCAGTCCCCATGCGAGTTGCTAGGGGGCCTCTCGGGATTCCTCTCCCGTCGATACCGGGGCCAAAAACCTTGTGTGGAGTCAGGGCCGGAACCGAGGATTCCTCTCAGGGGCTGACATGGATCTGTGGGTACTTCTGGAGTCTCCCCATGGGAGTCAGGCCTCGTCTCGAGTGGGGGCATGCACGTGCGCTTTCCTTCCAGGCTGTAGCAGCAATGTCACGCTTCCCGTCGCGTGGATCAAAGGATCTGTGGTTTTCCCTCGAGGCTTTCCCTCGAGGCTTTCCCACAGGGCTGTCCCACGTGCCACCGTGGTGTGAGTCGATCCTCGGCGTGAAAGATGAGCCAGTGCAGGGCAAAGAGGTTCCTCTGGAATGGACTGAGACATCTGGGGGACTCTTGGAATGGTGGTGCGACCATGGAGTTCCCCTCGCCTTTCCTGTTGAGAGTGCCTCCTCTTGAGATGCAACGGGAACGCCGGGAATACTTTCCCGTTGAAAGCAGGGAAAGGATCGCTCATCTCGAGCTAGGAGGGGGAAACGGGGCTCCTCTGGATATGGGCGGGACCATCGTGCTTCCTCTCGAGTGGAGACGGGTGTGGCGGTGAAATTCTTGAGTTGCAGCAAGGGTGTGAAAGACCCTTTCGAAGTTCCAGAGGTTAGGTGTCATTAGTCTCCAGACGCCTCATCGGAAATAGGCCTCATCTCGCCTGGAAGGGCGAACTTCCTGGAATTTCTCGAGTTGTGGCAGGTGTTCTCGAGTTACGACGGGGACCTCAGGGACCCGCCCTGGTGGCCTCAGGAGATGCCAGTCCCCATGCGAGTTGCTAGGGGGCCTCTCGGGATTCCTCTCCCGTCGATACCGGGGCCAAAAACCTTGTGTGGAGTCAGGGCCTGAACCGAGGATTCCTCTCAGGGGCTGACATGGATCTTTGGGTACTTCTGGAGTCTCCCCAGGGGAGTCAGGCCTCGTCTCGAGTCGGGGCATGCACGTGCACTTTCCTTCCAGGCTGTAGCAGCAATGTCACGCTTCCCGTCGCGTGGATCAAAGGATCTGTGGTTTTCCCTCGAGGCTTTCCCTCGAGGCTTTCCCACAGGGCTGTCCCACGTGCCACCGTGGTGTGAGTCGATCCTCGGCGTGAAAGATGAGCCAGTGCAGGGCAAAGAGGTTCCTCTGGAATGGACTGAGACATCTGGGGGACTCTTGGAATGGTGGTACGACCATGGAGTTCCTCTCGCCTTTCCTGTTGAGAGTGCCTCCGCTTGAGATGCGACGGGAACGCCGGGAATTCTTTCCCATTGAAAGCAGGGAAAGGATTCCTCATCTCGAGCTACGAGGGGGAAAGGGGGCTCCTCTGGATGTGGGCGGGACGATCGTTCTTCCTCTCGAGTGGAGACGGGTATGGCGGTGAACTTCTTGAGTTGCAGCAAGGGTGTGAAAGACCCTTTCGAAGTTCCAGAGGTTAGGTGTCATTAGTCTCCAGACGCCTCATCGGAAATAGGCCTCATCTCGCCTGGAAGGGGGAACTTCCTGGAATTTCTCGAGTTGTGGCAGGTGTTCTCGAGTTACGACGGGGACCTCAGGGACCCGCCCTGGTGGCCTCAGGAGAGGCCAGTCCCCATGCGAGTTGCTAGGGGGCCTCTCGGGATTCCTCTCCCGTCGATACCGGGGCCAAAAACCTTGTGTGGAGTCAGGGCCGGAAGCGAGGATTCCTCTCACGGGCTGACATGGATCTTTGGGTACTTCTGGAGTCTCCCCAGGGGAGTCAGGCCTCGTCTCGAGTCGGGGCATGCACGTGCACTTTCCTTCCAGGCTGTAGCAGCAATGTCACGCTTCCCGTGGCGTGGATCAAAGGATCTGTGGTTTTCCCTCGAGGCTTTCCCTCGAGGCTTTCCCACAGGGCTGTCCCACGTGCCACCGTGGTGTGAGTCGATCCTCGGCGTGAAAGATGAGCCAGTGCAGGGCAAAGAGCTTCCTCTGGAATGGACTGAGACATCTGGGGGACTCTTGGAATGGTGGTACGACCATGGAGTTCCTCTCTCCTTTCCTGTTGAGAGTGCCTCCTCTTGAGATGCGACGGGAACGCCGGGAATTCTTTCCCGTTGAAAGCAGGGAAAGGATCCCTCATCTCGAGCTCCGAGGGGGAAACGGGGCTCCTCTGGATGTGGGCGGGACCAACGTGCTTCCTCTCGAGTGGAGACGGGTATGGCGGTGAACTTCTTGAGTTGCAGCAAGGGTGTGAAAGACCCTTTCGAAGTTCCAGAGGTTAGGTGTCATTAGTCTCCAGACGCCTCATCGGAAATAGGCCTCATCTCGCCTGGAAGGGAGAACTTCCTGGATTTTCTCGAGTTGCGGCAGGTGTTCTCGAGTTACGACGGGGACCTCAGGCACCCGCCCTGGTGGCCTCAGGAGAGGACAGTCCCCATGCGAGTTGCTAGGGGGCCTCTCGGGATTCCTCTCCCGTCGATACCGGGGCCAAAAACCTTGTGTGGAGTCAGGGCCCGAACCGAGGATTCCTCTCAGGGGCTGATATGGATCTTTGGATACTTCTGGAGTCTCGCCAGGGGAGACAGGTCTCGTCTCGAGTCGGGGCATGCACGTGCACTTTCCTTCCAGGCTGTAGCAGCAATGTGACGCTTCCCGTCGCGTGGATCAAAGGATCTGTGGTTTTCCCTCGAGGCTTTCCCTCGAGGCTTTCCCACAGGGCTGTCCCACGTGCCACCGTGGTGTGAGTCGATCCTCGGCGTGAAAGATGAGCCAGTGCAGGGCAAAGAGGTTCCTCTGGAATGGACTGAGACATCTGGGGGACTCTTGGAATGGTGGTACGACCATGGAGTTCCTCTCGCCTTTGCTGTTGAGAGTGCCTCCTCTTGAGTTGGGACGGGAACACCGGGAATTCTTTCCCGTTGAAAGCAGGGAAAGGATCCCTCATCTCGAGCTACGAGGGGGAAACGGGGCTCCTCTGGATGTGGGCGGGACCATCGTGCTTCCTCTCGAGTGGAGACGGGTATGGCGGTGAACTTCTTGAGTTGCAGCAAGGGTGTGAAAGACCCTTTCGAAGTTCCAGAGGTTAGGTGTCATTAGTCTCCAGACGCCTCATCGGAAATAGGCCTCATCTCGCCTGGAAGGGAGAACTTCCTGGATTTTCTCGAGTTGCGGCAGGTGTTCTCGAGTTACGACGGGGACCTCAGGGACCCGCCCTGGTGGCCTCAGGAGAGGCCAGTCCCCATGCGACTTGCTAGGGGGCCTCTCGGGATTCCTCTCCCGTCGATACCGGGGCCAAAAACCTTGTGTGGAGTCAGGGCCGGAACCGAGGATTCCTCTCAGGGGCTGACATGGATCTTTGGGTACTTCTGGAGTCTCCCCAGGGGAGTCAGGCCTCGTCTCGAGTCGGGGCATGCACGTGCACTTTCCTTCCAGGCTGTAGCAGCAATGTCACGCTTCCCGTGGCGTGGATCAAAGGATCTGTGGTTTTCCCTCGAGGCTTTCCCTCGAGGCTTTCCCACAGGGCTGTCCCACGTGCCACCGTGGTGTGAGTCGATCCTCGGCGTGAAAGATGAGCCAGTGCAGGGCAAAGAGCTTCCTCTGGAATGGACTGAGACATCTGGGGGACTCTTGGAATGGTGGTACGACCATGGAGTTCCTCTCGCCTTTCCTGTTGAGAGTGCCTCCGCTTGAGATGTGACGGGAACGCCGGGAATTCTTTCCCATTGATAGCAGGGAAAGGATTCCTCATCTCGAGCTACGAGGGGGAAAGGGGGCTCCTCTGGATGTGGGCGGGACGATCGTGCTTCCTCTCGAGTGGAGACGGGTATGGCGGTGAACTTCTTGAGTTGCAGCAAGGGTGTGAAAGACCCTTTCGAAGTTCCAGAGGTTAGGTGTCATTAGTCTCCAGACGCCTCATCAGAAATAGGCCTCATCTCGCCTGGAAGGGGGAACTTCCTGTAATTTCTCGAGTTGCGGCAGGTGTTCTCGAGTTACGACGGGGACCTCAGGGACCCGCCCTGGTGGCCTCAGGAGAGGCCAGTCCCCATGCGAGTTGCTAGGGGGCCTCTCGGGATTCCTCTCCCATCGATACCGGGGCCAAAAACCTTGTGTGGAGTTAGGGCCGGAACCGAGGATTCCTTTCAGGGGCTGATATGTATCTTTGGATACTTCTGGAGTCTCGCCAGGGGAGACAGGCCTCATCTCGAGTGGGGGCATGCACGTGCGCTTTCCTTCCAGGCTGTAACAGCAATGTCACGCTTCCCATCGCGTGGATCAAAGGATCTGTGGTTTTCCCTCGAGGCTTTCCCACAGGGCTGTCCCACGTGCCACCGTGGTGTGAGTCGATCCTCGGCGTGAAAGATGAGCCAGTGCAGGGCAAAGAGGTTCCTCTGGAATGGACTGAGACATCTGGGGGACTCTTGGAATGGTGGTACGACCATGGAGTTCCTCTCGCCTTTCCTGTTGAGAGTGCCTCCTCTTGAGATGCGACGGGAACGCCGGGAATTCTTTCCCGTTGAAAGCAGGGAAAGGATCCCTCATCTCGAGCTACGAGGAGGAAACGGGGCTCCTCTGGATGTGGGCGGGACCATCGTGCTTCCTCTCGAGAGGAGACGGGTGTGGCGGTGAACTTCTTGAGTTGCAGCAAGGGTGTGAAAGACCCTTTCGAAGTTCCAGAGGTTAGGTGTCATTAGTCTCCAGACGCCTCATTGGAAATAGGCCTCATCTCGCCTGGAAGGGGGAACTTCCAGGAATTTCTCGAGTTGTGGCAGGTGTGCTCGAGTTACGACGGGGACCTCAGGGACCCGCCCTGGTGGCCTTAGGAAAGGCCAGTCCCCATGCGAGTTGCTAGGGGGCCTCTCGGGATTCCTCTCCCGTCGATACCGGGGCCAAAAACCTTGTGTGGAGTCAGGGCCGGAACCGAGGATTCCTCTCAGTGGCTGACATGTATCTTTGGGTACTTCTGGAGTCTCCCCAGGGGAGTCAGGCCTCGTCTCGAGTGGGGGCATGCACGTGTGCTTTCCTTCAAGGCTGTAGCAGCAATGTCACGCTTCCCGTCGCGTGGATCAAAGGATCTGTGGTTTTCCCTCGAGGCTTTCCCTCGAGGCTTTCCCACAGGGCTGTCCCACGTGCCACCGTGGTGTGAGTCGATCCTCGGCGTGAAAGATGAGCCAGTGCAGGGCAAAGAGGTTCCTCTTGAATGGACTGAGACATCTGGGGGACTCTTGGAATGGTGGTACGACCATGGAGTTCCTCTCGCCTTTCCTGTTGAGAGTGCCTCCTCTTGAGATGCGAAGGGAACGCCGGGAATGCTTTCCCGTTGAAAGCAGGGAAAGGATCCCTCATCTCGAGCTACAAGGGGGAAACGGGGCTCCTCTGGATGTGGGCGGGACCATCGTGCTTCCTCTCGAGTGGAGACGGGTATGGCGGTGAACTTCTTGAGTTGCAGCAAGGGTGTGAAAGACCCTTTCGAAGTTCCAGAGGTTAGGTGTCATTAGTCTCCAGACGCCTCATCGGAAATAGGCCTCATCTCGCCTGGAAGGGAGAACTTCCTGGATTTTCTCGAGTTGCGGCAGGTGTTCTCGAGTTACGACGGGGACCTCAGGGACCCGTCCTGGTGGCCTCAGGAGAGGCCAGTCCCCATGCGACTTGCTAGAGAGCCTCTCGGGATTCCTCTCCCATCGATACCGGGGCCAAAAACCTTGTGTGGAGTCAGGGCCGGATCCGAGGATTCCTCTCAGTGGCTGACATGGATCTTTGGGTACTTCTGGAGTCTCCACAGGGGAGTCAGGCCTCGTCTCGAGTGGGGCCATGCACGTGCGCTTTCCTTCAAGGCTGTAGCAGCAATGTCACGCTTCCCGTGGCGTTAATCAAAGGATCTGTGGTTTTCCCTCGAGGCTTTCCCTCGAGGCTTTCCCACAGGGCTGTCCCACGTGCCACCGTGGTGTGAGTCGATCCTCGGCGTGAAAGATGAGCCAGTGCAGGGAAAGAGGTTCCTCTTGAATGGACTGAGACATCTGGGGGACTCTTGGAATGGTGGTAAGACCATGGAGTTCCTCTCGCCTTTCCTGTTGAGAGTGCCTCCTCTTGAGATGCGAAGGGAACGCCGGGAATTCTTTCCCGTTGAAAGCAGGGAAAGAATCCCTCATCTCGAGCTAGGAGGGGGAAACGGGGCTCCTCTGGATGTGGGCGGGACCATCGTGCTTCCTCTCGAGTGGAGACGGGTATGGCGGTGAACTTCTTGAGTTGCAGCAAGGGTGTGAAAGACCCTTTCGAAGTTCCAGAGGTTAGGTGTCATTAGTCTCCAGACGCCTCATCGGAAATAGGCCTCATCTCGCCTGGAAGGGAGAACTTCCTGGATTTTCTCGAGTTGCGGCAGGTGTTCTCTAGTTACGACGGGGACCTCAGGGACCCGCCCTGGTGGCCTCAGGAGAGGCCAGTCCCCATGCGAGTTGCTAGGGGCCCTCTCGGGATTCCTCTCCCGTCGATACTGGGGCCAAAAACCTTGTGTGGTGTCAGGGCCGGAACCGAGGATTTCTCTCAGGGGCTGACATGGATTTTTGGGTACTTCTGGAGTCTCCCCAGGGGAGTCAGGCCTTGTCTCGAGTCGGGGCATGCACGTGCGCTTTCCTTCCAGGCTGTAGCAGCAATGTCACGCTACCCATCGCGTGGATCAAAGGATCTGTGGTTTTCCCTCGAGGCTTTCCCACAGGGCTGTCCCACGTGCCACCGTGGTGTGAGTCGATCCTCGGCGTGAAAGATGAGCCAGTGCAGGGCAAAGAGGTTCCTCTGGAATGGACTGAGACATCTGGGGGACTCTTGGAATGGTGGTACGACCATGGAGTTCCTCTCGCCTTTCCTGTTGAGAGTGCCTCCTCTTGAGATGCGACGGGAACGCCGGGAATTTTTTCCCGTTGAAAGCATGGAAAGGATCGCTCATCTCGAGCTAGGAGGGGGAAACGGGGCTCCTCTGGATGTGGGCGGGACCATCGTGCTTCCTCTAGAGTGGAGACGGGTATGGCGGTGAACTTCTTGAGTTGCAGCAAGGGTGTGAAAGACCCTTTCGAAGTTCCAGAGTTTAGGTGTCATTAGTCTCCAGACGCCTCATCGGAAATAGGCCTCATCTCGCCTGGAAGGGAGAACTTCCTGGATTTTCTCGAGTTGCGGCAGGTGTTCTCGAGTTACGACGGGGACCTCAGGGACCCGCCCTGGTGGCCTCAGGAGAGGCCAGTCCCCATGCGAGTTGCTAGGGGCCCTCTCGGGATTCCTCTCCCGTCGATACTGGGGCCTAAAACCTTGTGTGGTGTCAAGGCCGGAACCGAGGATTTCTCTCAGGGGCTGACATGGATCTTTGGGTACTTCTGGAGTCTCCCCAGGGGAGTCAGGCCTTGTCTCGAGTTGGGGCATGCACGTGCGCTTTCCTTCAAGGCTGTAGCAGCAATGTCACGCTTCCCGTGGCGTGGATCAAAGGATCTGTGGTTTTCCCTCGATGCTTTCCCTCGAGGCTTTCCCACAGGGCTGTCCCACGTGCCACCGTGGTGTGAGTCGATCCTCGGCGTGAAAGATGAGCCAGTGTAGGGCAAAGAGCTTCCTCTGGAATGGACTGAGACATCTGGGGGACTCTTGGAATGGTGGTACGACCATGGAGTTCCTCTCGCCTTTCCTGTTGAGAGTGCCTCCTCTTGAGATGCGACGGGAACGCCGGGAATTCTTTCCCGTTGAAAGCAGGGAAAGGATCCCTCATCTCGAGCTACGAGGGGGAAACGGGGCTCCTCTGGATGTGGGCGGGACTATCGTGCTTCCTCTCGAGTGGAGACGGGTATGGCGGTGAACTTCTTGAGTTGCAGCAAGGGTGTGAAAGACCCTTTCGAAGTTCCAGAGGTTAGGTGTCATTAGTCTCCAGACGCCTCATCGGAAATAGGCCTCATCTCGCCTGGAAGGGAGAACTTCCTGGATTTTCTCGAGTTGCGGCAGGTGTTCTCGAGTTACGACGGGGACCTCAGGGACCCGCCCTGGTGGCCTCAGGAGAGGCCAGTCCCCATGCGACTTGCTAGGGGGCCTCTCGGAATTCCTCTCCCGTCGATACCGGGGCAAAAACCTTGTGTGGAGTCAGGGCCGGAACCGAGGTTTTCTCTCAGGGGTGACATGGAACTTTGGGTATTTCTGGAGTCTCCCCAGGGGAGTCAGGCCTCGTCTCGAGTGTGGGCATGCACGTGCGCTTTCCTTCCAGGCTGTAGCAGCAATGTCACGCTTCCCGTCGCGTGGATCAAAGGATCTGTGGTTTTCCCTCGAGGCTTTCCCACAGGGCTGTCCCACGTGCCACCGTGGTGTGAGTCGATCCTTGGCGTGAAAGATGAGCCAGTGCAGGGCAAAGAGGTTCCTCTGGAATGGACTGAGACATCTGGGGGACTCTTGGAATGGTGGTACGACCATGGAGTTCCTCTCGCCTTTCCTATTGAGAGTGCCTCCTCTTGAGATGCGACGGGAACGCCGGGAATTCTTTCCCGTTGAAAGCAGGGAAAGGATCCCTCATCTCGAGCTACGAGGGGGAAACGGGGCTCCTCTGGATGTGGGCGGGACCATCGTGCTTCCTCTCGAGTGGAGACGGGTATGGCGGTGAACTTCTTGAGTTGCAGCAAGGGTGTGAATGACCCTTTCGAAGTTCCAGAGGTTAGGTGTCATTAGTCTCCAGACGCCTCATTGGAAGTAGGCCTCATCTCGCCTGGAAGGGAGAACTTCCTGGATTTTCTCGAGTTGCGGCAGGTGTTCTCGAGTTACGACGGGCACCTCAGGGACCCGCCATGGTGGCCTCAGGAAAGGCCAGTCCCCATGCGAGTTGCTAGGGGGCCTCTCAGGATTCCTCTCCCGTCGATACCGGGGCCAAAAACCTTCTGTGAAGTCAGGGCCGGACCCGGGGATTCCTCTCAGGGGCTGACATGGATCTTTGGGTACTTCTGGAGTCTCCCCAGGGGAGTGAGGCCTCGTCTCGAGTGGGGGCATGCACGTGCGCTTTCCTTCCAGGCTGTAGCAGCAATGTCACGCGTCTTGTCGCGTGGATCAAAGGATCTGTGGTTTTCCCTCGAGGCTTTCCCTCGAGGCTTTCCCACAGGGTTGTCCTACGTCCCGCCGTGGTGTGAGTCGATCCTCGGCGTGAAAGATTAGCCAGTGCAGGGCAAAGAGTTTCCTCTGGAATGGACTGAGACATCTGGGGGACTCTTGGAATGGTGGTACGACCATGGAGTTCCTCTCGCCTTTCCTGTTGAGAGTGCCTCCTCTTGAGATGCGACGGGAACGCTGGGAATTCTTTCCCGTTGAAAGCAGGGAAAGGATCCCTCATCTCGAGCTACGAGGGGGAAACGGGGCTCCTCTGGATGTGGGCGGGACCATCGTGCTTCCTCTCGAGTGGAGACGGGTATGGCGGTGTACTTCTTGAGTTGCAGCAAGGGTGTGAAAGACCCTTTCGAAATTCCAGAGGTTAGGTGTCATTAGTCTCCAGACGCCTCATCGGAAATAGGCCTCATCTCGCCTGGAAGGGAGAACTTCCTGGATTTTCTCGAGTTGCGGCAGGTGTTCTCGAGTTACGACGGGGACCTCAGGGACCCGCCCTGGTGGCCTCAGGAGAGGCCAGTCCCCATGCGATTTGCTAGGGGGCCTCTCGGGATTCCTCTCCCGTCGATACCGGGGCCAAAAACCTTGTGTGGAGTCAGGGCCGGAACCGAGGATTCCTCTCAGGGGCTGACATGGATCTTTGGGTACTTCTGGAGTCTCCCCAGGGGAGTCAGGCCTCGTCTCGAGTGGGGGCATGCACGTGTGCTTTCCTTCCAGGCTGTAGCAGCAATGTCACGCTTCCCGTCGCGTGGATCAAAGGATCTGTGGTTTTCCCTCGAGGCTTTCCCTTGAGGCTTTCCCACAGGGCTGTCCCACGTGCCACCGTGGTGTGAGTCGATCCTCGGCGTGAAAGATGAGCCAGTGCAGGGCAAAGAGGTTCCTCTGGAATGGACTGAGACTTCTGGGGTACTCTTGGAATGGTGATACGACCATGGAGTTCCTCTCGCCTTTCCTGTTGAGAGTGCCTCCTCTTGAGATGTGACGGGAACGCCGGGAATTCTTTCCCGTTGAAAGCAGGGAAAGGATCCCTCATCTCGAGCTACGAATGTGAAACGGGGGTCCTCTGGATGTGGGCGGGACCATCGTGCTTCCTCTCGAGTGGAGACGGGTATGGCGGTGAACTTCTTGAGTTGCAGCAAGGGTGTGAAAGACCCTTTCGAAGTTCCAGAGGTTAGGTGTCATTAGTCTCCAGACGCCTCATCGGAAATAGGCCTCATCTCGCCTGGAAGGGAGAACTTCCTGGATTTTCTCGAGTTGCGGCAGGTGTTCTCGAGTTACGACGGGGACCTCAGGGACCCGCCATGGTGGCCTCAGGAAAGGCCAGTCCCCATGCGAGTTGCTAGGGGACCTCTCAGGATTCCTCTCCCGTTGATACCGGGGCCAAAAACCTTGTGTGGAGTCAGGGTCGGAACCGAGGTTTCCTCTCAGTGGTGACATGGAACTTTGGGTATTTCTGGAGTCTCCCCAGGGGAGTCAGGCCTCGTCTCGAGTGGGGGCATGCACGTGTGCTTTCCTTCCAGGCTGTAGCAGCAATGTCACGCTTCCCGTCGCGTGGATCAAAGGATCTGTGGTTTTCCCTCGAGGCTTTCCCTCGAGGCTTTGCCACAGGGCTGTCCCACGTGCCACCGTGGTGTGAGTCGATCCTCGGAGTGAAAGATGAGCCAGTGCAGGGCAAAGAGGTTCCTCTGGAATGGACTGAGACATCTGGGGGACTATTGGAATGGTGGTACGACCATGGAGTTCCTCTCGCCTTTCCTGTTGAGAGTGCCTCCTCTTGAGATGCGACGGGAACGCCGGGAATTCTTTCCCGTTGAAAGCAGGGAAAGGATCCCTCATCTCGAGCTACGAGGGGAAACGGGGCTCCTCTGGATGTGGGCGGGACCATCGTGCTTCCTCTCGAGTGGAGACGGGTATGGCGGTGAACTTCTTGAGTTGCAGCAAGGGTGTGAAAGACCCTTTCGAAGTTCCAGAGGTTAGGTGTCATTAGTCTCCAGACGCCTCATTGGAAATAGGCCTCATCTCGCCTGGAAGGGAGAACATCCTGGATTTTCTCGAGTTGCGGCAGGTGTTCTCGAGTTACGACGGGGACCTCAGGGAACCGCCCTGGTGGCCTCAGGAAAAGCCAGTCCCCATGCGAGTTGCTAGGGGGCCTCTCAGGATTCCTCTCCTGTCGATACCGGGGCCAAAAACCTTGTTTGGAGTCAGGGCCGGAACCGAGGATTCGTTTCAGGGGCTGACATGGATCTTTGGGTACTTCTGGAGTCTCCCCACTGGAGTCAGGCCTCGTTTCGAGTGGGGGCATGCACGAGCGCTTTTCTTCCAGGCTGTAGCAGCAATGTCACGCTTACCTTCGCGTGTATCAAAGGATCTGTGGTTTTCCCTCGAGGCTTTCCCTCGAGGCTTTCCCACAGGGCTGTCCCACTTGCCACCGTGGTGTGAGTCGATCCTCGACGTGAAAGATGAGCCAGTGCAGGGCAAAGAGGTTCCTCTGGAATGGACTGAGACATCTGGGGGATTCTTGGAATGGTGGTACGACCATAGAGTTCCTCTCGCCTTTCCTGTTGAGAGTGCCTCCTCTTGAGATGCGAGGGGAATGCCGGGAATTCTTTCCCGTTGAAAGCAGGGAAAGGATCCCTCATCTCGAGCTCCGAGGGGGAAACGGGGCTCCTCTTGATATGGGCGGGACCATCGTGCTTCCTCTCGAGTGGAGACGGGTATGGCGGTGAACTTCTTGAGTTGCAGCAAGGGTGTGAAAGACCCTTTCGAAGTTCCAGAGGTTAGGTGTCATTAGTCTCCAGACGCCTCATTGGAAATAGGCCTCATCTCGCCTGGAAGGGAGAACTTCCTGGATTTTCTCGAGTTGCGGCAGGAGTTCTCGAGTTACGACGGGGACCTCAGGACCCGCCATGGTGGCCTCAGGAAAGGCCAGTCCCCATGCGAGTTGCTAGGGGGCCTCTCAGGATTCCTCTCCCGTCGATACCGGGGCCAAAAACCTTGTGTGGAGTCAGGGCCGGAACCGAGGTTTTCTCTCAGGGGTGACATGGAACTTTGGGTATTTCTGGAGTCTCCCCAGGGGAGTCAGGCCTCGTCTCGAGTGGGGGCATGCACGTGCGCTTTCCTTCCAGGCTGTAGCAGCAATGTCACGCTTCCCGTCGCGTGGATCAAAGGATCTGTGGTTTTCCCTCGAGGCTTTCCCACAGGGCTGTCCCACGTGCCACCGTGGTGTGAGTCGATCCTTGGCGTGAATGATGAGCCAGTGCAGGGCAAAGAGGTTCCTCTGGAATGGACTGAGACATCTGGGGGACTCTTGGAATGGTGGTAGGACCATGGAGTTCCTCTCGCCTTTCCTGTTGAGAGTGCCTCCTCTTGAGATGTGACGGGAACGCCGGGAATTCTTTCCCGTTGAAAGCAGGGAAAGGATCCCTCATCTCGAGCTACGAATGTGAAACGGGGCTCCTCTGGATGTGGGCGGGACCATCGTGCTTCCTCTCGAGTGGAGACGGGTATGGCGGTGAACTTCTTGAGTTGCAGCAAGGGTGTGAATGACCCTTTCGAAGTTCCAGAGGTTAGGTGTCATTAGTCTCCAGACGCCTCATTGGAAGTAGGCCTCATCTCGCCTGGAAGGGAGAACTTCCTGGATTTTCTCGAGTTGCGGCAGGTGTTCTCGAGTTACGACGGGGACCTCAGGGACCCGCCATGGTGGCCTCAGGAAAGGCCAGTCCCCATGCGAGTTGCTAGGGGGCCTCTCAGGATTCCTCTCCCGTCGATACCGGGGCCAAAAACCTTCTGTGAAGTCAGGGCCGGACCCGGGGATTCCTCTCAGGGGCTGACATGGATCTTTGGGTACTTCTGGAGTCTCCCCAGGGGAGTGAGGCCTCGTCTCGAGTGGGGGCATGCACGTGCGCTTTCCTTCCAGGCTGTACCAGCAATGTCACGCGTCTCGTCGCGTGGATCAAAGGATCTGTGGTTTTCCCTCGAGGCTTTCCCTCGAGGATTTCCCACAGGGTTGTCCCACGTGCCGCCGTGGTGTGAGTCGATCCTCGGCGTGAAAGATGAGCCAGTGCAGGGCAAAGAGGTTCCTCTGGAATGGACTGAGACATCTGGGGGACTCTTGGAATGGTGGTACGACCATGGAGTTCTTCTCACCTTTCCTGTTGAGAGTGCCTCCTCTTGAGATGCGACGGAAATGCCGGGAATTCTTTCCCGTTAAAAGCAGGGAAAGGATCCCTCATCTCGAGCTACGAGGGGAAACGGGGCTCCTCTGGATGTGGGCGGGACCATCGTGCTTCTTCTCGAGTGGAGACGGGTATGGCGGTGAACTTTTTGTGTTGCAGCAAGGGTGTGAAAGACCCTTTCGAAGTTCCAGAGGTTAGGTGTCATTAGTCTCCAGACGCCTCATTGGAAATAGGCCTCATCTCGCCTGGAAGGGAGAACATCCTGGATTTTCTCGAGTTGCGGCAGGTGTTCTCGAGTTACGACGGGGACCTCAGGGAACCGCCCTGGTGGCCTCAGGAAAAGCCAGTCCCCATGCGAGTTGCTAGGGGGCCTCTCAGGATTCCTCTCCTGTCGATACCGGGGCCAAAAACCTTGTTTGGAGTCAGGGCCGGAACCGAGGATTCGTTTCAGGGGCTGACATGGATCTTTGGGTACTTCTGGAGTCTCCCCACTGGAGTCAGGCCTCGTTTCGAGTGGGGGCATGCACCAGCGCTTTTCTTCCAGGCTGTAGCAGCAATGTCACGCTTACCTTCTTGTGTATCAAAGGATCTGTGGTTTTCCCTCGAGGCTTTCCCTCGAGGCTTTCCCACAGGGCTGTCCCACTTGCCACCGTGGTGTGAGTCGATCCTCGACGTGAAAGATGAGCCAGTGCAGGGCAAAGAGGTTCCTCTGGAATGGACTGAGACATCTGGGGGATTCTTGGAATGGTGGTACGACCATAGAGTTCCTCTCGCCTTTCCTGTTGAGAGTGCCTCCTCTTGAGATGCGAGGGGAATGCCGGGAATTCTTTCCCTTTGAAAGCAGGGAAAGGATCCCTCATCTCGAGCTCCGAGGGGGAAACGGGGCTCCTCTGGATGTGGGCGGGACCATCGTGCTTCCTTTCGAGTGGAGACGGGTATGGCGGTGAACTTCTTGATTTGCAGCAAGGGTGTGAATGACCCTTTCGAAGTTCCAGAGTTTAGGTGTCATTAGTCTCCAGACGCCTCATTGGAAGTAGGCCTCATCTCGCCTGGAAGGGAGAACTTCCTGGATTTTCTCGAGTTGCGGCAGGTGTTCTCGAGTTACGACGGGGACCTCAGGGACCCGCCATGGTGGCCTCAGGAAAGGCCAGTCCCCATGCGAGTTGCTAGGGGGCCTCTCAGGATTCCTCTCCCGTCGATACCGGGGCCAAAAACCTTGTGTGGAGTAAGGGCCGGAACCGAGGTTTTCTCTCAGGGGTGACATGGAACTTTGGGTATTTCTGGAGTCTCCCCAGGGGAGTCAGGCCTCGTCTCGAGTGGGGGCATGCACGTGCGCTTTCCTTCCAGGCTGTAGCAGCAATGTCACGCTTCCCGTCGCGTGGATCAAAGGATCTGTGGTTTTCCCTCGAGGCTTTCCCACAGGGCTGTCCCACGTGCCACCGTGGTGTGAGTCGATCCTCGGCGTGAAAGATGAGCCAGTGCAGGGCAAAGAGGTTCCTCTGGAATGGACTGAGACATCTGGGGGACTCTTGGAATGGTGGTACGACCATGGAGATCCTCTCGCCTTTCCTGTTGAGAGTGCCTCCTCTTGAGATGCGACGGGAACGCCGGGAATTCTTTCCCGTTGAAAGCAGGGAAAGGATCCCTCATCTCGAGCTACGAGGGGGAAACGGGGCTCCTCTGGATGTGGGCGGGACCATCGTGCTTCCGCTCGAGTGGATACGGGTTTGGCGGTGAACTTCTTGAGTTGCAGCAAGGGTGTGAAAGACCCTTTCAAAGTTCCAGAGGTTAGGTGTCATTAGTCTCCAGACACCTCATCGGAAATAGGCCTCATCTCGCCTGGAAGGGAGAACTTCCTGGATTTTCTCGAGTTGCGGCATGTGTTCTCGAATTAGGACGGGGACCTCCGGGACCGGCACTGGTGGCCTCAGGAACGGCCAGTCCCCATGCAAGTTGCTAGGGGGCCTCTCGGGATTCCTCTCCCGTCGATACCGGGGCCAAAATCCTTGTGTGGAGTCAGGGCCGGAACCGAGGATTCCTCTCAGGGGCTGACATGGATCTTTGGGTACTTCTGGAGTCTCACCAGGGGAGTCAGGCCTCGTCTCGAGTGGGGTCATGCACGTGCGCTTTCCTTCCAGGCTGTAGCAGCAATGTCACGCTTCCCGTCGCGTGGATCAAAGGATCTGTGGTTTTCCCTCGAGGCTTTCCCACAGGGCTGTCTCACGTGCCAACGTGGTGTGAGTCGATCCTCGGCGTGAAAGATGAGCCAGTGCAGGGCAAAGAGGTTCCTCTGGAATGGACTGAGACATCTGGGGGACTCTTGGAATGGTGGTACGACCATAGAGTTCCTCTCGCCTTTCCTGTTGAGAGTGCCTCCTCTTGAGATGCGACGGGAACGCCGGGAATTCTTTCCCGTTGAAAGCAGGGAAAGGATCCCTCATCTCGAGCTGCGAGGGGGAAACGGGGCTCCTCTGGATGTGGGCGGGACTATCGTGCTTCCTCTCGAGTGGAGACGGGTATGGCGGTGAACTTCTTGAGTTGCAGCAAGGGTGTGAAAAACCCTTTCGAAGTTCCAGAGTTTAGGTGTCATTAGTCTCCAGACGCCTCATCGGAAATAGGCCTCATCTCGCCTGGAAGGGAGAACTTCCTGGATTTTCTCGAGTTGCGGCAGGTGTTCTCGAGTTACGACGGGGACCTCAGGGACCCGCCCTGGTGGCCTCAGGAGAGGCCAGTCCCCATGAGACTTGCTAGGGGGCCTCTCGGGATTCCTCTCCCGTCGATACCGGGGCCAAAAACCTTGTGTGGAGTCAGGGCCGGAACCGAGGATTCCTCTCAGGGGCTGACATGGATCTTTGGGTACTTCTGGAGTCTCCCAAGCGGTGTCAGGTCTCGTCTCGTGTGGGGGCATGCACGTGCGCTTTCCTTCCAGGCTGTAACAGCAATGTCACGCTTCCCGTCGCGTAGATCAAAGGATCTGTGGTTTTCCCTCGAGGCTTTCCCACAGGGCTGTCCCGCGTGCCATCGTGGTGTGAGTCGATCCTCGGCGTGAAAGATGAGCCAGTGCAGGGCAAAGAGGTTCCTCTGGAATGGACTGAGACATCTGGGGGACTCTTGGAATGGTGGTACGACCATAGAGTTCTTCTCGCCTTTCCTGTTGAGAGTGCCTCCTCTTGAGATGCGACGGGAACGCCGGGAATTCTTTCCCGTTGAAAGCAGGGAAAGGATCCCTCATCTCGAGCTACGAGGGGGAAACGGGGCTCCTCTGGATGTGGGCGGGACCATCGTGCTTCCTCTCGAGTGGAGACGGGTATGGCGGTGAACTTCTTGAGTTGCAGCAAGGGTGTGAAAGACCCTTTCGAAGTTCCAGAGGTTAGGTGTCATTAGTCTCCAGACGCCTCATCGGAAATAGGCCTCATCTCGCCTGGAAGGGAGAACTTCCTGGATTTTCTCGAGTTGCGGCAGGTGTTCTCGAGTTACGACGGGGACCTCAGGGACCCGCCCTGGTGGCCTCAGGAACGGCCAGTCCCCATGCGAGTTGCTAGGGGGCCTCTCGAGATTCCTCTCCCGTCGATACCGGGGCCAAAAACCTTGTGTGGAGTCAGGGCCGGAACCCAGGATTCCTCTCAGGGGCTGACATGGATCTTTGGGTACTTCTGGAGTCTCCCCAGGGGAGTAAGGCCTCGTCTCGAGTGGGGGCATGCACGTGCACTTTCCTTCCAGGCTGTAGCAGCAATGTCACGCTTCCCGTCGCGTGGATCAAAGGATCTGTGGATTTCCCTCGAGGCTTTCCCTCGAGGCTTTCCCACAGGGCTGTCCCACGTGCCACCGTGGTGTGAGTCGATCCTCGGCGTGAAAGATGAGCCAGTGCAGGGCAAAGAGGTTCCTCTGTAATGGACTGAGACATCTGGGGGACTCTTGGAATGGTGGTACGACCATGGAGTTCCTCTCGCCTTTCCTGTTGAGAGTGCCTCCTCTTGAGATGCGACGGGAACACCGGGAATTCTTTCCCGTTGAAAGCAGGGAAAGGATCCCTCATTTCGAGCTACGAGGGGGAAACGGGGCTCCTCTGGATGTGGACCGGACCATCGTGCTTCCTCTCGAGTGGAGACGGGTATGGCAGCGAACTTCTTGAGTTGCAGCAAGGGTGTGAAAGACCCTTTCGAAGTTCCAGAGGTTAGGTGTCATTAGTCTCCAGACGCCTCATCGGAAATAGGCCTCATCTCGCCTGGAATGGAGAACTTCCTGGATTTTCTCGAGTTGCGGCAGGTGTTCTCGAGTTACGACGGGGACCTCAGGGACCCGCCCTGGTTGCCTCAGGAACGGCCAGTCCCCATGCGAGTTGCTAGGGGGCCTCTCGGGATTCCTCTCCCGTCGATACCGGGGCCAAAAACCTTGTGTGGAGTCAGGGCCGGAACAGAGGATTTCTCTCAGGGGCTGACATGGATCTTTGGGTACTTCTGGAGTCTCCCCAGGGGAGTCAGGCATCGTCTCGATTGGGGGCATGCACGTGCGCTTTCCTTCCAGGCTGTAGCAGCAATGTCACGCTTCACGTCGCGTGGATCAAAGGATCTGTGGTTTTCGCTCGTGGCTTTCCCTCGAGGCTTTTCCACAGGGCTGTCCCACGTGCTACGGTGGTGTGAGTTGATCCTCGGCGTGAAAGATGAGCCAGTACAGGGCAAAGAGGTTCCTCTGGAATGGACTGAGACATCTGGGGTACTCTTGGAATGGTGGTACGACCATAGAGTTCCTCTCGCCTTTCCTGTTGAGAATGCCTCCTGTTGAGATGCTACGGGAACGCCGGGAATTCTTTCCCGTTGAAAGCATGGAAAGGATCCCTCATCTCGAGCTACAAGGGGGAAACGGGACTCCTCTGGATGTGGGCGGGACCATCGTGCTTCCTCTCGAGTGGAGACGGGTATGGCGGTGAACTTCTTGAGTTGCAGCAAGGGTGTGAAAGACCCTTTCGAAGTTCCAGAGGTTAGGTGTCATTAGTCTCCAGACGCCTCATCGGAAATAGGCCTCATCTCGCCTGGAAGGGAGAACTTCCTGGATTTTCTCGAGTTGTGGCAGGTGTTCTCGTGTTACGACGGGGACCTTAGGGACCCTCCCTGGTGGCCTCAGGAGAGGCCAGTCCCCATGCGAGTTGCTAGGGGGCCTCTCGGGATTCCTCTCCCGTCGATACCGGAGCCAAAAACCTTGTGTGGAGTCAGGGCCGGAACCGAGGATTCCTCTCAGGGGCTGACATGGATCTTTGGGTACTTCTGGAGTCTCCCCAGGGGAGTCAGGCCTCGTCTCGAGAGGGGGCATGCACGTGCGCTTTCCTTCCAGGCTGTGGCAGCAATGTCACGCTTCCCGTCGCGTGGATCAAAGGATCTGTGGTTTTCCCTCGAGGCTTTCCCTCGAGGCTTTCCCACAGGGCTGTCCCACGTGCCACCGTGGTGTGAGTCGATCCTCGGCGTGAAAGATGAGCCACTGAAGGCAAAGAGGTTCCTCTGGAATGGACTGATATATCTGGGGGACCTTTGAAATGGTGGTATGAACATGGAGTTCCTCTCGCCTTTCCTGTTGAGAGTGCCTCCTCTTGAGATGCGACGGGAACGCCGGGAATTCTTTCCCGTTGAAAGCAGGGAAAGGATCCCTCATCTCGAGCTACGAGGGGGAAACGGGGCTCCTCTGGATGTGGGCGGGACCATCGTGCTTCGTCTCGAGTGGAGACGGGTATGGCGGTGAACTTCTTGAGTTGCAGCAAGGGTGTGAAAGTCCCTTTCGAAGTTCCAGAGGTTAGGTGTCATTAGTCTTCATGCGCCTCATCGGAAATAGGCCTCATCTCACCTGGAAGGGAGAACTTCCTGGATTTTCTCGAGTTGCGGCAGGTGTTCTCGAGTTTCGACAGGGACTTCAGGGACCCGCCCTGGTGGACTCAGGAGAGGCCAGTCCCCATGCGAATTGCTAGGGGGCCTCTCGGGATTCCTCTCCCGTCGATACCGGGGCCAAAAACCTTGTGTGGAGTCAGGGCCGGAACCGAGGATTCCTCTCAGGGGCTGACATGGATTTTTGGGTACTTCTGGAGTCTCCCAAGCGGTGTCACGCCTCGTCTCGTGTGGGGGCATGCACGTGCGCTTTCCTTCCAGGCTGTAACAGCAATGTCACGCTTCCCGTCGCGTGGATCGAAGGATCTGTGGTTTTCCCTCGAGGCTTTCCCACAGGGATGTCCCGCGTGCCATCGTGGTGTTAATCGATCCTCGGCGTGAAAGATGAGCCAGTGCAGGGCAAATAGGTTCCTCTGGAATGGACTGAGACATCTGGGGGACTCTTGGAATGGTGGTACGACCATGGAGTTCCTCTCGCCTTTCCTGTTGAGAGTGCCTCCTCTTGAGATGCGACGGGAACGCCGGGAATTCTTTCCCGTTGAAAGCAGGGAAAGGATCCCTCATCTCGAGCTACGAGGGGGAAACGGGGCTCCTCTGGATGTGGGCGGGACCATCGTGCTTCCTCTCGAGTGGAGACGGGTATTGCGGTGAACTTCTTGAGTTGCAGCAAGGGTGTGAAAGACCCTTTCGAAGTTCCAGAGGTTAGGTGTCATTAGTCTCCAGGCGCCTCATCGGAAATAGGCCTCATCTCGCCTGGAAGGGAGAACTTCCTGGATTTTCTCGAGTTGCGGCAGGTGTTCTCGAGTTACGACGGGGACCTCAGGGACCCGCCCTGGTGGCCTCAGGAGAGGCCAGTCCCCATGCGATTTGCTAGGGGGCCTCTCGGGATTCCTCTCCCGTCGATACCGGGGCCAAAAACCTTGTGTGGAGTCAGGGCCGGAACCGAGGATTCCTCTCAGGGGCTGACATGGATCTTTGGGTACTTCTGGAGTCTCCCCAGGGGAGTCAGGCCTCGTCTCGAGTGGGGGCATGCACGTGTGCTTTCCTTCCAGGCTGTAGCAGCAATGTCACGCTTCCCGTCGCGTGGATCAAAGGATCTGTGGTTTTCCCTCGAGGCTTTCCCTTGAGGCTTTCCCACAGGGCTGTCCCACGTGCCACCGTGGTGTGAGTCGATCCTCGGCGTGAAAGATGAGCCAGTGCAGGGCAAAGAGGTTCCTCTGGAATGGACAGAGACTTCTGGGGTACTCTTGGAATGGTGATACGACCATGGAGTTCCTCTCGCCTTTCCTGTTGAGAGTGCCTCCTCTTGAGATGTGACGGGAACGCCGGGAATTCTTTCCCGTTGAAAGCAGGGAAAGGATCCCTCATCTCGAGCTACGAATGTGAAACGGGGGTCCTCTGGATGTGGGCGGGACCATCGTGCTTCCTCTCGAGTGGAGACGGGTATGGCGGTGAACTTCTTGAGTTGCAGCAAGGGTGTGAAAGACCCTTTCGAAGTTCCAGAGGTTAGGTGTCATTAGTCTCCAGACGCCTCATCGGAAATAGGCCTCATCTCGCCTGGAAGGGAGAACTTCCTGGATTTTCTCGAGTTGCGGCAGGTGTTCTCGAGTTACGACGGGGACCTCAGGGACCCGCCATGGTGGCCTCAGGAAAGGCCAGTCCCCATGCGAGTTGCTAGGGGACCTCTCAGGATTCCTCTCCCGTTGATACCGGGGCCAAAAACCTTGTGTGGAGTCAGGGTCGGAACCGAGGTTTCCTCTCAGTGGTGACATGGAACTTTGGGTATTTCTGGAGTCTCCCCAGGGGAGTCAGGCCTCGTCTCGAGTGGGGGCATGCACGTGTGCTTTCCTTCCAGGCTGTAGCAGCAATGTCACGCTTCCCGTCGCGTGGATCAAAGGATCTGTGGTTTTCCCTCGAGGCTTTCCCTCGAGGCTTTGCCACAGGGCTGTCCCACGTGCCACCGTGGTGTGAGTCGATCCTCGGAGTGAAAGATGAGCCAGTGCAGGGCAAAGAGGTTCCTCTGGAATGGACTGAGACATCTGGGGGACTATTGGAATGGTGGTACGACCATGGAGTTCCTCTCGCCTTTCCTGTTGAGAGTGCCTCCTCTTGAGATGCGACGGGAACGCCGGGAATTCTTTCCCGTTGAAAGCAGGGAAAGGATCCCTCATCTCGAGCTACGAGGGGAAACGGGGCTCCTCTGGATGTGGGCGGGACCATCGTGCTTCCTCTCGAGTGGAGACGGGTATGGCGGTGAACTTCTTGAGTTGCAGCAAGGGTGTGAAAGACCCTTTCGAAGTTCCAGAGGTTAGGTGTCATTAGTCTCCAGACGCCTCATTGGAAATAGGCCTCATCTCGCCTGGAAGGGAGAACATCCTGGATTTTCTCGAGTTGCGGCAGGTGTTCTCGAGTTACGACGGGGACCTCAGGGAACCGCCCTGGTGGCCTCAGGAAAAGCCAGTCCCCATGCGAGTTGCTAGGGGGCCTCTCAGGATTCCTCTCCTGTCGATACCGGGGCCAAAAACCTTGTTTGGAGTCAGGGCCGGAACCGAGGATTCGTTTCAGGGGCTGACATGGATCTTTGGGTACTTCTGGAGTCTCCCCACTGGAGTCAGGCCTCGTTTCGAGTGGGGGCATGCACGAGCGCTTTTCTTCCAGGCTGTAGCAGCAATGTCACGCTTACCTTCGCGTGTATCAAAGGATCTGTGGTTTTCCCTCGAGGCTTTCCCTCGAGGCTTTCCCACAGGGCTGTCCCACTTGCCACCGTGGTGTGAGTCGATCCTCGACGTGAAAGATGAGCCAGTGCAGGGCAAAGAGGTTCCTCTGGAATGGACTGAGACATCTGGGGGATTCTTGGAATGGTGGTACGACCATAGAGTTCCTCTCGCCTTTCCTGTTGAGAGTGCCTCCTCTTGAGATGCGAGGGGAATGCCGGGAATTCTTTCCCGTTGAAAGCAGGGAAAGGATCCCTCATCTCGAGCTCCGAGGGGGAAACGGGGCTCCTCTTGATATGGGCGGGACCATCGTGCTTCCTCTCGAGTGGAGACGGGTATGGCGGTGAACTTCTTGAGTTGCAGCAAGGGTGTGAAAGACCCTTTCGAAGTTCCAGAGGTTAGGTGTCATTAGTCTCCAGACGCCTCATTGGAAATAGGCCTCATCTCGCCTGGAAGGGAGAACTTCCTGGATTTTCTCGAGTTGCGGCAGGAGTTCTCGAGTTACGACGGGGACCTCAGGACCCGCCATGGTGGCCTCAGGAAAGGCCAGTCCCCATGCGAGTTGCTAGGGGGCCTCTCAGGATTCCTCTCCCGTCGATACCGGGGCCAAAAACCTTGTGTGGAGTCAGGGCCGGAACCGAGGTTTTCTCTCAGGGGTGACATGGAACTTTGGGTATTTCTGGAGTCTCCCCAGGGGAGTCAGGCCTCGTCTCGAGTGGGGGCATGCACGTGCGCTTTCCTTCCAGGCTGTAGCAGCAATGTCACGCTTCCCGTCGCGTGGATCAAAGGATCTGTGGTTTTCCCTCGAGGCTTTCCCACAGGGCTGTCCCACGTGCCACCGTGGTGTGAGTCGATCCTTGGCGTGAATGATGAGCCAGTGCAGGGCAAAGAGGTTCCTCTGGAATGGACTGAGACATCTGGGGGACTCTTGGAATGGTGGTAGGACCATGGAGTTCCTCTCGCCTTTCCTGTTGAGAGTGCCTCCTCTTGAGATGTGACGGGAACGCCGGGAATTCTTTCCCGTTGAAAGCAGGGAAAGGATCCCTCATCTCGAGCTACGAATGTGAAACGGGGCTCCTCTGGATGTGGGCGGGACCATCGTGCTTCCTCTCGAGTGGAGACGGGTATGGCGGTGAACTTCTTGAGTTGCAGCAAGGGTGTGAATGACCCTTTCGAAGTTCCAGAGGTTAGGTGTCATTAGTCTCCAGACGCCTCATTGGAAGTAGGCCTCATCTCGCCTGGAAGGGAGAACTTCCTGGATTTTCTCGAGTTGCGGCAGGTGTTCTCGAGTTACGACGGGGACCTCAGGGACCCGCCATGGTGGCCTCAGGAAAGGCCAGTCCCCATGCGAGTTGCTAGGGGGCCTCTCAGGATTCCTCTCCCGTCGATACCGGGGCCAAAAACCTTCTGTGAAGTCAGGGCCGGACCCGGGGATTCCTCTCAGGGGCTGACATGGATCTTTGGGTACTTCTGGAGTCTCCCCAGGGGAGTGAGGCCTCGTCTCGAGTGGGGGCATGCACGTGCGCTTTCCTTCCAGGCTGTACCAGCAATGTCACGCGTCTCGTCGCGTGGATCAAAGGATCTGTGGTTTTCCCTCGAGGCTTTCCCTCGAGGATTTCCCACAGGGTTGTCCCACGTGCCGCCGTGGTGTGAGTCGATCCTCGGCGTGAAAGATGAGCCAGTGCAGGGCAAAGAGGTTCCTCTGGAATGGACTGAGACATCTGGGGGACTCTTGGAATGGTGGTACGACCATGGAGTTCTTCTCACCTTTCCTGTTGAGAGTGCCTCCTCTTGAGATGCGACGGAAATGCCGGGAATTCTTTCCCGTTAAAAGCAGGGAAAGGATCCCTCATCTCGAGCTACGAGGGGAAACGGGGCTCCTCTGGATGTGGGCGGGACCATCGTGCTTCTTCTCGAGTGGAGACGGGTATGGCGGTGAACTTTTTGTGTTGCAGCAAGGGTGTGAAAGACCCTTTCGAAGTTCCAGAGGTTAGGTGTCATTAGTCTCCAGACGCCTCATTGGAAATAGGCCTCATCTCGCCTGGAAGGGAGAACATCCTGGATTTTCTCGAGTTGCGGCAGGTGTTCTCGAGTTACGACGGGGACCTCAGGGAACCGCCCTGGTGGCCTCAGGAAAAGCCAGTCCCCATGCGAGTTGCTAGGGGGCCTCTCAGGATTCCTCTCCTGTCGATACCGGGGCCAAAAACCTTGTTTGGAGTCAGGGCCGGAACCGAGGATTCGTTTCAGGGGCTGACATGGATCTTTGGGTACTTCTGGAGTCTCCCCACTGGAGTCAGGCCTCGTTTCGAGTGGGGGCATGCACCAGCGCTTTTCTTCCAGGCTGTAGCAGCAATGTCACGCTTACCTTCTTGTGTATCAAAGGATCTGTGGTTTTCCCTCGAGGCTTTCCCTCGAGGCTTTCCCACAGGGCTGTCCCACTTGCCACCGTGGTGTGAGTCGATCCTCGACGTGAAAGATGAGCCAGTGCAGGGCAAAGAGGTTCCTCTGGAATGGACTGAGACATCTGGGGGATTCTTGGAATGGTGGTACGACCATAGAGTTCCTCTCGCCTTTCCTGTTGAGAGTGCCTCCTCTTGAGATGCGAGGGGAATGCCGGGAATTCTTTCCCTTTGAAAGCAGGGAAAGGATCCCTCATCTCGAGCTCCGAGGGGGAAACGGGGCTCCTCTGGATGTGGGCGGGACCATCGTGCTTCCTTTCGAGTGGAGACGGGTATGGCGGTGAACTTCTTGATTTGCAGCAAGGGTGTGAATGACCCTTTCGAAGTTCCAGAGTTTAGGTGTCATTAGTCTCCAGACGCCTCATTGGAAGTAGGCCTCATCTCGCCTGGAAGGGAGAACTTCCTGGATTTTCTCGAGTTGCGGCAGGTGTTCTCGAGTTACGACGGGGACCTCAGGGACCCGCCATGGTGGCCTCAGGAAAGGCCAGTCCCCATGCGAGTTGCTAGGGGGCCTCTCAGGATTCCTCTCCCGTCGATACCGGGGCCAAAAACCTTGTGTGGAGTAAGGGCCGGAACCGAGGTTTTCTCTCAGGGGTGACATGGAACTTTGGGTATTTCTGGAGTCTCCCCAGGGGAGTCAGGCCTCGTCTCGAGTGGGGGCATGCACGTGCGCTTTCCTTCCAGGCTGTAGCAGCAATGTCACGCTTCCCGTCGCGTGGATCAAAGGATCTGTGGTTTTCCCTCGAGGCTTTCCCACAGGGCTGTCCCACGTGCCACCGTGGTGTGAGTCGATCCTCGGCGTGAAAGATGAGCCAGTGCAGGGCAAAGAGGTTCCTCTGGAATGGACTGAGACATCTGGGGGACTCTTGGAATGGTGGTACGACCATGGAGATCCTCTCGCCTTTCCTGTTGAGAGTGCCTCCTCTTGAGATGCGACGGGAACGCCGGGAATTCTTTCCCGTTGAAAGCAGGGAAAGGATCCCTCATCTCGAGCTACGAGGGGGAAACGGGGCTCCTCTGGATGTGGGCGGGACCATCGTGCTTCCGCTCGAGTGGATACGGGTTTGGCGGTGAACTTCTTGAGTTGCAGCAAGGGTGTGAAAGACCCTTTCAAAGTTCCAGAGGTTAGGTGTCATTAGTCTCCAGACACCTCATCGGAAATAGGCCTCATCTCGCCTGGAAGGGAGAACTTCCTGGATTTTCTCGAGTTGCGGCATGTGTTCTCGAATTAGGACGGGGACCTCCGGGACCGGCACTGGTGGCCTCAGGAACGGCCAGTCCCCATGCAAGTTGCTAGGGGGCCTCTCGGGATTCCTCTCCCGTCGATACCGGGGCCAAAATCCTTGTGTGGAGTCAGGGCCGGAACCGAGGATTCCTCTCAGGGGCTGACATGGATCTTTGGGTACTTCTGGAGTCTCACCAGGGGAGTCAGGCCTCGTCTCGAGTGGGGTCATGCACGTGCGCTTTCCTTCCAGGCTGTAGCAGCAATGTCACGCTTCCCGTCGCGTGGATCAAAGGATCTGTGGTTTTCCCTCGAGGCTTTCCCACAGGGCTGTCTCACGTGCCAACGTGGTGTGAGTCGATCCTCGGCGTGAAAGATGAGCCAGTGCAGGGCAAAGAGGTTCCTCTGGAATGGACTGAGACATCTGGGGGACTCTTGGAATGGTGGTACGACCATAGAGTTCCTCTCGCCTTTCCTGTTGAGAGTGCCTCCTCTTGAGATGCGACGGGAACGCCGGGAATTCTTTCCCGTTGAAAGCAGGGAAAGGATCCCTCATCTCGAGCTGCGAGGGGGAAACGGGGCTCCTCTGGATGTGGGCGGGACTATCGTGCTTCCTCTCGAGTGGAGACGGGTATGGCGGTGAACTTCTTGAGTTGCAGCAAGGGTGTGAAAAACCCTTTCGAAGTTCCAGAGTTTAGGTGTCATTAGTCTCCAGACGCCTCATCGGAAATAGGCCTCATCTCGCCTGGAAGGGAGAACTTCCTGGATTTTCTCGAGTTGCGGCAGGTGTTCTCGAGTTACGACGGGGACCTCAGGGACCCGCCCTGGTGGCCTCAGGAGAGGCCAGTCCCCATGAGACTTGCTAGGGGGCCTCTCGGGATTCCTCTCCCGTCGATACCGGGGCCAAAAACCTTGTGTGGAGTCAGGGCCGGAACCGAGGATTCCTCTCAGGGGCTGACATGGATCTTTGGGTACTTCTGGAGTCTCCCAAGCGGTGTCAGGTCTCGTCTCGTGTGGGGGCATGCACGTGCGCTTTCCTTCCAGGCTGTAACAGCAATGTCACGCTTCCCGTCGCGTAGATCAAAGGATCTGTGGTTTTCCCTCGAGGCTTTCCCACAGGGCTGTCCCGCGTGCCATCGTGGTGTGAGTCGATCCTCGGCGTGAAAGATGAGCCAGTGCAGGGCAAAGAGGTTCCTCTGGAATGGACTGAGACATCTGGGGGACTCTTGGAATGGTGGTACGACCATAGAGTTCTTCTCGCCTTTCCTGTTGAGAGTGCCTCCTCTTGAGATGCGACGGGAACGCCGGGAATTCTTTCCCGTTGAAAGCAGGGAAAGGATCCCTCATCTCGAGCTACGAGGGGGAAACGGGGCTCCTCTGGATGTGGGCGGGACCATCGTGCTTCCTCTCAAGTGGAGACGGGTATGGCGGTGAACTTCTTGAGTTGCAGCAAGGGTGTGAAAGACCCTTTCGAAGTTCCAGAGGTTAGGTGTCATTAGTCTCCAGACGCCTCATCGGAAATAGGCCTCATCTCGCCTGGAAGGGAGAACTTCCTGGATTTTCTCGAGTTGCGGCAGGTGTTCTCGAGTTACGACGGGGACCTCAGGGACCCGCCCTGGTGGCCTCAGGAACGGCCAGTCCCCATGCGAGTTGCTAGGGGGCCTCTCGAGATTCCTCTCCCGTCGATACCGGGGCCAAAAACCTTGTGTGGAGTCAGGGCCGGAACCCAGGATTCCTCTCAGGGGCTGACATGGATCTTTGGGTACTTCTGGAGTCTCCCCAGGGGAGTAAGGCCTCGTCTCGAGTGGGGGCATGCACGTGCACTTTCCTTCCAGGCTGTAGCAGCAATGTCACGCTTCCCGTCGCGTGGATCAAAGGATCTGTGGATTTCCCTCGAGGCTTTCCCTCGAGGCTTTCCCACAGGGCTGTCCCACGTGCCACCGTGGTGTGAGTCGATCCTCGGCGTGAAAGATGAGCCAGTGCAGGGCAAAGAGGTTCCTCTGTAATGGACTGAGACATCTGGGGGACTCTTGGAATGGTGGTACGACCATGGATTTCCTCTCGCCTTTCCTGTTGAGAGTGCCTCCTCTTGAGATGCGACGGGAACACCGGGAATTCTTTCCCGTTGAAAGCAGGGAAAGGATCCCTCATTTCGAGCTACGAGGGGGAAACGGGGCTCCTCTGGATGTGGACCGGACCATCGTGCTTCCTCTCGAGTGGAGACGGGTATGGCAGCGAACTTCTTGAGTTGCAGCAAGGGTGTGAAAGACCCTTTCGAAGTTCCAGAGGTTAGGTGTCATTAGTCTCCAGACGCCTCATCGGAAATAGGCCTCATCTCGCCTGGAATGGAGAACTTCCTGGATTTTCTCGAGTTGCGGCAGGTGTTCTCGAGTTACGACGGGGACCTCAGGGACCCGCCCTGGTTGCCTCAGGAACGGCCAGTCCCCATGCGAGTTGCTAGGGGGCCTCTCGGGATTCCTCTCCCGTCGATACCGGGGCCAAAAACCTTGTGTGGAGTCAGGGCCGGAACAGAGGATTTCTCTCAGGGGCTGACATGGATCTTTGGGTACTTCTGGAGTCTCCCCAGGGGAGTCAGGCATCGTCTCGATTGGGGGCATGCACGTGCGCTTTCCTTCCAGGCTGTAGCAGCAATGTCACGCTTCACGTCGCGTGGATCAAAGGATCTGTGGTTTTCGCTCGTGGCTTTCCCTCGAGGCTTTTCCACAGGGCTGTCCCACGTGCTACGGTGGTGTGAGTTGATCCTCGGCGTGAAAGATGAGCCAGTACAGGGCAAAGAGGTTCCTCTGGAATGGACTGAGACATCTGGGGTACTCTTGGAATGGTGGTACGACCATAGAGTTCCTCTCGCCTTTCCTGTTGAGAATGCCTCCTGTTGAGATGCTACGGGAACGCCGGGAATTCTTTCCCGTTGAAAGCATGGAAAGGATCCCTCATCTCGAGCTACAAGGGGGAAACGGGACTCCTCTGGATGTGGGCGGGACCATCGTGCTTCCTCTCGAGTGGAGACGGGTATGGCGGTGAACTTCTTGAGTTGCAGCAAGGGTGTGAAAGACCCTTTCGAAGTTCCAGAGGTTAGGTGTCATTAGTCTCCAGACGCCTCATCGGAAATAGGCCTCATCTCGCCTGGAAGGGAGAACTTCCTGGATTTTCTCGAGTTGTGGCAGGTGTTCTCGTGTTACGACGGGGACCTTAGGGACCCTCCCTGGTGGCCTCAGGAGAGGCCAGTCCCCATGCGAGTTGCTAGGGGGCCTCTCGGGATTCCTCTCCCGTCGATACCGGAGCCAAAAACCTTGTGTGGAGTCAGGGCCGGAACCGAGGATTCCTCTCAGGGGCTGACATGGATCTTTGGGTACTTCTGGAGTCTCCCCAGGGGAGTCAGGCCTCGTCTCGAGAGGGGGCATGCACGTGCGCTTTCCTTCCAGGCTGTGGCAGCAATGTCACGCTTCCCGTCGCGTGGATCAAAGGATCTGTGGTTTTCCCTCGAGGCTTTCCCTCGAGGCTTTCCCACAGGGCTGTCCCACGTGCCACCGTGGTGTGAGTCGATCCTCGGCGTGAAAGATGAGCCACTGAAGGCAAAGAGGTTCCTCTGGAATGGACTGATATATCTGGGGGACCTTTGAAATGGTGGTATGAACATGGAGTTCCTCTCGCCTTTCCTGTTGAGAGTGCCTCCTCTTGAGATGCGACGGGAACGCCGGGAATTCTTTCCCGTTGAAAGCAGGGAAAGGATCCCTCATCTCGAGCTACGAGGGGGAAACGGGGCTCCTCTGGATGTGGGCGGGACCATCGTGCTTCGTCTCGAGTGGAGACGGGTATGGCGGTGAACTTCTTGAGTTGCAGCAAGGGTGTGAAAGTCCCTTTCGAAGTTCCAGAGGTTAGGTGTCATTAGTCTTCATGCGCCTCATCGGAAATAGGCCTCATCTCACCTGGAAGGGAGAACTTCCTGGATTTTCTCGAGTTGCGGCAGGTGTTCTCGAGTTTCGACAGGGACTTCAGGGACCCGCCCTGGTGGACTCAGGAGAGGCCAGTCCCCATGCGAATTGCTAGGGGGCCTCTCGGGATTCCTCTCCCGTCGATACCGGGGCCAAAAACCTTGTGTGGAGTCAGGGCCGGAACCGAGGATTCCTCTCAGGGGCTGACATGGATTTTTGGGTACTTCTGGAGTCTCCCAAGCGGTGTCACGCCTCGTCTCGTGTGGGGGCATGCACGTGCGCTTTCCTTCCAGGCTGTAACAGCAATGTCACGCTTCCCGTCGCGTGGATCGAAGGATCTGTGGTTTTCCCTCGAGGCTTTCCCACAGGGATGTCCCGCGTGCCATCGTGGTGTTAATCGATCCTCGGCGTGAAAGATGAGCCAGTGCAGGGCAAATAGGTTCCTCTGGAATGGACTGAGACATCTGGGGGACTCTTGGAATGGTGGTACGACCATGGAGTTCCTCTCGCCTTTCCTGTTGAGAGTGCCTCCTCTTGAGATGCGACGGGAACGCCGGGAATTCTTTCCCGTTGAAAGCAGGGAAAGGATCCCTCATCTCGAGCTACGAGGGGGAAACGGGGCTCCTCTGGATGTGGGCGGGACCATCGTGCTTCCTCTCGAGTGGAGACGGGTATTGCGGTGAACTTCTTGAGTTGCAGCAAGGGTGTGAAAGACCCTTTCGAAGTTCCAGAGGTTAGGTGTCATTAGTCTCCAGGCGCCTCATCGGAAATAGGCCTCATCTCGCCTGGAAGGGAGAACTTCCTGGATTTTCTCGAGTTGCGGCATGTGTTCTCGAGTTAGGACGGGGACCTCCGGGACCGGCCCTGGTGGCCTCAGGAGAGGCCAGTCCCCATGCAAGTTGCTAGGGGGCCTCTCGGGATTCCTCTCCCGTCGATACCAGGGCCAAAATCCTTGTGTGGAGTCAGGGCCGGAACCGAGGATTCCTCTCAGGGGCTGACATGGATCTTTGGGTACTTCTGGAGTCTCCCCAGGGGAGTCAGGCCTCGTCTCGAGTGGGGGCATGCACGTGCGCTTTCCTTCCAGGCTGTAGCAGCAATGTCACGCTTCCCGTCGCGTGGATCAAAGGATCTGTGGTTTTCCCTCGAGGCTTTCCCACAGGGATGTCCCACGTGCCAACGTGGTGTGAGTCGATCCTCGGCGTGAAAGATGAGCCAGTGCAGGGCAAAGAGGTTCCTCTGGAATGGACTGAGACATCTGGGGGACTCTTGGAATGGTGGTACGACCATAGAGTTCCTCTCGCCTTTCCTGTTGAGAGTGCCTCCACTTGAGATGCGACGGGAACGCCGGGAATTCTTTCCCGTTGAAAGCAGGGAAAGGATCCCTCATCTCGAGCTACGAGGGGGAAACGGGGCTCCTCTGGATGTGGGCGGGACCATCGTGCTTCCTCTCGAGTGGAGACGGGTATGGCGGTGAACTTCTTGAGTTGCAGCAAGGGTGTGAAAGACCCTTTCGAAGTTCCAGAGGTTAGGTGTCATTAGTCTCCAGACGCCTCATCGGAAATAGGCCTCATCTCGCCTGGAAGGGAGAACTACCTGGATTTTCTCGAGTTGTGGCAGGTGTTCTCGAGTTACGACGGGGACCTCAGGGACCCGCCCTGGTGGCCTCAGTAGAGGCCAGTCCCCATGAGACTTGCTAGGGGGCCTCTCGGGATTCCTCTCCCGTCGATACCGGGGCCAAAAACCTTGTGTGGAGTCAGGGCCGGAACCGAGGATTCCTCTCAGGGGCTGACATGGATTTTTGGGTACTTCTGGAGTCTCCCAAGCGGTGTCAGGCCTCGTCTCGTGTGGGGGCATGCACCTGCACTTTCCTTCCAGGCTGTAACAGCTATGTCACGCTTCCCGTCGCGTGGATCAAAGGATCTGTGGTTTTCCCTCGAGGCTTTCCCACAGGGATGTCCCGCGTGCCATCGTGGTGTGAATCGATCCTCGGCGTGAAAGATGAGCCAGTGCAGGGCAAAGAGGTTCCTCTGGAATGGACTGAGACATCTGGGGGACTCTTGGAATGGTGGTACGACCATGGAGTTCCTCTCGCCTTTCCTGTTGAGAGTGCCTCCTCTTGAGATGCGACGGGAACGCCGGGAATTCTTTCCCGTTGAAAGCAGGGAAAGGATCCCTCATCTCGAGCTACGAGGGGGAAACGGGGCTCCTCTGGATGTGGGCGGGACCATCGTGCTTCCTCTCGAGTGGAGACGGGTATGGCGGTGAACTTCTTGAGTTGCAGCAAGGGTGTGAAAGACCCTTTCGAAGTTCCAGAGGTTAGGTGTCATTAGTCTCCAGGCGCCTCATCGGAAATAGGCCTCATCTCGCCTGGAAGGGAGAACTTCCTGGATTTTCTCGAGTTGCGGCAGGTGTTCTCGAGTTACGACGGGGACCTCAGCGACCCGGTCTGGTGGCCTCAGGAGAGGCCAGTCCCCATGAGAGTTGCTAGGGGGCCTCTCGGGATTCCTCTCCCGTCGATACCGGAGCCAAAAACCTTGTGTGGAGTCAGGGCCGGAACCGAGGATTCCTCTCAGGGGCTGACATGGATCTTTGGGTACTTCTGGAGTCTCCCCAGGGGAGTCAGGCCTCGTCTCGAGTTGGGGCATGCTCGTGCGCTTTCCTTCCAGGCTGTAGTAGCAATGTCACACTTCCCGTGGCGTGGATCAAAGGATCTGTGGTTTTCCCTCTAGGCTTTCCCTCGAGGCTTTCCCACAGGGCTGTCCCACGTGCCACCGTGGTGTGAGTCGATCCTCGGCGTGAAAGATGAGCCAGTGCAGGGCAAAGAGGTTCCTCTGGAATGGACTGCGACATCTGGGGGACTCGTGGAATGGTGGTACGACCATGGAGTTCCTCTCGCCTTTCCTGTTGAGAGTGCCTCCTCTTGAGATGCGACGGGAACGCCGGGAATTCTTTCCCGTTGAAAGCAGGGAAAGGATCCCTCATCTCGTGCTGCGAGGGGGAAACGGGGCTCCTCTGGATGTGGGCGGGACCATCGTGCTTCCTCTCGAGTGGAGACGGGTATGGCGGTGAACTTCTGGAGTTGCAGCAAGGGTGTGAAAGACCCTTTCGAAGTTCCAGAGGTTAGGTGTCATTAGTCTCCAGACGCCTCATCGGAAATAGGCCTCATCTCGCCTGGAAGGGAGAACTTCCTGGATTTTCTCGAGTTGCGGCAGGTGTTCTCGAGTTACGACGGGGACCTCAGGGACCCGCCCTGGTGGCCTCAGGAACGGCCAGTCCCCATGCGAGTTGCTAGGGGGCCTCTCGAGATTCCTCTCCCGTCGATACCGGGGCCAAAAACCTTGTGTGGAGTCAGGGCCGGAACCGAGGATTCCTCTCAGGGGCTGACATGGATCTTTGGGTACTTCTGGAGTCTCCCCAGGGGAGTCAGGCCTCGTCTCGAGTGGGGGCATGCACGTGCACTTTCCTTCCAGGCTGTAGCAGCAATGTCACGCTTCCCGTCGCGTGGATCAAAGGATCTGTGGTTTTCCCTCGAGGCTTTCCCTCGAGGCTTTCCCACAGGGCTGTCCCACGTGCCACCGTGGTGTGAGTCGATCCTCGGCGTGAAAGATGAGCCAGTGCAGGGCAACGAGTTTCCTCTGTAATGGACTTTGACATCTGGGTGACTCTTGGAATGGTGGTACGACCATGGAGTTCCTCTCGCCTTTCCTGTTGAGAGTGCCTCCTCTTGAGATGCGACAGGAACGCCGGGAATTCTTTCCCGTTGAAAGCAGGGAAAGGATCCCTCATCTCGAGCTCCGAGGGGGAAACGGGGCTCCTCTGGATGTGGGTGGGACCATCGTCCTTCCTCTCGAGTGGAGACGGGTATGGCGGTGAACTTCTTGAGTTGCAGCAAGGGTGTGAAAGACCCTTTCGAAGTTCCAGAGGTTAGGTGTCATTAGTCTCCAGACGCCTCATCGGAAATAGGCCTCATCTCGCCTGGAAGGGAGAACTTCCTGGATTTTCTCGAGTTGCGGCAGGTGTTCTCGAGTTACGACGGGGACATCAGGGACCCGCCCTGGTGGCTTCAGGAGAGGCTGGTCCTCATGCGAGTTGCTAGGGGGCCTCTCGGGATTCCTCTCCCGTCGATACCGGGGCCAAAAACCTTGTGTGGAGTCAGGGCCGGAACCGAGGATTCCTCTCAGGGGCTGACATGGATCTTTGGGTACTTCTGGAGTCTCCCCAGGGGAGTCAGGCCTCGTCTCGAGTGGGGGCATGCACGTGCGCTTTCCTTCCAGGCTGTAGCAGCAATGTCACGCTTCCCGTCGCATGGATCAAAGGATCTGTGGTTTTCCCTCGATGCTTTCCCTCGAGGCTTTCCCACAGGGCTGTCCCACGTGCCACCGTGGTGTGAGTCGATCCTCGGCGTGAAAGATGAGCCAGTGCAGGGCAAAGAGGTTCCTCTGGAATGGACTGAGACATCTAGGGGACTCTTGGAATGGTGGTACGACCATGGAGTTCCTCTCGCCTTTCCTGTTGAGAGTGCCTCCTCTTGAGATGCGACGGGAACGCCGGGAATTCTTTCCCGTTGAAAGCAGGGAAAGGATCCCTCATTTCGAGCTCCGAGGGGGAAACGGGGCTCCTCTGGATGTGGGCGGGACCATCGTGCTTCCTCTCGAGTGGAGACGGGTATGGCGGTGAACTTCTTGAGTTGCAGCAAGGGTGTGAAAGACCCTTTCGAAGTTCCAGAGGTTAGGTGTCATTAGTCTCCAGATGCCTCATCGGAAATAGGCCTCATCTCGCCTGGAAGGGAGAACTTCCTGGATTTTCTCGAGTTGCGGCAGGTGTTCTCGAGTTACGACGGGGACCTCAGGGACCAGCCCTGGTGGCGTCAGAAGAGGCCAGTCCCCATGCTAGTTGCTAGGGGGCCTCTCGGGATTCCTCTCCCGTCGATACCGGGGCCAAAAACCTTGTGTGGAGTCAGGGCCGGAACCGAGGATTCCTCTCAGGGGCTGACATGGATCTTTGGGTACTTCTGGAGTCTCCCCAGGGGAGTCAGGCCTCGTCTCGAGTGGGGGCATGCACGTGCGCTTTCCTTCCAGGCTGTAGTAGCAATGTCACGCTTCCCGTCGCGTGGATCAAAGGATCTGTGGTTTTCCCTCGAGGCTTTCCCTCGAGGCTTTCCCACAGGGCTGTCCCACGTGCCACCATGGTGTGAGTCGATCCTCGGCATGAAAGATGAGCCAGTGCAGGTCAATGAGGTTCCTCTGGAATGGACTGAGACATCTGGGGGACTCTTGGAATGGTGGTACGACCATGGTGTTCCTCTCGCCTTTCCTGTTGAGAGTGCCTCCTCTTGAGATGCGACGGGAACGCCGGGAATTCTTTCCCGTTGAAAGCAGGGAAAGGATCCCTCATCTCGAGCTACGAGGGAGAAACGGGGCTCCTCTGGATGTGGGCGGGACCATCGTGCTTCCTCTCGGGTGGAGACGGGTATGGCGGTGAACTTCTTGAGTTGCAGCAAGGGTGTGAAAGACCCTTTCGAAGTTCCAGATGTTAGGTGTCATTAGTCTCCAGACGCCTCATCGGAAATAGGCCTCCTCTCACCTGGAAGGGAGAAATCCTGGATTTTCTCGAGTTTCGGCAGGTGTTCTCGAGTTTCGACGGGAACCTCAGGGACCCGCCCTGGTGGCCTCAGGAAAGGCCAGTCCCCATGCGAGTTGCTAGGGGGCCTCTCTGGATTCCTCTCCCGTCGATACCGGGGCCAAAAACCTTGTGTGGAGTCAGGGCCGGAACCGAGGATTCCTCTCAGGGGCTGACATGGATCTTTGGGTACTTCTGGAGGCTCCCCAGGGGAGTCAGGCCTCGTCTCGAGTGGGGGCATGCACGAACGCTTTTCTTCCAGTCTGTAGCAGCAATGTCACGCTTCCCGTCCCGTAGATCAAAGGATCTGTGGTTTTCCCTCGAGGCTTTCCCTCGAGGCTTTCTCACAGGGCAGTCCCACGTGCCACCGTGGTGTGAGTCGATCCTCGGCGTGAAAGATGAGTCAGTGCAGGGCAAAGAGGTTCCTCTGGAATGGACTGAGACATCTGGGGGACTCTTGGAATGGTGGTACGACCATGGAGTTCCTCTCGCCTTTCCTGTTGAGAGTGCCTCCTCTTGAGATGCGACGGGAACGCCGGGAATTCTTTCCCGTTGAAAGCAGGGAAAGGATCCCTCATCTCGAGCTACGAGGGGGAAACGGGGCTCCTCTGGATGTGGGCGGGACCATCGTGCTTCCTCTCGAGTGGAGACGGGTATGGCGGTGAACTTCTTGAGTTGCAGCAAGGGTGTGAAAGACCCTTTCGAAGTTCCAGAGGTTAGGTGTCATTAGTCTCCAGACGCCTCATCGGAAATAGGCCTCATCTCGCCTGGAAGGGAGAACTTCCTGGATTTTCTCGAGTTGCGGCAGGTGTTCTCGAGTTACGACGGGGACCTCAGGGACCCGCCCTGGTGGCCTCAGTAGAGGCCAGTCCCCATGAGACTTGCTAGGGGGCCTCTCGGGATTCCTCTCCCGTCGATACCGGGGCCAAAAACCTTGTGTGGAGTCAGGGCCGGAACCGAGGATTCCTCTCAGGGGCTGACATGGATTTTTGGGTACTTCTGGAGTCTCCCAAGCGGTGTCAGGCCTCGTCTCGTGTGGGGGCATGCACCTGCACTTTCCTTCCAGGCTGTAACAGCAATGTCACGCTTCCCGTCGCGTGGATCAAAGGATCTGTGGTTTTCCCTCGAGGCTTTCCCACAGGGATGGCCCGCGTGCCATCGTGGTGTGAATCGATCCTCGGCGTGAAAGATGAGCCAGTGCAGGGCAAAGAGGTTCCTCTGGAATGGACTGAGACATCTGGGGGACTCTTGGAATGGTGGTACGACCATGGAGTTCCTCTCGCCTTTCCTGTTGAGAGTGCCTCCTCTTGAGATGCGACGGGAACGCCGGGAATTCTTTCCCGTTGAAAGCAGGGAAAGGATCCCTCATCTCGAGCTACGAGGGGGAAACGGGGCTCCTCTGGATGTGGGCGGGACCATCGTGCTTCCTCTCGAGTGGAGACGGGTATGGCGGTGAACTTCTTGAGTTGCAGCAAGGGTGTGAAAGACCCTTTCGAAGTTCCAGAGGTTAGGTGTCATTAGTCTCCAGGCGCCTCATCGGAAATAGGCCTCATCTCGCCTGGAAGGGAGAACTTCCTGGATTTTCTCGAGTTGCGGCAGGTGTTCTCGAGTTACGACGGGGACCTCAGCGACCCGGTCTGGTGGCCTCAGGAGAGGCCAGTCCCCATGAGAGTTGCTAGGGGGCCTCTCGGGATTCCTCTCCCGTCGATACCGGAGCCAAAAACCTTGTGTGGAGTCAGGGCCGGAACCGAGGATTCCTCTCAGGGGCTGACATGGATCTTTGGGTACTTCTGGAGTCTCCCCAGGGGAGTCAGGCCTCGTCTCGAGTGGGGGCATGCACGTGCGCTTTCCTTCCAGGCTGTAGTAGCAATGTCACACTTCCCGTGGCGTGGATCAAAGGATCTGTGGTTTTCCCTCTAGGCTTTCCCTCGAGGCTTTCCCACAGGGCTGTCCCACGTGCCACCGTGGTGTGAGTCGATCCTCGGCGTGAAAGATGAGCCAGTGCAGGGCAAAGAGGTTCCTCTGGAATGGACTGCGACATCTGGGGGACTCGTGGAATGGTGGTACGACCATGGAGTTCCTCTCGCCTTTCCTGTTGAGAGTGCCTCCTCTTGAGATGCGACGGGAACGCCGGGAATTCTTTCCCGTTGAAAGCAGGGAAAGGATCCCTCATCTCGTGCTGCGAGGGGGAAACGGGGCTCCTCTGGATGTGGGCGGGACCATCGTGCTTCCTCTCCAGTGGAGACGGGTATGGCGGTGAACTTCTGGAGTTGCAGCAAGGGTGTGAAAGACCCTTTCGAAGTTCCAGAGGTTAGGTGTCATTAGTCTCCAGACGCCTCATCGGAAATAGGCCTCATCTCGCCTGGAAGGGAGAACTTCCTGGATTTTCTCGAGTTGCGGCAGGTGTTCTCGAGTTACGACGGGGACCTCAGGGACCCGCCCTGGTGGCCTCAGGAACGGCCAGTCCCCATGCGAGTTGCTAGGGGGCCTCTCGAGATTCCTCTCCCGTCGATACCGGGGCCAAAAACCTTGTGTGGAGTCAGGGCCGGAACCGAGGATTCCTCTCAGGGGCTGACATGGATCTTTGGGTACTTCTGGAGTCTCCCCAGGGGAGTCAGGCCTCGTCTCAAGTGGGGGCATGCACGTGCACTTTCCTTCCAGGCTGTAGCAGCAATGTCACGCTTCCCGTCGCGTGGATCAAAGGATCTGTGGTTTTCCCTCGAGGCTTTCCCTCGAGGCTTTCCCACAGGGCTGTCCCACGTGCCACCGTGGTGTGAGTCGATCCTCGGCGTGAAAGATGAGCCAGTGCAGGGCAAAGAGGTTCCTCTGTAATGGACTTTGACATCTGGGTGACTCTTGGAATGGTGGTACGACCATGGAGTTCCTCTCGCCTTTCCTGTTGAGAGTGCCTCCTCTTGAGATGCGACAGGAACGCCGGGAATTCTTTCCCGTTGAAAGCAGGGAAAGGATCCCTCATCTCGAGCTCCGAGGGGGAAACGGGGCTCCTCTGGATGTGGGTGGGACCATCGTCCTTCCTCTCGAGTGGAGACGGGTATGGCGGTGAACTTCTTGAGTTGCAGCAAGGGTGTGAAAGACCCTTTCGAAGTTCCAGAGGTTAGGTGTCATTAGTCTCCAGACGCCTCATCGGAAATAGGCCTCATCTCGCCTGGAAGGGAGAACTTCCTGGATTTTCTCGAGTTGCGGCAGGTGTTCTCGAGTTACGACGGGGACATCAGGGACCCGCCCTGGTGGCTTCAGGAGAGGCTGGTCCTCATGCGAGTTGCTAGGGGGCCTCTCGGGATTCCTCTCCCGTCGATACCGGGGCCAAAAACCTTGTGTGGAGTCAGGGCCGGAACCGAGGATTCCTCTCAGGGGCTGACATGGATCTTTGGGTACTTCTGGAGTCTCCCCAGGGGAGTCAGGCCTCGTCTCGAGTGGGGGCATGCACGTGCGCTTTCCTTCCAGGCTGTAGCAGCAATGTCACGCTTCCCGTCCCGTAGATCAAAGGATCTGTGGTTTTCCCTCGAGGCTTTCCCTCGAGGCTTTCTCACAGGGCAGTCCCACGTGCCACCTTGGTGTGAGTCGATCCTCGGCGTGAAAGATGAGTCAGTGCAGGGCAAAGAGGTTCCTCTGGAATGGACTGAGACATCTGGGGGACTCTTGGAATGGTGGTACGACCATGGAGTTCCTCTCGCCTTTCCTGTTGAGAGTGCCTCCTCTTGAGATGCGACGGGAACGCCGGGAATTCTTTCCCGTTGAAAGCAGGGAAAGGATCCCTCATCTCGAGCTACGAGGGGGAAACGGGGCTCCTCTGGATGTGGGCGGGACCATCGTGCTTCCTCTCGAGTGGAGACGGGTATGGCGGTGAACTTCTTGAGTTGCAGCAAGGGTGTGAAAGACCCTTTCGAAGTTCCAGAGGTTAGGTGTCATTAGTCTCCAGACGCCTCATCGGAAATAGGCCTCATCTCGCCTGGAAGGGAGAACTTCCTGGATTTTCTCGAGTTGCGGCAGGTGTTCTCGAGTTACGACGGGGACCTCAGGGACCCGCCCTGGTGGCCTCAATAGAGGCCAGTCCCCATGAGACTTGCTAGGGGGCCTCTCGGGATTCCTCTCCCGTCGATACCGGGGCCAAAAACCTTGTGTGGAGTCAGGGCCGGAACCGAGGATTCCTCTCAGGGGCTGACATGGATTTTTGGGTACTTCTGGAGTCTCCCAAGCGGTGTCAGGCCTCGTCTCGTGTGGGGGCATGCACCTGCACTTTCCTTCCAGGCTGTAACAGCAATGTCACGCTTCCCGTCGCGTGGATCAAAGGATCTGTGGTTTTCCCTCGAGGCTTTCCCACAGGGATGTCCCGCGTGCCATCGTGGTGTGAATCGATCCTCGGCGTGAAAGATGAGCCAGTGCAGGGCAAAGAGGTTCCTCTGGAATGGACTGAGACATCTGGGGGACTCTTGGAATGGTGGTACGACCATGGAGTTCCTCTCGCCTTTCCTGTTGAGAGTGCCTCCTCTTGAGATGCGACGGGAACGCCGGGAATTCTTTCCCGTTGAAAGCAGGGAAAGGATCCCTCATCTCGAGCTACGAGGGGGAAACGGGGCTCCTCTGGATGTGGGCGGGACCATCGTGCTTCCTCTCGAGTGGAGACGGGTATGGCGGTGAACTTCTTGAGTTGCAGCAAGGGTGTGAAAGACCCTTTCGAAGTTCCAGAGGTTAGGTGTCATTAGTCTCCAGGCGCCTCATCGGAAATAGGCCTCATCTCGCCTGGAAGGGAGAACTTCCTGGATTTTCTCGAGTTGCGGCAGGTGTTCTCGAGTTACGACGGGGACCTCAGCGACCCGGTCTGGTGGCCTCAGGAGAGGCCAGTCCCCATGAGAGTTGCTAGGGGGCCTCTCGGGATTCCTCTCCCGTCGATACCGGAGCCAAAAACCTTGTGTGGAGTCAGGGCCGGAACCGAGGATTCCTCTCAGGGGCTGACATGGATCTTTGGGTACTTCTGGAGTCTCCCCAGGGGAGTCAGGCCTCGTCTCGAGTGGGGGCATGCACGTGCGCTTTCCTTCCAGGCTGTAGTAGCAATGTCACACTTCCCGTGGCGTGGATCAAAGGATCTGTGGTTTTCCCTCTAGGCTTTCCCTCGAGGCTTTCCCACAGGGCTGTCCCACGTGCCACCGTGGTGTGAGTCGATCCTCGGCGTGAAAGATGAGCCAGTGCAGGGCAAAGAGGTTCCTCTGGAATGGACTGCGACATCTGGGGGACTCGTGGAATGGTGGTACGACCATGGAGTTCCTCTCGCCTTTCCTGTTGAGAGTGCCTCCTCTTGAGATGCGACGGGAACGCCGGGAATTCTTTCCCGTTGAAAGCAGGGAAAGGATCCCTCATCTCGTGCTGCGAGGGGGAAACGGGGCTCCTCTGGATGTGGGCGGGACCATCGTGCTTCCTCTCCAGTGGAGACGGGTATGGCGGTGAACTTCTGGAGTTGCAGCAAGGGTGTGAAAGACCCTTTCGAAGTTCCAGAGGTTAGGTGTCATTAGTCTCCAGACGCCTCATCGGAAATAGGCCTCATCTCGCCTGGAAGGGAGAACTTCCTGGATTTTCTCGAGTTGCGGCAGGTGTTCTCGAGTTACGACGGGGACCTCAGGGACCCGCCCTGGTGGCCTCAGGAACGGCCAGTCCCCATGCGAGTTGCTAGGGGGCCTCTCGAGATTCCTCTCCCGTCGATACCGGGGCCAAAAACCTTGTGTGGAGTCAGGGCCGGAACCGAGGATTCCTCTCAGGGGCTGACATGGATCTTTGGGTACTTCTGGAGTCTCCCCAGGGGAGTCAGGCCTCGTCTCAAGTGGGGGCATGCACGTGCACTTTCCTTCCAGGCTGTAGCAGCAATGTCACGCTTCCCGTCGCGTGGATCAAAGGATCTGTGGTTTTCCCTCGAGGCTTTCCCTCGAGGCTTTCCCACAGGGCTGTCCCACGTGCCACCGTGGTGTGAGTCGATCCTCGGCGTGAAAGATGAGCCAGTGCAGGGCAAAGAGGTTCCTCTGTAATGGACTTTGACATCTGGGTGACTCTTGGAATGGTGGTACGACCATGGAGTTCCTCTCGCCTTTCCTGTTGAGAGTGCCTCCTCTTGAGATGCGACAGGAACGCCGGGAATTCTTTCCCGTTGAAAGCAGGGAAAGGATCCCTCATCTCGAGCTCCGAGGGGGAAACGGGGCTCCTCTGGATGTGGGTGGGACCATCGTCCTTCCTCTCGAGTGGAGACGGGTATGGCGGTGAACTTCTTGAGTTGCAGCAAGGGTGTGAAAGACCCTTTCGAAGTTCCAGAGGTTAGGTGTCATTAGTCTCCAGACGCCTCATCGGAAATAGGCCTCATCTCGCCTGGAAGGGAGAACTTCCTGGATTTTCTCGAGTTGCGGCAGGTGTTCTCGAGTTACGACGGGGACATCAGGGACCCGCCCTGGTGGCTTCAGGAGAGGCTGGTCCTCATGCGAGTTGCTAGGGGGCCTCTCGGGATTCCTCTCCCGTCGATACCGGGGCCAAAAACCTTGTGTGGAGTCAGGGCCGGAACCGAGGATTCCTCTCAGGGGCTGACATGGATCTTTGGGTACTTCTGGAGTCTCCCCAGGGGAGTCAGGCCTCGTCTCGAGTGGGGGCATGCACGTGCGCTTTCCTTCCAGGCTGTAGCAGCAATGTCACGCTTCCCGTCGCATGGATCAAAGGATCTGTGGTTTTCCCTCGAGGCTTTCCCTCGAGGCTTTCCCACAGGGCTGTCCCACGTGCCACCGTGGTGTGAGTCGATCCTCGGCGTGAAAGATGAGCCAGTGCAGGGCAAAGAGGTTCCTCTGGAATGGACTGAGACATCTGGGGGACTCTTGGAATGGTGGTACGACCATGGAGTTCCTCTCGCCTTTCCTGTTGAGAGTGCCTCCTCTTGAGATGCGACGGGAACGCCGGGAATTCTTTCCCGTTGAAAGCAGGGAAAGGATCCCTCATTTCGAGCTCCGAGGGGGAAACGGGGCTCCTCTGGATGTGGGCGGGACCATCGTGCTTCCTCTCGAGTGGAGACGGGTATGGCGGTGAACTTCTTGAGTTGCAGCAAGGGTGTGAAAGACCCTTTCGAAGTTCCAGAGGTTAGGTGTCATTAGTCTCCAGATGCCTCATCGGAAATAGGCCTCATCTCGCCTGGAAGGGAGAACTTCCTGGATTTTCTCGAGTTGCGGCAGGTGTTCTCGAGTTACGACGGGGACCTCAGGGACCAGCCCTGGTGGCGTCAGAAGAGGCCAGTCCCCATGCTAGTTGCTAGGGGGCCTCTCGGGATTCCTCTCCCGTCGATACCGGGGCCAAAAACCTTGTGTGGAGTCAGGGCCGGAACCGAGGATTCCTCTCAGGGGCTGACATGGATCTTTGGGTACTTCTGGAGTCTCCCCAGGGGAGTCAGGCCTCGTCTCGAGTGGGGGCATGCACGTGCGCTTTCCTTCCAGGCTGTAGTAGCAATGTCACGCTTCCCGTCGCGTGGATCAAAGGATCTGTGGTTTTCCCTCGAGGCTTTCCCTCGAGGCTTTCCCACAGGGCTGTCCCACGTGCCACCATGGTGTGAGTCGATCCTCGGCGTGAAAGATGAGCCAGTGCAGGTCAATGAGGTTCCTCTGGAATGGACTGAGACATCTGGGGGACTCTTGGAATGGTGGTACGACCATGGTGTTCCTCTCGCCTTTCCTGTTGAGAGTGCCTCCTCTTGAGATGCGACGGGAACGCCGGGAATTCTTTCCCGTTGAAAGCAGGGAAAGGATCCCTCATCTCGAGCTACGAGGGAGAAACGGGGCTCCTCTGGATGTGGGCGGGACCATCGTGCTTCCTCTCGGGTGGAGACGGGTATGGCGGTGAACTTCTTGAGTTGCAGCAAGGGTGTGAAAGACCCTTTCGAAGTTCCAGATGTTAGGTGTCATTAGTCTCCAGACGCCTCATCGGAAATAGGCCTCCTCTCACCTGGAAGGGAGAAATCCTGGATTTTCTCGAGTTTCGGCAGGTGTTCTCGAGTTTCGACGGGAACCTCAGGGACCCGCCCTGGTGGCCTCAGGAAAGGCCAGTCCCCATGCGAGTTGCTAGGGGGCCTCTCTGGATTCCTCTCCCGTCGATACCGGGGCCAAAAACCTTGTGTGGAGTCAGGGCCGGAACCGAGGATTCCTCTCAGGGGCTGACATGGATCTTTGGGTACTTCTGGAGGCTCCCCAGGGGAGTCAGGCCTCGTCTCGAGTGGGGGCATGCACGAACGCTTTTCTTCCAGTCTGTAGCAGCAATGTCACGCTTCCCGTCCCGTAGATCAAAGGATCTGTGGTTTTCCCTCGAGGCTTTCCCTCGAGGCTTTCTCACAGGGCAGTCCCACGTGCCACCGTGGTGTGAGTCGATCCTCGGCGTGAAAGATGAGTCAGTGCAGGGCAAAGAGGTTCCTCTGGAATGGACTGAGACATCTGGTGGACTCTTGGAATGGTGGTACGACCATGGAGTTCCTCTCGCCTTTCCTGTTGAGAGTGCCTCCTCTTGAGATGCGACGGGAACGCCGGGAATTATTTCCCGTTGAAAGCAGGGAAAGGATCCCTCATCTCGAGCTACGAGGGGGAAACGGGGCTCCTCTGGATGTGGGCGGGACCATCGTGCTTCCTCTCGAGTGGAGACGGGTATGGCGGTGAACTTCTTGAGTTGCAGCAAGGGTGTGAAAGACCCTTTCGAAGTTCCAGAGGTTAGGTGTCATTAGTCTCCAGACGCCTCATCGGAAATAGGCCTCATCTCGCCTGGAAGGGAGAACTTCCTGGATTTTCTCGAGTTGCGGCAGGTGTTCTCGAGTTACGACGGGGACCTCAGGGACCCGCCCTGGTGGCCTCAGGATAGGCCAGTCCCCATGCGAGTTGCTAGGGGGCCTCTCGGGATTCCTCTCCCGTCGATACCGGGGCCAAAAACCTTGTGTGGAGTCAGGGCCGGAACCGAGGATTCCTCTCAGGGGCTGACATAGATCTTTGGGTACTTCTGGAGTCTCCCCAGGGGAGTCAGGCCTCGTCTCGAGTGGGGGCATGCACGTGCGCTTTCCTTCCAGGCTGTAGCAGCAATGTCACGCTTCCCGTGGCGTGGATCAAAGGATCTGTGGTTTTCCCTCGAGGCTTTCCCTCGAGGCTTTCCCACAGGGCTGTCCCACGTGCCACCGTGGTGTGAGTCGATCCTCGGCGTGAAAGATGAGCCAGTGCAAGGCAAAGAGGTTCCTCTGTAATGGACTTTGACATCTGGGTGACTCTTGGAATGGTGGTACGACCATGGAGTTCCTCTCGCCTTTCCTGTTGAGAGTGCCTCCTCTTGAGATGCGACAGGAACGCCGGGAATTCTTTCCCGTTGAAAGCAGGGAAAGGATCCCTCATCTCGAGCTCCGAGGGGGAAACGGGGCTCCTCTGGATGTGGGTGGGACCATCGTCCTTCCTCTCGAGTGGAGACGGGTTTGGCGGTGAACTTCTTGAGTTGCAGCAAGGGTGTGAAAGACCCTTTCGAAGTTCCAGAGGTTAGGTGTCATTAGTCTCCAGACGCCTCATCGGAAATAGGCCTCATCTCGCCTGGAAGGGAGAACTTCCTGGATTTTCTCGAGTTGCGGCAGGTGTTCTCGAGTTACGACGGGGACATCAGGGACCCGCCCTGGTGGCTTCAGGAGAGGCTGGTCCTCATGCGAGTTGCTAGGGGGCCTCTCGGGATTCCTCTCCCGTCGATACCGGGGCCAAAAACCTTGTGTGGAGTCAGGGCCGGAACCGAGGATTCCTCTCAGGGGCTGACATGGATCTTTGGGTACTTCTGGAGTCTCCCCAGGGGAGTCAGGCCTCGTCTCGAATGGGGGCATGCACGTGCGCTTTCCTTCCAGGCTGTAGCAGCAATGTCACGCTTCCCGTCGCATGGATCAAAGGATCTGTGGTTTTCCCTCGAGGCTTTCCCTCGAGGCTTTCCCACAGGGCTGTCCCACGTGCCACCATGGTGTGAGTCGATCCTCGGCGTGAAAGATGAGCCAGTGCAGGTCAATGAGGTTCCTCTGGAATGGACTGAGACATCTGGGGGACTCTTGGAATGGTGGTACGACCATGGTGTTCCTCTCGCCTTTCCTGTTGAGAGTGCCTCCTCTTGAGATGCGACGGGAACGCCGGGAATTCTTTCCCGTTGAAAGCAGGGAAAGGATCCCTCATCTCGAGCTACGAGGGAGAAACGGGGCTCCTCTGGATGTGGGCGGGACCATCGTGCTTCCTCTCGGGTGGAGACGGGTATGGCGGTGAACTTCTTGAGTTGCAGCAAGGGTGTGAAAGACCCTTTCGAAGTTCCAGATGTTAGGTGTCATTAGTCTCCAGACGCCTCATCGGAAATAGGCCTCCTCTCACCTGGAAGGGAGAAATCCTGGATTTTCTCGAGTTTCGGCAGGTGTTCTCGAGTTTCGACGGGAACCTCAGGGACCCGCCCTGGTGGCCTCAGGAAAGGCCAGTCCCCATGCGAGTTGCTAGGGGGCCTCTCTGGATTCCTCTCCCGTCGATACCGGGGCCAAAAACCTTGTGTGGAGTCAGGGCCGGAACCGAGGATTCCTCTCAGGGGCTGACATGGATCTTTGGGTACTTCTGGAGGCTCCCCAGGGGAGTCAGGCCTCGTCTCGAGTGGGGGCATGCACGAACGCTTTTCTTCCAGTCTGTAGCAGCAATGTCACGCTTCCCGTCCCGTAGATCAAAGGATCTGTGGTTTTCCCTCGAGGCTTTCCCACTGGGCTGTCCCACGTGCCACCGTGGTGTGAGTCGATCCTCGGCGTGAAAGATGAGCCAGTGCAGGGCAAAGAGGTTCCTCTGTAATGGACTGAGACATCTGGGGGACTCTTGGAATGGTGGTACGACCATGGAGTTCCTCTCGCCTTTCCTGTTGAGAGTGCCTCCTCTTGAGATGCGACGGGAAAGCCGGGAATTCTTTCCCGTTGAAAGCAGGGAAAGGATCCCTCATCTCGAGCTCCGAGGGGGAAACGGGGCTCCTCTGGATGTGGGCGGGACCATCGTGCTTCCTCTCGAGTGGAGACGGGTATGGCGGTGAACTTCTTGAGTTGCAGCAAGGGTGTGAAAGACCCTTTCGAAGTTCCAGAGGTTAGGTGTCATTAGTCTCCAGACGCCTCATCGGAAATAGGCCTCATCTCGCCTGGAAGGGAGAACTTCCTGGATTTTCTCGAGTTGCGGCAGGTGTTCTCGAGTTACGACGGGGACCTCAGGGACCCGCCCTGGTGGCCTCAGGAGAGGCCAGTCCCCATGCGAGTTGCTAGGGGGCCTCTCGGGATTCCTCTCCCGTCGATACTGGGGCCAAAAACCTTGTGTGCAGTCAGGGCCGGAACCGAGGATTCCTCTCAGGGGCTGACATGGAACTTTGGGTACTTCTGGAGTCTCCCCAGGGGAGTCAGGCCTTGTCTCGAGGTGGGGCATCCACGTGCGCTTTCCGTCCAGGCTGTAGCAGCAATGTCACGCTTCCCGTGGCGTGGATCAAAGGATCTGTGGTTTTCCCTCGAGGCTTTCCCACAGGGCTGTCCCACGTGCCACCGTGGTGTGAGTCGATCCTCGGCGTTAAAGATGAGCCAGTGCAGGGCAAAGAGTTTCCTCTGGAATGGACTGAGACATCTGGGGGGCTCTTGGAATGGTGGTACGACCATGGAGTTCCTCTCGCCTTTCCTGTTGAGAGTGCCTCCTCTTGAGATGCGACGGGAACGCCGGGAATTCTTTCCCGTTGAAATCAGGGAAAGGATCCCTCATCTCGAGCTCCGAGGGGGAAATGGGGCTCCTCTGGATGTGGGCGGGACCATCGTGCTTCCTCTCGAGTGGAGACGGGTATGGCGGTGAACTTCTTGAGTTGCAGCAAGGGTGTGAAAGACCCTTTCGAAGTTCCAGAGGTTAGGTGTCATTAGTCTCCAGACGCCTCATCGGAAATAGGCCTCATCTCGCCTGGAAGGGAGAACTTCCTGGATTATCTCGAGTTGTGGCAGGTGTTCTCGAGTTACGACGGGGACCTCAGGGACCCGCACTGGTGGCCTCAGGAGAGGCCAGTCCCCATGCGATTTGCTAGGGGGCCTCTCGGGATTCCTCTCCCGTCGATACGGGGGCCAAAAAGCTTGTGTGGAGTCAGGGCCGGAACCGAGCATTCCTCTCAGGGGCTGACATGGATCTGTGGGTACTTGTGGAGTCTCCCCAGGGGAGTCAGGCCTCGTTTCGAGTGGGGGCATGCACGTGCGCTTTCCTTCCAGGCTGTAGCAGCAATGTCACGCTTCCCGTCGCGTGGATCAAAGGATCTGTGGTTTTCCCTCGAGGCTTTCCCTCGAGGCTTTCCCACAGGGCTGTCCCACGTGCCACCGTGGTGTGAGTCGATCCTCGGCGTGAAAGATGAGCCAGTGCAGGGCAAAGAGGTTCCTCTGGAATGGACTGCGACATCTGGGGGACTCTTGGAATGGTGGTACGACCATGGAGTTCCTCTCGCCTTTCCTGTTGAGAGTGCCTCCTCTTGAGATGCGACGGGAACGCCGGGAATTCTTTCCCGTTGAAAGCAGGGAAAGGATCCCTCATCTCGAGCTCTGAGGGGGAAACGGGGCTCCTCTGGATGTGGGCGGGACCATCGTGCTTCCTCTCGAGTGGAGACGGGTATGGCGGTGAACTTCTTGAGTTGCAGCAAGGGTGTGAAAGACCCTTTCGAAGTTCCAGAGGTTAGGTGTCATTAGTCTCCAGACGCCTCATCGGAAATAGGCCTCATCTCGCCTGGAAGGGAGAACTTCCTGGATTTTCTCGAGTTGCGGCAGGTGTTCTCGAGTTACGACGGGGACCTCAGGGACCCGCCCTGGTGGCCTCAGGAGAGGCCAGTCCCCATGCGAGTTGCTAGGGGGCCTCTCGGGATTCCTCTCCCGTCGATACCGGGGCCAAAGCTTTGTGTGGAGTCAGGGCCGGAACCGAGGATTCCTCTCAGGGGCTGACATGGATCTTTGGGTACTTCCTGAGTCTCCCCAGGGGAGTCAGGCCTCCTCTCGAGTGGGGGCATGCACGTGCGCTTTCCTTCCAGGCTGTAGCAGCAATGTCACGCTTCCCGTGGCGTGGATCAAAGGATCTGTGGTTTTCCCTCGAGGCTTTCCCACAGGGCTGTCCCACGTGCCACCGTGGTGTGAGTCGATCCTCGGCGTGAAAGATGAGCCAGTGCAGGGCAAAGAGGTTCCTCTGTAATGGACTGAGACATCTGGGGGACTCTTGGAATGGTGGTACGACCATGGAGTTCCTCTCGCCTTTCCTGTTGAGAGTGCCTCCTCTTGAGATGCGACGGGAAAGCCGGGAATTCTTTCCCGTTGAAAGCAGGGAAAGGATCCCTCATCTCGAGCTCCGAGGGGGAAACGGGGCTCCTCTGGATGTGGGCGGGACCATCGTGCTTCCTCTCGAGTGGAGACGGGTATGGCGGTGAACTTCTTGAGTTGCAGCAAGGGTGTGAAAGACCCTTTCGAAGTTCCAGAGGTTAGGTGTCATTAGTCTCCAGACGCCTCATCGGAAATAGGCCTCATCTCGCCTGGAAGGGAGAACTTCCTGGATTTTCTCGAGTTGCGGCAGGTGTTCTCGAGTTACGACGGGGACCTCAGGGACCCGCCCTGGTGGCCTCAGGAGAGGCCAGTCCCCATGCGAGTTGCTAGGGGGCCTCTCGGGATTCCTCTCCCGTCGATACTGGGGCCAAAAACCTTGTGTGCAGTCAGGGCCGGAACCGAGGATTCCTCTCAGGGGCTGACATGGAACTTTGGGTACTTCTGGAGTCTCCCCAGGGGAGTCAGGCCTTGTCTCGAGGTGGGGCATCCACGTGCGCTTTCCGTCCAGGCTGTAGCAGCAATGTCACGCTTCCCGTGGCGTGGATCAAAGGATCTGTGGTTTTCCCTCGAGGCTTTCCCACAGGGCTGTCCCACGTGCCACCGTGGTGTGAGTCGATCCTCGGCGTTAAAGATGAGCCAGTGCAGGGCAAAGAGTTTCCTCTGGAATGGACTGAGACATCTGGGGGGCTCTTGGAATGGTGGTACGACCATGGAGTTCCTCTCGCCTTTCCTGTTGAGAGTGCCTCCTCTTGAGATGCGACGGGAACGCCGGGAATTCTTTCCCGTTGAAATCAGGGAAAGGATCCCTCATCTCGAGCTGCGAGGGGGAAATGGGGCTCCTCTGGATGTGGGCGGGACCATCGTGCTTCCTCTCGAGTGGAGACGGGTATGGCGGTGAACTTCTTGAGTTGCAGCAAGGTTGTGAAAGACCCTTTCGAAATTCCAGAGGTTAGGTGTCATTAGTCTCCAGACGCCTCATCGGAAATAGGCCTCATCTCGCCTGGAAGGGAGAACTTCCTGGATTATCTCGAGTTGTGGCAGGTGTTCTCGAGTTACGACGGGGACCTCAGGGACCCGCACTGGTGGCCTCAGGAGAGGCCAGTCCCCATGCGATTTGCTAGGGGGCCTCTCGGGATTCCTCTCCCGTCGATACGGGGGCCAAAAAGCTTGTGTGGAGTCAGGGCCGGAACCGAGCATTCCTCTCAGGGGCTGACATGGATCTGTGGGTACTTGTGGAGTCTCCCCAGGGGAGTCAGGCCTCGTTTCGAGTGGGGGCATGCACGTGCGCTTTCCTTCCAGGCTGTAGCAGCAATGTCACGCTTCCCGTCGCGTGGATCAAAGGATCTGTGGTTTTCCCTCGAGGCTTTCCCTCGAGGCTTTCCCACAGGGCTGTCCCACGTGCCACCGTGGTGTGAGTCGATCCTCGGCGTGAAAGATGAGCCAGTGCAGGGCAAAGAGGTTCCTCTGGAATGGACTGCGACATCTGGGGGACTCTTGGAATGGTGGTACGACCATGGAGTTCCTCTCGCCTTTCCTGTTGAGAGTGCCTCCTCTTGAGATGCGACGGGAACGCCGGGAATTCTTTCCCGTTGAAAGCAGGGAAAGGATCCCTCATCTCGAGCTCCGAGGGGGAAACGGGGCTCCTCTGGATGTGGGCGGGACCATCGTGCTTCCTCTCGAGTGGAGACGGGTATGGCGGTGAACTTCTTGAGTTGCAGCAAGGGTGTGAAAGACCCTTTCGAAGTTCCAGAGTATCGGTGTGATTAGTCTCCAGACGCCTCATCGGAAATAGGCCTCATCTCGCCTGGAAGGGAGAACTTCCTGGATTTTCTCGAGTTGCGGCAGGTGTTCTCGAGTTACGACGGGGACCTCAGGGACCCGCCCTGGTGGCCTCAGGAGAGGCCAGTCCCCATGCGAGTTGCTAGGGGGCCTCTCGGGATTCCTCTCCCGTCGATACTGGGGCCCAAAACCTTGTGTGCAGTCAGGGCCGGAACCGAGGATTCCTCTCAGGGGCTGACATGGAACTTTGGGTACTTCTGGAGTCTCCCCAGGGGAGTCAGGCCTCGTCTCGAGGTGGGGCATCCACGTGCGCTTTCCGTCCAGGCTGTAGCAGCAATGTCACGCTTCCCGTGGCGTGGATCAAAGGATCTGTGGTTTTCCCTCGAGGCTTTCCCACAGGGCTGTCCCACGTGCCACCGTGGTGTGAGTGGATCCTCGGCGTTAAAGATGAGCCAGTGCAGGGCAAAGAGTTTCCTCTGGAATGGACTGAGACATCTGGGGGGCTCTTGGAATGGTGGTACGACCATGGAGTTCCTCTCGCCTTTCCTGTTGAGAGTGCCTCCTCTTGAGATGCGACGGGAACGCCGGGAATTCTTTCCCGTTGAAATCAGGGAAAGGATCCCTCATCTCGAGCTCCGAGGGGGAAATGGGGCTCCTCTGGATGTGGGCGGGACCATCGTGCTTCCTCTCGAGTGGAGACGGCTATGGCGGTGAACTTCTTGAGTTGCAGCAAGGGTGTGAAAGACCCTTTCGAAGTTCCAGAGGTTAGGTGTCATTAGTCTCCAGACGCCTCATCGGAAATAGGCCTCATCTCGCCTGGAAGGGAGAACTTCCTGGATTATCTCGAGTTGTGGCAGGTGTTCTCGAGTTACGACGGGGACCTCAGGGACCCGCACTGGTGGCCTCAGGAGAGGCCAGTCCCCATGCGAGTTGCTAGGGGGCCTCTCGGGATTCCTCTCCCGTCGATACGGGGGCCAGAAAGCTTGTGTGGAGTCAGGGCCGGAACCGAGCATTCCTCTCAGGGGCTGACATGGATCTGTGGGTACTTGTGGAGTCTCCCCAGGGGAGTCAGGCCTCGTTTCGAGTGGGGGCATGCACGTGCGCTTTCCTTCCAGGCTGTAGCAGCAATGTCACGCTTCCCGTCGCGTGGATCAAAGGATCTGTGGTTTTCCCTCGAGGCTTTCCCTCGAGGCTTTCCCACAGGGCTGTCCCACGTGCCACCGTGGTGTGAGTCGATCCTCGGCGTGAAAGATGAGCCAGTGCAGGGCAAAGAGGTTCCTCTGGAATGGACTGCGACATCTGGGGGACTCTTGGAATGGTGGTACGACCATGGAGTTCCTCTCGCCTTTCCTGTTGAGAGTGCCTCCTCTTGAGATGCGACGGGAACGCCGGGAATTCTTTCCCGTTGAAAGCAGGGAAAGGATCCCTCATCTCGAGCTGCGAGGGGGAAACGGGGCTCCTCTGGATGTGGGCGGGACCATCGTGCTTCCTCTCGAGTGGAGACGGGTATGGCGGTGAACTTCTTGAGTTGCAGCAAGGGAGTGAAAGACCCTTTCGAAGTTCCAGAGGTTAGGTGTCATTAGTCTCCAGAAGCCTCATCGGAAATAGGCCTCATCTCGCCTGGAAGGGAGAACTTCCTGGATTTTCTAGAGTTGCGGCAGGTGTTCTCGAGTTACGACGGGGACCTCAGGGACCCGCCCTGGTGGCCTCAGGAGAGGCCAGTCCCCATGAGACTTGCTAGGGGGCCTCTCGGGATTCCTCTCCCGTCGATACCGGGGCCAAAAACCTTGTGTGGAGTCAGGGCCGGAACCGAGGATTCCTCTCAGGGGCTGACATGGATCTTTGGGTACTTCTGGAGTCTCCCAAGCGGTGTCAGGCCTCGCCTCGTGTGGGGGCATGCACGTGCGCTTTCCTTCCAGGCTGTAACAGCAATGTCACGATTCCCGTCGCGTGGATCAAAGGATCTGTGGTTTTCCCTCGAGGCTTTCCCACAGGGCTGTCCCGCGTGCCATCGTGGTGTGAGTCGATCCTCGGCGTGAAAAATGAGCCAGTGCAGGGCAAAGAGGTTCCTCTGGAATGGACTGAGACATCTGGGGGACTCTTGGAATGGTGGTACGACCATAGAGTTCCTCTCGCCTTTCCTGTTGAGAGTGCCTCCTCTTGAGATGCGACGGGAACGCCGGGAATTCTTTCCCGTTGAAAGCAGGGAAAGGATCCCTCATCTCGAGCTACGAGGGGGAAACGGGGCTCCTCTGGATGTGGGCGGGACCATCGTGCTTCCTCTCGAGTGGAGACGGGTATGGCGGTGAACTTCTTGAGTTGCAGCAAGGGTGTGAAAGACCCTTTCGAAGTTCCAGAGGTTAGGTGTCATTAGTCTCCAGGCGCCTCATCGGAAATAGGCCTCATCTCGCCTGGAAGGGAGAACTTCCTGGATTTTCTCGAGTTGCGGCAGGTGTTCTCGAGTTACGACGGGGACCTCAGGGACCCGCCCTGGTGGCCTCAGGAACGGCCAGTCCCAATGCAAGTTGCTAGGGGGCCTCTCGAGATTCCTCTCCCGTCGATACCGGGGCCAAAAACCTTGTGTTGAGTCAGGGCCGGAACCGAGAATTCCTCTCAGGGGCTGACATGGATCTTTGGGTACTTCTGGAGTCTCCCCAGGGGAGTCAGGCCTCGTCTCGTGTGGGGGCATGCACGTGCACTTTCCTTCCAGGCTGTAGCAGCAATGTCACGCTTCCCGTGGCGTGGATCAAAGGATCTGTGGTTTTCCCTCGAGGCTTTCCCTCGAGGCTTTCCCACAGGGCTGTCCCACGTGCCACCGTGGTGTGAGTCGATCCTCGGCATGAAAGATGAGCCAGTGCAGGGCAAAGAGGTTCCTCTGGAATGGACTGAGACATCTGGGGGACTCTTGGAATGGTGGTACGACCATGGAGTTCCTCTCGCCTTTCCTGTTGAGAGTGCCTCCTCTTGAGATGCGACGGGAACGCCGGGAATTCTTTCCCGTTGAAAGCAGGGAAAGGATCCCTCATCTCGAGCTACGAGGGGGAAACGGGGCTCCTCTGGATGTGGGCGGGACCATCGTGCTTCCTCTCGAGTGGAGACGGGTATGGCGGTGAACTTCTTGAGTTGCAGCAAGGGTGTGAAAGACCCTTTCGAAGTTCCAGAGTATCGGTGTGATTAGTCTCCAGACGCCTCATCGGAAATAGTCCTCATCTCACCTGGAAGGGAGAACTTCCTGGATTTTCTCGAGTTGCGGCAGGTGTTCTCGAGTTACGACGGGGACCAAAGGGACCCGCCCTGGTGGCCTCAGGAGAGGCAAATCCCCATGCGAGTTGCTAGGGGGCCTCTCGGGATTCCTCTCCTGTCGTTACCGGGGCCAAAAACCTTGTGTGGAGTCAGGGCCGGAACCGAGGATTCCTCTCAGGGGCTGACATGGATATTTGGGTACTTGTGGAGTCTCCACAGGGGAGTCAGGCCTCGTCTCGAGTGGGGGCATGCACGTGCACTTTCCTTCTAGGCTGTAGCAGCAATGTCACGCTTCCCGTGGCGTGTATCAAAGGATCTGTGGTTTTCCCTCGAGGCTTTCCCTCGAGGCTTTCCCACAGGGCTGTCCCACGTGCCACCGTGGTGTGAGTCGATCTTCAGCGTGAAAGATGAGCCAGTGCAGGGCAAAGAGGTTCCTCTGGAATGGACTGAGACATCTGGGGGACTCTTGGAATGGTGGTACGACCATGGAGTTCCTCTGGCCTTTCCTGTTGAGAATGCCTCCTGTTGAGATGCGACGGGAACGCCGGGAATTCTTTCCCGTTGAAAGCAGGGAAAGGATCCCTCATCTCGAGCTATGAGGGAGAAACGGGGCTCCTCTTGATGTGGACGGGACCATCGTGCTTCCTCTCGAGTGGAAACGGGTATGGCGGTGAACTTCTTGAGTTGCAGCAAGGGTGCGAAAGACCCTTTCGAAGTTCCAGAGGTAAGGTGTCATTAGTCTCCAGACGGCTCATCGGAAATAGGCCTCATCTCGCCTGGAAGAGAGAAATTCCTGGATTTTCTCGAGTTGCGGCAGGAGTTCTCGAGTTACGGCGGTGACATCAGGGACCCGCCCTGGTGGCCTCAGGAGAGGCCAGTCCCCATGCGAGTTGCTAGGGGGCCTCTCGGGATTCCTCTCCCGTCGATACCGGGGCCAAAAACCTTGTGTGGAGTCAGGGCCGGAACCGAGGATTCCTCTCAGGGGCTGACATGGATCTTTGGGTACTTCTGGAGTCTCCCCAGGGGAGTCAGGCCTCATCTCGAGTGGGGGCATGCACGTGCGCTTTCCTTCCAGGCTGTAACAGCAATGTCACGCTTCCCGTCGCGTGGATCAACGGATCTGTGGTTTTCCCTCGAGGCTTTCCCTCGAGGCTTTCCCACAGGGCTGTCCCGCGTGCCATCGTGGTGTGAGTCGATCCTCGGAGTGAAAGATGAGCCAGTGCAGGGCAAAGAGGTTCCTCTGGAATGGACTGAGACATCTGGGGGACTCTTGGAATGGTGGTACGACCATGGAGTTCCTCTCGCCTTTCCTGTTGAGAGTGCCTCCTCTTGAGATGCGACGGGAACGCCGGGAATTCTTTACCGTTGAAAGCAGGGAAAGGATCCCTCATATCGAGCTACGAGGGGGAAACGGGGCTCCTCTGGATGTGGGCGGGACCATCGTGCTTCCGCTCGAGTGGAGACGGGTTTGGCGGTGAACTTCTTGAGTTGCAGCAAGGGTGTGAAAGACCCTTTCAAAGTTCCAGAGGTTAGGTGTCATTAGTCTCCAGACACCTCATCGGAAATAGGCCTCATCTCGCCTGGAAGGGAGAACTTCCTGGATTATCTCGAGTTGCGGCAGGTGTTCTCGAGTTACGACGGGGACCTCAGGGACCCGCCCTGGTGGCCTCAGGAGAGGCCAGTCCCCATGCGAGTTGCTAGGGGGCCTCTCGGGATTCCTCTCCCGTCGATACTGGGGCCAAAAACCTTGTGTGCAGTCAGGGCCGGAACCGAGGATTCCTCTCAGGGGCTGACATGGAACTTTGGGTACTTATGGAGTCTCCCCAGGGGAGTCAGGCCTCGTCTCGAGGTGGGGCATCCACGTGCGCTTTCCTTCCAGGCTGTAGCAGCAATGTCACGCTTCCCGTGGCGTGGATCAAAGGATCTGTGGTTTTCCCTCGAGGCTTTCCCACAGGGCTGTCCCACGTGCCACCGTGGTGTGAGTGGATCCTCGGCGTTAAAGATGAGCCAGTGCAGGGCAAAGAGTTTCCTCTGGAATGGACTGAGACATCTGGGGGGCTCTTGGAATGGTGGTACGACCATGGAGTTCCTCTCGCCTTTCCTGTTGAGAGTGCCTCCTCTTGAGATGCGACGGGAACGCCGGGAATTCTTTCCCGTTGAAAGCAGGGAAAGGATCCCTCATCTCGAGCTGCGAGGGGGAAACGGGGCTCCTCTGGATGTGGGCGGGACTATCGTGCTTCCTCTCGAGTGGAGACGGGTAAGGCGGTGAACTTCTTGAGTTGCAGCAAGGGTGTGAAAAACCCTTTCGAAGTTCCAGAGTTTAGGTGTCATTAGTCTCCAGACGCCTCATCGGAAATAGGCCTCATCTCGCCTGGAAGGGAGAACTTCTTGGATTTTCTCGAGTTGCGGCAGGTGTTCTCGAGTTACGACGGGGACCTCAGGGACCCGCCCTGGTGGCCTCAGGAGAGGCCAGTCCCCATGAGACTTGCTAGGGGGCCTCTCGGGATTCCTCTCCCGTCGATACCGGGGCCAAAAACCTTGTGTGGAGTCAGGGCCGGAACCGAGGATTCCTCTCAGGGGCTGACATGGATCTTTGGGTACTTCTGGAGTCTCCCAAGCGGTGTCAGGTCTCGTCTCGTGTGGGGGCATGCACGTGCGCTTTCCTTCCAGGCTGTAACAGCAATGTCACGCTTCCCGTCGCGTGGATCAAAGGATCTGTGGTTTTCCCTCGAGGCTTTCCCACAGGGCTGTCCCGCGTGCCATCGTGGTGTGAGTCGATCCTCGGCGTGAAAGATGAGCCAGTGCAGGGCAAAGAGGTTCCTCTGGAATGGACTGAGACATCTGGGGGACTCTTGGAATGGTGGTACGACCATAGAGTTCCTCTCGCCTTTCCTGTTGAGAGTGCCTCCTCTTGAGATGCGACGGGAACGCCGGGAATTCTTTCCCGTTGAAAGCAGGGAAAGGATCCCTCATCTCGAGCTACGAGGGGGAAACGGGGCTCCTCTGGATGTGGGCGGGACCATCGTGCTTCCTCTCGAGTGGAGACGGGTATGGCGGTGAACTTCTTGAGTTGCAGCAAGGGTGTGACAGACCCTTTCGAAGTTCCAGAGGTTAGGTGTCATTAGTCTCCAGACGCCTCATCGGAAATAGGCCTCATCTCGCCTGGAAGGGAGAACTTCCTGGATTTTCTCGAGTTGCGGCAGGTGTTCTCGAGTTACGACGGGGACCTCAGGGACCCGCCCTGGTGGCCTCAGGAACGGCCAGTCCTCATGCGAGTTGCTAGGGGGCCTCTCGAGATTCCTCTCCCGTCGATACCGGGGCCAAAAACCTTGTGTGGAGTCAGGGCCGGAACCCAGGATTCCTCTCAGGGGCTGACATGGATCTTTGGGTACTTCTGGAGTCTCCCCAGGGGAGTCAGGCCTCGTCTCGAGTGGGGGCATGCACGTGCACTTTCCTTCCAGGCTGTAGCAGCAATGTCACGCTTCCCGTCGCGTGGATCAAAGGATCTGTGGTTTTCCCTCGAGGCTTTCCCTCGAGGCTTTCCCACAGGGCTGTCCCACGTGCCACCGTGGTGTGAGTCGATCCTCGGCGTGAAAGATGAGCCAGTGCAGGGCAAAGAGGTTCCTCTGTAATGGACTTTGACATCTGGGGGACTCTTGGAATGGTGGTACGACCATGGAGTTCCTCTCGCTTTTCCTGTTGAGAGTGCCTCCTCTTGAGATGCGACGGGAACGCTGGGAATTCTTTCCCCTTGAAAGCAGGGAAAGGATCCCTCCTCTCGAGCTACGAGGGGGAAACGGGGCTCCTCTGGATGTGGGCGGGACTATCGTGCTTCCTCTCGAGTGGAGACGGGTATGGCGGTGAACTTCTTGAGTTGCAGCAAGGGTGTGAAAGACCCTTTCGAAGTTCCAGAGGTTAGGTGTCATTAGTCTCCATACGCCTCATCGGAAATAGGCCTCATCTCGCCTGGAAGGGAGAACTTCCTGGATTTTCTCGAGTTGCGGCAGGTGTTCTCGAGTTACGACGGGGACCTCAGGGACCCGCCCTGGTGGCCTCAGGAGAGGCCAGTCCCCTTGCGACTGGCTAGGGGGCCTCTCGGGATTCCTCTCCCGTCGATACCGGGGCCAAAGCCTTGTGTGGAGTCAGGGCCGGAACCGAGGATTCCTCTCAGGGGCTGACATGGATCTTTGGGTACTTCTGGAGTCTCCCAAGGGGAGTCAGGCCTCGTCTCGAGTGGGGGCATGCACGTGCGCTTTCCTTCCAGGCTGTAGCAGCAATGTCACGCTTCCCGTCGCGTGGATCAAAGGATCTGTGGTTTTCCCTCGAGGCTTTCCCTCGAGGCTTTCCCACAGGGCTGTCCCACGTGCCACCGTGGTGTGAGTCGATCCTCGGCGTGAAAGATGAGCCAGTGCAGGGCAAAGAGGTTCCTCTGGAATGGACTGAGACATCTGGGGGACTCTTGGAATGGTGGTACGACCATGGAGTTCCTCTCGCCTTTCCTGTTGAGAGTGCCTCCTCTTGAGATGCGACGGGAACGCCGGGAATTCTTTCCCGTTGAAAGCAGGGAAAGGATCCCTCATCTCGAGCTCCGAGGGGGAAACGGGTCTCCTCTGGATGTGGGCGGGACCATCGTGCTTCCTCTCGAGTGGAGACGGGTATGGCGGTGAACTTCTTGAGTTGCAGCAAGGGTGTGAAAGACCCTTTCGAAGTTCCAGAGGTTAGGTGTCATTAGTCTCCAGACGCCTCATCGGAAATAGGCCTCATCTCGCCTGGAAGGGAGAGCTTCCTGGATTTTCTCGAGTTGCGGCAGGTGTTCTCGGGTTACGACGGGGACCTCAGGGACCCGCCCTGGTGGCCTCAGGAGAGGCCAGTCCCCATGCGAGTTGCTAGGGGGCCTCTCGGGATTCCTCTCCCGTCGATACCGGGGCCAAAAACCTTGTGTGCAGTCAGGGCCGGAACCGAGGATTCCTTTCAGGGGCTGACATGGATCTTTGGGTACTTGTGGAGTCTCCCCAGGGGAGTCAGGCCTCGTCTCGAGTGGGGGCATGCACGTGCGCTTTCCTTCCAGGCTGTAGCAGCAATGTCACGCTTCCCGTGGCGTGGATCAAAGGATCTGTGGTTTTCCCTCGAGGCTTTCCCACAGGGCTGTCCCACGTGCCACCGTGGTGTGAGTCGATCCTCGGCGTGAAAGATGAGCCAGTGCAGGGCAAAGAGGTTCCTCTGTAATGGACTGAGACATCTGGGGGACTCTTGGAATGGTGGTACGACCATGGAGTTCCTCTCGCCTTTCCTGTTGAGAGTGCCTCCTCTTGAGATGCGACGGGAAAGCCGGGAATTCTTTCCCGTTGAAAGCAGGGAAAGGATCCCTCATCTCGAGCTCCGAGGGGGAAACGGGGCTCCTCTGGATGTGGGCGGGACCATCGTGCTTCCTCTCGAGTGTAGACGGGTATGGCGGTGAACTTCTTGAGTTGCAGCAAGGGTGTGAAAGACCCTTTCGAAGTTCCAGAGGTTAGGTGTCATTAGTCTCCAGACGCCTCATCGGAAATAGGCCTCATCTCGCCTGGAAGGGAGAACTTCCTGGATTTTCTCGAGTTGCGGCAGGTGTTCTCGAGTTACGACGGGGACCTCAAGGACCCGCCCTGGTGGCCTCAGGAGAGGCCACTCCCCATGCGAGTTGCTAGGGGGCCTCTCGGGATTCCTCTCCCGTCGATACTGGGGCCAAAAACCTTGTGTGCAGTCAGGGCCGGAACCGAGGATTCCTCTCAGGGGCTGACATGGAACTTTGGGTACTTCTGGTGTCTCCCCAGGGGAGTCAGGCCTCGTCTCGAGTTGGGGCATCCACGTGCGCTTTCCGTCCAGGCTGTAGCAGCAATGTCACGCTTCCCGTGGCGTGGATCAAAGGATCCGTGGTTTTCCCTCGAGGCTATCCCACAGGGCTGTCCCACGTGCCACCGTGGTGTGAGTCTATCCTCGGCGTTAAAGATGAGCCAGTGCAGGGCAATGAGTTTCCTCTGGAATGGACTGAGACATCTGGGGGGCTCTTGGAATGGTGGTACGACCATGGAGTTCCTCTCGCCTTTCCTGTTGAGAGTGCCTCCTCTTGAGATGCGACGGGAACGCCGGGAATTCTTTCCCGTTGAAAGCAGGGAAAGGATCCCTCATCTCGAGCTCCGAGGGGGAAATGGGGCTCCTCTGGATGTGGGCGGGACCATCGTGCTTCCTCTCGAGTGGAGACGGGTATGGCGGTGAACTTCTTGAGTTGCAGCAAGGGTGTGAAAGACCCTTTCGAAGTTCCAGAGGTTAGGTGTCATTAGTCTCCAGACGCCTCATCGGAAATAGGCCTCATCTCGCCTGGAAGGGAGAACTTCCTGGATTATCTCGAGTTGTGGCAGGTGTTCTCGAGTTACGACAGGGACCTCAGGGACCCGCACTGGTGGCCTCAGGAGAGGCCAGTCCCCATGCGAGTTGCTATGGGGCCTCTCGGGATTCCTCTCCCGTTGATACGGGGGCCAAAAACCTTGTGTGGAGTCAGGGCCGGAACCGAGCATTCCTCTCAGGGGCTGACATGGATCTGTGGGTACTTGTGGAGTCTCCCCAGGGGAGTCAGGCCTCGTTTCGAGTGGGGGCATGCACGTGCACTTTCCTTCCAGGCTGTAGCAGCAATGTCACGCTTCCCGTCGCGTGGATCAAAGGATCTGTGGTTTTCCCTCGAGGCTTTCCCTCGAGGCTTTCCCACAGGGCTGTCCCACGTGCCACCGTGGTGTGAGTCGATCCTCGGCGTGAAAGATGAGCCAGTGCAGGGCAAAGAGGTTCCTCTGGAATGGACTGCGACATCTGGGGGACTCGTGGAATGGTGGTACGACCATGGAGTTCCTCTCGCCTTTCCTGTTGAGAGTGCCTCCTCTTGAGATGCGACGGGAACGCCGGGAATTCTTTCCCGTTGAAAGCAGGGAAAGGATCCCTCATCTCGAGCTGCGAGGGGGAAACGGGGCTCCTCTGGATGTGGGCGGGACCATCGTGCTTCCTCTCGAGTGGAGACGGGTATGGCGGTGAACTTCTTGAGTTGCAGCAAGGGTGTGAAAGACCCTTTCGAAGTTCCAGAGGTTAGGTGTCATTAGTCTCCAGACGCCTCATCGGAAATAGGCCTCATCTCGCCTGGAAGGGAGAACTTCCTGGATTTTCTCGAGTTGCGCCAGGTGTTCTCGAGTTACGACGGGTACCTCAGGGACCCGCCCTGGTGGCCTCAGAAGTGGCCCGTCCCCATGAGACTTGCTAGGGGGCCTCTCGGGATTCCTCTCCCATCGATACCGGGGCCAAAAACCTTGTGTGGAGTCAGGGCCGGAACCGAGGATTCCTCTCAGGGGCTGACATGGATCTTTGGGTACTTATGGAGTCTCCCCAGGGGAGTCAGGCCTCGTCTCGAGTGGGGGCATGCACGTGCGCTTTCCTTCCAGGCTGTAGCAGCAATGTCACGCTTCCCGTGGCGTGGATCAAAGGATCTGTGGTTTTCCCTCGAGGCTTTCCCTCGAGGCTTTCCCACAGGGCTGTCCCACGTGCCACCGTGGTGTGAGTCGATCCTCGGCGTGAAAGATGAGCCAGTGCAGGGCAAAGAGATTCCTCTGGAATGGACTGAGACATCTGGGGGACTCTTGGAATGGTGGTACGACCATGGAGTTCCTCTCGCCTTTCCTGTTGAGAGTGCCTCCTCTTGAGATGCGACGGGAACGCCGGGAAATCTTTCCCGTTGAAAGCAGGGAAAGGATCCCTCATCTCGAGCTACGAGGGGGAAACGGGGCTCCTCTGGATGTGGGCCGGACCATCGTGCTTCCTCTCGAGTGGAGACAGGTATGTCGGTGAACTTCTTGAGTTGCAGCAAGGGTGTGAAAGACCCTTTCGAAGTTCCAGAGGTTAGGTGTCATTAGTCTCCAGACGCCTCATCGGAAATAGGCCTCATCTCGCCTGGAAGGGAGAACTTCCTGGATTTTCTCGAGTTGCGGCAGGTGTTCTCGAGTTACGACGGGGACCTCAGGGACCCGCCCTGGTGGCCTCAGGAGAGGCCAGTCCCCATGCGAGTTGCTAGGGGGCCTCTCGGGATTCCTCTCCCGTCGATACCGGGGCCAAAAACCTTGTGTGGAGTCAGGGCCGGAACAGAGGATTTCTCTCAGGGGCTGACATGGATCTTTGGGTACTTCTGGAGTCTCCCCAGGGGAGTCAGGCATCGTCTCGATTGGGGGCATGCACGTGCGCTTTCCTTCCAGGCTGTAGCAGCAATGTCACGCTTCCCGTTGCGTGGATCAAAGGATCTGTGGTTTTCCCTCGAGGCTTTCCCACAGGGCTGTCCCGCGTGCCATCGTGGTGTGAGTCGATCCTCGGCGTGAAAGATGAGCCAGTGCAGGGCAAAGAGGTTCCTCTGGAATGGACTGAGACATCTGGGGGACTCTTGGAATGGTGGTACGACCATAGAGTTCCTCTCGCCTTTCCTGTTGAGAGTGCCTCCTCTTGAGATGCGACGGGAATGCCGGGAATTCTTTCCCGTTGAAAGCAGGGAAAGGATCCCTCATCTCGAGCTACGAAGGGGAAACGGGGCTCCTCTGGATGTGGGCGGGACCATTGTGCTTCCTGTCGAGTGGAGACGGGTATTGCGGTGAACTTCTTGAGTTGCAGCAAGGGTGTGAAAGACCCTTTCGAAGTTCCAGAGGTTAGGTGTCATTAGTCTCCAGGCGCCTCATCGGAAATAGGCCTCATCTCGCCTGGAAGGGAGAACTTCCTGGATTTTCTCGAGTTGCGGCAGGTGTTCTCGAGTTACGACGGGGACCTCAGGGACCCGCCCTGGTGGCCTCAGGAGAGGCCAGTCCCCTTGCGACTGGCTAGGGGGCCTCTCGGGATTCCTCTCCCGTCGATACCGGGGCCAAAGCCTTGTGTGGAGTCAGGGCCGGAACCGAGGATTCCTCTCAGGGGCTGACATGGATCTTTGGGTACTTCTGGAGTCTCCCCAGGGGAGTCAGGCCTCGTCTCGAGTGGGGGCATGCACGTGCGCTTTCCTTCCAGGCTGTAGCAGCAATGTCACGCTTCCCGTCGCGTGGATCAAAGGATCTGTGGTTTTCCCTCGAGGCTTTCCCTCGAGGCTTTCCCACAGGGCTGTCCCACGTGCCACCGTGGTGTGAGTCGATCCTCGGCGTGAAAGATGAGCCAGTGCAGGGCAAAGAGGTTCCTCTGGAATGGACTGAGACATCTGGGGGACTCTTGGAATGGTGGTACGACCATGGAGTTCCTCTCGCCTTTCCTGTTGAGAGTGCCTCCTCTTGAGATGCGACGGGAACGCCGGGAATTCTTTCCCGTTGAAAGCAGGGAAAGGATCCCTCATCTCGAGCTCCGAGGGGGAAACGGGGCTCCTCTGGATGTGGGCGGGACTATCGTGCTTCCTCTCGAGTGGAGACGGGTATGGCGGTGAACTTCTTGAGTTGCAGCAAGGGTGTGAAAGACCCTTTCGAAGTTCCAGAGGTTAGGTGTCATTAGTCTCCAGACGCCTCATCGGAAATAGGCCTCATCTCGCCTGGAAGGGAGAGCTTCCTGGATTTTCTCGAGTTGCGGCAGGTGTTCTCGGGTTACGACGGGGACCTCAGGGACCCGCCCTGGTGGCCTCAGGAGAGGCCAGTCCCCATGCGAGTTGCTAGGGGGCCTCTCGGGATTCCTCTCCCGTCGATACCGGGGCCAAAAACCTTGTGTGCAGTCAGGGCCGGAACCGAGGATTCCTTTCAGGGGCTGACATGGATCTTTGGGTACTTGTGGAGTCTCCCCAGGGGAGTCAGGCCTCGTCTCGAGTGGGGGCATGCACGTGCGCTTTCCTTCCAGGCTGTAGCAGCAATGTCACGCTTCCCGTGGCGTGGATCAAAGGATCTGTGGTTTTCCCTCGAGGCTTTCCCACAGGGCTGTCCCACGTGCCACCGTGGTGTGAGTCGATCCTCGGCGTGAAAAATGAGCCAGTGCAGGGCAAAGAGTTTCCTCTGGAATGGACTGAGACATCTGGGGGACTCTTGGAATGGTGGTACGACCATGGAGTTCCTCTTGCCTTTCCTGCTGAGAGTGCCTCCTCTTGAGATGCGTCGGGAACGCCGGGAATTCTTTCCCGTTGAAAGCAGGGAAAGGATCCCTCATCTCGAGCTACGAGGGGGAAACGGGGCTCCTCTGGATGTGGGCCGGACCATAGTGCTTCCTCTCGAGTGGAGACGGGTATGGTGGTGAACATCTTGAGTTGCAGCAAGGCTGTGAAAGACCCTTTCGAAGTTCCAGAGGTTAGGTGTCATTAGTCTCCTGACACCTCATCGGAAATAGGCCTCATCTCGCCTGGAAGGGAGAACTTCCTGGATTTTCTCTAGTTGCGGCAGGTGTTCTCGAGTTACGACGGGGACCTCAGGGACACGCCCTGGTGGCCTCAGGAGAGGCCACTCCCCATGCGAGTTGCTAGGAGGCCTCTCGGGATTCCTCTCCCGTCGATAGCGGGGCCAAAAACCTTGTGTGCTGTCAGGGCCGGAACCGAGGATTACTCTCAGGGGCTGACATGGATCTTTGGGTACTTCTGGAGTCTCCCCAGGGGAGTCCGGCCTCGTCTCGAGTGGGGGCATCCATGTGCGCTTTCCGTCCAGGCTGTAGCAGCAATGTCACGCTTCCCGTGGCGTGGATCAAAGAATCTGTGGTTTTCCCTCGAGGCTTTCCCACAGGGCTGTCCCACGTGCCACCGTGGTGTGAGTCGATCCTCGGCGTGAAAGATGAGCCAGTGCAGGGCAAAGAGGTTCCTCTGTAATGGACTGAGACATCTGGGGGACTCTTGGAATGGTGGTACGACCATGGAGTTCCTCTCGCCTTTCCTGTTGAGAGTGCCTCCTCTTGAGATGCGACGGGAAAGCCGGGAATTCTTTCCCGTTGAAAGCAGGGAAAGGATCCCTCATCTCGAGCTCCGAGGGGGAAACGGGGCTCCTCTGGATGTGGCCGGGACCATCGTGCTTCCTCTCGAGTGTAGACGGGTATGGCGGTGAACTTCTTGAGTTGCAGCAAGGGTGTGAAAGACCCTTTCGAAGTTCCAGAGGTTAGGTGTCATTAGTCTCCAGACGCCTCATCGGAAATAGGCCTCATCTCGCCTGGAAGGGAGAACTTCCTGGATTTTCTCGAGTTGCGGCAGGTGTTCTCGAGTTACGACGGGGACCTCAAGGACCCGCCCTGGTGGCCTCAGGAGAGGCCACTCCCCATGCGAGTTGCTAGGGGGCCTCTCGTGATTCCTCTCCCGTCGATACTGGGGCCAAAAACCTTGTGTGCAGTCAGGGCCGGAACCGAGGATTCCTCTCAGGGGCTGACATGGAACTTTGGGTACTTCTGGAGTCTCCCCAGGGGAGTCAGGCCTCGTCTCGAGTTGGGGCATCCACGTGCGCTTTCCGTCCAGGCTGTAGCAGCAATGTCACGCTTCCCGTGGCGTGGATCAAAGGATCTGTGGTTTTCCCTCGAGGCTTTCCCTCGAGGCTTTCCCACAGGGCTGTCCCACGTGCCACCATGGTGTGAGTCGATCCTCGGCGTGAAAGATGAGCCAGTGCAGGTCAATGAGGTTCCTCTGGAATGGCCTGAGACATCTGGGGGACTCTTGGAATGGTGGTACGACCATGGTGTTCCTCTCGCCTTTCCTGTTGAGAGTGCCTCCTCTTGAGATGCGACGGGAACGCCGGGAATTCTTTCCCGTTGAAAGCAGGGAAAGGATCCCTCATCTCGAGCTACGAGGGAGAAACGGGGCTCCTCTGGATGTGGGCGGGACCATCGTGCTTCCTCTCGGGTGGAGACGGGTATGGCGGTGAACTTCTTGAGTTGCAGCAAGGGTGTGAAAGACCCTTTCGAAGTTCCAGATGTTAGGTGTCATTAGTCTCCAGACGCCTCATCGGAAAGAGGCCTCCTCTCACCTGGAAGGGAGAAATCTTGGATTTTCTCGAGTTTCGGCAGGTGTTCTCGAGTTTCGACGGGAACCTCAGGGACCCGCCCTGGTGGCCTCAGGAAAGGCCAGTCCCCATGCGAGTTGCTAGGGGGCCTCTCTGGATTCCTCTCCCGTCGATACCGGGGCCAAAAACCTTGTGTGGAGTCAGGGCCGGAACCGAGGATTCCTCTCAGGGGCTGACATGGATCTTTGGGTACTTCTGGAGGCTCCCCAGGGGAGTCAGGCCTCGTCTCGAGTGGGGGCATGCACGAACGCTTTTCTTCCAGTCTGTAGCAGCAATGTCACGCTTCCCGTCCCGTAGATCAAAGGATCTGTGGTTTTCCCTCGAGGCTTTCCCTCGAGGCTTTCTCACAGGGCAGTCCCACGTGCCACCGTGGTGTGAGTCGATCCTCGGCGTGAAAGATGAGTCAGTGCAGGGCAAAGAGGTTCCTCTGGAATGGACTGAGACATCTGGGGGACTCTTGGAATGGTGGTACGACCATGGAGTTCCTCTCGCCTTTCCTGTTGAGAGTGCCTCCTCTTGAGATGCGACGGGATCGCCGGGAATTCTTTCCCGTTGAAAGCAGGGAAAGGATCCCTCATCTCGAGCTACGAGGGGGAAACGGGGCTCCTCTGGATGTGGGCGGGACCATCGTGCTTCCTCTCGAGTGGAGACGGGTATGGCGGTGAACTTCTTGAGTTGCAGCAAGGGTGTGAAAGACCCTTTCGAAGTTCCAGAGGTTAGGTGTCATTAGTCTCCAGACGCCTCATCGGAAATAGGCCTCATCTCGCCTGGAAGGGAGAACTTCCTGGATTTTCTCGAGTTGCGGCAGGTGTTCTCGAGTTACGACGGGGACCTCAGGGACCCGCCCTGGTGGCCTCAGGAGAGGCCAGTCCCCATGCGAGTTGCTAGGGGGCCTCTCGGGATTCCTCTCCCGTCGATACCGGGGCCAAAAACCTTGTGTGGAGTCAGGGCCGGAACCGAGGATTCCTCTCAGGGGCTGACATAGATCTTTGGGTACTTCTGGAGTCTCCCCAGGGGAGTCAGGCCTCGTCTCGAGTGGGGGCATGCACGTGCGCTTTCCTTCCAGGCTGTAGCAGCAATGTCACGCTTCCCGTGGCGTGGATCAAAGGATCTGTGGTTTTCCCTCTAGGCTTTCCCTCGAGGCTTTCCCACAGGGCTGTCCCACGTGCCACCGTGGTGTGAGTCGATCCTCGGCGTGAAAGATGAGCCAGTGCAGGGCAAAGAGGTTCCTCTGGAATGGACTGAGACATCTGGGGGACTCTTGGAATGGTGGTACGACCATGGAGTTCCTCTCGCCTTTCCTGTTGAGAGTGCCTCCTGTTGAGATGCGACGGGAACGCCGGGAATTCTTTCCCGTTGAAAGCAGGGAAAGGATCCCTCATCTCGAGCTACGAGGGGCAAAACGGGGCTCCTCTGGATGTGGGCGGGACCATCGTGCTTCCTCTCGAGTGGATACGGGTATGGCGGTGAACTTCTTGAGTTGCAGCAAGGGTGTGAAAGACCCTTTCGATGTTCCAGAGGTTAGGTGTCATTAGTCTCCAGACGCCTCATCGGAAATAGGCCTCATCTCGCCTGGAAGGGAGAACTTCCTGGATTTTCTCGAGTTGCGGCAGGTGTTCTCGAGTTACGACGGGGACCTCAGGGACCCGCCCTAGTGTCCTCAGGAGAGGCCAGTCCCCATGCGAGTTGCTAGGGGGCCTCTCGGGATTCCTCTCCCGTCGATACTGGGGCCAAAAACCTTGTGTGGAGTCAGGGCCGGAACCGAGGATTCCTCTCAGGGGCTGACACGGATCTTTGGGTACTTCTGGAGTCTCCCCAGGGGAGTCAGGCCTCGTCTCGAGTGGGGGCATGCACGTGCGCTTTCCTTCCAGGCTGTAGCAGCAATGTCACGCTTCCCGTCGCGTGGATCAAAGGATCTGTGGTTTTCCCTCGAGGCTTTCCCTCGAGGCTTTCCCACAGGGCTGTCCCACGTGCCACCGTGGTGTGAGTCGATCCTCGGCGTGAAAATGAGCCAGTGCAGGGCAAAGAGTTTCCTCTGGAATGGACTGAGACATCTGGGGGACTCTTGGAATGGTGGTACGACCATGGAGTTCCTCTCGCCTTTCCTGTTGAGAGTGCCTCCTTTTGAGATGCGACGGGAACGCCGGGAATTCTTTCCCGTTGAAAGCAGGCAAAGGATCCCTTATCTCGAGCTACGAGGGGGAAACGGGGCTCCTCTGGATGTGGGCGGGACCATCGTGCTTCCTTTCGAGTGTAGACGGGTATGGCGGTGAACTTCTTGAGTTGCAGCAAGGGTGTGAAAGGCCCTTTCGAAGTTCCCGACTTTAGGTGTCATTAGTCTCCAGAGGCCTCATCGGAAATTGGCCTCATCTCGCCTGGAAGGGAGAACTTCCTGGATTTCTCGAGTTGCGGCAGATGTTCTCGAGTTACGACGGGGACCTCAGGGACCCGCCCTGGTGGCCTCAGGAGAGGCCAGTCCCCATGCGAGTTGCTAGGGGGCCTCTCGGGATTCCTCTCCCGTCGATACCGGGGCCAAAGCATTGTGTGGAGTCAGGGCCGGAACCGAGGATTCCTCTCAGGGGCTGAAATGGATCTTTGGGTACTTCTGGAGTCTCCCCAGGGGAGTCAGGCCTCGTCTCGAGTGGGGGCATGCACGTGCGCTTTCCTTCCAGGCTGTAGCAGCAATGTCACGCTTCCCGTCGCGTGGATCAAAGGATCTGTGGTTTTCCCTCGAGGCTTTCCCTCGAGGCTTTCCCACAGGGCTGTCCCACGTGCCACCGTGGTATGAGTCGATCCTCGGCGTGAAAGATGAGCCAGTGCAGGGCAAAGAGGTTCCTCTGGAATGGACTGAGACATCTGGGGGACTCTTGGAATGGTGGTACGACCATGGAGTTCCTCTCGCCTTTCCTGTTGAGAGTGCCTCCTCTTGAGATGCGACGGGAACGCTGGGAATTCTTTCCCGTTGAAAGCAGGGAAAGGATCCCTCATCTCGAGCTCCGAGGGGGAAACGGGGCTCCTCTGGATGTGGGCGGGACCATCGTGCTTCCTCTCGAGTGGAGACGGGTATGGCGGTGAACTTCTTGAGTTGCAGCAAGGGTGTGAAAGACCCTTTCGAAGTTCCAGAGGTTAGGTGTCATTAGTCTCCAGACGCCTCATCGGAAATAGGCCTCATCTCGCCTGGAAGGGAGAACTTCCTGGATTTTCTCGAGTTGCGGCAGGTGTTCTCGAGTTACGACGGGGACCTCAGGGACCCGCCCTGGTGGCCTCAGGAGAGGCCAGTCCCCTTGCGTCTTGCTAGGGGGCCTCTCGGGATTCCTCTCCCGTCGATACCGGGGCCAAAGCTTTGTGTGGAGTCAGGGCCGGAACCGAGGATTCCTCTCAGGGGCTGACATGGATCTTTGGGTACTTCCTGAGTCTCCCCAGGGGAGTCAGGCCTCCTCTCGAGTGGGGGCATGCACGTGCGCTTTCCTTCCAGGCTGTAGCAGCAATGTCACGCTTCCCGTCGCGTGGATCAAAGGATCTGTGGTTTTCCCTCGAGGCTTTCCCTCGAGGCTTTCCCACAGGGCTGTCCCACGTGCCACCGTGGTGTGAGTCGATCCTCGGCGTGAAAGATGAGCCAGTGCAGGGCAAAGAGTTTCCTCTGGAATGGACTGAGACATCTGGGGGACTCTTGGAATGGTGGTACGACCATGGAGTTCCTCTTGCCTTTCCTGCTGAGAGTGCCTCCTCTTGAGATGCGTCGGGAACGCCGTGAATTCTTTCCCGTTGAAAGCAGGGAAAGGATCCCTCATCTCTAGCTACGAGGGGGAAACGGGGCTCCTCTGGATGTGGGCGGGACCATAGTGCTTCCTCTCGAGTGGAGACGGGTATGGTGGTGAACATCTTGAGTTGCAGCAAGGGTGTGAAAGACCCTTTCGAAGTTCCAGAGGTTAGGTGTCATTAGTCTCCTGACACCTCATCGGAAATAGGCCTCATCTCGCCTGGAAGGGAGAACTTCCTGGATTTTCTCGAGTTGCGGCAGGTGTTCTCGAGTTAAGACGGGGACCTCAGGGACACGCCCTGGTGGCCTCAGGAGAGGCCAGTCCCCATGCGAGTTGCTAGGAGGCCTCTCGGGATTCCTCTCCCGTCGATACCGGGGCCAAAAACCTTGTGTGCTGTCAGGGCCGGAACCGAGGATTCCTCTCAGGGGCTGACATGGATCTTTGGGTACTTCCTGAGTCTCCCCAAGGGAGTCAGGCCTCCTCTCGAGTGGGGGCATGCACGTGCGCTTTCCTTCCAGGCTGTAGCAGCAATGTCACGCTTCCCGTGGCGTGGATCAAAGGATCTGTGGTTTTCCCTCGAGGCTTTCCCACAGGGCTGTCCCACGTGCCACCGTGGTGTGAATCGATCCTCGGCGTGAAAGATGAGCCAGTGCAGGGCAAAGAGGTTCCTCTGTAATGGACTGAGACATCTGGGGGACTCTTGGAATGGTGGTACGACCATGGAGTTCCTCTCGCCTTTCCTGTTGAGAGTGCCTCCTCTTGAGATGCGACGGGAAAGCCGGGAATTCTTTCCCGTTGAAAGCAGGGAAAGGATCCCTCATCTCGAGCTCCGAGGGGGAAACGGGGCTCCTCTGGATGTGGGCGGGACCATCGTGCTTCCTCTCGAGTGGAGACGGGTATGGCGGTGAACTTCTTGAGTTGCAGCAAGGGTGTGAAAGACCCTTTCGAAGTTCCAGAGGTTAGGTGTCATTAGTCTCCAGACGCCTCATCGGAAATAGGCCTCATCTCGCCTGGAAGGGAGAACTTCCTGGATTTTCTCGAGTTGCGGCAGGTGTTCTCGAGTTACGACGGGGACCTCAGGGACCCGCCCTGGTGGCCTCAGGAGAGGCCAGTCCCCATGCGAGTTGCTAGGGGGCCTCTCGGGATTCCTCTCCCGTCGATACTGGGGCCAAAAACCTTGTGTGCAGTCAGGGCCGGAACCGAGGATTCCTCTCAGGGGCTGACATGGAACTTTGGGTACTTCTGGAGTCTCCCCAGGGGAGTCAGGCCTTGTCTCGAGGTGGGGCATCCACGTGCGCTTTCCGTCCAGGCTGTAGCAGCAATGTCACGCTTCCCGTGGCGTGGATCAAAGGATCTGTGGTTTTCCCTCGAGGCTTTCCCACAGGGCTGTCCCACGTGCCACCGTGGTGTGAGTCGATCCTCGGCGTTAAAGATGAGCCAGTGCAGGGCAAAGAGTTTCCTCTGGAATGGACTGAGACATCTGGGGGGCTCTTGGAATGGTGGTACGACCATGGAGTTCCTCTCGCCTTTCCTGTTGAGAGTGCCTCCTCTTGAGATGCGACGGGAACGCCGGGAATTCTTTCCCGTTGAAATCAGGGAAAGGATCCCTCATCTCGAGCTCCGAGGGGGACATGGGGCTCCTCTGGATGTGGGCGGGACCATCGTGCTTCCTCTCGAGTGGAGACGGGTATGGCGGTGAACTTCTTGAGTTGCAGCAAGGGTGTGAAAGACCCTTTCGAAGTTCCAGAGGTTAGGTGTCATTAGTCTCCAGACGCCTCATCGGAAATAGGCCTCATCTCGCCTGGAAGGGAGAACTTCCTGGATTATCTCGAGTTGTGGCAGGTGTTCTCGAGTTACGACGGGGACCTCAGGGACCCGCACTGGTGGCCTCAGGAGAGGCCAGTCCCCATGCGATTTGCTAGGGGGCCTCTCGGGATTCCTCTCCCGTCGATACGGGGGCCAAAAAGCTTGTGTGGAGTCAGGGCCGGAACCGAGCATTCCTCTCAGGGGCTGACATGGATCTGTGGGTACTTGTGGAGTCTCCCCAGGGGAGTCAGGCCTCGTTTCGAGTGGGGGCATGCACGTGCGCTTTCCTTCCAGGCTGTAGCAGCAATGTCACGCTTCCCGTCGCGTGGATCAAAGGATCTGTGGTTTTCCCTCGAGGCTTTCCCTCGAGGCTTTCCCACAGGGCTGTCCCACGTGCCACCGTGGTGTGAGTCGATCCTCGGCGTGAAAGATGAGCCAGTGCAGGGCAAAGAGGTTCCTCTGGAATGGACTGCGACATCTGGGGGACTCTTGGAATGGTGGTACGACCATGGAGTTCCTCTCGCCTTTCCTGTTGAGAGTGCCTCCTCTTGAGATGCGACGGGAACGCCGGGAATTCTTTCCCGTTGAAAGCAGAGAAAGGATCCCTCATCTCGAGCTCCGAGGGGGAAACGGGGCTCCTCTGGATGTGGGCGGGACCATCGTGCTTCCTCTCGAGTGGAGACGGGTATGGCGGTGAACTTCTTGAGTTGCAGCAAGGGTGTGAAAGACCCTTTCGAAGTTCCAGAGGTTAGGTGTCATTAGTCTCCAGACGCCTCATCGGAAATAGGCCTCATCTCGCCTGGAAGGGAGAACTTCCTGGATTTTCTCGAGTTGCGGCAGGTGTTCTCGAGTTACGACGGGGACCTCAGGGACCCGCCCTGGTGGCCTCAGGAGAGGCCAGTCCCCATGCGAGTTGCTAGGGGGCCTCTCGGGATTCCTCTCCCGTCGATACTGGGGCCAAAAACCTTGTGTGCAGTCAGGGCCGGAACCGAGGATTCCTCTCAGGGGCTGACATGGAACTTTGGGTACTTCTGGAGTCTCCCCAGGGGAGTCAGGCCTCGTCTCGAGGTGGGGCATCCACGTGCGCTTTCCGTCCAGGCTGTAGCAGCAATGTCACGCTTCCCGTGGCGTGGATCAAAGGATCTGTGGTTTTCCCTCGAGGCTTTCCCACAGGGCTGTCCCACGTGCCACCGTGGTGTGAGTGGATCCTCGGCGTTAAAGATGAGCCAGTGCAGGGCAAAGAGTTTCCTCTGGAATGGACTGAGACATCTGGGGGGCTCTTGGAATGGTGGTACGACCATGGAGTTCCTCTCGCCTTTCCTGTTGAGAGTGCCTCCTCTTGAGATGCGACGGGAACGCCGGGAATTCTTTCCCGTTGAAATCAGGGAAAGGATCCCTCATCTCGAGCTCCGAGGGGGAAATGGGGCTCCTCTGGATGTGGGCGGGACCATCGTGCTTCCTCTCGAGTGGAGACGGGTATGGCGGTGAACTTCTTGAGTTGCAGCAAGGGTGTGAAAGACCCTTTCGAAGTTCCAGAGGTTAGGTGTCATTAGTCTCCAGACGCCTCATCGGAAATAGGCCTCATCTCGCCTGGAAGGGAGAACTTCCTGGATTATCTCGAGTTGTGGCAGGTGTTCTCGAGTTACGACGGGGACCTCAGGGACCCGCACTGGTGGCCTCAGGAGAGGCCAGTCCCCATGCGAGTTGCTAGAGGGCCTCTCGGGATTCCTCTCCCGTCGATACGGGGGCCAAAAAGCTTGTGTGGAGTCAGGGCCGGAACCGAGCATTCCTCTCAGGGGCTGACATGGATCTGTGGGTACTTGTGGAGTCTCCCCAGGGGAGTCAGGCCTCTTTTCGAGTGGGGGCATGCACGTGCGCTTTCCTTCCAGGCTGTAGCAGCAATGTCACGCTTCCCGTCGCGTGGATCAAAGGATCTGTGGTTTTCCCTCGAGGCTTTCCCTCGAGGCTTTCCCACAGGGCTGTCCCACGTGCCACCGTGGTGTGAGTCGATCCTCGGCGTGAAAGATGAGCCAGTGCAGGGCAAAGAGGTTCCTCTGGAATGGACTGCGACATCTGGGGGACTCTTGGAATGGTGGTACGACCATGGAGTTCCTCTCGCCTTTCCTGTTGAGAGTGCCTCCTGTTGAGATGCGACGGGAACGCCGGGAATTCTTTCCCGTTGAAAGCAGGGAAAGGATCCCTCATCTCGAGCTGCGAGGGGGAAACGGGGCTCCTCTGGATGTGGGCGGGACCATCGTGCTTCCTCTCGAGTGGAGACGGGTATGGCGGTGAACTTCTTGAGTTGCAGCAAGGGAGTGAAAGACCCTTTCGAAGTTCCAGAGGTTAGGTGTCATTAGTCTCCAGAAGCCTCATCGGAAATAGGCCTCATCTCGCCTGGAAGGGAGAACTTCCTGGATTTTCTAGAGTTGCGGCAGGTGTTCTCGAGTTACGACGGGGACCTCAGGGACCCGCCCTGGTGGCCTCAGGAGAGGCCAGTCCCCATGAGACTTGCTAGGGGGCCTCTCGGGATTCCTCTCCCGTCGATACCGGGGCCAAAAACCTTGTGTGGAGTCAGGGCCGGAACCGAGGATTCCTCTCAGGGGCTGACATGGATCTTTGGGTACTTCTGGAGTCTCCCAAGCGGTGTCAGGCCTCGCCTCGTGTGGGGGCATGCACGTGCGCTTTCCTTCCAGGCTGTAACAGCAATGTCACGATTCCCGTCGCGTGGATCAAAGGATCTGTGGTTTTCCCTCGAGGCTTTCCCACAGGGCTGTCCCGCGTGCCATCGTGGTGTGAGTCGATCCTCGGCGTGAAAAATGAGCCAGTGCAGGGCAAAGAGGTTCCTCTGGAATGGACTGAGACATCTGGGGGACTCTTGGAATGGTGGTACGACCATAGAGTTCCTCTCGCCTTTCCTGTTGAGAGTGCCTCCTCTTGAGATGCGACGGGAACGCCGGGAATTCTTTCCCGTTGAAAGCAGGGAAAGGATCCCTCATCTCGAGCTACGAGGGGGAAACGGGGCTCCTCTGGATGTGGGCGGGACCATCGTGCTTCCTCTCGAGTGGAGACGGGTATGGCGGTGAACTTCTTGAGTTGCAGCAAGGGTGTGAAAGACCCTTTCGAAGTTCCAGAGGTTAGGTGTCATTAGTCTCCAGGCGCCTCATCGGAAATAGGCCTCATCTCGCCTGGAAGGGAGAACTTCCTGGATTTTCTCGAGTTGCGGCAGGTGTTCTCGAGTTACGACGGGGACCTCAGGGACCCGCCCTGGTGGCCTCAGGAACGGCCAGTCCCAATGCAAGTTGCTAGGGGGCCTCTCGAGATTCCTCTCCCGTCGATACCGGGGCCAAAAACCTTGTGTTGAGTCAGGGCCGGAACCGAGAATTCCTCTCAGGGGCTGACATGGATCTTTGGGTACTTCTGGAGTCTCCCCAGGGGAGTCAGGCCTCGTCTCGTGTGGGGGCATGCACGTGCACTTTCCTTCCAGGCTGTAGCAGCAATGTCACGCTTCCCGTGGCGTGGATCAAAGGATCTGTGGTTTTCCCTCGAGGCTTTCCCTCGAGGCTTTCCCACAGGGCTGTCCCACGTGCCACCGTGGTGTGAGTCGATCCTCGGCATGAAAGATGAGCCAGTGCAGGGCAAAGAGGTTCCTCTGGAATGGACTGAGACATCTGGGGGACTCTTGGAATGGTGGTACGACCATGGAGTTCCTCTCGCCTTTCCTGTTGAGAGTGCCTCCTCTTGAGATGCGACGGGAACGCCGGGAATTCTTTCCCGTTGACAGCAGGGAAAGGATCCCTCATCTCGAGCTACGAGGGGGAAACGGGGCTCCTCTGGATGTGGGCGGGACCATCGTGCTTCCTCTCGAGTGGAGACGGGTATGGCGGTGAACTTCTTGAGTTGCAGCAAGGGTGTGAAAGACCCTTTCGAAGTTCCAGAGTATCGGTGTGATTAGTCTCCAGACGCCTCATCGGAAATAGTCCTCATCTCACCTGGAAGGGAGAACTTCCTGGATTTTCTCGAGTTGCGGCAGGTGTTCTCGAGTTACGACGGGGACCAAAGGGACCCGCCCTGGTGGCCTCAGGAGAGGCAAATCCCCATGCGAGTTGCTAGGGGGCCTCTCGGGATTCCTCTCCTGTCGTTACCGGGGCCAAAAACCTTGTGTGGAGTCAGGGCCGGAACCGAGGATTCCTCTCAGGGGCTGACATGGATCTTTGGGTACTTGTGGAGTCTCCCCAGGGGAGTCAGGCCTCGTCTCGAGTGGGGGCATGCACGTGCACTTTCCTTCTAGGCTGTAGCAGCAATGTCACGCTTCCCGTGGCGTGGATCAAAGGATCTGTGGTTTTCCCTCGAGGCTTTCCCTCGAGGCTTTCCCACAGGGCTGTCCCACGTGCCACCGTGGTGTGAGTCGATCTTCAGCGTGAAAGATGAGCCAGTGCAGGGCAAAGAGGTTCCTCTGGAATGGACTGAGACATCTGGGGGACTCTTGGAATGGTGGTACGACCATGGAGTTCCTCTGGCCTTTCCTGTTGAGAATGCCTCCTGTTGAGATGCGACGGGAACGCCGGGAATTCTTTCCCGTTGAAAGCAGGGAAAGGATCCCTCATCTCGAGCTACGAGGGAGAAACGGGGCTCCTCTTGATGTGGACGGGACCATCGTGCTTCCTCTCGAGTGGAAACGGGTATGGCGGTGAACTTCTTGAGTTGCAGCAAGGGTGTGAAAGACCCTTTCGAAGTTCCAGAGGTAAGGTGTCATTAGTCTCCAGACGGCTCATCGGAAATAGGCCTCATCTCGCCTGGAAGAGAGAAATTCCTGGATTTTCTCGAGTTGCGGCAGGAGTTCTCGAGTTACGGCGGTGACATCAGGGACCCGCCCTGGTGGCCTCAGGAGAGGCCAGTCCCCATGCGAGTTGCTAGGGGGCCTCTCGGGATTCCTCTCCCGTCGATACCGGGGCCAAAAACCTTGTGTGGAGTCAGGGCCGGAACCGAGGATTCCTCTCAGGGGCTGACATGGATCTTTGGGTACTTCTGGAGTCTCCCCAGGGGAGTCAGGCCTCATCTCGAGTGGGGGCATGCACGTGCGCTTTCCTTCCAGGCTGTAACAGCAATGTCACGCTTCCCGTCGCGTGGATCAACGGATCTGTGGTTTTCCCTCGAGGCTTTCCCTCGAGGCTTTCCCACAGGGCTGTCCCGCGTGCCATCGTGGTGTGAGTCGATCCTCGGAGTGAAAGATGAGCCAGTGCAGGGCAAAGAGGTTCCTCTGGAATGGACTGAGACATCTGGGGGACTCTTGGAATGGTGGTACGACCATGGAGTTCCTCTCGCCTTTCCTGTTGAGAGTGCCTCCTCTTGAGATGCGACGGGAACGCCGGGAATTCTTTACCGTTGAAAGCAGGGAAAGGATCCCTCATATCGAGCTACGAGGGGGAAACGGGGCTCCTCTGGATGTGGGCGGGACCATCGTGCTTCCGCTCGAGTGGAGACGGGTTTGGCGGTGAACTTCTTGAGTTGCAGCAAGGGTGTGAAAGACCCTTTCAAAGTTCCAGAGGTTAGGTGTCATTAGTCTCCAGACACCTCATCGGAAATAGGCCTCATCTCGCCTGGAAGGGAGAACTTCCTGGATTTTCTCGAGTTGCGGCATGTGTTCTCGAGTTAGGACGGGGACCTCCGGGACCGGCCCTGGTGGCCTCAGGAACGGCCAGTCCCCATGCAAGTTGCTAGGGGGCCTCTCGGGATTCCTCTCCCGTCGATACCGGGGCCAAAATCCTTGTGTGGAGTCAGGGCCGGAACCGAGGATTCCTCTCAGGGGCTGACATGGATCTTTGGGTACTTCTGGAGTCTCACCAGGGGAGTCAGGCCTCGTCTCGAGTGGGGGCATGCACGTGCGCTTTCCTTCCAGGCTGTAGCAGCAATGTCACGCTTCCCGTCGCGTGGATCAAAGGATCTGTGGTTTTCCCTCGAGGCTTTCCCACAGGGCTGTCCCACGTGCCAACGTGGTGTGAGTCGATCCTCGGCGTGAAAGATGAGCCAGTGCAGGGCAAAGAGGTTCCTCTGGAATGGACTGAGACATCTGGGGGACTCTTGGAATGGTGGTACGACCATAGAGTTCCTCTCGCCTTTCCTGTTGAGAGTGCCTCCTCTTGAGATGCGACGGGAACGCCGGGAATTCTTTCCCGTTGAAAGCAGGGAAAGGATCCCTCATCTCGAGCTGCGAGGGGGAAACGGGGCTCCTCTGGATGTGGGCGGGACTATCGTGCTTCCTCTCGAGTGGAGACGGGTAAGGCGGTGAACTTCTTGAGTTGCAGCAAGGGTGTGAAAAACCCTTTCGAAGTTCCAGAGTTTAGGTGTCATTAGTCTCCAGACGCCTCATCGGAAATAGGCCTCATCTCGCCTGGAAGGGAGAACTTCTTGGATTTTCTCGAGTTGCGGCAGGTGTTCTCGAGTTACGACGGGGACCTCAGGGACCCGCCCTGGTGGCCTCAGGAGAGGCCAGTCCCCATGAGACTTGCTAGGGGGCCTCTCGGGATTCCTCTCCCGTCGATACCGGGGCCTAAAACCTTGTGTGGAGTCAGGGCCGGAACCGAGGATTCCTCTCAGGGGCTGACATGGATCTTTGGGTACTTCTGGAGTCTCCCAAGCGGTGTCAGGTCTCGTCTCGTGTGGGGGCATGCACGTGCGCTTTCCTTCCAGGCTGTAACAGCAATGTCACGCTTCCCGTCGCGTGGATCAAAGGATCTGTGGTTTTCCCTCGAGGCTTTCCCACAGGGCTGTCCCGCGTGCCATCGTGGTGTGAGTCGATCCTCGGCGTGAAAGATGAGCCAGTGCAGGGCAAAGAGGTTCCTCTGGAATGGACTGAGACATCTGGGGGACTCTTGGAATGGTGGTACGACCATAGAGTTCCTCTCGCCTTTCCTGTTGAGAGTGCCTCCTCTTGAGATGCGACGGGAACGCCGGGAATTCTTTCCCGTTGAAAGCAGGGAAAGGATCCCTCATCTCGAGCTACGAGGGGGAAACGGGGCTCCTCTGGATGTGGGCGGGACCATCGTGCTTCCTCTCGAGTGGAGACGGGTATGGCGGTGAACTTCTTGAGTTGCAGCAAGGGTGTGAAAGACCCTTTCGAAGTTCCAGAGGTTAGGTGTCATTAGTCTCCAGACGCCTCATCGGAAATAGGCCTCATCTCGCCTGGAAGGGAGAACTTCCTGGATTTTCTCGAGTTGCGGCAGGTGTTCTCGAGTTACGACGGGGACCTCAGGGACCCGCCCTGGTGGCCTCAGGAACGGCCAGTCCTCATGCGAGTTGCTAGGGGGCCTCTCGAGATTCCTCTCCCGTCGATACCGGGGCCAAAAACCTTGTGTGGAGTCAGGGCCGGAACCCAGGATTCCTCTCAGGGGCTGACATGGATCTTTGGGTACTTCTGGAGTCTCCCCAGGGGAGTCAGGCCTCGTCTCGAGTGGGGGCATGCACGTGCACTTTCCTTCCAGGCTGTAGCAGCAATGTCACGCTTCCTGTCGCGTGGATCAAAGGATCTGTGGTTTTCCCTCGAGGCTTTCCCTCGAGGCTTTCCCACAGGGCTGTCCCACGTTCCACCGTGGTGTGAGTCGATCCTCGGCGTGAAAGATGAGCCAGTGCAGGGCAAAGAGGTTCCTCTGTAATGGACTTTGACATCTGGGGGACTCTTGGAATGGTGGTACGACCATGGAGTTCCTCTCGCCTTTCCTGTTGAGAGTGCCTCCTCTTGAGATGCGACGGGAATGCTGGGAATTCTTTCCCGTTGAAAGCAGGGAAAGGATCCCTCATCTCGAGCTACGAGGGGGAAACGGGACTCCTCTGGATGTGGGCGGGACTATCGTGCTTCCTCTCGAGTGGAGACGGGTATGGCGGTGAACTTCTTGAGTTGCAGCAAGGGTGTGAAAGACCCTTTCGAAGTTCCAGAGGTTAGGTGTCATTAGTCTCCAGACGCCTCATCGGAAATAGGCCTCATCTCGCCTGGAAGGGAGAACTTCCTGGATTTTCTCGAGTTGCGGCAGGTGTTCTCGAGTTACGACGGGGACCTCAGGGACCCGCCCTGGTGGCCTCAGGAGAGGCCAGTCCCCTTGCGACTGGCTAGGGGGCCTCTCGGGATTCCTCTCCCGTCGATACCGGGGCCAAAGCCTTGTGTGGAGTCAGGGCCGGAACCGAGGATTCCTCTCAAGGGCTGACATGGATCTTTGGGTACTTCTGGAGTCTCCCCAGGGGAGTCAGGCCTCGTCTCGAGTGGGGGCATGCACGTGCGCTTTCCTTCCAGGCTGTAGCAGCAATGTCACGCTTCCCGTCGCGTGGATCAAAGTATCTGTGGTTTTCCCTCGAGGCTTTCCCTCGAGGCTTTCCCACAGGGCTGTCCCACGTGCCACCGTGGTGTGAGTCGATCCTCGGCGTGAAAGATGAGCCAGTGCAGGGCAAAGAGGTTCCTCTGGAATGGACTGAGACATCTGGGGGACTCTTGGAATGGTGGTACGACCATGGAGTTCCTCTTGCCTTTCCTGCTGAGAGTGCCTCCTCTTGAGATGCGTCGGGAACGCCGGGAAATCTTTCCCGTTGAAAGCAGGGAAAGGATCCCTCATCTCGAGCTACGAGGGGGAAACGGGGCTCCTCTGGATGTGGGCCGGACCATAGTGCTTCCTCTCGAGTGGAGACGGGTATGGTGGTGAACATCTTGAGTTGCAGCAAGGGTGTGAAAGACCCTTTCGAAGTTCCAGAGGTTAGGTGTCATTAGTCTCCTGACACCTCATCGGAAATAGGCCTCATCTCGCCTGGAAGGGAGAACTTCCTGGATTTTCTCTAGTTGCGGCAGGTGTTCTCGAGTTACGACGGGGACCTCAGGGACACGCCCTGTTGGCCTCAGGAGAGGCCACTCCCCATGCGAGTTGCTAGGAGGCCTCTCGGGATTCCTCTCCCGTCGATAGCGGGGCCAAAAACCTTGTGTGCTGTCAGGGCCGGAACCGAGGATTACTCTCAGGGGCTGACATGGATCTTTGGGTACTTCTGGAGTCTCCCCAGGGGAGTCCGGCCTCGTCTCGAGTGGGGGCATCCATGTGCGCTTTCCGTCCAGGCTGTAGCAGCAATGTCACGCTTCCCGTGGCGTGGATCAAAGAATCTGTGGTTTTCCCTCGAGGCTTTCCCACAGGGCTGTCCCACGTGCCACCGTGGTGTGAGTCGATCCTCGGCGTGAAAGATGAGCCAGTGCAGGGCAAAGAGGTTCCTCTGGAATGGACTGAGACATCTGGGGGACTCTTGGAATGGTGGTACGACCATGGAGTTCCTCTCGCCTTTCCTGTTGAGAGTGCCTCCTCTTGAGATGCGACGGGAACGCCGGGAATTCTTTACCGTTGAAAGCAGGGAAAGGATCCCTCATATCGAGCTACGAGGGGGAAACGGGGCTCCTCTGGATGTGGGCGGGACCATCGTGCTTCCGCTCGAGTGGAGACGGGTTTGGCGGTGAACTTCTTGAGTTGCAGCAAGGGTGTGAAAGACCCTTTCAAAGTTCCAGAGGTTAGGTGTCATTAGTCTCCAGACACCTCATCGGAAATAGGCCTCATCTCGCCTGGAAGGGAGAACTTCCTGGATTTTCTCGAGTTGCGGCATGTGTTCTCGAGTTAGGACGGGGACCTCCGGGACCGGCCCTGGTGGCCTCAGGAACGGCCAGTCCCCATGCAAGTTGCTAGGGGGCCTCTCGGGATTCCTCTCCCGTCGATACCGGGGCCAAAATCCTTGTGTGGAGTCAGGGCCGGAACCGAGGATTCCTCTCAGGGGCTGACATGGATCTTTGGGTACTTCTGGAGTCTCACCAGGGGAGTCAGGCCTCGTCTCGAGTGGGGGCATGCACGTGCGCTTTCCTTCCAGGCTGTAGCAGCAATGTCACGCTTCCCGTCGCGTGGATCAAAGGATCTGTGGTTTTCCCTCGAGGCTTTCCCACAGGGCTGTCCCACGTGCCAACGTGGTGTGAGTCGATCCTCGGCGTGAAAGATGAGCCAGTGCAGGGCAAAGAGGTTCCTCTGGAATGGACTGAGACATCTGGGGGACTCTTGGAATGGTGGTACGACCATAGAGTTCCTCTCGCCTTTCCTGTTGAGAGTGCCTCCTCTTGAGATGCGACGGGAACGCCGGGAATTCTTTCCCGTTGAAAGCAGGGAAAGGATCCCTCATCTCGAGCTGCGAGGGGGAAACGGGGCTCCTCTGGATGTGGGCGGGACTATCGTGCTTCCTCTCGAGTGGAGACGGGTAAGGCGGTGAACTTCTTGAGTTGCAGCAAGGGTGTGAAAAACCCTTTCGAAGTTCCAGAGTTTAGGTGTCATTAGTCTCCAGACGCCTCATCGGAAATAGGCCTCATCTCGCCTGGAAGGGAGAACTTCTTGGATTTTCTCGAGTTGCGGCAGGTGTTCTCGAGTTACGACGGGGACCTCAGGGACCCGCCCTGGTGGCCTCAGGAGAGGCCAGTCCCCATGAGACTTGCTAGGGGGCCTCTCGGGATTCCTCTCCCGTCGATACCGGGGCCTAAAACCTTGTGTGGAGTCAGGGCCGGAACCGAGGATTCCTCTCAGGGGCTGACATGGATCTTTGGGTACTTCTGGAGTCTCCCAAGCGGTGTCAGGTCTCGTCTCGTGTGGGGGCATGCACGTGCGCTTTCCTTCCAGGCTGTAACAGCAATGTCACGCTTCCCGTCGCGTGGATCAAAGGATCTGTGGTTTTCCCTCGAGGCTTTCCCACAGGGCTGTCCCGCGTGCCATCGTGGTGTGAGTCGATCCTCGGCGTGAAAGATGAGCCAGTGCAGGGCAAAGAGGTTCCTCTGGAATGGACTGAGACATCTGGGGGACTCTTGGAATGGTGGTACGACCATAGAGTTCCTCTCGCCTTTCCTGTTGAGAGTGCCTCCTCTTGAGATGCGACGGGAACGCCGGGAATTCTTTCCCGTTGAAAGCAGGGAAAGGATCCCTCATCTCGAGCTACGAGGGGGAAACGGGGCTCCTCTGGATGTGGGCGGGACCATCGTGCTTCCTCTCGAGTGGAGACGGGTATGGCGGTGAACTTCTTGAGTTGCAGCAAGGGTGTGAAAGACCCTTTCGAAGTTCCAGAGGTTAGGTGTCATTAGTCTCCAGACGCCTCATCGGAAATAGGCCTCATCTCGCCTGGAAGGGAGAACTTCCTGGATTTTCTCGAGTTGCGGCAGGTGTTCTCGAGTTACGACGGGGACCTCAGGGACCCGCCCTGGTGGCCTCAGGAACGGCCAGTCCTCATGCGAGTTGCTAGGGGGCCTCTCGAGATTCCTCTCCCGTCGATACCGGGGCCAAAATCCTTGTGTGGAGTCAGGGCCGGAACCCAGGATTCCTCTCAGGGGCTGACATGGATCTTTGGGTACTTCTGGAGTCTCCCCAGGGGAGTCAGGCCTCGTCTCGAGTGGGGGCATGCACGTGCACTTTCCTTCCAGGCTGTAGCAGCAATGTCACGCTTCCTGTCGCGTGGATCAAAGGATCTGTGGTTTTCCCTCGAGGCTTTCCCTCGAGGCTTTCCCACAGGGCTGTCCCACGTGCCACCGTGGTGTGAGTCGATCCTCGGCGTGAAAGATGAGCCAGTGCAGGGCAAAGAGGTTCCTCTGTAATGGACTTTGACATCTGGGGGACTCTTGGAATGGTGGTACGACCATGGAGTTCCTCTCGCCTTTCCTGTTGAGAGTGCCTCCTCTTGAGATGCGACGGGAATGCTGGGAATTCTTTCCCGTTGAAAGCAGGGAAAGGATCCCTCATCTCGAGCTACGAGGGGGAAACGGGGCTCCTCTGGATGTGGGCGGGACTATCGTGCTTCCTCTCGAGTGGAGACGGGTATGGCGGTGAACTTCTTGAGTTGCAGCAAGGGTGTGAAAGACCCTTTCGAAGTTCCAGAGGTTAGGTGTCATTAGTCTCCAGACGCCTCATCGGAAATAGGCCTCATCTCGCCTGGAAGGGAGAACTTCCTGGATTTTCTCGAGTTGCGGCAGGTGTTCTCGAGTTACGACGGGGACCTCAGGGACCCGCCCTGGTGGCCTCAGGAGAGGCCAGTCCCCTTGCGACTGGCTAGGGGGCCTCTCGGGATTCCTCTCCCGTCGATACCGGGGCCAAAGCCTTGTGTGGAGTCAGGGCCGGAACCGAGGATTCCTCTCAAGGGCTGACATGGATCTTTGGGTACTTCTGGAGTCTCCCCAGGGGAGTCAGGCCTCGTCTCGAGTGGGGGCATGCACGTGCGCTTTCCTTCCAGGCTGTAGCAGCAATGTCACGCTTCCCGTCGCGTGGATCAAAGGATCTGTGGTTTTCCCTCGAGGCTTTCCCTCGAGGCTTTCCCACAGGGCTGTCCCACGTGCCACCGTGGTGTGAGTCGATCCTCGGCGTGAAAGATGAGCCAGTGCAGGGCAAAGAGGTTCCTCTGGAATGGACTGAGACATCTGGGGGACTCTTGGAATGGTGGTACGACCATGGAGTTCCTCTTTCCTTTCCTGCTGAGAGTGCCTCCTCTTGAGATGCGTCGGGAACGCCGGGAAATCTTTCCCGTTGAAAGCAGGGAAAGGATCCCTCATCTCGAGCTACGAGGGGGAAACGGGGCTCCTCTGGATGTGGGCCGGACCATAGTGCTTCCTCTCGAGTGGAGACGGGTATGGTGGTGAACATCTTGAGTTGCAGCAAGGGTGTGAAAGACCCTTTCGAAGTTCCAGAGGTTAGGTGTCATTAGTCTCCTGACACCTCATCGGAAATAGGCCTCATCTCGCCTGGAAGGGAGAACTTCCTGGATTTTCTCTAGTTGCGGCAGGTGTTCTCGAGTTACGACGGGGACCTCAGGGACACGCCCTGTTGGCCTCAGGAGAGGCCACTCCCCATGCGAGTTGCTAGGAGGCCTCTCGGGATTCCTCTCCCGTCGATAGCGGGGCCAAAAACCTTGTGTGCTGTCAGGGCCGGAACCGAGGATTACTCTCAGGGGCTGACATGGATCTTTGGGTACTTCTGGAGTCTCCCCAGGGGAGTCCGGCCTCGTCTCGAGTGGGGGCATCCATGTGCGCTTTCCGTCCAGGCTGTAGCAGCAATGTCACGCTTCCCGTGGCGTGGATCAAAGAATCTGTGGTTTTCCCTCGAGGCTTTCCCACAGGGCTGTCCCACGTGCCACCGTGGTGTGAGTCGATCCTCGGCGTGAAAGATGAGCCAGTGCAGGGCAAAGAGGTTCCTCTGTAATGGACTGAGACATCTGGGGGACTCTTGGAATGGTGGTACGACCATGGAGTTCCTCTCGCCTTTCCTGTTGAGAGTGCCTCCTCTTGAGATGCGACGGGAAAGCCGGGAATTCTTTCCCGTTGAAAGCAGGGAAAGGATCCCTCATCTCGAGCTCCGAGGGGGAAACGGGGCTCCTCTGGATGTGGGCGGGACCATCGTGCTTCCTCTCGAGTGTAGACGGGTATGGCGGTGAACTTCTTGAGTTGCAGCAAGGGTGTGAAAGACCCTTTCGAAGTTCCAGAGGTTAGGTGTCATTAGTCTCCAGACGGCTCATCGGAAATAGGCCTCATCTCGCCTGGAAGGGAGAACTTCCTGGATTTTCTCGAGTTGCGGCAGGTGTTCTCGAGTTACGACGGGGACCTCAAGGACCCGCCCTGGTGGCCTCAGGAGAGGCCACTCCCCATGCGAGTTGCTAGGGGGCCTCTCGGGATTCCTCTCCCGTCGATACTGGGGCCAAAAACCTTGTGTGCAGTCAGGGCCGGAACCGAGGATTCCTTTCAGGGGCTGACATGGAACTTTGGGTACTTCTGGAGTCTCCCCAGGGGAGTCAGGCCTCGTCTCGAGTTGGGGCATCCACGTGCGCTTTCCGTCCAGGCTGTAGCAGCAATGTCACTCTTCCCGTGGCGTGGATCAAAGGATCCGTGGTTTTCCCTCGAGGCTATCCCACAGGGCTGTCCCACGTGCCACCGTGGTGTGAGTCTATCCTCGGCGTTAAAGATGAGCCAGTGCAGGGCAATGAGTTTCCTCTGGAATGGACTGAGACATCTGGGGGGCTCTTGGAATGGTGGTATGACCATGGAGTTCCTCTCGCCTTTCCTGTTGAGAGTGCCTCCTGTTGAGGTGCGTCGGGAACGCCGGGAATTCTTTCCCGTTGAAAGCAGGCAAAGGATCCCTCATCTCGAGCTACGAGGCGGAAACGGGGCTCCTCTGGATGTGGGCGGGACCATCGTGCTTCCTCTCGAGTGGAGACGGGTATGGCGGTGAACTTCTTGAGTTGCAGCAAGGGTGTGAAAGACCCTTTCGAAGTTCCAGAGGTTAGGTGTCATTAGTCTCCAGACGCCTCATCGGAAATAGGCCTCATCTCGCCTGGAAGGGAGAACTTCCTGGATTTTCTCGAGTTGTGGCAGGTGTTCTCGAGTTACGACGGGGACCTCAGGGACCCGCCCTGGTGGCCTCAGGAGAGGCCAGTCCCCATGCGAGTTGCTAGGGGGCCTCTCGGGATTCCTCTCCCGTCGATACTGGGGCCAAAAACCTTGTGTGGAGTCAGGGCCGGAACCGAGGATTCCTCTCAGGGGCTGACATGGATCTTTGGGTACTTCTGGTGTCTCCCCAGGGGAGTCAGGCCTCGTCTCGAGTGGGGGCATGCACGTGCGCTTTCCTTCCAGGCTGTAGCAGCAATGTCAGGCTTCCCGTCGCATGGATCAAAGGATCTGTGCTTTTCCCTCGAGGCTTTCCCTCGAGGCTTTCCCACAGGGCTGTCCCACGTGCCACCGTGGTGTGAGTCGATCCCCGGCGTGAAAGATGAGCCAGTGCAGGGCAAAGAGGTTCCCCTGGAATGGACTGAGACATCTGGGGGACTCTTGGAATGGTGGTACGACCATGGAGTTCCTCTCGCCTTTCCTGTTGAGAGTGCCTCCTCTTGAGATGCGACGGGAACACCGGGAATTCTTTCCCGTTGAAAGCAGGGAATGGATCCCTCATCTCGAGCTACGAGGGGGAAACGGGGCTCCTCTGGATGGGGGCGGGACCATCGTGCTTCCTCTCGAGTGGAGACGGGTATGGCGGTGAACTTCTTGAGTTGCAGCAAGGGTGTGAAAGACCCTTTCGAAGTTCCAGAGGTTAGGTGTCATTAGTCTCCAGACGACTCATCGGAAATAGGCCTCATCTCGCCTGGAAGGGAGAACTTCCTGGATTTTCTCGAGTTGCGGCAGCTGTTCTCGAGTTACGACTGGGACCTCAGGGACCCGCCCTGGTGGCCTCAGGAGAGGCCAGTCCCCATGCGAGTTGCTAGGGGACCTCTCGGGATTCCTCTCCCGTCGATACTGGGGACAAAAACCTTGTGTTGGGTCAGGGCCGGAACCGAGGATTCCTCTCAGGGGCTGACACGGATCTTTGGGTACTTCTGGAGTCTCCCCAGGGGAGTCAGGCCTCGTCTCGAGTGGGGGCATGCACGTGCGCTTTCCTTCCAGGCTGTAGCAGCAATGTCACGCTTCCCGTGGCGTGGATCAAAGGATCTGTGGTTTTCCCTCGAGGCTTTCCCTCGAGGCTTTCCCACAGGGCTGTCCCACGTGCCACCGTGGTGTGAGTCGATCCTCGGCGTGAAAGATGAGTCAATGCAGGGCAAAGAGGTTCCTCTGGAATGGACTGAGACATCTGGGGGACTCTTGGAATGGTGGTACGACCATGGAGTTCCTCTCGCCTTTCCTGTTGAGAGTGCCTCCTCTTGAGATGCGACGGGAACGCCGGGAATTCTTTCCCGTTGAAAGCAGGGAAAGGATCCCTCATCTCGAGCTCCGAGGGGGAAACGGGTCTCCTCTGGATGTGGGTGGGACCATCGTCCTTCCTCTCGAGTGGAGACGGGTATGGCGGTGAACTTCTTGAGTTGCAGCAAGGGTGTGAAAGACCCTTTCGAAGTTCCAGAGGTTAGGTGTCATTAGTCTCCAGACGCCTCATCGGAAATAGGCCTCATCTCGCCTGGAAGGGAGAACTTCCTGGATTTTCTCGAGTTGCGGCAGGTGTTCTCGAGTTACGACGGGGACCTCAGGGACCCGCCCTGGTGGCCTCAGGAGAGGCCAGTCCCCATGCTAGTTGCTAGGGGGCCTCTCAGGATTCCTCTCCCGTCGATACCGGGGCCAAAAACCTTGTGTGGAGTCAGGGCCGGAACCGAGGATTCCTCTCAGGTGCTGACATGGATCTTTGGGTACTTCTGGAGTCTCCCCAGGGGAGTCAGGCCTCGTCTCGAGTGGGGGCATGCACGTGCGCTTTCCTTCCAGGCTGTAGCAGCAATGTCAGGCTTCCCGTGGCATGGATCAAAGGATCTGTGGTTTTCCCTCGAGGCTTTCCCTCGAGGCTTTCCCACAGGTCTTTCCCTCGTGCCACCGTGGTGTGAGTCGATCATCGGCGTGAAAGATCAGCCAGTGCAGGGCAAAGAGGTTCCTCTGGAATGGACTGAGACATCTGGGGGACTCTTGGAATGGTGGTAGGACCATGGAGTTCCTCTCGCCTTTCCTTTTGAGAGTGCCTCCTCTTGAGATGCGACGGGAACGCCGGGAATTCTTTCCCGTTGAAAGCAGGGAAAGGATCCCTCATCTCGAGCTACGAGGGGGAAACGGGGCTCCTCTGGATGTGGGCGGGACCATCGTGCTTCCTCTCGAGTGGAGACGGGTATGGCGGTGAACTTCTTGAGTTGCAGCAAGGGGGTGAAAGACCCTTTCGAAGTTCCAGAGGTTAGGTGTCATTAGTCTCCAGACGCCTCATCGGAAATAGGCCTCATCTCGCCTGGAAGGGAGAACTTCCTGGATTTTCTCGAGTTGCGGCAGGTGTTCTCGAGTTACGTCGGGGACCTCAGGGACCAGCCCTGGTGGCCTCAGAAGAGGCCAGTCCCCATGCTAGTTGCTAGGGGGCCTCTCGGGATTCCTCTCCCGTCGATACCGGGGACAAAAACCTTGTGTGGAGTCAGGGCCGGAACCGAGGATTCCTCTCAGGGGCTGACATGGATCTTTGGGTACTTCTGGAGTCTCCCCAGGGGAGTCAGGCCTCGTCTCGAGTGGGGGCATGCACGTGCGCTTTCCTTCCAGGCTGTAGTTGCAATGTCACGCTTCCCGTCGCGTGGATCAAAGGATCTGTGGTTTTCCCTCGAGGCTTTCCCTCGAGGCTTTCCCACAGGGCTGTCCCAGGTGCCACCATGGTGTGAGTCGATCCTCGGCGTGAAAGATGAGCCAGTGCAGGTCAATGAGGTTCCTCTGGATTGGACTGAGACATCTGGGGGACTCTTGGAATGGTGGTACGACCATGGTGTTCCTCTCGCCTTTCCTGTTGAGAGTGCCTCCTCTTGAGATGCGACGGGAACGCCGGGAATTCTTTCCCGTTGAAAGCAGGGAAAGGATCCCTCATCTCGAGCTACGAGGGAGAAACGGGGCTCCTCTGGATGTGGGCGGGACCATCGTGCTTCCTCTCGGGTGGAGACGGGTATGGCGGTGAACTTCTTGAGTTGCAGCAAGGGTGTGAAAGACCCTTTCGAAGTTCCAGATGTTAGGTGTCCTTAGTCTCCAGACGCCTCATCGGAAATAGGCCTCCTCTCGCCTGGAAGGGAGAAATCCTGGATTTTCTCGAGTTTCGGCAGGTGTTCTCGAGTTTCGACGGGAACCTCAGGGACCCGCCCTGGTGGCCTCAGGAAAGGCCTGTCCCCATGCGAGTTGCTAGGGGGCCTCTCTGGATTCCTCTCCCGTCGATACCAGGGCCAAAAACCTTGTGTGGAGTCAGGGCCGGAACCGAGGATTCCTCTCAGGGGCTGACATGGATCTTTGGGTACTTCTGGAGGCTCCCCAGGGGAGTCAGGCCTCGTCTCGAGTGGGGGCATGCACGAACGCTTTTCTTCCAGTCTGTAGCAGCAATGTCACGCTTCCCGTCCCGTAGATCAAAGGATCTGTGGTTTTCCCTCGAGGCTTTCCCTCGAGGCTTTCCCACAGGGCAGTCCCACGTGCCACCGTGGTGTGAGTCGATCCTCGGCGTGAAAGATGAGTCAGTGCAGGGCAAAGAGGTTCCTCTGGAATGGACTGAGACATCTGGGGGACTCTTGGAATGGTGGTACGACCATGGAGTTCCTCTCGCCTTTCCTGTTGAGAGTGCCTCCTCTTGAGATGTGACCGGAACGCCGGGAATTCTTTCCCGTTGAAAGCAGGGAAAGGATCCCTCATTTAGAGCTACGAGGGGGAAACGGGGCTCCTCTGGATGTGGGCGGGACCATCGTGCTTCCTCTCGAGTGGAGACGGGTATGGCGGTGAACTTCTTGAGTTGCAGCAAGGGTGTGAAAGACCCTTTCGAAGTTCCAGAGGTTAGGTGTCATTAATCTCCAGACGCCTCATCGGAAATAGGCCTCATCTCGCCTGGAAGGGTGAACTTCCTCGATTTTCTCGAGTTGCGGCAGGTGTTCTCGAGTTACGACGGGGACCTCAGGGACCCGCCCTGGTGGCCTCAGGAGAGGCCAGTCCCCATGAGAGTTGCTAGGGGGCCTCTCGGGATTCCTCTCCCGTCGATATCGGGGCCAAAAACCTTGTGTGGAGTCAGGGCCGGAACCGAGGATTCCTCTCAGGGGCTGACATGGATCTTTGGGTACTTCTGGAGTCTCCCCAGGGGAGTCACGCCTCGTCTCGAGTGGGGGCATGCACGTGCGCTTTCCTTCCAGGCTGTAGCAGCAATGTCACGCTTCCCGTCGCGTGGATCAAAAAAGCTGTGGTTTTCCCTCGAGGCTTTCCCTCGAGGCTTTCCCACAGGGCTGTCCCACGTGCCACGGTGGTGTGAGTCGATCCTCGGTGTGAAAGATGTGCCAGTGCAGGGCAAACAGGTTCCTCTGGAATGGACTGAGACATCTGGGGGACTCTTGGAATGGTGGTACGACCATGGAGTTCCTCTCGCCTTTCCTGTTGAGAGTGCCTCCTCTTGAGATGCGACGGGATCGCCGGGAATTCTTTCCCGTTGAAAGCAGGGAAAGGATCCCTCATCTCGAGCTACGAGGGGGAAACGGGCCTCCTCTGGATGTGGGCGGGACCATCGTGCTTCCTCTCGAGTGGAGACGGGTATGGCGGTGAACTTCTTGAGTTGCAGCAAGGGTGTGAAAGACCCTTTCGAAGTTCCAGAGGTTAGGTGTCATTAGTCTCCAGACGCCTCATCGGAAATAGGCCTCATCTCGCCTGGAAGGGAGAACTTCCTGGATTTTCTCGAGTTGCGGCAGGTGTTCTCTAGTTACGACGGGGACCTCAGGGACCCGCCCTGGTGGCCTCAGGAGAGGCCAGTCCCCATGCGAGTTGCTAGGGGGCCTCTCGGGATTCCTCTTCCGTCGATACTGGGGCCAAAATCCTTGTGTGGAGTCAGGGCCGGAACCGAGGATTCCTCTCAGGGGCTGACTTGGATCTTTGGGTACTTCTGGAGTCTCCCCAGGGGAGTCAGGCCTCGTCTCGAGTGGGGGCATGCACGTGCGCTTTCCTTCCAGGCTGTAGCAGCAATGTCACGCTTCCCGTGGCGTGGATCAAAGGATCTGTGGTTTTCCCTCGAGGCTTTCCCTCGAGGCTTTCCCAGAGGGCTGTCCCACGTTCCACCGTGGTGTGAGTCGATCCTCGGCGTGAAAGATGAGCCAGTGCAGGGCAAAGAGGTTCCTCTGGAATGGACTGAGACATCTGGGGGACTCTTGGAATGGTGGTACGACCATGGAGTTCCTCTCGCCTTTCCTGTTGAGAGTGCCTCCTCTTGAGATGCGACGGGAACGCCGGGAATTCTTTCCCGTTGAAAGCAGGGAAAGGATCCCTCATTTCGAGCTCCGAGGGGGAAACGGGGCTCCTCTGGATGTGGGCGGGACCATCGTGCTTCCTCTCGAGTGGAGACGGGTATGGCGGTGAACTTCTTGAGTTGCAGCAAGGGTGTGAAAGACCCTTTCGAAGTTCCAGAGGTTAGGTGTCATTAGTCTCCAGACGCCTCATCGGAAATAGGCCTCATCTCGCCTGGAAGGGAGAACTTCCTGGATTTTCTCGAGTTGCGGCAGGTGTTCTCGAGTTAAGACGGGGACCTCAGGGACCAGCCCTGGTGGCCTCAGAAGAGGCCAGTCCCCATGCTAGTTGCTAGGGGGCCTCTCGGGATTCCTCTCCCGTCGATACCGGGGCCAAAAACCTTGTGTGGAGTCAGGGCCGGAACCGAGGATTCCTCTCAGGGGCTGACATGGATCTTTGGGTACTTCTGGAGTCTCCCCAGGGGAGTCAGGCCTCGTCTCGAGTGGGGGCATGCACGTGCGCTTTCCTTCCAGGCTGTAGTAGCAATGTCACGCTTCCCGTCGCGTGGATCAAAGGATCTGTGGTTTTCCCTCGAGGCTTTCCCTCGAGGCTTTCCCACAGGGCTGTCCCAGGTGCCACCATGGTGTGAGTCGATCCTCGGCGTGAAAGTTGAGCCAGTGCAGGTCAATGAGGTTCCTCTGGAATGGACTGAGACATCTGGGGGACTCTTGGAATGGTGGTACGACCATGGTGTTCCTCTCGCCTTTCCTGTTGAGAGTACCTCCTCTTGAGATGCGACGGGAACGCCGGGAATTCTTTCCCGTTGAAAGCAGGGAAAGGATCCCTCATCTCGAGGTACGAGGGAGAAACGGGGCTCCTCTGAATGTGGGCGGGACCATCGTGCTTCCTCTCGGGTGGAGACGGGTATGGCGGTGAACTTCTTGAGTTGCAGCAAGGGTGTGAAAGACCCTTTCGAAGTTCCAGATGTTAGGTGTCATTAGTCTCCAGACGCCTCATCGGAAATAGGCCTCCTCTCGCCTGGAAGGGAGAAATCCTGGATTTTCTCGAGTTTCGGCAGGTGTTCTCGAGTTTCGACGGGAACCTCAGGGACCCGCCCTGGTGGCCTCAGGAAAGGCCAGTCCCCTTGCGAGTTGCTAGGGGGCCTCTCTGGATTCCTCTCCCGTCGATACCGGGGCCAAAAACCTTGTGTGGATTCAGGGCCGGAACCGAGGATTCCTCTCAGGGGCTGACATGGATCTTTGGGTACTTCTGGAGGCTCCCCAGGGGAGTCAGGCCTCGTCTCGAGTGGGGGCATGCACGAACGCTTTTCTTCCAGGCTGTAGCAGCAATGTCACGCTTCCCGTCCCGTAGATTAAAGGATCTGTGGTTTTCCCTCGAGGCTTTCCCTCGAGGCTTTCCCACAGGGCAGTCCCACGTGCCACCGTGGTGTGAGTCGATCCTCGGCGTGAAAGATGAGTCAGTGCAGGGCAAAGAGGTTCCTCTGGAATGGACTGAGACATCTGGGGGACTCTTGGAATGGTGGTACGACCATGGAGTTCCTCTCGCCTTTCCTGTTGAGAGTGCCTCCTCTTGAGATGTGACCGGAACGCCGGGAATTCTTTCCCGTTGAAAGCAGGGAAAGGATCCCTCATTTAGAGCTACGAGGGGGAAACGGGGCTCCTCTGGATGTGGGCGGGACCATCGTGCTTCCTCTCGAGTGGAGACGGGTATGGCGGTGAACTTCTTGAGTTGCAGCAAGGGTGTGAAAGACCCTTTCGAAGTTCCAGAGGTTAGGTGTCATTAATCTCCAGACGCCTCATCGGAAATAGGCCTCATCTCGCCTGGAAGGGTGAACTTCCTCGATTTTCTCGAGTTGCGGCAGGTGTTCTCGAGTTACGACGGGGACCTCAGGGACCCGCCCTGGTGGCCTCAGGAGAGGCCAGTCCCCATGAGAGTTGCCTGGGGGCCTCTCGGGATTCCTCTCCCGTCGATATCGGGGCCAAAAACCTTGTGTGGAGTCAGGGCCGGAACCGAGGATTCCTCTCAGGGGCTGACATGGATCTTTGGGTAATTCTGGAGTCTCCCCAGGGGAGTCACGCCTCGTCTCGAGTGGGGGCATGCACGTGCGCTTTCCTTCCAGGCTGTAGCAGCAATGTCACCCTTCCCGTCGCGTAGAATAAAGGATCTGTGGTTTTCCCTCGAGGCTTTCCCTCGAGGCTTTCCCACAGGGCTGTCCCACGTGCCACCGTGGTGTGAGTCGATCCTCGGCATGAAAGATGAGCCATTCAGGGCAAAGAGGTTCCTCTGCAATGGACTGAGACATCTGGGGGACTCTTGGAATGGTGGTACGACCATGGAGTTCCTCTCGCCTTTCCTGTTGAGAGTGCCTCCTCGTGAGATGCGACGGGAACGCCGGGAATTCTTTCCCGTTGAAAGCAGGGAAAGGATCCCTCATCTCGAGCTACGAGGGGGAAACGGGGCTCCTCTGGATGTGGGCGGGACCATCGTGCTTCCTCTCGAGTGGAGACGGGTATGGCGGTGAACTTCTTGAGTTGCAGCAAGGGTGTGAAAGACCCTTTCGAAGTTCCAGAGGTTAGGTGTCATTAGTCTCCAGACGCCTCATCGGAAATAGGCCTCATCTCGCCTGGAAGGGAGAACTTCCTGGATTTTCTCGAGTTGCGGCAGGTGTTCTCGAGTTACGACGGGGACCTCAGGGACCCGCCCTGGTGGCCTCAGGAAAAGCCAGTCCCCATGCGAGTTGCTAGGGGGCCTCTCGGGATTCCTCTCCCGTCGATACCGGGGCCAAAATCCTTGTGTGGAGTCAGGGCCGGAACCGAGAATTCCTCTCAGGGGCTAACATGGATCTTGGGGTACTTCTGAAGTCTCCCCAGGGGAGTCAAGCCTCGTCTCGAGTGGGGCATGCACGTGCGCTTTCCCTCCAGGATGTAGCAGCAATGTCACGCTTCCCGTCGCGTGAATCAAAGGATCTGTGTTTTTCCCTCGAGGCTTTCCCTCGAGGCTTTCCCACAGGGCTGTCCCACGTGCCACCGTGGTGTGAGTCGATCCTCGGCGTGAAAGATGAGCCAGTGCAGGGCAAAGAGGTTCCTCTGGAATGGACTGAGACATCTGGGGGACTCTTGGAATGGTGGTACGATCATGGAGTTCCTCTCGCCTTTCCTGTTGAGAGTGCCTCCTTTTGAGATGCGACGGGAACGCCGGGAATTCTTTCCCGTTGAAAGCAGGCAAAGGATCCCTTATCTCGAGCTACGAGGGGGAAACGGGGCTCCTCTGGATGTGGGCGGGACCATCGTGCTTTCTTTCGAGTGTAGACGGGTATGGCGGTGAACTTCTTGAGTTGCAGCAAGGTTGTGAAAGGCCCTTTCGAAGTTCCCGACTTTAGGTGTCATTAGTCTCCAGAGGCCTCATCGGAAATTGGCCTCATCTCGCCTGGAAGGGAGAACTTCCTGGATTTCTCGAGTTGCGGCAGGTGTTCTCGGGTTACGACGGGGACCTCAGGGACCCGCCCTGGTGGCCTCAGGAGAGGCCAGTCCCCATGCGAGTTGCTAGGGGGCCTCTCGGGATTCCTCTCCCGTCGATACCGGGGCCAAAGCCTTGTGTGGAGTCAGGGCCGGAACCGAGGATTCCTCTCAGGGGCTGACATGGATCTTTGGGTACTTCTGGAGTCTCCCCAGGGGAGTCAGGCCTCGTCTCGAGTGGGGGCATGCACGTGCGCTTTCCTTCCAGGCTGTAGCAGCAATGTCACGCTTCCCGTCGCGTGGATCAAAGGATCTGTGGTTTTCCCTCGAGGCTTTCCCTCGAGGCTTTCCCACAGGGCTGTCCCACGTGCCACCGTGGTGTGAGTCGATCCTCGGCGTGAAAGATGAGCCAGTGCAAGGCAAAGAGGTTCCTCTGGAATGGACTGAGACATCTGGGGGACTCTTGGAATGGTGGTAGGACCATGGAGTTCCTCTCGCCTTTCCTGTTGAGAGTGCCTCCACTTGAGATGCGACGGGAACGCCGGGAATTCTTTCCCGTTGAAAGCAGGGAAAGGATCCCTCATCTCGAGCTGCGAGGGGGAAACGGGGCTCCTCTGGATGTGGGCGGGACCATCGTGCTTCCTCTCGAGTGGAGACGGGTATGGCGGTGAACTTCTTGAGTTGCAGCAAGGGTGTGAAAGACCCTTTCGAAGTTCCAGAGGTTAGGTGTCATTAGTCTCCAGACGCCTCATCGGAAATAGGCCTCATCTCGCCTGGAAGGGAGAACTTCCTGGATTTTCTCGAGTTGCGGCAGGTGTTCTCGAGTTACGACGGGGACCTCAGGGACCCGCACTTTAGGCCTCAGGAAAGGGCAGTCCCCATGCGAGTTGCTAGGGGGCCTCTCGGGATTCCTTTCCCCTCGATACCGGTGGCAAAAATATTGTGTGGAGTCAGGGCCGGAACCGAGGATTCCTCTCAGGGGCTGACATGGATCTTTGGGTATTTCTGGAGTCTCCCCAGGGGAGTCAGGCCTCGTCTCGAGTGGGGGCATGCACGTGCGCTTTCCCTCCAGGCTGTAGCAGTAATGTCACGCTTCCCGTCGCGTGAATCAAAGTATCTGTGGTTTTCCCTCGAGGCTTTCCCTCGAGGCTTTCCCACAGGGCTGTCCCACGTGCCACCATGGTGTGAGTCGATCCTCGGCGTGAAAGATGAGCCAGTGCAGGGCAAAGAGGTTCCTCTGGAATGGACTGAGACATCTGGGGGACTCTTGGATTGGTGGTACGACCATGGGGTTCCTCTCGCCTTTCCTGTTGAGAGTGCCTCCTCTTGAGTTGCGATGGGAACGCCGGGAATTCTTTCCCGTTGAAAGCAGGCAAAGGATCCCTCATCTCGTGCTACGAGGGGGAAACGGGGCTCCTCTGGATGTGGGCGGGACCATCGTGCTTCCTTTCGAGTGGAGACGGGTATGGCGGTGAACTTCTTGAGTTGCAGCAAGGGTGTGAAAGGCCCTTTCGAAGTTCCCGACGTTAGGTGTCATTAGTCTCCAGAGGCCTCATCGGAAATAGGCCTCATCTCGCCTGGAAGGTAGAACTTCATAGATTTTCTCGAGTTGCGGCAGGTGTTCTCGAGTTACGACGCGGACCTCAGGGACCCGCCCTGGTGGCCTCAGGAAAGGCCAGTCCCCATGCGAGTTGCTAGGGGGCCTCTCGGGATTCCTCTCCCATCGAAACCGGGGCCAAAAACCTTGTGTGGAGTCAGGGCCGGAACCAAGGATTCCTCTCAGGGGCTGACATGGGTCTTTGGGTACTTCTGGAGTCTCTCCAGGGGAGTCAGGCCTCGTCTCGAGTGGGGGCATGCACGTGCGCTTTCCTTCCAGGCTGTAGCAGCAATGTCACGCTTCCCGTCGCGTGGATCAAAGGATCTGTGGTTTTCCCTCGAGGCTTTCCCTCGAGGCTTTCCCACAGGGCTGTCCCACGTGCCACCGTGGTGTGAGTCGATCCTCGGCGTGAAAGATGAGCCAGTGCAGGGCAAAGAGGTTCCTCTGGAATGGACTGAGACATCTGGGGGACTCTTGGAATGGTGGTACGACCATGGAGTTGCTCTCGACTTTCCTGTTGAGAGTGCCTCCTCCTGAGATGCGACGGGAAAGCCTGGAATTCTTTCCCGTTAAAAGCAGGGAAAGGATCCCTCATCTCGAGCTACGAGGGGGAAACGGGGCTCCTCTGGATGTGGGCGGGACCATCGTGCTTTCTCTCGAGTGGAGACGGGTATGGCGGTGAACTTCTTGAGTTGCAGCAAGGGTGTGAATGACCCTTTCGAAGTTCCAGAGGTTAGGTGTCATTAGTCTCCAGACGCCTCATCGGAAATAGGCCTCATCTCGCCTGGAAGGGAGAACTTCCTGGATTTTCTCGAGTTGCGGCAGGAGTTCTCGAGTTACGACGGGGACCTCAGAGACCCGCCCTGGTGACCTCAGGAAAGGCCAGTCCCCATGCGAGTTGCTAGGGGGCCTCTCGGGATTCCTCTCCCATCGAAACCTGGGCCAAAAACCTTATGTGGAGTCTGGGCCGGAAGCGAGGATTCCTCTCAGGGGCTGACATGGATCTTTGGGTACTTCTGGAGTCTCCCCAGGGGAGTCAGGCCTCGTCTCGAGTGGGGGCATGCACGTGTGCTTTCCTTCCAGGCTGTAGCAGCAATGTCACCCTTCCCGTCGCGTAGAATAAAGGATCTGTGGTTTTCCCTCGAGGCTTTCCCTCGAGGCTTTCCCACAGGGCTGTCCCACGTGCCACCGTGGTGTGAGTCGATCCTCGGCATGAAAGATGAGCCATTCAGGGCAAAGAGGTTCCTCTGCAATGGACTGAGACATCTGGGGGACTCTTGGAATGGTGGTACGACCATGGAGTTCCTCTCGCCTTTCCTGTTGAGAGTGCCTCCTCGTGAGATGCGACGGGAACGCCGGGAATTCTTTCCCGTTGAAAGCAGGGAAAGGATCCCTCATCTCGAGCTACGAGGGGGAAACGGGGCTCCTCTGGATGTGGGCGGGACCATCGTGCTTCCTCTCGAGTGGAGACGGGTATGGCGGTGAACTTCTTGAGTTGCAGCAAGGGTGTGAAAGACCCTTTCGAAGTTCCAGAGGTTAGGTGTCATTAGTCTCCAGACGCCTCATCGGAAATAGGCCTCATCTCGCCTGGAAGGGAGAACTTCCTGGATTTTCTCGAGTTGCGCCAGGTGTTCTCGAGTTACGACGGGGACCTCAGGGACCCGCCCTGGTGGCCTCAGGAAAGGCCAGTCTCCATGCGAGTTGCTAGGGGGCCTCTCGGGATACCTCTCCCGTCGATACCGGGGCCAAAAACCTTGTGCCGAGTCAGGGCCGGAACCGAGGATTCCTCTCAGGGGTGACATGGATCTTTGGGTACTTCTGGAGTCTCCCCAGGGGAGTCAGGCCTCGTCTCGAGTGGGGGCATGCACGTGCGCTTTCCTTCCAGGCTGTAGCAGCAATGTCACGCTTCCCGTCGCGTGGATTAAAGGATCTGTGGTTTTCCCTCGAGGCTTTCCCACAGGGCTGTCCCACGTGCCAACGTGGTGTGAGTCGATCCTCGGCGTGAAAGATGAGCCAGTGCAGGGCAAAGAGGTTCCTCTTTAATGGACTGAGACATCTGGGGGACTCCTGGAATGGTGGTACGACCATGGAGTTCCTATCGCCTTTCCTGTTGAGAGTGCCTCCTCCTGAGATGCGACGGGAAAGCCTGGAATTCTTTCCCGTTAAAAGCAGGGAAAGGATCCCTCATCTCGAGCTACGAGGGGGAAACGGGGCTCCTCTGGATGTGGGCGGGACCATCGTGCTTCCTCTCGAGTGGAGACGGGTATGGCGGTGAACTTCTTGAGTTGCAGCAAGGGTGTGAAAGACCCTTTCGAAGTTCCAGAGGTTAGGTGTCATTAGTCTCCAGACGCCTCATCGGAAATAGGCCTCAGCTCGCCTGGAAGGGAGAACTTCCTGGAATTTCTCGAGTTGCGGCAGGTGTTCTCGAGTTACGAAGGGGACATCAGGGAACCGCCCTGGTGTCCTCAGGAAAAGCCAGTCCCCATGCGAGTTGCTAGGGGGCCTCTAGGGATTCCTTTCCCGTCGATACCGGGGCCAAAATCCTTTTGTGGAGTCAGGGCCGGAACCGAGGATTCCTCTCAGGGGCTGACATGAATCTTGGGGTACTTCTGAAGTCTCCCCAGGGGAGTCAGGCCTCGTCTCGAGTGGGGGCATGCACGTGCGCTTTCCCTCCAGGCTGTAGCAGTAATGTCACGCTTCCCGTCGCGTGAATCTAAGGATCTGTGGTTTTCCCTCAAGGCTTTCCCTCGAGGCTTTCCAACAGGGCTGTCCCACGTGCCACCGTGGTGTGAGTCGATCCTCGGCGTGAAAGATGAGCCAGTGCAGGGCAAAGAGGTTCCTCTGGAATGGACTGAGACATCTGGGGGACTCTTGGAATGGTGGTAAGATCATGGAGTTCCTCTCGCCTTTCCTGTTGAGAGTGCCTCCTTTTGAGATGCGACGGGAACGCCGGGAATTCTTTCCCGTTGAAAGCAGGCAAAGGATCCCTTATCTCGAGCTACGAGGGGGAAACGGGGCTCCTCTGGATGTGGGCGGGACCATCGTGCTTCCTTTCGAGTGGAGACGGGTATGGCGGTGAACTTCTTGAGTTGCAGCAAGGGTGTGAAAGGCCCTTTCGAAGTTCCCGACTTTAGGTGTCATTAGTGTCCAGAGGCCTCATCGGAAATTGGCCTCATCTCGCCTGGAAGGGAGAACTTCCTGGATTTCTCGAGTTGCGGCAGGTGTTCTCGAGTTACGACGGGGACCTCAGGGACCCGCCCTGGTGGCCTCAGGAGAGGCCAGTCCCCATGCGAGTTGCTAGGGGGCCTCTCGGGATTCCTCTCCCGTCGATACCGGGGCCAAAGCCTTGTGTGGAGTCAGGGCCGGAACCGAGGATTCCTCTCAGGGGCTGACATGGATCTTTGGGTACTTCTGGAGTCTCCCCAGGGGAGTCAGGCCTCGTCTCGAGTGGGGGCATGCACGTGCGCTTTCCTTCCAGGTTGTAGCAGCAATGTCACGCTTCCCGTCGCGTGGATCAAAGGATCTGTGGTTTTCCCTCGAGGCTTTCCCTCGAGGCTTTCCCACAGGGCTGTCCCACGTGCCACCGTGGTATGAGTCGATCCTCGGCGTGAAAGATGAGCCAGTGCAGGGCAAAGAGATTCCTCTGGAATGGACTGAGACATCTGGGGGACTCTTGGAATGGTGGTACGACCATGGAGTTCCTCTCGCCTTTCCTGTTGAGAGTGCCTCCTCTTGAGATGCGACGGGAACGCTGGGAATTCTTTCCCGTTGAAAGCAGGGAAAGGATCCCTCATCTCGAGCTACGAGGGGGAAATGGGGCTCCTCTGGATGTGGGCGGGACCATCGTGCTTCCTCTCGAGTGGAGACGGGTATGGCGGTGAACTTCTTGAGTTGCAGCAAGGGTGTGAAAGACCCTTTCGAAGTTCCAGAGGTTAGGTGTCATTAGTCTCCATACGCCTCATCGGAAATAGGCCTCATCTCGCCTGGAAGGGAGAACTTCCTGGATTTTCTCGAGTTGCGGCAGGTGTTCTCGAGTTACGACGGGGACCTCAGGGACCCGCCCTGGTGGCCTCAGGAGAGGCCAGTCCCCTTGCGACTTGCAAGGGGGCCTCTCGGGATTCCTCTCCCGTCGATACCGGGGCCAAAGCCTTGTGTGGAGTCAGGGCCGGAAGCGAGGATTCCTCTCAGGGGCTGACATGGAACTTTGGGTACTTCTGGAGTCTCCCCAGGGGAGTCAGGCCTCGTCTCGAGTGGGGGCATGCACGTGTGCTTTCCTTCCAGGCTGTAGCAGCAATGTCACACTTCCCGTCGCGTAGAATAAAGGATCTGTGGTTTTCCCTCAAGGCTTTCCCTCGAGGCTTTCCCACAGGGCTGTCCCACGTGCCACCGTGGTGTGAGTCGATCCTCGGCATGAAAGATGAGCCAGTCAGGGCAAAGAGGTTCCTCTGCAATGGACTGAGACATCTGGGGGACTCTTGGAATGGTGGTACGACCATGGAGTTCCTCTCGCCTTTCCTGTTGAGAGTGCCTCCTCGTGAGATGCGACGGGAACGCCGGGAATTCTTTCCCGTTGAAAGCAGGGAAAGGATCCCTCATCTCGAGCTACAAGGGGGAAACGGGGCTCCTCTGGATGTGGGCGGGACCATCGTGCTTCCTCTCGAGTGGAGACGGGTATGGCGGTGAACTTCTTGAGTTGCAGCAAGGGTGTGAAAGACCCTTTCGAAGTTCCAGAGGTTAGGTGTCATTAGTCTCCAGACGTCTCATCGGAAATAGGCCTCATCTCGCCTGGAAGGGAGAACTTCCTGGATTTTCTCGAGTTGGGGCAGGTGTTCTCGAGTTACGACGGGGACCTCAGGGACCCGCCCTGGTGGCCTCAGGAAAAGCCAGTCCCCTTGCGAGTTGCTAGGGGGCCTCTCGGGATTCCTCTCCCGTCAATATCGGGGCCAAAATCCTTCTGTGGAGTCAGGGCCGGAACCGAGAATTCCTCTCAGGGGCTAACATGGATCTTGGGGTACTTCTGAAGTCTCCCCAGGGGAGTCAAGCCTCGTCTCGAGTGGGGGCATGCACGTGCGCTTTCCCTCCAGGCTGTAGCAGCAATGTCACGCTTCCCGTCGCGTGAATCACAGGATCTGTGTTTTTCCCTCGAGGCTTTCCCTCGAGGCTTTCCCACAGGGCTGCCCCACGTGCCACCGTGGTGTGAGTCGATCCTCGGCGTGAAAGATGAGCCAGTGCAGGGCAAAGAGGTTCCTCTGGAATGGACTGAGACATCTGGGGGACTCTTGGAATGGTGGTACGACCATGGAGTTCCTCTCGCCTTTCCTGTTGAGAGTGCCTCCTCTTGAGATGCGACGGGAACGCCGGGAATGCTTTCCCGTTGAAATCAGGGAAAGGATCCCTCATCTCGAGCTACGAGGGGGAAACGGGGCTCCTCTGGATGTGGGCGGGACCATCGTGCTTCCTCTCGAGTGGAGACGGGTATGGCGGTGAACTTCTTGAGTTGCAGCAAGGGTGTGAAAGACCCTTTCGAAGTTCCAGAGGTTAGGTGTCATTAGTCTCCAGACGCCTCATCGGAAATAGGCCTCATCTCGCCTGGAAGGGAGAACTTCCTGGATTTTCTCGAGTTGCGCCAGGTGTTCTCGTGTTACGACGGGGACCTCAGGGACCCGCCCTGGTGGCCTCAGGAAAGGCCAGTCTCCATGCGAGTTGCTAGGGGGCCTCTCGGGATTCCTCTCCCGTCGATACCGGTGCCAAAAACCTTGTGTGGAGTCAGGGCCGGAACCGAGGATTCCTCTCAGGAGTGACATGGATCTTTCGGTACTTCTGGAGTCTCCCCAGGGGAGTCAGGCCTCGTCTCGAGTGGGGGCATGCACGTGCGCCTTCCTTCCAGGCTGTAGCAGCAATGTCACGCTTCCCGTCGCGTGGATTAAAGGATCTGTGGTTTTCCCTCGAGGCTTTCCCTCGAGGCTTTCCCACAGGGCTGTCCCACGTGCCACCGTGGTGTGAGTCGATCCTCGGCGTGAAAGATGAGCCAGTGCAGGGCAAAGAGGTTCCTCTTTAATGGACTGAGACATCTGGGGGACTCCTGGAATGGTGGTACGACCATGGAGTTCCTCTCGCCTTTCCTGTTGAGAGTGCCTCCTGTTGAGATGCGATGGGAAAGCCTGGAATTCTTTCCCGTTAAAAGCAGGGAAAGGATCCCTCATCTCGAGCTACGAGGGGGAAACAGGGCTCCTCTGGATGTGGGCGGGACCATCGTGCTTCCTCTCGAGTGGAGACGGGTATGGCGGTGAACTTCTTGAGTTGCAGCAAGGGTGTGAAAGACCCTTTCGAAGTTCCAGAGGTTAGGTGTCATTAGTCTCCAGACGCCTCATCGGAAATAGGCCTCATCTCGCCTGGAAGGGAGAACTTCCTGGAATTTCTCAAGTTGCGGCAGGTGTTCTCGAGTTACGAAGGGGACATCAGGGAACCGCCCTGGTGTCCTCAGGAAAAGCCAGTCCCCATGCGAGTTGCTAGGGGGCCTCTAGGGATTCCTCTCCCGTCGATACCGGGGCCAAAATCCTTTTGTGGAGTCAGGGCCGGAACCGAGGATTCCTCTCAGGGGCTGACATGAATCTTGGGGTACTTCTGAAGTCTCCCCAGGGGAGTCAGGCCTCGTCTCGAGTGGGGGCATGCACGTGCGCTTTCCTTCCAGGCTGTAGCAGCAATGTCACGCTTCCCGTCGCGTGGATTAAAGGATCTCTGGTTTTCCCTCGAGGCTTTCCCTCGAGGCTTTCCCACAGGGCTGTCCCACGTGCCAACGTGGTGTGAGTCGATCCTCGGCGTGAAAGATGAGCCAGTGCAGGGCAAAGAGGTTCCTCTTTAATGGACTGAGACATCTGGGGGACTCCTGGAATGGTGGTACGACCATGGAGTTCCTATCGCCTTTCCTGTTGAGAGTGCCTCCTCCTGAGATGCGACGGGAAAGCCTGGAATTCTTTCCCGTTAAAAGCAGGGAAAGGATCCCTCATCTCGAGCTACGAGGGGGAAACGGGGCTCCTCTGGATGTGGGCGGGACCATCGTGCTTCCTCTCGAGTGGAGACGGGTATGGCGGTGAACTTCTTGAGTTGCAGCAAGGGTGTGAAAGACCTTTTCGAAGTTCCAGAGGTTAGGTGTCATTAGTCTCCAGACGCCTCATCGGAAATAGGCCTCAGCTCGCCTGGAAGGGAGAACTTCCTGGAATTTCTCGAGTTGCGGCAGGTTTTCTCGAGTTACGAAGGGGACATCAGGGAACCGCCCTGGTGTCCTCAGGAAAAGCCAGTCCCCATGCGAGTTGCTAGGGGGCCTCTAGGGATTCCTTTCCCGTCGATACCGGGGCCAAAATCCTTTTGTGGAGTCAGGGCCGGAACCGAGGATTCCTCTCAGGGGCTGACATGAATCTTGGGGTACTTCTGAAGTCTCCCCAGGGGAGTCAGGCCTCGTCTCGAGTGGGGGCATGCACGTGCGCTTTCCCTCCAGGCTGTAGCAGTAATGTCACGCTTCCCGTCGCGTGAATCTAAGGATCTGTGGTTTTCCCTCAAGGCTTTCCCTCGAGGCTTTCCAACAGGGCTGTCCCACGTGCCACCGTGGTGTGAGTCGATCCTCGGCGTGAAAGATGAGCCAGTGCAGGGCAAAGAGGTTCCTCTGGAATGGACTGAGACATCTGGGGGACTCTTGGAATGGTGGTACGATCATGGAGTTCCTCTCGCCTTTCCTGTTGAGAGTGCCTCCTTTTGAGATGCGACGGGAACGCCGGGAATTCTTTCCCGTTGAAAGCAGGCAAAGGATCCCTTATCTCGAGCTACGAGGGGGAAACGGGGCTCCTCTGGATGTGGGCGGGACCATCGTGCTTCCTTTCGAGTGTAGACGGGTATGGCGGTGAACTTCTTGAGTTGCAGCAAGGTTGTGAAAGGCCCTTTCGAAGTTCCCGACTTTAGGTGTCATTAGTCTCCAGAGGCCTCATCGGAAATTGGCCTCATCTCGCCTGAAAGGGAGAACTTCCTGGATTTCTCGAGTTGCGGCAGGTGTTCTCGAGTTACGACGGGGACCTCAGGGACCCGCCCTGGTGGCCTCAGGAGAGGCCAGTCCCCATGCGAGTTGCTAGGGGGCCTCTCGGGATTCCTCTCCCGTCGATACCGGGGCCAAAGCCTTGTGTGGAGTCAGGGCCGGAACCGAGGATTCCTCTCAGGGGCTGACATGGATCTTTGGGTACTTCTGGAGTCTCCCCAGGGGAGTCAGGCCTCGTCTCGAGTGGGGGCATGCACGTGCGCTTTCCTTCCAGGCTGTAGCAGCAATGTCACGCTTCCCGTCGCGTGGATCAAAGGATCTGTGGTTTTCCCTCGAGGCTTTCCCTCGAGGCTTTCCCACAGGGCTGTCCCACGTGCCACCGTGGTGTGAGTCGATCCTCGGCGTGAAAGATGAGCCAGTGCAGGGCAAAGAGGTTCCTCTGGAATGGACTGAGACATCTGGGGGACTCTTGGAATGGTGGTACGACCATGGAGTTCCTCTCGCCTTTCCTTTGAGAGTGCCTCCTCTTGAGATGCGACGGGAACGCCGGGAATTCTTTCCCGTTGAAAGCAGGGAAAGGATCCCTCATCTCGAGCTACGAGGGGGAAACGGGGCTCCTCTGGATGTGGGCGGGACCATCGTGCTTCCTCTCGAGTTGAGACGGGTGTGGCGGTGAACTTCTTGAGTTGCAGCAAGGGTGTGAAAGACCCTTTCGAAGTTCCAGAGGTTAGGTGTCATTAGTCTCCAGACGCCTCATCGGAAATAGGCCTCATCTCGCCTGGAAGGGGGAACTTCCTGGAATTTCTCGAGTTGTGGCAGGTGTTCTTGAGTTACTACGGGGACCTCAGGGACCCGCCCTGGTGGCCTCAGGAGAGGCCAGTCCCCATGCGAGTTGCTAGGGGGCCTCTCGGGATTCCTATCCCGTCGATACCGGGGCCAAAAACCTTGTGTGGAGTCAGGGCCGGAACCGAGGATTCCTCTCAGGGGCTGACATGGATCTGTGGGTACTTCTGGAGTCTCCCCAGGGGAGTCAGGCCTCGTCTCGAGTCGGGGCATGCACGTGCACTTTCCTTCCAGGCTGTAGCAGCAATGTCACGCTTCCCGTGGCGTGGATCAAAGGATCTGTGGTTTTCCCTCGAGGCTTTCCCTCGAGGCTTTCCCACAGGGCTGTCCCACGTGCCACCGTGGTGTGAGTCGATCCTCGGCGTGAAAGATGAGCCAGTGCAGGGCAAAGATCTTCCTCTGGAATGGACTGAGACATCTGGGGGACTCTTGGAATGGTGGTACGACCATGGAGTTCCTCTCTCCTTTCCTGTTGAGAGTGCCTCCGCTTCAGATGCGACGGGAACGCCGGGAATTCTTTCCCATTGAAAGCAGGGAAAGGATTCCTCATCTCGAGCTACGAGGGGGAAAGGGGGCTCCTCTGGATGTGGGCGGGACGATCGTGCTTCCTCTCGAGTGGAGACGGGTATGGCGGTGAACTTCTTGAGTTGCAGCAAGGGTGTGAAAGACCCTTTCGAAGTTCCAGAGGTTAGGTGTCATTAGTCTCCAGACGCCTCATCGGAAATAGGCCTCATCTCGCCTGGAAGGGAGAACTTCCTGGATCTTCTCGAGTTGCGGCAGGTGTTCTCGAGTTACGACGGGGACCTCAGGGACCCGCCCTGGTGGCCTCAGGAGAGGCCAGTCCCCATGCGAGTTGCTAGGGGGCCTCTCGGGATTCCTCTCCCGTCGATACCGGGGCCAAAAACCTTGTGTGGAGTCAGGGCCGGAACCGAGGATTCCTCTCACGGGCTGATATGGATCTTTGGGTACTTCTGGAGTCTCGCCAGGGGAGACAGGCCTCATCTCGAGTGGGGGCATGCACGTGCGCTTTCCTTCCAGGCTGTAGCAGCAATGTCACGCTTCCCATCGCGTGGATCAAAGGATTTGTGGTTTTCCCTCGAGGCTTTCCCTCGAGGCTTTCCCACAGGGCTGTCCCACGTGCCACCGTGGTGTGAGTCGATCCTCGGCGTGAAAGATGAGCCAGTGCAGGGCAAAGAGGTTCCTCTGGAATGGACTGAGACATCTGTGGGACTCTTGGAATGGTGGTACGACCATGGAGTTCCTCTCGCCTTTCCTGTTGAGAGTGCCTCCTCTTGAGATGCGACGGGAACGCCGGGAATTCTTTCCCGTTGAAAGCAGGGAAAGGATCCCTCATCTCGAGCTAGGAGGGGGAAACGGGGCTCCTCTGGATGTGGGCGGGACCATCGTGCTTCCTCTAGAGTGGAGACGGGTATGGCGGTGAACTTCTTGAGTTGCAGCAAGGGTGTGAAAGACCCTTTCGAAGTTCCAAAGTTTAGGTGTCATTAGTCTCCAGACGCCTCATCGGAAATAGGCCTCATCTCGCCTGGAAGGGAGAACTTCCTGGATTTTCTCGAGTTGCGGCAGGTGTTCTCGAGTTACGACGGGGACCTCAGGGACCCGCCCTGGTGGCCTCAGGAGAGGCCAGTCCCCATGCGAGTTGCTAGGGGGCCTCTCGGGATTCCTCTCCCGTCGATACCGGGGCCAAAAACCTTGTGTGGAGTCAGGGCCGGAACCGAGGATTCCTCTCAGTGGCTGACATGGATCTTTGGGTACTTCTGGAGTCTCCCCATGGGAGTCAGGCCTCGTCTCGAGTGGGGGCATGCACGGGCGCTTTCCTTCAAGGCTGTAGCAGCAATGTCACGCTTCCCGTGGCGTGAATCAAACGATCTGTGGTTTTCCGTCGAGGCTTTCCCTCGAGGCTTTCCCACAGGGCTGTCCCACGTGCCACCGTGGTGTGAGTTGATCCTCGGCGTGAAAGATGAGCCAGTGTAGGGCAAAGAGCTTCCTCTGGAATGGACTGAGACATCTGGGGGACTCTTGGAATGGTGGTACGACCATGGAGTTCCTCTCGCCTTTCCTGTTGAGAGTGCCTCCTCTTGAGATGCGACGGGAACGCCGGGAATTCTTTCCCGTTGAAAGCAGGGAAAGGATCCCTCATCTCGAGCTACGAGGGGGAAACGGGGCTCCTCTGGATGTGGGCGGGACTATCGTGCTTCCTCTCGAGTGGAGACGGGTATGGCGGTGAACTTCTTGAGTTGCAGCAAGGGTGTGAAAGACCCTTTCGAAGTTCCAGCGGTTAGGTGTCATTAGTCTCCAGACGCCTCATCGGAAATAGGCCTCCTCTCGCCTGGAAGGGAGAACTTCCTGGATTTTCTCGAGTTGCGGCAGGTGTTCTCGAGTTACGACGGGGACCTCATGGACCCGCCCTGGTGGCCTCAGGAGAGGCCAGTCCCCATGCGAGTTGCTAGGGGGCCTCTCGGGATTCCTCTCCCGTCGATACCGGGGCCAAAAACCTTGTGTGGAGTCAGGGCCGGAACCGAGGATTCCTCTCAGGGGCTGACATGGATCTTTGGGTCCTTCTGGAGTCTCCCCATGGGAGTCAGGCCTCGTCTCGAGTGGGGGCATGCACGTGCGCTTTCCTTCCAGGCTGTAGCAGCAATGTCACGCTTCCCATCGCGTGGATCAAAGGATCTGTGGTTTTCCCTCGAGGCTTTCCCTCGAGGCTTTCCCACAGGGCTGTCCCACGTGCCACCGTGGTGTGAGTCGATCCTCGGCGTGAAAGATGAGCCAGTGCAGGGCAAAGAGGTTCCTCTGGAATGGACTGAGACATCTGGGGGACTCTTGGAATGGTGGTACGACCATGGAGTTCCTCTCGCCTTTCCTGTTGAGAGTGCCTCCTCTTGAGATGCGACGGGAACGCCGGGAATTCTTTCCCGTTGAAAGCAGGGAAAGGATCGCTCATCTCGAGCTAGGAGGGGGAAACGGGGCTCCTCTGGATGTGGGCGGGACCATCGTGCTTCCTCTCGAGTGGAGACGGGTATGGCGGTGAACTTCTTGAGTTGCAGCAAGGGTGTGAAAGACCCTTTCGAAGTTCCAGAGTTTAGGTGTCATTAGTCTCCAGACGCCTCATCGGAAATAGGCCTCATCTCGCCTGGAAGGGAGAACTTCCTGGATTTTGTCGAGTTGCGGCAGGTGTTCTCGAGTTACGACGGGGACCTCAGGGACCCGCCCTGGTGGCCTCAGGAGAGGCCAGTCCCTATGCGAGTTCCTAGGGGGCCTCTCGGGATTCCTCTCCCGTCGATACCGGGGCCAAAAACCTTGTGTGGAGTCAGGGCCGGAACCGAGGATTCCTCTCAGTGGCTGACATGGATCTTTGGGTACTTGTGGAGTCTCCCCAGGGGAGTCAGGCCTCGTCTCGAGTGGGGGCATGCACGTGCGCTTTCCTTCAAGGCTGTAGCAGCAATGTCACGCTTCCCGTGGCGTGAATCAAACGATCTGTGGTTTTCCCTCGAGGCTTTCCCTCGAGGCTTTCCCACATGGCTGTCCCACGTGCCACCGTGGTGTGAGTCGATCCTCGGCGTGAAAGATGAGCCAGTGTAGGGCAAAGAGCTTCCTCTGGAATGGACTGAGACATCTGGGGGACTCTTGGAATGGTGGTACGACCACGGAGTTCCTCTCGCCTTTCCTGTTGAGAGTGCCTCCACTTGAGATGCGACGGGAACGCTGGGAATTCTTTCCCGTTGAAAGCAGGGAAAGGATCCCTCATCTCGAGCTACGAGGGGGAAACGGGGCTCCTCTGGATGTGGGCGGGACTATCGTGCTTCCTCTCGAGTGGAGACGGGTATGGCGGTGAACTTCTTGAGTTGCAGCAAGGGTGTGAAAGACCCTTTCGAAGTTCCAGAGGTTAGGTGTCATTAGTCTCCAGACGCCTCATCGGAAATAGGCCTCATCTCGCCTGGAAGGGAGAAGTTCCTGGATTTTCTCGAGTTGCGGCAGGTGTTCTCGAGTTACGACGGGGACCTCAGGGACCCGCCCTGGTGGCCTCAGGAGAGGCCAGTCCCCATGCGAGTTGCTAGGGGGCCTCTCGGGATTCCTCTCCCGTCGATACCGGGGCCAAAAACCTTGTGTGGAGTCAGGGCCGGAACCGAGGATTCCTCTCCGGGGCTGACATGGATCTTTGGGTCCTTCTGGAGTCTCCCCAGGGGAGTCAGGCCTCGTCTCGAGTGGGGGCATGCACGTGCGCTTTCCTTCCAGGCTGTAGCAGCAATGTCACGCTTCCCATCGCGTGGATCAAAGGATCTGTGGTTTTCCCTCGAGGCTTTCCCTCGAGGCTTTCCCACAGGGCTGTCCCACGTGCCACCGTGGTGTGAGTCGATCCTCGGCGTGAAAGATGAGCCAGTGCAGGGCAAAGAGGTTCCTCTGGAATGGACTGAGACATCTGGGGGACTCTTGGAATGGTGGTACAACCATGGAGTTCCTCTCGCCTTTCCTGTTGAGAGTGCCTCCTCTTGAGATGCGACGGGAACGCCGGGAAATCTTTCCCGTTGAAAGCAGGGAAAGGATTCCTCATCTCGAGCTACGAGGGGGAAACGGGGCTCCGCTGGATGTGGGCGGGACCATCGTGCTTCCTCTAGAGTGGAGACGGGTATGGCGGTGAACTTCTTGAGTTGCAGCAAGGGTGTGAAAGACCCTTTCGAAGTTCCAGAGGTTAGGTGTCATTAGTCTCCAGACGCCTCATCGGAAATAGGCCTCATCTCGCCTGGAAGGGAGAACTTCCTGGATTTTCTCGAGTTGCGGCAGGTGTTCTCGAGTTACGACGGGGACCTCAGGGACCCGCCCTGGTGGCCTCAGGAGAGGCCAGTCCCCATGCGAGTTGCTAGGGGGCCTCTCGGGATTCCTCTCCCGTCGATACCGGGGCCAAAAACCTTGTGTGGAGTCAGGGCCGGAACCGAGGATTCCTCTCCGGGGCTGACATGGATCTTTGGGTCCTTCTGGAGTCTCCCCATGGGAGTCAGGCCTCGTCTCGAGTGGGGGCATGCACGTGCGCTTTCCTTCCAGGCTGTAGCAGCAATGTCACGCTTCCCATCGCGTGGATCAAAGGATCTGTGGTTTTCCCTCGAGGCTTTCCCTCGAGGCTTTCCCACAGGGCTGTCCCACGTGCCACCGTGGTGTGAGTCGATCCTCGGCGTGAAAGATGAGCCAGTGCAGGGCAAAGAGGTTCCTCTGGAATGGACTGAGACATCTGGGGGACTCTTGGAATGGTGGTACAACCATGGAGTTCCTCTCGCCTTTCCTGTTGAGAGTGCCTCCTCTTGAGATGCGACGGGAACGCCGGGAATTCTTTCCCGTTGAAAGCAGGGAAAGGATTCCTCATCTCGAGCTACGAGGGGGAAACGGGGCTCCGCTGGATGTGGGCGGGACCATCGTGCTTCCTCTAGAGTGGAGACGGGTATGGCGGTGAACTTCTTGAGTTGCAGCAAGGGTGTGAAAGACCCTTTCGAAGTTCCAGAGGTTAGGTGTCATTAGTCTCCAGACGCCTCATCGGAAATAGGCCTCATCTCGCCTGGAAGGGAGAACTTCCTGGATTTTCTCGAGTTGCGGCAGGTGTTCTCGAGTTACGACGGGGACCTCAGGGGCCCGCCCTGGTGGCCTCAGGAGAGGCCAGTCCCCATGCGAGTTGCTAGGGGCCCTCTCGGGATTCCTCTCCCGTTGATACCGGGGCCATAAACCTTGTGTGGTGTCAGGGCCGGAACCGAGAATTTCTCTCAGGGGCTGACATGGATCTTTGGGTACTTCTGGAGTCTCCCCATGGGAGTCAGGCCTTGTCTCGAGTCGGGGCATGCACGTGCGCTTTCCTTCCAGGCTGTAGCAGCAATGTCACGCTTCCCGTCGCGTGGATCAAAGGATCTGTGGTTTTCCCTCGAGGCTTTCCCTCGAGGCTTTCCCACAGGGCTGTCCCACGTGCCACCGTGGTGTGAGTCGATCCTCGGCGTGAAAGATGAGCCAGTGCAGGGCAAAGAGGTTCCTCTGGAATGGACTGAGACATCTGTGGGACTCTTGGAATGGTGGTACGACCATGGAGTTCCTCTCGCCTTTCCTGTTGAGAGTGCCTCCTCTTGAGATGCGACGGGAACGCCGGGAATTCTTTCCCGTTGAAAGCAGGGAAAGGATCCCTCATCTCGAGCTAGGAGGGGGAAACGGGGCTCCTCTGGATGTGGGCGGGACCATCGTGCTTCCTCTAGAGTGGAGACGGGTATGGCGGTGAACTTCTTGAGTTGCAGCAAGGGTGTGAAAGACCCTTTCGAAGTTCCAGAGTTTAGGTGTCATTAGTCTCCAGACGCCTCATCGGAAATAGGCCTCCTCTCGCCTGGAAGGGAGAACTTCCTGGATTTTCTCGAGTTGCGGCAGGTGTTCTCGAGTTACGACGGGGACCTCATGGACCCGCCCTGGTGGCCTCAGGAGAGGCCAGTCCCCATGCGAGTTGCTAGGGGGCCTCTCGGGATTCCTCTCCCGTCGATACCGGGGCCAAAAACCTTGTGTGGAGTCAGGGCCGGAACCGAGGATTCCTCTCAGGGGCTGACATGGATCTTTGGGTCCTTCTGGAGTCTCCCCATGGGAGTCAGGCCTCGTCTCGAGTGGGGGCATGCACGTGCGCTTTCCTTCCAGGCTGTAGCAGCAATGTCACGCTTCCCATCGCGTGGATCAAAGAATCTGTGGTTTTCCCTCGAGGCTTTCCCTCGAGGCTTTCCCACAGGGCTGTCCCACGTGCCACCGTGGTGTGAGTCGATCCTCGGCGTGAAAGATGAGCCAGTGCAGGGCAAAGAGGTTCCTCTGGAATGGACTGAGACATCTGGGGGACTCTTGGAATGGTGGTACGACCATGGAGTTCCTCTCGCCTTTCCTGTTGAGAGTGCCTCCTCTTGAGATGCGACGGGAACGCCGGGAATTCTTTCCCGTTGAAAGCAGGGAAAGGATCGCTCATCTCGAGCTAGGAGGGGGAAACGGGGCTCCTCTGGATGTGGGCGGGACCATCGTGCTTCCTCTCGAGTGGAGACGGGTATGGCGGTGAACTTCTTGAGTTGCAGCAAGGGTGTGAAAGACCCTTTCGAAGTTCCAGAGTTTAGGTGTCATTAGTCTCCAGACGCCTCATCGGAAATAGGCCTCATCTCGCCTGGAAGGGAGAACTTCCTGGATTTTCTCGAGTTGCGGCAGGTGTTCTCGAGTTACGACGGGGACCTCAGGGACCCGCCCTGGTGGCCTCAGGAGAGGCCAGTCCCTATGCGAGTTCCTAGGGGGCCTCTCGGGATTCCTCTCCCGTCGATACCGGGGCCAAAAACCTTGTGTGGAGTCAGGGCCGGAACCGAGGATTCCTCTCAGTGGCTGACATGGATCTTTGGGTACTTGTGGAGGCTCCCCAGGGGAGTCAGGCCTCGTCTCGAGTGGGGGCATGCACGTGCGCTTTCCTTCAAGGCTGTAGAAGCAATGTCACGCTTCCCGTGGCGTGAATCAAACGATCTGTGGTTTTCCCTCGAGGCTTTCCCTCGAGGCTTTCCCACAGGGCTGTCCCACGTGCCACCGTGGTGTGAGTCGATCCTCGGCGTGAAAGATGAGCCAGTGTAGGGCAAAGAGCTTCCTCTGGAATGGACTGAGACATCTGGGGGACTCTTGGAATGGTGGTACGACCACGGAGTTCCTCTCGCCTTTCCTGTTGAGAGTGCCTCCACTTGAGATGCGACGGGAACGCCGGGAATTCTTTCCCGTTGAAAGCAGGGAAAGGATCCCTCATCTCGAGCTACGAGGGGGAAACGGGGCTCCTCTGGATGTGGGCGGGACTATCGTGCTTCCTCTCGAGTGGAGACGGGTATGGCGGTGAACTTCTTGAGTTGCAGCAAGGGTGTGAAAGACCCTTTCGAAGTTCCAGAGGTTAGGTGTCATTAGTCTCCAGACGCCTCATCGGAAATAGGCCTCATCTCGCCTGGAAGGGAGAAGTTCCTGGATTTTCTCGAGTTGCGGCAGGTGTTCTCGAGTTACGACGGGGACCTCAGGGACCCGCCCTGGTGGCCTCAGGAGAGGCCAGTCCCCATGCGAGTTGCTAGGGGGCCTCTCGGGATTCCTCTCCCGTCGATACCGGGGCCAAAAACCTTGTGTGGAGTCAGGGCCGGAACCGAGGATTCCTCTCCGGGGCTGACATGGATCTTTGGGTCCTTCTGGAGTCTCCCCATGGGAGTCAGGCCTCGTCTCGAGTGGGGGCATGCACGTGCGCTTTCCTTCCAGGCTGTAGCAGCAATGTCACGCTTCCCATCGCGTGGATCAAAGGATCTGTGGTTTTCCCTCGAGGCTTTCCCTCGAGGCTTTCCCACAGGGCTGTCCCACGTGCCACCGTGGTGTGAGTCGATCCTCGGCGTGAAAGATGAGCCAGTGCAGGGCAAAGAGGTTCCTCTGGAATGGACTGAGACATCTGGGGGACTCTTGGAATGGTGGTACAACCATGGAGTTCCTCTCGCCTTTCCTGTTGAGAGTGCCTCCTCTTGAGATGCGACGGGAACGCCGGGAATTCTTTCCCGTTGAAAGCAGGGAAAGGATTCCTCATCTCGAGCTACGAGGGGGAAACGGGGCTCCGCTGGATGTGGGCGGGACCATCGTGCTTCCTCTCGAGTGGAGACGGGTATGGCGGTGAACTTCTTGAGTTGCAGCAAGGGTGTGAAAGACCCTTTCGAAGTTCCAGAGGTTAGGTGTCATTAGTCTCCAGACGCCTCATCGGAAATAGGCCTCATCTCGCCTGGAAGGGAGAACTTCCTGGATTTTCTCGAGTTGCGGCAGGTGTTCTCGAGTTACGACGGGGACCTCAGGGGCCCGCCCTGGTGGCCTCAGGAGAGGCCAGTCCCCATGCGAGTTGCTAGGGGCCCTCTCGGGATTCCTCTCCCGTTGATACCGGGGCCAAAAACCTTGTGTGGTGTCAGGGCCGGAACCGAGAATTTCTCTCAGGGGCTGACATGGATCTTTGGGTACTTCTGGAGTCTCCCCATGGGAGTCAGGCCTTGTCTCGAGTCGGGGCATGCACGTGCGCTTTCCTTCCAGGCTGTAGCAGCAATGTCACGCTTCCCGTCGCGTGGATCAAAGGATCTGTGGTTTTCCCTCGAGGCTTTCCCTCGAGGCTTTCCCACAGGGCTGTCCCACGTGCCACCGTGGTGTGAGTCGATCCTCGGCGTGAAAGATGAGCCAGTGCAGGGCAAAGAGGTTCCTCTGGAATGGACTGAGACATCTGTGGGACTCTTGGAATGGTGGTACGACCATGGAGTTCCTCTCGCCTTTCCTGTTGAGAGTGCCTCCTCTTGAGATGCGATGGGAACGCCGGGAATTCTTTCCCGTTGAAAGCAGGGAAAGGATCCCTCATCTCGAGCTAGGAGGGGGAAACGGGGCTCCTCTGGATGTGGGCGGGACCATCGTGCTTCCTCTAGAGTGGAGACGGGTATGGCGGTGAACTTCTTGAGTTGCAGCAAGGGTGTGAAAGACCCTTTCGAAGTTCCAGAGTTTAGGTGTCATTAGTCTCCAGACGCCTCATCGGAAATAGGCATCATCTCGCCTGGAAGGGAGAACTTCCTGGATTTTCTCGAGTTGCGGCAGGTGTTCTCGAGTTACGACGGGGACCTCAGGGACCCGCCCTGGTGGCCTCAGGAGAGGCCAGTCCCCATGCGAGTTGCTAGGGGGCCTCTCGGGATTCCTCTCCCGTCGATACCGGGGCCAAAAACCTTGTGTGGAGTCAGGGCCGGAACCGAGGATTCCTCTCAGTGGCTGACATGGATCTTTGGGTACTTCTGGAGTCTCCCCATGGGAGTCAGGCCTCGTCTCGAGTGGGGGCATGCACGGGCGCTTTCCTTCAAGGCTGTAGCAGCAATGTCACGCTTCCCGTGGCGTGAATCAAACGATCTGTGGTTTTCCGTCGAGGCTTTCCCTCGAGGCTTTCCCACAGGGCTGTCCCACGTGCCACCGTGGTGTGAGTTGATCCTCGGCGTGAAAGATGAGCCAGTGAAGGGCAAAGAGCTTCCTCTGGAATGGACTGAGACATCTGGGGGACTCTTGGAATGGTGGTACGACCATGGAGTTCCTCTCGCCTTTCCTGTTGAGAGTGCCTCCTCTTGAGATGCGACGGGAACGCCGGGAATTCTTTCCCGTTGAAAGCAGGGAAAGGATCCCTCATCTCGAGCTACGAGGGGGAAACGGGGCTCCTCTGGATGTGGGCGGGACTATCGTGCTTCCTCTCGAGTGGAGACGGGTATGGCGGTGAACTTCTTGAGTTGCAGCAAGGGTGTGAAAGACCCTTTCGAAGTTCCAGCGGTTAGGTGTCATTAGTCTCCAGACGCCTCATCGGAAATAGGCCTCCTCTCGCCTGGAAGGGAGAACTTCCTGGATTTTCTCGAGTTGCGGCAGGTGTTCTCGAGTTACGACGGGGACCTCATGGACCCGCCCTGGTGGCCTCAGGAGAGGCCAGTCCCCATGCGAGTTGCTAGGGGGCCTCTCGGGATTCCTCTCCCGTCGATACCGGGGCCAAAAACCTTGTGTGGAGTCAGGGCCGGAACCGAGGATTCCTCTCAGGGGCTGACATGGATCTTTGGGTCCTTCTGGAGTCTCCCCATGGGAGTCAGGCCTCGTCTCGAGTGGGGGCATGCACGTGCGCTTTCCTTCCAGGCTGTAGCAGCAATGTCACGCTTCCCATCGCGTGGATCAAAGGATCTGTGGTTTTCCCTCGAGGCTTTCCCTCGAGGCTTTCCCACAGGGCTGTCCCACGTGCCACCGTGGTGTGAGTCGATCCTCGGCGTGAAAGATGAGCCAGTGCAGGGCAAAGAGGTTCCTCTGGAATGGACTGAGACATCTGGGGGACTCTTGGAATGGTGGTACGACCATGGAGTTCCTCTCGCCTTTCCTGTTGAGAGTGCCTCCTCTTGAGATGCGACGGGAACGCCGGGAATTCTTTCCCGTTGAAAGCAGGGAAAGGATCGCTCATCTCGAGCTAGGAGGGGGAAACGGGGCTCCTCTGGATGTGGGCGGGACCATCGTGCTTCCTCTCGAGTGGAGACGGGTATGGCGGTGAACTTCTTGAGTTGCAGCAAGGGTGTGAAAGACCCTTTCGAAGTTCCAGAGGTTAGGTGTCATTAGTCTCCAGACGCCTCATCGGAAATAGGCCTCATCTCGCCTGGAAGGGAGAACTTCCTGGATTTTCTCGAGTTGCGGCAGGTGTTCTCGAGTTACGACGGGGACCTCAGGGACCCGCCCTGGTGGCCTCAGGAGAGGCCAGTCCCTATGCGAGTTCCTAGGGGGCCTCTCGGGATTCCTCTCCCGTCGATACCGGGGCCAAAAACCTTGTGTGGAGTCAGGGCCGGAACCGAGGATTCCTCTCAGTGGCTGACATGGATCTTTGGGTACTTGTGGAGTCTCCCCAGGGGAGTCAGGCCTCGTCTCGAGTGGGGGCATGCACGTGCGCTTTCCTTCAAGGCTGTAGCAGCAATGTCACGCTTCCCGTGGCGTGAATCAAACGATCTGTGGTTTTCCCTCGAGGCTTTCCCTCGAGGCTTTCCCACAGGGCTGTCCCACGTGCCACCGTGGTGTGAGTCGATCCTCGGCGTGAAAGATGAGCCAGTGTAGGGCAAAGAGCTTCCTCTGGAATGGACTGAGACATCTGGGGGACTCTTGGAATGGTGGTACGACCACGGAGTTCCTCTCGCCTTTCCTGTTGAGAGTGCCTCCACTTGAGATGCGACGGGAACGCCGGGAATTCTTTCCCGTTGAAAGCAGGGAAAGGATCCCTCATCTCGAGCTACGAGGGGGAAACGGGGCTCCTCTGGATGTGGGCGGGACTATCGTGCTTCCTCTCGAGTGGAGACGGGTATGGCGGTGAACTTCTTGAGTTGCAGCAAGGGTGTGAAAGACCCTTTCGAAGTTCCAGAGGTTAGGTGTCATTAGTCTCCAGACGCCTCATCGGAAATTGGCCTCATCTCGCCTGGAAGGGAGAAGTTCCTGGATTTTCTCGAGTTGCGGCAGGTGTTCTCGAGTTACGACGGGGACCTCAGGGACCCGCCCTGGTGGCCTCAGGAGAGGCCAGTCCCCATGCGAGTTGCTAGGGGGCCTCTCGGGATTCCTCTCCCGTCGATACCGGGGCCAAAAACCTTGTGTGGAGTCAGGGCCGGAACCGAGGATTCCTCTCCGGGGCTGACATGGATCTTTGGGTCCTTCTGGAGTCTCCCCATGGGAGTCAGGCCTCGTCTCGAGTGGGGGCATGCACGTGCGCTTTCCTTCCAGGCTGTAGCAGCAATGTCACGCTTCCCATCGCGTGGATCAAAGGATCTGTGGTTTTCCCTCGAGGCTTTCCCTCGAGGCTTTCCCACAGGGCTGTCCCACGTGCCACCGTGGTGTGAGTCGATCCTCGGCGTGAAAGATGAGCCAGTGCAGGGCAAAGAGGTTCCTCTGGAATGGACTGAGACATCTGGGGGACTCTTGGAATGGTGGTACAACCATGGAGTTCCTCTCGCCTTTCCTGTTGAGAGTGCCTCCTCTTGAGATGCGACGGGAACGCCGGGAATTCTTTCCCGTTGAAAGCAGGGAAAGGATTCCTCATCTCGAGCTACGAGGGGGAAACGGGGCTCCGCTGGATGTGGGCGGGACCATCGTGCTTCCTCTCGAGTGGAGACGGGTATGGCGGTGAACTTCTTGAGTTGCAGCAAGGGTGTGAAAGACCCTTTCGAAGTTCCAGAGGTTAGGTGTCATTAGTCTCCAGACGCCTCATCGGAAATAGGCCTCATCTCGCCTGGAAGGGAGAACTTCCTGGATTTTCTCGAGTTGCGGCAGGTGTTCTCGAGTTACGACGGGGACCTCAGGGGCCCGCCCTGGTGGCCTCAGGAGAGGCCAGTCCCCATGCGAGTTGCTAGGGGCCCTCTCGGGATTCCTCTCCCGTTGATACCGGGGCCAAAAACCTTGTGTGGTGTCAGGGCCGGAACCGAGAATTTCTCTCAGGGGCTGACATGGATCTTTGGGTACTTCTGGAGTCTCCCCATGGGAGTCAGGCCTTGTCTCGAGTCGGGGCATGCACGTGCGCATTCCTTCCAGGCTGTAGCAGCAATGTCACGCTTCCCGTCGCGTGGATCAAAGGATCTGTGGTTTTCCCTCGAGGCTTTCCCTCGAGGCTTTCCCACAGGGCTGTCCCACGTGCCACCGTGGTGTGAGTCGATCCTCGGCGTGAAAGATGAGCCAGTGCAGGGCAAAGAGGTTCCTCTGGAATGGACTGAGACATCTGTGGGACTCTTGGAATGGTGGTACGACCATGGAGTTCCTCTCGCCTTTCCTGTTGAGAGTGCCTCCTCTTGAGATGCGACAGGAACGCCGGGAATTCTTTCCCGTTGAAAGCAGGGAAAGGATCCCTCATCTCGAGCTAGGAGGGGGAAACGGGGCTCCTCTGGATGTGGGCGGGACCATCGTGCTTCCTCTAGAGTGGAGACGGGTATGGCGGTGAACTTCTTGAGTTGCAGCAAGGGTGTGAAAGACCCTTTCGAAGTTCCAGAGTTTAGGTGTCATTAGTCTCCAGACGCCTCATCGGAAATAGGCATCATCTCGCCTGGAAGGGAGAACTTCCTGGATTTTCTCGAGTTGCGGCAGGTGTTCTCGAGTTACGACGGGGACCTCAGGGACCCGCCCTGGTGGCCTAAGGAGAGGCCAGTCCCCATGCGAGTTGCTAGGGGGCCTCTCGGGATTCCTCTCCCGTCGATACCGGGGCCAAAAACCTTGTGTGGAGTCAGGGCCGGAACCGAGGATTCCTCTCAGTGGCTGACATGGATCTTTGGGTACTTCTGGAGTCTCCCCATGGGAGTCAGGCCTCGTCTCGAGTGGGGGCATGCACGGGCGCTTTCCTTCAAGGCTGTAGCAGCAATGTCACGCTTCCCGTGGCGTGAATCAAACGATCTGTGGTTTTCCGTCGAGGCTTTCCCTCGAGGCTTTCCCACAGGGCTGTCCCACGTGCCACCGTGGTGTGAGTTGATCCTCGGCGTGAAAGATGAGCCAGTGTAGGGCAAAGAGCTTCCTCTGGAATGGACTGAGACATCTGGGGGACTCTTGGAATGGTGGTACGACCATGGAGTTCCTCTCGCCTTTCCTGTTGAGAGTGCCTCCTCTTGAGATGCGACGGGAACGCCGGGAATTCTTTCCCGTTGAAAGCAGGGAAAGGATCCCTCATCTCGAGCTACGAGGGGGAAACGGGGCTCCTCTGGATGTGGGCGGGACTATCGTGCTTCCTCTCGAGTGGAGACGGGTATGGCGGTGAACTTCTTGAGTTGCAGCAAGGGTGTGAAAGACCCTTTCGAAGTTCCAGCGGTTAGGTGTCATTAGTCTCCAGACGCCTCATCGGAAATAGGCCTCCTCTCGCCTGGAAGGGAGAACTTCCTGGATTTTCTCGAGTTGCGGCAGGTGTTCTCGAGTTACGACGGGGACCTCATGGACCCGCCCTGGTGGCCTCAGGAGAGGCCAGTCCCCATGCGAGTTGCTAGGGGGCCTCTCGGGATTCCTCTCCCGTCGATACCGGGGCCAAAAACCTTGTGTGGAGTCAGGGCCGGAACCGAGGATTCCTCTCAGGGGCTGACATGGATCTTTGGGTCCTTCTGGAGTCTCCCCATGGGAGTCAGGCCTCGTCTCGAGTGGGGGCATGCACGTGCGCTTTCCTTCCAGGCTGTAGCAGCAATGTCACGCTTCCCATCGCGTGGATCAAAGGATCTGTGGTTTTCCCTCGAGGCTTTCCCTCGAGGCTTTCCCACAGGGCTGTCCCACGTGCCACCGTGGTGTGAGTCGATCCTCGGCGTGAAAGATGAGCCAGTGCAGGGCAAAGAGGTTCCTCTGGAATGGACTGAGACATCTGGGGGACTCTTGGAATGGTGGTACGACCATGGAGTTCCTCTCGCCTTTCCTGTTGAGAGTGCCTCCTCTTGAGATGCGACGGGAACGCCGGGAATTCTTTCCCGTTGAAAGCAGGGAAAGGATCGCTCATCTCGAGCTAGGAGGGGGAAACGGGGCTCCTCTGGATGTGGGCGGGACCATCGTGCTTCCTCTCGAGTGGAGACGGGTATGGCGGTGAACTTCTTGAGTTGCAGCAAGGGTGTGAAAGACCCTTTCGAAGTTCCAGAGGTTAGGTGTCATTAGTCTCAAGACGCCTCATCGGAAATAGGCCTCATCTCGCCTGGAAGGGAGAACTTCCTGGATTATCTCGAGTTGCGGCAGGTGTTCTCGAGTTACGACGGGGACCTCAGGGACCCGCCCTGGTGGCCTCAGGAGAGGCCAGTCCCCATGCGAGTTGCTAGGGGGCCTCTCGGGATTCCTCTCCCGTCGATACCGGGGCCAAAAACCTTGTGTGGAGTCAGGGCCGGAACCGAGGAATCCTCTCAGGGGCTGACATGGATCTTTGGGTCCTTCTGGAGTCTCCCCATGGGAGTCAGGCCTCGTCTCGAGTGGGGGCATGCACGTGCGCTTTCCTTCCAGGCTGTAGCAGCAATGTCACGCTTCCCATCGCGTGGATCAAAGGATCTGTGGTTTTCCCTCGAGGCTTTCCCTCGAGGCTTTCCCACAGGGCTGTCCCACGTGCCACCGTGGTGTGAGTCGATCCTCGGCGTGAAAGATGAGCCAGTGCAGGGCAAAGAGGTTCCTCTGGAATGGACTGAGACATCTGGGGGACTCTTGGAATGGTGGTACAACCATGGAGTTCCTCTCGCCTTTCCTGTTGAGAGTGCCTCCTCTTGAGATGCGACGGGAACGCCGGGAATTCTTTCCCGTTGAAAGCAGGGAAAGGATTCCTCATCTCGAGCTACGAGGGGGAAACGGGGCTCCGCTGGATGTGGGCGGGACCATCGTGCTTCCTCTAGAGTGGAGACGGGTATGGCGGTGAACTTCTTGAGTTGCAGCAAGGGTGTGAAAGACCCTTTCGAAGTTCCAGAGGTTAGGTGTCATTAGTCTCCAGACGCCTCATCGGAAATAGGCCTCATCTCGCCTGGAAGGGAGAACTTCCTGGATTTTCTCGAGTTGCGGCAGGTGTTCTCGAGTTACGACGGGGACCTCACGGGCCCGCCCTGGTGGCCTCAGGAGAGGCCAGTCCCCATGCGAGTTGCTAGGGGCCCTCTCGGGATTCCTCTCCCGTTGATACCGGGGCCAAAAACCTTGTGTGGTGTCAGGGCCGGAACCGAGAATTTCTCTCAGGGGCTGACATGGATCTTTGGGTACTTCTGGAGTCTCCCCATGGGAGTCAGGCCTTGTCTCGAGTCGGGGCATGCACGTGCGCTTTCCTTCCAGGCTGTAGCAGCAATGTCACGCTTCCCGTCGCGTGGATCAAAGGATCTGTGGTTTTCCCTCGAGGCTTTCCCTCGAGGCTTTCCCACAGGGCTGTCCCACGTGCCACCGTGGTGTGAGTCGATCCTCGGCGTGAAAGATGAGCCAGTGTAGGGCAAAGAGCTTACTCTGGAATGGACTGAGACATCTGGGGGACTCTTGGAATGGTGGTACGACCATGGAGTTCCTCTCGCCTTTCCTGTTGAGAGTGCCTCCTCTTGAGATGCGACGGGAACGCCGGGAATTCTTTCCCGTTGAAAGCAGGGAAAGGATCCCTCATCTCGAGCTACGAGGGGGAAACGGGGCTCCTCTGGATGGGGGCGGGACTATCGTGCTTCCTCTCGAGTGGAGACGGGTATGGCGGTGAACTTCTTGAGTTGCAGCAAGGGTGTGAAAGACCCTTTCGAAGTTCCAGAGGTTAGGTGTCATTAGTCTCCAGACGCCTCATCGGAAATAGGCCTCATCTCGCCTGGAAGGGAGAACTTCCTGGATTTTCTCGAGTTGCGGCAGGTGTTCTCGAGTTACGACGGGGACCTCAGGGACCGGCCCTGGTGGCCTCAGGAGAGGCCAGTCCCCATGCGAGTTGCTAGGGGGCCTCTCGGGATTCCTCTCCCGTCGATACCCGGGCCAAAAACCTTGTGTGGAGTCAGGGCCGGAACCGAGGATTCCTCTCACGGGCTGATATGGATCTTTGGGTACTTCTGGAGTCTCGCCAGGGGAGACAGGCCTCATCTCGAGTGGGGGCATGCACGTGCGCTTTCCTTCCAGGCTGTAGCAGCAATGTCACGCTTCCCATCGCGTGGATTAAAGGATCTGTGGTTTTCTCTCGAGGCTTTCCCTCGAGGCTTCCCACAGGGCTGTCCCACGTGCCACCGTGGTGTGAGTCGATCCTCGGCGTGAAAGATGAGCCAGTGCAGGGCAAAGAGGTTCCTCTGGAAAGGACTGAGACATCTGCGGGACTCTTGGAATGGTGGTACGACCATGGAGTTCCTCTCGCCTTTCCTGTTGAGAGTGCCTCCTCTTGAGATGCGACGGGAACGCCGGGAATTCTTTCCCGTTGAAAGCAGGGAAAGGATCGCTCATCTCGAGCTAGGAGGGGGAAACGGGGCTCCTCTGGATGTGGGCGGGACCATCGTGCTTCCTCTCGAGTGGAGACGGGTATGGCGGTGAACTTCTTGAGTTGCAGCAAGGGTGTGAAAGACCCTTTCGAAGTTCCAGAGTTTAGGTGTCATTAGTCTCCAGACGCCTCATCGGAAATAGGCCTCATCTCGCCTGGAAGGGAGAACTTCCTGGATTTTCTCGAGTTGCAGCAGGTGTTCTCGAGTTACGACGGGGACCTCAGGGACCCGCCCTGGTGGCCTCAGGAGAGGCCAGTCCCCATGCGAGTTGCTAGGGGGCCTCTCGGGATTCCTCTCCCGTCGATACCGGGGCCAAAAACCTTGTGTGGAGTCAGGGCCAGAACCGAGGATTCCTCTCAGGGGCTGACATGGATCTGTGGGTACTTCTGGAGTCTCCCCAGGGGAGTCAGGCCTCGTCTCGAGTCGGGGCATGCACGTGCACTTTCCTTCCAGGCTGTAGCAGCAATGTCACGCTTCCCGTGGCGTGGATCAAAGGATCTGTGGTTTTCCCTCGAGGCTTTCCCTCGAGGCTTTCCCACAGGGCTGTCCCACGTGCCACCGTGGTGTGAATTGATCCTCGGCGTGAAAGATGAGCCAGTGCAGGGCAAAGATCTTCCTCTGGAATGGACTGAGACATCTGGGGGACTCTTGGAATGGTGGTACGACCATGGAGTTCCTCTCTCCTTTCCTGTTGAGAGTGCCTCCGCTTCAGATGCGACGGGAACGCCGGGAATTCTTTCCCAATGAAAGCAGGGAAAGGATTCCTCATCTCGAGCTACGAGGGGGAAAGGGGGCTCCTCTGGATGTGGGCGGGACGATCGTGCTTCCTCTCGAGTGGAGACGGGTATGGCGGTGAACTTCTTGAGTTGCAGCAAGGGTGTGAAAGACCCTTTCGAAGTTCCAGAGGTTAGGTGTCATTAGTCTCCAGACGCCTCATCGGAAATAGGCCTCATCTCGCCTGGAAGGGAGAACTTCCTGGATCTTCTCGAGTTGCGGCAGGTGTTCTCGAGTTACGACGGGGACCTCATGGACCCGCCCTGGTGGCCTCAGGAGAGGCCAGTCCCCATGCGAGTTGCTAGGGGGCCTCTCGGGATTCCTCTCCCGTCGATACCGGGGCCAAAAACCTTGTGTGGAGTCAGGGCCGGAACCGAGGATTCCTCTCAGGGGCTGACATGGATCTTTGGGTCCTTCTGGAGTCTCCCCATGGGAGTCAGGCCTCGTCTCGAGTGGGGGCATGCACGTGCGCTTTCCTTCCAGGCTGTAGCAGCAATGTCACGCTTCCCATCGCGTGGATCAAAGGATCTGTGGTTTTCCCTCGAGGCTTTCCCTCGAGGCTTTCCCACAGGGCTGTCCCACGTGCCACCGTGGTGTGAGTCGATCCTCGGAGTGAAAGATGAGCCAGTGCAGGGCAAAGAGGTTCCTCTGGAATGGACTGAGACATCTGGGGGACTCTTGGAATGGTGGTACGACCATGGAGTTCCTCTCGCCTTTCCTGTTGAGAGTGCCTCCTCTTGAGATGCGACGGGAACGCCGGGAATTCTTTCCCGTTGAAAGCAGGGAAAGGATCGCTCATCTCGAGCTAGGAGGGGGAAACGGGGCTCCTCTGGATGTGGGCGGGACCATCGTGCTTCCTCTAGAGTGGAGACGGGTATGGCGGTGAACTTCTTGAGTTGCAGCAAGGGTGTGAAAGACCCTTTCGAAGTTCCAGAGTTTAGGTGTCATTAGTCTCCAGACGCCTCATCGGAAATAGGCCTCATCTCGCCTGGAAGGGAGAACTTCCTGGATTTTCTCGAGTTGCGGCAGGTGTTCTCGAGTTACGACGGGGACCTCAGGGACCCGCCCTGGTGGCCTCAGGAGAGGCCAGTCCCCATGCGAGTTGCTAGGGGGCCTCTCGGGATTCCTCTCCCGTCGATACCGGGGCCAAAAACCTTGTGTGGAGTCAGGGCCGGAACCGAGGAATCCTCTCAGGGGCTGACATGAATCTTTGGGTACTTCTGGAGTCTCCCCAGGGGAGTCAGGCGTCGTCTCGAGTCGGGGCATGCACGTGCACTTTCCTTCCAGGCTGTAGCAGCAATGTCACGCTTCCCGTGGCGTGGATCGAAGGATCTGTGGTTTTCCCTCGAGGCTTTCCCTCGAGGCTTTCCCACAGGGCTGTCCCACGTGCCACCGTGGTGTGAGTCGATCCTCGGCGTGAAAGAGGAGCCAGTGCAGGGCAAAGAGCTTCCTCTGGAATGGACTGAGACATCTGGGGGACTCTTGGAATGGTGGTACGACCATGGAGTTCCTCTCGCCTTTCCTGTTGAGAGTGCCTCCTCTTGAGATGCGACGGGAACGCCGGGAATTCTTTCCCATTGAAAGCAGGGAAAGGATTCTTCATCTCGAGCTACGAGGGGGAAAGGGGGCTCCTCTGGATGTGGGCGGGACGATCGTGCTTCCTCTCGAGTGGAGCCGGGTATGGCGGTGAACTTCTTGAGTTGCAGCAAGGGTGTGAAAGACCCTTTCGAAGTTCCAGAGGTTAGGTGTCATTAGTCTCCAGACGCCTCATCGGAAATAGGCCTCATCTCGCCTGGAAGGGGGAACTTCCTGGAATATCTCGAGTTGCGGCAGGTGTTCTCGAGTTAAGACGGGGACCTCAGGGACCCGCCCTGGTGGCCTCAGGAGAGGCCAGTCCCCATGCGAGTTGCTAGGGGGCCTCTCGGGATTCCTCTCCCGTCGATACCGGGGCCAAAAACCTTGTGTGGAGTCAGGGCCGTAACCGAGGATTCCTCTCAGGGGCTGACATGGATCTTTGGGTACTTCTGGAGTCTCCCCAGGGGAGTCAGGCCTCGTCTCGAGTGGGGGCATGCACGTGCGCTTTCCTTCCAGGCTGTAGCAGAAATGTCACGCTTCCCGTGGCGTGGATCAAAGGATCTGTGGTTTTCCCTCGAGGCTTTCCCTCGAGGCTTTCCCACAGGGTTGTCCCACGTGCCACCGTGGTGTGAGTCGATCCTCGGCGTGAAAGATGAGCCAGTGCAGGGCAAAGAGGTTCCTCTGGAATGGACTGAGACATCTGCGGGACTCTTGGAATGGTGGTACGACCATGGAGTTCCTCTCGGCTTTCCTTTGAGAGTGCCTCCTCTTGAGATGCGACGGGAACGCCGGGAATTCTTTCCCGTTGAAAGCAGGGAAAGGATCCCTCATCTCGAGCTACGAGGGGGAAACGGGGCTCCTCTGGATGTGGGCGGGACCATCGTGTTTCCTCTCGAGTTGAGACGGGTGTGGCGGTGAACTTCTTGAGTTGCAGCAAGGGTGTGAAAGACCCTTTCGAAGTTCCAGAGGTTAGGTGTCATTAGTCTCCAGACGCCTCATCGGAAATAGGCCTCATCTCGCCTGGAAGGGGGAACTTCCTGGAATTTCTCGAGTTGTGGCAGGTGTTCTTGAGTTACTACGGGGACCTCAGGGACCCGCCCTGGTGGCCTCAGGAGAGGCCAGTCCCCATGCGAGTTGCTAGGGGGCCTCTCGGGATTCCTCTCCCGCCGATACCGGGGCCAAAAACCTTGTGTGGAGTCAGGGCCTGAACCGAGGATTCCTCTCACGGGCTGATATGGATCTTTGGGTACTTCTGGAGTCTCGCCAGGGGAGACAGGCCTCATCTCGAGTGGGGGCATGCACGTGCGCTTTCCTTCCAGGCTGTAGCAGCAATGTCACGCTTCCCATCGTGTGGATTAAAGGATCTGTGGTTTTCTCTCGAGGCTTTCCCTCGAGGCTTCCCACAGGGCTGTCCCACGTGCCACCGTGGTGTGAGTCGATCCTCGGCGTGAAACATGAGCCAGTGCAGGGCAAAGAGGTTCCTCTGGAAAGGACTGAGACATCTGCGGGACTCTTGGAATGGTGGTACGACCATGGAGTTCCTCTCGCCTTTCCTGTTGAGAGTGCCTCCTCTTGAGATGCGACGGGAACGCCGGGAATTCTTTCCCGTTGAAAGCAGGGAAAGGATCGCTCATCTCGAGCTAGGAGGGGGAAACGGGGCTCCTCTGGATGTGGGCGGGACCATCGTGCTTCCTCTCGAGTGGAGACGGGTATGGCGGTGAACTTCTTGAGTTGCAGCAAGGGTGTGAAAGACCCTTTCGAAGTTCCAGAGTTTAGGTGTCATTAGTCTCCAGACGCCTCATCGGAAATAGGCCTCATCTCGCCTGGAAGGGAGAACTTCCTGGATTTTCTCGAGTTGCAGCAGGTGTTCTCGAGTTACGACGGGGACCTCAGGGACCCGCCCTGGTGGCCTCAGGAGAGGCCAGTCCCCATGCGAGTTGCTAGGGGGCCTCTCGGGATTCCTCTCCCGTCGATACCGGGGCCAAAAACCTTGTGTGGAGTCAGGGCCGGAACCGAGGATTCCTCTCAGGGGCTGACATGGATCTGTGGGTACTTCTGGAGTCTCCCCAGGGGAGTCAGGCCTCGTCTCGAGTCGGGGCATGCACGTGCACTTTCCTTCCAGGCTGTAGCAGCAATGTCACGCTTCCCGTGGCGTGGATCAAAGGATCTGTGGTTTTCCCTCGAGGCTTTCCCTCGAGGCTTTCCCACAGGGCTGTCCCACGTGCCACCGTGGTGTGAGTCGATCCTCGGCGTGAAAGATGAGCCAGTGCAGGGCAAAGATCTTCCTCTGGAATGGACTGAGACATCTGGGGGACTCTTGGAATGGTGGTACGACCATGGAGTTCCTCTCTCCTTTCCTGTTGAGAGTGCCTCCGCTTCAGATGCGACGGGAACGCCGGGAATTCTTTCCCATTGAAAGCAGGGAAAGGATTCCTCATCTCGAGCTACGAGGGGGAAAGGGGGCTCCTCTGGATGTGGGCGGGACGATCGTGCTTCCTCTCGAGTGGAGACGGGTATGGCGGTGAACTTCTTGAGTTGCAGCAAGGGTGTGAAAGACCCTTTCGAAGTTCCAGAGGTTAGGTGTCATTAGTCTCCAGACGCCTCATCGGAAATAGGCCTCATCTCGCCTGGAAGGGAGAACTTCCTGGATCTTCTCGAGTTGCGGCAGGTGTTCTCGAGTTTGGACGGGGACCTCAGGGACCCGCCCTGGTGGCCTCAGGAGAGGCCAGTCCCCATGCGAGTTGCTAGGGGGCCTCTCGGGATTCCTCTCCCGTCGATACCGGGGCCAAAAACCTTGTGTGGAGTCAGGGCCGGAACCGAGGATTCCTCTCACGGGCTGATATGGATCTTTGGGTACTTCTGGAGTCTCGCCAGGGGAGACAGGCCTCATCTCGAGTAGGGGCATGCACGTGCGCTTTCCTTCCAGGCTGTAGCAGCAATGTCACGCTTCCCATCGCGTGGATCAAAGGATTTGTGGTTTTCCCTCGAGGCTTTCCCTCGAGGCTTTCCCACAGGGCTGTCCCACGTGCCACCGTGGTGTGAGTCGATCCTCGGCGTGAAAGATGAGCCAGTGCAGGGCAAAGAGGTTCCTCTGGAATGGACTGAGACATCTGTGGGACTCTTGGAATGGTGGTACGACCATGGAGTTCCTCTCGCCTTTCCTGTTGAGAGTGCCTCCTCTTGAGATGCGACGGGAACGCCGGGAATTCTTTCTCGTTGAAAGCAGGGAAAGGATCGCTCATCTCGAGCTAGGAGGGGGAAACGGGGCTCCTCTGGATGTGGGAGGGACCATCGTGCTTCCTCTAGAGTGGAGACGGGTATGGCGGTGAACTTCTTGAGTTGCAGCAAGGGTGTGAAAGACCCTTTCGAAGTTCCAGAGTTTAGGTGTCATTAGTCTCCAGACGCCTCATCGGAAATAGGCCTCATCTCGCCTGGAAGGGAGAACTTCCTGGATTTTCTCGAGTTGCGGCAGGTGTTCTCGAGTTACGACGGGGACCTCAGGGACCCGCCCTGGTGGCCTCAGGAGAGGCCAGTCCCCATGCGAGTTGCTAGGGGGCCTCTCGGGATTCCTCTCCCGTTGATACCGGGGCCAAAAACCTTGTGTGGAGTCAGGGCCGGAACCGAGGATTCCTCTCAGTGTCTGACATGGATCTTTGGGTACTTCTGGAGTCTCCCCATGGGAATCAGGCCTCGTCTCGAGTGGGGGCATGCACGGGCGCTTTCCTTCAAGGCTGTAGCAGCAATGTCATGCTTCCCGTGGCGTGAATCAAACGATCTGTGGTTTTCCCTCGAGGCTTTCCCTCGAGGCTTTCCCACAGGGCTGTCCCACGTGCCACCGTGGAGTGAGTCGATCCTCGGCGTGAAAGATGAGCCAGTGTAGGGCAAAGAGCTTCCTCTGGAATGGACTGAGACATCTGGGGGACTCTTGGAATGGTGGTACGACCATGGAGTTCCTCTCGCCTTTCCTGTTGAGAGTGCCTCCTCTTGAGATGCGACGGGAACGCCGGGAATTCTTTCTCGTTGAAAGCAGGGAAAGGATCCCTCATCTCGAGCTACGAGGGGGAAACGGGGCTCCTCTGGATGTGGGCGGGACTATCGTGCTTCCTCTCGAGTGGAGACGGGTATGGCGGTGAACTTCTTGAGTTGCAGCAAGGGTGTGAAAGACCCTTTCGAAGTTCCAGAGGTTAGGTGTCATTAGTCTCCAGACGCCTCATCGGAAATAGGCCTCATCTCGCCTGGAAGGGAGAACTTCCTGGATTTTCTCGAGTTGCGGCAGGTGTTCTCGAGTTACGACGGGGACCTCAGGGACCCGCCCTGGTGGCCTCAGGAGAGGCCAGTCCCCATGCGAGTTGCTAGGGGGCCTCTCGGGATTCCTCTCCCGTCGATACCGGGGCCAAAAACCTTGTGTGGAGTCAGGGCCGGAACCGAGGATTCCTCTCAGGGGCTGACATGGATCTTTGGGTCCTTCTGGAGTCTCCCCATGGGAGTCAGGCCTCGTCTCGAGTGGGGGCATGCACGTGCGCTTTCCTTCCAGGCTGTAGCAGCAATGTCACGCTTCCCATCGCGTGGATCAAAGTATCTGTGGTTTTCCCTCGAGGCTTTCCCTCGAGGCTTTCCCACAGGGCTGTCCCACGTGCCACCGTGGTGTGAGTCGATCCTCGGCGTGAAAGATGAGCCAGTGTAGGGCAAAGAGCTTCCTCTGGAATGGACTGAGACATCTGGGGGACTCTTGGAATGGTGGTACGACCATGGAGTTCCTCTCGCCTTTCCTGTTGAGAGTGCCTCCTCTTGAGATGCGACGGGAACGCCGGGAATTCTTTCCCGTTGAAAGCAGGGAAAGGATCGCTCATCTCGAGCTAGGAGGGGGAAACGGGGCTCCTCTGGATGTGGGCGGGACCATCGTGCTTCCTCTAGAGTGGAGACGGGTATGGCGGTGAACTTCTTGAGTTGCAGCAAGGGTGTGAAAGACCCTTTCGAAGTTCCAGAGTTTAGGTGTCATTAGTCTCCAGACGCCTCATCGGAAATAGGCCTCATCTCGCCTGGAAGGGAGAACTTCCTGGATTATCTCGAGTTGCGGCAGGTGTTCTCGAGTTACGACGGGGACCTCAGGGACCCGCCCTGGTGGCCTCAGGAGAGGCCAGTCCCCATGCGAGTTGCTAGGGGGCCTCTCGGGATTCCTCTCCCGTCGATACCGGGGCCAAAAACCTTGTGTGGAGTCAGGGCCGGAACCGAGGATTCCTCTCAGGGGCTGACATGAATCTTTGGGTACTTCTGGAGTCTCCCCATGGGAGTCAGGGCTCGTCTCGAGTGGGGGCATGCACGTGCGCTTTCCTTCCAGGCTGTAGCAGCAATGTCACACTTCCCGTGGCGAGGATCAAAGGATCTGTGTTTTTCCCTCGAGGCTTTCCCTCGAGGCTTTCCCACAGGGCTGTCCCACGTGACACCGTGGTGTGAGTCGATCCTCGGCGTGAAAGATGAGCCAGTGCAGGGCAAAGAGGTTCCTCTGGAATGGACTGAGACATCTGGGGGACTCTTGGAATGGTGGTACGACCATGGAGTTCCTCTCGCCTTTCCTTTGAGAGTGCCTCCTCTTGAGATGCGACGGGAACGCCGGGAATTCTTTCCCGTTGAAAGCAGGGAAAGGATCCCTCATCTCGAGCTACGAGGGGGAAACGGGGCTCCTCTGGATGTGGGCGGGACCATCGTGCTTCCTCTCGAGTGGAGACGGGTGTGGCGGTGAACTTCTTGAGTTGCAGCAAGGGTGTGAAAGACCCTTTCGAAGTTCCAGAGGTTAGGTGTCATTAGTCTCCAGACGCCTATCGGAAATAGGCCTCATCTCGCCTGGAAGGGGGAACTTCCTGGAATTTCTCGAGTTGTGGCAGGTGTTCTCGAGTTACTACGGGGACCTCAGGGACCCGCCCTGGTGGCCTCAGGAGAGGCCAGTCCCCATGCGAGTTGCTAGGGGGCCTCTCGGGATTCCTCTCCCGTCGATACCGGGGCCAAAAACCTTGTGTGGAGTCAGGGCCTGAACCGAGGATTCCTCTCAGGGGCTGACATGGATCTTTGGGTACTTCTGGAGTCTCCCCAGGGGAGTCAGGCGTCGTCTCGAGTCGGGGCATGCACGTGCACTTTCCTTCCAGGCTGTAGCAGCAATGTCACGCTTCCCGTGGCGTGGATCAAAGGATCTGTGGTTTTCCCTCGAGGCTTTCCCTCGAGGCTTTCCCACAGGGCTGTCCCACGTGCCACCGTGGTGTGAGTCGATCCTCGGCGTGAAAGATGAGCCAGTGCAGGGCAAAGAGCTTCCTCTGGAATGGACTGAGACATCTGGGGGACTCTTGGAATGGTGGTACGACCATGGAGTTCCTCTCGCCTTTCCTGTTGAGAGTGGCTCCGCTTGAGATGCGACGGGAACGCCGGGAATTCTTTGCCATTGAAAGCAGGGAAAGGATTCCTCATCTCGAGCTACGAGGGGGAAAGGGGGCTCCTCTGGATGTGGGCGGGACGATCGTGCTTCCTCTCGAGTGGAGCCGGGTATGGCGGTGAACTTCTTGAGTTGCAGCAAGGGTGTGAAAGACCCTTTCGAAGTTCCAGAGGTTAGGTGTCATTAGTCTCCAGACGCCTCATCGGAAATAGGCCTCATCTCGCCTGGAAGGGGGAACTTCCTGGATTATCTCGAGTTGCGGCAGGTGTTCTCGAGTTAAGACGGGGACCTCAGGGACCCGCCCTGGTGGCCTCAGGAGAGGCCAGTCCCCATGCGAGTTGCTAGGGGGCCTCTCGGGATTCCTCTCCCGTCGATACCGGGGCCAAAAACCTTGTGTGGAGTCAGGGCCGTAACCGAGGATTCCTCTCAGGGGCTGACATGGATCTTTGGGTACTTCTGGAGTCTCCCCAGGGGAGTCAGGCCTCGTCTCGAGTGGGGGCATGCACGTGCGCTTTCCTTCCAGGCTGTAGCAGAAATGTCACGCTTCCCGTGGCGTGGATCAAAGGATCTGTGGTTTTCCCTCGAGGCTTTCCCTCGAGGCTTTCCCACAGGGTTGTCCCACGTGCCACCGTGGTGTGAGTCGATCCTCGGCGTGAAAGATGAGCCAGTGCAGGGCAAAGAGGTTCCTCTGGAATGGACTGAGACATCTGGGGGACTCTTGGAATGGTGGTACGACCATGGAGTTCCTCTCGCCTTTCCTTTGAGAGTGCCTCCTCTTGAGATGCGACGGGAACGCCGGGAATTCTTTCCCGTTGAAAGCAGGGAAAGGATCCCTCATCTCGAGCTACGAGGGGGAAACGGGGCTCCTCTGGATGTGGGCGGGACCATCGTGCATCCTCTCGAGTGGAGACGGGTATGGCGGTGAACTTCTTGAGTTGCAGCAAGGGTGTGAAAGACCCTTTCGAAGTTCCAGAGGTTAGGTGTCATTAGTCTCCAGACGCCTCATCGGAAATAGGCCTCATCTCGCCTGGAAGGGAGAACTTCCTGGATTTTCTCGAGTTGCGGCAGGTGTTCTCGAGTTACGACGGGGACCTCAGGGACCCGCCCTGGTGGCCTCAGGAGAGGCCAGTCCCCATGCGAGTTGCTAGGGGGCCTCTCGGGATTCCTCTTCTGTCGATACCGGGGCCAAAAACCTTGTTTGGAGTCAGGGCCGGATCCGAGGATTCCTCTCAGGGGCTGACATGGATCTTTGGGTACTTCTGGAGTCTCCCCAGGGGAGTCAGGCCTCGTCTCGACTGGGGGCATGCACGTGCGCTTTCCTTACAGGCTGTAGCAGCAATGTCACGCTTCCCGTGGCGTGGATCAAAGGATCTGTGGTTTTCCCTCGAGGCTTTCCCACAGGGCTGTCCCACGTGCCACCGTGGTGTGAGTCGATCCTCGGCGTGAAAGATGAGCCAGTGCAGGGCAAAGAGGTTCGTCTGGAATGGACTGAGACATCTGGGGGACTCTTGGAATGGTGGTACGACCATGGAGTTCCTTTCGCCTTTCCTGTTGAGAGTGCCTCCTCTTGAGATGTGACGGGAACGCCGGGAATTCTTTCCCGTTGAATGCAGGGAAAGGATCACTCATCTCGAGCTACGAGGGGGAAACGGGGCTCCTCTGGATGTGGGCGGGACCATCGTGCTTCCTCTCGAGTGGAGACGGGTATGGCGGTGAACTTCTTGAGTTGCAGCAAGGGTGTGAAAGACCCTTTCGAAGTTCCAGAGGTTAGGTGTCATTAGTCTCCAGACGCCTCATCGGAAATAAGCCTCATCTCGCCTGGAAGGGAGAACTTCCTGGATTTTCTCGAGTTGCGGCAGGTGTTCTCGAGTTACGACGGGGACCTCAGGGACCCGCCCTGGTGGCCTCAGGAGAGGCCAGTCCCCATGCGAGTTGCTAGGGGGCCTCTCGGGATTCCTCTCCCGTCGATACCGGGGCCAAAAACCTTGTGTGGAGTCAGGGCCGTAACCGAGGATTCCTCTCAGGGGCTGACATGGATCTTTGGGTACTTCTGGAGTCTCCCCAGGGGAGTCAGGCCTCGTCTCGAGTGGGGGCATGCACGTGCGCTTTCCTTCCAGGCTGTAGCAGAAATGTCACGCTTCCCGTGGCGTGGATCAAAGGATCTGTGGTTTTCCCTCGAGGCTTTCCCTCGAGGCTTTCCCACAGGGTTGTCCCACGTGCCACCGTGGTGTGAGTCGATCCTCGGCGTGAAAGATGAGCCAGTGCAGGGCAAAGAGGTTCCTCTGGAATGGACTGAGACATCTGGGGGACTCTTGGAATGGTGGTAGACCATGGAGTTCCTCTCTCCTTTCCTTTGAGAGTGCCTCCTCTTGAGATGCGACGGGAACGCCGGGAATTCTTTCCCGTTGAAAGCAGGGAAAGGATCCCTCATCTCGAGCTACGAGCGGGAAACGGGGCTCCTCTGGATGTGGGCGGGACCATCGTGCTTCCTCTCGAGTGGAGACGGGTGTGGCGGTGAACTTCTTGAGTTGCAGCAAGGGTGTGAAAGACCCTTTCGAAGTTCCAGAGGTTAGGTGTCATTAGTCTCCAGACGCCTCATCGGAAATAGGCCTCATCTCGCCTGGAAGGGGGAACTTCCTGGAATTTCTCGAGTTGTGGCAGGTGTTCTCGAGTTACTACGGGGACCTCAGGGACCCGCCCTGGTGGCCTCAGGAGAGGCCAGTCCCCATGCGAGTTGCTAGGGGGCCTCTCGGGATTCCTCTCCCGTCGATACCGGGGCCAAAAACCTTGTGTGGAGTCAGGGCCTGAACCGAGGATTCCTCTCAGGGGCTGACATGGATCTTTGGGTACTTCTGGAGTCTCCCCAGGGGAGTCAGGCGTCGTCTCGAGTCGGGGCATGCACGTGCACTTTCCTTCCAGGCTGTAGCAGCAATGTCACGCTTCCCGTGGCGTGGATCAAAGGATCTGTGGTTTTCCCTCGAGGCTTTCCCTCGAGGCTTTCCCACAGGGCTGTCCCACGTGCCACCGTGGTGTGAGTCGATCCTCGGCGTGAAAGATGAGCCAGTGCAGGGCAAAGAGCTTCCTCTGGAATGGACTGAGACATCTGGGGGACTCTTGGAATGGTGGTACGACCATGGAGTTCCTCTCGCCTTTCCTGTTGAGAGTGCCTCCGCTTGAGATACGACGGGAACGCCGGGAATTCTTTGCCATTGAAAGCAGGGAAAGGATTCCTCATCTCGAGCTACGAGGGGGAAAGGGGGCTCCTCTGGATGTGGGCGGGACGATCGTGCTTCCTCTCGAGTGGAGCCGGGTATGGCGGTGAACTTCTTGAGTTGCAGCAAGGGTGTGAAAGACCCTTTCGAAGTTCCAGAGGTTAGGTGTCATTAGTCTCCAGACGCCTCATCGGAAATAGGCCTCATCTCGCCTGGAAGGGGGAACTTCCTGGAATATCTCGAGTTGCGGCAGGTGTTCTCGAGTTAAGACGGGGACCTCAGGGACCCGCCCTGGTGGCCTCAGGAGAGGCCAGTCCCCATGCGAGTTGCTAGGGGGCCTCTCGGGATTCCTCTCCCGTCGATACCGGGGCCAAAAACCTTGTGTGGAGTCAGGGCCATAACCGAGGATTCCTCTCAGGGGCTGACATGGATCTTTGGGTACTTCTGGAGTCTCCCCAGGGGAGTCAGGCCTCGTCTCGAGTGGGGGCATGCACGTGCGCTTTCCTTCCAGGCTGTAGCAGAAATGTCACGCTTCCCGTGGCGTGGATCAAAGGATCTGTGGTTTTCCCTCGAGGCTTTCCCTCGAGGCTTTCCCACAGGGTTGTCCCACGTGCCACCGTGGTGTGAGTCGATCCTCGGCGTGAAAGATGAGCCAGTGCAGGGCAAAGAGGTTCCTCTGGAATGGACTGAGACATCTGGGGGACTCTTGGAATGGTGGTACGACCATGGAGTTCCTCTCGCCTTTCCTTTGAGAGTGCCTCCTCTTGAGATGCGACGGGAACGCCGGGAATTCTTTCCCGTTGAAAGCAGGGAAAGGATCCCTCATCTCGAGCTCCGAGGGGGAAACGGGGCTCCTCTGGATGTGGGCGGGACCATCGTGCATCCTCTCGAGTGGAGACGGGTATGGCGGTGAACTTCTTGAGTTGCAGCAAGGGTGTGAAAGACCCTTTCGAAGTTCCAGAGGTTAGGTGTCATTAGTCTCCAGACGCCTCATCGGAAATAGGCCTAATCTCGCCTGGAAGGGAGAACTTCCTGGATTTTCTCGAGTTGCGGCAGGTGTTCTCGAGTTACGACGGGGACCTCAGGGACCCGCCCTGGTGGCCTCAGGAGAGGCCAGTCCCCATGCGAGTTGCTAGGGGGCCTCTCGGGATTCCTCTTCTGTCGATACCGGGGCCAAAAACCTTGTTTGGAGTCAGGGCCGGATCCGAGGATTCCTCTCAGGGGCTGACATGGATCTTTGGGTACTTCTGGAGTCTCCCCAGGGGAGTCAGGCCTCGTCTCGAGTGGGGGCATGCACGTGCGCTTTCGTTACAGGCTGTAGCAGCAATGTCACGCTTCCCGTGGCGTGGATCAAAGGATCTGTGGTTTTCCCTCGAGGCTTTCCCACAGGGCTGTCCCACGTGCCACCGTGGTGTGAGTCGATCCTCGGCGTGAAAGATGAGCCAGTGCAGGGCAAAGAGGTTCGTCTGGAATGGACTGAGACATCTGGGGGACTCTTGGAATGGTGGTACGACCATGGAGTTCCTTTCGCCTTTCCTGTTGAGAGTGCCTCCTCTTGAGATGTGACGGGAACGCCGGGAATTCTTTCCCGTTGAATGCAGGGAAAGGATCACTCATCTCGAGCTACGAGGGGGAAACGGGGCTCCTCTGGATGTGGGCGGGACCATCGTGCTTCCTCTCGAGTGGAGACGGGTATGGCGGTGAACTTCTTGAGTTGCAGCAAGGGTGTGAAAGACCCTTTCGAAGTTCCAGAGGTTAGGTGTCATTAGTCTCCAGACGCCTCATCGGAAATAAGCCTCATCTCGCCTGGAAGGGAGAACTTCCTGGATTTTCTCGAGTTGCGGCAGGTGTTCTCGAGTTACGACGGGGACCTCAGGGACCCGCCCTGGTGGCCTCAGGAGAGGCCAGTCCCCATGCGAGTTGCTGGGAGGCCTCTCGGGATTCCTCTCCCGTCGATACTGGGGCCAAAAACCTTGTGTGGAGTCAGGGCCGGAACCGAGAATTCCTCTCAATGGCTGACATGGATCTTTGGGTACTTCAGGAGTCTCCCCAGGGGAGTCAGGCCTCGTCTCGAGTGGGGGCATGCACGTGCGCTTTCCTTCCAGGCTGTAGCAGCAATGTGACGCTTCCCGTCGCGTGGATCAAAGGATCTGTGGTTTTCCCTCGAGGCGTTCCCTCGAGGCTTTCCCACAGGGCTGTCCCACGTGCCACCGTGGTGTGAGTCGATCCTCGGCGTGAAAGATGAGCCAGTGCAGGGCAAAGAGGTTCCTCTGGAATGGACTGAGACATCTGGGGGACTCTTGGAATGGTGGTACGACCATGGAGTTCCGCTCGCCTTTCCTGTTGAGAGTGCCACCTCTTGAGATGCGACGGGAACGCCGGGAATTCTTTCCCGTTGAAAGCAGGGAAAGGATCCCTCATCTCGAGCTACGAGGGGGAAACGGGGCTCCTCTGGATGTGGGCGGGACCATCGTGCTTCCTCTCGAGTGGAGACGGGTATGGCGGTGAACTTCTTGAGTTGCAGCAAGGGTGTGAAAGACCCTTTCGAAGTTCCAGAGGTTAGGTGTCATTAGTCTCCAGACGCCTCATCGGAAATAGGCCTCATCTCGCCTGGAAGGGAGAACTTCCTGGATTTTCTCGAGTTGTGGCAGGTGTTCTCGAGTTACGACGGGGACCTCAGGAACCCGCCCTGGTGGCCTCAGGAGAGGCCAGTCCCCATGCGAGTTGCTGGGAGGCCTCTCGGGATTCCTCTCCCGTCGATACCGGGACCAAAAACCTTGTGTGGAGTCAGGGCCGGAACCGAGAATTCCTCTCAAGGGCTGACATGGATCTTTGGGTACTTCTGGAGTCTCCCCAGGGGAGTCAGGCCTCGTCTCGAGTGGGGGCATGCACGTGCGCTTTCCTTCCAGGCTGTAGCAGCAATGTCACGCTTCCCGTGGCGTGGATCAAAGGATCTGTGGTTTTCCCTCGAGGCTTTCCCTCGAGGCTTTCCCACAGGGCTGTCCCACGTGCCACCGTGGTGTGAGTCGATCCTCGGCGTGAAAGATGAGCCAGTGCAGGGCAAAGAGGTTCCTCTGGAATGGACTGAGACATCTGGGGGACTCTTGGAATGGTGGTACGACCATGGAGTTCCTCTCGCCTTTCCTTTGAGAGTGCCTCCTCTTGAGATGCGACGGGAACGCCGGGAATTCTTTCCCGTTGAAAGCAGGGAAAGGATCCCTCATCTCGAGCTACGAGGGGGATACGGGGCTCCTCTGGATGTGGGCGGGACCATCGTGCATCCTCTCGAGTGGAGACGGGTATGGCGGTGAACTTCTTGAGTTGCAGCAAGGGTGTGAAAGACCCTTTCGAAGTTCCAGAGGTTAGGTGTCATTAGTCTCCAGACGCCTCATCGGAAATAGGCCTCATCTCGCCTGGAAGGGAGAACTTCCTGGATTTTCTCGAGTTGCGGCAGGTGTTCTCGAGTTACGACGGGGACCTCAGGGACCCGCCCTGGTGGCCTCAGGAGAGACCAGTCCCCATGCGAGTTGCTAGGGGGCCTCTCGGGATTCCTCTTCTGTCGATACCGGGGCGAAAAACCTTGTTTGGAGTCAGGGCCGGATCCGAGGATTCCTCTCAGGGGCTGACATGGATCTTTGGGTACTTCTGGAGTCTCCCCAGGGGAGTCAGGCCTCGTCTCGAGTGGGGGCATGCACGTGCGCTTTCCTTCCAGGCTGTAGCAGCAATGTCACGCTTCCCGTGGCGTGGATCAAAGGATCTGTGGTTTTCCCTCGAGGCTTTCCCACAGGGCTGTCCCACGTGCCACCGTGGTGTGAGTCGATCCTCGGCGTGAAAGATGAGCCAGTGCAGGGCAAAGAGGTTCGTCTGGAATGGACTGAGACATCTGGGGGACTCTTGGAATGGTGGTACGACCATGGAGTTCCTTTCGCCTTTCCTGTTGAGAGTGCCTCCCCTTGAGATGTGACGGGAACGCCGGGAATTCTTTCCCGTTGAATGCAGGGAAAGGATCACTCATCTCGAGCTACGAGGGGGAAACGGGGCTCCTCTGGATGTGGGCGGGACCATCGTGCTTCCTCTCGAGTGGAGACGGGTATGGCGGTGAACTTCTTGAGTTGCAGCAAGGGTGTGAAAGACCCTTTCGAAGTTCCAGAGGTTAGGTGTCATTAGTCTCCAGACGCCTCATCGGAAATAAGCCTCATCTCGCCTGGAAGGGAGAACTTCCTGGATTTTCTCGAGTTGCGGCAGGTGTTCTCGAGTTACGACGGGGACCTCAGGGACCCGCCCTGGTGGCCTCAGGAGAGGCCAGTCCCCATGCGAGTTGCTAGGGGGCCTCTCGGGATTCCTCTCCCGTCGATACCGGGGCCAAAAACCTTGTGTGGAGTCAGGGCCGTAACCGAGGATTCCTCTCAGGGGCTGACATGGATCTTTGGGTACTTCTGGAGTCTCCCCAGGGGAGTCAGGCCTCGTCTCGAGTGGGGGCATGCACGTGCGCTTTCCTTCCAGGCTGTAGCAGAAATGTCACGCTTCCCGTGGCGTGGATCAAAGGATCTGTGGTTTTCCCTCGAGGCTTTCCCTCGAGGCTTTCCCACAGGGTTGTCCCACGTGCCACCGTGGTGTGAGTCGATCCTCGGCGTGAAAGATGAGCCAGTGCAGGGAAAAGAGGTTCCTCTGGAATGGACTGAGACATCTGGGGGACTCTTGGAATGGTGGTAGACCATGGAGTTCCTCTCTCCTTTCCTTTGAGAGTGCCTCCTCTTGAGATGCGACGGGAACGCCGGGAATTCTTTCCCGTTGAAAGCAGGGAAAGGATCCCTCATCTCGAGCTACGAGGGGGAAACGGGGCTCCTCTGGATGTGGGCGGGACCATCGTGCTTCCTCTCGAGTGGAGACGGGTGTGGCGGTGAACTTCTTGAGTTGCAGCAAGGGTGTGAAAGACCCTTTCGAAGTTCCAGAGGTTAGGTGTCATTAGTCTCCAGACGCCTCATCAGAAATAGGCCTCATCTCGCCTGGAAGGGGGAACTTCCTGGAATTTCTCGAGTTGTGGCAGGTGTTCTCGAGTTACTACGGGGACCTCAGGGACCCGCCCTGGTGGCCTCAGGAGAGGCCAGTCCCCATGCGAGTTGCTAGGGGGCCTCTCGGGATTCCTCTCCCGTCGATACCGGGGCCAAAAACCTTGTGTGGAGTCAGGGCCTGAACCGAGGATTCCTCTCAGGGGCTGACATGGATCTTTGGGTACTTCTGGAGTCTCCCCAGGGGAGTCAGGCGTCGTCTCGAGTCGGGGCATGCACGTGCACTTTCCTTCCAGGCTGTAGCAGCAATGTCACGCTTCCCGTGGCGTGGATCAAAGGATCTGTGGTTTTCCCTCGAGGCTTTCCCTCGAGGCTTTCCCACAGGGCTGTCCCACGTGCCACCGTGGTGTGAGTCGATCCTCGGCGTGAAAGATGAGCCAGTGCAGGGCAAAGAGCTTCCTCTGGAATGGACTGAGACATCTGGGGGACTCTTGGAATGGTGGTACGACCATGGAGTTCCTCTCGCCTTTCCTGTTGAGAGTGCCTCCGCTTGAGATACGACGGGAACGCCGGGAATTCTTTGCCATTGAAAGCAGGGAAAGGATTCCTCATCTCGAGCTACGAGGGGGAAAGGGGGCTCCTCTGGATGTGGGCGGGACCATCGTGCTTCCTCTCGAGTGGAGCCGGGTATGGCGGTGAACTTCTTGAGTTGCAGCAAGGGTGTGAAAGACCCTTTCGAAGTTCCAGAGGTTAGGTGTCATTAGTCTCCAGACGCCTCATCGGAAATAGGCCTCATCTCGCCTGGAAGGGGGAACTTCCTGGAATATCTCGAGTTGCGGCAGGTGTTCTCGAGTTAAGACGGGGACCTCAGGGACCCGCCCTGGTGGCCTCAGGAGAGGCCAGTCCCCATGCGAGTTGCTAGGGGGCCTCTCGGGATTCCTCTTCTGTCGATACCGGGGCCAAAAACCTTGTTTGGAGTCAGGGCCGGATCCGAGGATTCCTCTCAGGGGCTGACATGGATCTTTGGGTACTTCTGGAGTCTCCCCAGGGGAGTCAGGCCTCGTCTCGAGTGGGGGCATGCACGTGCGCTTTCCTTCCAGGCTGTAGCACCAATGTCACGCTTCCCGTCGCGTGGATCAAAGGATCTGTGATTTTCCATCGAGGCTTTCCCACAGGGCTGTCCCACGTGCCACCGTGGTGTGAGTCGATCCTCGGCGTGAAAGATGAGCCAGTGCAGGGCAAAGAGGTTCCTCTGGATTGGAGTGAGATATCTGGGGGACTCTTGGAATGGTGGGACGACCATGGAGTTCCTCTCGCCTTTCCTGTTGAGAGTGCCTCCTCTTGAGATGCGACGGGAACGCCGGGAATTCTTTCCCGTTGAAAGTAGGGAAAGGATCCCTCATCTCGAGCTATGAGGGGGAAACGGGGCTCCTCTGGATGTGGGCGGGACCATCGTGCTTCCTCTCGAGTGGAGACGGGTATGGCGGTGAACTTCTTGAGTTGCAGCAAGGGTGTGAATGAACCTTTCGAAGTTCCAGAGGTTCCGTGTCATTAGTCTCCAGTCGCCTCATCGGAAATAGGCCTCATCTCGCCTGGAAGGGAGAACTTCCTGGATTTTCTCGAGTTGCGGCAGGTGTTCTAGAGTTAAGACGGGGAACTCGGGGACCCGCCCTGGTGGCCTCAATAGAGGACAGTCCCCATGCGTGTTGCTAGGTGGCCTCTCGGGATTCCTCTCCCGTCGATACCGGGGCCAAAAAACTTGTGTGGAGTCAGGGCCGGAACCGAGGATTCCTCTCAGGGGCTGACATGGATCTTTGGGTACTTCTGGAGTCTCCCCAGCTGAGTCAGGCCTCGTCTCGAGTGGGGACATGCACGTGCGCTTTCCTTCGAGGCTGTAGCAGCAATGTCACGCTTCCCGTCGCGTGGATCAAAGGATCTGTGGTTTTCCCTCGAGGCTTTCCCTCGAGGCTTTCCCACAGGGCTGTCCCACGTGCCACCGTGGTGTGAGTCGATCCTAGGCGTGAAAGATGAGCCAGTGCAGGGCAAAGAGGTTCCTCTGGAATGGACTGAGACATCTGGGGGACTCTTGGCATGGTGGTACGACCATGGAGTTCCTCAAGCCTTTCCTGTTGAGAGTGCCTCCTCTTGAGATGCGACGAGAACGCCGGGAATTCTTTCCCGTTAAATGCAGGGAAAGGATCCCTCATCTCGAGCTACGAGGGGGAAACGGGGCTCCTCTGGATGTGGGCGGGACCGTCGTGCTTCCTCTCGAGTGGAGATGGGTATGGCGGTGAACTTCTTGAGTCGCAGCAAGGGTGTGAAAGACCCTTTCGAAGTTCCAGAGGTTAGGTGTCATTAGTCTCCAGACGCCTCATCGGAAATAGGCCTCATCTCGCCTGGAAGGGAGAACTTCCTGGATTTTTTTGAGTTGCGGCAGGTGTTCTCGATTACGACGGGGACCTCAGGGACCCGCCCTGATGGCCTCAGGAGAGGCCAGGTCCATGCGATTTGCTAGGTGGCCTCTCAGGATTCCTCTCCTGTCGATACCGGGGCCAAAAACCTTGTGTGGAGTCAGGGCCGGAACCGAGGATTCCTCTCAGGGGTGACATGGATCTTTGGGTACTTCTGGAGTCTCCCCAGGGGAGTCAGGCCTCGTCTCGAGCGGGGGCATGCACGTGCGCTTTCCTTCCAGGCTGTAGCAGGAATGTGACGCTTCCCGTCGCGTGGATCAAAGGATCTGTGGTTTTCCCTCGAGGCTTTCCCTCGAGGCTTTCCCACAGGGCTGTCCCACGTGCCACCGTGGTGTGAGTCGATCCTCGGCGTGAAAGATGAGCCAGTGCAGGGCAAAGAGGTTCCTCTGGAATGGACTGAGACATCTGGGGGACTCTTGGAATGGTGGTACGACCATGGAGTTCCTCTCGCCTTTCCTGTTGAGAGTGCCTCCTCTTGAGATGCGACGTGAATGCCGGGAATTCTTTCCCGTTGAAAGCAGGGAAAGGATCCCTCATCTCGAGCTACGAGGGGGAAACGGGGCTCCTCTGGATGTGGGCGGGACCATCGTGCTTCCTCTCGAGTGGAGACGGGTATGGCGGTGAACTTCTTGAGTTGCAGCAAGGGTGTGAAAGACCCTTTCGAAGTTCCAGAGGTTAGGTGTCATTAGTCTCCAGACGCCTCATCGGAAATAGGCCTCATCTCGCCTGGAAGGGAGAACTTCCTGGATTTTCTCGAGTTGCGGCAGGTGTTCTCGAGTTACGACGGGGACCTCAGGGACCCGCCCTGGTGGCCTCAGGAGAGGCCAGTCCCCATGCGAGTTGCTGGGGGGCCTCTCGGGATTCCTCTTCTGTCGATACCGGGGCCAAAAACCTTGTTTGGAGTCAGGGCCGGATCCGAGGATTCCTCTCAGGGGCTGACATGGATCTTTGGGTACTTCTGGAGTCTCCCCAGGGGAGTCAGGCCTCGTCTCGAGTGGGGGCATGCACGTGCGCTTTCCTTACAGGCTGTAGCAGCAATGTCACGCTTCCCGTGGCGTGGATCAAAGGATCTGTGGTTTTCCTTCGAGGCTTTCCCACAGGGCTGTCCCACGTGCCACCGTGGTGTGAGTCGATCCTCGGCGTGAAAGATGAGCCAGTGCAGGGCAAAGGGGTTCCTCTGGAATGGACTGAGACATCTGGGGGACTCTTGGAATGGTGGTACGACCATGGAGTTCCTCTCGCCTTTCCTGTTGAGAGTGCCTCCTCTTGAGATGTGACGGGAACGCCGGGAATTCTTTCCCGTTGAATGCAGGGAAAGGATCACTCATCTCGAGCTACGAGGGTGAAACGGGGCTCCTCTGGATGTGGGCGGGACCATCGTGCTTCCTCTAGAGTGGAGACGGGTATGGCGGTGAACTTCTTGAGTTGCAGCAAGGGTGTGAAAGACCCTTTCGAAGTTCCAGAGGTTAGGTGTCATTAGTCTCCAGACGCCTCATCGGAAATAGGCCTCATCTCGCCTGGAAGGGAGAACTTCCTGGATTTTCTCGAGTTGCGGCAGGTGTTCTAGAGTTAAGACGGGGACCTCAGGGACCCGCCCTGGTGGCCTCAATAGAGAACAGTCCCCATGCGTCTTGCTAGGTGGCCTCTAGTGATTCTTCTCCCGTCGATACCGGGGCCAAAAAACTTGTGTGGAGTCAGGGCCGGAACCGAGGATTCCTCTCAGGGGCTGACATGGATCTTTGGGTACTTCTGGAGTCTCCCCAGGGGAGTCAGGCCTCGTCTCGAGTGGGGGCATGCACGTGCGCTTTCCTTCCAGGCTGTAGCAGCAATGTCATTCTTCCCGTCGCATTTATGAAAGGATCTGTGGCTTTCCCTCGAGGATTTCCCTCGAGGCTTTCCCACAGGGCTGTCCCACGTGGCACCGTGGTGTGAGTCGATCCTCGGCGTGAAAGATGAGCCAGTGCAGGTCAAAGAGGTTCCTCTGGAATGGACTGAGACATCTAGGGGACTCTAGGAATGGTGGTACGACCATGGAGTTCCTCTCGCCTTTCCTGTTGAGATTGCCTCCTCTTGAGATGCGACGGGAATGCTGGGAATTTTTTCCCGTTGAAAGCATGGAAACGATCCCTCATCTCGAGCTCCGAGGGGGAAACGGGGCTCCTCTGGATGTGGGCGGGACCATCGTGCTTCCTCTCGAGTGGAGACTGGTATGGCGGTAAACTTCTTGAGTTGCAGCAAGGGTGTGAAAGACCCTTTCGAAGTTCCAGAGGTTAGGTGTCATTAGTCTCCAGACGCCTCATCGGAAATAGGCCTCATCTCGCCTGGAAGGGAGAACTTCCTGGATTTTCTCGAGTTGCGGCAGGTGTTCTCGAGTTACGACGGGGACCTCAGGGACCCGCCCTGGTGGCCTAAGGAACGGAGAGTCCCCATGCGAGTTGCTAGGGGGCCTCTCGGGATTCCTCTCCCATCGATACTGGGGCCAAAAACCTTGTGTGGAGTCAGGGCCGGAACCGAGGATTCCTCTCAGGGGCTGACATGGATCTTTGGGTACTTCTGGAGTCTCCCCAGGGGAGTCAGGCCTCGTCTCGAGTGGGGGCATGCACGTGCGCTTTCCTTCCAGGCTGTAGCAGCAATGTCACGTTTCCTGTCGCGTGGATCAAAGGATCTGTGGTTTTCCCTCGAGGCTTTCCCTCGAGGCTTTCCCACAGGGCTGTCCCACGTGCCACTGTGGTGTGAGTCAATCCTCGGCGTGAAAGATGAGCCAGTGCAGGGCAAAGAGGTTCCTCTGGAATGGACTGAGACATCTGGGGGACTCTTTGAATGGTGGTACGACCATGGAGTTCCTCTCGCCTTTCCTGTTGAGAGTGCCTCCTCTTGAGATGCGACGGGAACGCCAGGAATTCTTTTCCGTTGAAAGCAGGGAAAGGATCCCTCATCTCGAGCTCCGAGGGGGAAACGGGGCTCCTCTGGATGTGGGCGGGACCATCGTGCTTCCTCTCGAGTGGAGACGGGTATGGCGGTGAACTTCTTGAGTTGCAGCAAGGGTGTGAATGACCCTTTCGAAGTTCCAGAGGTTAGGTGTCATTAGGCTCCAGACGCCTCATCGGAAATAGGCCTCATCTCGCCTGGAAGGGAGAACTTCCTGGATTTGCTCGAGTTGCGGCAGGTGTTATCGAGTTACGACGGGGACCTCAGGGACCCGCCCTGGTGGCCTCAGGAGAGGCCAGTCCCCATGCGAGTTGCTAGGGGGCCTCTCGGGATTCCTCTCCCGTCGATACCGGGGCCAAAAACCTTCTGTGGAGTCAGGCCCTGAACCGAGGATTCCTATCAGGGGCTGACATGGATCTTTGGGTACTTCTGGAGTCTCCCCAGGGGAGTCAGGCCTCGACTTGAGTGGGAGCATGCACGTGCGCTTTCCTTCCAGGCTGTAGCAGCAATGTCACGCTTCCCGTGGCGTGGATCAAAGGATCTGTGGTTTTCCCTCGAGGCTTTCCCTCGAGGCTTTCCCACAGGGCTGTCCCACGTGCCACCGTGGTGTGAGTCGATCCTCGGCGTGAAAGATGAGCCAGTGCAGGGCAAAGAGGTTCCTCTGGAATGGACTGAGACATCTGGGGGACTCTTGGAATGGTGGTACGACCATGGAGTTCCTCTCGCCTTTCCTGTTGAGAGTGCCTCCTCTTGAGATGCGACGGGAACGCCGGGAATTCTTTCCCGTTGAAAGCAGGGAAAGGATCCCTCATCTCGAGCTAAGAGGGGGATACGGGGCTCCTCTGGATGTGCGCAGGATCATCGTGCTTCCTCTCGAGTGGAGATGGGTATGGCGGTGAACTTCTTGAGTTGCCGCAAGGGTGTGAAAGACCCTTTCGAATTTCCAGAGGTTAGGTGTCATTAGTCTCCAGACGCCTCATCGGAAATAGGCCTCATCTCGCCTGGAAGGGGGAACTTCCTGGAATTTCTCGAGTTGCGGCAGGTGTTCTCGAGTTACGACGGGGACCTCAGGGACCCGCCCTGGTGGCCTCAGGAGAGGCCAGTCCCCATGCGAGTTGCTAGGGGGCCTCTCGGGATTCCTCTCCCGTCGATACCCGGGCCAAAAACCTTGTGTGGAGTCAGGGCTGGAACCGAGGATTCCTCTCAGGGGCTGACATGAATCTTTGAGTACTTCTGGAGTCTCCCCAGGGGAGTCAGGCCTCGTCTCGAGTGGGGGCATGGACGTGCGCTTTCCTTCCAGACTGTAGCAGCAATGTCACGCTTCCCGTCGCGTGGATCAAAGGATCTGTGGTTTTCCCTCGAGGCTTTCCCACAGGGCTGCCCCACGTGCCACCTTGGTGTGAGTCGATCCTCGGAGTGAAAGATGAGCCAGTGCAGGGCAAAGAGGTTCCTCTGGAATAGACTGAGACATCTGGGGGACTCTTGGAATGGTGGTACGACCATGGAGTTCCTCTCGCCTTTTCTGTTGAGAGTGCCTCCTCTTGAGATGCGACGGGAACGCTGGGAATTCTTTCCCGTTGAAAGCAGGGAAAGGATCCCTCATCTCGAGCTACGAGGGGGAAACGGGGCTCCTCTGGATGTGGGCGGGACCATCGTGCTTCCTCTCGAGTGGAGACGGGTATGGCGGTGAACTTCTTGAGTTGCAGCAATTGTGTGAAAGACCCTTTCGAAGTTCCAGAGGTTAGGTGTCATTAGTCTCCAGACGCCTCATCGGAAATAGGCCTCATATCGCCTGGAAGGGAGAACTTCTTGGATTTTCTCGAGTTGCGGCAGGTGTTCTCGAGTTACGACGGGGAACTCAGGGACCCGCCCTGGTGGCCTCAGGAGAGGCCACTCCCCATGCGAGTTGCTAGGCGGCCTCTCGGGATTCCTCTCCCGTCGATACCGGGGCCAAAAACCTTTTGTGGAGTCAGGGCCGGAACCGAGGATTCCTCTCAGGGGCTGACATGGATCTTTGGGTACTTCTGGAGTCTCCCCAGGGGAGTCAGGCCTCGTCTCGAGTGGGGGCATGCACGTGCGATTTCCTTCCAGGCTGTAGCAGCAATGTCACGCTTCTCGTCGCGTGGATCAAAGGATCTGTGGTTTTCCCTCGAGGCTTTTCCTCGAGGCTTTCCCACAGGGCTGTCCCACGTGCCACCGTGGTGTGAGTCGATCCTCGGTGTGAAAGATGCGCCAGTGCAGGGCAAAGAGGTTCCTCTGGAATGGACTGAGACATCTGGGGTACTCTTGGAATGGTGGTACGACCATGGAGTTCCTCTCGCCTTTCCTGTTGAGAGTACCTCCTCTTGAGATGCGACGGGAACGCCGGGGATTCTTTCCCGTTGAAAGCAGGGAAAGGATCCCTCATCTCGAGATACGAGGGGGAAACGGGGCTCCTCTGGATGTGGGCGGGACCATCGTGCTTCCTCCCGAGTGGAGACGGGTATTTCGGTGAACTTCTTGAGTTGCAGCAAGGGTGTGAATGACCCTTTCGAAGTTCCTGAGGTTAGGTGTCATTAGTCTCCAGACGCCTGATCGGAAATAGGCCTCATCTCGCCTGGAAGGGAGAACTTCCTGGATTTGCTCGAGTTGCGGAAGGTGTTCTCGAGTTACGACGGGGACCTCAGGGACCCGCCCTGGTGGCCTCAGGAGAGGCCAGTCCCCATGCTAGTTGCTAGGGGGCCCCTCGGGATTCCTCTCCCGTCGATACCGGGGCCAAAAACCTTGTGTGGAGTCAGGGCCGGAACCGAGGATTCCTCTCATGGGCTGACATGGATCTTTGGGTACTTCTGGAGTCTCCCCAGGGGAGTCAGGCCTCGTCTCGAGTGGGGGCATGCACGTGCGCTTTCCTTCCAGGCTGTAGCAGCAATGTCATTCTTCCCGTCGCATTTATCAAAGGATCTGTGGCTTTCCCTCGAGGCTTTCCCTCGAGGCTTTCCCACAGGGCTGTCCCACGTGCCACCATGGTGTGAGTCGATCCTCGGCGTGAAAGATGAGCCAGTGCAGGTAAAAGAGGTTCCTCTGGAATGGACTGAGACATCTAGGGGACTCTAGGAATGGTGGTACAACCATTGAGTTCCTCTCGCCTTTCCTGTTGAGAGTGCCTCCTCTTGAGATGCGACGGGAATGCTGGGAATTTTTTCCTGTTGAAAGCAGGGAAACGATCCCTCATCTCGAGCTCCGAGGAGGAAACGGGGCTCCTCTGGATGTGGGCGGGACCATCGTGCTTCCTCTCGAGTGGAGACGGGTATGGCGGTGAACTTCTTGAGTTGCAGCAAGGGTGTGAAAGACCCTTTCGAAGTTCCAGAGGTTAGGTGTCATTAGTCTCCAGACGCCTCATCGGAAATAGGCCTCATCTCGCCTGGAAGGGAGAACTTCCTGGATTTTCTCGAGTTTCGGCAGGAGTTCTCGAGTTACGACGGGGACCTCAGGGACCCGCCCTGGTGGCCTCAGGAACGGCCAGTCCCCATGCGAGTTGCTAGGGGGCCTCTCGGGATTCCTATCCCATCAATACTGGGGCCAAAAACATTGTGTGGAGTCAGGGCCGGAACCGAGGATTCCTCTCAGGGGCTGACATGGATCTTTGGGTACTTCTGGAGTCTCCCCAGGGGAGTCAGGCCTCGTCTCGAGTGGGGGCATGCACGTGCGCTTTCCTTCCAGGCTGTAGCAGCAATGTCACGCTTTCCGTGGCGTGGATCAAAGGATCTGTGGTTTTCCCTCGAGGCTTTCCCTCGAGGCTTTCCCACAGGGCTGTCCCACGTGCCACTGTGGTGTGAGTCGATCCTCGGCGTGAAAGATGAGCCAGTGCAGGGCAAAGAGGTTCCTCTGGAATGGACTGAGACATCTGGGGGACTCTTGGAATGGTGGTACGACCATGGTGTTCCTCTCGCCTTTCCTGTTGAGAGTGCCTCCTCTTGACATGCGACGGGAACGCCAGGAATTCTTTTCCGTTGAAAGCAGGGAAAGGATCCCTCATCTCGAGCTCCGAGGGGGAAACGGGGCTCCTCTGGATGTGGGCGGGACCATCGTGCTTCCTCCCGAGTGGAGACGGGTATGGCGGTGAACTTCTTGAGTTGCAGCAAGGGTGTGAAAGACCCTTTCGAAGTTCCAGAGGTTAGGTGTCATTAGTCTCCAGACGCCTCAACGGAAATAGGCCTCATCTCGCCTGGAAGGGAGAACTTCCTGGATTTTCTCGAGTTGGGGCAGGTGTTTTCGAGTTACGACGGGGACCTCAGGGACCCGCCGTGGTGGCCTCAGGAGAGGCCAGTCCCCATGCTAGTTGCTAGGGGGCCCCTCGGGATTCCTCTCCCGTCGATACCGGGGCCAAAAACCTTGTGTGGAGTCAGGGCCGGAACCGAGGATTCCTCTCAGGGGCTGACATGGATCTTTGGGTACTTCTGGAGTCTCCCCAGGGGAGTCAGGCCTCGTCTCGAGTGGGGGCATGCACGTGCGCTTTCCTTCCAGGCTCTAGCAGCAATGTCACGCTTCCCGTCGCGTGGATCAAAGAATCTGTAGTTTTTCCTCGAGGCTTTCCCATGAGGCTTTCCCACAGGGCTGTCCCACGTGCCACCGTGGTGTGAGTCGATCCTCGGCGTGAAAGATGAGCCAGTGCAGGGCAAAGAGGTTCCTCTGGAATGGACTGAGACATCTGGGGGAAGCTTGGAATGGTGGTACGACCATGGAGTTCCTCTCGCCTTTCCTGTTGAGATTGCCTCCTCTTGAGATGCGACGGGAACGCCGGGAAATCTTTCCCGTTGAAAGCAGGGAAAGGATCCCTCATCTCAAGCTCCGAGGGGGAAACGGGGCTCCTCTGGATGTGGGCGGGACCATCGTGCTTCCTCCCGAGTGGAGACGGGTATTTCGGTGAACTTCTTGAGTTGCAGCAAGGGTGTGAATGACCCTTTCGAAGTTCCTGAGGTTAGGTGTAATTAGTCTCCAGACGCCTCATCGGAAATAGGCCTCATCTCGCCTGGAAGGGAGAACTTCCTGGATTTGCTCGAGTTGCGGCAGGTGTTCTCGAGTTACGACGGGGACCTCAGGGACCCGCCCTGGTGGCCTCAGGAGAGGCCAGTCCCCATGCTAGTTGCTAGGGGGCCCCTCGGGATTCCTCTCCCGTCGATACCGGGGCCAAAAATCTTGTGTGGAGTCAGGGCCGGAACCGAGGATTCCTCTCAGGGGCTGACATGGATCTTTGGGTACTTCTGGAGTCTCCCCAGGGGAGTCAGGCCTCGTTTCGAGTGGGGGCATGCACGTGCGCTTTCCTTCCAGGCTGTAGCAGCAATGTCATTCTTCCCGTCGCATTTATCAAAGGATCTGTGGCTTTCCCTCGAGGCTTTACCTCGAGGCTTTCCCACAGGGCTGTCCCACGTGCCACCGTGGTGTGAGTCGATCCTCGGCGTGAAAGATGAGCCTGTGCAGGTCAAAGAGGTTCCTCTGGAATGGACTGAAACATCTAGGGGACTCTAGGAATGGTGGTACGACCATTGAGTTCCTCTCGCCTTTCCTGTTGAGAGTGCCTCCTCTTGAGATGCGACGGGAATGCTGGGAATTTTTTCCTGTTGAAAGCAGGGAAACGATCCCTCATCTCGAGCTCCGAGGGGGAAACGGGGCTCCTCTGGATGTGGGCGGGACCATCGTGCTTCCTCTCGAGTGGAGACGGGTATGGCGGTGAACTTCTTGAGTTGCAGCAAGGGTGTGAAAGACCCTTTCGAAGTTCCAGAGGTTAGGTGTCATTAGTCTCCAGACGCCTCATCGGAAATAGGCCTCATCTCGCCTGGAAGGGAGAACTTCCTGGATTTTCTCGAGTTGCGGCAGGTGTTCTCGAGTTAGGACGGGGACCTCAGGGACCCGCCCTGGTGGCCTCAGGAACGGCCAGTCCCCATGCGAGTTGCTAGGGGGCCTCTCGGGATTCCTCTCCCATCAATACTGGGGCCAAAAACATTGTGTGGAGTCAGGGCCGGAACCGAGGATTCCTCTCAGGGGCTGACATGGATCTTTGGGTACTTCTGGAGTCTCCCCAGGGGAGTCAGGCCTCGTCTCGAGTGGGGGCATGCACGTGCGCTTTCCTTCCAGGCTGTAGCAGCAATGTGACGCTTTCCGTGGCGTGGATCAAAGGATCTGTGGTTTTCCCTCGAGGCTTTCCCTCGAGGCTTTCCCACAGGGCTGTCCCACGTGCCACTGTGGTGTGAGTCGATCCTCGGCGTGAAAGATGAGCCAGTGCAGGGCAAAGAGGTTCCTCTGGAATGGACTGAGACATCTGGGGGACTCTTGGAATGGTGGTACGACCATGGTGTTCCTCTCGCCTTTCCTGTTGAGAGTGCCTCCTCTTGAGATGCGACGGGAACGCCGGGAATTCTTTCCCGTTGAAAGCAGGGAAAGGATTCCTCATCTCGAGCTACGAGGGGGAAACGGGGCTCCGCTGGATGTGGGCGGGACCATCGTGCTTCCTCTAGAGTGGAGACGGGTATGGCGGTGAACTTCTTGAGTTGCAGCAAGGGTGTGAAAGACCCTTTCGAAGTTCCAGAGGTTAGGTGTCATTAGTCTCCAGACGCCTCATCGGAAATAGGCCTCATCTCGCCTGGAAGGGAGAACTTCCTGGATTTTCTCGAGTTGCGGCAGGTGTTCTCGAGTTACGACGGGGACCTCAGGGGCCCGCCCTGGTGGCCTCAGGAGAGGCCAGTCCCCATGCGAGTTGCTAGGGGCCCTCTCGGGATTCCTCTCCCGTTGATACCGGGGCCAAAAACCTTGTGTGGTGTCAGGGCCGGAACCGAGAATTTCTCTCAGGGGCTGACATGGATCTTTGGGTACTTCTGGAGTCTCCCCATGGGAGTCAGGCCTTGTCTCGAGTCGGGGCATGCACGTGCGCATTCCTTCCAGGCTGTAGCAGCAATGTCACGCTTCCCGTCGCGTGGATCAAAGGATCTGTGGTTTTCCCTCGAGGCTTTCCCTCGAGGCTTTCCCACAGGGCTGTCCCACGTGCCACCGTGGTGTGAGTCGATCCTCGGCGTGAAAGATGAGCCAGTGCAGGGCAAAGAGGTTCCTCTGGAATGGACTGAGACATCTGTGGGACTCTTGGAATGGTGGTACGACCATGGAGTTCCTCTCGCCTTTCCTGTTGAGAGTGCCTCCTCTTGAGATGCGACAGGAACGCCGGGAATTCTTTCCCGTTGAAAGCAGGGAAAGGATCCCTCATCTCGAGCTAGGAGGGGGAAACGGGGCTCCTCTGGATGTGGGCGGGACCATCGTGCTTCCTCTAGAGTGGAGACGGGTATGGCGGTGAACTTCTTGAGTTGCAGCAAGGGTGTGAAAGACCCTTTCGAAGTTCCAGAGTTTAGGTGTCATTAGTCTCCAGACGCCTCATCGGAAATAGGCATCATCTCGCCTGGAAGGGAGAACTTCCTGGATTTTCTCGAGTTGCGGCAGGTGTTCTCGAGTTACGACGGGGACCTCAGGGACCCGCCCTGGTGGCCTCAGGAGAGGCCAGTCCCCATGCGAGTTGCTAGGGGGCCTCTCGGGATTCCTCTCCCGTCGATACCGGGGCCAAAAACCTTGTGTGGAGTCAGGGCCGGAACCGAGGATTCCTCTCAGTGGCTGACATGGATCTTTGGGTACTTCTGGAGTCTCCCCATGGGAGTCAGGCCTCGTCTCGAGTGGGGGCATGCACGGGCGCTTTCCTTCAAGGCTGTAGCAGCAATGTCACGCTTCCCGTGGCGTGAATCAAACGATCTGTGGTTTTCCGTCGAGGCTTTCCCTCGAGGCTTTCCCACAGGGCTGTCCCACGTGCCACCGTGGTGTGAGTTGATCCTCGGCGTGAAAGATGAGCCAGTGTAGGGCAAAGAGCTTCCTCTGGAATGGACTGAGACATCTGGGGGACTCTTGGAATGGTGGTACGACCATGGAGTTCCTCTCGCCTTTCCTGTTGAGAGTGCCTCCTCTTGAGATGCGACGGGAACGCCGGGAATTCTTTCCCGTTGAAAGCAGGGAAAGGATCCCTCATCTCGAGCTACGAGGTGGAAACGGGGCTCCTCTGGATGTGGGCGGGACTATCGTGCTTCCTCTCGAGTGGAGACGGGTATGGCGGTGAACTTCTTGAGTTGCAGCAAGGGTGTGAAAGACCCTTTCGAAGTTCCAGCGGTTAGGTGTCATTAGTCTCCAGACGCCTCATCGGAAATAGGCCTCCTCTCGCCTGGAAGGGAGAACTTCCTGGATTTTCTCGAGTTGCGGCAGGTGTTCTCGAGTTACGACGGGGACCTCATGGACCCGCCCTGGTGGCCTCAGGAGAGGCCAGTCCCCATGCGAGTTGCTAGGGGGCCTCTCGGGATTCCTCTCCCGTCGATACCGGGGCCAAAAACCTTGTGTGGAGTCAGGGCCGGAACCGAGGATTCCTCTCAGGGGCTGACATGGATCTTTGGGTCCTTCTGGAGTCTCCCCATGGGAGTCAGGCCTCGTCTCGAGTGGGGGCATGCACGTGCGCTTTCCTTCCAGGCTGTAGCAGCAATGTCACGCTTCCCATCGCGTGGATCAAAGGATCTGTGGTTTTCCCTCGAGGCTTTCCCTCGAGGCTTTCCCACAGGGCTGTCCCACGTGCCACCGTGGTGTGAGTCGATCCTCGGCGTGAAAGATGAGCCAGTGCAGGGCAAAGAGGTTCCTCTGGAATGGACTGAGACATCTGGGGGACTCTTGGAATGGTGGTACGACCATGGAGTTCCTCTCGCCTTTCCTGTTGAGAGTGCCTCCTCTTGAGATGCGACGGGAACGCCGGGAATTCTTTCCCGTTGAAAGCAGGGAAAGGATCGCTCATCTCGAGCTAGGAGGGGGAAACGGGGCTCCTCTGGATGTGGGCGGGACCATCGTGCTTCCTCTCGAGTGGAGACGGGTATGGCGGTGAACTTCTTGAGTTGCAGCAAGGGTGTGAAAGACCCTTTCGAAGTTCCAGAGTTTAGGTGTCATTAGTCTCAAGACGCCTCATCGGAAATAGGCCTCATCTCGCCTGGAAGGGAGAACTTCCTGGATTATCTCGAGTTGCGGCAGGTGTTCTCGAGTTACGACGGGGACCTCAGGGACCCGCCCTGGTGGCCTCAGGAGAGGCCAGTCCCCATGCGAGTTGCTAGGGGGCCTCTCGGGATTCCTCTCCCGTCGATACCGGGGCCAAAAACCTTGTGTGGAGTCAGGGCCGGAACCGAGGAATCCTCTCAGGGGCTGACATGGATCTTTGGGTCCTTCTGGAGTCTCCCCATGGGAGTCAGGCCTCGTCTCGAGTGGGGGCATGCACGTGCGCTTTCCTTCCAGGCTGTAGCAGCAATGTCACGCTTCCCATCGCGTGGATCAAAGGATCTGTGGTTTTCCCTCGAGGCTTTCCCTCGAGGCTTTCCCACAGGGCTGTCCCACGTGCCACCGTGGTGTGAGTCGATCCTCGGCGTGAAAGATGAGCCAGTGCAGGGCAAAGAGGTTCCTCTGGAATGGACTGAGACATCTGGGGGACTCTTGGAATGGTGGTACAACCATGGAGTTCCTCTCGCCTTTCCTGTTGAGAGTGCCTCCTCTTGAGATGCGACGGGAACGCCGGGAATTCTTTCCCGTTGAAAGCAGGGAAAGGATTCCTCATCTCGAGCTACGAGGGGGAAACGGGGCTCCGCTGGATGTGGGCGGGACCATCGTGCTTCCTCTAGAGTGGAGACGGGTATGGCGGTGAACTTCTTGAGTTGCAGCAAGGGTGTGAAAGACCCTTTCGAAGTTCCAGAGGTTAGGTGTCATTAGTCTCCAGACGCCTCATCGGAAATAGGCCTCATCTCGCCTGGAAGGGAGAACTTCCTGGATTTTCTCGAGTTGCGGCAGGTGTTCTCGAGTTACGACGGGGACCTCACGGGCCCGCCCTGGTGGCCTCAGGAGAGGCCAGTCCCCATGCGAGTTGCTAGGGGCCCTCTCGGGATTCCTCTCCCGTTGATACCGGGGCCAAAAACCTTGTGTGGTGTCAGGGCCGGAACCGAGAATTTCTCTCAGGGGCTGACATGGATCTTTGGGTACTTCTGGAGTCTCCCCATGGGAGTCAGGCCTTGTCTCGAGTCGGGGCATGCACGTGCGCTTTCCTTCCAGGCTGTAGCAGCAATGTCACGCTTCCCGTCGCGTGGATCAAAGGATCTGTGGTTTTCCCTCGAGGCTTTCCCTCGAGGCTTTCCCACAGGGCTGTCCCACGTGCCACCGTGGTGTGAGTCGATCCTCGGCGTGAAAGATGAGCCAGTGTAGGGCAAAGAGCTTACTCTGGAATGGACTGAGACATCTGGGGGACTCTTGGAATGGTGGTACGACCATGGAGTTCCTCTCGCCTTTCCTGTTGAGAGTGCCTCCTCTTGAGATGCGACGGGAACGCCGGGAATTCTTTCCCGTTGAAAGCAGGGAAAGGATCCCTCATCTCGAGCTACGAGGGGGAAACGGGGCTCCTCTGGATGGGGGCGGGACTATCGTGCTTCCTCTCGAGTGGAGACGGGTATGGCGGTGAACTTCTTGAGTTGCAGCAAGGGTGTGAAAGACCCTTTCGAAGTTCCAGAGGTTAGGTGTCATTAGTCTCCAGACGCCTCATCGGAAATAGGCCTCATCTCGCCTGGAAGGGAGAACTTCCTGGATTTTCTCGAGTTGCGGCAGGTGTTCTCGAGTTACGACGGGGACCTCAGGGACCGGCCCTGGTGGCCTCAGGAGAGGCCAGTCCCCATGCGAGTTGCTAGGGGGCCTCTCGGGATTCCTCTCCCGTCGATACCCGGGCCAAAAACCTTGTGTGGAGTCAGGGCCGGAACCGAGGATTCCTCTCACGGGCTGATATGGATCTTTGGGTACTTCTGGAGTCTCGCCAGGGGAGACAGGCCTCATCTCGAGTGGGGGCATGCACGTGCGCTTTCCTTCCAGGCTGTAGCAGCAATGTCACGCTTCCCGTCGCGTGGATTAAAGGATCTGTGGTTTTCCCTCGAGGCTTTCCCTCGAGGCTTTCCCACAGGGCTGTCCCACGTGCCACCGTGGTGTGAGTCGATCCTCGGCGTGAAAGATGAGCCAGTGCAGGGCAAAGAGGTTCCTCTTTAATGGACTGAGACATCTGGGGGACTCCTGGAATGGTGGTACGACCATGGAGTTCCTATCGCCTTTCCTGTTGAGAGTGCCTCCTCCTGAGATGCGACGGGAAAGCCTGGAATTCTTTCCCGTTAAAAGCAGGGAAAGGATCCCTCATCTCGAGCTACGAGGGGGAAACGGGGCTCCTCTGGATGTGGGCGGGACCATCGTGCTTCCTCTCGAGTGGAGACGGGTATGGCGGTGAACTTCTTGAGTTGCAGCAAGGGTGTGAAAGATCCTTTCGAAGTTCCAGAGGTTAGGTGTCATTAGTCTCCAGACGCCTCATCGGAAATAGGCCTCATCTCGCCTGGAAGGGAGAACTTCCTGGAATTTCTCGAGTTGCGGCAGGTGTTCTCGAGTTACGAAGGGGACATCAGGGACCCGCCCTGGTGTCCTCAGGAAAAGCCAGTCCCCATGCGAGTTGCTAGGGGCCTCTAGGGATTCCTTTCCCGTCGATACCGGGGCCAAAATCCTTTTGTGGAGTCAGGGCCGGAACTGAGGATTCCTCTCAGGGGCTGACATGAATCTTGGGGTACTTCTGAAGTCTCCCCAGGGGAGTCAGGCCTCGTCTCGAGTGGGGGCATGAACGTGCGCTTTCCCTCCAGGCTGGAGCAGTAATGTCACGCTTCCCGTCGCGTGAATCTAAGGATCTGTGGTTTTCCCTCAAGGCTTTCCCTCGAGGCTTTCCAACAGGGCTGTCCCACGTGCCACCGTGGTGTGAGTCGATCCTCGGCGTGAAAGATGAGCCAGTGCAGGTAAAAGAGGTTCCTCTGGAATGGACTGAGACATCTAGGGGACTCTAGGAATGGTGGTACAACCATTGAGTTCCTCTCGCCTTTCCTGTTGAGAGTGCCTCCTCTTGAGATGCGACGGAAATGCTGGGAATTTTTTCCTGTTGAAAGCAGGGAAACGATCCCTCATCTCGAGCTCCGAGGAGGAAACGGGGCTCCTCTGGATGTGGGCGGGACCATCGTGCTTCCTCTCGAGTGGAGACGGGTATGGCGGTGAACTTCTTGAGTTGCAGCAAGGGTGTGAAAGACCCTTTCGAAGTTCCAGAGGTTAGGTGTCATTAGTCTCCAGACGCCTCATCGGAAATAGGCCTCATCTCGCCTGGAAGGGAGAACTTCCTGGATTTTCTCGAGTTGCGGCAGGTGTTCTCGAGTTACGACGGGGACCTCAGGGACCCGCCCTGGTGGCCTCAGGAGAGGCCAGTCCCCATGCGAGTTGCTAGGGGGCCTCTCGGGATTCCTCTCCCGTCGATACCGGGGCCAAAAACCTTGTGTGGAGTCAGGGCCGGAACCGAGGATTCCTCTCAGTGGCTGACATGGATCTTTGGGTACTTCTGGAGTCTCCCCATGGGAGTCAGGCCTCGTCTCGAGTGGGGGCATGCACGGGCGCTTTCCTTCAAGGCTGTAGCAGCAATGTCACGCTTCCCGTGGCGTGAATCAAACGATCTGTGGTTTTCCGTCGAGGCTTTCCCTCGAGGCTTTCCCACAGGGCTGTCCCACGTGCCACCGTGGTGTGAGTTGATCCTCGGCGTGAAAGATGAGCCAGTGTAGGGCAAAGAGCTTCCTCTGGAATGGACTGAGACATCTGGGGGACTCTTGGAATGGTGGTACGACCATGGAGTTCCTCTCGCCTTTCCTGTTGAGAGTGCCTCCTCTTGAGATGCGACGGGAACGCCGGGAATTCTTTCCCGTTGAAAGCAGGGAAAGGATCCCTCATCTCGAGCTACGAGGTGGAAACGGGGCTCCTCTGGATGTGGGCGGGACTATCGTGCTTCCTCTCGAGTGGAGACGGGTATGGCGGTGAACTTCTTGAGTTGCAGCAAGGGTGTGAAAGACCCTTTCGAAGTTCCAGCGGTTAGGTGTCATTAGTCTCCAGACGCCTCATCGGAAATAGGCCTCCTCTCGCCTGGAAGGGAGAACTTCCTGGATTTTCTCGAGTTGCGGCAGGTGTTCTCGAGTTACGACGGGGACCTCATGGACCCGCCCTGGTGGCCTCAGGAGAGGCCAGTCCCCATGCGAGTTGCTAGGGGGCCTCTCGGGATTCCTCTCCCGTCGATACCGGGGCCAAAAACCTTGTGTGGAGTCAGGGCCGGAACCGAGGATTCCTCTCAGGGGCTGACATGGATCTTTGGGTCCTTCTGGAGTCTCCCCATGGGAGTCAGGCCTCGTCTCGAGTGGGGGCATGCACGTGCGCTTTCCTTCCAGGCTGTAGCAGCAATGTCACGCTTCCCATCGCGTGGATCAAAGGATCTGTGGTTTTCCCTCGAGGCTTTCCCTCGAGGCTTTCCCACAGGGCTGTCCCACGTGCCACCGTGGTGTGAGTCGATCCTCGGCGTGAAAGATGAGCCAGTGCAGGGCAAAGAGGTTCCTCTGGAATGGACTGAGACATCTGGGGGACTCTTGGAATGGTGGTACGACCATGGAGTTCCTCTCGCCTTTCCTGTTGAGAGTGCCTCCTCTTGAGATGCGACGGGAACGCCGGGAATTCTTTCCCGTTGAAAGCAGGGAAAGGATCGCTCATCTCGAGCTAGGAGGGGGAAACGGGGCTCCTCTGGATGTGGGCGGGACCATCGTGCTTCCTCTCGAGTGGAGACGGGTATGGCGGTGAACTTCTTGAGTTGCAGCAAGGGTGTGAAAGACCCTTTCGAAGTTCCAGAGTTTAGGTGTCATTAGTCTCAAGACGCCTCATCGGAAATAGGCCTCATCTCGCCTGGAAGGGAGAACTTCCTGGATTATCTCGAGTTGCGGCAGGTGTTCTCGAGTTACGACGGGGACCTCAGGGACCCGCCCTGGTGGCCTCAGGAGAGGCCAGTCCCCATGCGAGTTGCTAGGGGGCCTCTCGGGATTCCTCTCCCGTCGATACCGGGGCCAAAAACCTTGTGTGGAGTCAGGGCCGGAACCGAGGAATCCTCTCAGGGGCTGACATGGATCTTTGGGTCCTTCTGGAGTCTCCCCATGGGAGTCAGGCCTCGTCTCGAGTGGGGGCATGCACGTGCGCTTTCCTTCCAGGCTGTAGCAGCAATGTCACGCTTCCCATCGCGTGGATCAAAGGATCTGTGGTTTTCCCTCGAGGCTTTCCCTCGAGGCTTTCCCACAGGGCTGTCCCACGTGCCACCGTGGTGTGAGTCGATCCTCGGCGTGAAAGATGAGCCAGTGCAGGGCAAAGAGGTTCCTCTGGAATGGACTGAGACATCTGGGGGACTCTTGGAATGGTGGTACAACCATGGAGTTCCTCTCGCCTTTCCTGTTGAGAGTGCCTCCTCTTGAGATGCGACGGGAACGCCGGGAATTCTTTCCCGTTGAAAGCAGGGAAAGGATTCCTCATCTCGAGCTACGAGGGGGAAACGGGGCTCCGCTGGATGTGGGCGGGACCATCGTGCTTCCTCTAGAGTGGAGACGGGTATGGCGGTGAACTTCTTGAGTTGCAGCAAGGGTGTGAAAGACCCTTTCGAAGTTCCAGAGGTTAGGTGTCATTAGTCTCCAGACGCCTCATCGGAAATAGGCCTCATCTCGCCTGGAAGGGAGAACTTCCTGGATTTTCTCGAGTTGCGGCAGGTGTTCTCGAGTTACGACGGGGACCTCACGGGCCCGCCCTGGTGGCCTCAGGAGAGGCCAGTCCCCATGCGAGTTGCTAGGGGCCCTCTCGGGATTCCTCTCCCGTTGATACCGGGGCCAAAAACCTTGTGTGGTGTCAGGGCCGGAACCGAGAATTTCTCTCAGGGGCTGACATGGATCTTTGGGTACTTCTGGAGTCTCCCCATGGGAGTCAGGCCTTGTCTCGAGTCGGGGCATGCACGTGCGCTTTCCTTCCAGGCTGTAGCAGCAATGTCACGCTTCCCGTCGCGTGGATCAAAGGATCTGTGGTTTTCCCTCGAGGCTTTCCCTCGAGGCTTTCCCACAGGGCTGTCCCACGTGCCACCGTGGTGTGAGTCGATCCTCGGCGTGAAAGATGAGCCAGTGTAGGGCAAAGAGCTTACTCTGGAATGGACTGAGACATCTGGGGGACTCTTGGAATGGTGGTACGACCATGGAGTTCCTCTCGCCTTTCCTGTTGAGAGTGCCTCCTCTTGAGATGCGACGGGAACGCCGGGAATTCTTTCCCGTTGAAAGCAGGGAAAGGATCCCTCATCTCGAGCTACGAGGGGGAAACGGGGCTCCTCTGGATGGGGGCGGGACTATCGTGCTTCCTCTCGAGTGGAGACGGGTATGGCGGTGAACTTCTTGAGTTGCAGCAAGGGTGTGAAAGACCCTTTCGAAGTTCCAGAGGTTAGGTGTCATTAGTCTCCAGACGCCTCATCGGAAATAGGCCTCATCTCGCCTGGAAGGGAGAACTTCCTGGATTTTCTCGAGTTGCGGCAGGTGTTCTCGAGTTACGACGGGGACCTCAGGGACCGGCCCTGGTGGCCTCAGGAGAGGCCAGTCCCCATGCGAGTTGCTAGGGGGCCTCTCGGGATTCCTCTCCCGTCGATACCCGGGCCAAAAACCTTGTGTGGAGTCAGGGCCGGAACCGAGGATTCCTCTCACGGGCTGATATGGATCTTTGGGTACTTCTGGAGTCTCGCCAGGGGAGACAGGCCTCATCTCGAGTGGGGGCATGCACGTGCGCTTTCCTTCCAGGCTGTAGCAGCAATGTCACGCTTCCCATCGCGTGGATTAAAGGATCTGTGGTTTTCTCTCGAGGCTTTCCCTCGAGGCTTCCCACAGGGCTGTCCCACGTGCCACCGTGGTGTGAGTCGATCCTCGGCGTGAAAGATGAGCCAGTGCAGGGCAAAGAGGTTCCTCTGGAAAGGACTGAGACATCTGCGGGACTCTTGGAATGGTGGTACGACCATGGAGTTCCTCTCGCCTTTCCTGTTGAGAGTGCCTCCTCTTGAGATGCGACGGGAACGCCGGGAATTCTTTCCCGTTGAAAGCAGGGAAAGGATCGCTCATCTCGAGCTAGGAGGGGGAAACGGGGCTCCTCTGGATGTGGGCGGGACCATCGTGCTTCCTCTCGAGTGGAGACGGGTATGGCGGTGAACTTCTTGAGTTGCAGCAAGGGTGTGAAAGACCCTTTCGAAGTTCCAGAGTTTAGGTGTCATTAGTCTCCAGACGCCTCATCGGAAATAGGCCTCATCTCGCCTGGAAGGGAGAACTTCCTGGATTTTCTCGAGTTGCAGCAGGTGTTCTCGAGTTACGACGGGGACCTCAGGGACCCGCCCTGGTGGCCTCAGGAGAGGCCAGTCCCCATGCGAGTTGCTAGGGGGCCTCTCGGGATTCCTCTCCCGTCGATACCGGGGCCAAAAACCTTGTGTGGAGTCAGGGCCAGAACCGAGGATTCCTCTCAGGGGCTGACATGGATCTGTGGGTACTTCTGGAGTCTCCCCAGGGGAGTCAGGCCTCGTCTCGAGTCGGGGCATGCACGTGCACTTTCCTTCCAGGCTGTAGCAGCAATGTCACGCTTCCCGTGGCGTGGATCAAAGGATCTGTGGTTTTCCCTCGAGGCTTTCCCTCGAGGCTTTCCCACAGGGCTGTCCCACGTGCCACCGTGGTGTGAGTTGATCCTCGGCGTGAAAGATGAGCCAGTGCAGGGCAAAGATCTTCCTCTGGAATGGACTGAGACATCTGGGGGACTCTTGGAATGGTGGTACGACCATGGAGTTCCTCTCTCCTTTCCTGTTGAGAGTGCCTCCGCTTCAGATGCGACGGGAACGCCGGGAATTCTTTCCCAATGAAAGCAGGGAAAGGATTCCTCATCTCGAGCTACGAGGGGGAAAGGGGGCTCCTCTGGATGTGGGCGGGACGATCGTGCTTCCTCTCGAGTGGAGACGGGTATGGCGGTGAACTTCTTGAGTTGCAGCAAGGGTGTGAAAGACCCTTTCGAAGTTCCAGAGGTTAGGTGTCATTAGTCTCCAGACGCCTCATCGGAAATAGGCCTCATCTCGCCTGGAAGGGAGAACTTCCTGGATCTTCTCGAGTTGCGGCAGGTGTTCTCGAGTTACGACGGGGACCTCATGGACCCGCCCTGGTGGCCTCAGGAGAGGCCAGTCCCCATGCGAGTTGCTAGGGGGCCTCTCGGGATTCCTCTCCCGTCGATACCGGGGCCAAAAACCTTGTGTGGAGTCAGGGCCGGAACCGAGGATTCCTCTCAGGGGCTGACATGGATCTTTGGGTCCTTCTGGAGTCTCCCCATGGGAGTCAGGCCTCGTCTCGAGTGGGGGCATGCACGTGCGCTTTCCTTCCAGGCTGTAGCAGCAATGTCACGCTTCCCATCGCGTGGATCAAAGGATCTGTGGTTTTCCCTCGAGGCTTTCCCTCGAGGCTTTCCCACAGGGCTGTCCCACGTGCCACCGTGGTGTGAGTCGATCCTCGGAGTGAAAGATGAGCCAGTGCAGGGCAAAGAGGTTCCTCTGGAATGGACTGAGACATCTGGGGGACTCTTGGAATGGTGGTACGACCATGGAGTTCCTCTCGCCTTTCCTGTTGAGAGTGCCTCCTCTTGAGATGCGACGGGAACGCCGGGAATTCTTTCCCGTTGAAAGCAGGGAAAGGATCGCTCATCTCGAGCTAGGAGGGGGAAACGGGGCTCCTCTGGATGTGGGCGGGACCATCGTGCTTCCTCTAGAGTGGAGACGGGTATGGCGGTGAACTTCTTGAGTTGCAGCAAGGGTGTGAAAGACCCTTTCGAAGTTCCAGAGTTTAGGTGTCATTAGTCTCCAGACGCCTCATCGGAAATAGGCCTCATCTCGCCTGGAAGGGAGAACTTCCTGGATTTTCTCGAGTTGCGGCAGGTGTTCTCGAGTTACGACGGGGACCTCAGGGACCCGCCCTGGTGGCCTCAGGAGAGGCCAGTCCCCATGCGAGTTGCTAGGGGGCCTCTCGGGATTCCTCTCCCGTCGATACCGGGGCCAAAAACCTTGTGTGGAGTCAGGGCCGGAACCGAGGAATCCTCTCAGGGGCTGACATGAATCTTTGGGTACTTCTGGAGTCTCCCCAGGGGAGTCAGGCGTCGTCTCGAGTCGGGGCATGCACGTGCACTTTCCTTCCAGGCTGTAGCAGCAATGTCACGCTTCCCGTGGCGTGGATCAAAGGATCTGTGGTTTTCCCTCGAGGCTTTCCCTCGAGGCTTTCCCACAGGGCTGTCCCACGTGCCACCGTGGTGTGAGTCGATCCTCGGCGTGAAAGAGGAGCCAGTGCAGGGCAAAGAGCTTCCTCTGGAATGGACTGAGACATCTGGGGGACTCTTGGAATGGTGGTACGACCATGGAGTTCCTCTCGCCTTTCCTGTTGAGAGTGCCTCCTCTTGAGATGCGACGGGAACGCCGGGAATTCTTTCCCATTGAAAGCAGGGAAAGGATTCTTCATCTCGAGCTACGAGGGGGAAAGGGGGCTCCTCTGGATGTGGGCGGGACGATCGTGCTTCCTCTCGAGTGGAGCCTGGTATGGCGGTGAACTTCTTGAGTTGCAGCAAGGGTGTGAAAGACCCTTTCGAAGTTCCAGAGGTTAGGTGTCATTAGTCTCCAGACGCCTCATCGGAAATAGGCCTCATCTCGCCTGGAAGGGGGAACTTCCTGGAATATCTCGAGTTGCGGCAGGTGTTCTCGAGTTAAGACGGGGACCTCAGGGACCCGCCCTGGTGGCCTCAGGAGAGGCCAGTCCCCATGCGAGTTGCTAGGGGGCCTCTCGGGATTCCTCTCCCGTCGATACCGGGGCCAAAAACCTTGTGTGGAGTCAGGGCCGTAACCGAGGATTCCTCTCAGGGGCTGACATGGATCTTTGGGTACTTCTGGAGTCTCCCCAGGGGAGTCAGGCCTCGTCTCGAGTGGGGGCATGCACGTGCGCTTTCCTTCCAGGCTGTAGCAGAAATGTCACGCTTCCCGTGGCGTGGATCAAAGGATCTGTGGTTTTCCCTCGAGGCTTTCCCTCGAGGCTTTCCCACAGGGTTGTCCCACGTGCCACCGTGGTGTGAGTCGATCCTCGGCGTGAAAGATGAGCCAGTGCAGGGCAAAGAGGTTCCTCTGGAATGGACTGAGACATCTGCGGGACTCTTGGAATGGTGGTACGACCATGGAGTTCCTCTCGGCTTTCCTTTGAGAGTGCCTCCTCTTGAGATGCGACGGGAACGCCGGGAATTCTTTCCCGTTGAAAGCAGGGAAAGGATCCCTCATCTCGAGCTACGAGGGGGAAACGGGGCTCCTCTGGATGTGGGCGGGACCATCGTGTTTCCTCTCGAGTTGAGACGGGTGTGGCGGTGAACTTCTTGAGTTGCAGCAAGGGTGTGAAAGACCCTTTCGAAGTTCCAGAGGTTAGGTGTCATTAGTCTCCAGACGCCTCATCGGAAATAGGCCTCATCTCGCCTGGAAGGGGGAACTTCCTGGAATTTCTCGAGTTGTGGCAGGTGTTCTTGAGTTACTACGGGGACCTCAGGGACCCGCCCTGGTGGCCTCAGGAGAGGCCAGTCCCCATGCGAGTTGCTAGGGGGCCTCTCGGGATTCCTCTCCCGCCGATACCGGGGCCAAAAACCTTGTGTGGAGTCAGGGCCTGAACCGAGGATTCCTCTCACCGGCTGATATGGATCTTTGGGTACTTCTGGAGTCTCGCCAGGGGAGACAGGCCTCATCTCGAGTGGGGGCATGCACGTGCGCTTTCCTTCCAGGCTGTAGCAGCAATGTCACGCTTCCCATCGTGTGGATTAAAGGATCTGTGGTTTTCTCTCGAGGCTTTCCCTCGAGGCTTCCCACAGGGCTGTCCCACGTGCCACCGTGGTGTGAGTCGATCCTCGGCGTGAAACATGAGCCAGTGCAGGGCAAAGAGGTTCCTCTGGAAAGGACTGAGACATCTGCGGGACTCTTGGAATGGTGGTACGACCATGGAGTTCCTCTCGCCTTTCCTGTTGAGAGTGCCTCCTCTTGAGATGCGACGGGAACGCCGGGAATTCTTTCCCGTTGAAAGCAGGGAAAGGATCGCTCATCTCGAGCTAGGAGGGGGAAACGGGGCTCCTCTGGATGTGGGCGGGACCATCGTGCTTCCTCTCGAGTGGAGACGGGTATGGCGGTGAACTTCTTGAGTTGCAGCAAGGGTGTGAAAGACCCTTTCGAAGTTCCAGAGTTTAGGTGTCATTAGTCTCCAGACGCCTCATCGGAAATAGGCCTCATCTCGCCTGGAAGGGAGAACTTCCTGGATTTTCTCGAGTTGCAGCAGGTGTTCTCGAGTTACGACGGGGACCTCAGGGACCCGCCCTGGTGGCCTCAGGAGAGGCCAGTCCCCATGCGAGTTGCTAGGGGGCCTCTCGGGATTCCTCTCCCGTCGATACCGGGGCCAAAAACCTTGTGTGGAGTCAGGGCCGGAACCGAGGATTCCTCTCAGGGGCTGACATGGATCTGTGGGTACTTCTGGAGTCTCCCCAGGGGAGTCAGGCCTCGTCTCGAGTCGGGGCATGCACGTGCACTTTCCTTCCAGGCTGTAGCAGCAATGTCACGCTTCCCGTGGCGTGGATCAAAGGATCTGTGGTTTTCCCTCGAGGCTTTCCCTCGAGGCTTTCCCACAGGGCTGTCTCACGTGCCACCGTAGTGTGAGTCGATCCTCGGCGTGAAAGATGAGCCAGTGCAGGGCAAAGATCTTCCTCTGGAATGGACTGAGACATCTGGGGGACTCTTGGAATGGTGGTACGACCATGGAGTTCCTCTCTCCTTTCCTGTTGAGAGTGCCTCCGCTTCAGATGCGACGGGAACGCCGGGAATTCTTTCCCATTGAAAGCAGGGAAAGGATTCCTCATCTCGAGCTACGAGGGGGAAAGGGGGCTCCTCTGGATGTGGGCGGGACGATCGTGCTTCCTCTCGAGTGGAGACGGGTATGGCGGTGAACTTCTTGAGTTGCAGCAAGGGTGTGAAAGACCCTTTCGAAGTTCCAGAGGTTAGGTGTCATTAGTCTCCAGACGCCTCATCGGAAATAGGCCTCATCTCGCCTGGAAGGGAGAACTTCCTGGATCTTCTCGAGTTGCGGCAGGTGTTCTCGAGTTACGACGGGGACCTCAGGGACCCGCCCTGGTGGCCTCAGGAGAGGCCAGTCCCCATGCGAGTTGCTAGGGGGCCTCTCGGGATTCCTCTCCCGTCGATACCGGGGCCAAAAACCTTGTGTGGAGTCAGGGCCGGAACCGAGGATTCCTCTCACGGGCTGATATGGATCTTTGGGTACTTCTGGAGTCTCGCCAGGGGAGACAGGCCTCATCTCGAGTAGGGGCATGCACGTGCGCTTTCCTTCCAGGCTGTAGCAGCAATGTCACGCTTCCCATCGCGTGGATCAAAGGATTTGTGGTTTTCCCTCGAGGCTTTCCCTCGAGGCTTTCCCACAGGGCTGTCCCACGTGCCACCGTGGTGTGAGTCGATCCTCGGCGTGAAAGATGAGCCAGTGCAGGGCAAAGAGGTTCCTCTGGAATGGACTGAGACATCTGGGGGACTCTTGGAATGGTGGTACGACCATGGAGTTCCTCTCGCCTTTCCTGTTGAGAGTGCCTCCTCTTGAGATGCGACGGGAACGCCGGGAATTCTTTCTCGTTGAAAGCAGGGAAAGGATCGCTCATCTCGAGCTAGGAGGGGGAAACGGGGCTCCTCTGGATGTGGGAGGGACCATCGTGCTTCCTCTAGAGTGGAGACGGGTATGGCGGTGAACTTCTTGAGTTGCAGCAAGGGTGTGAAAGACCCTTTCGAAGTTCCAGAGTTTAGGTGTCATTAGTCTCCAGACGCCTCATCGGAAATAGGCCTCATCTCGCCTGGAAGGGAGAACTTCCTGGATTTTCTCGAGTTGCGGCAGGTGTTCTCGAGTTACGACGGGGACCTCAGGGACCCGCCCTGGTGGCCTCAGGAGAGGCCAGTCCCCATGCGAGTTGCTAGGGGGCCTCTCGGGATTCCTCTCCCGTTGATACAGGGGCCAAAAACCTTGTGTGGAGTCAGGGCCGGAACCGAGGATTCCTCTCAGTGTCTGACATGGATCTTTGGGTACTTCTGGAGTCTCCCCATGGGAATCAGGCCTCGTCTCGAGTGGGGGCATGCACGGGCGCTTTCCTTCAAGGCTGTAGCAGCAATGTCATGCTTCCCGTGGCGTGAATCAAACGATCTGTGGTTTTCCCTCGAGGCTTTCCCTCGAGGCTTTCCCACAGGGCTGTCCCACGTGCCACCGTGGAGTGAGTCGATCCTCGGCGTGAAAGATGAGCCAGTGTAGGGCAAAGAGCTTCCTCTGGAATGGACTGAGACATCTGGGGGACTCTTGGAATGGTGGTACGACCATGGAGTTCCTCTCGCCTTTCCTGTTGAGAGTGCCTCCTCTTGAGATGCGACGGGAACGCCGGGAATTCTTTCTCGTTGAAAGCAGGGAAAGGATCCCTCATCTCGAGCTACGAGGGGGAAACGGGGCTCCTCTGGATGTGGGCGGGACTATCGTGCTTCCTCTCGAGTGGAGACGGGTATGGCGGTGAACTTCTTGAGTTGCAGCAAGGGTGTGAAAGACCCTTTCGAAGTTCCAGAGGTTAGGTGTCATTAGTCTCCAGACGCCTCATCGGAAATAGGCCTCATCTCGCCTGGAAGGGAGAACTTCCTGGATTTTCTCGAGTTGCGGCAGGTGTTCTCGAGTTACGACGGGGACCTCAGGGACCCGCCCTGGTGGCCTCAGGAGAGGCCAGTCCCCATGCGAGTTGCTAGGGGGCCTCTCGGGATTCCTCTCCCGTCGATACCGGGGCCAAAAACCTTGTGTGGAGTCAGGGCCGGAACCGAGGATTCCTCTCAGGGGCTGACATGGATCTTTGGGTCCTTCTGGAGTCTCCCCATGGGAGTCAGGCCTCGTCTCGAGTGGGGGCATGCACGTGCGCTTTCCTTCCAGGCTGTAGCAGCAATGTCACGCTTCCCATCGCCTGGATCAAAGGATCTGTGGTTTTCCCTCGAGGCTTTCCCTCGAGGCTTTCCCACAGGGCTGTCCCACGTGCCACCGTGGTGTGAGTCGATCCTCGGCGTGAAAGATGAGCCAGTGTAGGGCAAAGAGCTTCCTCTGGAATGGACTGAGACATCTGGGGGACTCTTGGAATGGTGGTACGACCATGGAGTTCCTCTCGCCTTTCCTGTTGAGAGTGCCTCCTCTTGAGATGCGACGGGAACGCCGGGAATTCTTTCCCGTTGAAAGCAGGGAAAGGATCGCTCATCTCGAGCTAGGAGGGGGAAACGGGGCTCCTCTGGATGTGGGCGGGACCATCGTGCTTCCTCTAGAGTGGAGACGGGTATGGCGGTGAACTTCTTGAGTTGCAGCAAGGGTGTGAAAGACCCTTTCGAAGTTCCAGAGTTTAGGTGTCATTAGTCTCCAGACGCCTCATCGGAAATAGGCCTCATCTCGCCTGGAAGGGAGAACTTCCTGGATTATCTCGAGTTGCGGCAGGTGTTCTCGAGTTACGACGGGGACCTCAGGGACCCGCCCTGGTGGCCTCAGGAGAGGCCAGTCCCCATGCGAGTTGCTAGGGGGCCTCTCGGGATTCCTCTCCCGTCGATACCGGGGCCAAAAACCTTGTGTGGAGTCAGGGCCGGAACCGAGGATTCCTCTCAGGGGCTGACATGAATCTTTGGGTACTTCTGGAGTCTCCCCATGGGAGTCAGGGCTCGTCTCGAGTGGGGGCATGCACGTGCGCTTTCCTTCCAGGCTGTAGCAGCAATGTCACACTTCCCGTGGCGAGGATCAAAGGATCTGTGTTTTTCCCTCGAGGCTTTCCCTCGAGGCTTTCCCACAGGGCTGTCCCACGTGACACCGTGGTGTGAGTCGATCCTCGGCGTGAAAGATGAGCCAGTGCAGGGCAAAGAGGTTCCTCTGGAATGGACTGAGACATCTGGGGGACTCTTGGAATGGTGGTACGACCATGGAGTTCCTCTCGCCTTTCCTTTGAGAGTGCCTCCTCTTGAGATGCGACGGGAACGCCGGGAATTCTTTCTCGTTGAAAGCAGGGAAAGGATCCCTCATCTCGAGCTACGAGGGGGAAACGGGGCTCCTCTGGATGTGGGCGGGACCATCGTGCTTCCTCTCGAGTGGAGACGGGTGTGGCGGTGAACTTCTTGAGTTGCAGCAAGGGTGTGAAAGACCCTTTCGAAGTTCCAGAGGTTAGGTGTCATTAGTCTCCAGACGCCTATCGGAAATAGGCCTCATCTCGCCTGGAAGGGGGAACTTCCTGGAATTTCTCGAGTTGTGGCAGGTGTTCTCGAGTTACTACGGGGACCTCAGGGACCCGCCCTGGTGGCCTCAGGAGAGGCCAGTCCCCATGCGAGTTGCTAGGGGGCCTCTCGGGATTCCTCTCCCGTCGATACCGGGGCCAAAAACCTTGTGTGGAGTCAGGGCCTGAACCGAGGATTCCTCTCAGGGGCTGACATGGATCTTTGGGTACTTCTGGAGTCTCCCCAGGGGAGTCAGGCGTCGTCTCGAGTCGGGGCATGCACGTGCACTTTCCTTCCAGGCTGTAGCAGCAATGTCACGCTTCCCGTGGCGTGGATCAAAGGATCTGTGGTTTTCCCTCGAGGCTTTCCCTCGAGGCTTTCCCACAGGGCTGTCCCACGTGCCACCGTGGTGTGAGTCGATCCTCGGCGTGAAAGATGAGCCAGTGCAGGGCAAAGAGCTTCCTCTGGAATGGACTGAGACATCTGGGGGACTCTTGGAATGGTGGTACGACCATGGAGTTCCTCTCGCCTTTCCTGTTGAGAGTGGCTCCGCTTGAGATGCGACGGGAACGCCGGGAATTCTTTCCCATTGAAAGCAGGGAAAGGATTCCTCATCTCGAGCTACGAGGGGGAAAGGGGGCTCCTCTGGATGTGGGTGGGACGATCGTGCTTCCTCTCGAGTGGAGCCGGGTATGGCGGTGAACTTCTTGAGTTGCAGCAAGGGTGTGAAAGACCCTTTCGAAGTTCCAGAGGTTAGGTGTCATTAGTCTCCAGACGCCTCATCGGAAATAGGCCTCATCTCGCCTGGAAGGGGGAACTTCCTGGATTATCTCGAGTTGCGGCAGGTGTTCTCGAGTTAAGACGGGGACCTCAGGGACCCGCCCTGGTGGCCTCAGGAGAGGCCAGTCCCCATGCGAGTTGCTAGGGGGCCTCTCGGGATTCCTCTCCCGTCGATACCGGGGCCAAAAACCTTGTGTGGAGTCAGGGCCGTAACCGAGGATTCCTCTCAGGGGCTGACATGGATCTTTGGGTACTTCTGGAGTCTCCCCAGGGGAGTCAGGCCTCGTCTCGAGTGGGGGCATGCACGTGCGCTTTCCTTCCAGGCTGTAGCAGAAATGTCACGCTTCCCGTGGCGTGGATCAAAGGATCTGTGGTTTTCCCTCGAGGCTTTCCCTCGAGGCTTTCCCACAGGGTTGTCCCACGTGCCACCGTGGTGTGAGTCGATCCTCGGCGTGAAAGATGAGCCAGTGCAGGGCAAAGAGGTTCCTCTGGAATGGACTGAGACATCTGGGGGACTCTTGGAATGGTGGTACGACCATGGAGTTCCTCTCGCCTTTCCTTTGAGAGTGCCTCCTCTTGAGATGCGACGGGAACGCCGGGAATTCTTTCCCGTTGAAAGCAGGGAAAGGATCCCTCATCTCGAGCTACGAGGGGGAAACGGGGCTCCTCTGGATGTGGGCGGGACCATCGTGCATCCTCTCGAGTGGAGACGGGTATGGCGGTGAACTTCTTGAGTTGCAGCAAGGGTGTGAAAGACCCTTTCGAAGTTCCAGAGGTTAGGTGTCATTAGTCTCCAGACGCCTCATCGGAAATAGGCCTCATCTCGCCTGGAAGGGAGAACTTCCTGGATTTTCTCGAGTTGCGGCAGGTGTTCTCGAGTTACGACGGGGACCTCAGGGACCCGCCCTGGTGGCCTCAGGAGAGGCCAGTCCCCATGCGAGTTGCTAGGGGGCCTCTCGGGATTCCTCTTCTGTCGATACCGGGGCCAAAAACCTTGTTTGGAGTCAGGGCCGGATCCGAGGATTCCTCTCAGGGGCTGACATGGATCTTTGGGTACTTCTGGAGTCTCCCCAGGGGAGTCAGGCCTCGTCTCGACTGGGGGCATGCACGTGCGCTTTCCTTACAGGCTGTAGCAGCAATGTCACGCTTCCCGTGGCGTGGATCAAAGGATCTGTGGTTTTCCCTCGAGGCTTTCCCACAGGGCTGTCCCACGTGCCACCGTGGTGTGAGTCGATCCTCGGCGTGAAAGATGAGCCAGTGCAGGGCAAAGAGGTTCGTCTGGAATGGACTGAGACATCTGGGGGACTCTTGGAATGGTGGTACGACCATGGAGTTCCTTTCGCCTTTCCTGTTGAGAGTGCCTCCTCTTGAGATGTGACGGGAACGCCGGGAATTCTTTCCCGTTGAATGCAGGGAAAGGATCACTCATCTCGAGCTACGAGGGGGAAACGGGGCTCCTCTGGATGTGGGCGGGACCATCGTGCTTCCTCTCGAGTGGAGACGGGTATGGCGGTGAACTTCTTGAGTTGCAGCAAGGGTGTGAAAGACCCTTTCGAAGTTCCAGAGGTTAGGTGTCATTAGTCTCCAGACGCCTCATCGGAAATAAGCCTCATCTCGCCTGGAAGGGAGAACTTCCTGGATTTTCTCGAGTTGCGGCAGGTGTTCTCGAGTTACGACGGGGACCTCAGGGACCCGCCCTGGTGGCCTCAGGAGAGGCCAGTCCCCATGCGAGTTGCTAGGGGGCCTCTCGGGATTCCTCTCCCGTCGATACCGGGGCCAAAAACCTTGTGTGGAGTCAGGGCCGTAACCGAGGATTCCTCTCAGGGGCTGACATGGATCTTTGGGTACTTCTGGAGTCTCCCCAGGGGAGTCAGGCCTCGTCTCGAGTGGGGGCATGCACGTGCGCTTTCCTTCCAGGCTGTAGCAGAAATGTCACGCTTCCCGTGGCGTGGATCAAAGGATCTGTGGTTTTCCCTCGAGGCTTTCCCTCGAGGCTTTCCCACAGGGTTGTCCCACGTGCCACCGTGGTGTGAGTCGATCCTCGGCGTGAAAGATGAGCCAGTGCAGGGCAAAGAGGTTCCTCTGGAATGGACTGAGACATCTGGGGGACTCTTGGAATGGTGGTAGACCATGGAGTTCCTCTCTCCTTTCCTTTGAGAGTGCCTCCTCTTGAGATGCGACGGGAACGCCGGGAATTCTTTCCCGTTGAAAGCAGGGAAAGGATCCCTCATCTCGAGCTACGAGCGGGAAACGGGGCTCCTCTGGATGTGGGCGGGACCATCGTGCTTCCTCTCGAGTGGAGACGGGTGTGGCGGTGAACTTCTTGAGTTGCAGCAAGGGTGTGAAAGACCCTTTCGAAGTTCCAGAGGTTAGGTGTCATTAGTCTCCAGACGCCTCATCGGAAATAGGCCTCATCTCGCCTGGAAGGGGGAACTTCCTGGAATTTCTCGAGTTGTGGCAGGTGTTCTCGAGTTACTACGGGGACCTCAGGGACCCGCCCTGGTGGCCTCAGGAGAGGCCAGTCCCCATGCGAGTTGCTAGGGGGCCTCTCGGGATTCCTCTCCCGTCGATACCGGGGCCAAAAACCTTGTGTGGAGTCAGGGCCTGAACCGAGGATTCCTCTCAGGGGCTGACATGGATCTTTGGGTACTTCTGGAGTCTCCCCAGGGGAGTCAGGCGTCGTCTCGAGTCGGGGCATGCACGTGCACTTTCCTTCCAGGCTGTAGCAGCAATGTCACGCTTCCCGTGGCGTGGATCAAAGGATCTGTGGTTTTCCCTCGAGGCTTTCCCTCGAGGCTTTCCCACAGGGCTGTCCCACGTGCCACCGTGGTGTGAGTCGATCCTCGGCGTGAAAGATGAGCCAGTGCAGGGCAAAGAGCTTCCTCTGGAATGGACTGAGACATCTGGGGGACTCTTGGAATGGTGGTACGACCATGGAGTTCCTCTCGCCTTTCCTGTTGAGAGTGCCTCCGCTTGAGATACGACGGGAACGCCGGGAATTCTTTGCCATTGAAAGCAGGGAAAGGATTCCTCATCTCGAGCTACGAGGGGGAAAGGGGGCTCCTCTGGATGTGGGCGGGACGATCGTGCTTCCTCTCGAGTGGAGCCGGGTATGGCGGTGAACTTCTTGAGTTGCAGCAAGGGTGTGAAAGACCCTTTCGAAGTTCCAGAGGTTAGGTGTCATTAGTCTCCAGACGCCTCATCGGAAATAGGCCTCATCTCGCCTGGAAGGGGGAACTTCCTGGAATATCTCGAGTTGCGGCAGGTGTTCTCGAGTTAAGACGGGGACCTCAGGGACCCGCCCTGGTGGCCTCAGGAGAGGCCAGTCCCCATGCGAGTTGCTAGGGGGCCTCTCGGGATTCCTCTCCCGTCGATACCGGGGCCAAAAACCTTGTGTGGAGTCAGGGCCATAACCGAGGATTCCTCTCAGGGGCTGACATGGATCTTTGGGTACTTCTGGAGTCTCCCCAGGGGAGTCAGGCCTCGTCTCGAGTGGGGGCATGCACGTGCGCTTTCCTTCCAGGCTGTAGCAGAAATGTCACGCTTCCCGTGGCGTGGATCAAAGGATCTGTGGTTTTCCCTCGAGGCTTTCCCTCGAGGCTTTCCCACAGGGTTGTCCCACGTGCCACCGTGGTGTGAGTCGATCCTCGGCGTGAAAGATGAGCCAGTGCAGGGCAAAGAGGTTCCTCTGGAATGGACTGAGACATCTGGGGGACTCTTGGAATGGTGGTACGACCATGGAGTTCCTCTCGCCTTTCCTTTGAGAGTGCCTCCTCTTGAGATGCGACGGGAACGCCGGGAATTCTTTCCCGTTGAAAGCAGGGAAAGGATCCCTCATCTCGAGCTCCGAGGGGGAAACGGGGCTCCTCTGGATGTGGGCGGGACCATCGTGCATCCTCTCGAGTGGAGACGGGTATGGCGGTGAACTTCTTGAGTTGCAGCAAGGGTGTGAAAGACCCTTTCGAAGTTCCAGAGGTTAGGTGTCATTAGTCTCCAGACGCCTCATCGGAAATAGGCCTAATCTCGCCTGGAAGGGAGAACTTCCTGGATTTTCTCGAGTTGCGGCAGGTGTTCTCGAGTTACGACGGGGACCTCAGGGACCCGCCCTGGTGGCCTCAGGAGAGGCCAGTCCCCATGCGAGTTGCTAGGGGGCCTCTCGGGATTCCTCTTCTGTCGATACCGGGGCCAAAAACCTTGTTTGGAGTCAGGGCCGGATCCGAGGATTCCTCTCAGGGGCTGACATGGATCTTTGGGTACTTCTGGAGTCTCCCCAGGGGAGTCAGGCCTCGTCTCGAGTGGGGGCATGCACGTGCGCTTTCGTTACAGGCTGTAGCAGCAATGTCACGCTTCCCGTGGCGTGGATCAAAGGATCTGTGGTTTTCCCTCGAGGCTTTCCCACAGGGCTGTCCCACGTGCCACCGTGGTGTGAGTCGATCCTCGGCGTGAAAGATGAGCCAGTGCAGGGCAAAGAGGTTCGTCTGGAATGGACTGAGACATCTGGGGGACTCTTGGAATGGTGGTACGACCATGGAGTTCCTTTCGCCTTTCCTGTTGAGAGTGCCTCCTCTTGAGATGTGACGGGAACGCCGGGAATTCTTTCCCGTTGAATGCAGGGAAAGGATCACTCATCTCGAGCTACGAGGGGGAAACGGGGCTCCTCTGGATGTGGGCGGGACCATCGTGCTTCCTCTCGAGTGGAGACGGGTATGGCGGTGAACTTCTTGAGTTGCAGCAAGGGTGTGAAAGACCCTTTCGAAGTTCCAGAGGTTAGGTGTCATTAGTCTCCAGACGCCTCATCGGAAATAAGCCTCATCTCGCCTGGAAGGGAGAACTTCCTGGATTTTCTCGAGTTGCGGCAGGTGTTCTCGAGTTACGACGGGGACCTCAGGGACCCGCCCTGGTGGCCTCAGGAGAGGCCAGTCCCCATGCGAGTTGCTGGGAGGCCTCTCGGGATTCCTCTCCCGTCGATACTGGGGCCAAAAACCTTGTGTGGAGTCAGGGCCGGAACCGAGAATTCCTCTCAATGGCTGACATGGATCTTTGGGTACTTCAGGAGTCTCCCCAGGGGAGTCAGGCCTCGTCTCGAGTGGGGGCATGCACGTGCGCTTTCCTTCCAGGCTGTAGCAGCAATGTGACGCTTCCCGTCGCGTGGATCAAAGGATCTGTGGTTTTCCCTCGAGGCGTTCCCTCGAGGCTTTCCCACAGGGCTGTCCCACGTGCCACCGTGGTGTGAGTCGATCCTCGGCGTGAAAGATGAGCCAGTGCAGGGCAAAGAGGTTCCTCTGGAATGGACTGAGACATCTGGGGGACTCTTGGAATGGTGGTACGACCATGGAGTTCCGCTCGCCTTTCCTGTTGAGAGTGCCACCTCTTGAGATGCGACGGGAACGCCGGGAATTCTTTCCCGTTGAAAGCAGGGAAAGGATCCCTCATCTCGAGCTACGAGGGGGAAACGGGGCTCCTCTGGATGTGGGCGGGACCATCGTGCTTCCTCTCGAGTGGAGACGGGTATGGCGGTGAACTTCTTGAGTTGCAGCAAGGGTGTGAAAGACCCTTTCGAAGTTCCAGAGGTTAGGTGTCATTAGTCTCCAGACGCCTCATCGGAAATAGGCCTCATCTCGCCTGGAAGGGAGAACTTCCTGGATTTTCTCGAGTTGTGGCAGGTGTTCTCGAGTTACGACGGGGACCTCAGGAACCCGCCCTGGTGGCCTCAGGAGAGGCCAGTCCCCATGCGAGTTGCTGGGAGGCCTCTCGGGATTCCTCTCCCGTCGATACCGGGACCAAAAACCTTGTGTGGAGTCAGGGCCGGAACCGAGAATTCCTCTCAAGGGCTGACATGGATCTTTGGGTACTTCTGGAGTCTCCCCAGGGGAGTCAGGCCTCGTCTCGAGTGGGGGCATGCACGTGCGCTTTCCTTCCAGGCTGTAGCAGCAATGTCACGCTTCCCGTGGCGTGGATCAAAGGATCTGTGGTTTTCCCTCGAGGCTTTCCCTCGAGGCTTTCCCACAGGGCTGTCCCACGTGCCACCGTGGTGTGAGTCGATCCTCGGCGTGAAAGATGAGCCAGTGCAGGGCAAAGAGGTTCCTCTGGAATGGACAGAGACATCTCGGGGACTCTTGGAATGGTGGTACGACCATGGAGTTCCTCTCGCCTTTCCTGTTGAGAGTGCCTCCTCTTGAGATGTGACGGGAACGCTGGGAATTCTTTGCGTTGAAAGCAGGGAAAGGATCCCTCATCTCGAGCTTCGAGGGGGAAACGGGGCTCCTCTGGATGTGGGCGGGACCATCGTGCTTCCTCTCGAGTGGAGACGGGTATGGCGGTGAACTTCTTGAGTTGCAGCAAGGGTGTGAAAGACCCTTTCGAAGTTCCAGAGGTTAGGTGTCATTAGTCTCCAGACGCCTCATCGGAAATAGGCCTCATCTCGCCTGGAAGGGAGAACTTCCTGGATTTTCTCGAGTTGCGGCAGGTGTTCTCGAGTTACGACGGGGACCTCAGGGACCCGCCCTGGTGGCCTCAGGAGAGGCCAGTCCCCATGCGAGTTGCTAGGGGGCCTCTCGGGATTACTCTCCCGTCGATACCGGGGCCAAAAACCTTGTGTAGAGTCAGGGCCGGAACCGAGGATTCCTCTCAGGGGCTGACATGGATCTTTGGGTACTTCTGGAGTCTCCCCAGGGGAGTCAGGCCTCGTCTCGAGTGGGGGCATGCACGTGCGCTTTCCTTCCAGGCTGTAGCACCAATGTCACGCTTCCCGTCGCGTGGATCAAAGGATCTGTGATTTTCCATCGAGGCTTTCCCACAGGGCTGTCCCACGTGCCACCGTGGTGTGAGTCGATCCTCGGCGTGAAAGATGAGCCAGTGCAGGGCAAAGAGGTTCCTCTGGAATGGACTGAGACATCTGGGGGACTCTTGGAATGGTGGTACGACCATGGAGTTCCTCTCGCCTTTCCTTTGAGAGTGCCTCCTCTTGAGATGCGACGGGAACGCCGGGAATTCTTTCCCGTTGAAAGCAGGGAAAGGATCCCTCATCTCGAGCTACGAGGGGGATACGGGGCTCCTCTGGATGTGGGCGGGACCATCGTGCATCCTCTCGAGTGGAGACGGGTATGGCGGTGAACTTCTTGAGTTGCAGCAAGGGTGTGAAAGACCCTTTCGAAGTTCCAGAGGTTAGGTGTCATTAGTCTCCAGACGCCTCATCGGAAATAGGCCTCATCTCGCCTGGAAGGGAGAACTTCCTGGATTTTCTCGAGTTGCGGCAGGTGTTCTCGAGTTACGACGGGGACCTCAGGGACCCGCCCTGGTGGCCTCAGGAGAGACCAGTCCCCATGCGAGTTGCTAGGGGGCCTCTCGGGATTCCTCTTCTGTCGATACCGGGGCGAAAAACCTTGTTTGGAGTCAGGGCCGGATCCGAGGATTCCTCTCAGGGGCTGACATGGATCTTTGGGTACTTCTGGAGTCTCCCCAGGGGAGTCAGGCCTCGTCTCGAGTGGGGGCATGCACGTGCGCTTTCCTTCCAGGCTGTAGCAGCAATGTCACGCTTCCCGTGGCGTGGATCAAAGGATCTGTGGTTTTCCCTCGAGGCTTTCCCACAGGGCTGTCCCACGTGCCACCGTGGTGTGAGTCGATCCTCGGCGTGAAAGATGAGCCAGTGCAGGGCAAAGAGGTTCGTCTGGAATGGACTGAGACATCTGGGGGACTCTTGGAATGGTGGTACGACCATGGAGTTCCTTTCGCCTTTCCTGTTGAGAGTGCCTCCCCTTGAGATGTGACGGGAACGCCGGGAATTCTTTCCCGTTGAATGCAGGGAAAGGATCACTCATCTCGAGCTACGAGGGGGAAACGGGGCTCCTCTGGATGTGGGCGGGACCATCGTGCTTCCTCTCGAGTGGAGACGGGTATGGCGGTGAACTTCTTGAGTTGCAGCAAGGGTGTGAAAGACCCTTTCGAAGTTCCAGAGGTTAGGTGTCATTAGTCTCCAGACGCCTCATCGGAAATAAGCCTCATCTCGCCTGGAAGGGAGAACTTCCTGGATTTTCTCGAGTTGCGGCAGGTGTTCTCGAGTTACGACGGGGACCTCAGGGACCCGCCCTGGTGGCCTCAGGAGAGGCCAGTCCCCATGCGAGTTGCTAGGGGGCCTCTCGGGATTCCTCTCCCGTCGATACCGGGGCCAAAAACCTTGTGTGGAGTCAGGGCCGTAACCGAGGATTCCTCTCAGGGGCTGACATGGATCTTTGGGTACTTCTGGAGTCTCCCCAGGGGAGTCAGGCCTCGTCTCGAGTGGGGGCATGCACGTGCGCTTTCCTTCCAGGCTGTAGCAGAAATGTCACGCTTCCCGTGGCGTGGATCAAAGGATCTGTGGTTTTCCCTCGAGGCTTTCCCTCGAGGCTTTCCCACAGGGTTGTCCCACGTGCCACCGTGGTGTGAGTCGATCCTCGGCGTGAAAGATGAGCCAGTGCAGGGAAAAGAGGTTCCTCTGGAATGGACTGAGACATCTGGGGGACTCTTGGAATGGTGGTAGACCATGGAGTTCCTCTCTCCTTTCCTTTGAGAGTGCCTCCTCTTGAGATGCGACGGGAACGCCGGGAATTCTTTCCCGTTGAAAGCAGGGAAAGGATCCCTCATCTCGAGCTACGAGGGGGAAACGGGGCTCCTCTGGATGTGGGCGGGACCATCGTGCTTCCTCTCGAGTGGAGACGGGTGTGGCGGTGAACTTCTTGAGTTGCAGCAAGGGTGTGAAAGACCCTTTCGAAGTTCCAGAGGTTAGGTGTCATTAGTCTCCAGACGCCTCATCAGAAATAGGCCTCATCTCGCCTGGAAGGGGGAACTTCCTGGAATTTCTCGAGTTGTGGCAGGTGTTCTCGAGTTACTACGGGGACCTCAGGGACCCGCCCTGGTGGCCTCAGGAGAGGCCAGTCCCCATGCGAGTTGCTAGGGGGCCTCTCGGGATTCCTCTCCCGTCGATACCGGGGCCAAAAACCTTGTGTGGAGTCAGGGCCTGAACCGAGGATTCCTCTCAGGGGCTGACATGGATCTTTGGGTACTTCTGGAGTCTCCCCAGGGGAGTCAGGCGTCGTCTCGAGTCGGGGCATGCACGTGCACTTTCCTTCCAGGCTGTAGCAGCAATGTCACGCTTCCCGTGGCGTGGATCAAAGGATCTGTGGTTTTCCCTCGAGGCTTTCCCTCGAGGCTTTCCCACAGGGCTGTCCCACGTGCCACCGTGGTGTGAGTCGATCCTCGGCGTGAAAGATGAGCCAGTGCAGGGCAAAGAGCTTCCTCTGGAATGGACTGAGACATCTGGGGGACTCTTGGAATGGTGGTACGACCATGGAGTTCCTCTCGCCTTTCCTGTTGAGAGTGCCTCCGCTTGAGATACGACGGGAACGCCGGGAATTCTTTGCCATTGAAAGCAGGGAAAGGATTCCTCATCTCGAGCTACGAGGGGGAAAGGGGGCTCCTCTGGATGTGGGCGGGACCATCGTGCTTCCTCTCGAGTGGAGCCGGGTATGGCGGTGAACTTCTTGAGTTGCAGCAAGGGTGTGAAAGACCCTTTCGAAGTTCCAGAGGTTAGGTGTCATTAGTCTCCAGACGCCTCATCGGAAATAGGCCTCATCTCGCCTGGAAGGGGGAACTTCCTGGAATATCTCGAGTTGCGGCAGGTGTTCTCGAGTTAAGACGGGGACCTCAGGGACCCGCCCTGGTGGCCTCAGGAGAGGCCAGTCCCCATGCGAGTTGCTAGGGGGCCTCTCGGGATTCCTCTCCCGTCGATACCGGGGCCAAAAACCTTGTGTGGAGTCAGGGCCGTAACCGAGGATTCCTCTCAGGGGCTGACATGGATCTTTGGGTACTTCTGGAGTCTCCCCAGGGGAGTCAGGCCTCGTCTCGAGTGGGGGCATGCACGTGCGCTTTCCTTCCAGGCTGTAGCAGAAATGTCACGCTTCCCGTGGCGTGGATCAAAGGATCTGTGGTTTTCCCTCGAGGCTTTCCCTCGAGGCTTTCCCACAGGGTTGTCCCACGTGCCACCGTGGTGTGAGTCGATCCTCGGCGTGAAAGATGAGCCAGTGCAGGGCAAAGAGGTTCCTCTGGAATGGACTGAGACATCTGGGGGACTCTTGGAATGGTGGTACGACCATGGAGTTCCTCTCGCCTTTCCTTTGAGAGTGCCTCCTCTTGAGATGCGACGGGAACGCCGGGAATTCTTTCCCGTTGAAAGCAGGGAAAGGATCCCTCATCTCGAGCTACGAGGGGGAAACGGGGCTCCTCTGGATGTGGGCGGGACCATCGTGCATCCTCTCGAGTGGAGACGGGTATGGCGGTGAACTTCTTGAGTTGCAGCAAGGGTGTGAAAGACCCTTTCGAAGTTCCAGAGGTTAGGTGTCATTAGTCTCCAGACGCCTCATCGGAAATAGGCCTAATCTCGCCTGGAAGGGAGAACTTCCTGGATTTTCTCGAGTTGCGGCAGGTGTTCTCGAGTTACGACGGGGACCTCAGGGACCCGCCCTGGTGGCCTCAGGAGAGGCCAGTCCCCATGCGAGTTGCTAGGGGGCCTCTCGGGATTCCTCTTCTGTCGATACCGGGGCCAAAAACCTTGTTTGGAGTCAGGGCCGGATCCGAGGATTCCTCTCAGGGGCTGACATGGATCTTTGGGTACTTCTGGAGTCTCCCCAGGGGAGTCAGGCCTCGGCTCGTGTGGGGGCATGCACGTGCGATTTCCTTCAAGGCTGTAGCAGCAATGTCACGCATCCCGTCGCGTGGAGTAATGGATCTGTGGTTTTCCCTCGAGGCTTTCCCACAGGGCTGTCCCACGTGCCACCGTGGTGTGAGTCGATCCTCGGCGTGAAAGATGAGCCAGTGCAGGGCAAAGAGGTTCCTCTGGAATGGACTGAGACATCTGGGGGACTCTTGGAATGGTGGTACGACCATGGAGTTCCGCTCGCCTTTCCTGTTGAGAGTGCCTCCTCTTGAGATGCGACGGGAACGCCGGGAATTCTTTCCCGTTGAAAGCAGGGAAAGGATCCCTCATCTCGAGCTACGAGGGGGAAACGGGGCTCCTCTGGATGTGGGCGGGACCATCGTGCTTCCTCTCGAGTGGAGACGGGTATGGCGGTGAACTTCTTGAGTTGCAGCAAGGGTGTGAAAGACCCTTTCGAAGTTCCAGAGGTTAGGTGTCATTAGTCTCCAGACGCCTCATCGGAAATAGGCCTCATCTCGCCTGGAAGGGAGAACTTCCTGGATTTTCTCGAGTTGCGGCAGGTGTTCTCGAGTTACGACGGGGACCTCAGGGACCCGCCCTGGTGGCCTCAGGAGAGGCCAGTCCCCATGCGAGTTGCTGGGAGGCCTCTCGGGATTCCTCTCCCGTTGATACCGGGGCCAAAAACCTTGTGTGGAGTCAGGGCCGGAACCGAGAATTCCTCTCAAGGGCTGACATGGATCTTTGGGTACTTCTGGAGTCTCCCCAGGGGAGTCAGGCCTCGTCTCGAGTGGGGGCATGCACGTGCGCTTTCCTTCCAGGCTGTAGCAGCAATGTGACGCTTCCCGTCACGTGGATCAAAGGATCTGTGGTTTTCCCTCGAGGCTTTCCCTCGAGGCTTTCCCACAGGGCTGTCCCACGTGCCACCGTGGTGTGAGTCGATCCTCGGCGTGAAAGATGAGCCAGTGCAGGGCAAAGAGGTTCCTCTGGAATGGACTGAGACATCTGGGGGACTCTTGGAATGGTGGTACGACCATGGAGTTCCTCTCGCCTTTCCTGTTGAGAGTGCCTCCTCTTGAGATGCGACGGGAACGCCGGGAATTCTTTCCCGTTGAAAGCAGGGAAAGGATCCCTCATCTCGAGCTAAGAGGGGGATACGGGGCTCCTCTGGATGTGCGCAGGATCATCGTGCTTCCTCTCGAGTGGAGATGGGTATGGCGGTGAACTTCTTGAGTTGCCGCAAGGGTGTGAAAGACCCTTTCGAATTTCCAGAGGTTAGGTGTCATTAGTCTCCAGACGCCTCATCGGAAATAGGCCTCATCTCGCCTGGAAGGGGGAACTTCCTGGAATTTCTCGAGTTGCGGCAGGTGTTCTCGAGTTACGACGGGGACCTCAGGGACCCGCCCTGGTGGCCTCAGGAGAGGCCAGTCCCCTTGCGAGTTGCTAGGGGGCCTCTCGGGATTCCTCTCCCGTCGATACCCGGGCCAAAAACCTTGTGTGGAGTCAGGGCTGGAACCGAGGATTCCTCTCAGGGGCTGACATGAATCTTTGAGTACTTCTGGAGTCTCCCCAGGGGAGTCAGGCCTCGTCTCGAGTGGGGGCATGGACGTGCGCTTTCCTTCCAGACTGTAGCAGCAATGTCACGCTTCCCGTCGCGTGGATCAAAGGATCTGTGGTTTTCCCTCGAGGCTTTCCCACAGGGCTGCCCCACGTGCCACCTTGGTGTGAGTCGATCCTCGGAGTGAAAGATGAGCCAGTGCAGGGCAAAGAGGTTCCTCTGGAATAGACTGAGACATCTGGGGGACTCTTGGAATGGTGGTACGACCATGGAGTTCCTCTCGCCTTTTCTGTTGAGAGTGCCTCCTCTTGAGATGCGACGGGAACGCTGGGAATTCTTTCCCGTTGAAAGCAGGGAAAGGATCCCTCATCTCGAGCTACGAGGGGGAAACGGGGCTCCTCTGGATGTGGGCGGGACCATCGTGCTTCCTCTCGAGTGGAGACGGGTATGGCGGTGAACTTCTTGAGTTGCAGCAATTGTGTGAAAGACCCTTTCGAAGTTCCAGAGGTTAGGTGTCATTAGTCTCCAGACGCCTCATCGGAAATAGGCCTCATATCGCCTGGAAGGGAGAACTTCTTGGATTTTCTCGAGTTGCGGCAGGTGTTCTCGAGTTACGACGGGGAACTCAGGGACCCGCCCTGGTGGCCTCAGGAGAGGCCACTCCCCATGCGAGTTGCTAGGCGGCCTCTCGGGATTCCTCTCCCGTCGATACCGGGGCCAAAAACCTTTTGTGGAGTCAGGGCCGGAACCGAGGATTCCTCTCAGGGGCTGACATGGATCTTTGGGTACTTCTGGAGTCTCCCCAGGGGAGTCAGGCCTCGTCTCGAGTGGGGGCATGCACGTGCGATTTCCTTCCAGGCTGTAGCAGCAATGTCACGCTTCTCGTCGCGTGGATCAAAGGATCTGTGGTTTTCCCTCGAGGCTTTTCCTCGAGGCTTTCCCACAGGGCTGTCCCACGTGCCACCGTGGTGTGAGTCGATCCTCGGTGTGAAAGATGCGCCAGTGCAGGGCAAAGAGGTTCCTCTGGAATGGACTGAGACATCTGGGGTACTCTTGGAATGGTGGTACGACCATGGAGTTCCTCTCGCCTTTCCTGTTGAGAGTACCTCCTCTTGAGATGCGACGGGAACGCCGGGGATTCTTTCCCGTTGAAAGCAGGGAAAGGATCCCTCATCTCGAGATACGAGGGGGAAACGGGGCTCCTCTGGATGTGGGCGGGACCATCGTGCTTCCTCCCGAGTGGAGACGGGTATTTCGGTGAACTTCTTGAGTTGCAGCAAGGGTGTGAATGACCCTTTCGAAGTTCCTGAGGTTAGGTGTCATTAGTCTCCAGACGCCTGATCGGAAATAGGCCTCATCTCGCCTGGAAGGGAGAACTTCCTGGATTTGCTCGAGTTGCGGAAGGTGTTCTCGAGTTACGACGGGGACCTCAGGGACCCGCCCTGGTGGCCTCAGGAGAGGCCAGTCCCCATGCTAGTTGCTAGGGGGCCCCTCGGGATTCCTCTCCCGTCGATACCGGGGCCAAAAACATTGTGTGGAGTCAGGGCCGGAACCGAGGATTCCTCTCATGGGCTGACATGGATCTTTGGGTACTTCTGGAGTCTCCCCAGGGGAGTCAGGCCTCGTCTCGAGTGGGGGCATGCACGTGCGCTTTCCTTCCAGGCTGTAGCAGCAATGTCATTCTTCCCGTCGCATTTATCAAAGGATCTGTGGCTTTCCCTCGAGGCTTTCCCTCGAGGCTTTCCCACAGGGCTGTCCCACGTGCCACCATGGTGTGAGTCGATCCTCGGCGTGAAAGATGAGCCAGTGCAGGTAAAAGAGGTTCCTCTGGAATGGACTGAGACATCTAGGGGACTCTAGGAATGGTGGTACAACCATTGAGTTCCTCTCGCCTTTCCTGTTGAGAGTGCCTCCTCTTGAGATGCGACGGAAATGCTGGGAATTTTTTCCTGTTGAAAGCAGGGAAACGATCCCTCATCTCGAGCTCCGAGGAGGAAACGGGGCTCCTCTGGATGTGGGCGGGACCATCGTGCTTCCTCTCGAGTGGAGACGGGTATGGCGGTGAACTTCTTGAGTTGCAGCAAGGGTGTGAAAGACCCTTTCGAAGTTCCAGAGGTTAGGTGTCATTAGTCTCCAGACGCCTCATCGGAAATAGGCCTCATCTCGCCTGGAAGGGAGAACTTCCTGGATTTTCTCGAGTTTCGGCAGGAGTTCTCGAGTTACGACGGGGACCTCAGGGACCCGCCCTGGTGGCCTCAGGAACGGCCAGTCCCCATGCGAGTTGCTAGGGGGCCTCTCGGGATTCCTATCCCATCAATACTGGGGCCAAAAACATTGTGTGGAGTCAGGGCCGGAACCGAGGATTCCTCTCAGGGGCTGACATGGATCTTTGGGTACTTCTGGAGTCTCCCCAGGGGAGTCAGGCCTCGTCTCGAGTGGGGGCATGCACGTGCGCTTTCCTTCCAGGCTGTAGCAGCAATGTCACGCTTTCCGTGGCTTGGATCAAAGGATCTGTGGTTTTCCCTCGAGGCTTTCCCTCGAGGCTTTCCCACAGGGCTGTCCCACGTGCCACTGTGGTGTGAGTCGATCCTCGGCGTGAAAGATGAGCCAGTGCAGGGCAAAGAGGTTCCTCTGGAATGGACTGAGACATCTGGGGGACTCTTGGAATGGTGGTACGACCATGGTGTTCCTCTCGCCTTTCCTGTTGAGAGTGCCTCCTCTTGACATGCGACGGGAACGCCAGGAATTCTTTTCCGTTGAAAGCAGGGAAAGGATCCCTCATCTCGAGCTCCGAGGGGGAAACGGGGCTCCTCTGGATGTGGGCGGGACCATCGTGCTTCCTCCCGAGTGGAGACGGGTATGGCGGTGAACTTCTTGAGTTGCAGCAAGGGTGTGAAAGACCCTTTCGAAGTTCCAGAGGTTAGGTGTCATTAGTCTCCAGACGCCTCAACGGAAATAGGCCTCATCTCGCCTGGAAGGGAGAACTTCCTGGATTTTCTCGAGTTGGGGCAGGTGTTTTCGAGTTACGACGGGGACCTCAGGGACCCGCCGTGGTGGCCTCAGGAGAGGCCAGTCCCCATGCTAGTTGCTAGGGGGCCCCTCGGGATTCCTCTCCCGTCGATACCGGGGCCAAAAACCTTGTGTGGAGTCAGGGCCGGAACCGAGGATTCCTCTCAGGGGCTGACATGGATCTTTGGGTACTTCTGGAGTCTCCCCAGGGGAGTCAGGCCTCGTCTCGAGTGGGGGCATGCACGTGCGCTTTCCTTCCAGGCTCTAGCAGCAATGTCACGCTTCCCGTCGCGTGGATCAAAGAATCTGTAGTTTTTCCTCGAGGCTTTCCCATGAGGCTTTCCCACAGGGCTGTCCCACGTGCCACCGTGGTGTGAGTCGATCCTCGGCGTGAAAGATGAGCCAGTGCAGGGCAAAGAGGTTCCTCTGGAATGGACTGAGACATCTGGGGGAAGCTTGGAATGGTGGTACGACCATGGAGTTCCTCTCGCCTTTCCTGTTGAGATTGCCTCCTCTTGAGATGCGACGGGAACGCCGGGAAATCTTTCCCGTTGAAAGCAGGGAAAGGATCCCTCATCTCAAGCTCCGAGGGGGAAACGGGGCTCCTCTGGATGTGGGCGGGACCATCGTGCTTCCTCCCGAGTGGAGACGGGTATTTCGGTGAACTTCTTGAGTTGCAGCAAGGGTGTGAATGACCCTTTCGAAGTTCCTGAGGTTAGGTGTAATTAGTCTCCAGACGCCTCATCGGAAATAGGCCTCATCTCGCCTGGAAGGGAGAACTTCCTGGATTTGCTCGAGTTGCGGCAGGTGTTCTCGAGTTACGACGGGGACCTCAGGGACCCGCCCTGGTGGCCTCAGGAGAGGCCAGTCCCCATGCTAGTTGCTAGGGGGCCCCTCGGGATTCCTCTCCCGTCGATACCGGGGCCAAAAATCTTGTGTGGAGTCAGGGCCGGAACCGAGGATTCCTCTCAGGGGCTGACATGGATCTTTGGGTACTTCTGGAGTCTCCCCAGGGGAGTCAGGCCTCGTTTCGAGTGGGGGCATGCACGTGCGCTTTCCTTCCAGGCTGTAGCAGCAATGTCATTCTTCCCGTCGCATTTATCAAAGGATCTGTGGCTTTCCCTCGAGGCTTTACCTCGAGGCTTTCCCACAGGGCTGTCCCACGTGCCACCGTGGTGTGAGTCGATCCTCGGCGTGAAAGATGAGCCTGTGCAGGTCAAAGAGGTTCCTCTGGAATGGACTGAAACATCTAGGGGACTCTAGGAATGGTGGTACGACCATTGAGTTCCTCTCGCCTTTCCTGTTGAGAGTGCCTCCTCTTGAGATGCGACGGGAATGCTGGGAATTTTTTCCTGTTGAAAGCAGGGAAACGATCCCTCATCTCGAGCTCCGAGGGGGAAACGGGGCTCCTCTGGATGTGGGCGGGACCATCGTGCTTCCTCTCGAGTGGAGACGGGTATGGCGGTGAACTTCTTGAGTTGCAGCAAGGGTGTGAAAGACCCTTTCGAAGTTCCAGAGGTTAGGTGTCATTAGTCTCCAGACGCCTCATCGGAAATAGGCCTCATCTCGCCTGGAAGGGAGAACTTCCTGGATTTTCTCGAGTTGCGGCAGGTGTTCTCGAGTTAGGACGGGGACCTCAGGGACCCGCCCTGGTGGCCTCAGGAACGGCCAGTCCCCATGCGAGTTGCTAGGGGGCCTCTCGGGATTCCTCTCCCATCAATACTGGGGCCAAAAACATTGTGTGGAGTCAGGGCCGGAACCGAGGATTCCTCTCAGGGGCTGACATGGATCTTTGGGTACTTCTGGAGTCTCCCCAGGGGAGTCAGGCCTCGTCTCGAGTGGGGGCATGCACGTGCGCTTTCCTTCCAGGCTGTAGCAGCAATGTGACGCTTTCCGTGGCGTGGATCAAAGGATCTGTGGTTTTCCCTCGAGGCTTTCCCTCGAGGCTTTCCCACAGGGCTGTCCCACGTGCCACTGTGGTGTGAGTCGATCCTCGGCGTGAAAGATGAGCCAGTGCAGGGCAAAGAGGTTCCTCTGGAATGGACTGAGACATCTGGGGGACTCTTGGAATGGTGGTACGACCATGGTGTTCCTCTCGCCTTTCCTGTTGAGAGTGCCTCCTCTTGACATGCGACGGGAACGCCAGGAATTCTTTTCCGTTGAAAGCAGGGAAAGGATCCCTCATCTCGAGCTCCGAGGGGGAAACGGGGCTCCTCTGGATGTGGGCGGGACCATCGTGCTTCCTCCCGAGTGGAGACGGGTATGGCGGTGAACTTCTTGAGTTGCAGCAAGGGTGTGAAAGACCCTTTCGAAGTTCCAGAGGTTAGGTGTCATTAGTCTCCAGACGCCTCATCGGAAATAGGCCTCATCTCGCCTGGAAGGGAGAACTTCCTGGATTTTCTCGAGTTGCGGCAGGTGTTCTCGAGTTACGACGGGGACCTCAGGGACCCGCCCTGGTGGCCTCAGGAGAGGCCAGTCCCCATGCTAGTTGCTAGGGGGCCCCTCGGGATTCCTCTCCCGTCGATACCCGGGCCAAAAACCTTGTGTGGAGTCAGGGCCGGAACCGAGGATTCCTCTCACGGGCTGACATGGATCTTTGGGTACTTCTGGAGTCTCCCCAGGGGAGTCAGGCCTCGTCTCGAGTGGGGGCATGCACGTGCGCTTTCCTTCCAGGCTCTAGCAGCAATGTCACGCTTCCCGTCGCGTGGATCAAAGGATCTGTGGTTTTCCCTCGAGGCTTTCCCTCGAGGCTTTCCCACAGGGCTGTCCCACGTGCCACCATGGTGTGAGTCGATCCTCGGCGTGAAAGATGAGCCAGTGCAGGGCAAAGAGGTTCCTCTGGAATGGACTGAGACATCTGGGGGACTCTTGGAATGGTGGTACCACCATGGAGTTCCTCTCGCCTTTCCTGTTGAGAGTGCCTCCTCTTGAGATGCGACGGGAACGCCGGGAATTCTTTCCCGTTGAAAGCAGGGAAAGGATCCCTCATCTCGAGCTACGAGGGGGAAACGGGGCTCCTCTGGATGTGGGCGGGACCATCGTGCTTCCTCTCGAGTGGAGACGGGTATGGCGGTGAACTTCTTGAGTTGCAGCAAGGGTGTGAAAGACCCTTTCGAAGTTCCAGAGGTTAGGTGTCATTAGTCTCCAGACGCCTCATCGGAAATAGCCCTCATCTTTCCTGGAAGGGAGAACTTCCTGGATTTTCTCGAGTTGCGGCAGGTGTTCTCGAGTTACGACTGGGACCTCAGGGACCCGCCCTGGTGGCCTCAGGAGAGGCCAGTCCCCATGCGAGTTGCTAGGCGGCCTCTCGGGATTCCTCTCCCGTCGATACCGGGGCCAAAAACCTTGTGTGGAGTCAGGGCCGGAACCGAGGATTCCTCTCAGGGGCTGACATGGATCTTTGGGTACTTCTGGAGTCTCCCCACGGGAGTCAGGCCTCGTCTCGAGTGGGGGCATGCACGTGCGCTTTCCTTCCAGGCTGTAGCAGCAATGTCACGATTCCCGTCGCATTTATCAAAGGATCTGTGGCTTTCCCTCGAGGCTTTCCCTCGAGGCTTTCCCACAGGGCTGTCCCACGTGCCACCGTGTTGTGAGTCGATCCTCGGCGTGAAAGATGAGCCAGTGCAGGGCAAAGAGTTTCCTCTGGAATGGACTGAGACATCTGGGGGAGTCTTGGAATGGTGGTACGACCATGGAGTTACTCTCGCCTTTCCTGTTGAGAGTGCCTCCTCTTGAGATGCGACGGGAACGCCGGGAATTCTTTCCCGTTGTAAGCAGGGAAAGGATCCCTCATCTCGAGCTACGAGGGGGAAACGGGGCTCCTCTGGATGTGGGTGGGACCATCGTGCTTCCTCTCGAGTGGAGACGGGTATGGCGGTGAACTTCTTGAGTTGCAGCAAGGGTGTGAAAGACCCTTTCGAAGTTCCAGAGGTTAGGTGTCATTAGACTCCAGACGCCTCATCGGAAATAGGCCTCATCTCGCCTGGAAGGGAGAACTTCCTGGATTTTCTCGAGTTGCGGCAGGTGTTCTCGAGTTACGACGGGGACGTCAGGGACCCGCCCTGGTGGCCTCAGGAGAGGCCAGTCCCCATGCTAGTTGCTAGGGGGCCCCTCGGGATTCCTCTCCCGTCGATACCCGGGCCAAAAACCTTGTGTGGAGTCAGGGCCGGAACCGAGGATTCCTCTCAGGGGCTGACATGGATCTTTGGGTACTTCTGGAGTCTCCCCAGGGGAGTCAGGCCTCGTCTCGAGTGGGGGCATGCACGTGCGCTTTCCTTCCAGGCTCTAGCAGCAATGTCACGCTTCCCGTCGCGTGGATCAAAGGATCTGTGTTTTTCCCTCGAGGCTTTCCCTCGAGGCTTTCTCACAGGGCTGTCCCACGTGCCACCATGGTGTGAGTCGATCCTCGGAGTGAAAGATGAGCCAGTGCAGGGCAAAGAGGTTCCTCTGGAATGGACTGAGACATCTGGGGGACTCTTGGAATGGTGGTACCACCATGGAGTTCCTCTCGCCTTTCCTGTTGAGAGTGCCTCCTCTTGAGATGCGACGGGAACGCCGGGAATTCTTTCCCGTTGAAAGCAGGGAAAGGATCCCTCATCTCGAGCTACGAGGGGGAAACGGGGCTCCTCTGGATGTGGGCGGGACCATCGTGCTTCCTCTCGAGTGGAGACGGGTATGGCGGTGAACTTCTTGAGTTGCAGCAAGGGTGTGAAAGACCCTTTCGAAGTTCCAGAGGTTAGGTGTCATTAGTCTCCAGACGCCTCATCGGAAATAGCCCTCATCTCGCCTGCAAGGGAGAACTTCCTGGATTTTCTTGAGTTGCGGCAGGTGTTCTCGAGTTACGACGGGGACCTCAGGGACCCGCCCTGGTTGCCTCAGGAGAGGCCAGTCCCCATGCGAGTTGATAGGGGGCCTTTCGGGATTCCTCTCCCGTCGATACCGGGGACAAAAACCTTGTGTGGAGTCAGGGCCGGAACCGAGGATTCCTCTCAGGGGTGACATGTATCTTTGGGTACTTCTGGAGTCTCCAAAGGGGAGTCAGGCCTCGTCTCGAGTGGGGGCATGCACGTGCGCTTTCCTTCCAGGCTGTAGCAGCAATGTCACGATTCCCGTCGCATTTTTTCAAAGGGTCTGTGGCTTTCCCTCGAGTCTTTCCCTCGAGGCTTTCCCACAGGGCTGTCCCACGTGCCACCGTGGTGTGAATCGATCCTCGGCATGAAAGATGAGCCAGTGCAGGTCAAAGAGTTTCCTCTGGAATGGACTGAGACATCTAGGGGACTCTAGGAATGGTGGTACGACCATGGAGTTCCTCTCGCCTTTCCTGTTGAGAGTGCCTCTTCTTGAGATGCGACAGGAACGCCGGGAATTCTTTCCCGTTGAAAGCAGGGAAAGGATCCCTCATCTCGAGCTACGAGGGGGAAACGGGGCTCCTCTGGATGTGGGCGGGACCATCGTGCTTCCTCTCGAGTGGAGACGGGTATGGCGGTGAACTTCTTGAGTTGCAGCAAGGGTGTGAAAGACCCTTTCGAAGTTCCAGAGGTTAGGTGTCATTAGTCTCCAGACGCCTCATCGGAAAAAGGCCTCATCTCGCCTGCAAGGGAGAACTTCCTGGATTTTCTCGAGTTGTGGCAGGTGTTCTCGAGTTACGACGGGGACCTCAGGGACCCGCCCTGGTTGCCTCAGGAGAGTCCAGTCCCCATGCGAGTTGATAGGGGGCCTCTCGGGATTCCTCTCCCGTCGATACCGGGGACAAAAACCTTGTGTAGAGTCAGGGCCGGAACCGAGGATTCCTCTCAGGGGTGACATGTATCTTTGGGTACTTCTGGAGTCTCCAAAGGGGAGTCAGGCCTCGTCTCGAGTGGGGGCATGCACGTGCGCTTTCCTTCCAGGCTGTAGCAGCAATGTCACGCTTCCCGTCGCGTGGATCAAAGGATCTGTGGTTTTCCCTCGAGGCTTTCATTCGAGGCTTTCCCACAGGGCTGTCCCACGTGCCACCGTGGTGTGAGTCGATCCTCGGCGTGAAAGATGAGCCAGTGCAGGGCAAAGAGGTTCCTCTGGAATGGACTGAGACATCTGGGCAATCCTGGAATGGTGGTACGACCATGGAGTTCCTCTCGCCTTTCCTGTTGAGAATGCCTCCTCTTGAGATGCGACGGGAACACTGGGAATTCTTTCCCGTTGAAAGCAGGGAAAGGATCCCTCATCTCGAGCTACGAGGGGGAAACGGGGCTCCTCTGGATGTGGGCGGGACCATCGTGCTTCCTCTCGAGTGGAGACGGGTATGGCGGTGAACTTCTTGAGTTGAAGCAAGGGTGTGAAAGACCCTTTCGAAGTTCCAGAGGTTAGGTGTCATTAGTCTCCAGACGCCTCATCGGAAATAGGCCTCATCTCGCCTGCAAGGGAGAACTTCCTGGATTTTCTCGAGTTGCGGCAGGTGTTCTCGAGTTACGACGGGGACCTCAGGGACCCGCCCTGTTTGCCTCAGGAGAGGCCAGTCCCCATGCGAGTTGATAGGGGGCCTCTCGGGATTCCTCTCCCGTCGATACCGGGGACAAAAACCTTGTGTGGAGTCAGGGCCGGAACCGAGGATTCCTCTCAGGGGTGACATGTATCTTTGGGTACTTCTGGAGTCTCCAAAGGGGAGTCAGGCCTCGTTCCAGTGGGGGCATGCACGTGCGCTTTCCTTCCAGGCTGTAGCAGCAATGTCACGATTCCCGTCGCATTTATCAAAGGGTCTGTGGCTTTCCCTCGAGTCTTTCCCTCGAGGCTTTCCCACAGGGCTGTCCCACGTGCCACCGTGGTGTGAGTCGATCCTCGGCGTGAAAGATGAGCCAGTGCAGGGCAAAGAGGTTCCTCTGGAATGGACTGAGTCATCTGGGGGACTCTAGGAATGGTGGTACGACCATGGAGTTCCTCTCGCCTTTCCTGTTGAGAGTGCCTCTTCTTGAGATGCGACAGGAACGCCGGGAATTCTTTCCCGTTGAAAGCAGGGAAACGATCCCTCATCTCGAGCTACGAGGGGGAAATGGGGCTCCTCTGGATGTGGGCGGGACCATCGTGCTTCCTCTCGAGTGGAGACGGGTATGGCGGTGAACTTCTTGAGTTGCAGCAAGGGTGTGAAAGACCCTTTCGAAGTTCCAGAGGTTAGGTGTCATTAGTCTCCAGACGCCTCATCGGAAATAGGCCTCATCTCGCCTGCAAGGGAGAACTTCCTGGATTTTCTCGAGTTGCGGCAGGTGTTCTCGAGTTACGACGGGGACCTCAGGGACCCGCCCTGGTTGCCTCAGGAGAGGCCAGTCCCCATGCGAGTTGCTAGGGGGCCTCTCGGGATTCCTCTCCCGTCGATACCGGGGCCAAAAACCTTGTGTGGAGTCAGGGCCGGAACCGAGGATTCCTCTCAGGGGTGACATGTATCTTTGGGTACTTCTGGAGTCTCCCCAGGGGAGTCAGGCCTCGTCTTGAGTGGGGGCATGCACGTGCGCTTTCCTTCCAGGCTGTAGCAGCAATGTCACGCTTCCCGTCGAGTGGATCAAAGGATCTGTGGTTTTCCCTCGAGGCTTTCCCTCGAGGCTTTCCCACAAGGCTGTCCCACGTGCCACCGTGGTGTGAGTCGATCCTCGGCGTGAAAGATGAGCCAGTGCAGGGCAAAGAGGTTCCTCTGGAATGGACTGAGACATCTGGGGGACTCTTGGAATGGTGGTACGACCATGGAGTTCCTCTCGCCTTTCCTGTTGAGAGTGCCTCCTCTTGAGATGCGACGGGAATGCCGGGAATTCTTTCCCGTTGTAAGCAGGGAAAGGATCCCTCATCTCGAGCTACGAGGGGGAAACGGGGCTCCTCTGGATGTGGGTGGGACCATCGTGCTTCCTCTCGAGTGGAGACGGGTATGGCGGTGAACTTCTTGAGTTGCAGCAAGGGTGTGAAAGACCCTTTCGAAGTTCCAGAGGTTAGGTGTCATTAGACTCCAGACGCCTCATCGGAAATAGGCCTCATCTCGCCTGGAAGGGAGAACTTCCTGGATTTTCTCGACTTGCGGCAGGTGTTCTCGAGTTACGACGGGGACGTCAGGGACCCGCCCTGGTGGCCTCAGGAGAGGCCACTCCCCGTGCGAGTTGCTAGGCGGCCTCTCGGGATTCCTCTCCCGTCGATACCGGGGCCAAAAACCTTGTGTGGAGTCAGGGCCGGAACCGAGGATTCCTCTCAGGGGCTGACATGGATCTTTGGGTAATTCTGGAGTCTCCCCAGGGGAGTCAGGCCTCGTCTCGAGTGGTGGCATGAACTTGCGCTTTCCTTCCAGGCTGTAGCAGCAATGTCACGCTTCCCGTCGGGTGGATCAAAGGATCTGTGGTTTTCCCTCGAGGCTTTCCCTCGAGGCTTTCCCACAGGGCTGGCCCACGTGCCACCGTGGTGTGAGTCGATCCTCGGCGTCAAAGATGAGCCAGTGCAGGGCAAAGAGGTTCCTCTGGAATGGACTGAGACATCTGGGGGACTCTTGGAATGGTGGTACGACCATGGAGTTCCTCTCGCCTTTCCTGTTGAGAGTGCCTCCTCTTGAAATGCGACGGGAACGCCGGGAATTCTTTCCCGTTTAAAGCAGGGAAGGGATTCCTCATCTCGAGCTCCGAGGGGGAAACGGGGCTCCTCTGGATGTGGGCGGGACCATCGTGCTTCCTCTCGAGTGGAGACGGGTATGGCGGTGAACTTCTTGAGTTGCAGCAAGGGTGTGAAAGACCCTTTCGAAGTTCCAGAGGTTAGGTGTCATTAGTCTCCAGACGCCTCATCGGAAATAGGCCTCATCTCGCCTGCAAGGGAGAACTTCCTGGATTTTCTTGAGTTGCGGCAGGTGTTCTCGAGTTACGACGGGGACCTCAGGGACCCGCCCTGGTTGCCTCAGGAGAGGCCAGTCCCCATGCGAGTTGATAGGGGGCCTTTCGGGATTCCTCTCCCGTCGATACCGGGGACAAAAACCTTGTGTGGAGTCAGGGCCGGAACCGAGGATTCCTCTCAGGGGTGACATGTATCTTTGGGTACTTCTGGAGTCTCCAAAGGGGAGTCAGGCCTCGTCTCGAGTGGGGGCATGCACGTTCGCTTTCCTTCCAGGCTGTAGCAGCAATGTCACGATTCCCGTCGCATTTATCAAAGGGTCTGTGGCTTTCCCTCGAGTCTTTCCCTCGAGGCTTTCCCACAGGGCTGTCCCACGTGCCACCGTGGTGTGAATCGATCCTCGGCATGAAAGATGAGCCAGTGCAGGTCAAAGAGTTTCCTCTGGAATGGACTGAGACATCTAGGGGACTCTAGGAATGGTGGTACGACCATGGAGTTCCTCTCGCCTTTCCTGTTGAGAGTGCCTCTTCTTGAGATGCGACAGGAACGCCGGGAATTCTTTCCCGTTGAAAGCAGGGAAAGGATCCCTCATCTCGAGCTACGAGGGGGAAACGGGGCTCCTCTGGATGTGGGCGGGACCATCGTGCTTCCTCTCGAGTGGAGACGGGTATGGCGGTGAACTTCTTGAGTTGCAGCAAGGGTGTGAAAGACCCTTTCGAAGTTCCAGAGGTTAGGTGTCATTAGTCTCCAGACGCCTCATCGGAAAAAGGCCTCATCTCGCCTGCAAGGGAGAACTTCCTGGATTTTCTCGAGTTGTGGCAGGTGTTCTCGAGTTACGACGGGGACCTCAGGGACCCGCCCTGGTTGCCTCAGGAGAGTCCAGTCCCCATGCGAGTTGATAGGGGGCCTCTCGGGATTCCTCTCCCGTCGATACCGGGGACAAAAACCTTGTGTGGAGTCAGGGCCGGAACCGAGGATTCCTCTCAGGGGTGACATGTATCTTTGGGTACTTCTGGAGTCTCCAAAGGGGAGTCAGGCCTCGTCTCGAGTGGGGGCATGCACGTGCGCTTTCCTTCCAGGCTGTAGCAGCAATGTCACGCTTCCCGTCGCGTGGATCAAAGGATCTGTGGTTTTCCCTCGAGGCTTTCATTCGAGGCTTTCCCACAGGGCTGTCCCACGTGCCACCGTGGTGTGAGTCGATCCTCGGCGTGAAAGATGAGCCAGTGCAGGGCAAAGAGGTTCCTCTGGAATGGACTGAGACATCTGGGCAATCCTGGAATGGTGGTACGACCATGGAGTTCCTCTCGCCTTTCCTGTTGAGAATGCCTCCTCTTGAGATGCGACGGGAACACTGGGAATTCTTTCCCGTTGAAAGCAGGGAAAGGATCCCTCATCTCGAGCTACGAGGGGGAAACGGGGCTCCTCTGGATGTGGGCGGGACCATCGTGCTTCCTCTCGAGTGGAGACGGGTATGGCGGTGAACTTCTTGAGTTGAAGCAAGGGTGTGAAAGACCCTTTCGAAGTTCCAGAGGTTAGGTGTCATTAGTCTCCAGACGCCTCATCGGAAATAGGCCTCATCTCGCCTGCAAGGGAGAACTTCCTGGATTTTCTCGAGTTGCGGCAGGTGTTCTCGAGTTACGACGGGGACCTCAGGGACCCGCCCTGTTTGCCTCAGGAGAGGCCAGTCCCCATGCGAGTTGATAGGGGGCCTCTCGGGATTCCTCTCCCGTCGATACCGGGGACAAAAACCTTGTGTGGAGTCAGGGCCGGAACCGAGGATTCCTCTCAGGGGTGACATGTATCTCTGGGTACTTCTGGAGTCTCCAAAGGGGAGTCAGGCCTCGTTCCAGTGGGGGCATGCACGTGCGCTTTCCTTCCAGGCTGTAGCAGCAATGTCACGATTCCCGTCGCATTTATCAAAGGGTCTGTGGCTTTCCCTCGAGTCTTTCCCTCGAGGCTTTCCCACAGGGCTGTCCCACGTGCCACCGTGGTGTGAGTCGATCCTCGGCGTGAAAGATGAGCCAGTGCAGGGCAAAGAGGTTCCTCTGGAATGGACTGAGTCATCTGGGGGACTCTAGGAATGGTGGTACGACCATGGAGTTCCTCTCGCCTTTCCTGTTGAGAGTGCCTCTTCTTGAGATGCGACAGGAACGCCGGGAATTCTTTCCCGTTGAAAGCAGGGAAACGATCCCTCATCTCGAGCTACGAGGGGGAAATGGGGCTCCTCTGGATGTGGGCGGGACCATCGTGCTTCCTCTCGAGTGGAGACGGGTATGGCGGTGAACTTCTTGAGTTGCAGCAAGGGTGTGAAAGACCCTTTCGAAGTTCCAGAGGTTAGGTGTCATTAGTCTCCAGACGCCTCATCGGAAATAGGCCTCATCTCGCCTGCAAGGGAGAACTTCCTGGATTTTCTCGAGTTGCGGCAGGTGTTCTCGAGTTACGACGGGGACCTCAGGGACCCGCCCTGGTTGCCTCAGGAGAGGCCAGTCCCCATGCGAGTTGCTAGGGGGCCTCTCGGGATTCCTCTCCCGTCGATACCGGGGCCAAAAACCTTGTGTGGAGTCAGGGCCGGAACCGAGGATTCCTCTCAGGGGTGACATGTATCTTTGGGTACTTCTGGAGTCTCCCCAGGGGAGTCAGGCCTCGTCTTGAGTGGGGGCATGCACGTGCGCTTTCCTTCCAGGCTGTAGCAGCAATGTCACGCTTCCCGTCGAGTGGATCAAAGGATCTGTGGTTTTCCCTCGAGGCTTTCCCTCGAGGCTTTCCCACAAGGCTGTCCCACGTGCCACCGTGGTGTGAGTCGATCCTCGGCGTGAAAGATGAGCCAGTGCAGGGCAAAGAGGTTCCTCTGGAATGGACTGAGACATCTGGGGGACTCTTGGAATGGTGGTACGACCATGGAGTTCCTCTCGCCTTTCCTGTTGAGAGTGCCTCCTCTTGAGATGCGACGGGAATGCCGGGAATTCTTTCCCGTTGAAAGCAGGGAAAGGATCCCTCATCTCGAGCTACGAGGGGGAAACGGGGCTTCTCTGGATGTGGGCGGGACCATCGTGCTTTCTATCGAGTGGAGACGGGTATGGCGGTGAACTTCTTGAGTTGCAGCAAGGGTGTGAAAGACCCTTTCGAAATTCCAGAGGTTAGGTGTCATTAGTCTCCAGACGCCTCATCGGAAATAGGCCTCATCTCGCCTGGAAGGGAGAACTTCCTGGATTTTCTCGAGTTACGGCAGGTGTTCTCGAGTTACGACGGGGACCTCAGGGACCCGCCCTGGTGGCCTCAGGAGAGGCCAGTCCCCATGCGAGTTGCTAGGGGGCCTCTCGGGATTCCTCTCCCGTCGATACCGGGGCCAAGAACCTTGTGTGGAGTCAGGGCCCGAACCGAGGATTCCTCTCAGGGGCTGACATGGATCTTTGGATACTTCTGGAGTCTCCCCAGGGGAGTCAGGCCCCGTCTCGAGTGGGGGCATGCACGTGTGCTTTCCTTCCAGGCTGTAGCAGCAATGTCACGCTTCCCGTCGCGTGGATCAAAGGATCTGTGGTTTTCCCTCGAGGCTTTCCCTCGAGGCTTTCCCACAGGGCTGTTCCACGTGCCACCGTGGTGTGAGTCGATCCTCGGCGTGAAAAATGAGCCAGTGCAGGGCAGAGAGGTTCCTCTGGAATGGACTGAGACATCTGGGGGACTCTTGGAATGGTGGTACGACCATGGAGTTCCTCTCGCCTTTCCTGTTGAGAGTGCCTCCTCTTGAGATGCGACGGGAACGCCGGGAATTCTTTCCCGTTGAAAGCAGGGAAAGGATCCCTCATCTCGAGCTCCGAGGGGGAAACGGGGCTCCTCTGGATGTGGGCGGGACCATCGTGCTTCCTCTCGAGTGGAGACCGGTATGGCGGTGAACTTCTTGAGTTGCAGCAAGGGTGTGAAAGACCCTTTCGAAGTTCCAGAGGTTAGGTGTCATTAGTCTCCAGACGCCTCATCGGAAATAGGCCTCATCTCGCCTGGAAGGGAGAACTTCCTGGATTTTCTCGAGTTGCGGCAGGTGTTCTCGAGTTACGACGGGGACCTCAGGGACCCGCCCTGGTTGCCTCAGGAGAGGCCAGTCCCCATGCGAGTTGCTAGGGGGCCTCTCGGGATTCCTCTCCCGTCGATACCGGGGCCAAAAACCTTGTGTGGAGTCAGGGCCGGAACCGAGGATTCCTCTCAGTGGTGACATGTATCTTTGGGTACTTCTGGAGTCTCCCCAGGGGAGTCAGGCCTCGTCTCGAGTGGGAGCATGCACGTACGCTTTCCTTCCAGGCTGTAGCAGCAATGTCACGCTTCCCGTCGAGTGGATCAAAGTATCTGTGGTTTTCCCTCGAGGCTTTCCCTCGAGGCTTTCCCACAAGGCTGTCCCACGTGCACCGTGGTGTGAGTCGATCCTCGGCGTGAAAGATGAGCCAGTGCAGGGCAAAGAGGTTCCTCTGGAATGGACTGAGACATCTGGGGGACTCTTGGAATGGTGGTACGACCATGGAGTTCCTCTCGCCTTTCCTGTTGAGAGTGCCTCCTCTTGAGATGCGACGGGAACGCCGGGAATTCTTTCCCGTTGAAAGCAGGGAAAGGATCCCTCATCTCGAGCTACGAGGGGGAAACGGGGCTCCTCTGGATGTGGGCGGGACCATCGTGCTTCCTCTCGAGTGGAGACGGGTATGGCGGTGTACTTCTTGAGTTGCAGCAAGGGTGTGAAAGACCCTTTCGAAATTCCAGAGGTTAGGTGTCATTAGTCTCCAGACGCCTCATCGGAAATAGGCCTCATCTCACCTGGAAGGGAGAACTTCCTGGATTTTCTCGAGTTGCGGCAGGTGTTCTCGAGTTACGACGGGGACCTCAGGGACCCGCCCTGGTGGCCTCAGGAGAGGCCAGTCCCCATGCGAGTTGCTAGGGGGCCTCTCGGGATTCCTCTCCCGTCGATACCGGGGCCAATAACCTTGTGTGGAGTCAGGGCCGAACCGAGGATTCCTCTCAGGGGCTGACATGGATCTTTGAGTACTTCTGGAGTCTCCCCAGGGGAGTCAGGCCTCGTCTCGAGTGGGGGCATGCACGTGCGCTTTCCTTCCAGACTGTAGCAGCAATGTCATACTTCCCGTCGCGTGGATCAAAGGATTTGTGGTTTTCCCTCGAGGCTTTCCCTCGAGGCTTTCCCACAGGGCTGTCCCACGTGCCACCGTGGTGTGAGTCGATCCTCGGCGTGAAAGATGAGCCAGTGCAGGGCAAAGAGGTTCCTCTGGAATGGACTGAGACATCTGGGGGAGTCTTGGAATGGTGGTACGACCATGGAGTTCCTCTCGCCTTTCCTGTTGAGAGTGCCTCCTCTTGAGATGCGACGGGAACGCCGGGAATTCTTTCCCGTTGAAAGCAGGGAAAGGATCCCTCATCTCGATCTCCGAGGGGGAAACGGGGCTCCTCTGGATGTGGGCGGGACCATCGTGCTTCCTCTCGAGTGGAGACGGGTATGGCGGTGAACTTCTTGAGTTGCAGCAAGGGTGTGAAAGACCCTTTCGAAATTCCAGAGGTTAGGTGTCATTAGTCTCCAGACGCCTCATCGGAAATAGGCCTCATCTCGCCTGGAAGGGAGAACTTCCTGGATTTTCTCGAGTTACGGCAGGTGTTCTCGAGTTACGACGGGGACCTCAGGGACCCGCCCTGGTGGCCTAAGGAGAGGCCAGTCCCCATGCGAGTTGCTAGGGGGCCTCTCGGGATTCCTCTCCCGTCGATACCGGGGCCAAGAACCTTGTGTGGAGTCAGGGCCCGAACCGAGGATTCCTCTCAGGGGCTGACATGGATCTTTGGGTACTTCTGGAATCTCCCCAGGGGAGTCAGGCCTCGTCTCGAGTGGGGGCATGCACGTGTGCTTTCCTTCCAGGCTGTAGCAGCAATGTCACGCTTCCCGACGCGTGCATCAAAGGATCTGTGGTTTTCCCTCGAGGCTTTCCCTCGAGGCTTTCCCACAGGGCTGTCCCACGTGCCACCGTGGTGTGAGTCGATCCTCGGCGTGAAAAATGAGCCAGTGCAGGGCAGAGAGTTTCCTCTGGAATGGACTGAGACATCTGGGGGACTCTTGGAATGGTGGTACGACCATGGAGTTCCTCTCGCCTTTCCTGTTGAGAGTGCCTCCTCTTGAGATGCGACGGGAACGCCGGGAATTCTTTCCCGTTGAAAGCAGGGAAAGGATCCCTCATCTCGAGCTCCGAGGGGGAAACGGGGCTCCTCTGGATGTGGGCGGGACCATCGTGCTTCCTCTCGAGTGGAGACGGGTATGGCGGTGAACTTCTTGAGTTGCAGCAAGGGTGTGAAAGACCCTTTCGAAGTTCCAGAGGTTAGGTGTCATTAGTCTCCAGACGCCTCATCGGAAATAGGCCTCATCTCGCCTGGAAGGGAGAACTTCCTGGATTTTCTCGAGTTGCGGCAGGTGTTCTCGAGTTACGACGGGGACCTCAGGGACCCGCCCTGGTGGCCTCAGGAGAGGCCAGTCCCCATGCGAGTTGCTAGGGGGCCTCTCGGGATTCCTCTCCCGTCGATACCGGGGTCAAAAACCTTGTGTGGAGTCAGGGCCGGGACCGAGGATTCCTCTCAGGGGTGACAAGGATCTTTGGGTACTTCTGGAGTCTCCCCAGGGGAGTCAGGCCTCCTCTCGAGTGGGGGCATGCACGTGCGCTTTCCTTCCAGGCTGTAGCAGCAATGTCACGCTTCCCGTCGCGTGGATCAAAGGATCTGTGGTTTTCCCTCGAGGCTTTCCCTCGAGGCTTTCCCACAGGGCTGTCCCACGTGCCACCGTGGTGTGAGTCGATCCTCGGCGTGAAAGATGAGCCAGTGCAGGGCAAAGAGGTTCCTCTGGAATGGACTGAGTCATCTGGGGGACTCTTGGAATGGTGGTACGACCATGGAGTTCCTCTCGCCTTTCCTGTTGAGAGTGCCTCCTCTTGAGATGCGACGGGAACGCCGGGAATTCTTTCCCGTTGAAAGCAGGGAAAGGATCCCTCATCTCGAGCTACGAGGGGGAAACGGGGCTCCTCTGGATGTGGGCGGGACCATCGTGCTTCCTCTCGAGTGGAGACGGGTATGGCGGTGAACTTCTTGAGTTGCAGCAAGGGTGTGAAAGACCCTTTCGAAGTTCCAGAGGTTAGGTGTCATTAGTCTCCAGACGCCTCATCGGAAATAGGCCTCATCTCGCCTGCAAGGGAGAACTTCCTGGATTTTCTCGAGTTGCGGCAGGTGTTCTCGAGTTACGACGGGGACCTCAGGGACCCGCCCTGGTTGCCTCAGGAGAGGCCAGTCCCCATGCGAGTTGCTAGGGGGCCTCTCGGGATTCCTATCCCGTCGATACCGGGGCCAAAAACCTTGTGTGGAGTCAGGGCCGGAACCGAGGATTCCTCTCAGGGGTGACATGGATCTTTGAGTACTTCTGGAGTCTCCCCAGGGGAGTCAGGCCTCGTCTCGAGTGGGGGCATGCACGTGCGCTTTCCTTCCAGACTGTAGCAGCAATGTCACACTTCCCGTCGCGTGGATCAAAGGATCTGTGGTTTTCCCTCGAGGCTTTCCCTCGAGGCTTTCCCACAGGGCTGTCCCACGTGCCACCGTGGTGTGAGTCGATCCTCGGCGTGAAAGATGAGCCAGTGCAGGGCAAAGAGGTTCCTCTGGAATGGACTGAGACATCTGGGGGACTCTTGGAATGGTGGTACGACCATGGAGTTCCTCTCGCCTTTCCTGTTGAGAGTGCCTCCTCTTGAGATGCGACGGGAACGCCGGGAATTCTTTCCCGTTGAAAGCAGGGAAAGGATCCCTCATCTCGAGCTCCGAGGGGGAAACGGGGCTCCTCTGGATGTGGGCGGGACCATCGTGCTTCCTCTCGAGTGGAGACGGGTATGGCGGTGAACTTCTTGAGTTGCAGCAAGGGTGTGAAAGACCCTTTCGAAGTTCCAGAGGTTAGGTGTCATTAGTCTCCAGACGCCTCATTGAAAATAGGCCTCATCTCGCCTGGAAGGGAGAACTTCCTGGATTTTCTCGAGTTGCGGCAGGTGTTCTCGAGTTACGACGGGGACCTCAGGGACCCGCCATGGTGGCCTCAGGAAAGGCCAGTCCCCATGCGAGTTGCTAGGGGGCCTCTCAGGATTCCTCTCCCGTCGATACCGGGGCCAAAAACCTTGTGTGAAGTCAGGGCCGGAGCCGGGGATTCCTCTCAGGGGCTGACATGGATCTTTGGGTACTTCTGGAGTCTCCCCAGGGGAGTCAGGCCTCGTTTCGAGTGGGGGCATGCACGTGCGCTTTCCTTCCAGGCTGTAGCAGCAATGTCACACTTCCCGTCGCGTGGATCAAAGGATCTGTGGTTTTCCCTCGAGGCTTTCCCTCGAGGCTTTCCCACAGGGCTGTCCCACGTGCCACCGTGGTGTGAGTCGATCCTCGGCGTGAAAGATGAGCCAGTGCAGGGCAAAGAGGTTCCTCTGGAATGGACTGAGACATCTGGGGGACTCTTGGAATGGTGGTACGACCATGGAGTTCCTATCGCCTTTTCTGTTGAGAGTGCCTCCTCTTGAGATGCGACGGGAACGCCGGGAATTCTTTCCCGTTGAAAGCAGGGAAAGGATCCCTCATCTCGAGCTACGAGGGGGAAACGGGGCTCCTCTGGATGTGGGCGGGACCATCGTGCTTCCTCTCGAGTGGAGACGGGTATGGCGGTGAACTTCTTGAGTTGCAGTAAGGGTGTGAAAGACCCTTTCGAAGTTCCAGAGGTTAGGTGTCATTAGTCTCCAGACGCCTCATCGGAAATAGGCCTCATCTCGCCTGGAAGGGAGAACTTCCTGGATTTTCTCGAGTTGCGGCAGGTGTTCTCGAGTTACGACGGGGACCTCAGGGACCCGCCCTGGTGGCCTCAGGAGAGGCCAGTCCCCATGCGAGTTGCTAGGGGGCCTCTCGGGATTCCTCTCCCGTCGATACCGGGGCCAAAAACCTTGTGTGGAGTCAGGGCCGGGACCGAGGATTCCTCTCAGGGGTGACATGGATCTTTGGGTACTTCTGGAGTCTCCCCAGGGGAGTCAGGCCTCCTCTCGAGTGGGGCCAGGCACGTGCGCTTTCCTTCCAGGCTGTAGCAGCAATGTCACGCTTCCCGTCACGTGGATCAAAGGATCTGTGGTTTTCCCTCGAGGCTTTCCCTCGAGGCTTTCCCACAGGGCTGTCCCACGTGCCACCGTGGTGTGAGTCGATCCTCGGCGTGAAAGATGAGCCAGTGCAGGGCAAAGAGGTTCCTCTGGAATGGACTGAGACATCTGGGGGAGTCTTGGAATGGTGGTACGACCATGGAGTTCCTCTCGCCTTTCCTGTTGAGAGTGCCTCCTCTTGAGATGCGACGGGAACGCCGGGAATTCTTTCCCGTTGAAAGCAGGGAAAGGATCCCTCATCTCGAGCTCCGAGGGGGAAACGGGGCTCCTCTGGATGTGGGCGGGACCATCGTACTTCCTCTCGAGTGGAGACGGGTATGGCGGTGAACTTCTTGAGTTGCAGCAAGGGTGTGAAAGACCCTTTCGAAGTTCCAGAGGTTAGGTGTCATTAGTCTCCAGACGCCTCATCGGAAATAGGCCTCATCTCGCCTGGAAGGGAGAACTTCCTGGATTTTCTTGAGTTGCGGCAGGTGTTCTCGAGTTACGACGGGGACTTCAGGGACCCGCCCGGGTGGCCTCAAGAGAGGCCAGTCCCCATGCGAGTTGCTAGGGGGCCTCTCGGGATCCCTCTCCCGTCGATACCGGGGCCAAAAACCTTGTGTGGAGTCAGGGCCGGGACCGAGGATTCCTCTCAGGGGTGACAAGGATCTTTGGGTACTTCTGGAGTCTCCCCAGGGGAGTCAGGCCTCCTCTCGAGTGGGGGCATGCACGTGCGCTTTCCTTCCAGGCTGTAGCAGCAATGTCACGCTTCCCGTCGCGTGGATCAAAGGATCTGTGGTTTTCCCTCGAGGCTTTCCCTCGAGGCTTTCCCACAGGGCTGTCCCACGTGCCACCGTGGTGTGAGTCGATCCTCGGCGTGAAAGATGAGCCAGTGCAGGGCAAAGAGTTTCCTCTGGAATGGACTGAGTCATCTGGGGGACTCTTGGAATGGTGGTACGACCATGGTGTTCCTCTCGCCTTTCCTGTTGAGAGTGCCTCCTCTTGAGATGCGACGGGAACGCCGGGAATTCTTTCCCGTTGAAAGCAGGGAAAGGATCCCTCATCTCGAGCTACGAGGGGGAAACGGGGCTCCTCTGGATGTGGGCGGGACCATCGTGCTTCCTCTCGAGTGGAGACGGGTATGGCGGTGAACTTCTTGAGTTGCAGCAAGGGTGTGAAAGACCCTTTCGAAGTTCCAGAGGTTAGGTGTCATTAGTCTCCAGACGCCTCATCGGAAATAGGCCTCATCTCGCCTGCAAGGGAGAACTTCCTGGATTTTCTCGAGTTGCGGCAGGTGTTCTCGAGTTACGACGGGGACCTCAGGGACCCGCCCTGGTTGCCTCAGGAGAGGCCAGTCCCCATGCGAGTTGCTAGGGGGCCTCTCGGGATTCCTCTCCCGTCGATACCGGGGCCAAAAACCTTGTGTGGAGTCAGGGCCGGAACCGAGGATTCCTCTCAGGGGTGACATGTATCTTTGGGTACTTCTGGAGTCTCCCCAGGGGAGTCAGGCCTCGTCTCGAGTGGGGGCATGCACGTTCGCTTTCCTTCCAGGCTGTAGCAGCAATGTCACGCTTCCCGTCGAGTGGATCAAAGGATCTGTGGTTTTCCCTCGAGGCTTTCCCTCGAGGCTTTCCCACAAGGCTGTCCCACGTGCCACCGTGGTGTGAGTCGATCCTCGGCGTGAAAGATGAGCCAGTGCAGGGCAAAGAGGTTCCTCTGGAATGGACTGAGACATCTGGGGGACTCTTGGAATGGTGGTACGACCATGGAGTTCCTCTCGCCTTTCCTGTTGAGAGTGCCTCCTCTTGAGATGCGACGGGAACGCTGGGAATTCTTTCCCGTTGAAAGCAGGGAAAGGATCCCTCATCTCGAGCTACGAGGGGGAAACGGGGCTCCTCTGGATGTGGGCGGGACCATCGTGCTTCCTCTCGAGTGGAGACGGGTATGGCGATGTACTTCTTGAGTTGCAGCAAGGGTGTGAAAGACCCTTTCGAAATTCCAGAGGTTAGGTGTCATTAGTCTCCAGACGCCTCATCGGAAATAGGCCTCATCCCACCTGGAAGGGAGAACTTCCTGGATTTTCTCGAGTTGCGGCAGGTGTTCTCGAGTTACGACGGGGACCTCAGGGACCCGCCCTGGTGGCCTCAGGAGAGGCCAGTCCCCATGCGAGTTGCTAGGGGGCCTCTCGGGATTCCTCTCCCGTCGATACCGGGGCCAAGAACCTTGTGTGGAGTCAGGGCCCGAACCGAGGATTCCTCTCAGGGGCTGACATGGATCTTTGGGTACTTCTGGAATCTCCCCAGGGGAGTCAGGCCTCGTCTCGAGTGGGGGCATGCACGTGTGCTTTCCTTCCAGGCTGTAGCAGCAATGTCACGCTTCCCGACGCGTGCATCAAAGGATCTGTGGTTTTCCCTCGAGGCTTTCCCTCGAGGCTTTCCCACAGGGCTGTCCCACGTGCCACCGTGGTGTGAGTCGATCCTCGGCGTGAAAAATGAGCCAGTGCAGGGCAGAGAGTTTCCTCTGGAATGGACTGAGACATCTGGGGGACTCTTGGAATGGTGGTACGACCATGGAGTTCCTCTCGCCTTTCCTGTTGAGAGTGCCTCCTCTTGAGATGCGACGGGAACGCCGGGAATTCTTTCCCGTTGAAAGCAGGGAAAGGATCCCTCATCTCGAGCTCCGAGGGGGAAACGGGGCTCCTCTGGATGTGGGCGGGACCATCGTGCTTCCTCTCGAGTGGAGACGGGTATGGCGGTGAACTTCTTGAGTTGCAGCAAGGGTGTGAAAGACCCTTTCGAAGTTCCAGAGGTTAGGTGTCATTAGTCTCCAGACGCCTCATCGGAAATAGGCCTCATCTCGCCTGGAAGGGAGAACTTCCTGGATTTTCTCGAGTTGCGGCAGGTGTTCTCGAGTTACGACGGGGACCTCAGGGACCCGCCCTGGTGGCCTCAGGAGAGGCCAGTCCCCATGCGAGTTGCTAGGGGGCCTCTCGGGATTCCTCTCCCGTCGATACCGGGGTCAAAAACCTTGTGTGGAGTCAGGGCCGGGACCGAGGATTCCTCTCAGGGGTGACAAGGATCTTTGGGTACTTCTGGAGTCTCCCCAGGGGAGTCAGGCCTCCTCTCGAGTGGGGGCATGCACGTGCGCTTTCCTTCCAGGCTGTAGCAGCAATGTCACGCTTCCCGTCGCGTGGATCAAAGGATCTGTGGTTTTCCCTCGAGGCTTTCCCTCGAGGCTTTCCCACAGGGCTGTCCCACGTGCCACCGTGGTGTGAGTCGATCCTCGGCGTGAAAGATGAGCCAGTGCAGGGCAAAGAGGTTCCTCTGGAATGGACTGAGTCATCTGGGGGACTCTTGGAATGGTGGTACGACCATGGAGTTCCTCTCGCCTTTCCTGTTGAGAGTGCCTCCTCTTGAGATGCGACGGGAACGCCGGGAATTCTTTCCCGTTGAAAGCAGGGAAAGGATCCCTCATCTCGAGCTACGAGGGGGAAACGGGGCTCCTCTGGATGTGGGCGGGACCATCGTGCTTCCTCTCGAGTGGAGACGGGTATGGCGGTGAACTTCTTGAGTTGCAGCAAGGGTGTGAAAGACCCTTTCGAAGTTCCAGAGGTTAGGTGTCATTAGTCTCCAGACGCCTCATCGGAAATAGGCCTCATCTCGCCTGCAAGGGAGAACTTCCTGGATTTTCTCGAGTTGCGGCAGGTGTTCTCGAGTTACGACGGGGACCTCAGGGACCCGCCCTGGTTGCCTCAGGAGAGGCCAGTCCCCATGCGAGTTGCTAGGGGGCCTCTCGGGATTCCTATCCCGTCGATACCGGGGCCAAAAACCTTGTGTGGAGTCAGGGCCGGAACCGAGGATTCCTCTCAGGGGTGACATGGATCTTTGAGTACTTCTGGAGTCTCCCCAGGGGAGTCAGGCCTCGTCTCGAGTGGGGGCATGCACGTGCGCTTTCCTTCCAGACTGTAGCAGCAATGTCACACTTCCCGTCGCGTGGATCAAAGGATCTGTGGTTTTCCCTCGAGGCTTTCCCTCGAGGCTTTCCCACAGGGCTGTCCCACGTGCCACCGTGGTGTGAGTCGATCCTCGGCGTGAAAGATGAGCCAGTGCAGGGCAAAGAGGTTCCTCTGGAATGGACTGAGACATCTGGGGGACTCTTGGAATGGTGGTACGACCATGGAGTTCCTCTCGCCTTTCCTGTTGAGAGTGCCTCCTCTTGAGATGCGACGGGAACGCCGGGAATTCTTTCCCGTTGAAAGCAGGGAAAGGATCCCTCATCTCGAGCTCCGAGGGGGAAACGGGGCTCCTCTGGATGTGGGCGGGACCATCGTGCTTCCTCTCGAGTGGAGACGGGTATGGCGGTGAACTTCTTGAGTTGCAGCAAGGGTGTGAAAGACCCTTTCGAAGTTCCAGAGGTTAGGTGTCATTAGTCTCCAGACGCCTCATTGAAAATAGGCCTCATCTCGCCTGGAAGGGAGAACTTCCTGGATTTTCTCGAGTTGCGGCAGGTGTTCTCGAGTTACGACGGGGACCTCAGGGACCCGCCATGGTGGCCTCAGGAAAGGCCAGTCCCCATGCGAGTTGCTAGGGGGCCTCTCAGGATTCCTCTCCCGTCGATACCGGGGCCAAAAACCTTGTGTGAAGTCAGGGCCGGAGCCGGGGATTCCTCTCAGGGGCTGACATGGATCTTTGGGTACTTCTGGAGTCTCCCCAGGGGAGTCAGGCCTCGTTTCGAGTGGGGGCATGCACGTGCGCTTTCCTTCCAGGCTGTAGCAGCAATGTCACACTTCCCGTCGCGTGGATCAAAGGATCTGTGGTTTTCCCTCGAGGCTTTCCCTCGAGGCTTTCCCACAGGGCTGTCCCACGTGCCACCGTGGTGTGAGTCGATCCTCGGCGTGAAAGATGAGCCAGTGCAGGGCAAAGAGGTTCCTCTGGAATGGACTGAGACATCTGGGGGACTCTTGGAATGGTGGTACGACCATGGAGTTCCTATCGCCTTTTCTGTTGAGAGTGCCTCCTCTTGAGATGCGACGGGAACGCCGGGAATTCTTTCCCGTTGAAAGCAGGGAAAGGATCCCTCATCTCGAGCTACGAGGGGGAAACGGGGCTCCTCTGGATGTGGGCGGGACCATCGTGCTTCCTCTCGAGTGGAGACGGGTATGGCGGTGAACTTCTTGAGTTGCAGTAAGGGTGTGAAAGACCCTTTCGAAGTTCCAGAGGTTAGGTGTCATTAGTCTCCAGACGCCTCATCGGAAATAGGCCTCATCTCGCCTGGAAGGGAGAACTTCCTGGATTTTCTCGAGTTGCGGCAGGTGTTCTCGAGTTACGACGGGGACTTCAGGGACCCGCCCGGGTGGCCTCAAGAGAGGCCAGTCCCCATGCGAGTTGCTAGGGGGCCTCTCGGGATCCCTCTCCCGTCGATACCGGGGCCAAAAACCTTGTGTGGAGTCAGGGCCGGGACCGAGGATTCCTCTCAGGGGTGACAAGGATCTTTGGGTACTTCTGGAGTCTCCCCAGGGGAGTCAGGCCTCCTCTCGAGTGGGGGCATGCACGTGCGCTTTCCTTCCAGGCTGTAGCAGCAATGTCACGCTTCCCGTCGCGTGGATCAAAGGATCTGTGGTTTTCCCTCGAGGCTTTCCCTCGAGGCTTTCCCACAGGGCTGTCCCACGTGCCACCGTGGTGTGAGTCGATCCTCGGCGTGAAAGATGAGCCAGTGCAGGGCAAAGAGTTTCCTCTGGAATGGACTGAGTCATCTGGGGGACTCTTGGAATGGTGGTACGACCATGGTGTTCCTCTCGCCTTTCCTGTTGAGAGTGCCTCCTCTTGAGATGCGACGGGAACGCCGGGAATTCTTTCCCGTTGAAAGCAGGGAAAGGATCCCTCATCTCGAGCTACGAGGGGGAAACGGGGCTCCTCTGGATGTGGGCGGGACCATCGTGCTTCCTCTCGAGTGGAGACGGGTATGGCGGTGAACTTCTTGAGTTGCAGCAAGGGTGTGAAAGACCCTTTCGAAGTTCCAGAGGTTAGGTGTCATTAGTCTCCAGACGCCTCATCGGAAATAGGCCTCATCTCGCCTGCAAGGGAGAACTTCCTGGATTTTCTCGAGTTGCGGCAGGTGTTCTCGAGTTACGACGGGGACCTCAGGGACCCGCCCTGGTTGCCTCAGGAGAGGCCAGTCCCCATGCGAGTTGCTAGGGGGCCTCTCGGGATTCCTCTCCCGTCGATACCGGGGCCAAAAACCTTGTGTGGAGTCAGGGCCGGAACCGAGGATTCCTCTCAGGGGTGACATGTATCTTTGGGTACTTCTGGAGTCTCCCCAGGGGAGTCAGGCCTCGTCTCGAGTGGGGGCATGCACGTTCGCTTTCCTTCCAGGCTGTAGCAGCAATGTCACGCTTCCCGTCGAGTGGATCAAAGGATCTGTGGTTTTCCCTCGAGGCTTTCCCTCGAGGCTTTCCCACAAGGCTGTCCCACGTGCCACCGTGGTGTGAGTCGATCCTCGGCGTGAAAGATGAGCCAGTGCAGGGCAAAGAGGTTCCTCTGGAATGGACTGAGACATCTGGGGGACTCTTGGAATGGTGGTACGACCATGGAGTTCCTCTCGCCTTTCCTGTTGAGAGTGCCTCCTCTTGAGATGCGACGGGAACGCTGGGAATTCTTTCCCGTTGAAAGCAGGGAAAGGATCCCTCATCTCGAGCTACGAGGGGGAAACGGGGCTCCTCTGGATGTGGGCGGGACCATCGTGCTTCCTCTCGAGTGGAGACGGGTATGGCGATGTACTTCTTGAGTTGCAGCAAGGGTGTGAAAGACCCTTTCGAAATTCCAGAGGTTAGGTGTCATTAGTCTCCAGACGCCTCATCGGAAATAGGCCTCATCCCACCTGGAAGGGAGAACTTCCTGGATTTTCTCGAGTTGCGGCAGGTGTTCTCGAGTTACGACGGGGACCTCAGGGACCCGCCCTGGTGGCCTCAGGAGAGGCCAGTCCCCATGCGAGTTGCTAGGGGGCCTCTCGGGATTCCTCTCCCGTCGATACCGGGGCCAATAACCTTGTGTGGAGTCAGGGCCCGAACCGAGGATTCCTCTCAGGGGCTGACATGGATCTTTGAGTACTTCTGGAGTCTCCCCAGGGGAGTCAGGCCTCGTCTCGAGTGGGGGCATGCACGTGCGCTTTCCTTCCAGACTGTAGCAGCAATGTCACACTTCCCGTCGCGTGGATCAAAGGATCTGTGGTTTTCCCTCGAGGCTTTCCCTCGAGGCTTTCCCACAGGGCTGTCCCACGTGCCACCGTGGTGTGAGTCGATCCTCGGCGTGAAAGATGAGCCAGTGCAGGGCAAAGAGGTTCCTCTGGAATGGACTGAGACATCTGGGGGACTCTTGGAATGGTGGTACGACCATGGAGTTCCTCTCGCCTTTCCTGTTGAGAGTGCCTCCTCTTGAGATGCGACGGGAACGCCGGGAATTCTTTCCCGTTGAAAGCAGGGAAAGGATCCCTCATCTCGAGCTCCGAGGGGGAAACGGGGCTCCTCTGGATGTGGGCGGGACCATCGTGCTTCCTCTCGAGTGGAGACGGGTATGGCGGTGAACTTCTTGAGTTGCAGCAAGGGTGTGAAAGACCCTTTCGAAATTCCAGAGGTTAGGTGTCATTAGTCTCCAGACGCCTCATCGGAAATAGGCCTCATCTCGCCTGGAAGGGAGAACTTCCTGGATTTTCTCGAGTTACGGCAGGTGTTCTCGAGTTACGACGGGGACCTCAGGGACCCGCCCTGGTGGCCTAAGGAGAGGCCAGTCCCCATGCGAGTTCCTAGGGGGCCTCTCGGGATTCCTCTCCCGTCGATACCGGGGCCAAAAACCTTGTGTGGAGTCAGGGCCGGGACCGAGGATTCCTCTCAGGGGTGACATGGATTTTTGGGTACTTCTGGAGTCTCCCCAGGGGAGTCAGGCCTCCTCTCGAGTGGGGCCATGCACGTGCGCTTTCCTTCCAGGCTGTAGCAGCAATGTCACGCTTCCCGTCGCGTGGATCAAAGGATCTGTGGTTTTCCCTCGAGGCTTTCCCTCGAGGCTTTCCCACAGGGCTGTCCCACGTGCCACCGTGGTGTGAGTCGATCCTCGGCGTGAAAGATGAGCCAGTGCAGGGCAAAGAGGTTCCTCTGGAATGGACTGAGACATCTGGGGGAGTCTTGGAATGGTGGTACGACCATGGAGTTCCTCTCGCCTTTCCTGTTGAGAGTGCCTCCTCTTGAGATGCGACGGGAACGCCGGGAATTCTTTCCCGTTGAAAGCAGGGAAAGGATCCCTCATCTCGAGCTCCGAGGGGGAAACGGGGCTCCTCTGGATGTGGGCGGGACCATCGTACTTCCTCTCGAGTGGAGACGGGTATGGCGGTGAACTTCTTGAGTTGCAGCAAGGGTGTGAAAGACCCTTTCGAAGTTCCAGAAGTTAGGTGTCATTAGTCTCCAGACGCCTCATCGGAAATAGGCCTCATCTCGCCTGGAAGGGAGAACTTCCTGGATTTTCTTGAGTTGCGGCAGGTGTTCTCGAGTTACGACGGGGACCTCAGGGACCCGCCCGGGTGGCCTCAAGAGAGGCCAGTCCCCATGCGAGTTGCTAGGGGGCCTCTCGGGATCCCTCTCCCGTCGATACCGGGGCCAAAAACCTTGTGTGGAGTCAGGGCCGGGACCGAGGATTCCTCTCAGGGGTGACAAGGATCTTTGGGTACTTCTGGAGTCTCCCCAGGGGAGTCAGGCCTCCTCTCGAGTGGGGGCATGCACGTGCGCTTTCCTTCCAGGCTGTAGCAGCAATGTCACGCTTCCCGTCGCGTGGATCAAAGGATCTGTGGTTTTCCCTCGAGGCTTTCCCTCGAGGCTTTCCCACAGGGCTGTCCCACGTGCCACCGTGGTGTGAGTCGATCCTCGGCGTGAAAGATGAGCCAGTGCAGGGCAAAGAGTTTCCTCTGGAATGGACTGAGTCATCTGGGGGACTCTTGGAATGGTGGTACGACCATGGTGTTCCTCTCGCCTTTCCTGTTGAGAGTGCCTCCTCTTGAGATGCGACGGGAACGCCGGGAATTCTTTCCCGTTGAAAGCAGGGAAAGGATCCCTCATCTCGAGCTACGAGGGGGAAACGGGGCTCCTCTGGATGTGGGCGGGACCATCGTGCTTCCTCTCGAGTGGAGACGGGTATGGCGGTGAACTTCTTGAGTTGCAGCAAGGGTGTGAAAGACCCTTTCGAAGTTCCAGAGGTTAGGTGTCATTAGTCTCCAGACGCCTCATCGGAAATAGGCCTCATCTCGCCTGCAAGGGAGAACTTCCTGGATTTTCTCGAGTTGCGGCAGGTGTTCTCGAGTTACGACGGGGACCTCAGGGACCCGCCCTGGTTGCCTCAGGAGAGGCCAGTCCCCATGCGAGTTGCTAGGGGGCCTCTCGGGATTCCTCTCCCGTCGATACCGGGGCCAAAAACCTTGTGTGGAGTCAGGGCCGGAACCGAGGATTCCTCTCAGGGGTGACATGTATCTTTGGGTACTTCTGGAGTCTCCCCAGGGGATAAAGGCCTCGTCTCGAGTGGGGGCATGCACGTGCGCTTTCCTTCCAGGCTGTAGCAGCAATGTCACGCTTCCCGTCGAGTGGATCAAAGGATCTGTGGTTTTCCCTCGAGGCTTTCCCTCGAGGCTTTCCCACAAGGCTGTCCCACGTGCCACCGTGGTGTGAGTCGATCCTCGGCGTGAAAGATGAGCCAGTGCAGGGCAAAGAGGTTCCTCTGGAATGGACTGAGACATCTGGGGGACTCTTGGAATGGTGGTACGACCATGGAGTTCCTCTCGCCTTTCCTGTTGAGAGTGCCTCCTCTTGAGATGCGACGGGAACGCTGGGAATTCTTTCCCGTTGAAAGCAGGGAAAGGATCCCTCATCTCGAGCTACGAGGGGGAAACGGGGCTCCTCTGGATGTGGGCGGGACCATCGTGCTTCCTCTCGAGTGGAGACGGGTATGGCGATGTACTTCTTGAGTTGCAGCAAGGGTGTGAAAGACCCTTTCGAAATTCCAGAGGTTAGGTGTCATTAGTCTCCAGACGCCTCATCGGAAATAGGCCTCATCCCACCTGGAAGGGAGAACTTCCTGGATTTTCTCGAGTTGCGGCAGGTGTTCTCGAGTTACGACGGGGACCTCAGGGACCCGCCCTGGTGGCCTCAGGAGAGGCCAGTCCCCATGCGAGTTGCTAGGGGGCCTCTCGGGATTCCTCTCCCGTCGATACCGGGGCCAATAACCTTGTGTGGAGTCAGGGCCCGAACCGAGGATTCCTCTCAGGGGCTGACATGGATCTTTGAGTACTTCTGGAGTCTCCCCAGGGGAGTCAGGCCTCGTCTCGAGTGGGGGCATGCACGTGCGCTTTCCTTCCAGACTGTAGCAGCAATGTCACACTTCCCGTCGCGTGGATCAAAGGATCTGTGGTTTTCCCTCGAGGCTTTCCCTCGAGGCTTTCCCACAGGGCTGTCCCACGTGCCACCGTGGTGTGAGTCGATCCTCGGCGTGAAAGATGAGCCAGTGCAGGGCAAAGAGTTTCCTCTGGAATGGACTGAGACATCTGGGGGACTCTTGGAATGGTGGTACGACCATGCAGTTACTCTCGCCTTTCCTGTTGAGAGTGCCTCCTCTTGAGATGCGACGGGAACGCCGGGAATTCTTTCCCGTTGAAAGCAGGGAAAGGATCCCTCATCTCGAGCTCCGAGGGGGAAACGGGGCTCCTCTGGATGTGGGCGGGACCATCGTGCTTCCTCTCGAGTGGAGACGGGTATGGAGGTGAACTTCTTGAGTTGCAGCAAGGGTGTGAAAGACCCTTTCGAAATTCCAGAGGTTAGGTGTCATTAGTCTCCAGACGCCTCATCGGAAATAGGCCTCATCTCGCCTGGAAGGGAGAACTTCCTGGATTTTCTCGAGTTACGGCAGGTGTTCTCGAGTTACGACGGGGACCTCAGGGACCCGCCCTGGTGGCCTAAGGAGAGGCCAGTCCCCATGCGAGTTGCTAGGGGGCCTCTCGGGATTCCTCTCCCGTTGATACCGGGGCCAAAAACCTTGTGTGGAGTCAGGGCCCGAACCGAGGATTCCTCTCAGGGGCTGACATGGATCTTTGGGTACTTCTGGAGTCTCCCCAGGGGAGTCAGGCCTCGTCTCGAGTGGGGGCATGCACGTGTGCTTTCCTTCCAGGCTGTAGCAGCAATGTCACGCTTCCCGTCGCGTGGATCAAAGGATCTGTGGTTTTCCCTCGAGGCTTTCCCTCGAGGCTTTCCCACAGGGCTGTCCCACGTGCCACCGTGGTGTGAGTCGATCCTCGGCGTGAAAAATGAGCCAGTGCAGGGCAAAGAGGTTCCTCTGGAATGGACTGAGACATCTGGGGGACTCTTGGAATGGTGGTACGACCATGGAGTTCCTCTCGCCTTTCCTGTTGAGAGTGCCTCCTCTTGAGATGCGACGGGAACGCCGGGAATTCTTTCCCGTTGAAAGCAGGGAAAGGATCCCTCATCTCGAGCTCCGAGGGGGAAACGGGGCTCCTCTGGATGTGGGCGGGACCATCGTGCTTCCTCTCGAGTGGAGACGGGTATGGCGGTGAACTTCTTGAGTTGCAGCAAGGGTGTGAAAGACCCTTTCGAAGTTCCAGAGGTTAGGTGTCATTAGTCTCCAGACGCCTCATCGGAAATAGGCCTCATCTCGCCTGGAAGGAAGAACTTCCTGGATTTTCTCGAGTTACGGCAGGTGTTCTCGAGTTACGACGGGGATCTCAGGGACCCGCCCTGGTGGCCTAAGGAGAGGCCAGTCCCCATGCGAGTTGCTAGGGGGCCTCTCGGGATTCCTCTCCTGTCGATACCGGGGCCAAGAACCTTGTGTGGAGTCAGGGCCCGAACCGAGGATTCCTCTCAGGGGCTGACATGGATCTTTGGGTATTTCTGGAGTCTCCCCAGGGGAGTCAGGCCTCGTCTCGAGTGGGGGCATGCACGTGTGCTTTCCTTCCAGGCTGTAGCAGCAATGTCACGCTTCCCGTCGCGTGGATCAAAGGATCTGTGGTTTTCCCTCGAGGCTTTCCCTCGAGGCTTTCCCACAGGGCTGTCCCACGTGCCACCGTGGTGTGAGTCGATCCTCGGCGTGAAAAATGAGCCAGTGCAGGGCAGAGAGGTTCCTCTGGAATGGACTGTGACATCTGGGGGACTCTTGGAATGGTGGTACGACCATGGAGTTCCTCTCGCCTTTCCTGTTGAGAGTGCCTCCTCTTGAGATGCGACGGGAATGCCGGGAATTCTTTCCCGTTGAAAGCAGGGAAAGGATCCCTCATCTCGAGCTAAGAGGGGGAAACGGGGCTCCTCTGGATATGGGCGGGACCATCGTGCTTCCTCTCCAGTGGAGACGGGTATGGCGGTGAACTTCTTGAGTTGCAGCAAGGGTGTGAAAGACCCTTTCGAAGTTCCAGAGGTTAGGTGTCATTAGTCTCCAGACGCCTCATTGGAAATAGGCCTCATCTCGCCTGGAAGGGAGAACTTCCTGGATTTTCTTGAGTTGCGGCAGGTGTTCTCGAGTTACGACGGGGACCTCAGGGACCCGCCATGGTGGCCTCAGGAAAGGCCAGTCCCCATGCGAGTTGCTAGGGGGCCTCTCAGGATTCCTCTCCCGTCGATACCGGGGCCAAAAACCTTGTGTGAAGTCAGGGCCGGAGCCGGGGATTCCTCTCAGGGGCTGACATGGATCTTTGGGTACTTCTGGAGTCTCCCCAGGGGAGTCAGGCCTCGTTTCGAGTGGGGGCATGCACGTGCGCTTTCCTTCCAGGCTGTAGCAGCAATGTCACACTTCCCGTCGCGTGGATCAAAGGATCTGTGGTTTTCCCTCGAGGCTTTCCCTCGAGGCTTTCCCACAGGGCTGTCCCACGTGCCACCGTGGTGTGAGTCGATCCGCGGCGTGAAAGATGAGCCAGTGCAGGGCAAAGAGGTTCCTCTGGAATGGACTGAGACATCTGGGGGACTCTTGGAATGGTGGTACGACCATGGAGTTCCTATCGCCTTTTCTGTTGAGAGTGCCTCCTCTTGAGATGCGACGGGAACGCCGGGAATTCTTTCCCGTTGAAAGCAGGGAAAGGATCCCTCATCTCGAGCTACGAGGGGGAAACAGGGCTCCTCTGGATGTGGGCGGGACCATCGTGCTTCCTCTCGAGTGGAGACGGGTATGGCGGTGAACTTCTTGAGTTGCAGTAAGGGTGTGAAAGACCCTTTCGAAGTTCCAGAGGTTAGGTGTCATTAGTCTCCAGACGCCTCATCGGAAATAGGCCTCATCTCGCCTGGAAGGGAGAACTTCCTGGATTTTCTCGAGTTGCGGCAGGTGTTCTCGAGTTACGACGGGGACCTCAGGGACCCGCCCTGGTGGCCTCAGTAGAGGCCAGTCCCCATGCGAGTTGCTAGGGGGCCTCTCGGGATTCCTCTCCCGTCGATACCGGGGCCAAAAACCTTGTGTGGAGTCAGGGCCGGGACCGAGGATTCCTCTCAGGGGTGACATGGATCTTTGGGTACTTCTGGAGTCTCCCCAGGGGAGTCAGGCCTCCTCTCGAGTGGGGCCATGCACGTGCGCTTTCCTTCCAGGCTGTAGCAGCAATGTCACGCTTCCCGTCGCGTGGATCAAAGGATCTGTGGTTTTCCCTCGAGGCTTTCCCTCGAGGCTTTCCCACAGGGCTGTCCCACGTGCCACCGTGGTGTGAGTCGATCCTCGGCGTGAAAGATGAGCCAGTGCAGGGCAAAGAGGTTCCTCTGGAATGGACTGAGACATCTGGGGGAGTCTTGGAATGGTGGTACGACCATGGAGTTCCTCTCGCCTTTCCTGTTGAGAGTGCCTCCTCTTGAGATGCGACGGGAACGCCGGGAATACTTTCCCGTTGAAAGCAGGGAAAGGATCCCTCATCTCGAGCTCCGAGGGGGAAACGGGGCTCCTCTGGATGTGGGCGGGACCATCGTACTTCCTCTCGAGTGGAGACGGGTATGGCGGTGAACTTCTTGAGTTGCAGCAAGGGTGTGAAAGACCCTTTCGAAGTTCCAGAGGTTAGGTGTCATTAGTCTCCAGACGCCTCATCGGAAATAGGCCTCATCTCGCCTGGAAGGGAGAACTTCCTGGATTTTCTTGAGTTGCGGCAGGTGTTCTCGAGTTACGACGGGGACCTCAGGGACCCGCCCGGGTGGCCTCAAGAGAGGCCAGTCCCCATGAGAGTTCCTAGGGGGCCTCTCGGGATTCCTCTCCCGTCGATACCGGGGCCAAAAACCTTGTGTGGAGTCAGGGCCGGGACCGAGGATTCCTCTCAGGGGTGACAAGGATCTTTGGGTACTTCTGGAGTCTCCCCAGGGGAGTCAGGCCTCCTCTCGAGTGGGGGCATGCACGTGCGCTTTCCTTCCAGGCTGTAGCAGCAATGTCACGATTCCCGTCGCGTGGATCAAAGGATCTGTGGTTTTCCCTCGAGGCTTTCCCTCGAGGCTTTCCCACAGGGCTGTCCCACGTGCCACCGTGGTGTGAGTCGATCCTCGGCGTGAAAGATGAGCCAGTGCAGGGCAAAGAGTTTCCTCTGGAATGGACTGAGTCATCTGGGGGACTCTTGGAATGGTGGTACGACCATGGTGTTCCTCTCGCCTTTCCTGTTGAGAGTGCCTCCTCTTGAGATGCGACAGGAACGCCGGGAATTCTTTCCCGTTGAAAGCAGGGAAAGGATCCCTCATCTCGAGCTACGAGGGGGAAACGGGGCTCCTCTGGATGTGGGCGGGACCATCGTGCTTCCTCTCGAGTGGAGACGGGTATGGCGGTGAACTTCTTGAGTTGCAGCAAGGGTGTGAAAGACCCTTTCGAAGTTCCAGAGGTTAGGTGTCATTAGTCTCCAGACGCCTCATCGGAAATAGGCCTCATCTCGCCTGCAAGGGAGAACTTCCTGGATTTTCTCGAGTTGCGGCAGGTGTTCTCGAGTTACGACGGGGACCTCAGGGACCCGCCCTGGTTGCCTCAGGAGAGGCCAGTCCCCATGCGAGTTGCTAGGGGGCCTCTCGGGATTCCTCTCCCGTCGATACCGGGGCCAAAAACCTTGTGTGGAGTCAGGGCCGGAACCGAGGATTCCTCTCAGGGGTGACATGTATCTTTGGGTACTTCTGGAGTCTCCCCAGGGGAGTCAGGCCTCGTCTCGAGTGGGGGCATGCACGTACGCTTTCCTTCCAGGCTGTAGCAGCAATGTCACGCTTCCCGTCGAGTGGATCAAAGGATCTGTGGTTTTCCCTCGAGGCTTTCCCTCGAGGCTTTCCCACAAGGCTGTCCCACCTGCCACCGTGGTGTGAGTCGATCCTCGGCGTGAAAGATGAGCCAGTGCAGGGCAAAGAGGTTCCTCTGGAATGGACTGAGACATCTGGGGGACTCTTGGAATGGTGGTACGACCATGGAGTTCCTCTCGCCTTTCCTGTTGAGAGTGCCTCCTCTTGAGATGCGACGGGAACGCTGGGAATTCTTTCCCGTTGAAAGCAGGGAAAGGATCCCTCATCTCGAGCTACGAGGGGGAAACGGGGCTCCTCTGGATGTGGGCGGGACCATCGTGCTTCCTCTCGAGTGGAGACGGGTATGGCGATGTACTTCTTGAGTTGCAGCAAGGGTGTGAAAGACCCTTTCGAAATTCCAGAGGTTAGGTGTCATTAGTCTCCAGACGCCTCATCGGAAATAGGCCTCATCCCACCTGGAAGGGAGAACTTCCTGGATTTTCTCGAGTTGCGGCAGGTGTTCTCGAGTTACGACGGGGACCTCAGGGACCCGCCCTGGTGGCCTCAGGAGAGGCCAGTCCCCATGCGAGTTGCTAGGGGGCCTCTCGGGATTCCTCTCCCGTCGATACCGGGGCCAATAACCTTGTGTGGAGTCAGGGCCCGAACCGAGGATTCCTCTCAGGGGCTGACATGGATCTTTGAGTACTTCTGGAGTCTCCCCAGGGGAGTCAGGCCTCGTCTCGAGTGGGGGCATGCACGTGCGCTTTCCTTCCAGACTGTAGCAGCAATGTCACACTTCCCGTCGCGTGGATCAAAGGATCTGTGGTTTTCCCTCGAGGCTTTCCCTCGAGGCTTTCCCACAGGGCTGTCCCACGTGCCACCGTGGTGTGAGTCGATCCTCGGCGTGAAAGATGAGCCAGTGCAGGGCAAAGAGGTTCCTCTGGAATGGACTGAGACATCTGGGGGACTCTTGGAATGGTGGTACGACCATGGAGTTCCTCTCGCCTTTCCTGTTGAGAGTGCCTCCTCTTGAGATGCGACGGGAACGCCGGGAATTCTTTACCGTTGAAAGCAGGGAAAGGATCCCTCATCTCGAGCTCCGAGGGGGAAACGGGGCTCCTCTGGATGTGGGCGGGACCATCGTGCTTCCTCTCGAGTGGAGACGGGTATGGCGGTGAACTTCTTGAGTTGCAGCAAGGGTGTGAAAGACCCTTTCGAAATTCCAGAGGTTAGGTGTCATTAGTCTCCAGACGCCTCATCGGAAATAGGCCTCATCTCGCCTGGAAGGGAGAACTTCCTGGATTTTCTCGAGTTACGGCAGGTGTTCTCGAGTTACGACGGGGACCTCAGGGACCCGCCCTGGTGGCCTAAGGAGAGGCCAGTCCCCATGCGAGTTGCTAGGGGGCCTCTCGGGATTCCTCTCCCGTTGATACCGGGGCCAAAAACCTTGTGTGGAGTCAGGGCCCGAACCGAGGATTCCTCTCAGGGGCTGACATGGATCTTTGGGTACTTCTGGAGTCTCCCCAGGGGAGTCAGGCCTCGTCTCGAGTGGGGGCATGCACGTGTGCTTTCCTTCCAGGCTGTAGCATCAATGTCACGCTTCCCGTCGCGTGGATCAAAGGATCTGTGGTTTTCCCTCGAGGCTTTCCCTCGAGGCTTTCCCACAGGGCTGTCCCACGTGCCACCGTGGTGTGAGTCGATCCTCGGCGTGAAAAATGAGCCAGTGCAGGGCAAAGAGGTTCCTCTGGAATGGACTGAGACATCTGGGGGACTCTTGGAATGGTGGTACGACCATGGAGTTCCTCTCGCCTTTCCTGTTGAGAGTGCCTCCTCTTGAGATGCGACGGGAACGCCGGGAATTCTTTCCCGTTGAAAGCAGGGAAAGGATCCCTCATCTCGAGCTCCGAGGGGGAAACGGGGCTCCTCTGGATGTGGGCGGGACCATCGTGCTTCCTCTCGAGTGGAGACGGGTATGGCGGTGAACTTCTTGAGTTGCTGCAAGGGTGTGAAAGACCCTTTCGAAGTTCCAGAGGTTAGGTGTCATTAGTCTCCAGACGCCTCATCGGAAATAGGCCTCATCTCGCCTGGAAGGGAGAACTTCCTGGATTTTCTCGAGTTGCGGCAGGTGTTCTCGAGTTACGACGGGGACCTCAGGGACCCGCCCTGGTGGCCTCAGGAGAGGCCAGTCCCCATGCGAGTTGCTAGGGGGCCTCTCGGGATTCCTCTCCCGTCGATACCGGGGCCAAAAACCTTGTGTGGAGTCAGGGCCGGGACCGAGGATTCCTCTCAGGGGTGACATGGATCTTTGGGTACTTCTGGAGTCTCCCCAGGGGAGTCAGGCCTCCTCTCGAGTGGGGCCATGCACGTGCGCTTTCCTACCAGGCTGTAGCAGCAATGTCACGCTTCCCATCGCGTGGATCAAAGGATCTGTGGTTTTCCCTCGAGGCTTTCCCTCGAGGCTTTCCCACAGGGCTGTCCCACGTGCCACCGTGGTGTGAGTCGATCCTCGGCGTGAAAGATGAGCCAGTGCAGGGCAAAGAGTTTCCTCTGGAATGGACTGAGACATCTGGGGGAGTCTTGGAATGGTGGTACGGCCATGGAGTTCCTCTCGCCTTTCCTGTTGAGAGTGCCTCCTCTTGAGATGCGACTGGAACGCCGGGAATACTTTCCCGTTGAAAGCAGGGAAAGGATCCCTCATCTCGAGCTCCGAGGGGGAAACGGGGCTCCTCTGGATGTGGGCGGGACCATCGTACTTCCTCTCGAGTGGAGACGGGTATGGCGGTGAACTTCTTGAGTTGCAACAAGGGTGTGAAAGACCCTTTCGAAGTTCCAGAGGTTAGGTGTCATTAGTCTCCAGACGCCTCATCGGAAATAGGCCTCATCTCGCCTGGAAGGGAGAACTTCCTGGATTTTCTTGAGTTGCGGCAGGTGTTCTCGAGTTACGACGGGGACCTCAGGGACCCGCCCGGGTGGCCTCAAGAGAGGCCAGTCCCCATGCGAGTTGCTAGGGGGCCTCTCGGGATTCCTCTCCCGTCGATACCGGGGCCAAAAACCTTGTGTGGAGTCAGGGCCGGGACCGAGGATTCCTCTCAGGGGTGACATGGATCTTTGGGTACATCTGGAGTCTCCCCAGGGGAGTCAGGCCTCGTCTCGAGTGGGGGCATGCATGTGCGCTTTCCTTCCAGGCTGTAGCAGCAATGTCACGCTTCCCGTCGCGTGGATCAAAGGATCTGTGGTTTTCCCTCGAGGCTTTCCCTCGAGGCTTTGCCACAGGGATGTCCCACGTGCCACCGTGGTGTGAGTCGATCCTCGGCGTGAAAGATGAGCCAGTGCAGGGCAAAGAGGTTCCTCTGGAATGGACTGAGACATCTGGGGGACTCTTGGAATGGTGGTACGACCATGGAGTTCCTCTCGCCTTTCCTGTTGAGAGTGCCTCCTCTTGAGATGCGACGGGAACGCCGGGAATTCTTTCCCGTTGAAAGCAGGGAAAGGATCCCACATCTCGAGCTACGAGGGGGAAACGGGGCTCCTCTGGATGTGGGCGGGACCATCGTGCTTCCTCTCGAGTGGAGACGGGTATGGCGGTGAACTTCTTGAGTAGCAGCAAGGGTGTGAAAGACCCTTTCGAAGTTCCAGAGGTTAGGTGTCATTAGTCTCCAGACGCCTCATCGGAAATAGGCCTCATCTCTGCTGGAAGGGAGAACTTCCTGGATTTTCTCGAGTTGCGGCAGGTGTTCTCGAGTTACGACGGGGACCTCAGGGACCCGCCATGGTGGCCTCAGGAAAGGCCATTCCCCATGCGAGTTGCTAGGGGGCCTCTCAGGATTCCTCTCCCGTCGATACCGGGGCCAAAAACCTTGTGTGGAGTCAGGGCCGGAACCGAGGTTTCCTCTCAGGTGTGACATGGATCTTTGGGTACTTCTGGAGTCTCCCTAGGGGAGTCAGGACTCGTCTCGAGTGGGGGCATGTACGTGCGCTTTCCTTCCAGGCTGTAGCAGCAATGTCACGCTTCCCGTCGCGTGGATCAAAGGATCTGTGGTTTTCCCTCGAGGCTTTCCCACAGGGCTGTCACACGTGCCACCGTGGTGTGAGTCGATTCTCGGCGTGAAAGATGAGCCAGTGCAGGGCAAAGAGGTTCCTCTGGAATGGACTGAGACATCTGGGGGACTCTTGGAATGGTGGTACGACCATGGAGTTCCTCTCGCCTTTCCTGTTGAGAGTGCCTCCTCTTGAGATGCGACGGGAACGCCGGGAATTCTTTCCCGTTGAAAGCAGGGAAAGGATCCCTCATCTCGAGCTCCGAGGGGGAAACGGGGCTCCTCGGGATGTGGGCGGGACCATCGTGCTTCCTCTCGAGTGGAGACGGGTATGGCGGTGAACTTCTTGAGTTGCAGCAAGGGTGTGAAAGACCCTTTCGAAGTTCCAGAGGTTAGGTGTCATTAGTCTCCAGACGCCTCATCGGAAATAGGCCTCATCTCGCCTGGAAGGGAGAACTTCCTGGATTTTCTCGAGTTGCGGCAGGTGTTCTCGAGTTACGACGGGGACCTCAGGGACCCGCCCTGGTGGCCTCAGGAGAGGCCAGTCCCCATGCGAGTTGCTAGGGGGCCTCTCGGGATTCCTCTCCCGTCGATACCGGGGCCAAAAACCTTGTGTGGAGTCAGGGCCGGGACCGAGGATTCCTCTCAGGGGTGACATGGATCTTTGGGTACTTCTGGAGTCTCCCCAGGGGAGTCAGGCCTCCTCTCGAGTGGGGCCATGCACGTGCGCTTTCCTACCAGGCTGTAGCAGCAATGTCACGCTTCCCATCGCGTGGATCAAAGGATCTGTGGTTTTCCCTCGAGGCTTTCCCTCGAGGCTTTCCCACAGGGCTGTCCCACGTGCCACCGTGGTGTGAGTCGATCCTCGGCGTGAAAGATGAGCCAGTGCAGGGCAAAGAGTTTCCTCTGGAATGGACTGAGACATCTGGGGGAGTCTTGGAATGGTGGTACGACCATGGAGTTCCTCTCGCCTTTCCTGTTGAGAGTGCCTCCTCTTGAGATGCGACTGGAACGCCGGGAATACTTTCCCGTTGAAAGCAGGGAAAGGATCCCTCATCTCGAGCTCCGAGGGGGAAACGGGGCTCCTCTGGATGTGGGCGGGACCATCGTACTTCCTCTCGAGTGGAGACGGGTATGGCGGTGAACTTCTTGAGTTGCAACAAGGGTGTGAAAGACCCTTTCGAAGTTCCAGAGGTTAGGTGTCATTAGTCTCCAGACGCCTCATCGGAAATAGGCCTCATCTCGCCTGGAAGGGAGAACTTCCTGGATTTTCTTTAGTTGCGGCAGGTGTTCTCGAGTTACGACGGGGACCTCAGGGACCCGCCCGGGTGGCCTCAAGAGAGGCCAGTCCCCATGCGAGTTGCTAGGGGGCCTCTCGGGATTCCTCTCCCGTCGATACCGGGGCCAAAAACCTTGTGTGGAGTCAGGGCCGGGACCGAGGATTCCTCTCAGGGGTGACATGGATCTTTGGGTACATCTGGAGTCTCCCCAGGGGAGTCAGGCCTCGTCTCGAGTGGGGGCATGCATGTGCGCTTTCCTTCCAGGCTGTAGCAGCAATGTCACGCTTCCCGTCGCGTGGATCAAAGGATCTGTGGTTTTCCCTCGAGGCTTTCCCTCGAGGCTTTGCCACAGGGATGTCCCACGTGCCACCGTGGTGTGAGTCGATCCTCGGCGTGAAAGATGAGCCAGTGCAGGGCAAAGAGGTTCCTCTGGAATGGACTGAGACATCTGGGGGACTCTTGGAATGGTGGTACGACCATGGAGTTCCTCTCGCCTTTCCTGTTGAGAGTGCCTCCTCTTGAGATGCGACGGGAACGCCGGGAATTCTTTCCCGTTGAAAGCAGGGAAAGGATCCCACATCTCGAGCTACGAGGGGGAAACGGGGCTCCTCTGGATGTGGGCGGGACCATCGTGCTTCCTCTCGAGTGGAGACGGGTATGGCGGTGAACTTCTTGAGTAGCAGCAAGGGTGTGAAAGACCCTTTCGAAGTTCCAGAGGTTAGGTGTCATTAGTCTCCAGACGCCTCATCGGAAATAGGCCTCATCTCTGCTGGAAGGGAGAACTTCCTGGATTTTCTCGAGTTGCGGCAGGTGTTCTCGAGTTACGACGGGGACCTCAGGGACCCGCCATGGTGGCCTCAGGAAAGGCCATTCCCCATGCGAGTTGCTAGGGGGCCTCTCAGGATTCCTCTCCCGTCGATACCGGGGCCAAAAACCTTGTGTGGAGTCAGGGCCGGAACCGAGGTTTCCTCTCAGGTGTGACATGGATCTTTGGGTACTTCTGGAGTCTCCCTAGGGGAGTCAGGCCTCGTCTCGAGTGGGGGCATGCACGTGCGCTTTCCTTCCAGGCTGTAGCAGCAATGTCACGCTTCCCGTCGCGTGGATCAAAGGATCTGTGGTTTTCCCTCGAGGCTTTCCCTCGAGGCTTTCCCACAGGGCTGTCCCACGTTCCACCGTGGTGTGAGTCGATCCTCGGCGTGAAAGATGAGCCAGTGCAGGGCAAAGAGGTTCCTCTGGAATGGACTGAGACATCTGGGGGACTCTTGGAATGGTGGTACGACCATGGAGATCCTCTCGCCTTTCCTGTTGAGAGTGCCTCCTCTTGAGATGCGACGGGAACGCCGGGAATTCTTTCCCATTGAAAGCAGGGAAAGGATCCCTCATCTCGAGCTACGAGGGGGAAACGGGGCTCCTCTGGATGTGGGCGGGACCATCGTGCTTCCTCTCGAGTGGAGACGGGTATGGCGGTGAACTTCTTGAGTAGCAGCAAGGGTGTGAAAGACCCTTTCGAAGTTCTAGAGGTTAGGTGTCATTAGTCTCCAGACGCCTCATTGGAAATAGGCCTCATCTGGCCTGGAAGGGAGAACTTCCTGGATTTTCTCGAGTTGCGGGAGGTGTTCTCGAGTTACGACGGGGACCTCAGGGACCCGCGCTAGTGGCCTCAGGAGAGGCCAGTCCCCATGCGAGTTGCTAGGGGGCCTCTCGGGATTCCTCTCCCGTCGATACCGGGGCCAAGAACCTTGTGTGAAGTCAGGGCCGGAAACGAGGATTCCTCTCAGGGGCTGACATGGATCTTTGGGTACTTCTGGAGTCTCCCCACTGGAGTCAGGCCTCGTTTCGAGTGGGGGCATGCACGAGCGCTTTTCTTCCAGGCTGTAGCAGCAATGTCACGCTTACCTTCGCGTGGATCAAAGGATCTGTGGTTTTCCCTCGAGGCTTTCCCTCGAGGCTTTCCCACAGGGTTGTCCCACGTGCCGCCGTGGTGTGAGTCGATCCTCGGCGTGAAAGATTATCCAGTGCAGGGCAAAGAGGCTCCTCTGGAATGGACTGAGACATCTGGGGGACTCTTGGAATGGTGGTACGACCATGGAGTTCTTCTCGCCTTTCCTGTTGAGAGTGCCTCCTCTTGAGATGCGACGGAAATGCCGGGAATTCTTTCCCGTTGAAAGCAGGGAAAGGATCCCTCATCTCGAGCTACGAGGGGAAACGGGGCTCCTCTGGATGTGGGCGGGACCATCGTGCTTCCTCTCGAGTGGAGACGGGTATGGCGGTGAACTTCTTGTGTTGCAGCAAGGGTGTGAAAGACCCTTTCGAAGTTCCAGAGGTTAGGTGTCATTAGTCTCCAGACGCCTCATTGGAAATAGGCCTCATCTCGCCTGGAAGGGAAAACATCCTGGATTTTCTCGAGTTGCGGCAGGTGTTCTCGAGTTACGACGGGGACCTCAGGGAACCGCCCTGGTGGCCTCAGGAAAAGCCAGTCCCCATGCGAGTTGCTAGGGGGCCTCTCAGGATTCCTCTCCTGTCGATACCAGGGCCAAAAACCTTGTTTGGAGTCAGGGCCGGAACCGAGGATTCCTCTCAGGGGCTGACATGGATCTTTGGGTACTTCTGGAGTCTCACCACTGGAGTCAGGCCTCGTCTCGAGTGGGGGCATGCACGTGCGCTTTCCTTCCAGGCTGTAGCAGCAATGTCACGCTTCCCGTCGCGTGGATCAAAGGATCTGTGGTTTTCCCTCGAGGCTTTGCCTCGAGGCTTTCCCACAGGGCTGTCCCTCGTGCCACCGTGGTGTGAGTCGATCCTCGGCGTGAAAGATGAGCCAGTGCAGGGCAAAGATGTTCCTCTGGAATGGAGTGAGACATCTGGGGGACTCTTGGAATGGTGGTACGACCATGGAGTTCCTCTCGCCTTTCCTGTTGAGAGTGCCTCCACTTGAGATGCGACGGGAATGCCGGGAATTCTTTCCCGTTGAAAGCAGGGAAAGGATCCCTCATCTCGAGCTACGAGGGGGAAACGGGGCTCCTCTGGATGTGGGCGGGACCATCGTGCTTCCTCTCGAGTGGACACGGGTATGGCGGTGAACTTCTTGAATTGCAGCAAGGGTGTGAAAGACCCTTTCGAAGTTCCAGAGGTTAGGTGTCGTTAGTCTCCAGACGCCTCATCGGAAATAGGCCTCATCTCGCCTGGAAGGGAGAACTTCCTGGATTTTCTCGAGTTGTGGCAGGTGTTCTCGAGTTACGACGGGGACCTCAGGGACCCGCCCTGGTGGCCTCAGGAACGGCCAGTCCCCATGGGAGTTGCTAGGGGGCCTCTCGGGATTCCTCTCCCGTCGATACCGGGGCCAAAAACCTTGTGTGGAGTCAGGGCCGGAATCGAGGATTCCTCTCAAGGGCTGACATGGATCTTTGGGTATTTCTGGAGTCTCCCCAGGGCCGTCAGGCCTCGTCTCGAGTGGGGGCATTCACGTGCGCTTTCCTTCCAGGCTGTAGCAGCAATGTCACGCTTCCCGTGGCCTGGATCAATGGATCTGTGGTTTTCCCTCGAGGCTTTCCCTCGAGGCTTTCACACAGGGCTGTCCCACGTGCCACCGTGGTGTGAGTCGATCGTCGGCGTGAAAGATGAGCCAGTGCAGGGCAAAGAGGTTCCTCTGGAATGGACTGAGACATCTGGGGGACTCGTGGAATGGTCGTACGACCATGGAGTTCCTCTCGCCTTTCCTGTTGAGAGTGCCTCCTCTTGAGATGCGATGGGAACGCCGGGAATTCTTTCCCGTTGAACGCAGGGAAAGGATCCCTCATCTCGAGCTACGAGGGGGAAACGGGGCTCCTCTGGATGTGGGCGGGACCATCGTGCTTCCTCGCGAGTGGAGACGGGTATGGCGGTGAACTTCTTGAGTCGCAGCAAGGGTGTGAAAGACCCTTTCGAAGTTCCAGAGTTTAGGTGTCATTAGTCTCCAAACGCCTCATCGGAAATAGGATTCTTCTCGCCTGGAAGGGAGAACTTCCTGGATTTTCTCGAGTTGCGACAGGTGTTCTCGAGTTACGACGGAGACCTCAGGGACCCGCCCTGGTGGCCTCAGGAGAGGCCAGTCCCCATGCGAGTTGCTAGGGGGCCTCTCGGGATTCCTCTCCCGTCGATACCGGGGCCAAAAACCTTGTGTGGAGTCAGGGCCGGAACCGAGGATTCCTCTCAGGGGTTGACATGGATCTTTGGGTACTTCTGGAGTCTCCCCAGGGGAGTCAGGCCTCGTCTCGAGTGGGGGCATGCACGTGCGCTTTCCTTCCAGGCTGTAGCAGCAATGTCACACTTCCCGTCGCGTGGATCAAAGGATCTGTGGTTTTCCCTCGAGGCTTTCCCTCGAGGCTTTCCCACAGGGCTGTCTCACGTGCCACCGTGGTGTGAGTCGATTCTCGGCGTGAAAGATGAGCCAGTGCAGGGCAAAGAGGTTCCTTTGGAATGGACTGAGACATCTGGGGGACTCTTGGAGTGGTGGTACGACCATGGAGTTCCTCTCGCCTTTCCTGTTGAGAGTGCCTCCTCTTGAGATGCGACGGGAATGCCGGGAATTCTTTCCCGTTGAAAGCAGGGAAAGGATCCCTCATCTCGAGCTCCGAGGGGGAAACGGGGCTCCTCTGGATGTGGGCGGGACCATCGTCCTTTCTCTCGTGTGGAGACGGGTATGGCGGTAAACATCTTGAGTTTCAGCAAGGGTGTGAAAGACCCTTTTGAAGTTCCAGAGGTTGGGTGTCATTAGTCTCCAGACGCCTCATCGGAAATAGGCCTCATCTCGCCTGGAAGGGAGAACTTCCTGGATTTTCTCGAGTTGCGGCAGGTGTTCTCGAGTTACGACGGGGACCTCAGGGACCCGCCCTGGTGGCCTCAGGAGAGGCCAGTCCCCATGCGAGTTGCTAGGGGGCCTCTCGGGATTCCTCTCCCATCGATACCGGGGCCAAAAACCTTGTGTGGAGTCAGGGCCGGAACCGAGGATTCCTCTCAGGGGCTGACATGGATCTTTGGGTACTTCTGGAGTCTCCCCAGGGGAGTCAGGCCTCGTCTCGAGAGGGGGCATGCACGTGCGCTTTCCTTCCAGGCTGTAGCAGCAATGTCACGCTTCCCGTCGCGTGGATCAAAGGATCTGTGGTTTTCCCTCGAGGCTTTCCCTCGAGGCTTTCCCACAGGGCTGTCCCACGTGCCACCGTGGTGTGAGTCGATCCTCGGCGTGAAAGATGAGCCAGTGCAGGGCAAAGAGGTTCCTCTGGAATGGACTGAGACATCTGGGGGACTCTTGGAATGGTGGTACGACCATGGAGTTCCTCTCGCCTTTCCTGTTGAGAGTGCCTCCTCTTGAGATGCGACGGGAACGCCGGGAATTCTTTCCCGTTGAAAGCAGGGAAAGGATCCCTCATCTCGAGCTCCGAGGAGGAAATGGGGCTCCTCGGGATGTGGGCGGGACCATCGTGCTTCCTCTCGAGTGGACACGGGTATGTCGGTGAACTTCTTGAGTTGCAGTAAGGGTGTGAAAGACCCTTTCGAAGTTCCAGAGGTTAGGTGTCATTAGTCTCCAGACGCCTCATCGGAAATAGGCCTCATCTAGCCTGGAAGGGAGAACTTCCTGGATTTTCTCGAGGTGCGGCAGGTGTTCTCGAGTTACGACGGGTACCACAGGGACCCGCCCTGATGGCCTCAGGAGAGGCCAGTCCCCATGCGAGTTGCTAGGGGGCCTCTCGGGATTCCTCTCCCGTCGATACCGGGGCCAAATACCTTGTGTGGAGTCAGGGCCAGAACCGAGGATTCCTCTCAGGGGCTGACATGGATCTTTGGGTACTTCTAGAGTCTCCCCAGGGGAGTCAGGCCTCGTCTCGAGTGGGGGCATGCACGTGCGCTTTCCTCCCAGGCTGTAGCAGCAATGTCACGCTTCTCGTCGCGTGGATCAAAGGATCTGTGGTTTTCTCTCGAGGCTTTCCCTCGAGGCTTTCCCACAGGGCTGTCCCACGTGCCACCGTGGTGTGAGTCGATCCTCGGAGTGAAAGATGAGCCAGTGCAGGGCAAAGAGGTTCCTCTGGAATGGACTGAGACATCTGGGGGACTCTTGGAATGGTGGTACGACCATGGAGTTCCTCTCGCCTTTCCTGTTGAGAGTGCCTCCTCTTGAGATGCGACGGGAACGCTGGGAATACTTTCCCGTTGAAAGCAGGGAAAGGATCCCTCATCTCGAGCTACGAGGGGGAAACGGGGCTCCTCTGGATGTGGGCGGGACCCTCGTGCTTCCTCTCGAGTGGAGACGGGTATGGCGGTGAACTTCTTGAGTTGCAGCAAGGGTGTGAAAGACCCTTTCGAAGTTCCAGAGGTTACGTGTCAGTCTCCAGACGCCTCATCGGAAATAGACCTCATCTAGCCTGGAAGGGAGAACTTCCTGGATTTTCTCGAGGTGCGGCAGGTGTTCTCGAGTTACGACGGGGACCTCAGGGAGCCGCCCTGGTGGCCTCAGGAGAGGCCAGTCCCCATGCGATTTGCTAGGGGGCCTCTCGGGATTCCTCTCCCGTCGATACCGGGGCCAAAAACCTTGTGTGGAGTCAGGGCCGGAACCGAGGATTCCTCTCAGGGGCTGACATGGATCTTTGGGTACTTCTGGAGTCTCCCCAGGGGAGTCAGGCCTCGTCTCGAGTGGGGGCATGCACGTGTGCTTTCCTTCCAGGCTGTAGCAGCAATGTCACGCTTCCCGTCGCGTGCATCAAAGGATCTGTGGTTTTCCCTCGAGGCTTTCCCTCGAGGCTTTCCCACAGGGCTGTCCCACGTGCCACCGTGTTGTGAGTCGATCCTCGGCGTGAAAGATGAGCCAGTGCAGGGCAAAGAGGTTCCTCTGGAATGGACTGAGACATCTGGGGGACTCTTGGAATGGTGGTACGAACATGGAGTTCCTCTCGCCTTTCCTGTTGAGAGTGCCTCCTCTTGAGATGCGACGGGAACGCCGGGAATTCTTTCCCGTTGAAAGCAGGGAAAGGATCCCTCATCTCGAGCTACGAGGGGGAAACGGGGCTCCTCGGGATGTGGGCGGGACCATCGTGCTTCCTCTCGAGTGGACACGGGTATGTCGGTGAACTTCTTGAGTTGCAGCAAGGGTGTGAAAGACCCTTTCGAAGTTCCAGAGGTTAGGTGTCATTAGACTCCAGACGCCTCATCGGAAATAGGCCTCATCTCGCCTGGAAGGGAGAACTTCCTGGATTTTCTCGAGTTGCGGCAGGTGTTCTCGAGTTACGACGGGGACCTCAGGGACCCGCCCTGGTGGCCTCAGGAGAGGCCAGTCCCCATGCGAGTTGCTAGGGGGCCTCTCGGGATTCCTCTCCCGTCGATACTGGGGCCAAAAACCTTGTGTGGAGTCAGGGCCAGAACCGAGGATTCCTCTCAGGGGCTGACATGGATCTTTGGGTACTTCTAGAGTCTCCCGAGGGTAGTCAGGCCTCGTCTCGAGTGGGGGCATGCACGTGCGCTTTCCTTCCAGGCTGTAGCAGCAATGTCACGCTTCACGTCGCGTGGATCAAAGGATCTGTTGTTTTCCCTCGAGGCTTTCCCTCGAGGCTTTCCCACAGGGCTGTCCCACGTGCCACCGTGGTGTGAGTCGATCCTCGGAGTGAAAGATGAGCCAGTGCAGGGCAAAGAGGTTCCTCTGGAATGGACTGAGACATCTGAGGGACTCTTGGAATGGTGGTACGACCATGGAGTTCCTCTCGCCTTTCCTGTTGAGAGTGCCTCCTCTTGAGATGCGACGGGATCGCTGGGAATACTTTCCCGTTGAAAGCAGGGAAAGGATCCCTCATCTCGAGCTACGAGGGGGAAACGGGGCTCCTCTGGATGTGGGCGGGACTATCGTGCTTCCTCTCGAGTGGAGACGGGTATGGCGGTGAACTTCTTGAGTTGCAGCAAGGGTGTGAAAGACCCTTTCGAAGTTCCAGAGGTTACGTGTCAGTCTCCAGACGCCTCATCGGAAATAGACCTCACCTCGCCTGGAAGGGAGAACTTCCTGGATTTTCTCGAGTTGCGGCAGGTGTTCCCGAGTTACGACGGGGACCTCAGGGACCCGCCCTGGTGGCCTCAGGCGAGGCCAGTCCCCATGCGAGTTGCTAGGGGGCCTCTCGGTATTCCTCTCCCGTCGATACCGGGGCCAAAAACCTTGTGTGGAGTCAGGGCCGGAACCGAGGATTCCTCTCAGGGGCTGACATGGATCTTTGGGTACTTCTGGAGTCTCCCCAGGGGAGTCAGGCCTCGTCTCGAGTGGGGGCATGCACGTGTGCTTTCCTTCCAGGCTGTAGCAGCAATGTCACGCTTCCCGTCGCGTGGATCAAAGGATCTGTGGTTTTCCCTCGAGGCTTTCCCTCGAGGCTTTCCCACAGGGCTCTCCCACGTGCCACCGTGGTGTGAGTCGATCCTCGGCGTGAAAGATGAGCCAGTGCAGGGCAAAGAGGTTCCTCTGGAATGGACTGAGACATCTGGGGGACTCTTGGAATGGTGGTACGACCATGGAGTTCCTCTCGCCTTTCCTGTTGAGAGTGCCTCCTCTTGAGATGCGACGGGAACGCCGGGAATTCTTTCCCGTTGAAAGCAGGGAAAGGATCCCTCATCTCGAGCTCCGAGGGGGAAACGGGGCTCCTCTGGATGTGGGTGGGACCATCGTGCTTCCTCGCGAGTGGACACGGGTATGGCGGTGAACTTCTTGAGTTGCAGCAAGGGTGTGAAAAATCCTTTCGAAGTTCCAGAGGTTAGGTGTCATTAGTCTCCAGACGCCTCATCGGAAATAGGCCTCATCTCGCCTGGAAGGGAGAACTTCCTGGATTTTCTCGAGTTGCGGCAGGTGTTCTCGAGTTACGACGGGGACCTCAGGGACCCGCCCTGGTGGCCTCAGGAGAGGCCAGTCCCCATGCGAGTTGCTAGGGGGCCTCTCGGGATTCCTCTCCCGTCGATACCGGGGCCAAAAGCCTTGTGTGGAGTCAGGGCCGGAACCGAGCATTCCTCTCAGGGGTTACATGGAACTTTGGGTACTTCTGGAGTCTCCCCAGGGGAGTCAGGCCTCGTCTCGAGTGGGGGCATGCACGTGCGCTTTCCTTCCAGGCTTTAGCAGCAATGTCACGCTTCGCATCGCGAGGATTAAAGGATCTGTGGTTTTCCCTCGAGGCTTTCCCTCGAGGCTTTCCCACAGGGCTGTCCCACGTGCCACCGTGGTGTGAGTCGATCCTCGGCGTGAAAGATGAGCCAGTGCAGGGCAAAGAGGTTCCTCTGGAATGGACTGAGACATCTGGGGGACTCTTGGAATGGTGGTACGACCATGGAGTTCCTCTCGCCTTTCCTGTTGAGAGTGCCTCCTCTTGAGTTGTGACGAGAACGCCGGGAATTCTTTCCCGTTGAAAGCAGGGAAAGGATCCCTCATCTCGAGCTACGAGGGGGAAACGGGGCTCCTCGGGATGTGGGCGGGACCATCGTGCTTCCTCTCGAGTGGACACGGGTATGTCGGTGAACTTCTTGAGTTGCAGCAAGGGTGTGAAAGACCCTTTCGAAGTTCCAGAGGTTAGGTGTCATTAGTCTCCAGACGCCTCATCGGAAATAGGCCTCATCTAGCCTGGAAGGGAGAACTTCCTGGATTTTCTCGAGGTGCGGCACGTGTTCTCGAGTTACGACGGGTACCACAGGGACCCGCCCTGATGGCCTCAGGAGAGGACAGTCCCCATGCGAGTTGCTAGGGGGCCTCTCGGGATTCCTCTCCCGTCGATACCGGGGCCAAAAACCTTGTGTGGAGTCAGGGCCGGAACCGAGGATTCCTCTCAGGGGCTGACATGGATCTTTGGGTACTTCTAGAGTCTCCCCAGGGGAGTCAGGCCTCGTCTCGAGTGGGGGCATGCACGTGCGCTTTCCTTCCAGGGTGTAGCAGCAATGTCACGCTTCCCGTCGCGTGGATCAAAGGATCTGTGGTTTTCCCTCGAGGCTTTCCCTCGAGGCTTTCCCACAGGGCTGTCCCACGTGCCACCGTGGTGTGAGTCGATCCTCGGCGTGAAAGATGAGCCAGTGCAGGGCAAAGAGGTTCCTCTGGAATGGACTGAGACATCTGGGGGACTCTTGGAATGGTGGTACGACCATGGAGTTCCTCTCGCCTTTCCTGTTGAGAGTGCCTCCTCTTGAGATGCGACGGGAATGACGGGAATTCTTTCCCGTTGAAAGCAGGGAAAGGATCCCTCATCTCGAGCTCCGAGGGGGAAACGGGGCTCCTCTGGATGTGGGCGGGACCATCGTGCTTTCTCTCGTGTGGAGACGGGTATGGCGGTAAACTTCTTGAGTTGCAGCAAGGGTGTGAAAGACCCTTTCGAAGTTCCAGAGGTTAGGTGTCATTAGTCTCCAGACGCCTCATCGGAAATAGGCCTCATCTCGCCTGGAAGGGAGAACTTCCCGGATTTTCTCGAGGTGCGGCCGGTGTTCTCGAGTTACGACGGGGACCTCAGGGACCCGCCCTGGTGGCCTCAGGAGAGGCCAGTCCCCATGCAAGTTGCTAGGGGGCCTCTCGGGATTCCTCTCCCGTCGATACCGGGGCCAAAAACCTTGTGTGGAGTCAGGGCTGGAACCGAGGATTCCTCTCAGGAGCTGACATGGATCTTTGGGTACTTCTGGAGTCCCACCAGGGGAGTCAGGCCTCTTCTCGATTGGGGGCATGCACGTGTGCTTTCCTTCCAGGCTGTAGCAGCAATGTCACGCTTCCCGTCGCGTGGATCAAAGGATCTGTGGTTTTCCCTCGAGGCTTTCCCTCGAGGCTTTTCCACAGGGCTGTCCCACGTTCCACCGTGGTGTGAGTCGATCCTCGGCTTGAAAGATGAGCCAGGGCAGGGCAAAGAGGTTCCTCTGGAATGGACTGAGACATCTGGGGGACTCTTGGAATGGTGGTACGACCATGGAGTTCCTCTCGCCTTTCCTGTTGAGAGTGCCTCCTATTGAGATGCGACGGGAACGCCGGGAATTCTTTCCCGTTGAAAGCAGGGAAAGGATCCCTCATCTCGAGCTACGAGGGGGAAACGGGGCTCCTCTGGATGTGCGTGGGACCATCGTGCTTCCGCTCGAGTGGAGACGGGTATGGCGGTGAACTTCTTGAGTTGCAGCAAGGGTGTGAAAGACCCTTTCGAAGTTCCAGAGGTTACGTGTCAGTCTCCAGATGCCTCATCGGAAATAGACCTCATCTCGCCTGGAAGGGAGAACTTCCTGGATTTTCTCGAGGTGCGGCAGGTGTTCTCGAGTTACGACGGGTACCAAAGGGACCCGCCCTGATGGCCTCAGGAGAGGCCAGTCCCCATGCGAGTTGCTAGGGGGCCTCTCGGGATTCCTCTCCCGTCGATACTAGGGCCAAAAACCTTGTGTGGAGTCAGGGCCGGAACCGAGGATTCCTCACAGGGGTGACATGGAACTTTGGGTACTTCTGGAGTCTCCCCAGTGGAGTCAGGCCTCGTCTCGAGTGGGGGCATGCACGTGCGCTTTCCTTCCAGGCTGTAGCAGCAATGTCACGCTTCCCGTCGCGTGCATCAAAGGATCTGTGGTTTTCCCTCGAGGCTTTCCCGCAGGGCTGTCCCACGTGCCACCGTGGTGTGAGTCGATCCTCGGCGTCAAAGATGAGCCAGTGCAGGGCAAAGAGTTTCCTCTGGAATGGACTGAGACATCTGGGGGACTCTTGGAATGGTGGTACGACCATGGAGTTCCTCTCGCCTTTCCTGTTGAGAGTGCCTCCTCTTGAGATGCGACGGGAACGCCGGGAATTCTTTCCCGTTGAAAGCAGGGAAAGGATCCCTCATCTCGAGCTCCGAGGGGGAAACGGGGCTCCTCTGGATGTGGGCGGGACCATCGTGCTTCCTCTCGAGTGGAGACGGGTATGGCGGTGAACTTCTTGAGTTGCAGCAAGGGTGTGAAAGACCCTTTCGAAGTTCCAGAGGTTAGGTGTCATTAGTCTCCAGACGCCTCATCGGAAATAGGCCTCATCTCGCCTGGAAGGGAGAACTTCCTGGATTTTCTCGAGTTGCGGCAGGTGTTCTCGAGTTACGACGGGGATCTCAGGGACCCGCCCTGGTGGCCTCAAGAACAGCCAGTCCCCATGCGAGTTGCTAGGGGGCCTCTCGGGATTCCTCTCCCGTCGATACCGGGGCCAAAAACCTTGTGTGGAGTCAGGGCCGGAAACGAGGATTCCTCTCAGGGGCTGACATGGATCTTTGGGTACTTCTGGAGTCTCCCCAGGGGAGTCAGGCCTCGTCTCGAGTGGGGGCATGCACGTGTGCTTTCCTTCCAGGCTGTAGCAGCAATGTCACGCTTCCCGTGGCGTGGATCAAAGGATCTGTGGTTTTCCCTCGAGGCTTTCCCACAGGGCTGTCCCACGTGCCACCGTGGTTTGAGTCGATCCTCGGCGTGAAAGATGAGCCAGTGCAGGGCAAAGAGGTTCCTCTGGAATGGACTGAGACATCTGGGGGACTCTTGGAATGGTGGTACGACCATGGAGTTCCTCTCGCCTTTCCTGTTGAGAGTGCCTCCTCTTGAGATGCGACGGGAATGCCGGGAATTCTTTCCCGTTGAAAGCAGGGAAAGGATCCCTCATCTCGAGCTACGAGGGGGAAACGGGGCTCCTCTGGATGTGGGCGGGACCATCGTGCTTCCTCTCGAGTGGACACGGGTATGGCGGTGAACTTCTTGAGTTGCAGCAAGGTTGTGAAAGACCCTTTCGAAGTTCCAGAGGTTAGGTGTCATTAGTCTCCAGACGCCTCATCGGAAATAGGCCTCATCTCGCCTGGAAGGGAGAACTTCCTGGATTTTCTCGAGTTGCGGCAGGTGTTCTCGAGTTACGACGGGGACCTCAGGGACCCGCCCTGGTGGCCTCAGGAGAGGCCAGTCCCCATGCGAGGTGCTAGGGGGCCTATCGGGATTCCTCTCCCGTCGATACCGGGGCCAAAAACCTTGTGTGCAGTCAGGGCCGGAACCGAGGATTCCTCTCAGGGGCTGACATGGATCTTTGGGTACTTCTGGAGTCTCCCCAGGGGAGTCAGGCCTCGTCACGAGTGGGGGCATGCACGTGCGCTTTCCTTCCAGGCTGTAGCAGCAATGTCACGCTTCCCGTCGCGTGGATCAAAGGATCTGTGGTTTTCCCTCGAGGCTTTCCCACAGGGCTGTCCCACGTGCCACCGTGGTGTGAGTCGATCCTCGGCGTGAAAGATGAGCCAGTGCAGGGCAAAGAGGTTCCTCTGGAATGGACTGAGACATCTGGGGGACTCTTGGAATGGTGGTACGACCATGGAGTTCCTCTCGCCTTTCCTGTTGAGAGTGCCTCCTCTTGAGATGCGACGGGAACGCCGGGAATTCTTTCCCGTTGAAAGCAGGGAAAGGATCCCTCATCTCGAGCTACGAGGGGGAAACGGGGCTCCTCTGGATGTGGGCGGGACCATCGTGCTTCCTCTCGAGTGGAGACGCATATGGCGGTGAACTTCTTGAGTTGCAGCAAGGGTGTGAAAGACCCTTTCGAAGTTCCAGAGTTTAGGTGTCATTAGTCTCCAGACGCCTCATCGGAAATAGGCCTCATCTCGCCTGGAAGGGAGAACTTCCTGGATTTTCTCGAGTTGCGGCAGGTGTTCTCGAGTTACGACGGGGACCTCAGGGACCCGCCCTGGTGGCCTCAGGAGAGGCCAGTCCCCATGGGAGTTGCTAGGGGGCCTCTCGGGATTCCTCTCCCGTCGATACCGGGGCCAAAAACCTTGTGTGGAGTCAGGGGCGGAACCGAGGATTCCTCTCAGGGGCTGACATGGATCTTTGGGTATTTCTGGAGTCTCCCCAAGGGAGTCAGGGCTCGTCTCGAGTTGGGGCATGCACGTGCGCTTTCCTTCCAGGCTGTAGCAGCAATGTCACGCTTCCCGTCGCATGGATCAAAGGATCTGTGGTTTTCCCTCGAGGCTTTCCCTCGAGGCTTTCCCACAGTGCTGTCCCACGTGCCACCGTGGTGTGAGTCGATCCTCGGCATGAAAGATGAGCCAGTGCAGGGCAAAGAGGTTCCTCTGGAATGGACTGAGACATCTGGGGGACTCGTGGAATGGTGGTACGACCATGGAGTTCCTCTCGCCTTTCCTGTTGAGAGTGCCACCTCTTGAGATGCGACGGGAACGCCGGGAATTCTTTCCCGTTGAAAGCAGGGAAAGGATCCCTCATTTCGAGCCACGAGGGGGAAACGGGGCTCCTCTGGATGTGGGCGGGACCATCGTGCTTCCTCTCGAGTGGAGACGGGTATGGCGGTGAACTTCTTGAGTTGCAGCAAGGGTGTGAAAGACCCTTTCGAAGTCCCAGAGGTTAGGTGTCATTATTCTCCAGACGCCTCATCGGAAATAGGCCTCATCTCGCCTGGAAGGGAGAACTTCCTGGATTTTCTCGAGTTGCGGCAGGTGTTCTCGAGTTACAACGGGGACCTCAGGGACCCGCCCTGGTGGCCTCAGGAGAGGCCAGTCCCCATGCGAGTTGCTAGGGGGCCTCTCGGGATTCCTCTCCCGTCGATACCGGGGTCAAAAACCTTGTGTGGAGTCAGGGCCGGAACCGAGGATTCCTCTCAGGGGCTGACATGGATCTTTGGGTACTTCTGGAGTCTCCGCAGGGGAGTCAGGCCTCGTCTCGAGTCGGGGCATGCACGTGCGCTTTACTTCCAGGCTGTAGCAGCAATGTCACGCTTCCCGTGGCGTGTATCAAAGGATCTGTGGTTTTCCCTCGAGACTTTCCCACAGGGCTGTCCCACGTGCCACCGTGGTGTGAGTCGATCCTCGGCGTGAAAGATGAGCCAGTGCAGGGCAAAGAGGTTCCTCTGGAATGGACTGAGACATCTGGGGGACTCTTGGAATGGTGGTACGACCATGGAGTTCCTCTCGCCTTTCCTGTTGAGAGTGCCTCCTCTTGAGATGCGACGGGAACGCCGGGAATTCTTTCCCGTTGAAAGCAGGGAAAGGATCCCTCATCTCGAGCTACGAGGGGGAAACGGGGCTCCTCTGGATGTGGGCGGGACCATCGTGCTTCCTCTCGAGTGGAGACGGGTATGGCGGTGAACTTCTTGAGTTGCAGCAAGGGTGTGAAAGACCCTTTCGAAGTTCCAGAGGTTAGGTGTCATTAGTCTCCAGACGCCTCATCGGAAATAGGCCTCATCTCGCCTGGAAGGGAGAACTTCCTGGATTTTCTCGAGTTGCGGCAGGTGTTCTCGAGTTACGACGGGGAACTCAGGGACCCGCCCTGGTGGCCTCAGGAGAGGCCAGTCCCCATGCGATGTGCTAGGGGGCCTCTCGGGATTCCTCTCCCGTCGATACCGGGGCCAAAAACCTTGTGTGGAGTCAGGGCCGGAACCGAGGATTCCTCTCAGGGGCTGACATGGATCTTTGGGTACTTCTGGAGTCTCCCCAGGGGAGTCAGGCCTCGTCTCGAGTGGGGGCATGCACGTGCGCTTTCCTTCCAGGCTGTAGCAGCAATGTCACGCTTCCTGTCGCGTGGATCAAAGGATCTGTGGTTTTCCCTCGAGGCTTTCCCTCGAGGCTTTCCCACAGGGCTGTCCCACGTGCCACCGTGGTATGAGTCGATCCTCGGCGTGAAAGATGAGCCAGTGCAGGGCAAAGAGGTTCCTCTGGAATGGACTGAGACATCTTGGGGACTCCTTGAATGGTGGTACGACCATGGAGTTCCTCTCGCCTTTCCTGTTGAGAGTGCCTCCTCTTGAGATGCGACGGGAACGCCGGGAATTCTTTCCCGTCTAAAGCAGGGAAAGGTTCCCTCATCTCGAGATACGAGGGGGAAACGGGGCTCCTCTGGATGTGGGCGGGACCATCGTGCTTCCTCTCGAGTGGAGACGGGTATGGCGGTGAACTTCTTGAGTTGCAGCAAGGGTGTGAAAGACCCTTTCGAAGTTCCAGAGGTTAGGTGTCATTAGTCTCCAGACGCCTCATCGGAAATAGGCCTCATCTCGCCTGAAAGGGAGAACTTCCTGGATTTTCTCGAGTTGCGGCAGGTGTTCTCGAGTTACGACGGGGACCTCAGGGACCCGCCCTGGTGGCCTCAGGAGAGGCCAGTCCCCATGCGAGTTGCTAGGGGGCCTATCGGGATTCCTCTCCCGTCGATACCGGGGCCAAAAGCCTTGTGTGGAGTCAGGGCCGGAACCGAGGATTCCTCTCAGGGGCTGACATGGATCTTTGGGTACTTCTGGAGTCTCCCCAGGGGAGTTAGGCCTCTTCTCGAGTGGGGGCATGCACGTGCGCTTTCTTTCCCGGCTGTAGCAGCAATGTCACGCTTCCCGTCGCGTGGATCAAAGGATCTGTGGTTTTCCCTCGAGGCTTTCCCACAGGGCTGTCCCACGTGCCACCGTGGTGTGAGTCGATCCTCGGCGTGAAAGATGAGCCAGTGCAGGGCAAAGAGGTTCGTCTGGAATGGACTGAGACATCTGGGGGACTCTTGGAATGGTGGTACGACCATGGAGTTCCTCTCGCCTTTCCTGTTGAGAGTGCCTCCTCTTGAGATGCGACGGGAACGCCGGGAATTCTTTCCCGTTGAAAGCAGGGAAAGGATCCCTCATCTCGAGCTACGAGGGGGAAACGGGGCTCCTCTGGATGTGGGCGGGACCATCGTGCTTCCTCTCGAGTGGACACGGGTATGGCGGTGAACTTCTTGAGTTGCAGCAAGGGTGTGAAAGACCCTTTCGAAGTTCCAGAGGTTAGGTGTCATTAGTCTCCAGACGCCTCATCGGAAATAGGCCTCATCTCGCCTGGAAGGGAGAACTTCCTGGATTTTCTCGAGTTGCGGCAGGTGTTCTCGAGTTACGACGGGGACCTCAGGGACCCGCCCTGGTGGCCTCAGGAGAGGCCAGTCCCCATGCGAGGTGCTAGGGGGCCTCTCGGGATTCCTCTCCCGTCGATACCCGGGCCAAAAACCTTGTGTGGAGTCAGGGCCGGAACCGAGGATTCCTCTCAGGGGCTGACATGGATCTTTGGGTACTTCTGGAGTCTCCCCAGGGGAGTCAGGCCTCGTCTCGAGTGGGGGCATGCACGTGCGCTTTCCTTCCAGGCTGTAGCAACAATGTCACGCTTCCTGTCGCGTGGATCAAAGAATCTGTGGTTTTCCCTCGAGGCTTTCCCTCGAGGCTTTCCCACAGGGCTGTCCCACGTGCCACCGTGGTGTGAGTCGATCCTCGGCGTGAAAGATGAGCCAGTGCAGGGCAAAAGGTTCCTCTGGAATGGACTGAGACATCTGGGGGACTCTTGGAATGGTGGTACGACCATGGAGTTCCTCTCGCCTTTCCTGTTGAGAGTGCCTCCTCTTGAGATGCGACGGGAACGCCGGGAATTCTTTCCCGTTGAAAGCAGGAAAATGATCCCTCATCTCGAGCTACGAGGGGGAAACGGGGCTCCTCTGGATGTGGGCGGGACCATCGTGCTTCCTCTCTAGTGGAGACAGGTATGGTGGTGAACTTCTTGAGTTGCAGCAAGGGTGTGAAAGACCCTTTCGAAGTTCCAGAGGTTAGGTGTCATTAGACTCCAGACGCCTCATAGGAAATAGGCCTCATCTCGCCTGGAAGGGAGAACTTCCTGGATTTTCTCGAGTTGCGGCAGGTGTTCTCGAGTTATGACGGGGACCTCAGGAACCCGCCCTGGTGGCCTCAGGAGAGGCCAGTCCCTATGCGAGTTGCTAGGGGGCCTCTCGGGATTCCTCTCCAGTCGATACGGGGGCCAAAAACCTTGTATGGAGTCAGGGCCGGAACCGAGGATTCCTCTCAGGGGCTGACATGGATCTTTGGGTACTTCTGGAGTCTCCCCAGGGGAGTCAGGCCTCGTCTCGAGTGGGGGCATGGACGTGCACTTTCCTTCCAGGCTGTAGCAGCAATGTCACGCTTCCCGTCGCGTGGATCAAAGGATCTGTGGTTTTCCCTCGAGGCTTTCCCACAGGGCTGTCCCACGTGCCACCGTGGTGTGAGTCGATCCTCGGCGTGAAAGATGAGCCAGTGCAGGGCAAAGAGGTTCCTCTGGAATGGACTGAGACATCTGGGGGACTCTTGGAATGGTGGTACGACCATGGAGTTCCTCTCGCCTTTCCTGTTGAGAGTGCCTCCTCTTGAGATGCGACGGGAACGCCGGGAATTCTTTCCCGTTGAAAGCAGGCAAAGGATCCCTCATCTCGAGCTACGAGGGGGAAACGGGGCTCCTCTGGATGTGGGCGGGATCATCGTGCTTCCTCTCGAGTGGAGACGGGTATGGCGGTGAACTTCTTGAGTTGCAGCAAGGGTGTGAAAGACTCTTTCGAAGTTCCAGAGGTTAGGTGTCATTAGTCTCCAGACGCCTCATCGGAAATCGGCCTCATCTCGCCTGGAAGGGAGAACTTCCTGGATTTTCTCGAGTTGGGGCAGGTGTTCTCGAGTTACGACGGGGACCTCAGGGACCCGCCCTGGTGGCCTCAGTAGAGGCCAGTCACCATGCGAGTTGCTAGGGGGCCTCTCGGGATTCCTCTCCCGTCGATACCGGGGCCAAAAACCTTGTGTGGAGTCAGGGCCGGAACCGAGGATTCCTCTCAGGGGCTGACATGGATCTTTGGGTACTTCTGGAGTCTCCCCAGGGGAGTCAGGCCTCGTCTCGAGTGGGGGCATGCACGTGCGCTTTCCTTCCAGGCTGTAGCAGCAATGTCACGCTTCCCTTCGCGTGGATCAAAGGATCTGTGGTTTTCCCTCGAGGCTTTCCCTCGAGGCTTTCCCTCAGGGCTGTCCCACGTGCCACCGTGGTGTGAGTCGATCCTCGGCATGAAAGATGAGCCAGTGCAGGGCAAAGAGTTTCCTCTGGAATGGACTGAGACATCTGGGGGACTCTTGGAATGGTGGTACGACCATGGAGTTCCTCTCGCCTTTCCTGTTGAGAGTGCCTCCTCTTGAGATGCGACGGGAATGACGGGAATACTTTCCCGTTGAAAGCAGGGAAAGGATCCCTCATCTCGAGCTACGAGGGGGAAACGGGGCTCCTCTGGATGTGGGCGGGACCATCGTGCTTCCTCTCGAGTGGAGACGGGTATGGCGGTGAACTTCTTGAGTTGCAGCAAGGGTGTGAAAGACCCTTTCGAAGTTCCAGAGGTTAGGTGTCATTAGTCTCCAGACGCCTCATCGGAAATAGGCCTCATCTCGCCTGGAAGGGAGAACTTCCTGGATTTTCTCGAGTTGCGGCAGGTGTTCTCGAGTTACGACGGGGACCTCAGGGACCCGCCCTGGTGGCCTCAGGAGAGGCCAGTCCCTATGCGAGTTGCTAGGGGGCCTCTCGGGATTCCTCTCCCGTCGATACCGGGGCCAACAACCTTGTGTGGAGTCAGGGCCGTAACCGAGGATTCCTCTCATGGGCTGACATGGATCTTTGGGTACGTCTGGAGACTCCCCAGTGGAGTCAGGCCTCGTCTCGAGTGGGGGCATGCACGTGCGCTTTCCTTCCAGGCTGTAGCAGCAATGTCACGCTTCCCGTCGCGTGGATCAAAGGATCTGTGGTTTTCCCTCGAGGCTTTCCCTCGAGGCTTTCCCACAGGGCTGTCCCACGTGCCACCGTGGTGTGAGTCGATCCTCGGCATGAAAGATGAGCCAGTGCAGGGCAAAGAGGTTCCTCTGGAATGGACTGAGACATCTGGGGGACTCTTGGAATGGTGGTACGACCATGGAGTTCCTCTCGCCTTTCCTGTTGAGAGTGCCTCCTCTTGAGATGCGACGGGAACGCCGGGAATTCTTTCCCGTTGAAAGCAGGCAAAGGATCCCTCATCTCGAGCTACGAGGGGGAAACGGGGCTCCTCTGGATGTGGGCGGGACCATCGTGCTTCCTCTCGAGTGGAGACGGGTATGGCGGTGAACTTCTTGAGTTGCAGCAAGGGTGTGAAAGACTCTTTCGAAGTTCCAGAGGTTAGGTGTCATTAGTCTCCAGACGCCTCATCGGAAATAGGCCTCATCTCGCCTGGAAGGGAGAACTTCCTGGATTTTCTCGAGATGCGGCAGGTGTTCTCGAGTTACGACGGGGACCTCAGGGACCCGCCCTAGTGGCCTCAGGAGAGGCCAGTCCACATGCGAGTTGCTAGGGGGCCTCTCGGGATTCCTCTCCCGTCGATACCGGGGCCAAAAACCTTGTGTGGAGTCAGGGCCGGAAACGAGGATTCCTCTCAGGGGCTGACATGGATCTTTGGGTACTTCTGGAGTCTCCGCAGGGGAGTCAGGCCTCGTCTCGAGTGGGGGCATGCACGTGCGTTTTCTTTCCATGCTGTAGCAGCAATGTCACGCTTCCCGTCGCGTGGATCAAAGGATCTGTGGTTTTCCCTCGAGGCTTTCCCACAGGGCTGTCCCACGTGCCACCGTGGTGTGAGTCGATCCTCGGCGTGAAAGATGAGCCAGTGCAGGGCAAAGAGGTTCCTCTGGAATGGACTGAGACATCTGGGGGACTCTTGGAATGGTGGTACGACCATGGAGTTCCTCTCGCCTTTCCTGTTGAGAGTGCCTCCTCTTGAGATGCGACGGGAACTCCGGGAATTCTTTCCCGTTGAAAGCAGGCAAAGAATCCCTCATCTCGAGCTACGAGGGGGAAACGGGGCTCCTCTGGATGTAGGCGGGACCATCGTGCTTCCTCTCGAGTGGAGACGGGTATGGCGGTGAACTTCTTGAGTTGCAGCAAGGGTGTGAAAGACCCTTTCGAAGTTCCAGAGGTTAGGTGTCATTAGTCTCCAGACGCCTCATCGGAAATAGGCCTCATCTCGCCTGGAAGGGAGAACTTCCTGGATTTTCTCGAGATACGGCAGGTGTTCTCGAGTTACGACGGGGACCTCAGGGACCCGCCCTGGTGGCCTCAGGAGAGGCCAGTCCACATGCGAGTTGCTAGGGGGCCTCTCGGAATTCCTCTCCCGTCGATACCGGGGCCAAAAACCTTGTGTGGAGTCAGGGCCGGAACCGAGGATTCCTCTCAGGGGCTGACATGGATCTTTGGGTACTTCTGGAGTCTCCCCAGGGGAGTCAGGCCTCGTCTCGAGTGGGGGCATGCACGTGCGCTTTCCTTCCAGGCTGTAGCAGCAATGTCACGCTTCCCGTCGCGTGGATCATAGGATCTGTGGTTTTCCCTCGAGGCTTTCCCTCGAGGCTTTCCCACAGGGCTGTCCCACGTGCCACCGTGGTGTGAGTCGATCCTCGGCGTGAAAGATGAGCCAGTGCAGGGCAAAGAGCTTCCTCTGGAATGGACTGAGACATCTGGGGGACTCTTGGAATGGTGGTACGACCATGGAGTTCCTCTCGCCTTTCCTGTTGAGAGTGCCTCCTCTTGAGATGCGACGGGAACGCCGGGAATTCTTTCCCGTTGAAAGCAGGCAAAGGATCCCTCATCTCGAGCTACGAGGGGGAAACGGGGCTCCTCTGGATGTGGGCGGGACCATCCTGCTTCCTCTCGAGTGGAAACGGGTATGGAAGTGAACTTCTTGAGTTGCAGCAAGGGTGTGAAAGACCCTTTCGAAGTTCCAGAGGTTAGGTGTCATTAGTCTCCAGACGCCTCATCGGAAATAGGCCTCATCTCGCCTGGAAGGGAGAACTTCCTGGATTTTCTCGAGATACGGCAGGTGTTCTCGAGTTACGACGGGGACCTCAGGGACCCGCCCTGGTGGCCTCAGGAGAGGCCAGTCCACATGCGAGTTGCTAGGGGGCCTCGCGGGATTCCTCTCCCGTCGATACCGGGGCCAAAAACCTTGTGTGGAGTCAGGGCCGGAACCGAGGATTCCTCTCAGGGGCTGACATGGATCTTTGGGTACTTCTGGAGTCTCCGCAGGGGAGTCAGGCCTCGTCTCGAGTTGGGGCATGCACGTGCGTTTTCTTTCCAGGCTGTAGCAGCAATGTCACGCTTCCCGTCACGTGTATCAAAGGATCTGTGGTTTTCCCTCGAGGCTTTCCCACAGGGCTGTCCCACGTGCCACTGTGGTGTGAGTCGATCCTCGGCGTGAAAGATGAGCCAGTGTAGGGCAAAGCGGTTCCTCTGGAATGGACTGAGACATCTGGGGGACTCCTGGAATGGTGGTACGACCATGGAGTTCCTCTCGCCTTTCCTGTTGAGAGTGCCTCCTCTTGAGATGCGACGGGAACGCCGGGAATTCTTTCCGTCTAAAGCAGGGAAAGGTTCCCTCATCTCGAGCTACGAGTGGGAAACGGGGCTCCTCTGGATGTGGGCGGGACCATCGTGCTTCCTCTCGAGTGGAGACGGGTATGGCGGTGAACTTCTTGAGTTGCAGCAAGGGTGTGAAAGACCCTTTCGAAGTTCCAGAGGTTAGGTGTCATTAGTCTCCAGACGCCTCATCGGAAATAGGCCTCATCTCGCCTGAAAGGGAGAACTTCCTGGATTTTCTCGAGTTGCGGCAGGTGTTCTCGAGTTACGAAGGGGACCTCAGGGACCCGCCCTGGTGGCCTCAGGAGAGGCCAGTCCCCATGCAAGGTGCTAGGGGGCCTCTCGGGATTCCTCTCCCGTCGATACCGGGGCCAAAAACTTTGTGTGGAGTCAGGGCCGGAACCGAGGATTCCTCTCAGGGGCTGACATGGATCTTTGGGTACTTCTGGAGTCTCCCCAGGGGAGTTAGGCCTCTTCTCGAGTGGGGGCATGCACGTGCGCTTTCCTTCCCGGCTGTAGCAGCAATGTCACGCTTCCCGTCGCATGGATCAAAGGATCTGTGGTTTTCCCTCGAGGCTTTCCCTCGAGGCTTTCCCACAGGGCTGTCCCACGTGCCACCGTGGTGTGAGTCGATCCTCGGCGTGAAAGATGAGCCAGTGCAGGGCAAAGAGGTTCCTCTGGAATGGACTGAGACATCTGGGGGACTCGTGGAATGGTGGTACGACCATGGAGTTCCTCTCGCCTTTCCTGTTGAGAGTGCCACCTCTTGAGATGCGACGGGAACGCCGGGAATTCTTTCCCGTTGAAAGCAGGGAAAGGATCCCTCATTTCGAGCTACGAGGGGGAAACGGGGCTCCTCTGGATGTGGGCGGGACCATCGTGCTTCCTCTCGAGTGGAGACGGGTATGGCGTTGAACTTCTTGAGTTGCAGCAAGGGTGTGAAAGACCCTTTCGAAGTCCCAGAGGTTAGGTGTCATTAGTCTCCAGAAGCCTCATCGGAAATAGGCCTCATCTCGCCTGGAAGGGAGAACTTCCTGGATTTTCTCGAGTTGCGGCAGGTGTTCTCGAGTTACAACGGGGACCTCAGGGACCCGCCCTGGTGGCCTCAGGAGAGGCCATTCCCCATGCGAGGTGCTAGGGGGCCTCTCGGGATTCCTCTCCCGTCGATACCGGGGCCAAAAACCTTGTGTGCAGTCAGGGCCGGAACCGAGGATTCCTCTCAGGGGCTGACATGGAGCTTTGGGTACTTCTGGAGTCTCCCCAGGGGAGTCAGGCCTCGTCTCGAGTGGGGGCATGCACGTGCACTTTCCTTCCAGGCTGTAGCAGCAATGTCACGCTTCCCGTCGCGTGGATCAAAGGATCTGTGGATTTCCCTCGAGGCTTTCCCACAGGGCTGTCCCACGTGCCACCGTGGTGTGAGTCGATCCTCGGCATGAAAGATGAGCCAGTGCAGGACAAAGAGGTTCCTCTGGAATGGACTGAGATATCTGGGGGACTCTTGGAATGGTGGTACGACCATGGAGTTCCTCTCGCCTTTCCTGTTGAGAGTGCCTCCTCTTGAGATGCGACGGGAACGCCGGGAACTCTTTCCCTTTGAAACCAGGGAAAGGATCCCTCATCTCGAGCTACGAGGGGAAAACGGGGCTCCTCTGGATGTGGGCGGGACCATCGTGCTTCCTCTCGAGTGGAGACGGGTATGGCGGTGAACTTCTTGAGTTGCAGCAAGGGTGTGAAAGACCCTTTCGAAGTTCCAGAGGTTAGGTGTCATTAGTCTCCAGACGCCTCATCAGAAATAGGCCTCATCTCGCCTGGAAGGGAGAACTTCCTGGATTTTCTCGAGATGCGGCAGGTGTTCTCGAGTTACGACGGGGACCTCAGGGACCCGCCCTGGTGGCCTCAGGAGAGGCCAGTTCACATGCGAGTTGCTAGGGGGCCTCGCGGGATTCCTCTCCCGTCGATACCGGGGCCAAAAACCTTGTGTGGAGTCAGGGCCGGAAACGAGGATTCCTCTCAGGGGCTGACATGGATCTTTGGGTACTTCTGGAGTCTCCGCAGGGGAGTCAGGCCTCGTCTCGAGTGGGGGCATGCACGTGCGTTTTCTTTCCAGGCTGTAGCAGCAATGTCACGCTTCCCGTCGCGTGGATCAAAGGATCTGTGGTTTTCCCTCGAGGCTTTCCCACAGGGCTGTCCCACGTTCCACCGTGGTGTGAGTCGATCCTCGGCGTGAAAGATGAGCCAGTGCAGGGCAAAGAGGTTCCTCTGGAATGGACTGAGACATCTGGGGGACTCTTGGAATGGTGGTACGACCATGGAGTTCCTCTCTCCTTTCCTGTTGAGAGTGCCTCCTCTTGAGATGCGACGGGAACGCCGGGAATTCTTTCCCGTTGAAAGCAGGGAAAGGATCCCTCATCTCGAGCTACGAGGGGGAAACGGGGCTCCTCTGGATGTGGGCGGGACCATCGTGCTTCCTCTCTAGTGGAGACGGGTATTGCCGGGGTCCAGCCCCGGTGGATCCAGGGAATTCGAAGGGTGGACAGCGTTGGCGTGGAAAGACTTGTTTATTTATTAATATAAGATTAGATTAAGAAACTGTAGTGCAGTAGGAAGATTAAGTGGAGAAAGAGGGCTGAATAGCTTGGTTTACGCGGAAGACCAATAAAATTCCAGACAAGGAATTTGCACCATCTACGTTGGGCCACCGGTGCCCGCTTGAATATCTAAGGGTGCCTCGCCTTAAGCTCCCTTTCTCGCGGATCTTAATAACCAGGGCAAATAAGTAGACCTGGCGAGCCTCCGCGCCCCAGATGGAAATTCAGCCTGAAATTAAAGTAAAGAGCAGAGGGAAGAAAAGGGAGAGAAAAAGAGAGAGAGAGAGAGACACGGGGGGAGCCATATTCCCAAGACACCAGGCCGAGACTAGTCCGAGAAACTGGTCTGAGAATCTGGTCCCGTCCTTTATTGTTCAGAAGGCCTTTTATACTTTTGATAAAACATGGAGATCAATGGGTAACACAAAGTTATGCAGCGTTAGCAGTCCAGACTCTTATCAAAACCAGGCTTTTCTCTCTGCATACCTAATTGTATACACAAGTCTTAGGTAATTTACATCATCTTCCAACCAAAAGGGCCAATTAACATTTTACAGCCTTTTTTCTGATAAGGGTTTGTCAACCACAAGACTTATTTGTGTTGATCTTCCCAAGGTCTGGTGCCACTCTCGGAAAGCACTAAAGAAAGTTACATTCTTAGACAGCAAGGATACAGCAACTTATAACAAGTAGAGGGAGTGCAGTGATTTATAGCAAAAGAGAAGCAATTAACTCAAAAGTCTAGTGTTGCTAACATCAAAACTACTATGTATCTTTTTCTACATCCTGCTTACATTAACATCCTTCCAGGTGCCTAAAAGATAAAGAATAAGGAGGTCTGGCAGCAATCCTTGAGTCAACAGTGAAAACCCTCTACCAATATAATTTTTAACTCTTTAGAAAAGGCTCTGTATCTTTAAGATGCTTTTAAGCTTTGTGCCTCCCGCGGTTGGGGGGCTGTAAGCAATTCACAAGCTGTAAGCTTTGTGCCTCTCGCGGTTGGGGGGCTGTAAGCAATTCACAAGCTGTAAGAGGTCTGGGGAACCTGTTAGGCAGACTAGAGAGCTATCAGAGGGGTTTAACTGAAACATCCCTTTCAAATGCAGAAGACTAAAACCCTGAATTGACTTTTTTCCAGAGAATATCAGAAAAGTGGAAAAGCAGAGCACAAAAGCCAGCAGATTTTTGCTGGGGTACATGCTTAGGAATATCCAGAGGGGTCCCTGAAGTCTGAGCACGCCTTGCGTATGTCAGCTTCCTTCCTCATGACCTTGTCACGGGCGGGATTCCTCACACTGGCTTCCGGCAACTCCCCCTTCTTTATTAGTTTTTTAAAAAAATTAGGTGCAGTTCAGTCGCGAGATTCCGAATGCTCTGCCGAAGAGTCCTGACAACACAAGGAAGCACGATTACAAGGAGCAGGATTATGGCACCCACAGCAGCATAGCTAGAGACAGTAGTCAGAAGAGTTTTTCCAGAAATGAAGTCAGAGAAGGTGTGGAAAAAGTCATTGGCTTCTCCTGCGGCGGTAAAATCTAATCGGGAGTGTTCCAAGGTCTGAATCTGATTATGAAGTTTCCCTAAATCTAAACTAATATCTGAGCTGTTCCAGACACCTAAAATATGATTTTTGACCCTCTCCCATTTAAAATCTGTCTCATTTACTTTCAGGGATGTAACACATATCCACCGGTAATCGGCATGACATGAAAGAGCCAATTTCATTTTCAGACTCTGTAATTCATTCCCAATATGCATTACTGCTTCTTCTAAGGCATCAATCCTTATTTCTAGCTTCCTATCTATAATTTCCTGGGTTGCCAGCGTTAGAGAAACATTTTTGGATACGGTGTCAACATATTGGGCAGTATACACTTGTTGAGACAATGATAATGCCGCCACAGTAACAGAAGTAATTGCGGTTATCAAAGCTGATATTCCCAAAACAAGTAAGCCCACAAACCGTCGTGTTCGCATTAAATCTTGTAGCTGTTGCAGTACAGCTAGGCCATGGTTATCATACCAATACGTGGCTACAGTTACAGGTACCATGAGATAGGGCGGACGTTTTAAAACCATGAAAGAGCAAACTTTATATTGAGGAGTTAAACAGGATGAAAGCATACATTGTTCACAAGACACTACATGGGGTCCACCTGTATAATTCAATTGTATGTTAAGTCTTTCAGAATCATTAGTGAAAAGAAAAACATAAGGAGAGGGTAGACAAGCTAAAATAGAGTAAATAGAGGTATTTTTTGGTCGGATTAAAATAATAGGGGCGGTAGCCGCAAGGGCTCTCCAAATTTCTGGCTGCCAAAAGGTTTTACCTCTAGTTATATAAGACAGCATAGGGGGAACAAATTGGTTATGATGCCGTCTGGTGGCAACTAACGGCCAAGAAATTGAATATTCTTTCCAATTATCCAATCTATTGATAAAGTCATCGTCAGACTCAGGGTCTTGACCTGGATTTGGGTTGCTCCAGTCCTGAATCGCACAATTTCTTCCTCCCGGCATATTGTAATCTACTCTCGAATTATAAATACAAGATTTCCAAATCGGATATCCTGAATGATCATCTATAGTTTTCCAAATAACATCTGAGGGAGCAACATCATCACAATTTGGATATTCTGATGGAGTTTTGAGAGACAAAGACTTATAGGGGCCAAGGACCCCAGGCATACGGGCTCGTAATATCCAAGCAGACCGATCCCCTATAGATGCAAATTTAGAGGTTGGGGAATCTGTCATAACTGCTTTTGTGGAGGCTCCAATGCATCCTGTCTTGGTAAAGAAGTCTCCTGTAAGGCCAGGAGGAAAATTAAAGCAGACAGGAAAATCATCTGCTAGTCCTTTAAAGGTATAATTGAAATTAATAGGGTATTGGTCTTTTGTATAGGAAGTATAAGATCCTCCCAAAAGGCGAGGCTGGTCTGTACTAACTCGTATGGGGTCACTGTTCCAAGTAACAACTTGGAAAGTTGGAGGATCCGGGAGAAACGCCCAATATTTGGTTGGAATGGGAGCAGCGCTTACCTGGCAAGAGAGCAAGGCAAGCATGGCAATAAACACCTTTTCAGGAGAGACTGACGATCCCTGTAGGGTAGCTATCCCCTGTGCCTGGCGACAGAGAGCTTTAATCTGTCCCCAGGTGGGCAAGGAGGCTTGTTGGGTTGACTGAGCTGGGCGTCCTAATGGATTCCTGCGAGGCAAAAAATCAGGGGGTGCAATATCCTGTATCTGAAGTCGTGACATCTGTCCAGTGGGTGGCTCCGATCCGCGCCTATCCGGGATCTCCAATGTCAGCTGTCCTGGGGTCAGCGGCGTTTCCCGTGCTGGCGGAGGGAGCGGGGGAAGAGGGAGTTTCTTCCTTTTTAGAGATCGCGGTGGCGGGGGATTCTGGTATCCGGGGAGCTGAGACATGGCGAATTAGTCTGTCTGGAACCCAAATCGGAGCGTCCGCGTCCTGTGGAAAAACACAAGCATACCCTCGCCCATTGGTTAATAAGGGGTCAGGACCTTTCCATTGTCCGGAAAGAAGGTCCCTCCATTTTACTAATGGTTTTGCATTCAATTGCTCTGGGCACCAATGGCGAAGCATTGCAGTGTTTCCGGATGAATCAGCATTTAAGTTATTTATTACGAAAAGAGCATGTTGCAAAATCTGATGGGGGGAACTATATTTAAATTCCCCTTCTTTTAGTTTTTGAATATGGATTTTCAGTGTTTGATGTGCTCTTTCCACAATGGCTTGTCCTTGTGGGTTATAAGGGATGCCGGTGTTATGTTTAATTTGAAATCTTGTACAGAATTGCTGAAAAGATTTAGAAGTGTAAGCAGGAGCATTATCAGTTTTTAAAGCTTTTGGCAAGCCCAGATAGGAAAAGCATGTAAAAAGATGTTGTATTACATCTTTAACTGCTTCCCCTGTACGAGCAGTGGCAATAATAACATGAGAGAAGGTATCTACAGTTACATGAACAAAAGACAGTTTTCCAAATGAAGAGACATGGGTTACATCCATTTGCCAGAGTGCATTAGGTTTGAGACCGCGAGGGTTAACTCCCAGAGGCAAAGCATTCACGGTAGTAGGACAATGTGAACAAGAACGAACAATCTCTCGGGCAGATTCTCGAGGAATTTGAAACTGGTATCGTAAGGCAGTGGCATTTTGGTGATGAAGTGAGTGAGAAGCTCGAGCTTCTTCAAAAACAGAAGCCACTGAAATCCTGGTTAACGAATCTGCCAATTCATTGAGAGCATTTAAAGGGCCAGGCAGGCCGGAATGAGCCCGAATGTGGCCGATAAAGAACGCCCGATTTCTTTTCCATATTTGCTGCTGCAGTTTAGTTAACAAATGGAAGATAGCAGTTTTGTTTTCAGGCAAAACTGCAGTCTCAATGTGTGGAAACAGCCTGACCACATACTGAGAGTCAGAATAAAGGTTAAATTCTTTCTCCGCAAACATAACAAAGGCCTCAATAACAGCTGTGATTTCAGCCCTTTGAGCTGAAGTTTCTTGTGTTTCCAAAAGTTTTTGATGATCTCTTGTGACTATAGAGGCTCTACCGTTAGCCGATCCATCAGTAAAGACTACCTGAGCATCTGAAATAGGGAACTGTTTACACCGGACAGGAAAAATAACTGGATGGTTAGACATAAAATTTAGTAAAACATGCGAGGGTAAATGATGCAAAATTTGACCACAGTAATTCCCTATGGCAATCTGCCAGTCTTCATCAAACATTAAAAGAGCATCAAGCTGCTCCTTATTATATGGAATTACAATCTCTGATGGCTCTTTACCAAACAATTCAATGCTCCGCTTCCTTCCTTTTAGCATTAATGTGGCAATTAAACCAGGATAAGAAGCCACGACTTTTTTAGCTTGGGTAGGAAGATGGATCCATTCTAAAGGGCCGCGTTGCCACAGAACTCCCGTAGGCGCCGTTGGAGTAGCTAGGCAAAGGAACTGCCACGTCATCGTCAAATCAATTCTTTTTACATAGCTATTTGATAAGGCTGCTTCTACTTTGCCTAGGGCTTCTTGAGCCTCAGCTGTTAATTGTCTTTTTGAGGTTGGATCAGGATCCCCGCGTAAAGTGTTAAAAAGAGGTTTTAATTCGGCAGTGGTTAATTTTAAATATGGTCTAATCCAATTAATATCACCTAAGAGTTTTTGATAATCATTTAAAGTAATAAGATGGTCTTTTCTCAATTGCAGCGGGGTATGAGTCACCGTTTCCGAATTTATGACTCTTCCTAAGTAAGTTATGGGCGGATTGATTTGAATTTTTTCTGGGGCAATTTTTAGGCCTCTGTCTGTCAATGCCTGGGTCAGGTCCTGGAGCACAGTCTGCAGGTGAACTCTATCAGGATGAGCTATTAAAATATCATCCATATAGTGAATCATATACACGTGTTCATATTTAGCCCTAGTATCTTCTAGAGCGGCATTAACAAATTTTTGGCATAAAGTAGGGCTATTTTTCATTCCCTGAGGCAGAACCTTCCACTGAAACCGTAAATAAGGCTGTTTAAGATTTTCTGATGGCAGACTAAAGGCAAATCGCTTTTTATCCTCAGGATTTAAGGGAATAGTGAAAAAACAATCTTGTAAATCAATAACAATTATATTATATCCCTCTGGAACGGCTACTGGGGAAGGGAGCCCAGGCTGTAAGGCCCCCATGTCCTCCATGGTGGCATTAATAGCTCTCAAATCCTGTAAAAGTCGCCATTTACCAGATTTTTTCTTAATGACAAAAATAGGAGTGTTCCAGGGGCTATTGGAGGGCTCAATATGTCCCAATTCTAATTGTTCAAAGATTAATGCTTTAGCTGCCAATAATTTTTCCTTATGCAGAGGCCACTGTTCTACCCACACCGGATCTTGAGATTTCCATGTGATGGGGTCGGCAGCAAAAACAATGGCCTCAATTATAAATTTGGATATCCCAATCCAGCACGTAGCTTGCGAGGAGTTGGGCAAATTGGCTCAATTATTCCTGTCTGTTGTTTACCCAATCCTTTTGATGGATCATAGCCCATCTGCAACATCTGAGAGGTCACTTTATCATCAGGGCTAAAAAGTAACACTCCCATTTGAGATAGCACGTCCCTCCCCCACAGGGTAAGGGGGAGCGAAGGAACGACATAAGGTTGGAAAGTTCCACGGGTATCCTCAAATTGCCAATCTAAAATTTTTGCACTTTTGGCTATTGTGGGGGCTCTTCCTATCCCCACCAAGTTATTTTCAGTAGTATGTGTGGGCCAGGAGCTGGGCCAGTCTTTTCCTGAAATGCAAGAAACATCTGCTCCTGTGTCTAATAACCCCACAATAGACTTGCCATTAATCAGGATAGTCTTCATAGGACGTTTCTGAGTAATTTCTGTTATCCAAAAAACCATATCACTAGACCCAAATCCTTTATCCTGCCTTTCATTTTGAGTAGCTGTGCGCCCAATTGCAGTGTGGTAAGGCAAAAGCAAAAGTTGGGCTATTCTTTGTCCCTGATGTATTTGGAAAGTTTTAGTTGGGGGTGAAATCATTATCTGGATTTCTCCTGTATAATCTGAGTCAATTACTCCAGGGATGATTGTGAGACCTTGCATAGCTAAGGAACTTCTGCCTAGTATAATTCCTACTAAACCTGTTGGTAATGGGCCTTTAACTCCTGTAGGTATTTTTACAGTGGGGCTATCTGGTGTTAATATTGCTGAGGTGGTGGAACTGAGGTCCAGTCCTGCGCTGCCTGGGGTTGCTCTGATGAGTTCTGCGATGGGACGAAGGGAATGAATGGGTTCAGTGAGGCTGCCCCAATTGTTGTCGGGGCCTGAGGCTGGCCCCTCAATCCGTTTCCCGACTGCTGGTCGGGGCCCAAAAAGGCTCCATTTCTATGGAATTGTGACCTACATTCTTTTGCCCAGTGATATCCTTTTTGACAACGAGGGCAGAGAGATCTAGGGAGATTAGTAGGCACAGCCGGGGAGGGAGAATTCGGCAGAGAAGAACCGGCTGCTTTTTGGGGACAAGCTCGCATAAGGTGCCCTTCCCGTCCGCAAGAGAAGCAGGCCTTGGATAAACCAATATTCTGGCCTGGACTACTGGAATGACTCTTTGACGGGTTATTTCTATTTGTAAAAAAGGACTGTACTGCCTGCTGGTAAGAATTTCCCTTTATGGCTGCAGCTATGGCAACGCCCTGCATCATCGCTGGTCCTACATCTGCACATTGCCTGATATAATCTATTATTTCCCCAGTTTTTTTAATAGGACGTAAAATGGCCTGGCAGGTAGAATTAGCATTTTCAAATGCCAGTTGTTTTATCAATATACTAGCTGCCTCAGTGTTGGAAATTACTCTGTTGACTGCCTCTGCAAGTCTTGATATAAAGTCTTCATATGGCTCTTCTGGTTTTTGTTTAACATTTGAGAAGGAAGAGGTAGATTCTTTCCCTTCAGGCAACAAACGCCAAGCCCCAAGGGCGCAGGCGGTTACTTGATCTAAAGTGGTTTTATCTAATCCCATTTGATCTCTAAGTGTTCCAAAATCATTAGTCCCTGCCAACATATTTTTTATAATATATCTTGGGCCATATTTTTGGTTAGCATCAGCCTGTTTTTGGGCTAGATCTTCATATTCAGTTCTCCAAAGTACATATTGACCTCCAGACAGACAAGCTTTAGCGACTGTCTTCCAGTCATGGGGTGTCATCCATCTGCCCGCTAAAGCTTCCACCAGTGATACAGTGTACGGGGCTTTAGGCCCATACAAAGCACAAGCCTGTTTGAGTTCTTTAATCATTTTCATTGGAATGGATTCCCAGTGGGGGGCTGTTCTCCCACCACTTCCACCAAATATTATGGGGAAACAAGCCTCAAGGTGGGGATCAAGTTCATCATCTGGGCTAGAGAAAACTCTTCTTCGGGGAGCTTCTAGTGGAGGCCCCTCACCCTTATAGGGAGGGGGGGCAAGGGGTGTCCTATGTCACTTTCTTCGTACTTTGGGAATTTTTTATCCGTTCTGTGTTTAGGTCTTACGGATGTTTTATCTGGGGAATCTGGCCTTAAACTCTCAGGTGCATATAATCTGATGGGGGACATTTGTCTTGAGCCTCTGGAAGCAGAAGGCTTAATTAAGGAAATTTCTCTTGAATTTGTGGAAGCAGGTGGTCTGGTTGGGGAAGTTTTTATTAAGCTCTTTGGAGCAGATAATCTAATTGGAGAAGTTTCTCTTAAACTCCTTGGAGCATCTTTATTTAATAAAGACCAGTCCTCATCAGAATGATCTTGACTTACTTCCTCTTCCAAATCTTCCTCATCTGAAAGCTGCTCTTTTTTGTCATCTCTATCTATTACCTTTTCTTGGGCAGTCATTGCAGCTATCATTTGACTCAACTGCCGATAGTTAGGTGTAGCCTCCTTTTCATCACTCTCCTCTTCGATAGATACCTTTTTCTCTGCACTTTCCTCTTTAAGATGTACCTTTTCAGATTCAGGGGCAGGGTCTAGAGCGTCCCTAATTATATTCCATAAGGAAAAGGCGTCAGTAGGCACCTTTTGTGAGCCATGTTCAGCATGGTAAGTTTTTAGTTGTTTTCCTACTCTCTCCCAGGTGTCTAAGTTAACAGTGCCTTCTTCTGGAAACCAGGGACACTGTTCTTGTACAAAGGAAAAAAATGAATGAATATTGGATTTTTTAACTTTAATTCCTCGTTTAGTTAGTAACTGCAAGATTACTCCTGTAAAAAGCTGTCTTTCTTTTGATTCACTGTTACCCATGTCAGAAAATTAAGTCTTATAGAAAAGTCTACCTCAACAAAAAGGTTTTACCTTTGGCGAGGGGGGTTTTGTTTTCAACCCTAAGATAGCAGGTTTCTTTTCAACCTCTAGAGCACCAGGTTTCTCTTAAACCCTTGAACACTTCCCACTCCTCCTCACCCTGTCTATCCTACAGGGGGGTCCGCGGCACCCTGAGTGGGGTCCTAGCCGTCCCGAACACTCAACACTGGGGGAGTACCCGAAAGTACTCCGGGGGGAGTGATTAAGTCACTCCGGGGGGGAGCAACAGAGAGTGCTCCGGGGGGAGCAACAGAGAGTGCTCCGGGGGGAGCTACAGAGAGTGCTCCGGGGGGAGCTTTTGCTCCGAGGAACCTACCTTCGAATAGCCTGTTCCGGGCGCCACTTGCCGGGGTCCAGCCCCGGTGGATCCAGGGAATTCGAAGGGTGGACGGCGTTGGCGTGGAAAGACTTGTTTATTTATTAATATAAGATTAGATTAAGAAACTGTAGTGCAGTAGGAAGATTAAGTGGAGAAAGAGGGCTGAATAGCTTGGTTTACGCGGAAGACCAATAAAATTCCAGACAAGGAATTTGCACCATCTACGTTGGGCCACCGGTGCCCGCTTGAATATCTAAGGGTGCCTCGCCTTAAGCTCCCTTTCTCGCGGATCTTAATAACCAGGGCAAATAAGTAGACCTGGCGAGCCTCCGCGCCCCAGATGGAAATTCAGCCTGAAATTAAAGTAAAGAGCAGAGGGAAGAAAAGGGAGAGAAAAAGAGAGAGAGAGAGAGACAGGGGGGGAGCCAGATTCCCAAGAAACCAGGCCGAGACTAGTCCGAGAAACTGGTCTGAGAATCTGGTCCCGTCCTTTATTGTTCAGAAGGCCTTTTATACTTTTGATAAAACATGGAGATCAATGGGTAACACAAAGTTATGCAGCGTTAGCAGTCCAGACTCTTATCAAAACCAGGCTTTTCTCTCTGCATACCTAATTGTATACACAAGTCTTAGGTAATTTACATCATCTTCCAACCAAAAGGGCCAATTAACATTTTACAGCCTTTTTTCTGATAAGGGTTTGTCAACCACAAGACTTATTTGTGTTGATCTTCCCAAGGTCTGGTGCCACTCTCGGAAAGCACTAAAGAAAGTTACATTCTTAGACAGCAAGGATACAGCAACTTATAACAAGTAGAGGGAGTGCAGTGATTTATAGCAAAAGAGAAGCAATTAACTCAAAAGTCTAGTGTTGCTAACATCAAAACTACTATGTATCTTTTTCTACATCCTGCTTACATTAACATCCTTCCAGGTGCCTAAAAGATAAAGAATAAGGAGGTCTGGCAGCAATCCTTGAGTCAACAGTGAAAACCCTCTACCAATATAATTTTTAACTCTTTAGAAAAGGCTCTGTATCTTTAAGATGCTTTTAAGCTTTGTGCCTCCCGCGGTTGGGGGGCTGTAAGCAATTCACAAGCTGTAAGCTTTGTGCCTCTCGCGGTTGGGGGGCTGTAAGCAATTCACAAGCTGTAAGAGGTCTGGGGAACCTGTTAGGCAGACTAGAGAGCTATCAGAGGGGTTTAACTGAAACATCCCTTTCAAATGCAGAAGACTAAAACCCTGAATTGACTTTTTTCCAGAGAATATCAGAAAAGTGGAAAAGCAGAGCACAAAAGCCAGCAGATTTTTGCTGGGGTACATGCTTAGGAATATCCAGAGGGGTCCCTGAAGTCTGAGCACGCCTTGCGTATGTCAGCTTCCTTCCTCATGACCTTGTCACGGGCGGGATTCCTCACACTGGCTTCCGGCAGGGTATGGTGGTGAACTTCTTGAGTTGCAGCAAGGCTGTGAAAGACCCTTTCGAAGTTCCAGAGGTAAGGTGTCATTAGTCTCCAGACGCCTCATCGGAAATAGGCCTCATCTCGCCTGGAAGGGAGAACTTCCTGGATTTTCTCGAGTTGCGGCAGGTGTTCTCGAGTTACGACGGGGACCTCAGGGACCCGCCCTGGTGGCCTCAGGAGAGGCCAGTCCCTATGCGAGTTGCTAGGGGGCCTCTCGGGATTCCTCTCCCGTCGATACCGGGGCCAAAAACCTTGTGTGGAGTCAGGGCCGGAACCGAGGATTCCTCTCAGGGGCTGACATGGATCTTTGGGTACTTCTGGAGTCTCCCCAGGGGAGTCAGGCCTCGTCTCGAGTGGGGGCATGCACGTGCACTTTCCTTCCAGGCTGTAGCAGCAATGTCACGCTACCTGTCGCGTGGATCAAATGATCTGTGGTTTTCCCTCGAGGCTTTCCCACAGGGCTGTCCCACGTGCCACCGTGGTGTGAGTCGATCCTCGGCGTGAAAGATGAGCCAGTGCAGGGCAAAGAGGTTCCTCTGGAATGGACTGAGACATCTGGGGGACTCTTGGAATGGTGGTACGACCATGGAGTTCCTCTCGCCTTTCCTGTTGAGAGTGCCTCCTCTTGAGATGCGACGGGAACGACGGGAATATTTTCCCGTTGAAAGCAGGGAAAGGATCCCTCATCTCGAGCTCCGAGGGGGAAACGGGGCTCCTCTGGATGTGGGCGGGACCATCGTGCTTCCTCTCGAGTGGAGACGGGTATGGCGGTGAACTTCTTGAGTTGCAGCAAGGGTGTGAAAGACCCTTTCGAAGTTCCAGAGGTTAGGTGCCATTAGTCTCCAGACGCCTCATCGGAAATAGGCCTCATCTCGCCTGGAAGGGAGAACTTCCTGGATTTTCTCGAGTTGCGGCAGGTGTTCTCGAGTTACGACGGGGACCTCAGGGACCCGCCCTGGTGGCCTCAGGAGAGGCCAGTCCCCATGCGAGTTGCTAGGGGGCCTCTCGGGATTCCTCTCCCGTCGATACCGGGGCCAAAAAGCTTGTGTGGAGTCAGGGCCGGAACCGAGGATTCCTCTCAGGGGCTGACATGGATCTTTGGGTACTTCTGGAGTCTCCCCAGGGGAGTCAGGCCTCGTCTCGAGTGGGGGCATGCACGTGCGCTTTCCTTCCAGGCTGTAGCAGCAATGTCACGCTTCCCGTCGCGTGGATCAAAGGATCTGTGGTTTTCCCTCGAGGCTTTCCCTCGAGGCTTTCCCACAGGGCTGTCCCACGTGCCACCGTGGTGTGAGTCGATCCTCGGCGTGAAAGATGAGCCAGTGCAGGGCAAAGAGGTTCCTCTGGAATGGACTGAGACATCTGGGGGACTCTTGGAATGGTGGTACGACCATGGAGTTCCTCTCGCCTTTCCTGTTGAGAGTGCCTCCTCTTGAGATGGGACGGGAACGCCGGGAATTCTTTCCCGTTGAAACCAGGGAAAGGATCCCTCATCTGGAGCACCGAGGGGAAAACGGGGCTCCTCTGGATGTGGGCGGGACCATCGTGCTTCCTCTCGAGTGGAGACGGGTATGGCGGTGAACTTCTTGAGTTGCAGCAAGGGTGTGAAAGACCCTTTCGAAGTTCCAGAGGTTTGGTGTCATTAGTCTCCAGAGGCCTCATCGGAAATAGGCCTCATCTCGCCTGGAAGGGAGAACTTCCTGGATTTTCTCGAGTTGCGGCAGGTGTTCTCGAGTTACGACAGGGACCTCAGGGACCCGCCCTGATGGCCTCCGGAGAGGCCAGTCCCCATGCGAGTTGCTAGGGGGCCTCTCGGGATTCCTCTCCCGTCGATACCGGGGCCAAAAACCTTGTGTGGAGTCAGGGCCGGAACCGAGGATTCCTCTCAGGGGCTGACATGGATCTTTGGGTACTTCTGGAGTCTCCCCAGTGGAGTCAGGCCTCGTCTCGAGTGGGGGCATGCACGTGCGCTTTCCTTCCAGGCTGTAGCAGCAATGTCACGCTTCCCGTCGCGTGGATCAAAGGATCTGTGGTTTTCCCTCGAGGCTTTCCCTCGAGGCTTTCCCACAGGGCTGTCCCACGTGCCACCGTGGTGTGAGTCGATCCTCGGCGTGAAAGATGAGCCAGTGCAGGGCAAAGAGGTTCCTCTGGAATGGACTGAGACATCTGGGGGACTCTTGGAATGGTGGTACGACCATGGAGTTCCTCTCGCCTTTCCTGTTGAGAGTGCCTCCTCTTGAGATGCGACGGGAACGCCGGGAATTCTTTCCCGTTGAAAGCAGGAAAAGGATCCCTCATCTCGAGCTACGAGGGGGAAACGGGGCTCCTCTGGATGTGGGCGGGACCATCGTGCTTCCTCTCGAGTGGAGACGGGTATGGCGGTGAACTTCTTGAGTTGCAGCAAGGGTGTGAAAGACCCTTTCGAAGTTCCAGAGGTTAGGTGTCATTAGTCTCCAGATGCCTCATCGGAAATAGGCCTCATCTCGCCTGGAAGGGAGAACTTCCTGGATTTTCTCGAGTTGCGGCAGGTGTTCTCGAGTTACGACGGGGACCTCAGGGACCCGCCCTGGTGGCCTCAGGAGAGGCCAGTCCCCATGCGAGTTGCTAGGGGGCCTCTCGGGATTCCTCTCCCGTCGATACCGGGGCCAAAAACCTTGTGTGGAGTCAGGGCCGGAACCGAGGATTCCTCTCAGGGGCTGACATGGATCTTTGGGTACTTCTGGAGTCTCCCCAGGGGAGTCAGGCCTCGTCTCGAGTGGGGGCATGTACGTGCACTTTCCTTCCAGGCTGTAGCAGCAATGTCACGCTTCCCGTCGCGTGGATCAAAGGATCTGTGGTTTTCCCTCGAGGCTTTCCCTCGAGGCTTTCCCACAGGGCAGTCCCACGTGCCACCGTGGTGTGAGTCGATCCTCGGCGTGAAAGATGAGCCAGTGCAGGGCAAAAAGGTTCCTCTGGAATGGACTGAGACATCTGGGGGACTCTTGGAATGGTGGTACGACCATGGAGATCCTCTCGCCTTTCCTGTTGAGAGTGCCTCCTCTTGAGATGCGACGGGAACGCCGGGAATTCTTTCCCGTTGAAAGCAGGGAAAGGATCCCTCATCTCGAGCACCGAGGGGAAAACGGGGCTCCTCTGGATGTGGGCGGGACCATCGTGCTTCCTCTCGAGTGGAGACGGGTATGGCGGAGAACTTCTTGAGTTGCAGCAAGGGTGTGAAAGACCCTTTCAAAGTTCCAGAGGTTAGGTGTCATTAGTCTCCAGACGCCTCATCGGAAATAGGCCTCATCTCGCCTGGAAGGGAGAACTTCCTGGATTTTCTCGAGTTGCGGCAGGTGTTCTTAAGTTACGACGGGGAACTCAGGGACCCGCCCTGGTGGCCTCAGGAGAGGCCAGTCCCCATGCGAGTTGCTAGGGGGCCTCTCGGGATTCCTCTCCCGTCGATACCGGGGCCAAAAACCTTGAGTGGAGTCAGGGCCGGAACCGAGGATTCCTCTCAGGGGCTGACATGGATCTTTGGGTACTTCTGGAGTCTCCCCAGGGGAGTCAGGCCTCGTCTCGAGTGGGGGCATGCACGTGCGCTTTCCTTCCAGGCTGTAGCAGCAATGTCACGCTTCCCGTCACGTGGATCAAAGGATCTGTGGTTTTCCCTCGAGGCTTTCCCTCGAGGCTTTCCCACAGGGCTGTCCCACGTGCCACCGTGGTGTGAGTCGATCCTCGGCGTGAAAGATGAGCCAGTGCAGGGCAAAGAGTTTCCTCTGGAATGGACTGAGACATCTGGGGGACTCTTGGAATGGTGGTACGACCATGGAGTTCCTCTCGCCTTTCCTGTTGAGAGTGCCTCCTCTTGAGATGCGACGGGAATGCCGGGAATTCTTTCCCGTTGAAAGCAGGGAAAGGATCCCTCATCTCGAGCTACGAGGGGGAAACGGGGCTCCTCTGGATGTGGGCGGGACCATCGTGCTTCCTCTCGAGTGGAGACGGGTATGGCGGTGAACTTCTTGAGTTGCAGCAAGGGTGTGAAAGACCCTTTCGAAGTTCCAGAGGTTAGGTGTCATTAGTCTCCTGACGCCTCATCGGAAATAGGCCTCATCTCGCCTGGAACGGAGAACTTCCTGGATTTTCTCGAGTTGCGGCAGGTGTTCTCGAGTTACGACGGGGACCTCAGGGACCCGCCCTGGTGGCCTCAGGAGAGGCCAGTCCCCATGCGAGTTGCTAGGGGGCCTCTCGGGATTCCTCTCCCGTCGATACCGGGGCCAAAAACCTTGTGTGGATTCAGGGCCGGAACCGAGGATTCCTCTCAGGGGCTGACATGGATCTTTGGGTACTTCTGGAGTCTCCCCAGGGGAGTCAGGCCTCGTCTCGAGTGGGGGCATGCACGTGCACTTTCCTTCCAGGCTGTAGCAGCAATGTCACGCTTCCCGTCGCGTGGATCAAAGGATCTGTGGTTTTCCCTCGAGGCTTTCCCACAGGGCTGTCCCACGTGCCACCGTGGTGTGAGTCGATCCTCGGCGTGAAAGATGAGCCAGTGCAGGGCAAAGAGGTTCCTCTGGAATGGACTGAGACATCTGGGGGACTCTTGAAATGGTGGTACGACCATGGAGTTCCTCTCGCCTTTCCTGTTGAGAGTGCCTCCTCTTGAGATGCGACGGGAACGCCGGGAATTCTTTCCCGTTGAAAGCAGGGAAAGGATCCCTCATCTCGAGCTACGAGGGGGAAAAGGGCTCCTCTGGATGTGGGCGGGACCATCGTGCTTCCTCTCTAGTGGAGACGGGTATGGAGGTGAACTTCTTGAGTTGCAGCAAGGGTGTGAAAGACCCTTTCGAAGTTCCAGAGGTTAGGTGTCATTAGTCTCCAGAGGCCTCATCGGAAATAGGCCTCATCTCGCCTGGAAGGGAGAACTTCCTGGATTTTCTCGAGTTGCGGCAGGTGTTCTCGAGTTACGACGGGGACCTCAGGGACCCGCCCTGGTGGCCTCAGGAGAGGCCAGTCCCTAGGCGAGTTGCTAGGGGGCCTCTCGGGATTCCTCTCCCGTTGATACCGGGGCCAAAAAGCTTGTGTGGAGTCAGGGCCGGAACCGAGGATTCCTCTCAGGGGCTGACATGGATCTTTGGGTACTTCTGGAGTCTCCCCAGGGGAGTCAGGCCTCGTCTCGAGTGGGGGCATGCACGTGCGCTTTCCTTCCAGGCTGTAGCAGCAATGTCACGCTTCCCGTCGCGTGGATCAAAGGATCTGTGGTTTTCCCTCGAGGCTTTCCCTCGAGGCTTTCCCACAGGGCTGTCCCACGTGCCACCGTGGTGTGAGTCGATCCTCGGCGTGAAAGATGAGCCAGTGCAGGGCAAAGAGGTTCCTCTGGAATGGACTGAGACATCTGGGGGACTCTTGGAATGGTGGTACGACCATGGAGTTCCTCTCGCCTTTCCTGTTGAGAGTGCCTCCTCTTGAGATGCGACGGGAACGCCGGGAATTCTTTCCCGTTGAAAGCAGGGAAAGGATCCCTCATCTCGAGCTACGAGGGGGAAACGGGGCTCCTCTGGATGTGGGCGGGACCATCGTGCTTCCTCTCGAGTGGAGACGGGTATGGCGGTGAACTTCTTGAGTTGCAGCAAGGGTGTGAAAGACCCTTTCGAAGTTCCAGAGGTTAGGTGTCATTAGTCTCCAGACGCCTCATCGGAAATAGGCCTCATCTCGCCTGGAAGGGAGAACTTCCTGGATTTTCTCGAGTTGCGGCAGGTGTTCTCGAGTTACGACGGGGACCTCAGGGACCCGCCCTGGTGGCCTCAGGAGAGGCCAGTCCCCATGCGAGTTGCTAGGGGGCCTCTCGGGATTCCTCTCCCGTCGATTCCGGGGCCAAAAACCTTGTGTGGAGTCAGGGACGGAACCGAGGATTCCTCTCAGGGGCTGACATGGATCTTTGGGTACTTCTGGAGTCTCCCCAGGGGAGTCAGGCCTCGTCTCGAGTGGGGGCATGCACGTGCACTTTCCTTCCAGGCTGTAGCAGCAATGTCACGCTTCCCGTCGCGTGGATCAAAGGATCTGTGGTTTTCCCTCGAGGCTTTCCCACAGGGCTGTCCCACGTGCCACCGTGGTGTGAGTCGATCCTCGGCGTGAAAGATGAGCCAGTGCAGGGCAAAGAGGTTCCTCTGGAATGGACTGAGACATCTGGGGGACTCTTGGAATGGTGGTACGACCATGGAGTTCCTCTCGCCTTTCCTGTTGAGAGTGCCTCCTCTTGAGATGCGACGGGAACGCCGGGAATTCTTTCCCGTTGAAAGCAGGGAAAGGATCCCTCATCTCGAGCTACGAGGGGGAAACGGGGCTCCTCTGGATGTGGGCGGGACCATCGTGCTTCCTCTCGAGTGGAGACGGGTATGGCGGTGAACTTCTTGAGTTGCAGCAAGGGTGTGAAAGACCCTTTCGAAGTTCCAGAGGTTAGGTGTCATTAGTCTCCAGACGCCTCATCGGAAATAGGCCTCATCTCGCCTGGAAGGGAGAACTTCCTGGATTTTCTCGAGTTGCGGCAGGTGTTCTCGAGTTACGACAGGGACCTCAGGGACCCGCCCTGGTGGCCTCAGGAGAGGTCAGTCCCCATGCGAGTTGCTAGGGGGCCTCTCGGGATTCCACTCCCGTCGATACCGGGGCCAAAAAGCTTGTGTGGAGTCAGGGCCGGAACCGAGGATTCCTCTCAGGGGCTGACATGGATCTTTGGGTACTTCTGGAGTCTCCCCAGGGGAGTCAGGCCTCGTCTCAAGTGGGGGCATGCACGTGCGCTTTCCTTCCAGGCTGTAGCAGCAATGTCACGCTTCCCGTCGCGTGGATCAAAGGATCTGTGGTTTTCCCTCGAGGCTTTCCCTCGAGGCTTTCCCACAGGGCTGTCCCACGTGCCACCGTGGTGTGAGTCGATCCTCGGCGTGAAAGATGAGCCAGTGCAGGGCAAAGAGGTTCCTCTGGAATGGACTGAGACATCTGGGGGACTCTTGGAATGGTGGTACGACCATGGAGTTCCTCTCGCCGTTCCTGTTGAGAGTGCCTCCTCTTGAGATGCGACGGGAATGCCGGGAATTCTTTCCCGTTGAAAGCAGGGAAAGGATCCCTCATCTCGAGCTACGAGGGGGAAACGGGGCTCCTCTGGATGTGGGCGGGACCATCGTGCTTCCTCTCGAGTGAAGACGGGTATGGCGGTGAACTTCTTGAGTTGCAGCAAGGGTGTGAAAGACCCTTTCGAAGTTCCAGAGGTTAGGTGTCATTAGTCTCCAGACGCCTCATCGGAAATAGGCCTCATCTCGCCTGGAAGGGAGAACTTCCTGGATTTTCTCGAGTTGCGGCAGGTGTTCTCGAGTTACGACGGGGACCTCAGGGACCCGCCCTGGTGGCCTCAGGAGAGGCCAGTCCCCATGCGAGTTGCTAGGGGGCCTCTCGGGATTCCTCTCCCGTCGATACCGGGGCCAAAAAACTTTTGTGGATTCAGGGCCGGAACCGAGGATTCCTCTCAGGGGCTGACATGGATCTTTGGGTACTTCTGGAGTCTCCCCAGGGGAGTCAGGCCTCGTCTCGAGTGGGGGCATGCACGTGCACTTTCCTTCCAGGCTGTAGCAGCAATGTCACGCTTCCCGTCGCGTGGATCAAAGGATCTGTGGTTTTCCCTCGAGGCTTTCCCACAGGGCTGTCCCACGTGCCACCGTGGTGTGAGTCGATCCTCGGCGTGAAAGATGAGCCAGTGCAGGGCAAAGAGGTTCCTCTGGAATGGACTGAGACATCTGGGGGACTCTTGAAATGGTGGTACGACCATGGAGTTCCTCTCGCCTTTCCTGTTGAGAGTGCCTCCTCTTGAGATGCGACGGGAACGCCGGGAATTCTTTCCCGTTGAAAGCAGGGAAAGGATCCCTCATCTCGAGCTACGAGGGGGAAACGGGGCTCCTCTGGATGTGGGCGGGACCATCGTGCTTCCTCTCTAGTGGAGACGGGTATGGAGGTGAACTTCTTGAGTTGCAGCAAGGGTGTGAAAGACCCTTTCGAAGTTCCAGAGGTTAGGTGTCATTAGTCTCCAGAGGCCTCATCGGAAATAGGCCTCATCTCGCCTGGAAGGGAGAACTTCCTGGATTTTCTCGAGTTGCGGCAGGTGTTCTCGAGTTACGACGGGGACCTCAGGGACCCGCCCTGGTGGCCTCAGGAGAGGCCAGTCCCTAGGCGAGTTGCTAGGGGGCCTCTCGGGATTCCTCTCCCGTTGATACCGGGGCCAAAAAGCTTGTGTGGAGTCAGGGCCGGAACCGAGGATTCCTCTCAGGGGCTGACATGGATCTTTGGGTACTTCTGGAGTCTCCCCAGGGGAGTCAGGCCTCGTCTCGAGTGGGGGCATGCACGTGCGCTTTCCTTCCAGGCTGTAGCAGCAATGTCACGCTTCCCGTCGCGTGGATCAAAGGATCTGTGGTTTTCCCTCGAGGCTTTCCCTCGAGGCTTTCCCACAGGGCTGTCCCACGTGCCACCGTGGTGTGAGTCGATCCTCGGCGTGAAAGATGAGCCAGTGCAGGGCAAAGAGGTTCCTCTGGAATGGACTGAGACATCTGGGGGACTCTTGGAATGGTGGTACGACCATGGAGTTCCTCTCGCCTTTCCTGTTGAGAGTGCCTCCTCTTGAGATGCGACGGGAACGCCGGGAATTCTTTCCCGTTGAAAGCAGGGAAAGGATCCCCCATCTCGAGCTACGAGGGGGAAACGGGGCTCCTCTGGATGTGGGCGGGACCATCGTGCTTCCTCTCGAGTGGAGACGGGTATGGCGGTGAACTTCTTGAGTTGCAGCAAGGGTGTGAAAGACCCTTTCGAAGTTCCAGAGGTTAGGTGTCATTAGTCTCCAGACGCCTCATCGGAAATAGGCCTCATCTCGCCTGGAAGGGAGAACTTCCTGGATTTTCTCGAGTTGCGGCAGGTGTTCTCGAGTTACGACGGGGACCTCAGGGACCCGCCCTGGTGGCCTCAGGAGAGGCCAGTCCCCATGCGAGTTGCTAGGGGGCCTCTCGGGATTCCTCTCCCGTCGATTCCGGGGCCAAAAACCTTGTGTGGAGTCAGGGACGGAACCGAGGATTCCTCTCAGGGGCTGACATGGATCTTTGGGTACTTCTGGAGTCTCCCCAGGGGAGTCAGGCCTCGTCTCGAGTGGGGGCATGCACGTGCACTTTCCTTCCAGGCTGTAGCAGCAATGTCACGCTTCCCGTCGCGTGGATCAAAGGATCTGTGGTTTTCCCTCGAGGCTTTCCCTCGAGGCTTTCCCACAGGGCTGTCCCACGTGCCACCGTGGTGTGAGTCGATCCTCGGCGTGAAAGATGAGCCAGTGCAGGGCAAAGAGGTTCCTCTGGAATGGACTGAGACATCTGTGGGACTCTTGGAATGGTGGTACGACCATGGAGTTCCTCTCGCCTTTCCTGTTGAGAGTGCCTCCTCTTGAGATGCGACGGGAACGCCGGGAATTCTTTCCCGTTGAAACCAGGGAAAGGATCCCTCATCTCGAGCACCGAGGGGAAAACGGGGCTCCTCTGGATGTGGGCGGGACCATCGTGCTTCCTCTCGAGTGGAGACGGGTATGGCGGTGAAATTCTTGAGTTGCAGCAAGGGTGTGAAAGACCCTTTCGAAGTTCCAGAGGTTTGGTGTCATTAGTCTCCAGAGGCCTCATCGGAAATAGGCCTCATCTCGCCTGGAAGGGAGAACTTCCTGGATTTTCTCGAGTTGCGGCAGGTGTTCTCGAGTTACGACGGGGACCTCAGGGACCCGCCCTGGTGGCCTCCGGAGAGGCCAGTCCCCATGCGAGTTGCGAGGGGGCCTCTCGGGATTCCTCTCCCGTCGATACCGGGGCCAAAAACCTTGTGTGGAGTCAGGGCCGGAACCGAGGATTCCTCTCAGGGGCTGACATGGATCTTTGGGTATTTCTGGAGTCTCCCCAGTGGAGTCAGGCCTCGTCTCGAGTGGGGGCATGCACGTGCGCTTTCCTTCCAGGCTGTAGCAGCAATGTCACGCTTCCCGTCGCGTGGATCAAAGGATCTGTGGTTTTCCCTCGAGGCTTTCCCTCGAGGCTTTCCCACAGGGCTGTCCCACGTGCCACCGTGGTGTGAGTCGATCCTCGGCGTGAAAGATGAGCCAGTGCAGGGCAAAGAGCTTCCTCTGGAATGGACTGAGACATCTGGGGGACTCTTGGAATGGTGGTACGACCATGGAGTTCCTCTCGCCTTTCCTGTTGAGAGTGCCTCATCTTGAGATGCGACGGGAACGCCGGGAATTCTTTCCCGTTGAAAGCAGGAAAAGGATCCCTCATCTCGAGCTACGAGGGGGAAACGGGGCTCCTCTGGATGTGGGCGGGACCATCGTGCTTCCTCTCGAGTGGAGACGGGTATGGCGGTGAACTTCTTGAGTTGCAGCAAGGGTGTGAAAGACCCTTTCGAAGTTCCAGAGGTTAGGTGTCATTAGTCTCCAGACGCCTCATCGGAAATAGGCCTCATCTCGCCTGGAAGGGAGAACTTCCTGGATTTTCTCGAGTTGCGGAAGGTGTTCTCGAGTTACGACGGGGACCTCAGGGACCCGCCCTGGTGGCCTCAGGAGAGGCCAGTCCCCATGCGAGTTGCTAGGGGGCCTCTCGGGATTCCTCTCCCATCGATACCGGGGCTAAAAACCTTGTGTGGAGTCAGGGCCGGAACCGAGGATTCCTCTCAGGGGTTGACATGGATCTTTGGGTACTTCTGGAGTCTCCCCAGGGGAGTCAGGCCTCGTCTCGAGTGGGGGCATGCACGTGCACTTTCCTTCCAGGCTGTAGCAGCAATGTCACGCTTCCCGTCGCGTGGATCAAAGGATCTGTGGTTTTCCCTCGAGGCTTTCCCACAGGGCTGTCCCACGTGCCACCGTGGTGTGAGTCGATCCTCGGCGTGAAAGATGAGCCAGTGCAGGGCAAAGAGGTTCCTCTGGAATGGACTGAGACATCTGGGGGACTCTTGAAATGGTGGTACGACCATGGAGTTCCTCTCGCCTTTCCTGTTGAGAGTGCCTCCTCTTGAGATGCGACGGGAACGCCGGGAATTCTTTCCCGTTGAAAGCAGGGAAAGGATCCCTCATCTCGAGCTACGAGGGGGAAACGGGGCTCCTCTGGATGTGGGCGGGACCATCGTGCTTCCTCTCGAGTGGAGACGGGTATGGCGGTGAACTTCTTGAGTTGCAGCAAGGGTGTGAAAGACCCTTTCGAAGTTCCAGAGGTTAGGTGTCATTAGTCTCCAGACGCCTCATCGGAAATAGGCCTCATCTCGCCTGGAAGGGAGAACTTCCTGGATTTTCTCGAGTTGCGGCAGGTGTTCTCGAGTTACGACGGGGACCTCAGGGACCCGCCCTGGTGGCCTCAGGAGAGGCCAGTCCCCATGCGAGTTGCTAGGGGGCCTCTCGGGATTCCTCTCCCGTCGATACCGGGGCCAAAAACCTTGTGTGGATTCAGGGCCGGAACCGAGGATTCCTCTCAGGGGCTGACATGGATCTTTGGGTACTTCTGGAGTCTCCCCAGGGGAGTCAGGCCTCGTCTCGAGTGGGGGCATGCACGTGCACTTTCCTTCCAGGCTGTAGCAGCAATGTCACGCTTCCCGTCGCGTGGATCAAAGGATCTGTGGTTTTCCCTCGAGGCTTTCCCACAGGGCTGTCCCACGTGCCACCGTGGTGTGAGTCGATCCTCGGCGTGAAAGATGAGCCAGTGCAGGGCAAAGAGGTTCCTCTGGAATGGACTGAGACATCTGGGGGACTCTTGAAATGGTGGTACGACCATGGAGTTCCTCTCGCCTTTCCTGTTGAGAGTGCCTCCTCTTGAGATGCGACGGGAACGCCGGGAATTCTTTCCCGTTGAAAGCAGGGAAAGGATCCCTCATCTCGAGCTACGAGGGGGAAACGGGGCTCCTCTGGATGTGGGCGGGACCATCGTGCTTCCTCTCGAGTGGAGACGGGTATGGCGGTGAACTTCTTGAGTTGCAGCAAGGGTGTGAAAGACCCTTTCGAAGTTCCAGAGGTTAGGTGTCATTAGTCTCCAGACGCCTCATCGGAAATAGGCGTCATCTCGCCTGGAAGGGAGAACTTCCTGGATTTTCTCGAGTTGCGGCAGGTGTTCTCGAGTTACGACAGGGACCTCAGGGACCCGCCCTGGTGGCCTCAGGAGAGGTCAGTCCCCATGCGAGTTGCTAGGGGGCCTCTCGGGATTCCTCTCCCGTCGATACCGGGGCCAAAAAGCTTGTGTGGAGTCAGGGCCGGAACCGAGGATTCCTCTCAGGGGCTGACATGGATCTTTGGGTATTTCTGGAGTCTCCCCAGGGGAGTCAGGCCTCGTCTCAAGTGGGGGCATGCACGTGCGCTTTCCTTCCAGGCTGTAGCAGCAATGTCACGCTTCCCGTCGCGTGGATCAAAGGATCTGTGGTTTTCCCTCGAGGCTTTCCCACAGGGCTGTCCCACGTGCCACCGTGGTGTGAGTCGATCCTCGGCGTGAAAGATGAGCCAGTGCAGGGCAAAGAGGTTCCTCTGGAATGGACTGAGACATCTGGGGGACTCTTGGAATGGTGGTACGACCATGGAGTTCCTCTCGCCTTTCCTGTTGAGAGTGCCTCCTCTTGAGTTGCGACGGGAACGCCGGGAATTCTTTCCCGTTGAAAGCAGGGAAAGGATCCCTCATCTCGAGCTACGAGGGGGAAACGGGGCTCCTCTGGATGTGGGCGGGACCATCGTGCTTCCTCTCGAGTGGAGACGGGTATGGCGGTGAACTTCTTGAGTTGCAGCAAGGGTGTGAAAGACCCTTTCGAAGTTCCAGAGGTTAGGTGTCATTAGTCTCCAGACGCCTCATCGGAAATAGGCCTCATCTCGCCTGGAAGGGAGAACTTCCTGGATTTTCTCGAGTTGCGGCAGGTGTTCTCGAGTTACGACGGGGACCTCAGGGACCCGCCCTGGTGGCCTCAGGAGAGGCCAGTCCCCATGCGAGTTGCTAGGGGGCCTCTCGGGATTCCTCTCCCGTCGATACCGGGGCCAAAAACCTTGTGTGGAGTCAGGGCCGGAACCGAGGATTCCTCTCAGGGGCTGACATGGATCTTTGGGTACTTCTGGAGTCTCCCCAGGGGAGTCAGGCCTCGTCTCGAGTGGGGTCATGTACGTGCACTTTCCTTCCAGGCTGTAGCAGCAATGTCACGCTTCCCGTCGCGTGGATCAAAGGATCTGTGGTTTTCCCTCGAGGCTTTCCCTCGAGGCTTTCCCACAGGGCAGTCCCACGTGCCACCGTGGTGTGAGTCGATCCTCGGCGTGAAAGATGAGCCAGTGCAGGGCAAAGAGGTTCCTCTGGAATGGACTGAGACATCTGGGGGACTCTTGGAATGGTGGTACGACCATGGAGATCCTCTCGCCTTTCCTGTTGAGAGTGCCTCCTCTTGAGATGCGACGGGAACGCCGGGAATTCTTTCCCGTTGAAAGCAGGGAAAGGATCCCTCATCTCGAGCACCGAGGGGAAAACGGGGCTCCTCTGGATGTGGGCGGGACCATCGTGCTTCCTCTCGAGTGGAGACGGGTATGGCGGAGAACTTCTTGAGTTGCAGCAAGGGTGTGAAAGACCCTTTCAAAGTTCCAGAGGTTAGGTGTCATTAGTCTCCAGACGCCTCATCGGAAATAGGCCTCATCTCGCCTGGAAGGGAGAACTTCCTGGATTTTCTCGAGTTGCGGCAGGTGTTCTTAAGTTACGACGGGGAACTCAGGGACCCGCCCTGGTGGCCTCAGGAGAGGCCAGTCCCCATGCGAGTTGCTAGGGGGCCTCTCGGGATTCCTCTCCCGTCGATACCGGGGCCAAAAACCTTGAGTGGAGTCAGGGCCGGAACCGAGGATTCCTCTCAGGGGCTGACATGGATCTTTGGGTACTTCTGGAGTCTCCCCAGGGGAGTCAGGCCTCGTCTCGAGTGGGGGCATGCACGTGCGCTTTCCTTCCAGGCTGTAGCAGCAATGTCACGCTTCCCGTCACGTGGATCAAAGGATCTGTGGTTTTCCCTCGAGGCTTTCCCTCGAGGCTTTCCCACAGGGCTGTCCCACGTGCCACCGTGGTGTGAGTCGATCCTCGGCGTGAAAGATGAGCCAGTGCAGGGCAAAGAGTTTCCTCTGGAATGGACTGAGACATCTGGGGGACTCTTGGAATGGTGGTACGACCATGGAGTTCCTCTCGCCTTTCCTGTTGAGAGTGCCTCCTCTTGAGATGCGACGGGAATGCCGGGAATTCTTTCCCGTTGAAAGCAGGGAAAGGATCCCTCATCTCGAGCTACGAGGGGGAAACGGGGCTCCTCTGGATGTGGGCGGGACCATCGTGCTTCCTCTCGAGTGGAGACGGGTATGGCGGTGAACTTCTTGAGTTGCAGCAAGGGTGTGAAAGACCCTTTCGAAGTTCCAGAGGTTAGGTGTCATTAGTCTCCAGACGCCTCATCGGAAATAGGCCTCATCTCGCCTGGAAGGGAGAACTTCCTGGATTTTCTCGAGTTGCGGCAGGTGTTCTCGAGTTACGACGGGGACCTCAGGGACCCGCCCTGGTGGCCTCAGGAGAGGCCAGTCCCCATGCGAGTTGCTAGGGGGCCTCTCGGGATTCCTCTCCCGTCGATACCGGGGCCAAAAACCTTGTGTGGATTCAGGGCCGGAACCGAGGATTCCTCTCAGGGGCTGACATGGATCTTTGGGTACTTCTGGAGTCTCCCCAGGGGAGTCAGGCCTCGTCTCGAGTGGGGGCATGCACGTGCACTTTCCTTCCAGGCTGTAGCAGCAATGTCACGCTTCCCGTCGCGTGGATCAAAGGATCTGTGGTTTTCCCTCGAGGCTTTCCCACAGGGCTGTCCCACGTGCCACCGTGGTGTGAGTCGATCCTCGGCGTGAAAGATGAGCCAGTGCAGGGCAAAGAGGTTCCTCTGGAATGGACTGAGACATCTGGGGGACTCTTGAAATGGTGGTACGACCATGGAGTTCCTCTCGCCTTTCCTGTTGAGAGTGCCTCCTCTTGAGATGCGACGGGAACGCCGGGAATTCTTTCCCGTTGAAAGCAGGGAAAGGATCCCTCATCTCGAGCTACGAGGGGGAAAAGGGCTCCTCTGGATGTGGGCGGGACCATCGTGCTTCCTCTCTAGTGGAGACGGGTATGGAGGTGAACTTCTTGAGTTGCAGCAAGGGTGTGAAAGACCCTTTCGAAGTTCCAGAGGTTAGGTGTCATTAGTCTCCAGAGGCCTCATCGGAAATAGGCCTCATCTCGCCTGGAAGGGAGAACTTCCTGGATTTTCTCGAGTTGCGGCAGGTGTTCTCGAGTTACGACGGGGACCTCAGGGACCCGCCCTGGTGGCCTCAGGAGAGGCCAGTCCCTAGGCGAGTTGCTAGGGGGCCTCTCGGGATTCCTCTCCCGTTGATACCGGGGCCAAAAAGCTTGTGTGGAGTCAGGGCCGGAACCGAGGATTCCTCTCAGGGGCTGACATGGATCTTTGGGTACTTCTGGAGTCTCCCCAGGGGAGTCAGGCCTCGTCTCGAGTGGGGGCATGCACGTGCGCTTTCCTTCCAGGCTGTAGCAGCAATGTCACGCTTCCCGTCGCGTGGATCAAAGGATCTGTGGTTTTCCCTCGAGGCTTTCCCTCGAGGCTTTCCCACAGGGCTGTCCCACGTGCCACCGTGGTGTGAGTCGATCCTCGGCGTGAAAGATGAGCCAGTGCAGGGCAAAGACGTTCCTCTGGAATGGACTGAGACATCTGGGGGACTCTTGGAATGGTGGTACGACCATGGAGTTCCTCTCGCCTTTCCTGTTGAGAGTGCCTCCTCTTGAGATGCGACGGGAACGCCGGGAATTCTTTCCCGTTGAAAGCAGGGAAAGGATCCCTCATCTCGAGCTACGAGGGGGAAACGGGGCTCCTCTGGATGTGGGCGGGACCATCGTGCTTCCTCTCGAGTGGAGACGGGTATGGCGGTGAACTTCTTGAGTTGCAGCAAGGGTGTGAAAGACCCTTTCGAAGTTCCAGAGGTTAGGTGTCATTAGTCTCCAGACGCCTCATCGGAAATAGGCCTCATCTCGCCTGGAAGGGAGAACTTCCTGGATTTTCTCGAGTTGCGGCAGGTGTTCTCGAGTTACGACGGGGACCTCAGGGACCCGCCCTGGTGGCCTCAGGAGAGGCCAGTCCCCATGCGAGTTGCTAGGGGGCCTCTCGGGATTCCTCTCCCGTCGATTCCGGGGCCAAAAACCTTGTGTGGAGTCAGGGACGGAACCGAGGATTCCTCTCAGGGGCTGACATGGATCTTTGGGTACTTCTGGAGTCTCCCCAGGGGAGTCAGGCCTCGTCTCGAGTGGGGGCATGCACGTGCACTTTCCTTCCAGGCTGTAGCAGCAATGTCACGCTTCCCGTCGCGTGGATCAAAGGATCTGTGGTTTTCCCTCGAGGCTTTCCCTCGAGGCTTTCCCACAGGGCTGTCCCACGTGCCACCGTAGTGTGAGTCGATCCTCGGCGTGAAAGATGAGCCAGTGCAGGGCAAAGACGTTCCTCTGGAATGGACTGAGACATCTGGGGGACTCTTGGAATGGTGGTACGACCATGGAGTTCCTCTCGCCTTTCCTGTTGAGAGTGCCTCCTCTTGAGATGCGACGGGAACGCCGGGAATTCTTTCCCGTTGAAACCAGGGAAAGGATCCCTCATCTCGAGCACCGAGGGGAAAACGGGGCTCCTCTGGATGTGGGCGGGACCATCGTGCTTCCTCTCGAGTGGAGACGGGTATGGCGGTGAAATTCTTGAGTTGCAGCAAGGGTGTGAAAGACCCTTTCGAAGTTCCAGAGGTTAGGTGTCATTAGTCTCCAGAGGCCTCATCGGAAATAGGCCTCATCTCGCCTGGAAGGGAGAACTTCCTGGATTTTCTCGAGTTGCGGCAGGTGTTCTCGAGTTACGACGGGGACCTCAGGGACCCGCCCTGGTGGCCTCCGGAGAGGCCAGTCCCCATGCGAGTTGCTAGGGGGCCTCTCGGGATTCCTCTCCCGTCGATACCGGGGCCAAAAACCTTGTGTGGAGTCAGGGCCGGAACCGAGGATTCCTCTCAGGGGCTGACATGGATCTTTGGGTACTTCTGGAGTCTCCCCAGGGGAGTCAGGCCTCGTCTCGAGTGGGGGCATGCACGTGCGCTTTCCTTCCAGGCTGTAGCAGCAATGTCACGCTTCCCGTCACGTGGATCAAAGGATCTGTGGTTTTCCCTCGAGGCTTTCCCTCGAGGCTTTCCCACAGGGCTGTCCCACGTGCCACCGTGGTGTGAGTCGATCCTCGGCGTGAAAGATGAGCCAGTGCAGGGCAAAGAGTTTCCTCTGGAATGGACTGAGACATCTGGGGGACTCTTGGAATGGTGGTACGACCATGGAGTTCCTCTCGCCTTTCCTGTTGAGAGTGCCTCCTCTTGAGATGCGACGGGAATGCCGGGAATTCTTTCCCGTTGAAAGCAGGGAAAGGATCCCTCATCTCGAGCTACGAGGGGGAAACGGGGCTCCTCTGGATGTGGGCGGGACCATCGTGCTTCCTCTCGAGTGGAGACGGGTATGGCGGTGAACTTCTTGAGTTGCAGCAAGGGTGTGAAAGACCCTTTCGAAGTTCCAGAGGTTAGGTGTCATTAGTCTCCAGACGCCTCATCGGAAATAGGCCTCATCTCGCCTGGAAGGGAGAACTTCCTGGATTTTCTCGAGTTGCGGCAGGTGTTCTCGAGTTACGACGGGGACCTCAGGGACCCGCCCTGGTGGCCTCAGGAGAGGCCAGTCCCCATGCGAGTTGCTAGGGGGCCTCTCGGGATTCCTCTCCCGTCGATACCGGGGCCAAAAACCTTGTGTGGATTCAGGGCCGGAACCGAGGATTCCTCTCAGGGGCTGACATGGATCTTTGGGTACTTCTGGAGTCTCCCCAGGGGAGTCAGGCCTCGTCTCGAGTGGGGGCATGCACGTACACTTTCCTTCCAGGCTGTAGCAGCAATGTCACGCTTCCCGTCGCGTGGATCAAAGGATCTGTGGTTTTCCCTCGAGGCTTTCCCACAGGGCTGTCCCACGTGCCACCGTGGTGTGAGTCGATCCTCGGCGTGAAAGATGAGCCAGTGCAGGGCAAAGAGGTTCCTCTGGAATGGACTGAGACATCTGGGGGACTCTTGAAATGGTGGTACGACCATGGAGTTCCTCTCGCCTTTCCTGTTGAGAGTGCCTCCTCTTGAGATGCGACGGGAACGCCGGGAATTCTTTCCCGTTGAAAGCAGGGAAAGGATCCCTCATCTCGAGCTACGAGGGGGAAAAGGGCTCCTCTGGATGTGGGCGGGACCATCGTGCTTCCTCTCTAGTGGAGACGGGTATGGAGGTGAACTTCTTGAGTTGCAGCAAGGGTGTGAAAGACCCTTTCGAAGTTCCAGAGGTTAGGTGTCATTAGTCTCCAGAGGCCTCATCGGAAATAGGCCTCATCTCGCCTGGAAGGGAGAACTTCCTGGATTTTCTCGAGTTGCGGCAGGTGTTCTCGAGTTACGACGGGGACCTCAGGGACCCGCCCTGGTGGCCTCAGGAGAGGCCAGTCCCTAGGCGAGTTGCTAGGGGGCCTCTCGGGATTCCTCTCCCGTTGATACCGGGGCCAAAAAGCTTGTGTGGAGTCAGGGCCGGAACCGAGGATTCCTCTCAGGGGCTGACATGGATCTTTGGGTACTTCTGGAGTCTCCCCAGGGGAGTCAGGCCTCGTCTCGAGTGGGGGCATGCACGTGCGCTTTCCTTCCAGGCTGTAGCAGCAATGTCACGCTTCCCGTCGCGTGGATCAAAGGATCTGTGGTTTTCCCTCGAGGCTTTCCCTCGAGGCTTTCCCACAGGGCTGTCCCACGTGCCACCGTGGTGTGAGTCGATCCTCGGCGTGAAAGATGAGCCAGTGCAGGGCAAAGAGGTTCCTCTGGAATGGACTGAGACATCTGGGGGACTCTTGGAATGGTGGTACGACCATGGAGTTCCTCTCGCCTTTCCTGTTGAGAGTGCCTCCTCTTGAGATGCGACGGGAACGCCGGGAATTCTTTCCCGTTGAAAGCAGGGAAAGGATCCCTCATCTCGAGCTACGAGGGGGAAACGGGGCTCCTCTGGATGTGGGCGGGACCATCGTGCTTCCTCTCGAGTGGAGACGGGTATGGCGGTGAACTTCTTGAGTTGCAGCAAGGGTGTGAAAGACCCTTTCGAAGTTCCAGAGGTTAGGTGTCATTAGTCTCCAGACGCCTCATCGGAAATAGGCCTCATCTCGCCTGGAAGGGAGAACTTCCTGGATTTTCTCGAGTTGCGGCAGGTGTTCTCGAGTTACGACGGGGACCTCAGGGACCCGCCCTGGTGGCCTCAGGAGAGGCCAGTCCCCATGCGAGTTGCTAGGGGGCCTCTCGGGATTCCTCTCCCGTCGATTCCGGGGCCAAAAACCTTGTGTGGAGTCAGGGACGGAACCGAGGATTCCTCTCAGGGGCTGACATGGATCTTTGGGTACTTCTGGAGTCTCACCAGGGGAGTCAGGCCTCGTCTCGAGTGGGGGCATGCACGTGCACTTTCCTTCCAGGCTGTAGCAGCAATGTCACGCTTCCCGTCGCGTGGATCAAAGGATCTGTGGTTTTCCCTCGAGGCTTTCCCTCGAGGCTTTCCCACAGGGCTGTCCCACGTGCCACCGTAGTGTGAGTCGATCCTCGGCGTGAAAGATGAGCCAGTGCAGGGCAAAGACGTTCCTCTGGAATGGACTGAGACATCTGGGGGACTCTTGGAATGGTGGTACGACCATGGAGTTCCTCTCGCCTTTCCTGTTGAGAGTGCCTCCTCTTGAGATGCGACGGGAACGCCGGGAATTCTTTCCCGTTGAAACCAGGGAAAGGATCCCTCATCTCGAGCACCGAGGGGAAAACGGGGCTCCTCTGGATGTGGGCGGGACCATCGTGCTTCCTCTCGAGTGGAGACGGGTATGGCGGTGAAATTCTTGAGTTGCAGCAAGGGTGTGAAAGACCCTTTCGAAGTTCCAGAGGTTTGGTGTCATTAGTCTCCAGAGGCCTCATCGGAAATAGGCCTCATCTCGCCTGGAAGGGAGAACTTCCTGGATTTTCTCGAGTTGCGGCAGGTGTTCTCGAGTTACGACGGGGACCTCAGGGACCCGCCCTGGTGGCCTCAGGAGAGGCCAGTCCCCATGCGAGTTGCTAGGGGGCCTCTCGGGATTCCTCTCCCGTCGATACCGGGGCCAAAAACCTTGTGTGGAGTCAGGGCCGGAACCGAGGATTCCTCTCAGGGGCTGACATGGATCTTTGGGTACTTCTGGAGTCTCCCCAGGGGAGTCAGGCCTCGTCTCGAGTGGGGGCATGTACGTGCACTTTCCTTCCAGGCTGTAGCAGCAATGTCACGCTTCCCGTCGCGTGGATCAAAGGATCTGTGGTTTTCCCTCGAGGCTTTCCCACAGGGCTGTCCCACGTGCCACCGTGGTGTGAGTCGATCCTCGGCGTGAAAGATGAGCCAGTGCAGGGCAAAGAGGTTCCTCTGGAATGGACTGAGACATCTGGGGGACTCTTGGAATGGTGGTACGACCATGGAGTTCCTCTCGCCTTTCCTGTTGAGAGTGCCTCCTCTTGAGATGCGACGGGAACGCCGGGAATTCTTTCCCGTTGAAAGCAGGGAAAGGATCCCTCATCTCGAGCTACGAGGGGGAAACGGGGCTCCTCTGGATGTGGGCGGGACCATCGTGCTTCCTCTCGAGTGGAGACGGGTATGGCGGTGAACTTCTTGAGTTGCAGCAAGGGTGTGAAAGACCCTTTCGAAGTTCCAGAGGTTAGGTGTCATTAGTCTCCAGACGCCTCATCGGAAATAGGCCTCATCTCGCCTGGAAGGGAGAACTTCCTGGATTTTCTCGAGTTGCGGCAGGTGTTCTCGAGTTACGACGGGGACCTCAGGGACACGCCCTGGTGGCCTCAGGAGAGGCCAGTCCCTAGGCGAGTTGCTAGGGGGCCTCTCGGGATTCCTCTCCCGTTGATACCGGGGCCAAAAAGCTTGTGTGGAGTCAGGGCCGGAACCGAGGATTCCTCTCAGGGGCTGACATGGATCTTTGGGTACTTCTGGAGTCTCCCCAGGGGAGTCAGGCCTCGTCTCGAGTGGGGGCATGCACGTGCGCTTTCCTTCCAGGCTGTAGCAGCAATGTCACGCTTCCCGTCGCGTGGATCAAAGGATCTGTGGTTTTCCCTCGAGGCTTTCCCTCGAGGCTTTCCCACAGGGCTGTCCCACGTGCCACCGTGGTGTGAGTCGATCCTCGGCGTGAAAGATGAGCCAGTGCAGGGCAAAGACGTTCCTCTGGAATGGACTGAGACATCTGGGGGACTCTTGGAATGGTGGTACGACCATGGAGTTCCTCTCGCCTTTCCTGTTGAGAGTGCCTCCTCTTGAGATGCGACGGGAACGCCGGGAATTCTTTCCCGTTGAAAGCAGGGAAAGGATCCCTCATCTCGAGCTACGAGGGGGAAACGGGGCTCCTCTGGATGTGGGCGGGACCATCGTGCTTCCTCTCGAGTGGAGACGGGTATGGCGGTGAACTTCTTGAGTTGCAGCAAGGGTGTGAAAGACCCTTTCGAAGTTCCAGAGGTTAGGTGTCATTAGTCTCCAGACGCCTCATCGGAAATAGGCCTCATCTCGCCTGGAAGGGAGAACTTCCTGGATTTTCTCGAGTTGCGGCAGGTGTTCTCGAGTTACGACGGGGACCTCAGGGACCCGCCCTGGTGGCCTCAGGAGAGGCCAGTCCCCATGCGAGTTGCTAGGGGGCCTCTCGGGATTCCTCTCCCGTCGATACCGGGGCCAAAAACCTTGTGTGGAGTCAGGGCCGGAACCGAGGATTCCTCTCAGGGGCTGACATGGATCTTTGGGTACTTCTGGAGTCTCCCCAGGGGAGTCAGGCCTCGTCTCGAGTGGGGGCATGTACGTGCACTTTCCTTCCAGGCTGTAGCAGCAATGTCACGCTTCCCGTCGCGTGGATCAAAGGATCTGTGGTTTTCCCTCGAGGCTTTCCCACAGGGCTGTCCCACGTGCCACCGTGGTGTGAGTCGATCCTCGGCGTGAAAGATGAGCCAGTGCAGGGCAAAGAGGTTCCTCTGGAATGGACTGAGACATCTGGGGGACTCTTGGAATGGTGGTACGACCATGGAGTTCCTCTCGCCTTTCCTGTTGAGAGTGCCTCCTCTTGAGATGCGACGGGAACGCCGGGAATTCTTTCCCGTTGAAAGCAGGGAAAGGATCCCTCATCTCGAGCTACGAGGGGGAAACGGGGCTCCTCTGGATGTGGGCGGGACCATCGTGCTTCCTCTCGAGTGGAGACGGGTATGGCGGTGAACTTCTTGAGTTGCAGCAAGGGTGTGAAAGACCCTTTCGAAGTTCCAGAGGTTAGGTGTCATTAGTCTCCAGACGCCTCATCGGAAATAGGCCTCATCTCGCCTGGAAGGGAGAACTTCCTGGATTTTCTCGAGTTGCGGCAGGTGTTCTCGAGTTACGACGGGGACCTCAGGGACACGCCCTGGTGGCCTCAGGAGAGGCCAGTCCCTAGGCGAGTTGCTAGGGGGCCTCTCGGGATTCCTCTCCCGTTGATACCGGGGCCAAAAAGCTTGTGTGGAGTCAGGGCCGGAACCGAGGATTCCTCTCAGGGGCTGACATGGATCTTTGGGTACTTCTGGAGTCTCCCCAGGGGAGTCAGGCCTCGTCTCGAGTGGGGGCATGCACGTGCGCTTTCCTTCCAGGCTGTAGCAGCAATGTCACGCTTCCCGTCGCGTGGATCAAAGGATCTGTGGTTTTCCCTCGAGGCTTTCCCTCGAGGCTTTCCCACAGGGCTGTCCCACGTGCCACCGTGGTGTGAGTCGATCCTCGGCGTGAAAGATGAGCCAGTGCAGGGCAAAGACGTTCCTCTGGAATGGACTGAGACATCTGGGGGACTCTTGGAATGGTGGTACGACCATGGAGTTCCTCTCGCCTTTCCTGTTGAGAGTGCCTCCTCTTGAGATGCGACGGGAACGCCGGGAATTCTTTCCCGTTGAAAGCAGGGAAAGGATCCCTCATCTCGAGCTACGAGGGGGAAACGGGGCTCCTCTGGATGTGGGCGGGACCATCGTGCTTCCTCTCGAGTGGAGACGGGTATGGCGGTGAACTTCTTGAGTTGCAGCAAGGGTGTGAAAGACCCTTTCGAAGTTCCAGAGGTTAGGTGTCATTAGTCTCCAGACGCCTCATCGGAAATAGGCCTCATCTCGCCTGGAAGGGAGAACTTCCTGGATTTTCTCGAGTTGCGGCAGGTGTTCTCGAGTTACGACGGGGACCTCAGGGACCCGCCCTGGTGGCCTCAGGAGAGGCCAGTCCCCATGCGAGTTGCTAGGGGGCCTCTCGGGATTCCTCTCCCGTCGATTCCGGGGCCAAAAACCTTGTGTGGAGTCAGGGACGGAACCGAGGATTCCTCTCAGGGGCTGACATGGATCTTTGGGTACTTCTGGAGTCTCCCCAGGGGAGTCAGGCCTCGTCTCGAGTGGGGGCATGCACGTGCACTTTCCTTCCAGGCTGTAGCAGCAATGTCACGCTTCCCGTCGCGTGGATCAAAGGATCTGTGGTTTTCCCTCGAGGCTTTCCCTCGAGGCTTTCCCACAGGGCTGTCCCACGTGCCACCGTAGTGTGAGTCGATCCTCGGCGTGAAAGATGAGCCAGTGCAGGGCAAAGACGTTCCTCTGGAATGGACTGAGACATCTGGGGGACTCTTGGAATGGTGGTACGACCATGGAGTTCCTCTCGCCTTTCCTGTTGAGAGTGCCTCCTCTTGAGATGCGACGGGAACGCCGGGAATTCTTTCCCGTTGAAACCAGGGAAAGGATCCCTCATCTCGAGCACCGAGGGGAAAACGGGGCTCCTCTGGATGTGGGCGGGACCATCGTGCTTCCTCTCGAGTGGAGACGGGTATGGCGGTGAAATTCTTGAGTTGCAGCAAGGGTGTGAAAGACCCTTTCGAAGTTCCAGAGGTTTGGTGTCATTAGTCTCCAGAGGCCTCATCGGAAATAGGCCTCATCTCGCCTGGAAGGGAGAACTTCCTGGATTTTCTCGAGTTGCGGCAGGTGTTCTCGAGTTACGACGGGGACCTCAGGGACCCGCCCTGGTGGCCTCTGGAGAGGCCAGTCCCCATGCGAGTTGCTAGGGGGCCTCTCGGGATTCCTCTCCCGTCGATACCGGGGCCAAAAACCTTGTGTGGAGTCAGGGCCGGAACCGAGGATTCCTCTCAGGGGCTGACATGGATCTTTGGGTACTTCTGGAGTCTCCCCAGGGGAGTCAGGCCTCGTCTCGAGTGGGGGCATGCACGTGCGCTTTCCTTCCAGGCTGTAGCAGCAATGTCACGCTTCCCGTCACGTGGATCAAAGGATCTGTGGTTTTCCCTCGAGGCTTTCCCTCGAGGCTTTCCCACAGGGCTGTCCCACGTGCCACCGTGGTGTGAGTCGATCCTCGGCGTGAAAGATGAGCCAGTGCAGGGCAAAGAGTTTCCTCTGGAATGGACTGAGACATCTGGGGGACTCTTGGAATGGTGGTACGACCATGGAGTTCCTCTCGCCTTTCCTGTTGAGAGTGCCTCCTCTTGAGATGCGACGGGAATGCCGGGAATTCTTTCCCGTTGAAAGCAGGGAAAGGATCCCTCATCTCGAGCTACGAGGGGGAAACGGGGCTCCTCTGTATGTGGGCGGGACCATCGTGCTTCCTCTCGAGTGGAGACGGGTATGGCGGTGAACTTCTTGAGTTGCAGCAAGGGTGTGAAAGACCCTTTCGAAGTTCCAGAGGTTAGGTGTCATTAGTCTCCAGACGCCTCATCGGAAATAGGCCTCATCTCGCCTGGAAGGGAGAACTTCCTGGATTTTCTCGAGTTGCGGCAGGTGTTCTCGAGTTACGACGGGGACCTCAGGGACCCGCCCTGGTGGCCTCAGGAGAGGCCAGTCCCCATGCGAGTTGCTAGGGGGCCTCTCGGGATTCCTCTCCCGTCGATACCGGGGCCAAAAACCTTGTGTGGATTCAGGGCCGGAACCGAGGATTCCTCTCAGGGGCTGACATGGATCTTTGGGTACTTCTGGAGTCTCCCCAGGGGAGTCAGGCCTCGTCTCGAGTGGGGGCATGCACGTGCACTTTCCTTCCAGGCTGTAGCAGCAATGTCACGCTTCCCGTCGCGTGGATCAAAGGATCTATGGTTTTCCCTCGAGGCTTTCCCACAGGGCTGTCCCACGTGCCACCGTGGTGTGAGTCGATCCTCGGCGTGAAAGATGAGCCAGTGCAGGGCAAAGAGGTTCCTCTGGAATGGACTGAGACATCTGGGGGACTCTTGGAATGGTGGTACGACCATGGAGTTCCTCTCGCCTTTCCTGTTGAGAGTGCCTCCTCTTGAGATGCGACGGGAACGCCGGGAATTCTTTCCCGTTGAAAGCAGGGAAAGGATCCCTCATCTCGAGCTACGAGGGGGAAAAGGGCTCCTCTGGATGTGGGCGGGACCATCGTGCTTCCTCTCGAGTGGAGACGGGTATGGCGGTGAACTTCTTGAGTTGCAGCAAGGGTGTGAAAGACCCTTTCGAAGTTCCAGAGGTTAGGTGTCATTAGTCTCCAGACGCCTCATCGGAAATAGGCCTCATCTCGCCTGGAAGGGAGAACTTCCCGGATTTTCTCGAGTTGCGGCAGGTGTTCTCGAGTTACGACGGGGACCTCAGGGACCCGCCCTGGTGGCCTCAGGAGAGGCCAGTCCCCATGCGAGTTGCTAGGGGGCCTCTCGGGATTCCTCTCCCGTCGATTCCGGGGCCAAAAACCTTGTGTGGAGTCAGGGACGGAACCGAGGATTCCTCTCAGGGGCTGACATGGATCTTTGGGTACTTCTGGAGTCTCCCCAGGGGAGTCAGGCCTCGTCTCGAGTGGGGGCATGCACGTGCACTTTCCTTCCAGGCTGTAGCAGCAATGTCACGCTTCCCGTCGCGTGGATCAAAGGATCTGTGGTTTTCCCTCGAGGCTTTCCCTCGAGGCTTTCCCACAGGGCTGTCCCACGTGCCACCGTAGTGTGAGTCGATCCTCGGCGTGAAAGATGAGCCAGTGCAGGGCAAAGACGTTCCTCTGGAATGGACTGAGACATCTGGGGGACTCTTGGAATGGTGGTACGACCATGGAGTTCCTCTCGCCTTTCCTGTTGAGAGTGCCTCCTCTTGAGATGCGACGGGAACGCCGGGAATTCTTTCCCGTTGAAACCAGGGAAAGGATCCCTCATCTCGAGCACCGAGGGGAAAACGGGGCTCCTCTGGATGTGGGCGGGACCATCGTGCTTCCTCTCGAGTGGAGACGGGTATGGCGGTGAAATTCTTGAGTTGCAGCAAGGGTGTGAAAGACCCTTTCGAAGTTCCAGAGGTTTGGTGTCATTAGTCTCCAGAGGCCTCATCGGAAATAGGCCTCATCTCGCCTGGAAGGGAGAACTTCCTGGATTTTCTCGAGTTGCGGCAGGTGTTCTCGAGTTACGACGGGGACCTCAGGGACCCGCCCTGGTGGCCTCCGGAGAGGCCAGTCCCCATGCGAGTTGCTAGGGGGCCTCTCGGGATTCCTCTCCCGTCGATACCGGGGCCAAAAACCTTGTGTGGAGTCAGGGCCGGAACCGAGGATTCCTCTCAGGGGCTGACATGGATCTTTGGGTACTTCTGGAGTCTCCCCAGTGGAGTCAGGCCTCGTCTCGAGTGGGGGCATGCACGTGCGCTTTCCTTCCAGGCTGTAGCAGCAATGTCACGCTTCCCGTCGCGTGGATCAAAGGATCTGTGGTTTTCCCTCGAGGCTTTCCCTCGAGGCTTTCCCACAGGGCTGTCCCACGTGCCACCGTGGTGTGAGTCGATCCTCGGCGTGAAAGATGAGCCAGTGCAGGGCAAAGAGCTTCCTCTGGAATGGACTGAGACATCTGGGGGACTCTTGGAATGGTGGTACGACCATGGAGTTCCTCTCGCCTTTCCTGTTGAGAGTGCCTCATCTTGAGATGCGACGGGAACGCCGGGAATTCTTTCCCGTTGAAAGCAGGAAAAGGATCCCTCATCTCGAGCTACGAGGGGGAAACGGGGCTCCTCTGGATGTGGGCGGGACCATCGTGCTTCCTCTCGAGTGGAGACGGGTATGGCGGTGAACTTCTTGAGTTGCAGCAAGGGTGTGAAAGACCCTTTCGAAGTTCCAGAGGTTAGGTGTCATTAGTCTCCAGACGCCTCATCGGAAATAGGCCTCATCTCGCCTGGAAGGGAGAACTTCCTGGATTTTCTCGAGTTGCGGCAGGTGTTCTCGAGTTACGACGGGGACCTCAGGGACCCGCCCTGGTGGCCTCAGGAGAGGCCAGTCCCCATGCGAGTTGCTAGGGGGCCTCTCGGGATTCCTCTCCCGTCGATACCGGGGCCAAAAACCTTGTGTGGAGTCAGGGCCGGAACCGAGGATTCCTCTCAGGGGCTGACATGGATCTTTGGGTACTTCTGGAGTCTCCCCAGGGGAGTCAGGCCTCGTCTCGAGTGGGGGCATGTACGTGCACTTTCCTTCCAGGCTGTAGCAGCAATGTCACGCTTCCCGTCGCGTGGATCAAAGGATCTGTGGTTTTCCCTCGAGGCTTTCCCACAGGGCTGTCCCACGTGCCACCGTGGTGTGAGTCGATCCTCGGCGTGAAAGATGAGCCAGTGCAGGGCAAAGAGGTTCCTCTGGAATGGACTGAGACATCTGGGGGACTCTTGGAATGGTGGTACGACCATGGAGTTCCTCTCGCCTTTCCTGTTGAGAGTGCCTCCTCTTGAGATGCGACGGGAACGCCGGGAATTCTTTCCCGTTGAAAGCAGGGAAAGGATCCCTCATCTCGAGCTACGAGGGGGAAACGGGGCTCCTCTGGATGTGGGCGGGACCATCGTGCTTCCTCTCGAGTGGAGACGGGTATGGCGGTGAACTTCTTGAGTTGCAGCAAGGGTGTGAAAGACCCTTTCGAAGTTCCAGAGCTTATGTGTCATTAGTCTCCAGACGCCTCATCGGAAATAGGCCTCATCTCGCCTGGAAGGGAGAACTTCCTGGATTTTCTCGAGTTGCGGCAGGTGTTCTCGAGTTACGACAGGGACCTCAGGGACCCGCCCTGGTGGCCTCAGGAGAGGTCAGTCCCCATGCGAGTTGCTAGGGGGCCTCTCGGGATTCCACTCCCGTCGATACCGGGGCCAAAAAGCTTGTGTGGAGTCAGGGCCGGAACCGAGGATTCCTCTCAGGGGCTGACATGGATCTTTGGGTACTTCTGGAGTCTCCCCAGGGGAGTCAGGCCTCGTCTCAAGTGGGGGCATGCACGTGCGCTTTCCTTCCAGGCTGTAGCAGCAATGTCACGCTTCCCGTCGCGTGGATCAAAGGATCTGTGGTTTTCCCTCGAGGCTTTCCCTCGAGGCTTTCCCACAGGGCTGTCCCACGTGCCACCGTGGTGTGAGTCGATCCTCGGCGTGAAAGATGAGCCAGTGCAGGGCAAAGAGGTTCCTCTGGAATGGACTGAGACATCTGGGGGACTCTTGGAATGGTGGTACGACCATGGAGATCCTCTCGCCTTTCCTGTTGAGAGTGCCTCCTCTTGAGATGCGACGGGAACGCCGGGAATTCTTTCCCGTTGAAAGCAGGGAAAGGATCCCTCATCTCGAGCACCGAGGGGAAAACGGGGCTCCTCTGGATGTGGGCGGGACCATCGTGCTTCCTCTCGAGTGGAGACGGGTATGGCGGAGAACTTCTTGAGTTGCAGCAAGGGTGTGAAAGACCCTTTCAAAGTTCCAGAGGTTAGGTGTCATTAGTCTCCAGACGCCTCATCGGAAATAGGCCTCATCTCGCCTGGAAGGGAGAACTTCCTGGATTTTCTCGAGTTGCGGCAGGTGTTCTTAAGTTACGACGGGGAACTCAGGGACCCGCCCTGGTGGCCTCAGGAGAGGCCAGTCCCCATGCGAGTTGCTAGGGGGCCTCTCGGGATTCCTCTCCCGTCGATACCGGGGCCAAAAACCTTGAGTGGAGTCAGGGCCGGAACCGAGGATTCCTCTCAGGGGCTGACATGGATCTTTGGGTACTTCTGGAGTCTCCCCAGGGGAGTCAGGCCTCGTCTCGAGTGGGGGCATGCACGTGCGCTTTCCTTCCAGGCTGTAGCAGCAATGTCACGCTTCCCGTCACGTGGATCAAAGGATCTGTGGTTTTCCCTCGAGGCTTTCCCTCGAGGCTTTCCCACAGGGCTGTCCCACGTGCCACCGTGGTGTGAGTCGATCCTCGGCGTGAAAGATGAGCCAGTGCAGGGCAAAGAGTTTCCTCTGGAATGGACTGAGACATCTGGGGGACTCTTGGAATGGTGGTACGACCATGGAGTTCCTCTCGCCTTTCCTGTTGAGAGTGCCTCCTCTTGAGATGCGACGGGAATGCCGGGAATTCTTTCCCGTTGAAAGCAGGGAAAGGATCCCTCATCTCGAGCTACGAGGGGGAAACGGGGCTCCTCTGGATGTGGGCGGGACCATCGTGCTTCCTCTCGAGTGAAGACGGGTATGGCGGTGAACTTCTTGAGTTGCAGCAAGGGTGTGAAAGACCCTTTCGAAGTTCCAGAGGTTAGGTGTCATTAGTCTCCAGACGCCTCATCGGAAATAGGCCTCATCTCGCCTGGAAGGGAGAACTTCCTGGATTTTCTCGAGTTGCGGCAGGTGTTCTCGAGTTACGACGGGGACCTCAGGGACCCGCCCTGGTGGCCTCAGGAGAGGCCAGTCCCCATGCGAGTTGCTAGGGGGCCTCTCGGGATTCCTCTCCCGTCGATACCGGGGCCAAAAACCTTGTGTGGATTCAGGGCCGGAACCGAGGATTCCTCTCAGGGGCTGACATGGATCTTTGGGTACTTCTGGAGTCTCCCCAGGGGAGTCAGGCCTCGTCTCGAGTGGGGGCATGCACGTGCACTTTCCTTCCAGGCTGTAGCAGCAATGTCACGCTTCCCGTCGCGTGGATCAAAGGATCTGTGGTTTTCCCTCGAGGCTTTCCCTCGAGGCTTTCCCACAGGGCTGTCCCACGTGCCACCGTGGTGTGAGTCGATCCTCGGCGTGAAAGATGAGCCAGTGCAGGGCAAAGACGTTCCTCTGGAATGGACTGAGACATCTGGGGGACTCTTGGAATGGTGGTACGACCATGGAGTTCCTCTCGCCTTTCCTGTTGAGAGTGCCTCCTCTTGAGATGCGACGGGAACGCCGGGAATTCTTTCCCGTTGAAACCAGGGAAAGGATCCCTCATCTCGAGCACCGAGGGGAAAACGGGGCTCCTCTGGATGTGGGCGGGACCATCGTGCTTCCTCTCGAGTGGAGACGGGTATGGCGGTGAACTTCTTGAGTTGCAGCAAGGGTGTGAAAGACCCTTTCGAAGTTCCAGAGGTTAGGTGTCATTAGTCTCCAGACGCCTCATCGGAAATAGGCCTCATCTCGCCTGGAAGGGAGAACTTCCTGGATTTTCTCGAGTTGCGGCAGGTGTTCTCGAGTTACGACGGGGACCTCAGGGACCCGCCCTGGTGGCCTCAGGAGAGGCCAGTCCCCATGCGAGTTGCTAGGGGGCCTCTCGGGATTCCTCTCCCGTCGATACCGGGGCCAAAAACCTTGTGTGGAGTCAGGGCCAGAACCGAGGATTCCTCTCAGGGGCTGACATGGATCTTTGGGTACTTCTGGAGTCTCCCCAGGGGAGTCAGGCCTCGTCTCGAGTGGGGGCATGCACGTGCACTTTCCTTCCAGGCTGTAGCTGCAATGTCACGCTTCCCGTCGCGTGGATCAAAGGATCTGTGGTTTTCCCTCGAGGCTTTCCCACAGGGCTGTCCCACGTGCCACCGTGGTGTGAGTCGATCCTCGGCGTGAAAGATGAGCCAGTGCAGGGCAAAGAGGTTCCTCTGGAATGGACTGAGACATCTGGGGGACTCTTGGAATGGTGGTACGACCATGGAGTTCCTCTCGCCTTTCCTGTTGAGAGTGCCTCCTCTTGAGATGCGACGGGAATGCCGGGAATTCTTTCCCGTTGAAAGCAGGGAAAGGATCCCTCATCTCGAGCTACGAGGGGGAAACGGGGCTCCTCTGGATGTGGGCGGGACCATCGTGCTTCCTCTCTAGTGGAGACGGGTATGGCGGTGAACTTCTTGAGTTGCAGCAAGGGTGTGAAAGACCCTTTCGAAGTTCCAGAGGTTAGGTGTCATTAGTCTCCAGAGGCCTCATCGGAAATAGGCCTCATCTCGCCTGGAAGGGAGAACTTCCTGGATTTTCTCGAGTTGCGGCAGGTGTTCTCGAGTTACGACGGGGACCTCAGGGACCCGCCCTGGTGGCCTCAGGAGAGGCCAGTCCCTAGGCGAGTTGCTAGGGGGCCTCTCGGGATTCCTCTCCCGTTGATACCGGGGCCAAAAACCTTGTGTGGAGTCAGGGCCGGAACCGAGGATTCCTATCAGGGGCTGACATGGATCTTTGGGTACTTCTGGAGTCTCCCCAGGGGAGTCAGGCCTCGTCTCGAGTGGGGGCATGCACGTGCGCTTTCCTTCCAGGCTGTAGCAGCAATGTCACGCTTCCCGTCGCGTGGATCAAAGGATCTGTGGTTTTCCCTCGAGGCTTTCCCTCGAGGCTTTCCCACAGGGCTGTCCCACGTGCCACAGTGGTGTGAGTTGATCCTCGGCGTGAAAGATGAGCCAGTGCAGGGCAAAGAGGTTCCTCTGGAATGGACTGAGACATCTGGGGGACTCTTGGAATGGTGGTACGACCATGGAGTTCCTCTCGCCTTTCCTGTTGAGAGTGCCTCCTCTTGAGATGCGACGGGAACGCCGGGAATTCTTTCCCGTTGAAAGCAGGGAAAGGATCCCTCATCTCGAGCTACGAGGGGGAAACGGGGCTCCTCTGGATGTGGGCGGGACCATCGTGCTTCCTCTCTAGTGGAGACGGGTATGGTGGTGAACTTCTTGAGTTGCAGCAAGGCTGTGAAAGACCCTTTCGAAGTTCCAGAGGTAAGGTGTCATTAGTCTCCAGACGCCTCATCGGAAATAGGCCTCATTTCGCCTGGAAGGGAGAACTTCCTGGATTTTCTCCAGTTGCGGCAGGTGATCTCGAGTTACGACGGGGACCTCAGGGACCCGCCCTGGTGGCCTCAGGAGAGGCCAGTCCCTATGCGAGTTGCTAGGGGGCCTCTCGGGATTCCTCTCCCGTCGATACCGGGGCCAAAAGCCTTGTGTGGAGTCAGGGCCGGAACCGAGGATTCCTCTCAGGGACTGATATGGATCTTTGGGTACTTCTGGAGTCTCCCCAGGGGAGACAGGCCTCGTCTCGTGTGGGGGCATGCACGTGCACTTTCCTTCCAGGCTGTAGCAGCAATGTCACGCTTCCCGTCGCGTGGATCAAAGGATCTGCGGTTTTCGCTCAAGGCTTTCCCTCGAGGCTTTCCCACAGGGCTGTCCCACGTGACACCGTGGTGTGAGTCGATTCTCGGCATGAAAAATGAGCCAGTGCAGGGCAAAGAGGTTCCTCTGGAATGGACTGAGACATCTGGGGGACTCTTGGAATGGTGGTACGACCATGGAGTTCCTCTCGCCTTTCCTGTTGAGAGTGCCTCCTCTTGAGATGCGACGGGACGGCCGGGAATTTTTTGCCGTTGAAAGCAGGGAAAGGATCCCTCATCTCGAGCTACGAGGGGGAATCGGGGCTCCTCTGGATGTGGGCGGGACCATCGTGCATCCTCTCGAGTGGAGACGGGTATGGCGGTGAACTTCTTGAGTTGCAGCAAGGGTGTGAAAGACCCTTTCGAAGTTCCAGAGGTTAGGTGTCATTAGTCTCCAGACGCCTCATCGGAAATAGGCCTCATCTCGCCTGGAAGGGAGAACTTCCTGGATTTTCTCGAGTTGCGGCAGGTGTTCTCGAGTTACGACGGGGACCTCAGGGACCCGCCGTGGTGGCCTCAGGAGAGGCCAGTCCCCATGCGAGTTGCTAGGGGGCCTCTCGGGATTCCTCTCCCGTCGATACCGGGGCCAAAAACCTTGTGTGGAGTCAGGGCCGGAACCGAGGATTCCTCTCAGGGGCTGACATGGATCTTTGGGTACTTCTGGAGTCTCCCCAGGGGAGTCAGGCCTCGTCTCGAGTGGGGGCATGCACGTGCACTTTCCTTCCAGGCTGTAGCAGCAATGTCACGCTTCCCGTCGCGTGGATCAAAGGATCTGTGGTTTTCCCTCGAGGCTTTCCCACAGGGCTGTCCCACGTGCCACCGTGGTGTGAGTCGATCCTCGGCGTGAAAGATGAGCCAGTGCAGGGCAAAGAGGTTCCTCTGGAATGGACTGAGACATCTGGGGGACTCTTGGAATGGTGGTACGACCATGGAGTTCCTCTCGCCTTTCCTGTTGAGAGTGCCTCCTCTTGAGATGCGACGGGAACGCCGGGAATTCTTTCCCGTTGAAACCAGGGAAAGGATCCCTTATCTCGAGCACCGAGGGGAAAACGGGGCTCCTCTGGATGTGGGCGGGAACATCGTGCTTCCTCTCGAGTGGAGACGGTTATGGCGGTGAACTTCTTGAGTTGCAGCAAGGGTGTGAAAGACCCTTTCGAAGTTCCAGAGATTTGGTGTCATTAGTCTCCAGAGGCCTCATCGGAAATAGGCCTCATCTCGCCTGGAAGGGAGAACTTCCTGGATTTTCTCGAGTTGCGGCAGGTGTTCTCGAGTTACGACGGGGACCTCAGGGACCCGCCCTGGTGGCCTCCGGAGAGGCCAGTCCCCATGCGAGTTGCTAGGGGGCCTCTCGGGATTCCTCTCCCGTCGATACCGGGGCCAAAAACCTTGTGTGGAGTCAGGGCCGGAACCGAGGATTCCTCTCAGGGGCTGACATGGATCTTTGGGTACTTCTGGAGTCTCCCCAGTGGAGTCAGGCCTCGTCTCGAGTGGGGGCATGCACGTGCGCTTTCCTTCCAGGCTGTAGCAGCAATGTCACGCTTCCCGTCGCGTGGATCAAAGGATCTGTGGTTTTCCCTCGAGGCTTTCCCACAGGGCTGTCCCACGTGCCACCGTGGTGTGAGTCGATCCTCGGCGTGAAAGATGAGCCAGTGCAGGGCAAAGAGCTTCCTCTGGAATGGACTGAGACACCTGGGGGACTCTTGGAATGGTGGTATGACCATGGAGTTCCTCTCGCCTTTCCTGTTGAGAGTGCCTCCTCTTGAGATGCGACGGGAACGCCGGGAATTCTTTCCCGTTGAAAGCAGGAAAAGGATCCCTCATCTCGAGCTACGAGGGGGAAACGGGGCTCCTCTGGATGTGGGCGGGACCATCGTGCTTCCTCTCTAGTGGAGACGGGTATGGTGGTGAACTTCTTGAGTTGCAGCAAGGGTGTGAAAGACCCTTTCGAAGTTCCAGAGGTTAGGTGTCATTAGTCTCCAGACGCCTCATCGGAAATAGGCCTCATCTCGCCTGGAAGGGAGAACTTCCTGGATTTTCTCGAGTTGCGGCAGGTGTTCTCGAGTTACGACGGGGACCTCAGGGACCCGCCCTGGTGGCCTCAGGAGAGGCCAGTCCCTATGCGAGTTGCTAGGGGGCCTCTCGGGATTCCTCTCCCGTCGATACCGGGGCCAAAATCCTTGTGTGGAGTCAGGGCCGGAACCGAGGATTCCTCTCAGGGGCTGACATGGATCTTTGGGTACTTCTGGAGTCTCCCCAGGGGAGTCAGGCCTCGTCTCGAGTGGGGGCATGCACGTTCACTTTCCTTCCAGGCTGTAGCAGCAATGTCACGCTTCCCGTCGCGTGGATCAAATGATGTGTGGTTTTCCCTCGAGGCTTTCCCACAGGGCTGTCCCACGTGCCACCGTGGTGTGAGTCGATCCTCGGCGTGAAAGATGAGCCAGTGCAGGGCAAAGAGTTTCCTCTGGAATGGACTGAGACATCTGGGGGACTCTTGGAATGGTGGTACGACCATGGAGTTCCTCTCGCCTTTCCTGTTGAGAGTGCCTCCTCTTGAGATGCGACGGGAATGCCGGGAATTCTTTCCCGTTGAAAGCAGGGAAAGGATCCCTCATCTCGAGCTACGAGGGGGAAACGGGGCTCCTCTGGATGTGGGCGGGACCATCGTGCTTCCTCTCGAGTGGAGACGGGTATGGCGGTGAACTTCTTGAGTTGCAGCAAGGGTGTGAAAGACCCTTTCGAAGTTCCAGAGGTTAGGTGTCATTAGTCTCCAGACGCCTCATCGGAAATAGGCCTCATCTCGCCTGGAAGGGAGAACTTCCTGGATTTTCTCGAGTTGCGGCAGGTGTTCTCGAGTTACGACGGGGACCTCAGGGACCCGCCCTGGTGGCCTCAGGAGAGGCCAGTCCCCATGCGAGTTGCTAGGGGGCCTTTCGGGATTCCTCTCCCGTCGATACCGGGGCCAAAAACCTTGTGTGGAGTCAGGGCCGGAACCGAGGATTCCTCTCAGGGGCTGACATGGATCTTTGGGTACTTCTGGAGTCTCCCCAGGGGAGTCAGGCCTCGTCTCGAGTGGGGGCATGCACGTGCACTTTCCTTCCAGGCTGTAGCTGCAATGTCACGCTTCCCGTCGCGTGGATCAAAGGATCTGTGGTTTTCCCTCGAGGCTTTCCCACAGGGCTGTCCCACGTGCCACCGTGGTGTGAGTCGATCCTCGGCGTGAAAGATGAGCCAGTGCAGGGCAAAGAGGTTCCTCTGGAATGGACTGAGACATCTGGGGGACTCTTGGAATGGTGGTACGACCATGGAGTTCCTCTCGCCTTTCCTGTTGAGAGTGCCTCCTCTTGAGATGCGACGGGAACGCCGGGAATTCTTTCCCGTTGAAAGCAGGGAAAGGATCCCTCATCTCGAGCTACGAGGGGGAAACGGGGCTCCTCTGGATGTGGGCGGGACCATCGTGCTTCCTCTCTAGTGGAGACGGGTATGGCGGTGAACTTCTTGAGTTGCAGCAAGGGTGTGAAAGACCCTTTCGAAGTTCCAGAGGTTAGGTGTCATTAGTCTCCAGAGGCCTCATCGGAAATAGGCCTCATCTCGCCTGGAAGGGAGAACTTCCTGGATTTTCTCGAGTTGCGGCAGGTGTTCTCGAGTTACGACGGGGACCTCAGGGACCCGCCCTGGTGGCCTCAGGAGAGGCCAGTCCCTAGGCGAGTTGCTAGGGGGCCTCTCGGGATTCCTCTCCCGTTGATACCGGGGCCAAAAACCTTGTGTGGAGTCAGGGCCGGAACCGAGGATTCCTCTCAGGGGCTGACATGGATCTTTGGGTACTTCTGGAGTCTCCCCAGGGGAGTCAGGCCTCGTCTCGAGTGGGGGCATGCACGTGCGCTTTCCTTCCAGGCTGTAGCAGCAATGTCACGCTTCCCGTCGCGTGGATCAAAGGATCTGTGGTTTTCCCTCGAGGCTTTCCCTCGAGGCTTTCCCACAGGGCTGTCCCACGTGCCACCGTGGTGTGAGTCAATCCTGGGCGTGAAAGATGAGCCAGTGCAGGGCAAAGAGGTTCCTCTGGAATGGACTGAGACATCTGGGGGACTCTTGGAATGGTGGTACGACCATGGAGTTCCTCTCGCCTTTCCTGTTGAGTGTGCCTCCTCTTGAGATGCGACGGGAACGCCGGGAATTCTTTCCCGTTGAAAGCAGGGAAAGGATCCCTCATCTCGAGCTACGAGGGGGAAACGGGGCTCCTCTGGATGTGGGCGGGACCATCGTGCTTCCTCTCTAGTGGAGACGGGTATGGTGGTGAACTTCTTGAGTTGCAGCAAGGCTGTGAAAGACCCTTTCGAAGTTCCAGAGGTAAGGTGTCATTAGTCTCCAGACGCCTCATCGGAAATAGGCCTCATTTCGCCTGGAAGGGAGAACTTCCTGGATTTTCTCCAGTTGCGGCAGGTGATCTCGAGTTACGACGGGGACCTCAGGGACCCGCCCTGGTGGCCTCAGGAGAGGCCAGTCCCTATGCGAGTTGCTAGGGGGCCTCTCGGGATTCCTCTCCCGTCGATACCGGGGCCAAAAACCTTGTGTGGAGTCAGGGCCGGAACCGAGGATTCCTCTCAGGGACTGATATGGATCTTTGGGTACTTCTGGAGTCTCGCCAGGGGAGACAGGCCTCGTCTCGTGTGGGGGCATGCACGTGCACTTTCCTTCCAGGCTGTAGCAGCAATGTCACGCTTCCCGTCGCGTGGATCAAAGGATCTGCGGTTTTCGCTCAAGGCTTTCCCTCGAGGCTTTCCCACAGGGCTGTCCCACGTGACACCGTGGTGTGAGTCGATTCTCGGCATGAAAAATGAGCCAGTGCAGGGCCAAGAGGTTCCTCTGGAATGGACTGAGACATCTGGGGGACTCTTGGAATGGTGGTACGACCATGGAGTTCCTCTCGCCTTTCCTGTTGAGAGTGCCTCCTCTTGAGATGCGACGGGAAGGCCGGGAATTTTTTGCCGTTGAAAGCAGGGAAAGGATCCCTCATCTCGAGCTACGAGGGGGAAACGGGGCTCCTCTGGATGTGGGCGGGACCATCGTGCATCCTCTCGAGTGGAGACGGGTATGGCGGTGAACTTCTTGAGTTGCAGCAAGGGTGTGAAAGACCCTTTCGAAGTTCCAGAGGTTAGGTGTCATTAGTCTCCAGAGGCCTCATCGGAAATAGGCCTCATCTCGCCTGGAAGGGAGAACTTCCTGGATTTTCTCGAGTTGCGGCAGGTGTTCTCGAGTTACGACGGGGACCTCAGGGACCCGCCCTGGTGGCCTCAGGAGAGGCCAGTCCCCATGCGAGTTGCTAGGGGGCCTCTCGGGATTCCTCTCCCGTCGATACCGGGGCCAAAAACCTTGTGTGGAGTCAGGGCCGGAACCGAGGATTCCTCTCAGGGGCTGACATGGATCTTTGGGTACTTCTGGAGTCTCCCCAGGGGAGTCAGGCCTCGTCTCGAGTGGGGGCATGCACGTGCACTTTCCTTCCAGGCTGTAGCAGCAATGTCACGCTTCCCGTCGCGTGGATCAAAGGATCTGTGGTTTTCCCTCGAGGCTTTCCCACAGGGCTGTCCCACGTGCCACCGTGGTGTGAGTCGATCCTCGGCGTGAAAGATGAGCCAGTGCAGGGCAAAGAGGTTCCTCTGGAATGGACTGAGACATCTGGGGGACTCTTGGAATGGTGGTACGACCATGGAGTTCCTCTCGCCTTTCCTGTTGAGAGTGCCTCCTCTTGAGATGCGACGGGAACGCCGGGAATTCTTTCCCGTTGAAACCAGGGAAAGGATCCCTCATCTCGAGCACCGAGGGGATAACGGGGCTCCTCTGGATGTGGGCGGGACCATCGTGCTTCCTCTCGAGTGGAGACGGTTATGGCGGTGAACTTCTTGAGTTGCAGCAAGGGTGTGAAAGACCCTTTCGAAGTTCCAGAGGTTTGGTGTCATTAGTCTCCAGAGGCCTCATCGGAAATAGGCCTCATCTCGCCTGGAAGGGAGAACTTCCTGGATTTTCTCGAGTTGCGGCAGGTGTTCTCGAGTTACGACGGGGACCTCAGGGACCCGCCCTGGTGGCCTCCGGAGAGGCCAGTCCCCATGCGAGTTGCTAGGGGGCCTCTCGGGATTCCTCTCCCGTCGATACCGGGGCCAAAAACCTTGTGTGGAGTCAGGGCCGGAACCGAGGATTCCTCTCAGGGGCTGACATGGATCTTTGGGTACTTCTGGAGTCTCCCCAGTGGAGTCAGGCCTCGTCTCGAGTGGGGGCATGCACGTGCGCTTTCCTTCCAGGCTGTAGCAGCAATGTCACGCTTCCCGTCGCGTGGATCAAAGGATCTGTGGTTTTCCCTCGAGGCTTTCCCTCGAGGCTTTCCCACAGGGCTGTCCCACGTGCCACCGTGGTGTGAGTCGATCCTCGGCGTGAAAGATGAGCCAGTGCAGGGCAAAGAGCTTCCTCTGGAATGGACTGAGACATCTGGGGGACTCTTGGAATGGTGGTATGACCATGGAGTTCCTCTCGCCTTTCCTGTTGAGAGTGCCTCCACTTGAGATGCGACGGGAACGCCGGGAATTCTTTCCCGTTGAAAGCAGGAAAAGGATCCCTCATCTCGAGCTACGAGGGGGAAACGGGGCTCCTCTGGATGTGGGCGGGACCATCGTGCTTCCTCTCGAGTGGAGACGGGTATGGCGGTGAACTTCTTGAGTTGCAGCAAGGGTGTGAAAGACCCTTTCGAAGTTCCAGAGGTTAGGTGTCATTAGTCTCCAGACGCCTCATCGGAAATAGGCCTCATCTCGCCTGGAAGGGAGAACTTCCTGGATTTTCTCGAGTTGCGGCAGGTGTTCTCGAGTTACGACGGGGACCTCAGGGACCCGCCCTGGTGGCCTCAGGAGAGGGCAGTCCCCAAGCGAGTTGCTAGGGGGCCTCTCGGGATTCCTCTCCCGTCGATACCGGGGCCAAAAACCTTGTGTGGAGTCAGGGCCGGAACCGAGGATTCCTCTCAGGGGCTGACATGGATCTTTGGGTACTTCTGGAGTCTCCCCAGGGGAGTCAGGCCTCGTCTCGAGTGGGGGCATGCACGTGCACTTTCCTTCCAGGCTGTAGCAGCAATGTCACGCTTCCCGTCGCGTGGATCAAAGGATCTGTGGTTTTCCCTCGAGGCTTTCCCACAGGGCTGTCCCACGTGCCACCGTGGTGTGAGTCGATCCTCGGCGTGAAAGATGAGCCAGTGCAGGGCAAAGAGGTTCCTCTGGAATGGACTGAGACATCTGGGGGACTCTTGGAATGGTGGTACGACCATGGAGTTCCTCTCGCCTTTCCTGTTGAGAGTGCCTCCTCTTGAGATGCGACGGGAACGCCGGGAATTCTTTCCCGTTGAAAGCAGGGAAAGGATCCCTCATCTCGAGCTACGAGGGGGAAACGGGGCTCCTCTGGATGTGGGCGGGACCATCGTGCTTCCTCTCGAGTGGAGACGGGTATGGCGGTGAACTTCTTGAGTTGCAGCAAGGGTGTGAAAGACCCTTTCGAAGTTCCAGAGGTTAGGTGTCATTAGTCTCCAGAGGCCTCATCGGAAATAGGCCTCATCTCGCCTGGAAGGGAGAACTTCCTGGATTTTCTCGAGTTGCGGCAGGTGTTCTCGAGTTACGACGGGGACCTCAGGGACCCGCCCTGGTGGCCTCAGGAGAGGTCATTCCCCATGCGAGTTGCTAGGGAGCCTCTCGGGATTCCTCTCCCGTCGATACCGGGGCCAAAAAGCTTGTGTGGAGTCAGGGCCGGAACCGAGGATTCCTCTCAGGGGCTGACATGGATCTTTGGGTACTTCTGGAGTCTCCCCAGGGGAGTCAGGCCTCGTCTCAAGTGGGGGCATGCACGTGCGCTTTCCTTCCAGGCTGTAGCAGCAATGTCACGCTTCCCGTCGCGTGGATCAAAGGATCTGTGGTTTTCCCTCGAGGCTTTCCCTCGAGGCTTTCCCACAGGGCTGTCCCACGTGCCACCGAGGTGTGAGTCGTTCCTCGGCGTGAAAGATGAGCCAGTGCAGGGCAAAGAGGTTCCTCTGGAATGGACTGAGACATCTGGGGGACTCTTGGAATGGTGGTACGACCATGGAGTTCCTCTCGCCTTTCCTGTTGAGAGTGCCTTCTCTTGAGATGCGACGGGAACGCCGGGAATTCTTTCCCGTTGAAACCAGGGAAAGGATCCCGCATCTCGAGCTACGAGGGGGAAACGGGGCTCCTCTGGATGTGGGCGGGACCATCGTGCTTCCTCTCGAGTGGAGACGGGTATGGCGGTGAACTTCTTGAGTTGCACCAAGGGTGTGAAAGACCCTTTCGAAGTTCCAGAGGTTTGGTGTCATTAGTCTCCAGAGGCCTCATCGTAAATATGCCTCATCTCGCCTGGAAGGGAGAACTTCCTGGATTTTCTCGAGTTGCGGCAGGTGTTCTCGAATTACGACGGGGACCTCAGGGACCCGCCCTGGTGGCCTCCGGAGAGGCCAGTCCCCATGCGAGTTGCTAGGGGGCCTCTCGGGATTCCTCTCCCGTCGATACCGGGGCCAAAAACCTTGTGTGGAGTCAGGGCCGGAACCGAGGATTCCTCTCAGGGGCTGACATGGATCTTTGGGTACTTCTGGAGTCACCCCAGTGGAGTCAGGCCTCGTCTCGAGTAGGGGCATGCACGTGCGGTTTCCTTTCAGGCTGTAGCAGCAATGTCACGCTTCCCGTCACGTGGATCAAAGGATCTGTGGTTTTCCCTCGAGGCTTTCCCTCGAGGCTTTCCCACAGGGCTGTCCCACGTGCCACCGTGTTGTGAGTCGATCCTCGGCGTGAAAGATGAGCCAGTGCAGGGCAAAGAGGTTCCTCTGGAATGGACTGAGACATCTGGGGGACTCTTGGAATGGTGGTACGACCATGGAGTTCCTCTCGCCTTTCCTGTTGAGAGTGCCTCCTCTTGAGATGCGACGGGAACGCCGGGAATTTTTTGCCGTTGAAAGCAGGGAAAGGATCTCTCATCTCGAGCTACGAGGGGGAAACGGGGCTCCTCTGGATGTGGGCGGGACCATCGTGCTTCCTCTCGAGTGGAGACGGATATGGCGGTGAACTTCTTGAGTTGCAGCAAGGGTGTGAAAGACCCTTTCGAAGTTCCAGAGGTTAGGTGTCATTAGTCTCCAGACGCCTCATCGGAAATAGGCCTCATCTCGCCTGGAAGGGAGAACTTCCTGGATTTTCTCGAGGTGCGGCAGGTGTTCTCGAGTTATGACGGGGACCTCAGGGACCCGCCCTGGTGGCCTCAGGAGAGGCCAGTCCCCATGCGAGTTGCTAGGGGGCCTCTCGGGATTCCTCTCCCGTCGATACCGGGGCCAAAAAGCTTGTGTGGAGTCAAGGCCGGAACCGAGGATTCCTCTCAGGGGCTGACATGGATCTTTGGGTACTTCTGGAGTCTCCCCAGGGGAGTCAGGCCTCGTCTCGAGTGGGGGCATGCACGTGCGCTTTCCTTCCAGGCTGTAGCAGCAATGTCACGCTTCCCGTCGCGTGGATCAAAGGATCTGTGGTTTTCCCTCGAGGCTTTCCCTCGAGGCTTTCCCACAGGGCTGTCCCACGTGCCACCGTGTTGTGAGTCGATCCTCGGCGTGAAAGATGAGCCAGTGCAGGGCAAAGAGGTTCCTCTGGAATGGACTGAGACATCTGGGGGACTCTTGGAATGGTGGTACGACCATGGAGTTCCTCTAGCCTTTCCTGTTGAGAGTGCCTCCTCTTGAGATGCGACGGGAACGCCGGGAATTCTTTCCCGTTGAAACCAGGGAAAGGATCCCTCATCTCGAGCTACGAGGGGGAAACGGGGCTCCTCTGGATGTGGGCGGGACCATCGTGCTTCCTCTCGAGTGGAGACGGGTATGGCGGTGAACTTCTTGAGTTGCAGCAAGGTGTGAAAGACCCTTTCGAAGTTCCAGAGGTTAGGTGTCATTAGTCTCCAGAGGCCTCATCGGAAATAGGCCTCATCTCGCCTGGAAGGGAGAACTTCCTGGATTTTCTCGAGTTGCGGCAGGTGTTCTCGAATTACGACGGGGACCTCAGGGACCCGCCCTGGTGGCCTCCGGAGAGGCCAGTCCCCATGCGAGTTGCTAGGGGCCCTCTCGGGATTCCTCTCCCGTCGATACCGGGGCCAAAAACCTTGTGTGGAGTCAGGGCCGGAACCGAGGATTCCTCTCAGGGGCTGACATGGATCTTTGGGTACTTCTGGAGTCTCCCAAGGGGAGTCAGGCCTCGTCTCGAGTGGGGGCATGCACGTGCGCTTTCCTTCCAGGCTGTAGCAGCAATGTCACGCTTCCCGTCGCGTGGATCAAAGGATCTGTGGTTTTTCCTCGAGGCTTTCCCTCGAGGCTTTCCCACAGGGCTGTCCCACGTGCCACCGTGGTGTGAGTCGATCCTCGGCGTGAAAGATGAGCCAGTGCAGGGCAAAGAGGTTCCTCTGGAATGGACTGAGACATCTGGGGGACTCTTGGAATGGTGGTACGACCATGGAGTTCCTCTCGCCTTTCCTGTTGAGAGTGCCTCTTCTTGAGATGCGACGGGAATGCCGGGAATTCTTTCCCGTTGAAACCAGGGAAAGGATCCCTCATCTCGAGCTACGAGGGGGAAACGGGGCTCCTCTGGATGTGGGCGGGACCATCGTGCTTCCTCTCGAGTGGAGACGGGTATGGCGGTGAACTTCTTGAGGTGCAGCAAGGGTGTGAAAGACCCTTTCGAAGTTCCAGAGGTTTGGTGTCATTAGTCTCCAGAGGCCTCATCGGAAATAGGCCTCATCTCGCCTGGAAGGGAGAACTTCCTGGATTTTTTCGAGTTGCGGCAGGTGTTCTCGAGTTACGACGGGGACCTCAGGGACCCGCCCTGGTGGCCTCAGGAGAGGCCAGTCCCCATGCGAGTTGCTAGGGGGTCTCTCGGGATTCCTCTCCCGTCGATACCGGGGCCAAAAACCTTGTGTGGAGTCAGGGCCGGAACCGAGGATTCTTCTCAGGGGCTGACATGGATCTTTGGGTACTTCTAGAGTCTCCCCAGGGGAGTCAGGCCTCGTCTCGAGTGGGGGCATGCATGTGCGCTTTCCTTACAGGCTGTTCCAGCAATGTCATGCTTCCCGTCGCGTGGATCAAAGGATCTGTGGTTTTCCCTCGAGGCTTTCCCTCGAGGCTTTCCCACAGGGCTGTCCCACGTGCCACCGTGTTGTGAGTCGATCCTCGGCGTGAAAGATGAGCCAGTGCAGGGCAAAGAGGTTCCTCTTAAATGGACTGAGACATCTGGGGGACTCTTGGAATGGTGGTACGACCATGGAGTTCCTCTCGCCTTTCCTGTTGAGAGTGCCTCCTCTTGAGATGCGACGGGAACGCCGGGAATTCTTTCCCGTTGAAAGCAGGGAAAGGATCCCTCATCTCGAGCTACGAGGGGGAAACGGGGCTCCTCTGGATGTGGGCGGGACCATCGTGCTTCCTCTCGAGTGGAGACGGGTATGGCGGTGAACTTCTTGAGTTGCACCAAGGGTGTGAAAGACCCTTTCGAAGTTCAAGAGGTTTGGTGTCATTAGTCTCCAGATGCCTCATCGGAAATAGGCCTCATCTCGCCTGGAAGGGAGAACTTCCTGGATTTTCTCGAGTTGCGGAAGGTGTTCTCGAGTTACGACGGGGACCTCAGGGACCCGCCCTGGTGGCCTCCGGAGAGGCCAGTCCCCATGCGAGTTGCTAGGGGGCCTCTCGGGATTCCTCTCCCGTCGATACCGGGGCCAAAAACCTTGTGTGGAGTCAGGGCCGGAACCGAGGATTCCTCTCAGGGGCTGACATGGATCTTTGGGTACTTCTGGAGTCACCCCAGTGGAGTCAGGCCTCGTCTCGAGTATGGGCATGCACGTGCGCTTTCCTTTCAGGCTGTAGCAGCAATGTCACGCTTCCCGTCACGTGGATCAAAGGATCTGTGGTTTTCCCTCGAGGCTTTCCCTCGAGGCTTTCCCACAGGGCTGTCCCACGTGCCAACGTGGTGTGAGTCGATCCTCGGCGTGAAAGATGAGCCAGTGCAGGGCAAAGAGGTTCCTCTGGAATGGACTGAGACATCTGGGGGACTCTTGGAATGGTGGTACGACCATGGAGATCCTCTCGCCTTTCCTGTTGAGAGTGCCTCCTCTTGAGATGCGACGGGAACGCCGGGAATTCTTTCCCGTTGAAAGCAGGGAAAGGATCCCTCATCTCGAGCACCGAGGGGAAAACGGGGCTCCTCTGGATGTGGGCGGGACCACCGTGCTTCCTCTCGAGTGGAGACGGGTATGGCGGTGAACTTCTTGAGTTGCAGCAAGGGTGTGAAAGACCCTTTCAAAGTTCCAGAGGTTAGGTGTCATTAGTCTCCAGACGCCTCATCGGAAATAGGCCTCATCTCGCCTGGAAGGGAGAACTTCCTGGATTTTCTCGAGTTGCGGCAGGTGTTCTTAAGTTACGACGGGGAACTCAGGGAGCCGCCCTGGTGGCCTCAGGAGAGGCCAGTCCCTATGCGAGTTGCTAGGGGGCCTCTCGGGATTCCTCTCCCGTCGATACCGGGGCCAAAAACCTTGTGTGGAGTCAGGGCTGGAACCGAGGATTCCTCTCAGGGGCTGACATGGATCTTTGGGTACTTCTGGAGTCTCCCCAGGGGAGTCAGGCCTCGTCTCGAGTGGGGGCATGCACGTGCACTTTCCTTCCAGGCTGTAGCAGCAATGTCACGCTTCCCGTCGCGTGGATCAAATGATGTGTGGTTTTCCCTAGAGGCTTTCCCACAGGGCTGTCCCACGTGCCACCGTGGTGTGAGTCGATCCTCGGCGTGAAAGATGAGCCAGTGCAGGGCAAAGAGGTTCCTCTGGAATGGACTGAGACATCTGGGGGACTCTAGGAATGGTGGTACGACCATGGAGTTCCTCTCGCCTTTCCTGTTGAGAGTGCCTCCTCTTGAGATGCGACGGGAACGCCGGGAATTTTTTGCCGTTGAAAGCAGGGAAAGGATCCCTCATCTCGAGCTACGAGGGGGAAACGGGGCTCCTCTGGATGTGGGCGGGACCATCGTGCTTTCTCTCGAGTGGAGACGGGTATGGCGGTGAACTTCTTGAGTTGCAGCACGGGTGTGAAAGACCCTTTCGAAGTTCCAGAGGTTAGGTGTCATTAGTCTCCAGACGCCTCATCGGAAATAGGCCTCATCTCGCCTGGAAGGGAGAACTTCCTGGATTTTCTCGACTTGCGGCTGGTGTTCTCGAGTTACGACGGGGACCTCAGGGACCCGCCCTGGTGGCCTCAGGAGAGGCCAGTCCCCATGCGAGTTGCTAGGGGGCCTCTCGGGATTCCTCTCCCGTCGATACCGGGGCCAAAAACCTTGTGTGGAGTCAGGGCCGGAACCGAGGATTCCTCTCAGGGGCTGACATGGATCTTTGGGTACTTCTGGAGTCTCCCCAGGGGAGTCAGGCCTCGTCTCGAGTGGGGGCATGCGCGTGCGCTTTCCTTCCAGGCTTTAGCAGCAATGTCACGCTTCCCGTCGCTTGGATCAAAGGATCTGTGGTTTTCCCTCGAGGCTTTCCCTCGAGGCTTTCCCACAGGGCTGTCCCACGTGCCACCGTGGTGTGAGTCGATCCTCGGCGTGAAAGATGAGCCAGTGCAGGGCAAAGAGGTTCCTCTGGAATGGACTGAGACATCTGGGGGACTCTTGGAATGGTGGTACGACCATGGAGTTCCTCTCGCCTTTTCTGTTGAGAGTGCCTCCTCTTGAGATGCGACGGGAACGCCGGGAATTTTTTGCCGTTGAAAGCAGTGAAAGGATCCCTCATCTCGAGCTACGAGGGGGAAACGGGGCTCCTCTGGATGTGGGCGGGACCATCGTGCTTCCTCTCGAGTGGAGACGGGTATGGCGGTGAACTTCTTGAGTTGCAGCAAGGGTGTGAAAGACCATTTCGAAGTTCCAGAGGTTAGGTGTCATTAGTCTCCAGAGGCCTCATCGGAAATAGGCCTCATCTCGCCTGGAAGGGAGAACTTCCTGGATTTTCTCGAGTTGCGGCAGGTGTTCTTAAGTTACGACGGGGAACTCAGGGACCCGCCCTGGTGGCCTCAGGAGAGGCCAGTCCCCATGCGAGTTGCTAGGGGGCCTCTCGGGATTCCTCTCCCGTCGATACCGGGGCCAAAAACCTTGAGTGGAGTCAGGGCCGGAACCGAGGATTCCTCTCAGGGGCTGACATGGATCTTTGGGTGCTTCTGGAGTCTCCCCAGGGGAGTCAGGCCTCGTCTCGAGTGGGGGCATGCTCGTGCGCTTTCCTTCCAGGCTGTAGCAGCAATGTCACGCTTCCCGTCACGTGGATCAAAGGATCTGTGATTTTCACTCGAGGCTTTCCCTCGAGGCTTTCCCACAGGGCTGTCCCACGTGCCACCGTGGTGTGAATCGATCCTCGGCGTGAAAGATGAGCCAGTGCAGGGCAAAGAGTTTCCTCTGGAATGGACTGAGACATCTGGGGGACTCTTGGAATGGTGGTACGACCATGGAGTTCCTCTCGCCTTTCCTGTTGAGAGTGCCTCCTCTTGAGATGCGACGGGAACGCCGGGAATTCTTTCCCGTTGAAAGCAGGGAAAGGATCCCTCATCTCGAGCTACGAGGGGGAAACGGGGCTCCTCTGGATGTGGGCGGGACCATCGTGCTTCCTCTCGAGTGGAGACGGGTATGGCGGTGAACTTCTTGAGTTGCAGCAAGGGTGTGAAAGACCCTTTCGAAGTTCCAGAGGTTAGGTGTCATTAGTCTCCAGACGCCTCATCGGAAATAGGCCTCATCTCGCCTGGAAGGGAGAACTTCCTGGATTTTCTCGAGTTGCGGCAGGTGTTCTCGAGTTACGACGGGGACCTCAGGGACCCGCCCTGGTGGCCTCAGGAGAGGCCAGTCCCCATGCGAGTTGCTAGGGGGCCTCACGGGATTCCTCTCCCATCGATACCGGGGCCAAAAACCTTGTGTGGAGTCAGGGCCGGAACCGAGGATTCCTCTCAGGGGCTGACATGGATCTTTGGGTACTTCTGGAGTCTCCCCAGGGGAGTCAGGCCTCGTCTCGAGTGGGGGCATGCACGTGCACTTTCCTTCCAGGCTGTAGCAGCAATGTTACGCTTCCCGTCGCGTGGATCAAAGGATCTGTGGTTTTCCCTCGAGGCTTTCCCTCGAGGCTTTCCCACAGGGCTGTCCCACGTGCCACCGTGGTGTGAGTCAATCCTGGGCGTGAAAGATGAGCCAGTGCAGGGCAAATAGGTTCCTCTGGAATGGACTGAGACATCTGGGGGACTCTTGGAATGGTGGTACGACCATGGAGTTCCCCTCGCCTTTCCTGTTGAGAGTGCCTCCTCTTGAGATGCGACGGGAACGCCGGGAATTCTTTCCCGTTTAAAGCAGGGAAAGGATCCCTCATCTCGAGCTACGAGGGGGAAACGGGGCTCCTCTGGATGTGGGCGGGACCATCGTGCTTCCTCTCTAGTGGAGACGGGTATGGTGGTGAACTTCTTGAGTTGCAGCAAGGCTGTGAAAGACCCTTTCGAAGTTCCAGAGGTTACGTGTCATTAGTCTCCAGACGCCTCATCGGAAATAGGCCTCATTTCGCCTGGAAGGGAGAACTTCCTGGATTTTCTCGAGTTGCGGCAGGTGTTCTCGAGTTACGACGGGGACCTCAGGGACCCGCCCTGGTGGCCTCAGGAGAGGCCAGTCCCTATGCGAGTTGCTAGGGGGCCGCTCGGGATTCCTCTCCCGTCGATACCGGGGCCAAAAACCTTGTGTGGAGTCAGGGCCGGAACCGAGGATTCCTCTCAGGGGCTGACATGGATCTTTGGGTACTTCTGGAGTCTCCCCAGGGGAGTCACGCCTCGTCTCGAGTGGGGGCATGCACGTGCACTTTCCTTCCAGGCTGTAGCAGCAATGTCACGCTTCCCGTCGCGTGGATCAAATGATGTGTGGTTTTCCCTAGAGGCTTTCCCACAGGGCTGTCCCACGTGCCACCGTGGTGTGAGTCGATCCTCGGCGTGAAAGATGAGCCAGTGCAGGGCAAAGAGGTTCCTCTGGAATGGACTGAGACATCTGGGGGACTCTTGGAATGGTGGTACGACCATGGAGTTCCTCTCGCCTTTCCTGTTGAGAGTGCCTCCTCTTGAGATGCGACGGGAACGCCGGGAATTTTTTGCCGTTGAAAGCAGGGAAAGGATCCCTCATCTCGAGCTACGAGGGGGAAAAGGGGCTCCTCTGGATGTGGGCGGGACCATCGTGCTTTCTCTCGAGTGAAGACGGGTATGGCGGTGAACTTCTTGAGTTGCAGCAAGGGTGTGAAAGACCCTTTCGAAGTTCCAGAGGTTAGGTGTCATTAGTCTCCAGACGCCTCATCGGAAATAGGCCTCATCTCGCCTGGAAGGGAGAACTTCCTGGATTTTCTCGAGTTGCGGCAGGTGTTCTCGAGTTACGACGGGGACCTCAGGGACCCGCCCTGGTGGCCTCAGGAGAGGCATGTCCCCATGCGAGTTGCTAGGGGGTCTCTCGGGATTCCTCTCCCGTCGATACCGGGGCCAAAAAGCTTGTGTGGAGTCAGGGCCGGAACCGAGGATTCTTTTCAGGGGCTGACATGGATCTTTGGGTACTTCTGGAGTCTCCCCAGGGGAGTCAGGCCTCGTCTCGAGTGGGGGCATGCATGTGCGCTTTCCTTCCAGGCTGTTCCAGCAATGTCATGCTTCCCGTCGTGTGGATCAAAGGATCTGTGGTTTTCCCTCGAGGCTTTCCCTCGAGGCTTTCCCACAGGGCTGTCCCACGTGCCACCGTGTTGTGAGTCGATCCTCGGCGTGAAAGATGAGCCAGTGCAGGGCAAAGAGGTTCCTCTGAAATGGACTGAGACATCTGGGGGACTCTTGGAATGGTGGTACGACCATGGAGTTCCTCTCGCCTTTCCTGTTGAGAGTGCCTCCTCTTGAGATGCGACGGGAACGCCGGGAATTCTTTCCCGTTGAAAGCAGGGAAAGGATCCCTCATCTCGAGCTACGAGGGGGAAACGGGGCTCCTCTGGATGTGGGCGGGACCATCGTGCTTCCTCTCGAGTGGAGACGGGTATGGCGGTGAACTTCTTGAGTTGCACCAAGGGTGTGAAAGACCCTTTCGAAGTTCAAGAGGTTTGGTGTCATTAGTCTCCAGAGGCCTCATCGGAAATAGGCCTCATCTCGCCTGGAAGGGAGAACTTCCTGGATTTTCTCGAGTTGCGGCAGGTGTTCTCGAGTTACGACGGGGACCTCAGGGACCCGCCCTGGTGGCCTCCGGAGAGGCCAGTCCCCATGCGAGTTGCTAGGGGGCCTCTCGGGATTCCTCTCCCGTCGATACCGGGGCCAAAAACCTTGTGTGGAGTCAGGGCCGGAACCGAGGATTCCTCTCAGGGGCTGACATGGATCTTTGGGTACTTCTGGAGTCTCCCCAGGGGAGTCAGGCCTCGTCTCGAGTGGGGGCATGCACGTGCACTTTCCTTCCAGGCTGTAGCAGCAATGTCACGCTTCCCGTCGTGTGGATCAAATGATGTGTGGTTTTCCCTAGAGGCTTTCCCACAGGGCTGTCCCACGTGCCACCGTGGTGTGAGTCGATCCTCGGCGTGAAAGATGAGCCAGTGCAGGGCAAAGAGGTTCCTCTGGAATGGACTGAGACATCTGGGGGACTCTTGGAATGGTGGTACGACCATGGAGTTCCTCTCGCCTTTCCTGTTGAGAGTGCCTCCTCTTGAGATGCGACGGGAACGCCGGGAATTTTTTGCCGTTGAAAGCAGGGAAAGGATCCCTCATCTCGAGCTACGAGGGGGAAACGGGGCTCCTCTGGATGTGGGCGGGACCATCGTGCTTTCTCTCGAGTGGAGACGGGTATGGCGGTGAACTTCTTGAGTTGCAGCAAGGGTGTGAAAGACCCTTTCGAAGTTCCAGAGGTTAGGTGTCATTAGTCTCCAGACGCCTCATCGGAAATAGGCCTCATCTCGCCTGGAAGGGAGAACTTCCTTGATTTTCTCGAGTTGCGGCAGGTGTTCTCGAGTTACGACGGGGACCTCAGGGACCCGCCCTGTTGGCCTCAGGAGAGGCCAGTCCCTATGCGTGTTGCTAGGGCGCCCCTCGGGATTCCTCTCCCGTCGATACCGGGGCCAAAAACCTTGTGTGGAGTCAGGGCCGGAACCGAGGATTCCTCTCAGGGACTGATATGGATCTTTGGGTACTTCTGGAGTCTCGCCAGGGGAGACAGGCCTTGTCTCGTGTGGGGGCATGCACGTGCACTTTCCTTCCAGGCTGTAGCAGCAATGTCACGCTTCCCGTCGCGTGGATCAAAGGATCTGCGGTTTTCGCTCGAGGCTTTCCCTCGAGGCTTTCCCACAGGGCTGTCCCACGTGACACCGTGGTGTGAGTCGATTCTCGGCGTGAAAAATGAGCCAGTGCAGGGCAAAGAGGTTCCTCTGGAATGGACTGAGACATCTGGGGGACTCTTGGAATGGTGGTACGACCATGGATTTCCTCTCGCCTTTCCTGTTGAGAGTGCCTCCTCTTGAGATGCCACGGGAACGCCGGGAATTCTTTCCCGTTGAAAGCAGGGAAAGGATCCTTCATCTCGAGCTACGAGGGGGAAACGGGGCTCCTCTGGATGTGGGCGGGACCATCGTGCTTCCTCTTGAGTGGACACGGGTATGGCGGTGAACTTCTTGAGTTGCAGCAAGGGTGTGAAAGACCCTTTCGAAGTTCCAGAGGTTAGGTGTCATTAGTCTCCAGACGCCTCATCGGAAATAGGCCTCATCTCGCCTGGAAGGGAGAACTTCCTGGATTTTCTCGACTTGCGGCTGGTATTCTCGAGTTACGACGGGGACCTCAGGGACCCGCCCTGGTGGCCTCAGGAGAGGCCATTCCCCATGCGAGTTGCTAGGGGGCCTCTCGGGATTCCTCTCCCGTCGATACCGGGGCCAAAAACCTTGTGTGGAGTCAGGGCCGGAACCGAGGATTCCTCTCAGGGGCTGACATGGATCTTTGGGTACTTCTGGAGTCTCCCCAGGGGAGTCAGGCCTCGTCTCGAGTGGGGGCATGCGCGTGCGCTTTCCTTCCAGGCTTTAGCAGCAATGTCACGCTTCCCGTCGCTTGGATCAAAGGATCTGTGGTTTTCTCTCGAGGCTTTCCCTCGAGGCTTTCCCACAGGGCTGTCACACGTGCCACCGTGGTGTGAGTCGATCCTCGGCGTGAAAGATGAGCCAGTGCAGGTCAAAGAGGTTCCTCTGGAATGGACTGAGACATCTGGGGGACTCTTGGAATGGTGGTACGACCATGGAGTTCCTCTCGCCTTTCCTGTTGAGAGTGCCTCCTCTTGAGATGCGACGGGAACGCCGGGAATTTTTTGCCGTTGAAAGCAGGGAAAGGATCCCTCATCTCGAGCTACGAGGGGGAAACGGGGCTCCTCTGGATGTGGGCGGGACCATCGTGCTTCCTCTCGAGTGGAGACGGGTATGGCGGTGAACTTCTTGAGTTGCAGCAAGGGTGTGAAAGACCATTTCGAAGTTCCAGAGGTTAGGTGTCATTAGTCTCCAGAGGCCTCATCGGAAATAGGCCTCATCTCGCCTGGAAGGGAGAACTTCCTGGATTTTCTCGAGTTGCGGCAGGTGTTCTCGAGTTACGACGGGGACCTCAGGGACCCGCCCTGGTGGCCTCAGGAGAGGCCAGTCCCCATGCGAGGTGCTAGGGGGCCTCTCGGGATTCCTCTCCCGTCGATACCGGGGCCAAAAACCTTGTGTGGAGTCAGGGCCGGAACCGAGGATTCCTCTCAGGGGCTGACATGGATCTTTGGGTACTTCTGGAGTCTCCCCAGGGGAGTCAGGCCTCGTCTCGAGTGGGGGCATGCACGTGCACTTTCCTTCCAGGCTGTAGCAGCAATGTCACGCTTCCCGTCGCGTGGATCAAAGGATCTGTGGTTTTCCCTCGAGGCTTTCCCACAGGGCTGTCCCACGTGCCACCGTGGTGTGAGTCGATCCTCGGCGTGAAAGATGAGCCAGTGCAGGGCAAAGAGGTTCCTCTGGAATGGACTGAGACATCTGGGGGACTCTTGGAATGGTGGTACGACCATGGAGTTCCTCTCGCCTTTCCTGTTGAGAGTGCCTCCTCTTGAGATGCGACGGGAACGCCGGGAATTCTTTCCCGTTGAAAGCAGGGAAAGGATCCCTCATCTCGAGCTACGAGGGGGAAACGGGGCTCCTCTGGATGTGGGCGGGAACATCGTGCTTCCTCTGTAGTGGAGACGGGTATGGCGGTGAACTTCTTGAGTTGCAGCAAGGGTGTGAAAGACCCTTTCGAAGTTCCAGAGGTTAGGTGTCATTAGTCTCCAGAGGCCTCATCGGAAATAGGCCTCATCTCGCCTGGAAGGGAGAACTTCCTGGATTTTCTCGAGTTGCGGCAGGTGTTCTCGAGTTACGACGGGGACCTCAGGGACCCGCCCTGGTGGCCTCAGGAGAGGCCAGTCCCTAGGCGAGTTGCTAGGGGGCCTCTCGGGATTCCTCTCCCGTTGATACCGGGGCCAAAAACCTTGTGTGGAGTCAGGGCCGGAACCGAGGATTCCTCTCAGGGGCTGACATGGATCTTTGGGTACTTCTGGAGTCTCCCCAGGGGAGTCAGGCCTCGTCTCGAGTGGGGGCATGCACGTGCGCTTTCCTTCCAGGCTGTAGCAGCAATGTCACGCTTCCCGTCGCGTGGATCAAATGATGTGTGGTTTTCCCTAGAGGCTTTCCCACAGGGCTGTCCCACGTGCCACCGTGGTGTGAGTCGATCCTCGGCGTGAAAGATGAGCCAGTGCAGGGCAAAGAGGTTCCTCTGGAATGGACTGAGACATCTGGGGGACTCTTGGAATGGTGGTACGACCATGGAGTTCCTCTCGCCTTTCCTGTTGAGAGTGCCTCCTCTTGAGATGCGACGGGAACGCCGGGAATTTTTTGCCGTTGAAAGCAGGGAAAGGATCCCTCATCTCGAGCTACGAGGGGGAAACGGGGCTCCTCTGGATGTGGGCGGGACCATCGTGCTTTCTCTCGAGTGGAGACGGGTACGGCGGTGAACTTCTTGAGTTGCAGCAAGGGTGTGAAAGACCCTTTCGAAGTTCCAGAGGTTAGGTGTCATTAGTCTCCAGACGCCTCATCGGAAATAGGCCTCATCTCGCCTGGAAGGGAGAACTTCCTGGATTTTCTCGAGTTGCGGCAGGTGTTCTCGAGTTACGACGGGGACCTCAGGGACCCGCCCTGGTGGCCTCAGGAGAGGCAAGTCCCCATGCGAGTTGCTAGGGGGTCTCTCGGGATTCCTCTCCCGTCGATACCGGGGCCAAAAAGCTTGTGTGGAGTCAGGGCCGGAACCGAGGATTCTTCTCAGGGGCTGACATGGATCTTTGGGTACTTCTGGAGTCTCCCCAGGGGAGTCAGGCCTCGTCTCGAGTGGGGGCATGCATGTGCGCTTTCCTTCCAGGCTGTTCCAGCAATGTCATGCTTCCCGTCGCGTGGATCAAAGGATCTGTGGTTTTCCCTCGAGGCTTTCCCTCGAGGCTTTCCCACAGGGCTGTCCCACGTGCCACCGTGTTGTGAGTCGATCCTCGGCGTGAAAGATGAGCCAGTGCAGGGCAAAGAGGTCCCTCTGAAATGGACTGAGACATCTGGGGGACTCTTGGAATGGTGGTACGACCATGGAGTTCCTCTCGCCTTTCCTGTTGAGAGTGCCTCCTCTTGAGATGCGACGGGAACGCCGGGAATTCTTTCCCGTTGAAAGCAGGGAAAGGATCCCTCATCTCGAGCTACGAGGGGGAAACGGGGCTCCTCTGGATGTGGGCGGGACCATCGTGCTTCCTCTCGAGTGGAGACGGGTATGGCGGTGAACTTCTTGAGTTGCACCAAGGGTGTGAAAGACCCTTTCGAAGTTCAAGAGGTTTGGTGTCATTAGTCTCCAGAGGCCTCATCGGAAATAGGCCTCATCTCGCCTGGAAGGGAGAACTTCCTGGATTTTCTCGAGTTGCGGCAGGTGTTCTCGAGTTACGACGGAGACCTCAGGGACCCGCCCTGGTGGCCTCCGGAGAGGCCAGTCCCCATGCGAGTTGCTAGGGGGCCTCTCGGGATTCCTCTCCCGTCGATACCGGGGCCAAAAACCTTGTGTGGAGTCAGGGCCGGAACCGAGGATTCCTCTCAGGGGCTGACATGGATCTTTGGGTACTTCTGGAGTCTCCCCAGTGGAGTCAGACCTCGTCTCGAGTTGGGGCATGCACGTGCGCTTTCCTTCCAGGCTGTAGCAGCAATGTCTCGCTTCCCGTCGCGTGGATCAAAGGATCTGTGGTTTTCCCTCGAGGCTTTCCCTCGAGGCTTTCCCACAGGGCTGTCCCACGTGCCACCGTGGTGTGAGTCGATCCTCGGCGTGAAAGATGAGCCAGTGCAGGGCAAAGAGGTTCCTCTGGAATGGACAGAGACATCTGGGGGACTCTTGGAATGGTGGTACGACCATGGAGATCCTCTCGCCTTTCCTGTTGAGAGTGCCTCCTCTTGAGATGCAACGGGAACGCCGGGAATTCTTTCCCGTTGAAAGCAGGGAAAGGATCCCTCATCTCGAGCACCGAGGGGAAAACGGGGCTCCTCTGGATGTGGGCGGGACCATCGTGCTTCCTCTCGAGTGGAGACGGGTATGGCGGTGAACTTCTTGAGTTGCAGCAAGGGTGTGAAAGACCCTTTCAAAGTTCCAGAGGTTAGGTGTCATTAGTCTCCAGACGCCTCATCGGAAATAGGCCTCATCTCGCCTGGAAGGGAGAACTTCCTGGATTTTCTCGAGTTGCGGCAGGTGTTCTTAAGTTACGACGGGGAACTCAGGGAGCCGCCCTGGTGGCCTCAGGAGAGGCCAGTCCCTATGCGAGTTGCTAGGGGGCCTCTCGGGATTCCTCTCCCGTCGATACCGGGGCCAAAAACCTTGTGTGGAGTCAGGGCCGGAACCGAGGATTCCTCTCAGGGGCTGACATGGATCTTTGGGTACTTCTGGAGTCTCCCCAGGGGAGTCAGGCCTCGTCTCGAGTGGGGGCATGCACGTGCACTTTCCTTCCAGGCTGTAGCAGCAATGTCACGCTTCCCGTTGCTTGGATCAAATGATGTGTGGTTTTCCCTAGAGGCTTTCCCACAGGGCTGTCCCACGTGCCACCGTGGTGTGAGTCGATCCTCGGCGTGAAAGATGAGCCAGTGCAGGGCAAAGAGGTTCCTCTGGAATGGACTGAGACATCTGGGGGACTCTTGGAATGGTGGTACGACCATGGAGTTCCTCTCGCCTTTCCTGTTGAGAGTGCCTCCTCTTGAGATGCGACGGGAACGCCGGGAATTTTTTGCCGTTGAAAGCAGGGAAAGGATCCCTCATCTCGAGCTACGAGGGGGAAACGGGGCTCCTCTGGATGTGGGCGGGACCATCGTGCTTTCTCTCGAGTGGAGACGGGTATGGCGGTGAACTTCTTGAGTTGCAGCAAGGGTGTGAAAGACCCTTTCGAAGTTCCAGAGGTTAGGTGTCATTAGTCTCCAGACGCCTCATCGGAAATAGGCCTCATCTCGCCTGGAAGGGAGAACTTCCTTGATTTTCTCGAGTTGCGGCAGGTGTTCTCGAGTTACGACGGGGATCTCAGGGACTCGCCCTGTTGGCCTCAGGAGAGGCCAGTCCCTATGCGTGTTGCTAGGGGGCCCCTCGGGATTGCTCTCCCGTCGATACCGGGGCCAAAAACCTTGTGTGGAGTCAGGGCCGGAACCGAGGATTCCTCTCAGGGACTGATATGGATCTTTGGGTACTTCTGGAGTCTCGCCAGGGGAGACAGGCCTTGTCTCGTGTGGGGGCATGCACGTGCACTTTCCTTCCAGGCTGTAACAGCAATGTCACGCTTCCCGTCGCGTGGATCAAAGGATCTGCGGTTTTCGCTCGAGGCTTTCCCTCGAGGCTTTCCCACAGGGCTGTCCCACGTGACACCGTGGTGTGAGTCGATTCTCGGCGTGAAAGATGAGCCAGTGCAGGGCAAAGAGGTTCCTCTGGAATGGACTGAGACATCTGGGGGACTCTTGGAATGGTGGTACGACCATGGAGTTCCTCTCGCCTTTCCTGTTGAGAGTGCCTGCTCTTGAGATGCGACGGGAACGCCGGGAATTTTTTCCGTTGAAAGCAGGGAAAGGATCCCTCATCTCGAGCTACGAGGGGGAAACTGGGCTCCTCTGGATGTGGGCGGGACCATCGTGCTTCCTCTCGAGTGGAGACGGGTATGGCGGTGAACTTCTTGAGTTGCAGCAAGGGTGTGAAAAACCATTTCGAAGTTACAGAGGTTAGGTGTCATTAGTCTCCAGAGGCCTCATCGGAAATAGGCCTCATCTCGCCTGGAAGGGAGAACTTCCTGGATTTTCTCGAGTTGCGGCAGGTGTTCTCGAGTTACGACGGGGACCTCAGGGACCCGCCCTGGTGGCCTCAGGAGAGGCCAGTCCCCATGCGAGGTGCTAGGGGGCCTCTCGGGATTCCTCTCCCGTCGATACCGGGGCCAAAAACCTTGTGTGGAGTCAGGGCCGGAACCGAGGATTCCTCTCAGGGGCTGACATGGATCTTTGGGTACTTCTGGAGTCTCCCCAGGGGAGTCAGGCCTCGTCTCGAGTGGGGGCATGCACGTGCACTTTCCTTCCAGGCTGTAGCAGCAATGTCACGCTTCCCGTCGCGTGGATCAAAGGATCTGTGGTTTTCCCTCGAGGCTTTCCCACAGGGCTGTCCCACGTGCCACCGTGGTGTGAGTCGATCCTCGGCGTGAAAGATGAGCCAGTGCAGGGCAAAGAGGTTTCTCTGGAATGGACTGAGACATCTGGGGGACTCTTGGAATGGTGGTACGACCATGGAGTTCCTCTCGCCTTTCCTGTTGAGAGTGCCTCCTCTTGAGATGCGACGGGAACGCCGGGAATTCTTTCCCGTTGAAAGCAGGGAAAGGATCCCTCATCTCGAGCTACGAGGGGGAAACGGGGCTCCTCTGGATGTGGGCGGGACCATCCTGCTTCCTCTTGAGTGGACACGGGTATGGCGGTGAACTTCTTTTGTTGCAGCAAGGGTGTGAAAGACCCTTTCGAAGTTCCAGAGGTTAGGTGTCATTAGTCTCCAGACGCCTCATCGGAAATAGGCCTCATCTCGCCTGGAAGGGAGAACTTCCTGGATTTTCTCGATTTGCGGCAGGTGTTCTCGAGTTACGACGGGGACCTCAGGGACCCGCCCTGGTGGCCTCAGGAGAGGCCAGTCCCCATGCGAGTTGTTAGGGGGCCTCTCGGGATTCCTCTCCCGTCGATACCGGGGCCAAAAACCTTGTGTGGAGTCAGGGCCGGAACCGAGGATTCCTCTCAGGGGCTGACATGGATCTTTGGGTACTTCTGGAGTCTCCCCAGGGGAGTCAGGCCTCGTCTCGAGTGGGGGCATGCGCGTGCGCTTTCCTTCCAGGCTTTAGCAGCAATGTCACGCTTCCCATCGCTTGGATCAAAGGATCTGTGGTTTTCCCTCGAGGCTTTCCCTCGAGGCTTTCCCACAGGGCTGTCCCACGTGCCACCGTGGTGTGAGTCGATCCTTGGCGTGAAAGATGAGCCAGTGCAGGGCAAAGAGGTTCCTTTGGAATGGACTGAGACATCTGGGGGACTCTTGGAATGGTGGTACGACCATGGAGTTCCTCTCGCCTTTCCTGTTGAGAGTGCCTCCTCTTGAGATGCGACGGGAACGCCGGGAATTTTTTGCCGTTGAAAGCAGGGAAAGGATCACTCATCTCAAGCTACGAGGGGGAAACGGGGCTCCTCTGGATGTGGGCGGGACCATCGTGCTTCCTCTCGAGTGGAGACGGGTATGGCGGTGAACTTCTTGAGTTGCACCAAGGGTGTGAAAGACCCTTTCGAAGTTCCAGAGGTTAGGTGTCATTAGTCTCCAGAGGCCTCATCGGAAATAGGCCTCATCTCGCCTGGAAGGGAGAACTTCCTGGACTTTCTCGAGTTGCGGCAGGTGTTCTCGAGTTACGACGGGGACCTCAGGGACCCGCCCTGGTGGCCTCAGGAGAGGCCAGTCCCCATGCGAGTTGCTAGGGGGCCTCTCGGGATTCCTCTCCCGTCGATACCGGGGCCAAAAAGCTTGTGTGGAGTCAGGGCCGGAACCGAGGATTCCTCTCAGGGGCTGACATGGATCTTTGGGTACTTCTGGAGTCTCCCCAGGGGAGTCAGACTTCGTCTCGAGTGGGGGCATGCACGTGCGCTTTCCTTCCAGGCTGTAGCAGCAATGTCACGCTTCCCGTCGCGTGGATCAAAGGATCTGTGGTTTTCCCTCGAGGCTTTCCCTCGAGGCTTTCCCACAGGGCTGCCCCACGTGCCACCGTGGTGTGAGTCGATCCTCGGCGTGAATGATGAGCCAGTGCAGGGCAAAGAGGTTCCTCTGGAATGGACTGAGACATCTGGGGGACTATTGGAATGGTGGTACGACCATGGAGTTCCTCTCGCCTTTCCTGTTGAGAGTGCCTCCTCTTGAGATGCGACGGGAATGCCGGGAATTCTTTCCCGTTGAAACCAGGGAAAGGATCCCTCATCTCGAGTTACGAGGGGGAAACGGGGCTCCTCTGGATGTGGGCGGGACCACCGTGCTTCCTCTCGAGTGGAGACGGGTATGGCGGTGAACTTCTTGAGTTGCAGCAAGGGTGTGAAAGACCCTTTCGAAGTTCCAGAGGTTTGGTGTCATTAGTCTCCAGAGGCCTCATCGGAAATAGGCCTCATCTCGCCTGGAAGGGAGAACTTCCTGGATTTTCTCGAGTTGCGGCAGGTGTTCTCGAGTTACGACGGGGACCTCAGGGACCCGCCCTGGTGGCCTCCGGAGAGGCCAGTCCCCATGCGAGTTGCTAGGGGGCCTCTCGGGATTCCTCTCCCGTCGATACCGGGGCCAAAAAGCTTGTGTGGAGTCAGGGCCGGAACCGAGGATTCCTCTCAGGGGCTGACATGGATCTTTGGGTACTTCTGGAGTCTCCCCAGGGGAGTCAGGCCTCGTCTCGAGTGGGGGCATGCACGTGCGCTTTCCTTCCAGGCTGTAGCAGCAATGTCACGCTTCCCGTCGCGTGGATCAAAGGATCTGTGGTTTTTCCTCGAGGCTTTCCCTCGAGGCTTTCCCACAGGGCTGTCCCACGTGCCACCGTGTTGTGAGTCGATCCTCGGCGTGAAAGATGAGCCAGTGCAGGGCAAAGAGGTTCCTCTGGAATGGACTGAGACATCTGGGGGACTCTTGGAATGGTGGTACGACCATGGAGTTCCTCTCGCCTTTCCTGTTGAGAGTGCCTCTTCTTGAGATGCGACGGGAATGCCGGGAATTCTTTCCCGTTGAAACCAGGGAAAGGATCCCTCATCTCGAGCTACGAGGGGGAAACGGGGCTCCTCTGGATGTGGGCGGGACCATCGTGCTTCCTCTCGAGTGGAGACGGGTATGGCGGTGAACTTCTTGAGTTGCAGCAAGGGTGTGAAAGACCCTTTCGAAGTTCCAGAGGTTTGGTGTCATTAGTCTCCAGAGGCCTCATCGGAAATAGGCCTCATCTCGCCTGGAAGGGAGAACTTCCTGGATTTTTTCGAGTTGCGGCAGGTGTTCTCGAGTTACGACGGGGACCTCAGGGACCCGCCCTGGTGGCCTCAGGAGAGGCCAGTCCCCATGCGAGTTGCTAGGGGGTCTCTCGGGATTCCTCTCCCGTCGATACCGGGGCCAAAAACCTTGTGTGGAGTCAGGGCCGGAACCGAGGATTCTTCTCAGGGGCTGACATGGATCTTTGGGTACTTCTAGAGTCTCCCCAGGGGAGTCAGGCCTCGTCTCGAGTGGGGGCATGCATGTGCGCTTTCCTTCCAGGCTGTTCCAGCAATGTCATGCTTCCCGTCGCGTGGATCAAAGGATCTGTGGTTTTCCCTCGAGGCTTTCCCTCGAGGCTTTCCCACAGGGCTGTCCCACGTGCCACCGTGTTGTGAGTCGATCCTCGGCGTGAAAGATGAGCCAGTGCAGGGCAAAGAGGTTCCTCTGAAATGGACTGAGACATCTGGGGGACTCTTGGAATGGTGGTACGACCATGGAGTTCCTCTCGCCTTTCCTGTTGAGAGTGCCTCCTCTTGAGATGCGACGGGAACGCCGGGAATTCTTTCCCGTTGAAAGCAGGGAAAGGATCCCTCATCTCGAGCTACGAGGGGGAAACGGGGCTCCTCTGGATGTGGGCGGGACCATCGTGCTTCCTCTCGAGTGGAGACGGGTATGGCGGTGAACTTCTTGAGTTGCACCAAGGGTGTGAAAGACCCTTTCGAAGTTCAAGAGGTTTGGTGTCATTAGTCTCCAGAGGCCTCATCGGAAATAGGCCTCATCTCGCCTGGAAGGGAGAACTTCCTGGATTTTCTCGAGTTGCGGCAGGTGTTCTCGAGTTACGACGGGGACCTCAGGGACCCGCCCTGGTGGCCTCCGGAGAGGCCAGTCCCCATGCGAGTTGCTAGGGGGCCTCTCGGGATTCCTCTCCCGTCGATACCGGGGCCAAAAACCTTGTGTGGAGTCAGGGCCGGAACCGAGGATTCCTCTCAGGGGCTGACATGGATCTTTGGGTACTTCTGGAGTCTCCCCAGGGGAGTCAGGCCTCGTCTCGAGTGGGGGCATGCACGTGCGCTTTCCTTCCAGGCTGTAGCAGCAATGTCACGCTTCCCGTCGCTTGGATCAAAGGATCTGTGGTTTTCCCTCGAGGCTTTACCTCGAGGCTTTCCCACAGGGCTGTCCCACGTGCCACCGTGGTGTGAGTCGATCCTCGGCGTGAAAGATGAGCCAGTGCAGGGCAAAGAGGTTCCTCTGGAATGGACTGAGACATCTGGGGGACTCTTGGAATGGTGGTACGACCATGGAGATCCTCTCGCCTTTCCTGTTGAGAGTGCCTCCTCTTGAGATGCGACGGGAACGCCGGGAATTCTTTCCCGTTGAAAGCAGGGAAAGGATCCCTCATCTCGAGCACCGAGGGGAAAACGGGGCTCCTCTGGATGTGGGCGGGACCATCGTGCTTCCTCTCGAGTGGAGACGGGTATGGCGGTGAACTTCTTGAGTTGCAGCAAGGGTGTGAAAGACCCTTTCAAAGTTCCAGAGTTTGGGTGTCATTAGTCTCCAGACGCCTCATCGGCAATAGGCCTCATCTCGCCTGGAAGGGAGAACTTCCTGGATTTTCTCGAGTTGCGGCAGGTGTTCTTAAGTTACGACGGGGAACTCAGGGACCCGCCCTGGTGGCCTCAGGAGAGGCCAGTCCCCATGCGAGTTGCTAGGGGGCCTCTCGGGATTCCTCTCCCGTCGATACCGGGGCCAAAAACCTTGAGTGGAGTCAGGGCCGGAACCGAGGATTCCTCTCAGGGGCTGACATGGATCTTTGGGTACTTCTGGAGTCTCCCCAGGGTAGTCAGGCCTCGTCTCGAGTGGGGGCATGCTCGTGCGCTTTCCTTCCAGGCTGTAGCAGCAATGTCACGCTTCCCGTCACGTGGATCAAAGGATCTGTGATTTTCACTCGAGGCTTTCCCTCGAGGCTTTCCCACAGGGCTGTCCCACGTGCCACCGTGGTGTGAGTCGATCCTCGGCGTGAAAGATGAGCCAGTGCAGGGCAAAGAGTTTCCTCTGGAATGGACTGAGACATCTGGGGGACTCTTGGAATGGTGGTACGACCATGGAGTTCCTCTCGCCTTTCCTGTTGAGAGTGCCTCCTCTTGAGATGCGACGGGAACGCCGGGAATTCTTTCCCGTTGAAAGCAGGGAAAGGATCCCTCATCTCGAGCTACGAGTGGGAAACGGGGCTCCTCTGGATGTGGGCGGGACCATCGTGCTTCCTCTCGAGTGGAGACGGGTATGGCGGTGAACTTCTTGAGTTGCAGTAAGGGTGTGAAAGACCCTTTCGAAGTTCCAGAGGTTAGGTGTCATTAGTCTCCAGACGCCTCATCGGAAATAGGCCTCATCTCGCCTGGAAGGGAGAACTTCCTGGATTTTCTCGAGTTGCGGCAGGTGTTCTCGAGTTACGACGGGGACCTCAGGGACCCGCCCTGGTGGCCTCAGGAGAGGCCAGTCCCCATGCGAGTTGCTAGGGGGCCTCTCGGGATTCCTCTCCCGTCGATACCGGGGCCAAAAACCTTGTGTGGAGTCAGGGCCGGAACCGAGGATTCCTCTCAGGGGCTGACATGGATCTTTGGGTACTTCTGGAGTCTCCCCAGGGGAGTCAGGCCTCGTCTCGAGTGGGGGCATGCACGTGCACTTTCCTTCCAGGCTGTAGCAGCAATGTCACGCTTCCCGTCGCGTGGATCAAAGGATCTGTGGTTTTCCCTCGAGGCTTTCCCACAGGGCTGTCCCATGTGCCACCGTGGTGTGAGTCGATCCTCGGCGTGAAAGATGAGCCAGTGCAGGGCAAAGAGGTTCCTCTGGAATGGACTGAGACATCTGGGGGACTCTTGGAATGGTGGTACGACCATGGAGTTCCTCTCGCCTTTCCTGTTGAGAGTGCCTCCTCTTGAGATGCGACGGGAACGCCCGGAATTCTTTCCCGTTGAAAGCAGGGAAAGGATCCCTCATCTCGAGCTACGAGGGGGAAACGGGGCTCCTCTGGATGTGGGCGGGACCATCGTGCTTCCTCTCTAGTGGAGACGGGTATGGCGGTGAACTTCTTGAGTTGCAGCAAGGGTGTGAAAGACCCTTTCGAAGTTCCAGAGGTTAGGTGTCATTAGTCTCCAGAGGCCTCATCGGAAATAGGCCTCATCTCGCCTGGAAGGGAGAACTTCCTGGATTTTCTCGAGTTGCGGCAGGTGTTCTCGAGTTACGACGGGGACCTCAGGGACCCGCCCTGGTGGCCTCAGGAGAGGCCAGTCCCTAGGCGAGTTGCTAGGGGGCCTGTCGGGATTCCTCTCCCGTTGATACCGGGGCCAAAAACCTTGTGTGGAGTCAGGGCCGGAACCGAGGATTCCTCTCAGGGGCTGACATGGATCTTTGGGTACTTCTGGAGTCTCCCCAGGGGAGTCAGGCCTCGTCTCGAGTGGGGGCATGCAAGTGCGCTTTCCTTCCAGGCTGTAGCAGCAATGTCACGCTTCCCGTCGCGTGGATCAAAGGATCTGTGGTTTTCCCTCGAGGCTTTCCCTCGAGGCTTTCCCACAGGGCTGTCCCACGTGCCACCGTGGTGTGAGTCAATCCTGGGCGTGAAAGATGAGCCAGTGCAGGGCAAAGAGGTTCCTCTGGAATGGACTGAGACATCTGGGGGACTCTTGGAATGGTGGTACGACCATGGAGTTCCTCTCGCCTTTCCTGTTGAGAGTGCCTCCTCTTGAGATGTGACGGGAACGCCGGGAATTCTTTCCCGTTTAAAGCAGGGAAAGGATCCCTCATCTCGAGCTACGAGGGGGAAACGGGGCTCCTCTGGATGTGGGCGGGACCATCGTGCTTCCTCTCTAGTGGAGACGGGTATGGTGGTGAACTTCTTGAGTTGCAGCAAGGCTGTGAAAGACCCTTTCGAAGTTCCAGAGGTTACGTGTCATTAGTCTCCAGACGCCTCATCGGAAATAGGCCTCATTTCGCCTGGAAGGGAGAACTTCCTGGATTTTCTCGAGTTGCGGCAGGTGTTCTCGAGTTACGACGGGGACCTCAGGGACCCGCCCTGGTGGCCTCAGGAGAGGCCAGTCCCTATGCGAGTTGCTAGGGGGCCTCTCGGGATTCCTCTCCCGTCGATACCGGGGCCAAAAACCTTGTGTGGAGTCAGGGCCGGAACCGAGGATTCCTCTCAGGGGCTGACATGGATCTTTGGGTACTTCTGGAGTCTCCCCAGGGGAGTCACGCCTCGTCTCGAGTGGGGGCATGCACGTGCACTTTCCTTCCAGGCTGTAGCAGCAATGTCACGCTTCCCGTCGCCTGGATCAAATGATGTGTGGTTTTCCCTAGAGGCTTTCCCACAGGGCTGTCCCACGTGCCACCGTGGTGTGAGTCGATCCTCGGCGTGAAAGATGAGCCAGTGCAGGGCAAAGAGGTTCCTCTGGAATGGACTGAGACATCTGGGGGACTCTTGGAATGGTGGTACGACCATGGAGTTCCTCTCGCCTTTCCTGTTGAGAGTGCCTCCTCTTGAGATGCGACGGGAACGCCGGGAATTTTTTGCCGTTGAAAGCAGGGAAAGGATCCCTCATCTCGAGCTACGAGGGGGAAACGGGGCTCCTCTGGATGTGGGCGGGACCATCGTGCTTTCTCTCGAGTGAAGACGGGTATGGCGGTGAACTTCTTGAGTTGCAGCAAGGGTGTGAAAGACCCTTTCGAAGTTCCAGAGGTTAGGTGTCATTAGTCTCCAGACGCCTCATCGGAAATAGGCCTCATCTCGCCTGGAAGGGAGAACTTCCTGGATTTTCTCGAGTTGCGGCAGGTGTTCTCGAGTTACGACGGGGACCTCAGGGACCCGCCCTGGTGGCCTCAGGAGAGGCATGTCCCCATGCGAGTTGCTAGGCGGTCTCTCGGGATTCCTCTCCCGTCGATACCGGGGCCAAAAAGCTTGTGTGGAGTCAGGGCCGGAACCGAGGATTCTTCTCAGGGGCTGACATGGATCTTTGGGTACTTCTGGAGTCTCCCCAGGGGAGTCAGGCCTCGTCTCGAGTGGGGGCATGCATGTGCGCTTTCCTTCCAGGCTGTTCCAGCAATGTCATGCTTCCCGTCGTGTGGATCAAAGGATCTGTGGTTTTCCCTCGAGGCTTTCCCTCGAGGCTTTCCCACAGGGCTGTCCCACGTGCCACCGTGTTGTGAGTCGATCCTCGGCGTGAAAGATGAGCCAGTGCAGGGCAAAGAGGTTCCTCTGAAATGGACTGAGACATCTGGGGGACTCTTGGAATGGTGGTACGACCATGGAGTTCCTCTCGCCTTTCCTGTTGAGAGTGCCTCCTCTTGAGATGCGACGGGAACGCCGGGAATTCTTTCCCGTTGAAAGCAGGGAAAGGATCCCTCATCTCGAGCTACGAGGGGGAAACGGGGCTCCTCTGGATGTGGGCGGGACCATCGTGCTTCCTCTCGAGTGGAGACGGGTATGGCGGTGAACTTCTTGAGTTGCACCAAGGATGTGAAAGACCCTTTCGAAGTTCAAGAGGTTTGGTGTCATTAGTCTCCAGAGGCCTCATCGGAAATAGGCCTCATCTCGCCTGGAAGGGAGAACTTCCTGGATTTTCTCGAGTTGCGGCAGGTGTTCTCGAGTTACGACGGGGACCTCAGGGACCCGCCCTGGTGGCCTCCGGAGAGGCCAGTCCCCATGCGAGGTGCTAGGGGGCCTCTCGGGATTCCTCTCCCGTCGATACCGGGGCCAAAAACCTTGTGTGGAGTCAGGGCCGGAACCGAGGATTCCTCTCAGGGGCTGACATGGATCTTTGGGTACTTCTGGAGTCGCCCCAGGGGAGTCAGGCCTCGTCTCGAGTGGGGGCATGCACGTGCACTTTCCTTCCAGGCTGTAGCAGCAATGTCACGCTTCCCGTCGCGTGGATCAAAGGATCTGTGGTTTTCCCTCGAGGCTTTCCCACAGGGCTGTCCCACGTGCCACCGTGGTGTGAGTCGATCCTCGGCGTGAAAGATGAGCCAGTGCAGGGCAAAGAGGTTCCTCTGGAATGGACTGAGACATCTGGGGGACTCTTGGAATGGTGGTACGACCATGGAGTTCCTCTCGCCTTTCCTGTTGAGAGTGCCTCCTCTTGAGATGCGACGGGAACGCCGGGAATTCTTTCCCGTTGAAAGCAGGGAAAGGATCCCTCATCTCGAGCTACGAGGGGGAAACGGGGCTCCTCTGGATGTGGGCGGGACCATCCTGCTTCCTCTTGAGTGGACACGGGTATGGCGGTGAACTTCTTTTGTTGCAGCAAGGGTGTGAAAGACCCTTTCGAAGTTCCAGAGGTTAGGTGTCATTAGTCTCCAGACGCCTCATCGGAAATAGGCCTCATCTCGCCTGGAAGGGAGAACTTCCTGGATTTTCTCGATTTGCGGCAGGTGTTCTCGAGTTACGACGGGGACCTCAGGGACCCGCCCTGGTGGCCTCAGGAGAGGCCAGTCCCCATGCGAGTTGTTAGGGGGCCTCTCGGGATTCCTCTCCCGTCGATACCGGGGCCAAAAACCTTGTGTGGAGTCAGGGCCGGAACCGAGGATTCCTCTCAGGGGCTGACATGGATCTTTGGGTACTTCTGGAGTCTCCCCAGGGGAGTCAGGCCTCGTCTCGAGTGGGGGCATGCGCGTGCGCTTTCCTTCCAGGCTTTAGCAGCAATGTCACGCTTCCCATCGCTTGGATCAAAGGATCTGTGGTTTTCCCTCGAGGCTTTCCCTCGAGGCTTTCCCACAGGGCTGTCCCACGTGCCACCGTGGTGTGAGTCGATCCTCGGCGTGAAAGATGAGCCAGTGCAGGGCAAAGAGGTTCCTTTGGAATGGACTGAGACATCTGGGGGACTCTTGGAATGGTGGTACGACCATGGAGTTCCTCTCGCCTTTCCTGTTGAGAGTGCCTCCTCTTGAGATGCGACGGGAACGCCGGGAATTTTTTGCCGTTGAAAGCAGGGAAAGGATCCCTCATCTCAAGCTACGAGGGGGAAACGGGGCTCCTCTGGATGTGGGCGGGACCATCGTGCTTCCTCTCGAGTGGAGACGGGTATGGCGGTGAACTTCTTGAGTTGCACCAAGGGTGTGAAAGACCCTTTCGAAGTTCCAGAGGTTAGGTGTCATTAGTCTCCAGAGGCCTCATCGGAAATAGGCCTCATCTCGCCTGGAAGGGAGAACTTCCTGGACTTTCTCGAGTTGCGGCAGGTGTTCTCGAGTTACGACGGGGACCTCAGGGACCCGCCCTGGTGGCCTCAGGAGAGGCCAGTCCCCATGCGAGTTGCTAGGGGGCCTCTCGGGATTCCTCTCCCGTCGATACCGGGGCCAAAAAGCTTGTGTGGAGTCAGGGCCGGAACCGAGGATTCCTCTCAGGGGCTGACATGGATCTTTGGGTACTTCTGGAGTCTCCCCAGGGGAGTCAGACTTCGTCTCGAGTGGGGGCATGCACGTGCGCTTTCCTTCCAGGCTGTAGCAGCAATGTCACGCTTCCCGTCGCGTGGATCAAAGGATCTGTGGTTTTCCCTCGAGGCTTTCCCTCGAGGCTTTCCCACAGGGCTGCCCCACGTGCCACCGTGGTGTGAGTCGATCCTCGGCGTGAATGATGAGCCAGTGCAGGGCAAAGAGGTTCCTCTGGAATGGACTGAGACATCTGGGGGACTATTGGAATGGTGGTACGACCATGGAGTTCCTCTCGCCTTTCCTGTTGAGAGTGCCTCCTCTTGAGATGCGACGGGAATGCCGGGAATTCTTTCCCGTTGAAAGCAGGGAAAGGATCCCTCATCTCGAGTTACGAGGGGGAAACGGGGCTCCTCTGGATGTGGGCGGGACCACCGTGCTTCCTCTCGAGTGGAGACGGGTATGGCGGTGAACTTCTTGAGTTGCAGCAAGGGTGTGAAAGACCCTTTCGAAGTTCCAGAGGTTTGGTGTCATTAGTCTCCAGAGGCCTCATCGGAAATAGGCCTCATCTCGCCTGGAAGGGAGAACTTCCTGGATTTTCTCGAGTTGCGGCAGGTGTTCTCGAGTTACGACGGGGACCTCAGGGACCCGCCCTGGTGGCCTCCGGAGAGGCCAGTCCCCATGCGAGTTGCTAGGGGGCCTCTCGGGATTCCTCTCCCGTCGATACCGGGGCCAAAAAGCTTGTGTGGAGTCAGGGCCGGAACCGAGGATTCCTCTCAGGGGCTGACATGGATCTTTGGGTACTTCTGGAGTCTCCCCAGGGGAGTCAGGCCTCGTCTCGAGTGGGGGCATGCACGTGCGCTTTCCTTCCAGGCTGTAGCAGCAATGTCACGCTTCCCGTCGCGTGGATCAAAGGATCTGTGGTTTTTCCTCGAGGCTTTCCCTCGAGGCTTTCCCACAGGGCTGTCCCACGTGCCACCGTGTTGTGAGTCGATCCTCGGCGTGAAAGATGAGCCAGTGCAGGGCAAAGAGGTTCCTCTGGAATGGACTGAGACATCTGGGGGACTCTTGGAATGGTGGTACGACCATGGAGTTCCTCTCGCCTTTCCTGTTGAGAGTGCCTCTTCTTGAGATGCGACGGGAATGCCGGGAATTCTTTCCCGTTGAAACCAGGGAAAGGATCCCTCATCTCGAGCTACGAGGGGGAAACGGGGCTCCTCTGGATGTGGGCGGGACCATCGTGCTTCCTCTCGAGTGGAGACGGGTATGGCGGTGAACTTCTTGAGTTGCAGCAAGGGTGTGAAAGACCCTTTCGAAGTTCCAGAGGTTTGGTGTCATTAGTCTCCAGAGGCCTCATCGGAAATAGGCCTCATCTCGCCTGGAAGGGAGAACTTCCTGGATTTTTTCGAGTTGCGGCAGGTGTTCTCGAGTTACGACGGGGACCTCAGGGACCCGCCCTGGTGGCCTCAGGAGAGGCCAGTCCCCATGCGAGTTGCTAGGGGGTCTCTCGGGATTCCTCTCCCGTCGATACCGGGGCCAAAAACCTTGTGTGGAGTCAGGGCCGGAACCGAGGATTCTTCTCAGGGGCTGACATGGATCTTTGGGTACTTCTAGAGTCTCCCCAGGGGAGTCAGGCCTCGTCTCGAGTGGGGGCATGCATGTGCGCTTTCCTTCCAGGCTGTTCCAGCAATGTCATGCTTCCCGTCGCGTGGATCAAAGGATCTGTGGTTTTCCCTCGAGGCTTTCCCTCGAGGCTTTCCCACAGGGCTGTCCCACGTGCCACCGTGTTGTGAGTCGATCCTCGGCGTGAAAGATGAGCCAGTGCAGGGCAAAGAGGTTCCTCTGAAATGGACTGAGACATCTGGGGGACTCTTGGAATGGTGGTACGACCATGGAGTTCCTCTCGCCTTTCCTGTTGAGAGTGCCTCCTCTTGAGATGCGACGGGAACGCCGGGAATTCTTTCCCGTTGAAAGCAAGGAAAGGATCCCTCATCTCGAGCTACGAGGGGGAAACGGGGCTCCTCTGGATGTGGGCGGGACCATCGTGCTTCCTCTCGAGTGGAGACGGGTATGGCGGTGAACTTCTTGAGTTGCACCAAGGGTGTGAAAGACCCTTTCGAAGTTCAAGAGGTTTGGTGTCATTAGTCTCCAGAGGCCTCATCGGAAATAGGCCTCATCTCGCCTGGAAGGGAGAACTTCCTGGATTTTCTCGAGTTGCGGCAGGTGTTCTCGAGTTACGACGGGGACCTCAGGGACCCGCCCTGGTGGCCTCCGGAGAGGCCAGTCCCCATGCGAGTTGCTAGGGGGCCTCTCGGGATTCCTCTCCCGTCGATACCGGGGCCAAAAACCTTGTGTGGAGTCAGGGCCGGAACCGAGGATTCCTCTCAGGGGCTGACATGGATCTTTGGGTACTTCTGGAGTCTCCCCAGGGGAGTCAGGCCTCGTCTCGAGTGGGGGCATGCACGTGCGCTTTCCTTCCAGGCTGTAGCAGCAATGTCACGCTTCCCGTCGCTTGGATCAAAGGATCTGTGGTTTTCCCTCGAGGCTTTACCTCGAGGCTTTCCCACAGGGCTGTCCCACGTGCCACCGTGGTGTGAGTCGATCCTCGGCGTGAAAGATGAGCCAGTGCAGGGCAAAGAGCTTCCTCTGGAATGGACTGAGACATCTGGGGGACTCTTGGAATGGTGGTACGACCATGGAGTTCCTCTCGCCTTTCCTGTTGAGAGTGCCTCCTCTTGAGATGCGACGGGAACGCCGGGAATTCTTTCCCGTTGAAAGCAGGGAAAGGATCCCTCATCTCGAGCACCGAGGGGAAAACGGGGCTCCTCTGGATGTGGGCGGGACCATCGTGCTTCCTCTCGAGTGGAGACGGGTATGGCGGTGAACTTCTTGAGTTGCAGCAAGGGTGTGAAAGACCCTTTCAAAGTTCCAGAGGTTAGGTGTCATTAGTCTCCAGACGCCTCATCGGAAATAGGCCTCATCTCGCCTGGAAGGGAGAACTTCCTGGATTTTCTCGAGTTGCGGCAGGTGTTCTTAAGTTACGACGGGGAACTCAGGGACCCGCCCTGGTGGCCTCAGGAGAGGCCAGTCCCCATGCGAGTTGCTAGGGGGCCTCTCGGGATTCCTCTCCCGTCGATACCGGGGCCAAAAACCTTGAGTGGAGTCAGGGCCGGAACCGAGGATTCCTCTCAGGGGCTGACATGGATCTTTGGGTACTTCTGGAGTCTCCCCAGGGTAGTCAGGCCTCGTCTCGAGTGGGGGCATGCTCGTGCGCTTTCCTTCCAGGCTGTAGCAGCAATGTCACGCTTCCCGTCACGTGGATCAAAGGATCTGTGATTTTCACTCGAGGCTTTCCCTCGAGGCTTTCCCACAGGGCTGTCCCACGTGCCACCGTGGTGTGAGTCGATCCTCGGCGTGAAAGATGAGCCAGTGCAGGGCAAAGAGTTTCCTCTGGAATGGACTGAGACATCTGGGGGACTCTTGGAATGGTGGTACGACCATGGAGTTCCTCTCGCCTTTCCTGTTGAGAGTGCCTCCTCTTGAGATGCGACGGGAACGCCGGGAATTCTTTCCCGTTGAAAGCAGGGAAAGGATCCCTCATCTCGAGCTACGAGTGGGAAACGGGGCTCCTCTGGATGTGGGCGGGACCATCGTGCTTCCTCTCGAGTGGAGACGGGTATGGCGGTGAACTTCTTGAGTTGCAGCAAGGGTGTGAAAGACCCTTTCGAAGTTCCAGAGGTTAGGTGTCATTAGTCTCCAGACGCCTCATCGGAAATAGGCCTCATCTCGCCTGGAAGGGAGAACTTCCTGGATTTTCTCGAGTTGCGGCAGGTGTTCTCGAGTTACGACGGGGACCTCAGGGACCTGCCCTGGTGGCCTCAGGAGAGGCCAGTCCCCATGCGAGTTGCTAGGGGGCCTCTCGGGATTCCTCTCCCGTCGATACCGGGGCCAAAAACCTTGTGTGGAGTCAGGGCCGGAACCGAGGATTCCTCTCAGGGGCTGACATGGATCTTTGGGTACTTCTGGAGTCTCCCCAGGGGAGTCAGGCCTCGTCTCTAGTGGGGGCATGCACGTGCACTTTCCTTCCAGGCTGTAGCAGCAATGTCACGCTTCCCGTCGCGTGGATCAAAGGATCTGTGGTTTTCCCTCGAGGCTTTCCCACAGGGCTTTCCCATGTGCCACCGTGGTGTGAGTCGATCCTCGGCGTGAAAGATGAGCCAGTGCAGGGCAAAGAGGTTCCTCTGGAATGGACTGAGACATCTGGGGGACTCTTGGAATGGTGGTACGACCATGGAGTTCCTCTCGCCTTTCCTGTTGAGAGTGCCTCCTCTTGAGATGCGACGGGAACGCCCGGAATTCTTTCCCGTTGAAAGCAGGGAAAGGATCCCTCATCTCGAGCTACGAGGGGGAAACGGGGCTCCTCTGGATGTGGGCGGGACCATCGTGCTTCCTCTCTAGTGGAGACGGGTATGGCGGTGAACTTCTTGAGTTGCAGCAAGGGTGTGAAAGACCCTTTCGAAGTTCCAGAGGTTAGGTGTCATTAGTCTCCAGAGGCCTCATCGGAAATAGGCCTCATCTCGCCTGGAAGGGAGAACTTCCTGGATTTTCTCGAGTTGCGGCAGGTGTTCTCGAGTTACGACGGGGACCTCAGGGACCCGCCCTGGTGGCCTCAGGAGAGGCCAGTCCCTAGGCGAGTTGCTAGGGGGCCTCTCGGGATTCCTTTCCCGTTGATACCAGGGCCAAAAACCTTGTGTGGAGTCAGGGCCGGAACCGAGGATTCCTCTCAGGGGCTGACATGGATCTTTGGGTACTTCTGGAGTCTCCCCAGGGGAGTCAGGCCTCGTCTCGAGTGGGGGCATGCAAGTGCGCTTTCCTTCCAGGCTGTAGCAGCAATGTCACGCTTCCCGTCGCGTGGATCAAAGGATCTGTGGTTTTCCCTCGAGGCTTTCCCTCGAGGCTTTCCCACAGGGCTGTCCCACGTGCCACCGTGGTGTGAGTCAATCCTGGGCGTGAAAGATGAGCCAGTGCAGGGCAAAGAGGTTCCTCTGGAATGGACTGAGACATCTGGGGGACTCTTGGAATGGTGGTACGACCATGGAGTTCCTCTCGCCTTTCCTGTTGAGAGTGCCTCCTCTTGAGATGCGACGGGAACGCCGGGAATTCTTTCCCGTTTAAAGCAGGGAAAGGATCCCTCATCTCGAGCTACGAGGGGGAAACGGGGCTCCTCTGGATGTGGGCGGGACCATCGTGCTTCCTCTCTAGTGGAGACGGGTATGGTGGTGAACTTCTTGAGTTGCAGCAAGGCTGTGAAAGACCCTTTCGAAGTTCCAGAGGTTACGTGTCATTAGTCTCCAGACGCCTCATCGGAAATAGGCCTCATTTCGCCTGGAAGGGAGAACTTCCTGGATTTTCTCGAGTTGCGGCAGGTGTTCTCGAGTTACGACGGGGACCTCAGGGACCCGCCCTGGTGGCCTCAGGAGAGGCCAGTCCCTATGCGAGTTGCTAGGGGGCCTCTCGGGATTCCTCTCCCGTCGTTACCGGGGCCAAAAACCTTGTGTGGAGTCAGGGCCGGAACCGAGGATTCCTCTCAGGGGCTGACATGGATCTTTGGGTACTTCTGGAGTCTCCCCAGGGGAGTCACGCCTCGTCTCGAGTGGGGGCATGCACGTGCACTTTCCTTCCAGGCTGTAGCAGCAATGTCACGCTTCCCGTCGCGTGGATCAAATGATGTGTGGTTTTCCCTAGAGGCTTTCCCACAGGGCTGTCCCACGTGCCACCGTGGTGTGAGTCGATCCTCGGCGTGAAAGATGAGCCAGTGCAGGGCAAAGAGGTTCCTCTGGAATGGACTGAGACATCTGGGGGACTCTTGGAATGGTGGTACGACCATGGAGTTCCTCTCGCCTTTCCTGTTGAGAGTGCCTCCTCTTGAGATGCGACGGGAACGCCGGGAATTTTTTGCCATTGAAAGCAGGGAAAGGATCCCTCATCTCGAGCTACGAGGGGGAAACGGGGCTCCTCTGGATGTGGGCGGGACCATCGTGCTTTCTCTCGAGTGAAGACGGGTATGGCGGTGAACTTCTTGAGTTGCAGCAAGGGTGTGAAAGACCCTTTCGAAGTTCCAGAGGTTAGGTGTCATTAGTCTCCAGACGCCTCATCGGAAATAGGCCTCATCTCGCCTGGAAGGGAGAACTTCCTGGATTTTCTCGAGTTGCGGCAGGTGTTCTCGAGTTACGACGGGGACCTCAGGGACCCGCCCTGGTGGCCTCAGGAGAGGCATGTCCCCATGCGAGTTGCTAGGCGGTCTCTCGGGATTCCTCTCCCGTCGATACCAGGGCCAAAAAGCTTGTGTGGAGTCAGGGCCGGAACCGAGGATTCTTCTCAGGGGCTGACATGGATCTTTGGGTACTTCTGGAGTCTCCCCAGGGGAGTCAGGCCTCGTCTCGAGTGGGGGCATGCATGTGCGCTTTCCTTCCAGGCTGTTCCAGCAATGTCATGCTTCCCGTCGTGTGGATCAAAGGATCTGTGGTTTTCCCTCGAGGCTTTCCCTCGAGGCTTTCCCACAGGGCTGTCCCACGTGCCACCGTGTTGTGAGTCGATCCTCGGCGTGAAAGATGAGCCAGTGCAGGGCAAAGAGGTTCCTCTGAAATGGACTGAGACATCTGGGGGACTCTTGGAATGGTGGTACGACCATGGAGTTCCTCTCGCCTTTCCTGTTGAGAGTGCCTCCTCTTGAGATGCGACGGGAACGCCGGGAATTCTTTCCCGTTGAAAGCAGGGAAAGGATCCCTCATCTCGAGCTACGAGGGGGAAACGGGGCTCCTCTGGATGTGGGCGGGACCATCGTGCTTCCTCTCGAGTGGAGACGGGTATGGCGGTGAACTTCTTGAGTTGCACCAAGGATGTGAAAGACCCTTTCGAAGTTCAAGAGGTTTGGTGTCATTAGTCTCCAGAGGCCTCATCGGAAATAGGCCTCATCTCGCCTGGAAGGGAGAACTTCCTGGATTTTCTCGAGTTGCGGCAGGTGTTCTCGAGTTACGACGGGGACCTCAGGGACCCGCCCTGGTGGCCTCCGGAGAGGCCAGTCCCCATGCGAGTTGCTAGGGGGCCTCTCGGGATTCCTCTCCCGTCGATACCGGGGCCAAAAACCTTGTGTGGAGTCAGGGCCGGAACCGAGGATTCCTCTCAGGGGCTGACATGGATCTTTGGGTACTTCTGGAGTCTCCCCAGTGGAGTCAGACCTCGTCTCGAGTGGGGGCATGCACGTGCGCTTTCCTTCCAGGCTGTAGCAGCAATGTCTCGCTTCCCGTCGCGTGGATCAAAGGATCTGTGGTTTTCCCTCGAGGCTTTCCCTCGAGGCTTTCCCACAGGGCTGTCCCACGTGCCACCGTGGTGTGAGTCGATCCTCGGCGTGAAAGATGAGCCAGTGCAGGGCAAAGAGGTTCCTCTGGAATGGACTGAGACATCTGGGGGACTCTTGGAATGGTGGTACGACCATGGAGATCCTCTCGCCTTTCCTGTTGAGAGTGCCTCCTCTTGAGATGCGACGGGAACGCCGGGAATTCTTTCCCGTTGAAAGCAGGGAAAGGATCCCTCATCTCGAGCACCGAGGGGAAAACGGGGCTCCTCTGGATGTGGGCGGGACCACCGTGCTTCCTCTCGAGTGGAGACGGGTATGGCGGTGAACTTCTTGAGTTGCAGCAAGGGTGTGAAAGACCCTTTCAAAGTTCCAGAGGTTAGGTGTCATTAGTCTCCAGACGCCTCATCGGAAATAGGCCTCATCTCGCCTGGAAGGGAGAACTTCCTGGATTTTCTCGAGTTGCGGCAGGTGTTCTTAAGTTACGACGGGGAACTCAGGGAGCCGCCCTGGTGGCCTCAGGAGAGGCCAGTCCCTATGCGAGTTGCTAGGGGGCCTCTCGGGATTCCTCTCCCGTCGATACCGGGGCCAAAAACCTTGTGTGGAGTCAGGGCCGGAACCGAGGATTCCTCTCAGGGGCTGACATGGATCTTTGGGTACTTCTGGAGTCTCCCCAGGGGAGTCAGGCCTCGTCTCGAGTGGGGGCATGCACGTGCACTTTCCTTCCAGGCTGTAGCAGCAATGTCACGCTTCCCGTCGCGTGGATCAAATGATGTGTGGTTTTCCCTAGAGGCTTTCCCACAGGGCTGTCCCACGTGCCACCGTGGTGTGAGTCGATCCTCGGCGTGAAAGATGAGCCAGTGCAGGGCAAAGAGGTTCCTCTGGAATGGACTGAGACATCTGGGGGACTCTTGGAATGGTGGTACGACCATGGAGTTCCTCTCGCCTTTCCTGTTGAGAGTGCCTCCTCTTGAGATGCGACGGGAACGCCGGGAATTTTTTGCCGTTGAAAGCAGGGAAAGGATCCCTCATCTCGAGCTACGAGGGGGAAACGGGGCTCCTCTGGATGTGGGCGGGACCATCGTGCTTTCTCTCGAGTGGAGACGGGTATGGCGGTGAACTTCTTGAGTTGCAGCACGGGTGTGAAAGACCCTTTCGAAGTTCCAGAGGTTAGGTGTCATTAGTCTCCAGACGCCTCATCGGAAATAGGCCTCATCTCGCCTGGAAGGGAGAACTTCCTTGATTTTCTCGAGTTGCGGCAGGTGTTCTCGAGTTACGACGGGGACTTCAGGGACCCGCCCTGTTGGCCTCAGGAGAGGCCAGTCCCTATGCGTGTTGCTAGGGGGCCCCTCGGGATTCCTCTCCCGTCGATACCGGGGCCAAAAACCTTGTGTGGAGTCAGGGCCGGAACCGAGGATTCCTCTCAGGGACTGATATGGATCTTTGGGTACTTCTGGAGTCTCGCCAGGGGAGACAGGCCTTGTCTCGTGTGGGGGCATGCACGTGCACTTTCCTTCCAGGCTGTAGCAGCAATGTCACGCTTCCCGTCGCGTGGATCAAAGGATCTGCGGTTTTCGCTCGAGGCTTTCCCTCGAGGCTTTCCCACAGGGCTGTCCCACATGACACCGTGGTGTGAGTCGATTCTCGGCGTGAAAAATGAGCCAGTGCAGGGCAAAGAGTTTCCTCTGGAATGGACTGAGACATCTGGGGGACTCTTGGAATGGTGGTACGACCACGGATTTCCTCTCGCCTTTCCTGTTGAGAGTGCCTCCTCTTGAGATGCGACGGGAACGCCGGGAATTCTTTCCCGTTGAAAGCAGGGAAAGGATCCTTCATCTCGAGCTACGAGGGGGAAACGGGGCTCCTCTGGATGTGGGCGGGACCATCGTGCTTCCTCTTGAGTGGACACGGGTATGGCGGTGAACTTCTTGAGTTGCAGGAAGGGTGTGAAAGACCCTTTCGAAGTTCCAGAGGTTAGGTGTCATTAGTCTCCAGACGCCTCATCGGAAATAGGCCTCATCTCGCCTGGAAGGGAGAACTTCCTGGATTTTCTCGACTTGCGGCTGGTGTTCTCGAGTTACGACGGGGACCTCAGGGACCCGCCCTGGTGGCCTCAGGAGAGGCCAGTCCCCATGCGAGTTGCTAGGGGGCCTCTCGGGATTCCTCTCCCGTCGATACCGGGGCCAAAAACCTTGTGTGGAGTCAGGGCCGGAACCGAGGATTCCTCTCAGGGGCTGACATGGATCTTTGGGTACTTCTGGAGTCTCCCCAGGGGAGTCAGGACTCGTCTCGAGTGGGGGCATGCGCGTGCGCTTTCCTTCCAGGCTGTAGCAGCAATGTCACGCTTCCCGTCGCTTGGATCAAAGGATCTGTGATTTTCCCTCGAGGCTTTCCCTCGAGGCTTTCCCACAGGGCTGTCCCACGTGCCACCGTGGTGTGAGTCGATCCTCGGCGTGAAAGATGAGCCAGTGCAGGGCAAAGAGGTTCCTCTGGAATGGACTGAGACATCTGGGGGACTCTTGGAATGGTGGTACGACCATGGAGTTCCTCTCGCCTTTTCTGTTGAGAGTGCCTCCTCTTGAGATGCGACGGGAACGCCGGGAATTTTTTGCCGGTGAAAGCAGGGAAAGGATCCCTCATCTCGAGCTACGAGGGGGAAACGGGGCTCCTCTGGATGTGGGCGGGACCATCGTGCTTCCTCTCGAGTGGAGACGGGTATGGCGGTGAACTTCTTGAGTTGCAGCAAGGGTGTGAAAGACCATTTCGAAGTTCCAGAGGTTAGGTGTCATTAGTCTCCAGAGGCCTCATCGGAAATAGGCCTCATCTCGCCTGGAAGGGAGAACTTCCTGGATTTTCTCGAGTTGCGGCAGGTGTTCTTAAGTTACGACGGGGAACTCAGGGACCCGCCCTGGTGGCCTCAGGAGAGGCCAGTCCCCATGCGAGTTGCTAGGGGGCCTCTCGGGATTCCTCTCCCGTCGATACCGGGGCCAAAAACCTTGAGTGGAGTCAGGGCCGGAACCGAGGATTCCTCTCAGGGGCTGACATGGATCTTTGGGTACTTCTGGAGTCTCCCCAGGGGAGTCAGGCCTCGTCTCGAGTGGGGGCATGCTCGTGCGCTTTCCTTCCAGGCTGTAGCAGCAATGTCACGCTTCCCGTCACGTGGATCAAAGGATCTGTGATTTTCACTCGAGGCTTTCCCTCGAGGCTTTCCCACAGGGCTGTCCCACGTGCCACCGTGGTGTGAGTCGATCCTCGGCGTGAAAGATGAGCCAGTGCAGGTCAAAGAGTTTCCTCTGGAATGGACTGAGACATCTGGGGGACTCTTGGAATGGTGGTAATACCATGGAGTTCCTCTCGCCTTTCCTGTTGAGAGTGCCTCCTCTTGAGATGCGACGGGAACGCCGGGAATTCTTTCCCGTTGAAAGCAGGGAAAGGATCCCTCATCTCGAGCTACGAGGGGGAAACGGGGCTCCTCTGGATGTGGGCGGGACCATCGTGCTTCCTCTCGAGTGGAGACGGGTATGGCGGTGAACTTCTTGAGTTGCAGCAAGGGTGTGAAAGACCCTTTCGAAGTTCCAGAGGTTAGGTGTCATTAGTCTCCAGACGCCTCATCGGAAATAGGCCTCATCTCGCCTGGAAGGGAGAACTTCCTGGATTTTCTCGAGTTGCGGCAGGTGTTCTCGAGTTACGACGGGGACCTCAGGGACCCGCCCTGGTGGCCTCAGGAGAGGCCAGTCCCCATGCGAGTTGCTAGGGGGCCTCTCGGGATTCCTCTCCCATCGATACCGGGGCCAAAAACCTTGTGTGGAGTCAGGGCCGGAACCGAGGATTCCTCTCAGGGGCTGACATGGATCTTTGGGTACTTCTGGAGTCTCCCCAGGGGAGTCAGGCCTCGTCTCGAGTGGGGGCATGCACGTGCACTTTCCTTCCAGGCTGTAGCAGCAATGTCACGCTTCCCGTCGCGTGGATCAAAGGATCTGTGGTTTTCCCTCGAGGCTTTCCCTCGAGGCTTTCCCACAGGGCTGTCCCACGTGCCACCGTGGTGTGAGTCAATCCTGGGCGTGAAAGATGAGCCAGTGCAGGGCAAAGAGGTTCCTCTGGAATGGACTGAGACATCTGGGGGACTCTTGGAATGGTGGTACGACCATGGAGTTCCTCTCGCCTTTCCTGTTGAGAGTGCCTCCTCTTGAGATGCGACGGGAACGCCGGGAATTCTTTCCCGTTTAAAGCAGGGAAAGGATCCCTCATCTCGAGCTACGAGGGGGAAACGGGGCTCCTCTGGATGTGGGCGGGACCATCGTGCTTCCTCTCTAGTGGAGACGGGTATGGTGGTGAACTTCTTGAGTTGCAGCAAGGCTGTGAAAGACCCTTTCGAATTTCCAGAGGTTACGTGTCATTAGTCTCCAGACGCCTCATCGGAAATAGGCCTCATTTCGCCTGGAAGGGAGAACTTCCTGGATTTTCTCGAGTTGCGGCAGGTGTTCTCGAGTTACGACGGGGACCTCAGGGACCCGCCCTGGTGGCCTCAGGAGAGGCCAGTCCCTATGCGAGTTGCTAGGGGGCCTCTCGGGATTCCTCTCCCGTCGATACCGGGGCCAAAAACCTTGTGTGGAGTCAGGGCCGGAACCGAGGATTCCTCTCAGGGGCTGACATGGATCTTTGGGTACTTCTGGAGTCTCCCCAGGGGAGTCACGCCTCGTCTCGAGTGGGGGCATGCACGTGCACTTTCCTTCCAGGCTGTAGCAGCAATGTCACGCTTCCCGTCGCGTGGATCAAATGATGTGTGTTTTTCCCTAGAGGCTTTCCCACAGGGCTGTCCCACGTGCCACCGTGGTGTGAGTCGATCCTCGGCATGAAAGATGAGCCAGTGCAGGGCAAAGAGGTTCCTCTGGAATGGACTGAGACATCTGGGGGACTCTTGGAATGGTGGTACGACCATGGAGTTCCTCTCGCCTTTCCTGTTGAGAGTGCCTCCTCTTGAGATGCGACGGGAACGCCGGGAATTTTTTGCCGTTGAAAGCAGGGAAAGGATCCCTCATCTCGAGCTACGAGGGGGAAAAGGGGCTCCTCTGGATGTGGGCGGGACCATCGTGCTTTCTCTCGAGTGAAGACGGGTATGGCGGTGAACTTCTTGAGTTGCAGCAAGGGTGTGAAAGACCCTTTCGAAGTTCCAGAGGTTAGGTGTCATTAGTCTCCAGACGCCTCATCGGAAATAGGCCTCATCTCGCCTGGAAGGGAGAACTTCCTGGATTTTCTCGAGTTGCGGCAGGTGTTCTCGAGTTACGACGGGGACCTCAGGGACCCGCCCTGGTGGCCTCAGGAGAGGCATGTCCCCATGCGAGTTGCTAGGGGGTCTCTCGGGATTCCTCTCCCGTCGATACCGGGGCCAAAAAGCTTGTGTGGAGTCAGGGCCGGAACCGAGGATTCTTCTCAGGGGCTGACATGGATCTTTGGGTACTTCTGGAGTCTCCCCAGGGGAGTCAGGCCTCGTCTCGAGTGGGGGCATGCATGTGAGCTTTCCTTCCAGGCTGTTCCAGCAATGTCATGCTTCCCGTCGTGTGGATCAAAGGATCTGTGGTTTTCCCTCGAGGCTTTCCCTCGAGGCTTTCCCACAGGGCTGTCCCACGTGCCACCGTGTTGTGAGTCGATCCTCGGCGTGAAAGATGAGCCAGTGCAGGGCAAAGAGGTTCCTCTGAAATGGACTGAGACATCTGGGGGACTCTTGGAATGGTGGTACGACCATGGAGTTCCTCTCGCCTTTCCTGTTGAGAGTGCCTCCTCTTGAGATGCGACGGGAACGCCGGGAATTCTTTCCCGTTGAAAGCAGGGAAAGGATCCCTCATCTCGAGCTACGAGGGGGATACGGGGCTCCTCTGGATGTGGGCGGGACCATCGTGCTTCCTCTCGAGTGGAGACGGGTATGGCGGTGAACTTCTTGAGTTGCACCAAGGGTGTGAAAGACCCTTTCGAAGTTCAAGAGGTTTGGTGTCATTAGTCTCCAGAGGCCTCATCGGAAATAGGCCTCATCTCGCCTGGAAGGGAGAACTTCCTGGATTTTCTCGAGTTGCGGCAGGTGTTCTCGAGTTACGACGGGGACCTCAGGGACCCGCCCTGGTGGCCTCCGGAGAGGCCAGTCCCCATGCGAGTTGCTAGGGGGCCTCTCGGGATTCCTCTCCCGTCGATACCGGGGCCAAAAACCTTGTGTGGAGTCAGGGCCGGAACCGAGGATTCCTCTCAGGGGCTGACATGGATCTTTGGGTACTTCTGGAGTCTCCCCAGTGGAGTCAGACCTCGTCTCGAGTGGGGGCATGCACGTGCGCTTTCCTTCCAGGCTGTAGCAGCAATGTCTCGCTTCCCGTCGCGTGGATCAAAGGATCTGTGGTTTTCCCTCGAGGCTTTCCCTCGAGGCTTTCCCACAGGGCTGTCCCACGTGCCACCGTGGTGTGAGTCGATCCTCGGCGTGAAAGATGAGCCAGTGCAGGGCAAAGAGGTTCCTCTGGAATGGACTGAGACATCTGGGGGACTCTTGGAATGGTGGTACGACCATGGAGATCCTCTCGCCTTTCCTGTTGAGAGTGCCTCCTCTTGAGATGCGACGGGAACGCCGGGAATTCTTTCCCGTTGAAAGCAGGGAAAGGATCCCTCATCTCGAGCACCGAGGGGAAAACGGGGCTCCTCTGGATGTGGGCGGGACCACCGTGCTTCCTCTCGAGTGGAGACGGGTATGGCGGTGAACTTCTTGAGTTGCAGCAAGGGTGTGAAAGACCCTTTCAAAGTTCCAGAGGTTAGGTGTCATTAGTCTCCAGACGCCTCATCGGAAATAGGCCTCATCTCGCCTGGAAGGGAGAACTTCCTGGATTTTCTCGAGTTGCGGCAGGTGTTCTTAAGTTACGACGGGGAACTCAGGGAGCCGCCCTGGTGGCCTCAGGAGAGGCCAGTCCCTATGCGAGTTGCTAGGGGGCCTCTCGGGATTCCTCTCCCGTCGATACCGGGGCCAAAAACCTTGTGTGGAGTCAGGGCCGGAACCGAGGATTCCTCTCAGGGGCTGACATGGATCTTTGGGTACTTCTGGAGTCTCCCCAGGGGAGTCAGGCCTCGTCTCGAGTGGGGGCATGCACGTGCACTTTCCTTCCAGGCTGTAGCAGCAATGTCACGCTTCCCGTCGCGTGGATCAAATGATGTGTGGTTTTCCCTAGAGGCTTTCCCACAGGGCTGTCCCACGTGCCACCGTGGTGTGAGTCGATCCTCGGCGTGAAAGATGAGCCAGTGCAGGGCAAAGAGGTTCCTCTGGAATGGACTGAGACATCTGGGGGACTCTTGGAATGGTGGTACGACCATGGAGTTCCTCTCGCCTTTCCTGTTGAGAGTGCCTCCTCTTGAGATGCGACGGGAACGCCGGGAATTTTTTGCCGTTGAAAGCAGGGAAAGGATCCCTCATCTCGAGCTACGAGGGGGAAACGGGGCTCCTCTGGATGTGGGCGGGACCATCGTGCTTTCTCTCGAGTGGAGACGGGTATGGCGGTGAACTTCTTGAGTTGCAGCAAGGGTGTGAAAGACCCTTTCGAAGTTCCAGAGGTTAGGTGTCATTAGTCTCCAGACGCCTCATCGGAAATAGGCCTCATCTCGCCTGGAAGGGAGAACTTCCTTGATTTTCTCGAGTTGCGGCAGGTGTTCTCGAGTTACGACGGGGACCTCAGGGACCCGCCCTGTTGGCCTCAGGAGAGGCCAGTCCCTATGCGTGTTGCTAGGGCGCCCCTCGGGATTCCTCTCCCGTCGATACCGGGGCCAAAAACCTTGTGTGGAGTCAGGGCCGGAACCGAGGATTCCTCTCAGGGACTGATATGGATCTTTGGGTACTTCTGGAGTCTCGCCAGGGGAGACAGGCCTTGTCTCGTGTGGGGGCATGCACGTGCACTTTCCTTCCAGGCTGTAGCAGCAATGTCACGCTTCCCGTCGCGTGGATCAAAGGATCTGCGGTTTTCGCTCGAGGCTTTCCCTCGAGGCTTTCCCACAGGGCTGTCCCACGAGACACCGTGGTGTGAGTCGATTCTCGGCGTGAAAAATGAGCCAGTGCAGGGCAAAGAGGTTCCTCTGGAATGGACTGAGACATCTGGGGGACTCTTGGAATGGTGGTACGACCATGGATTTCCTCTCGCCTTTCCTGTTGAGAGTGCCTCCTCTTGAGATGCGACGGGAACGCCGGGAATTCTTTCCCGTTGAAAGCAGGGAAAGGATCCTTCATCTCGAGCTACGAGGGGGAAACGGGGCTCCTCTGGATGTGGGCGGGACCATCGTGCTTCCTCTTGAGTGGACACGGGTATGGCGGTGAACTTCTTGAGTTGCAGGAAGGGTGTGAAAGACCCTTTCGAAGTTCCAGAGGTTAGGTGTCATTAGTCTCCAGACGCCTCATCGGAAATAGGCCTCATCTCGCCTGGAAGGGAGAACTTCCTGGATTTTCTCGACTTGCGGCTGGTGTTCTCGAGTTACGACGGGGACCTCAGGGACCCGCCCTGGTGGCCTCAGGAGAGGCCAGTCCCCATGCGAGTTGCTAGGGGGCCTCTCGGGATTCCTCTCCCGTCGATACCGGGGCCAAAAACCTTGTGTGGAGTCAGGGCCGGAACCGAGGATTCCTCTCAGGGGCTGACATGGATCTTTGGGTACTTCTGGAGTCTCCCCAGGGGAGTCAGGCCTCGTCTCGAGTGGGGGCATGCGCGTGCGCTTTCCTTCCAGGCTTTAGCAGCAATGTCACGCTTCCCGTCGCTTGGATCAAAGGATCTGTGGTTTTCCCTCGAGGCTTTCCCTCGAGGCTTTCCCACAGGGCTGTCCCACGTGCCACCGTGGTGTGAGTCGATCCTCGGCGTGAAAGATGAGCCAGTGCAGGGCAAAGAGGTTCCTCTGGAATGGACTGAGACATCTGGGGGACTCTTGGAATGGTGGTACGACCATGGAGTTCCTCTCGCCTTTCCTGTTGAGAGTGCCTCCTCTTGAGATGCGACGGGAACGCCGGGAATTTTTTGCCGTTGAAAGCAGGGAAAGGATCCCTCATCTCGAGCTACGAGGGGGAAACGGGGCTCCTCTGGATGTGGGCGGGACCATCGTGCTTCCTCTCGAGTGGAGACGGGTATGGCGGTGAACTTCTTGAGTTGCAGCAAGGGTGTGCAAGACCATTTCGAAGTTCCAGAGGTTAGGTGTCTTTAGTCTCCAGAGGCCTCATCGGAAATAGGCCTCATCTCGCCTGGAAGGGAGAACTTCCTGGATTTTCTCGAGTTGCGGCAGGTGTTCTCGAGTTACGACGGGGACCTCAGGGACCCGCCCTGGTGGCCTCAGGAGAGGCCAGTCCCCATGCGAGGTGCTAGGGGGCCTCTCGGGATTCCTCTCCCGTCGATACCGGGGCCAAAAACCTTGTGTGGAGTCAGGGCCGGAACCGAGGATTCCTCTCAGGGGCTGACATGGATCTTTGGGTACTTCTGGAGTCTCCCCAGGGGAGTCAGGCCTCGTCTCGAGTGGGGGCATGCACGTGCACTTTCCTTCCAGGCTGTAGCAGCAATGTCACGCTTCCCGTCGCGTGGATCAAAGGATCTGTGGTTTTCCCTCGAGGCTTTCCCACAGGGCTGTCCCACGTGCCACCGTGGTGTGAGTCGATCCTCGGCGTGAAAGATGAGCCAGTGCAGGGCAAAGAGGTTCCTCTGGAATGGACTGAGACATCTGGGGGACTCTTGGAATGGTGGTACGACCATGGAGTTCTTCTCGCCTTTCCTGTTGAGAGTGCCTCCTCTTGAGATGCGACGGGAACGCCGGGAATTCTTTCCCGTTGAAAGCAGGGAAAGGATCCCTCATCTCGAGCTACGAGGGGGAAACGGGGCTCCTCTGGATGTGGGCGGGAACATCGTGCTTCCTCTGTAGTGGAGACAGGTATGGCGGTGAACTTCTTGAGTTGCAGCAAGGGTGTGAAAGACCCTTTCGAAGTTCCAGAGGTTAGGTGTCATTAGTCTCCAGAGGCCTCATCGGAAATAGGCCTCATCTCGCCTGGAAGGGAGAACTTCCTGGATTTTCTCGAGTTGCGGCAGGTGTTCTCGAGTTACGACGGGGACCTCAGGGACCCGCCCTGGTGGCCTCAGGAGAGGCAAGTCCCTAGGCGAGTTGCTAGGGGGCCTCTCGGGATTCCTCTCCCGTTGATACCGGGGCCAAAAACCTTGTGTGGAGTCAGGGCCGGAACCGAGGATTCCTCTCAGGGGCTGACATGGATCTTTGGGTACTTCTGGAGTCTCCCCAGGGGAGACAGGCCTCGTCTCGAGTGGGGGCATGCACGTGCGCTTTCCTTCCAGGCTGTAGCAGCAATGTCACGCTTCCCGTCGCGTGGATCAAATGATGTGTGGTTTTCCCTAGAGGCTTTCCCACAGGGCTGTCCCACGTGCCACCGTGGTGTGAGTCGATCCTCGGCGTGAAAGATGAGCCAGTGCAGGGCAAAGAGGTTCCTCTGGAATGGACTGAGACATCTGGGGGACTCTTGGAATGGTGGTACGACCATGGAGTTCCTCTCGCCTTTCCTGTTGAGAGTGCCTCCTCTTGAGATGCGACGGGAACGCCGGGAATTTTTTGCCGTTGAAAGCAGGGAAAGGATCCCTCATCTCGAGCTACGAGGGGGAAACGGGGCTCCTCTGGATGTGGGCGGGACCATCGTGCTTTCTCTCGAGTGGAGACGGGTATGGCGGTGAACTTCTTGAGTTGCAGCAAGGGTGTGAAAGACCCTTTCGAAGTTCCAGAGGTTAGGTGTCATTAGTCTCCAGACGCCTCATCGGAAATAGGCCTCATCTCGCCTGGAAGGGAGAACTTCCTGGATTTTCTCGAGTTGCGGCAGGTGTTCTCGAGTTACGACGGGGACCTCAGGGACCCGCCCTGGTGGCCTCAGGAGAGGCAAGTCCCCATGCGAGTTGCTAGGGGGTCTCTCGGGATTCCTCTCCCGTCGATACCGGGGCCAAAAAGCTTGTGTGGAGTCAGGGCGGGAACCGAGGATTCTTCTCAGGGGCTGACATGGATCTTTGGGTACTTCTGGAGTCTCCCCAGGGGAGTCAGGCCTCGTCTCGAGTGGGGGCATGCATGTGCGCTTTCCTTCCAGGCTGTTCCAGCAATGTCATGCTTCCCGTCGCGTGGATCAAAGGATCTGTGGTTTTCCCTCGAGGCTTTCCCTCGAGGCTTTCCCACAGGGCTGTCCCACGTGCCACCGTGTTGTGAGTCGATCCTCGGCGTGAAAGATGAGCCAGTGCAGGGCAAAGAGGTTCCTCTGAAATGGACTGAGACATCTGGGGGACTCTTGGAATGGTGGTACGACCATGGAGTTCCTCTCGCCTTTCCTGTTGAGAGTGCCTCCTCTTGAGATGCGACGGGAACGCCGGGAATTCTTTCCCGTTGAAAGCAGGGAAAGGATCCCTCATCTCGAGCTACGAGGGGGAAACGGGGCTCCTCTGGATGTGGGCGGGTCCATCGTGCTTCCTCTCGAGTGGAGACGGGTATGGCGGTGAACTTCTTGAGTTGCACCAAGGGTGTGAAAGACCCTTTCGAAGTTCAAGAGGTTTGGTGTCATTAGTCTCCAGAGGCCTCATCGGAAATAGGCCTCATCTCGCCTGGAAGGGAGAACTTCCTGGATTTTCTCGAGTTGCGGCAGGTGTTCTCGAGTTACGACGGAGACCTCAGGGACCCGCCCTGGTGGCCTCCGGAGAGGCCAGTCCCCATGCGAGTTGCTAGGGGGCCTCTCGGGATTCCTCTCCCGTCGATACCGGGGCCAAAAACCTTGTGTGGAGTCAGGGCCGGAACCGAGGATTCCTCTCAGGGGCTGACATGGATCTTTGGGTACTTCTGGAGTCTCCCCAGTGGAGTCAGACCTCGTCTCGAGTTGGGGCATGCACGTGCGCTTTCCTTCCAGGCTGTAGCAGCAATGTCACGCTTCCCGTCGCGTGGATCAAAGGATCTGTGGTTTTCCCTCGAGGCTTTCCCTCGAGGCTTTCCCACAGGGCTGTCCCACGTGCCACCGTGGTGTGAGTCGATCCTCGGCGTGAAAGATGAGCCAGTGCAGGGCAAAGAGGTTCCTCTGGAATGGACTGAGACATCTGGGGGACTCTTGGAATGGTGGTACGACCATGGAGATCCTCTCGCCTTTCCTGTTGAGAGTGCCTCCTCTTGAGATGCGACGGGATCGCCGGGAATTCTTTCCCGTTGAAAGCAGGGAAAGGATCCCTCATCTCGAGCACCGAGGGGAAAACGGGGCTCCTCTGGATGTGGGCGGGACCATCGTGCTTCCTCTCGAGTGGAGACGGGTATGGCGGTGAACTTCTTGAGTTGCAGCAAGGGTGTGAAAGACCCTTTCAAAGTTCCAGAGGTTAGGTGTCATTAGTCTCCAGACGCCTCATCGGAAATAGGCCTCATCTCGCCTGGAAGGGAGAACTTCCTGGATTTTCTCGAGTTGCGGCAGGTGTTCTTAAGTTACGACGGGGAACTCAGGGAGCCGCCCTGGTGGCCTCAGGAGAGGCCAGTCCCTATGCGAGTTGCTAGGGGGCCTCTCGGGATTCCTCTCCCGTCGATACCGGGGCCAAAAACCTTGTGTGGAGTCAGGGCCGGAACCGAGGATTCCTCTCAGGGGCTGACATGGATCTTTGGGTAATTCTGGAGTCTCCCCAGGGGAGTCAGGCCTCGTCTCGAGTGGGAGCATGCACGTGCATTTTCCTTCCAGGCTGTAGCAGCAATGTCACGCTTCCCGTTGCTTGGATCAAATGATGTGTGGTTTTCCCTAGAGGCTTTCCCACAGGGCTGTCCCACGTGCCACCGTGGTGTGAGTCGATCCTCGGCGTGAAAGATGAGCCAGTGCAGGGCAAAGAGGTTCCTCTGGAATGGACTGAGACATCTGGGGGACTCTTGGAATGGTGGTACGACCATGGAGTTCCTCTCGCCTTTCCTGTTGAGAGTGCCTCCTCTTGAGATGCGACGGGAACGCCGGGAATTTTTTGCCGTTGAAAGCAGGGAAAGGATCCCTCATCTCGAGCTACGAGGGGGAAACGGGGCTCCTCTGGATGTGGGCGGGACCATCGTGCTTTCTCTCGAGTGGAGACGGGTATGGCGGTGAACTTCTTGAGTTGCAGCAAGGGTGTGAAAGACCCTTTCGAAGTTCCAGAGGTTAGGTGTCATTAGTCTCCAGACGCCTCATCGGAAATAGGCCTCATCTCGCCTGGAAGGGAGAACTTCCTTGATTTTCTCGAGTTGCGGCAGGTGTTCTCGAGTTACGACGGGGATCTCAGGGACTCGCCCTGTTGGCCTCAGGAGAGGCCAGTCCCTATGCGTGTTGCTAGGGGGCCCCTCGGGATTGCTCTCCCGTCGATACCGGGGCCAAAAACCTTGTGTGGAGTCAGGGCCGGAACCGAGGATTCCTCTCAGGGACTGATATGGATCTTTGGGTACTTCTGGAGTCTCGAAAGGGGAGACAGGCCTTGTCTCGTGTGGGGGCATGCACGTGCACTTTCCTTCCAGGCTGTAGCAGCAATGTCACGCTTCCCGTCGCGTGGATCAAAGGATCTGCGGTTTTCGCTCGAGGCTTTCCCTCGAGGCTTTCCCACAGGGCTGTCCCACGTGACACCGTGGTGTGAGTCGATTCTCGGCGTGAAAAATGAGCCAGTGCAGGGCAAAGAGGTTCCTCTGGAATGGACTGAGACATCTGGGGGACTCTTGGAATGGTGGTACGACCATGGAGTTCCTCTCGCCTTTCCTGTTGAGAGTGCCTCCTCTTGAGATGCGACGGGAACGCCGGGAATTCTTTCCCGTTGAAAGCAGGGAAAGGATCCTTCATCTCGAGCTACGAGGGGGAAACGGGGCTCCTCGGGATGTGGGCGGGACCATCGTGCTTCCTCTTGAGTGGACACGGGTATGGCGGTGAACTTCTTGAGTTGCAGCAAGGGTGTGAAAGACCCTTTCGAAGTTCCAGAGTTTAGGTGTCATTAGTCTCCAGACGCCTCATCGGAAATAGGCCTCATCTTGCCTGGAAGGGAGAACTTCCTGGATTTTCTCGACTTGCGGCTGGTGTTCTCGAGTTACGACGGGGACCTCAGGGACCCGCCCTGGTGGCCTCAGGAGAGGCCAGTCCCCATGCGAGTTGCTAGGGGGCCTCTCGGGATTCCTCTCCCGTCGATACCGGGGCCAAAAACCTTGTGTGGAGTCAGGGCCGGAACCGAGGATTCCTCTCAGGGGCTGACATGGATCTTTGGGTACTTCTGGAGTCTCCCCAGGGGAGTCAGGCCTCGTCTCGAGTGGGGGCATGCGCGTGCGCTTTCCTTCCAGGCTGTAGCAGCAATGTCACGCTTCCCGTCGCTTGGATCAAAGGATCTGTGGTTTTCCCTCGAGGCTTTCCCTCGAGGCTTTCCCACAGGGCTGTCCCACGTGCCACCGTGGTGTGAGTCGATCCTCGGCGTGAAAGATGAGCCAGTGCAGGGCAAAGAGGTTCCTCTGGAATGGACTGAGACATCTGGGGGACTCTTGGAATGGTGGTACGACCATGGAGTTCCTCTCGCCTTTCCTGTTGAGAGTGCCTGCTCTTGAGATGCGACGGGAACGCCGGGAATTTTTTCCGTTGAAAGCAGGGAAAGGATCCCTCATCTCGAGCTACGAGGGGGAAACGGGGCTCCTCTGGATGTGGGCGGGACCATCGTGCTTCCTCTCGAGTGGAGACGGGTATGGCGGTGAACTTCTTGAGTTGCAGCAAGGGTGTGAAAAACCATTTCGAAGTTACAGAGGTTAGGTGTCATTAGTCTCCAGAGGCCTCATCGGAAATAGGCCTCATCTCGCCTGGAAGGGAGAACTTCCTGGATTTTCTCGAGTTGCGGCAGGTGTTCTCGAGTTACGACGGGGACCTCAGGGACCCGCCCTGGTGGCCTCAGGAGAGGCCAGTCCCCATGCGAGGTGCTAGGGGGCCTCTCGGGATTCCTCTCCCGTCGATACCGGGGCCAAAAACCTTGTGTGGAGTCAGGGCCGGAACCGAGGATTCCTCTCAGGGGCTGACATGGATCTTTGGGTACTTCTGGAGTCTCCCCAGGGGAGTCAGGCCTCGTCTCGAGTGGGGGCATGCACGTGCACTTTCCTTCCAGGCTGTAGCAGCAATGTCACGCTTCCCGTCGCGTGGATCAAAGGATCTGTGGTTTTCCCTCGAGGCTTTCCCACAGGGCTGTCCCACGTGCCACCGTGGTGTGAGTCGATCCTCGGCGTGAAAGATGAGCCAGTGCAGGGCAAAGAGGTTCCTCTGGAATGGACTGAGACATCTGGGGGACTCTTGGAATGGTGGTACGACCATGGAGTTCCTCTCGCCTTTCCTGTTGAGAGTGCCTCCTCTTGAGATGCGACGGGAACGCCGGGAATTCTTTCCCGTTGAAAGCAGGGAAAGGATCCCTCATCTCGAGCTACGAGGGGGAAACGGGGCTCCTCTGGATGTGGGCGGGACCATCCTGCTTCCTCTTGAGTGGACACGGGTATGGCGGTGAACTTCTTGTGTTGCAGCAAGGGTGTGAAAGACCCTTTCGAAGTTCCAGAGGTTAGGTGTCATTAGTCTCCAGACGCCTCATCGGAAATAGGCCTCATCTCGCCTGGAAGGGAGAACTTCCTGGATTTTCTCGATTTGCGGCAGGTGTTCTCGAGTTACGACGGGGACCTCAGGGACCCGCCCTGGTGGCCTCAGGAGAGGCCAGTCCCCATGCGAGTTGTTAGGGGGCCTCTCGGGATTCCTCTCCCGTCGATACCGGGGCCAAAAACCTTGTGTGGAGTCAGGGCCGGAACCGAGGATTCCTCTCAGGGGCTGACATGGATCTTTGGGTACTTCTGGAGTCTCCCCAGGGGAGTCAGGCCTCGTCTCGAGTGGGGGCATGCGCGTGCGCTTTCCTTCCAGGCTTTAGCAGCAATGTCACGCTTCCCATCGCTTGGATCAAAGGATCTGTGGTTTTCCCTCGAGGCTTTCCCTCGAGGCTTTCCCACAGGGCTGTCCCACGTGCCACCGTGGTGTGAGTCGATCCTCGGCGTGAAAGATGAGCCAGTGCAGGGCAAAGAGGTTCCTTTGGAATGGACTGAGACATCTGGGGGACTCTTGGAATGGTGGTACGACCATGGAGTTCCTCTCGCCTTTCCTGTTGAGAGTGCCTCCTCTTGAGATGCGACGGGAACGCCGGGAATTTTTTGCCGTTGAAAGCAGGGAAAGGATCCCTCATCTCAAGCTACGAGGGGGAAACGGGGCTCCTCTGGATGTGGGCGGGACCATCGTGCTTCCTCTCGAGTGGAGACGGGTATGGCGGTGAACTTCTTGAGTTGCAGCAAGGGTGTGAAAGACCCTTTCGAAGTTCCAGAGGTTAGGTGTCATTAGTCTCCAGAGGCCTCATCGGAAATAGGCCTCATCTCGCCTGGAAGGGAGAACTTCCTGGATTTTCTCGAGTTGCGGCAGGTGTTCTCGAGTTACGACGGGGACCTCAGGGACCCGCCCTGGTGGCCTCAGGAGAGGCCAGTCCCCATGCGAGTTGCTAGGGGGCCTCTCGGGATTCCTCTCCCGTCGATACCGGGGCCAAAAACCTTGTGTGGAGTCAGGGCCGGAACCGAGGATTCCTCTCAGGGGCTGACATGGATCTTTGGGTACTTCTGGAGTCTCCCCAGGGGAGTCAGGCCTCGTCTCGAGTGGGGGCATGCACGTGCACTTTCCTTCCAGGCTGTAGCAGCAATGTCACGCTTCCCGTCGCGTGGATCAAAGGATCTGTGGTTTTCCCTCGAGGCTTTCCCACAGGGCTGTCCCACGTGCCACCGTGGTGTGAGTCGATCCTCGGCGTGAAAGATGAGCCAGTGCAGGGCAAAGAGGTTCCTCTGGAATGGACTGAGACATTTGGGGGACTCTTGGAATGGTGGTACGACCATGGATTTCCTCTCGCCTTTCCTGTTGAGAGTACCTCCTCTTGAGATGCGATGGGAACGCCGGAAATTCTTTCCCGTTGAAAGCAGGGAAAGGATCCCTCATCTCGAGCTACGAGGGGGAAACGGGGCTCCTCTGGATGTGGGCGGGACCATCGTGCTTCCTCTCTAGTGGAGACGGGTATGGCGGTGAACTTCTTGAGTTGCAGCAAGGGTGTGAAAGACCCTTTCGAAGTTCCAGAGGTTAGGTGTCATTAGTCTCCAGAGGCCTCATCGGAAATAGGCCTCATCTCGCCTGGAAGGGAGAACTTCCTGGACTTTCTCGAGTTGCGGCAGGTGTTCCCGAGTTACGACGGGGACCTCAGGGACCCGCCCTGGTGGCCTCAGGAGAGGCCAGTCCCCATGCGAGTTGCTAGGGGGCCTCTCGGGATTACTCTCCCGTCGATACCGGGGCCAAAAAGCTTGTGTGGAGTCAGGGCCGGAACCGAGGATTCCTCTCAGGGGCTGACATGGATCTTTGGGTACTTCTGGAGTCTCCCCAGGGGAGTCAGACTTCGTCTCGAGTGGGGGCATGCACCTGCGCTTTCCTTCCAGGCTGTAGCAGCAATGTCACGCTTCCCGTCGCGTGGATCAAAGGATCTGTGGTTTTCCCTCGAGGCTTTCCCTCGAGGCTTTCCCACAGGGCTGCCCCACGTGCCACCGTGGTGTGAGTCGATCCTCGGCGTGAATGATGAGCCAGTGCAGGGCAAAGAGGTTCCTCTGGAATGGACTGAGACATCTGGGGGACTATTGGAATGGTGGTACGACCATGGAGTTCCTCTCGCCTTTCCTGTTGAGAGTGCCTCCTCTTGAGATGCGACGGGAATGCCGGGAATTCTTTCCCGTTGAAACCAGGGAAAGGATCCCTCATCTCGAGTTACGAGGGGGAAACGGGGCTCCTCTGGATGTGGGCGGGACCACCGTGCTTCCTCTCGAGTGGAGACGGGTATGGCGGTGAACTTCTTGAGTTGCAGCAAGGGTGTGAAAGACCCTTTCGAAGTTCCAGAGGTTTGGTGTCATTAGTCTCCAGAGGCCTCATCGGAAATAGGCCTCATCTCGCCTGGAAGGGAGAACTTCCTGGATTTTCTCGAGTTGCGGCAGGTGTTCTCGAGTTACGACGGGGACCTCAGGGACCCGCCCTGGTGGCCTCCGGAGAGGCCAGTCCCCATGCGAGTTGCTAGGTGGCCTCTCGGGATTCCTCTCCCGTCGATACCGGGGCCAAAAACCTTGTGTGGAGTCAGGGCCGGGACCGAGGATTCCTCTCAGGGGCTGACATGGATCTTTGGGTACTTCTGGAGTCTCCCCAGTGGAGTCAGGCCTCGTCTCGAGTGGGGGCATGCACGTGCGCTTTCCTTCCAGGCTGTAGCAGCAATGTCACGCTTCCCGTCGCTTGGATCAAAGGATCTGTGGTTTTCCCTCGAGGCTTTCCCTCGAGGCTTTCCCACAGGGCTGTCCCACGTGCCACCGTGGTGTGAGTCGATCCTCGGCGTGAAAGATGAGCCAGTGCAGGGCAAAGAGGTTCCTCTGGAATGGACTGAGACATCTGGGGGACTCTTGGAATGGTGGTACGACCATGGAGTTCCTCTCGCCTTTCCTGTTGAGAGTGCCTCCTCTTGAGATGCGACGGGAACGCAGGGAATTCTTTCCCGTTGAAAGCAGGGAAGGGATCCCTCATCTCGAGCTACGAGGGGGAAACGGGGCTCCTTTGGATGTGGGCGGGACCATCGTGCTTCCTCTCAAGTGGAAACGGGTATGGTGGTGAACTTCTTGAGTTGCAGCAAGGGTGTGAAAGACCCTTTCGAAGTTCCAGAGGTTAGGTGTCATTAGTCTCCAGAGGCCTCATCGGAAATAGGCCTCATCTCGCCTGGAAGGGAGAACTTCCTGGATTTTCTCGAGTTGCGGCAGGTGTTCTCGAGTTACGACGGGGACCTCAGGGACCGGCCCTGGTGGCCTCAGGAGAGGCCAGTCCCCATGCGAGTTGCTAGGGGGCCTCTCGGGATTCCTCTCCCGTCGATACCGGGGCCAAAAAGCTTGTGTGGAGTCAGGGCCGGAACCGAGGATTCCTCTCAGGGGCTGACATGGATCTTTGGGTACTTCTGGAGTCTCCCCAGGGGAGTCAGGCCTCGTCTCGAGTGGGGGCATGCACGTGCGCTTTCCTTCCAGGCTGTAGCAGCAATGTCACGCTTCCCGTCGCGTGGATCAAAGGATCTGTGGTTTTCCCTCGAGGCTTTCCCTCGAGGCTTTCCCACAGGGCTGTCCCACGTGCCACCGTGTTGTGAGTCGATCCTCGGCGTGAAAGATGAGCCAGTGCAGGGCAAAGAGGTTCCTCTGGAATGGACTGAGACATCTGGGGGACTCTTGGAATGGTGGTACGACCATGGAGTTCCTCTCGCCTTTCCTGTTTAGAGTGCCTCCTCTTGAGATGCGACGGGAACGCCGGGAATTCTTTCCCGTTGAAACCAGGGAAAGGATCCCTCATCTCGAGCTACGAGGGGGAAACGGGGCTCCTCTGGATGTGGGCGGGACCATCGTGCTTCCTCTCGAGTGGAGACGGGTATGGCGGTGAACTTCTTGAGTTGCAGCAAGGGTGTGAAAGACCCTTTCGAAGTTCCAGAGGTTTGGTGTCATTAGTCTCCAGAGGCCTCATCGGAAATAGGCCTCATCTCGCCTGGAAGGGAGAACTTCATGGATTTTCTCGAGTTGCAGCAGGTGTTCTCGAGTTACGACGGGGACCTCAGGGACCCGCCCTGGTGGCCTCAGGAGAGGCCAGTCCCCATGCGAGTTGCTAGGGGGTCTCTCGGGATTCCTCTCCCGTCGATACCGGGGCCAAAAAGCTTGTGTGGAGTCAGGGCCGGAACCGAGGATTCTTCTCAGGGGCTGACATGGATCTTTGGGTACTTCTGGAGTCTCCCCAGGGGAGTCAGGCCTCGTCTCGAGTGGGGGCATGGATGTGCGCTTTCCTTCCAGGCTGTAGCAGCAATGTCATGCTTCCCGTCGCGTGGATCAAAGGATCTGTGGTTTTCCCTCGAGGCTTTCCCTCGAGGCTTTCCCACAGGGCTATCCCACGTGCCACCGTGGTGTGAGTCGATCCTCGGCGTGAAAGATGAGCCAGTGCAGGGCAAAGAGTTTCCTCTGGAATGGACTGAGACATCTGGGGGACTCTTGGAATGGTGGTACGACCATGGAGTTCCTCTCGCCTTTCCTGTTGAGAGTGCCTCCTCTTGATATGCGACGGGAACGCCGGGAATTCTTTCCCGTTGAAAGCAGGGAAAGGATCCCTCATCTCGAGCTACGAGGGGGAAACAGGGCTCCTCTGGATGTGGGCGGGACCATCGTGCTTCCTCTCGAGTGGAGACGGGTATGGCGGTGAACTTCTTGAGTTGCAGCAAGGGTGTGAAAGACCCTTTCGAAGTTCCAGAGGTTAGGTGTCATTAGTCTCCAGACGCCTCATCGGAAATAGGCCTCATCTCGCCTGGAAGGGAGAACTTCCTGGATTTTCTCGAGTTGCGGCAGGTGTTCTCGAGTTACGACGGGGACCTCAGGGACCCGCCCTGGTGGCCTCAGGAGAGGCCAGTCCCCATGCGAGTTGCTAGGGGGCCTCTCGGGATTCCTCTCCCGTCGATACCGGGGCCAAAAACCTTGTGTGGAGTCAGTGCCGGAACCGAGGATTCCTCTCAGGGGCTGACATGGATCTTTGGGTACTTCTGGAGTCTCCCCAGGGGAGTCAGGCCTCGTCTCGAGTGGGGGCATGCACGTGCACTTTCCTTCCAGGCTGTAGCAGCAATGTCACGCTTCCCGTCGCGTGGATCAAAGGATCTGTGGTTTTCCCTCGAGGCTTTCCCACAGGGCTGTCCCACGTGCCACCGTGGTGTGAGTCGATCCTCGGCGTGAAAGATGAGCCAGTGCAGGGCAAAGAGGTTCCTCTGGAATGGACTGAGACATTTGGGGGACTCTTGGAATGGTGGTACGACCATGGATTTCCTCTCGCCTTTCCTGTTGAGAGTACCTCCTCTTGAGATGCGACGGGAACGCCGGAAATTCTTTCCCGTTGAAAGCAGGGAAAGGATCCCTCATCTCGAGCTACGAGGGGGAAACGGGGCTCCTCTGGATGTGGGCGGGACCATCGTGCTTCCTCTCTAGTGGAGACGGGTATGGCGGTGAACTTCTTGAGTTGCAGCAAGGGTGTGAAAGACCCTTTCGAAGTTCCAGAGGTTAGGTGTCATTAGTCTCCAGACGCCTCATCGGAAATAGGCCTCATCTCGCTTGGAAGGGAGAACTTCCTGGATTTTCTCGAGTTGCGGCAGGTGTTCTCGAGTTACGACGGGGACCTCAGGGACCCGCCCTGGTGGCCTCAGGAGAGGCCAGTCCCTAGGCGAGTTGCTAGGGGGCCTCTCGGGATTCCTCTCCCGTTGATACCGGGGCCAAAAACCTTGTGTGGAGTCAGGGCCGGAACCGAGGATTCCTCTCAGGGGCTGACATGAATCTTTGGGTACTTCTGGAGTCTCCCCAGGGGAGTCAGGCCTCGTCTCGAGTGGGGGCATGCACGTGCACTTTCCTTCCAGGCTGTAGCAGCAATGTCACGCTTCCCGTCGCGTGGATCAAAGGATCTGTGGTTTTCCCTCGAGGCTTTCCCTCGAGGCTTTCCCACAGGGCTGTCCCACGTGCCACGGTGGTGTGAGTCAATCCTGGGCATGAAAGATGAGCCAGTGCAGGGCAAAGAGGTTCCTCTGGAATGGACTGAGACATCTGGGGGACTCTTGGAATGGTGGTACGACCATGGAGTTCCTCTCGCCTTTCCTGTTGAGAGTGCCTCCTCTTGAGATGCGACGGGAACGCCGGGAATTCTTTCCCGTTTAAAGCAGGGAAAGGATCCCTCATCTCGAGCTACGAGGGGGAAACGGGGCTCCTCTGGATGTGGGCGGGACCATCGTGCTTCCTCTCTAGTGGAGACGGGTATGGTGGTGAACTTCTTGAGTTGCAGCAAGGCTGTGAAAGACCCTTTCGAAGTTCCAGAGGTAAGGTGTCATTAGTCTCCAGACGCCTCATCGGAAATAGGCCTCATCTCGCCTGGAAGGGAGAACTTCCTGGATTTTCTCGAGTTGCGGCAGGTGTTCTCGAGTTACGACGGGGACCTCAGGGACCCGCCCTGGTGGCCTCAGGAGAGGCCAGTCCCTATGCGAGTTGCTAGGGGGCCTCTCGGGATTCCTCTCCCGTCGATACCGGGGCCAAAAACCTTGTGTGGAGTCAGGGCCGGAACCGAGGATGCCTCTCAGGGGCTGACATGGATCTTTGGGTACTTCTGTAGTCTCCCCAGGGGAGTCAGGCCTCGTCTCGAGTGGGGGCATGCACGTGCACTTTCCTTCCAGGCTGTAGCAGCAATGTCACGCTTCCCGTCGCGTGGATCAAATGATGTGTGGTTTTCCCTCGAGGCTTTCCCACAGGGCTGTCCCACGTGCCACCGTGGTGTGAGTCGATCCTCGGCGTGAAAGATGAGCCAGTGCAGGGCAAAGAGCTTCCTCTGGAATGGACTGAGACATCTGGGGGACTCTTGGAATGGTGGTACGACCATGGAGTTCCTCTCGCCTTTCCTGTTGAGAGTGCCTCCTCTTGAGATGCGACGGGAAAGCAGGGAATTCTTTCCCGTTGAAAGCAGGGAAAGGATCTCTCATCTCGAGCTACGAGGGGGAAACGGGGCTCCTTTGGATGTGGTCGGGACCATCGTGCTTCCTCTCGAGTGGAGACGGGTATGGTGGTGAACTTCTTGAGTTGCAGCAAGGGTGTGAAAGATGCTTTCGAAGTTCCAGAGGTTAGGTGTCATTAGTCTCCAGACGCCTCATCGGAAATAAGCCTCATCTCGCCTGGAAGGGAGAACTTCCTGGATTTTCTCGAGTTGTGGCAGGTGTTCTCGAGTAACGACGGGGACCTCAGGGACCGGCCCTGGTGGCCTCAGGAGAGGCCAGTCCCCATGCGAGTTGCTAGGGGGCCTCTCGGGATTCCTCTCCCGTCGATACCGGGGCCAAAAAGCTTGTGTGGAGTCAGGGCCGGAACCGAGGATTCCTCTCAGAGGCTGACATGGATCTTTGGGTACTTCTGGAGTCTCCCCAGGGGAGTCAGGCCTCGTCTCGAGTGGGGGCATGCACGAGCGCTTTCCTTCCAGGTTGTAGCAGCAATGTCACGCTTCCCGTCGCGTGGATCAAAGGATCTGTGGTTTTCCCTCGAGGCTTTCCCTCGAGGCTTTCCCACAGGGCTGTCCCACGTGCCACCGTGGTGTGAGTCGATCCTCGGCGTGAAAGATGAGCCGGTGCAGGTCAAAGAGGTTCCTCTGGAATGGACTGAGACATCTGGGGGACTCTTGGAATGGTGGTACGACCATGGAGTTCCTCTCGCCTTTCCTGTTGAGAGTGCCTCCTCTTGAGATGCGACGGGAACGCCGGGAATTCTTTCCCGTTGAAACCAAGGAAAGGATCCCTCATCTCGAGCTACGAGGGGGAAACGGGGCTCCTCTGGATGTGGGCGGGACCATCGTGCTTCCTCTCGAGTGGAGACGGGTATGGCGGTGAACTTCTTGAGTTGCAGCAAGGGTGTGAAAGACCCTTTCGAAGTTCCAGAGGTTTGGTGTCAATAGTCTCCAGAGGCCTCATCGGAAATAGGCCTCATCTCGCCTGGAAGGGAGAACTACCTGGATTTTCTCGAGTTGAGGCAGGTGTTCTCGAGTTACGACGGGGACCTCAGGGACCCGCCCTGGTGGCCTCAGGAGAGGCCAGTTCCCATGCGAGTTGCTAGGGGGTCTCTCGGGATTCCTCTCCCGTCGATACCGGGGCCAAAAAGCTTGTGTGGAGTCAGGGCCGGAACCGAGGATTCTTCTCAGGGGCTGACATGGATCTTTGGGTACTTCTGGAGTCTCCCCAGGGGAGTCAGGCCTCGTCTCGAGTGGGGGCATGCATGTGCGCTTTCCTTCCAGGCTGTAGCAGCAATGTCACGCTTCCCGTCGCGTGGATCAAAGGATCTGTGGTTTTCCCTCGAGGCTTTCCCTCGAGGCTTTCCCACAGCGCAGTCCCACGTGCCACCGTGTTGTGAGTCGATCCTCGGCGTGAAAGATGAGCCAGTGCAGGGCAAAGAGGTTCCTCTGAAATGGACTGAGACATCTGGGGGACTCTTTGAATGGTGGTACGACCATGGAGTTCCTCTCGCCTTTCCTGTTGAGAGTGCCTCCTCTTGAGATGCGACGGGAACGCCGGGAATTCTTTCCCGTTGAAAGCAGGGAAAGGATCCCTCATCTCGAGCTACGAGGGGGAAAAGGGGCTCCTCTGGATGTGGGCGGGACCATCGTGCTTCCTCTCGAGGGGAGACGGGTATGGCGGAGAACTTCTTGAGTTGCAGCAAGGGTGTGAAAGACCCTTTCAAAGTTCCAGAGGTTAGGTGTCATTAGTCTCCAGACGCCTCATCGGAAATAGGCCTCATCTCGCCTGGAAGGGAGAACTTCCTGGATTTTCTCGAGTTGCGGCAGGTGTTCTAAAGTTACGACGGGGAACTCAGGGACCCGCCCTGGTGGCCTCAGGAGAGGCCAGTCCCCATGCGAGTTGCTAGGGGGCCTCTCGGGATTCCTCTCCCGTCGTTACCGGGGCCAAAAACCTTGAGTGGAGTCAGGGCCGGAACCGAGGATTCCTCTCAGGGGCTGACATGGATCTTTGGGTACTTCTGGAGTCTCCCCAGGGGAGTCAGGCCTCGTCTCGAGTGGGGGCATGCACGTGCGCTTTCCTTCCAGGCTGTAGCAGCAATGTCACGCTTCCCGTCACGTGGATCAAAGGATCTGTGGTTTTCCCTCGAGGCTTTCCCTCGAGGCTTTCCCACAGGGCTGTCCCACGTGCCACCGTGGCGTGAGTCGATCCTCGGCGTGAAAGATGAGCCAGTGCAGGGCAAAGAGTTTCCTCTGGAATGGACTGAGACATCTGGGGGACTCTTGGAATGGTGGTACGACTATGGAGTTCCTCTCGCCTTTCCTGTTGAGAGTGCCTCCTCTTGATATGCGACGGGAACGCCGGGAATTCTTTCCCGTTGAAAGCAGGGAAAGGATCCCTCATCTCGAGCTACGAGGGGGAAACGGGGCTCCTCTGGATGTGGGCGGGACCATCGTGCTTCCTCTCGAGTGGAGACGTGTATGGCGGTGAACTTCTTGAGTTGCAGCAAGGGTGTGAAAGACCCTTTCGAAGTTCCAGAGGTTAGGTGTCATTAGTCTCCAGACGCCTCATCGGAAATAGGCCTCATCTCGCCTGGAAGGGAGAACTTCCTGGATTTTCTCGAGTTGCGGCAGGTGTTCTCGAGTTACGACGGGGACCTCAGGGACCCGCCCTGGTGGCCTCAGGAGAGGCCAGTCCCCATGCGAGTTGCTAGGGGGCCTCTCGGGATTCCTCTCCCGTCGATACCGGGGCCAAAAACCTTGTGTGGAGTCAGTGCCGGAACCGAGGATTCCTCTCAGGGGCTGACATGGATCTTTGGGTACTTCTGGAGTCTCCCCAGTGGAGTCAGGCCTCGTCTCGAGTGGGGGCATGCACGTGCACTTTCCTTCCAGGCTGTAGCAGCAATGTCACGCTTCCCGTCGCGTGGATCAAAGGATCTGTGGTTTTCCCTCGAGGCTTTCCCACAGGGCTGTCCCACGTGCCACCGTGGTGTGAGTCGATCCTCGGCGTGAAAGATGAGCCAGTGCAGGGCAAAGAGGTTCCTCTGGAATGGACTGAGACATCTGGGGGACTCTTGGAATGGTGGTACGACCATGGAGTTCCTCTCGCCTTTCCTGTTGAGAGTGCCTCCTCTTGAGATGCGACGGGAACGCCGGGAATTCTTTCCCGTTTAAAGCAGGGAAAGGATCCCTCATCTCGAGCTACGAGGGGGAAACGGGGCTCCTCTGGATGTGGGCGGGACCATCGTGCTTCCTCTCTAGTGGAGACGGGTATGGTGGTGAACTTCTTGAGTTGCAGCAAGGCTGTGAAAGACCCTTTCGAAGTTCCAGAGGTAAGGTGTCATTAGTCTCCAGACGCCTCATCGGAAATAGGCCTCATCTCGCCTGGAAGGGAGAACTTCCTGGATTTTCTCGAGTTGCGGCAGGTGTTCTCGAGTTACGACGGGGACCTCAGGGACCCGCCCTGGTGGCCTCAGGAGAGGCCAGTCCCTATGCGAGTTGCTAGGGGGCCTCTCGGGATTCCTCTCCCGTCGATACCGGGGCCAAAAACCTTGTGTGGAGTCAGGGCCGGAACCGAGGATGCCTCTCAGGGGCTGACATGGATCTTTGGGTACTTCTGGAGTCTCCCCAGGGGAGTCAGGCCTCGTCTCGAGTGGGGGCATGCACCTGCACTTTCCTTCCAGGCTGTAGCAGCAATGTCACGCTTCCCGTCGCGTGGATCAAATGATGTGTGGTTTTTCCTCGAGGCTTTCCCACAGGGCTGTCCCACGTGCCACCGTGGTGTGAGTCGATCCTCGGCGTGAAAGATGAGCCAGTGCAGGGCAAAGAGGTTCCTCTGGAATGGACTGAGACATCTGGGGACTCTTGGAATGGTGGTACGACCATGGAGTTCCTCTCGCCTTTCCTGTTGAGAGTGCCTCCTCTTGAGATGCGACGGGAACGCCGGGAATTTTTTGCCGTTGAAAGCAGGGAAAGGATCCCTCATCTCGAGCTACGAGGGGAAACGGGGCTCCTCTGGATGTGGGCGGGACCATCGTGCTTTCTCTCGAGTGGAGACGGGTATGGCGGTGAACTTCTTGAGTTGCAGCAAGGGTGTGAAAGACCCTTTCGAAGTTCCAGAGGTTAGGTGTCATTAGTCTCCAGACGCCTCATCGGAAATAGGCCTCATCTCGCCTGGAAGGGAGAACTTCCTTGATTTTCTCGAGTTGCGGCAGGTGTTCTCGAGTTACGACGAGGACCTCAGGGACCCGCCCTGTTGGCCTCAGGAGAGGCCAGTCCCTATGCGTGTTGCTAGGGGGCCCCTCGGGATTCCTCTCCCGTCGATACCGGGGCCAAAAACTTTGTGTGGAGTCAGGGCCGGAACCGAGGATTCCTCTCAGGGACTGATATGGATCTTTGGGTACTTCTGGAGTCTCGCCAGGGGAGACAGGTCTCGTCTCGTGTGGGGGCATGCACGTGCACTTTCCTTCCAGGCTGTAGCAGCAATGTCACGCTTCCCGTCGCGTGGATCAAAGGATCTGCGGTTTTCCCTCGAGGCTTTCCCTCGAGGCTTTCCCACAGGGCTGTCCCACGTGACACCGTGGTGTGAGTCGATTCTCGGCGTGAAAAATGAGCCAGTGCAGGGCAAAGAGGTTCCTCTGGAATGGACTGAGACATCTGGGGGACTCTTGGAATGGTGGTACGACCATGGAGTTCCTCTCGCCTTTCCTGTTGGGAGTGCCTCCTCTTGAGATGCGACGGGAACGCCGGGAATTCTTTCCCGTTGAAAGCAGGGAAAGGATCCCTCATCTCGAGCTACGAGGGGGAAACGGGGCTCCTCTGGATGTGGGCGGGACCATCGTGCTTCCTCTCGAGTGGAGACGGGTATGGCGGTGAACTTCTTGAGTTGCAGCAAGGGTGTGAAAGACCCTTTCGAAGTTCCAGAGGTTAGGTGTCATTAGTCTCCAGAGGCCTCATCGGAAATAGGCCTCATCTCGCCTGGAAGGGAGAACTTCCTGGATTTTCTCGAGTTGCGGCAGGTGTTCTCGAGTTTCGACGGGGACCTCAGGGACCCGCCCTGGTGGCCTCAGGAGAGGCCAGTCCCCATGCGAGTTGCTAGGGGGCCTCTCGGGATTCCTCTCCCGTCGATACCGGGGCCAAAAAGCTTGTGTGGAGTCAGGGCCGGAACCGAGGATTCCTCTCAGGGGCTGACATGGATCTTTGGGTACTTCTGGAGTCTCCCCAGTGGAGTCAGGCCTCGTCTCGAGTGGGGGCATGCACGTGCGCTTTCCTTTCAGGCTGTAGCAGCAATGTCACGCTTCCCATCACGTGGATCAAAGGATCTGTGGTTTTCCCTCGAGGCTTTCCCTCGAGGCTTTCCCACAGGGCTGTCCCACGTGCCACCGTGGTGTGAGTCGATCCTCGGCGTGAAAGATGAGCCAGTGCAGGGCAAAGAGGTTCCTCTGGAATGGACTGAGACATCTGGGGGACTCTTGGAATGGTGGTACGACCATGGAGTTCCTCTCGCCTTTCCTGTTGAGAGTGCCTCCTCTTGAGATGCGACGGGAACGCCGGGAATTCTTTCCCGTTGAAAGCAGGGAAAGGATCCCTCATCTCGAGCTACGAGGGGGAAACGGGGCTCCTCTGGATGTGGGCGGGACCATCGTGCTTCCTCTCTAGTGGAGACGGGTATGGCGGTGAACTTCTTGAGTTGCAGCAAGGGTGTGAAAGACCCTTTCGAAGTTCCAGAGGTTAGGTGTCATTAGTCTCCAGAGGCCTCATCGGAAATAGGCCTCATCTCGCCTGGAAGGGAGAACTTCCTGGATTTTCTCGAGTTGCGGCAGGTGTTCTCGAGTTACGACGGGGACCTCAGGGACCCGCCCTGGTGGCCTCAGGAAAGGCCAGTCCCTAGGCGAGTTGCTAGGGGGCCTCTCGGGATTCCTCTCCCGTTGATACTGGGGCCAAAAACCTTGTGTGGAGTCAGGGCCGGAACCGAGGATTCCTCTCAGGGGCTGACATGGATCTTTGGGTACTTCTGGAGTCTCCCCAGGGGAGTCAGGCCTCGTCTCGAGTGGGGGCATGCACGTGCGCTTTCCTTCCAGGCTGTAGCAGCAATGTCACGCTTCCCGTCGCGTGGATCAAAGGATCTGTGGTTTTCCCTCGAGGCTTTCCCTCGAGGCTTTCCCACAGGGCTGTCCCACGTGCCACCGTGGTGTGAGTCGATCCTCGGCGTGAAAGATGAGCCAGTGCAGGGCAAAGAGGTTCCTCTGGAATGGACTGAGACATCTGGGGGACTCTTGGAATGGTGGTACGACCATGGAGTTCCTCTCGCCTTTCCTGTTGAGAGTGCCTCCACTTGAGATGCGACGGGAACGCCGGGAATTCTTTCCCGTTGAAAGCAGGGAAAGGATCCCTCATCTCGAGCTACGAGGGGGAAACGGGGCTCCTCTGGATGTGGGCGGGACCATCGTGCTTCCTCTCTAGTGGAGACGGGTATGGTGGTGAACTTCTTGAGTTGCAGCAAGGCTGTGAAAGACCCTTTCGAAGTTCCAGAGGTTAGGTGTCATTAGTCTCCAGACGCCTCATCGGAAATAGGCCTCATCTCGCCTGGAAGGGAGAACTTCCTGGATTTTCTCGAGTTGCGGCAGGTGTTCTTAAGTTACGACGGGGAACTCAGGGACCCGCCCTGGTGGCCTCAGGAGAGGCCAGTCCCCATGCGAGTTGCTAGGGGGCCTCTCGGGATTCCTCTCACGTCGATACCGGGGCCAAAAACCTTGAGTGGAGTCAGGGCCGGAACCGAGGATTCCTCTCAGGGGCTGACATGGATCTTTGGGTACTTCTGGAGTCTCCCCAGGGGAGTCAGGCCTCGTCTCGAGTGGGGGCATGCACGTGCGCTTTCCTTCCAGGCTGTAGCAGCAATGTCACGCTTCCCGTCACGTGGATCAAAGGATCTGTGGTTTTCCCTCGAGGCTTTCCCTCGAGGCTTTCCCACAGGGCTGTCCCACGTGCCACCGTGGCGTGAGTCGATCCTCGGCGTGAAAGATGAGCCAGTGCAGGGCAAAGAGTTTCCTCTGGAATGGACTGAGACATCTGGGGGACTCTTGGAATGGTGGTACGACCATGGAGTTCCTCTCGCCTTTCCTGTTGAGAGTGCCTCCTCTTGATATGCGACGGGAACGCCGGGAATTCTTTCCCGTTGAAAGCAGGGAAAGGATCCCTCATCTCGAGCTACGAGGGGGAAACAGGGCTCTTCTGGATGTGGGCGGGACCATCGTGCTTCCTCTCGAGTGGAGACGGGTATGGCGGTGAACTTCTTGAGTTGCAGCAAGGGTGTGAAAGACCCTTTCGAAGTTCCAGAGGTTAGGTGTCATTAGTCTCCAGACGCCTCATCGGAAATAGGCCTCATCTCGCCTGGAAGGGAGAACTTCCTGGATTTTCTCGAGTTGCGGCAGGTGTTCTCGAGTTACGACGGGGACCTCAGGGACCCGCCCTGGTGGCCTCAGGAGAGGCCAGTCCCCATGCGAGTTGCTAGGGGGCCTCTCGGGATTCCTCTCCCGTCGATACCGGGGCCAAAAACCTTGTGTGGAGTCAGTGCCGGAACCGAGGATTCCTCTCAGGGGCTGACATGGATCTTTGGGTACTTCTGGAGTCTCCCCAGTGGAGTCAGGCCTCGTCTCGAGTGGGGGCATGCACGTGCACTTTCCTTCCAGGCTGTAGCAGCAATGTCACGCTTCCCGTCGCGTGGATCAAAGGATCTGTGGTTTTCCCTCGAGGCTTTCCCACAGGGCTGTCCCACGTGCCACCGTGGTGTGAGTCGATCCTCGGCGTGAAAGATGAGCCAGTGCAGGGCAAAGAGGTTCCTCTGGAATGGACTGAGACATCTGGGGGACTCTTGGAATGGTGGTACGACCATGGAGTTCCTCTCGCCTTTCCTGTTGAGAGTGCCTCCTCTTGAGATGCGACGGGAACGCCGGGAATTCATTCCCGTTTAAAGCAGGGAAAGGATCCCTCATCTCGAGCTACGAGGGGGAAACGGGGCTCCTCTTGATGTGGGCGGGACCATCGTGCTTCCTCTCTAGTGGAGACGGGTATGGTGGTGAACTTCTTGAGTTGCAGCAAGGCTGTGAAAGACCCTTTCGAAGTTCCAGAGGTAAGGTGTCATTAGTCTCCAGACGCCTCATCGGAAATAGGCCTCATCTCGCCTGGAAGGGAGAACTTCCTGGATTTTCTCGAGTTGCGGCAGGTGTTCTCGAGTTACGACGGGGACCTCAGGGACCCGCCCTGGTGGCCTCAGGAGAGGCCAGTCCCTATGCGAGTTGCTAGGGGGCCTCTCGGGATTCCTCTCCCGTCGATACCGGGGCCAAAAACCTTGTGTGGAGTCAGGGCCGGAACCGAGGATGCCTCTCAGGGGCTGACATGGATCTTTGGGTACTTCTGGAGTCTCCCCAGGGGAGTCAGGCCTCGTCTCGAGTGGGGGCATGCACCTGCACTTTCCTTCCAGGCTGTAGCAGCAATGTCACGCTTCCCGTCGCGTGGATCAAATGATGTGTGGTTTTCCCTCGAGGCTTTCCCACAGGGCTGTCCCACGTGCCACCGTGGTGTGAGTCGATCCTCGGCGTGAAAGATGAGCCAGTGCAGGGCAAAGAGGTTCCTCTGGAATGGACTGAGACATCTGGGGGACTCTTGGAATGGTGGTACGACCATGGAGTTCCTCTCGCCTTTCCTGTTGAGAGTGCCTCCTCTTGAGATGCGACGGGAACGCCGGGAATTTTTTGCCGTTGAAAGCAGGGAAAGGATCCCTCATCTCGAGCTACGAGGGGAAACGGGGCTCCTCTGGATGTGGGCGGGACCATCGTGCTTTCTCTCGAGTGGAGACGGGTATGGCGGTGAACTTCTTGAGTTGCAGCAAGGGTGTGAAAGACCCTTTCGAAGTTCCAGAGGTTAGGTGTCATTAGTCTCCAGACGCCTCATCGGAAATAGGCCTCATCTCGCCTGGAAGGGAGAACTTCCTTGATTTTCTCGAGTTGCGGCAGGTGTTCTCGAGTTACGACGGGGACCTCAGGGACCCGCCCTGTTGGCCTCAGGAGAGGCCAGTCCCTATGCGTGTTGCTAGGGGGCCCCTCGGGATTCCTCTCCCGTCGATACCGGGGCCAAAAACCTTGTGTGGAGTCAGGGCCGGAACCGAGGATTCCTCTCAGGGACTGATATGGATCTTTGGGTACTTCTGGAGTCTCGCCAGGGGAGACAGGTCTCGTCTCTTGTGGGGGCATGCACGTGCACTATCCTTCCAGGCTGTAGCAGCAATGTCACGCTTCCCGTCGCGTGGATCAAAGGATCTGCGGTTTTCCCTCGAGGCTTTCCCTCGAGGCTTTCCCACAGGGCTGTCCCACGTGACACCGTGGTGTGAGTCGATTCTCGGCGTGAAAAATGAGCCAGTGCAGGGCAAAGAGGTTCCTCTGGAATGGACTGAGACATCTGGGGGACTCTTGGAATGGTGGTACGACCATGGAGTTCCTCTCGCCTTTCCTGTTGAGAGTGCCTCCTCTTGAGATGCGACGGGAACGCCGGGAATTCTTTCCCGTTGAAAGCAGGGAAAGGATCCCTCATCTCGAGCTACGAGGGGGAAACGGGGCTCCTCTGGATGTGGGCGGGACCATCGTGCTTCCTCTCTAGTGGAGACGGGTATGGCGGTGAACTTCTTGAGTTGCAGCAAGGGTGTGAAAGACCCTTTCGAAGTTCCAGAGGTTAGGTGTCATTAGTCTCCAGAGGCCTCATCGGAAATAGGCCTCATCTCGCCTGGAAGGGAGAACTTCCTGGATTTTCTCGAGTTGCGGCAGGTGTTCTCGAGTTACGACGGGGACCTCAGGGACCCGCCCTGGTGGCCTCAGGAAAGGCCAGTCCCTAGGCGAGTTGCTAGGGGGCCTCTCGGGATTCCTCTCCCGTTGATACTGGGGCCAAAAACCTTGTGTGGAGTCAGGGCCGGAACCGAGGATTCCTCTCAGGGGCTGACATGGATCTTTGGGTACTTCTGGAGTCTCCCCAGGGGAGTCAGGCCTCGTCTCGAGTGGGGGCATGCACGTGCGCTTTCCTTCCAGGCTGTAGCAGCAATGTCACGCTTCCCGTCGCGTGGATCAAAGGATCTGTGGTTTTCCCTCGAGGCTTTCCCTCGAGGCTTTCCCACAGGGCTGTCCCACGTGCCACCGTGGTGTGAGTCGATCCTCGGCGTGAAAGATGAGCCAGTGCAGGGCAAAGAGGTTCCTCTGGAATGGACTGAGACATCTGGGGGACTCTTGGAATGGTGGTACGACCATGGAGTTCCTCTCGCCTTTCCTGTTGAGAGTGCCTCCACTTGAGATGCGACGGGAACGCCGGGAATTCTTTCCCGTTGAAAGCAGGGAAAGGATCCCTCATCTCGAGCTACGAGGGGGAAACGGGGCTCCTCTGGATGTGGGCGGGACCATCGTGCTTCCTCTCTAGTGGAGACGGGTATGGTGGTGAACTTCTTGAGTTGCAGCAAGGCTGTGAAAGACCCTTTCGAAGTTCCAGAGGTTAGGTGTCATTAGTCTCCAGACGCCTCATCGGAAATAGGCCTCATCTCGCCTGGAAGGGAGAACTTCCTGGATTTTCTCGAGTTGCGGCAGGTGTTCTTAAGTTACGACGGGGAACTCAAGGACCCGCCCTGGTGGCCTCAGGAGAGGCCAGTCCCCATGCGAGTTGCTAGGGGGCCTCTCGGGATTCCTCTCACGTCGATACCGGGGCCAAAAACCTTGAGTGGAGTCAGGGCCGGAACCGAGGATTCCTCTCAGGGGCTGACATGGATCTTTGGGTACTTCTGGAGTCTCCCCAGGGGAGTCAGGCCTCGTCTCGAGTGGGGGCATGCACGTGCGCTTTCCTTCCAGGCTGAAGCAGCAATGTCACGCTTCCCGTCACGTGGATCAAAGGATCTGCGGTTTTCCCTCGAGGCTTTCCCTCGAGGCTTTCCCACAGGGCTGTCCCACGTGCCACCGTGGTGTGAGTCGATCCTCGGCGTGAAAGATGAGCCAGTGCAGGGCAAAGAGCTTCCTCTGGAATGGACTGAGACATCTGGGGGACTCTTGGAATGGTGGTACGACCATGGAGTTCCTCTCGCCTTTCCTGTTGAGAGTGCTTCCTCTTGAGATGCGACGGGAACGCAGGGAATTCTTTCCCGTTGAAAGCAGGGAAAGGATCCCTCATCTCGATCTACGAGGGGGAAACGGGGCTCCTCTGGATGTGGTCGGGACCATCGTGCTTCCTCTCGAGTGGAGACGGGTATGGTGGTGAACTTCTTGAGTTGCAGCAAGGGTGTGAAAGACCCTTTAGAAGTTCCAGAGGTTAGGTGTCATTAGTCTCCAGACGCCTCATCGGAAATAAGCCTCATCTCGCCTGGAAGGGAGAACTTCCTGGATTTTCTCGAGTTGCGGCAGGTGTTCTCGAGTTTCGACGGGGACCTCAGGGACCCGCCCTGGTGGCCTCAGGAGAGGCCAGTCCCCATGCGAGTTGCTAGGGGGCCTCTCGGGATTCCTCTCCCGTCGATACCGGGGCCAAAAAGCTTGTGTGGAGTCAGGGCCGGAACCGAGGATTCCTCTCAGGGGCTGACATGGATCTTTGGGTACTTCTGGAGTCTCCCCAGTGGAGTCAGGCCTCGTCTCGAGTGGGGGCATGCACGTGCGCTTTCCTTTCAGGCTGTAGCAGTAATGTCACGCTTCCCGTCACGTGGATCAAAGGATCTGTGGTTTTCCCTCGAGGCTTTCCCTCGAGGCTTTCCCACAGGGCTGTCCCACGTGCCACCGTGGTGTGAGTCGATCCTCGGCGTGAAAGATGAGCCAGTGCAGGGCAAAGAGGTTCCTCTGGAATGGACTGAGACATCTGGGGGACTCTTGGAATGGTGGTACGACCATGGAGTTCCTCTCGCCTTTCCTGTTGAGAGTGCCTCCTCTTGAGATGCGACGGGAACGCCGGGAATTCTTTCCCGTTGAAAGCAGGGAAAGGATCCCTCATCTCGAGCTACGAGGGGGAAACGGGGCTCCTCTGGATGTGGGCGGGACCATCGTGCTTCCTCTCTAGTGGAGACGGGTATGGCGGTGAACTTCTTGAGTTGCAGCAAGGGTGTGAAAGACCCTTTCGAAGTTCCAGAGGTTAGGTGTCATTAGTCTCCAGAGGCCTCATCGGAAATAGGCCTCATCTCGCCTGGAAGGGAGAACTTCCTGGATTTTCTCGAGTTGCGGCAGGTGTTCTCGAGTTACGACGGGGACCTCAGGGACCCGCCCTGGTGGCCTCAGGAAAGGCCAGTCCCTAGGCGAGTTGCTAGGGGGCCTCTCGGGATTCCTCTCCCGTTGATACCGGGGCCAAAAAGCTTGTGTGGAGTCAGGGCCGGAACCGAGGATTCCTCTCAGGGGCTGACATGGATCTTTGGGTACTTCTGGAGTCTCCCCAGGGGAGTCAGGCCTCGTCTCGAGTGGGGGCATGCACGTGCGCTTTCCTTCCAGGCTGTAGCAGCAATGTCTCGCTTCCCGTCGCGTGGATCAAAGGATCTGTGGTTTTCCCTCGAGGCTTTCCCTCGAGGCTTTCCCACAGGGCTGTCCCACGTGCCACCGTGGTGTGAGTCGATCCTCGGCGTGAAAGATGAGCCAGTGCAGGGCAAAGAGGTTCCTCTGGAATGGACTGAGACATCTGGGGGACTCTTGGAATGGTGGTACGACCATGGAGTTCCTCTCGCCTTTCCTGTTGAGAGTGCCTCCTCTTGAGATGCGACGGGAACGCCGGGAATTCTTTCCCGTTGAAAGCAGGGAAAGGATCCCTCATCTCGAGCTACGAGGGGGAAACGGGGCTCCTCTGGATGTGGGCGGGACCATCGTGCTTCCTCTCTAGTGGAGACGGGTATGGCGGTGAACTTCTTGAGTTGCAGCAAGGCTGTGAAAGACCCTTTCGAAGTTCCAGAGGTTAGGTGTCATTAGTCTCCAGAGGCCTCATCGGAAATAGGCCTCATCTCGCCTGGAAGGGAGAAC